>NC_059429.1:31985331-33185331 GCF_021028975.2 Sphaerodactylus townsendi | reverse complement strand
GGACCATGTTAAATGATCATGAGGCAGGCTTATGATCACTCCAATGAACTGCGACCCAAGGTCTAGTCCACTGGCCACCCGCAATATGTGATGGGTGGACTGAAGAACCAGTTGCTGCACCAACCTGGTCACCGGTCCCGTCTCAGTACTGTAATCCTCGAATGCGTTACCAAATTCCCCCCTCATGAAGTCATGTAAATCAACCTCTCCCCTTAAGTACCTCCAGGCTTGGATGGCTGAGAGAGATTGTTTAGTGTCCCAGTCAGTCCGTGGGGGGGGGGGGGGGGGGGGGGCCAAAGCAGAAAAGTAGAAACAGGAGGCAAAAATTTCTCCACCTCCTCCTGAGATGGATTCATGATGAAGGATGAAAAGAGAGAGACTTCTTAATGCCAGAACCTCCTTTGGCCAGACAACTGAAACACTTGTTGATGAACAAGTGTTTCTTTATTGCAGGCAAGGTAAGTCCCATACAGTGCCAGGAAGTCTCTGCCAGTCCAGCAGAGACTTTGATAATATAAAGCAACCAGCAAAACCCTTTCCCTCGCTCACCGTTCAGTTTCACAGCTTCAACTACAGACCGGGGCATGTGGCCTTCACTAGCTAGCAGAGGAGATAAGACGCCAAGAAGCAACAGAATAACAATTTCACATAAGAGATTCACACAGACCAGAGCTCCCTTCCCCCAACATCCAGGCCAACCCGACACCATTTAGGGGAACAGTTTTGGAATCTTATTTTAACCAAGCAGTAAAAAAGGCATATGCTTAATGAATTCTCATTGTGTTATTTTTATGCTGTTTCTGTTCTTCATAAACAACTTTTTGTTTTAATAAAAGATTCATCTGCAAGGGACTCCATTTTGCATGCACATGTTACAAAACAACCTGTACACTCATACATAGTCCAAATCTCTACACTCAGATCTACATAGTGTAACTCCTTCCTCCAACAAGCAGTCCTTCCTTGGGCCTTGGAGAAAAGCTCCTTCTACTGGAAGACTTCAAACTTTGCTGAGTAAGATACAAACTGTGCTTTCTGAAAAACACCTTCCTGTCCCTGATTTGCAGGATGGGGAGCAGAGCTCGGGCCCTAAAGTGGTTCTTCCGCAGCATGTGATTATTTTGGATCATCTTTAATAATAAATTGGTGGTGGCGTGTATAGAGAAATAGCCCTTACTAACAGATTAAATTGATGAATGGGCATAAACTGAATGTTTTATTCCCAAGCAAATTCACCAGGGAATGTCAAGGCAGTTTAAAAAAGAAGGGGGGGGGGGTACAAACCCTTCTGCTGACAATAACAGCCTTGTCAAAATTACAAGCCTGCAGTCATTAATTTCTCCCTACTAGTTGTTATAATGATGCTTGAACATTTCTCTGTAGGATTTCATGACCAGAAAAAAAGCTAAGAGCAAGCCAGTTTTCTGTCCTCTGATACAAGAAATCAGACTTATTTTCCAGGGCTAAGAGCTTATAACGCTAAAAAAGAAATATTCATATCAATATTACCTTTTCATTCCAAACTGGGGACACTCCAATAATAAAATGCCAAACTGTTGGAAAACTTTGTCAAAAGAAAAAAAACTGTCCTTGAAGTATTGCACTGCTTTGCAGAAAAAGACAGGTATCTTGAAGCCAAAGAAAAATTTCCGAAATTATTCTTTCCCATCTTGTAAAAGCAGAGAAAAAGCTACCAATAGCATGATTTTTGCTACAATGAGCTGGCACAGGTGGTTGCCCCAAATGTCGATAACACCATCTGATGTGTAAATCACTTTAATTATCAAGTACAGTCAGTGCTAATTGACGTGCTTGTGATGAAACTAGGAACCTCAGTAAACTCATTGATCCTCTTGGATTGGCTTTTCAAAACTACTTCAAATGAGGCCTGGTCTGCATTTGCAGCAACAGTAAGCAGTGACAGATTGCTAAGCTAGTCCAATGGCCTCTACCACTTCACACTGCAGAGGGGGAAATACATTGGCCCTTGCCAGATAAGTCATCTAGAACATTTCCCTAATGTTTCTGATCCCCCCTTTACCACGATTTTTGTCCGCATTTACCTCCTCCAAAATGTTTCACTGCCACTGAGAGGGAGGGGTGTTTTTTTTCGCTTATTTGTTGAAATGATGCTTCATTGTTTCAATTCTCTGTAGATCCATTTAATCGATGCCTTGTTGATTCAACCAAAACAGAAAAAAAAACCTCACACAAAATGGCTGAAATAGAGGCTAGAGGAAAAGGAGTGAGATGAGGGACGAGAAAAAAATGGCACCAGGGGGAAAACTGGGTGATGACCAATGAGAAAGATGAAACGTTTTAACTATGACTGCCCTGGGTGGGAAGCCGGCTCCCAAACATTTCAGCAGAAAGAACTGTCGCAAGTTTTCAAAAACAGCAGAGAAAAGGCTACTTGGAAACGTTTCCGGAACCAAAGTGGGAAAAAATACAGTGGTGGGATCCAAAAATTTTAATAACAGGTTCCAATGGTGGTGGGATTCAAACAGTGGCCGCACACACGCACCTCCGGTCTCTATTGGGCAGGGAGGTTGCTTTAGTAACCCCTTCTCGGCACTCAGAAAAAATTAGTAAGCACTTCTAGAGAAGTGGTGAGAACTGGTTGGATCCCACCTCTGAAAAAATAGCTCCATGGAGGAAGAATTTTATTTCCAGCCTCAAAATGTTGTAAAGTTTCTTGCATATATAACTAGTTCATAGGCAGTTCCTTTTATTAGCCACACCTGCGTATTTGCCCTGGAAGGCTCAGTAGTGAATGACTTCCCGCAAGCTTCCAACTGAAGACTCACTACAGTCAACATTTCAACTGTTTACCAGTTACTAATTGCAGACTTGTGCCCAGAATGAGGATCAAAAAACAGGCACAATAGGCCCATATACACATATAGGGGACACCTTTCTAAAAGCTGGGGAAATCCCCAAGGTTTGCAAAAAAAAAATCTGCACCCTTTAACCAAAGGTAAAGGGTTGATTGGGCTTTCATTCCCCACCACCACCACTCAGATCACAGAAACATGTATTTGCAAGTGCAGATACCACAACTTCAAAAAATACTGATCAAATCTCACAGTACTACACTGAGATTTTTGTGGTGAATTTGGGGGTTGCTAAGCAAAAGCAAACAACATTGCTGAGGTTTCTATGCCTCAGTTAGTGTCATTAATGCCTGCATTCCCTATTTTCTGGTACTTTTTATGGTGCATCGAAATATGATATTGATTTTTTTCAAATAAAACATTCAAACATCAAACTAACCTCATCTGCAATGCCTGTTTTCTCCCAACACAAGTATCTCGTATAATCGCATTGATGATTTGTTCACAGTTCAAAATGAGTAGTGTTTCAATTAGTTTCTCCTCTGTGGTGTGGCGGCATTCAGTATGGCAGCTGGTTGAGTAGTTGCTGTTGGCGCACATTCACAATCTGCTGGCTTATTTGGATTCGTGTGCCTCAGGGCAGGACATGCATTATTTAAAAAGAGCTACATTTTCTGTGTGCTACTTATGTGCCTGCACAGTTGAGCACATTAATCAGTCTGCAGAATCCATCTTATTGGCACATACTCAGAACTTACTAAATCAATCTACAGTTCCCAGGTCGCAGTAAAAGTATTTTGATCCAGTTTAGAACTCTGAATTAACCAGATGCTTGGCTTTGAGAATTAGGCAGTCAAAATGGACAAGGCTACCGTAACAGAGCAACAAGTCACAATGCTCTCCCCATCATCACCCCAACTCCAGCATCCAGCTAGGCACAGCCAAGAAACACACCTATTCTGTAATTTACTTTTTCTTAGGTCAGTTGGTTTGAGCAAATGGTGGAGGGGGGGGGGAGTGACAACCATGAGAAAGCAGTGCATGAACACACACACATGCATGCACACAAACATATACACACACACATACAAAAACCATTTGCAGTACAACTTAAATCATTTTAGGGAGTTTGAAATTTTTTAAAAAGTTCATAAGTGTTGTTCAAAATTTGCGATTGTTTTAACAGAGGGATGCTCTCCCTATTACTGGTTAATTCATATATGGTCTTCATTTTCACCTTTTTGAGGAATAACCTTTATTCAAATACCGAGGTAGACCTACGCTTGGCACTCTATTTAAAGCATTTATTAACTACCTTTCTTTCCTCCCTGGCAGAACTCAAGGCAACTTAAAATATAAATAAAACATATAAAAATGCAATGTAACAAAACCAACTAATATAAAACCCATAAAAGTCACAGATCTAAAACTCCACTTAGGACTGCCAATAATAAAGCCAGTGTGGTATAGTGGTTAAGAGAGGCAAACTTGAATCTGGAGAACCAGGTTTGATTCCCACTCTTCCACATGAAGCCTGCTGGGTGACCTTGGGCTAGTGACAGTTCTTCCGAACTTTCTCAACCCCACTTACCTAACAAGGTGCCTGTTGTGAGGAAAGGAAGGTAACACAACTGTAAGTCACTTTGACACTCCTTAAGGCAGAGAAAAGCAGGGTATAAAAGCAACTCCTCTTCAAAAGGGTAGGTCAATCAAAATGGAATCCTAAATCAATCAAGATAAAGTCCTAAATAAAACTGTCTTGAACTGCCTCTTGAAGATCAAGGGACCCAGCCTGTTCCAAATCTTGGCCTGAAGCCAGATTGAAACAGATCCAGAAAATCAGTCTCTTCCAAGAATCTCTGGAGCTGAGAGGAAACTATCAGCTCCGGCACCTTTCTCAAGAATGCAATATTGGAGACTAGCAGTGGGGCTCAGAGACTTTTTCCCCCAAAAAAGTCGTCCTCCCCTTCTCTCCTGTAAGTAGACTCAAAGGGGCTTACAAACTCCTTTCCTTCTTCTCCCTACAACAGTAGGTGAGGCCAAGAGAGTTTTGAAGCACTGTGACTAGCCCAAGATCACCCAGCAGGAATGTAGGAGTGGGGAAACAACCTGGTTCACTAGATAAGAATCCACTGCTCATGTGGAGAGTGGAGAGTCAAACCCAGTTCTCCAGATTAGAGTCCACCTGCTCTTAACCACCACGCCACACTGGCTCATTACGCAAACCTAATCACTGCCTCCTTGAGCACAGGCAGCACAACTCCCATTCTCAAAGAAGCACTCCCCTTACCCACTCAGCCAATTCCTCTCTTGCCCTTCCTGGTTGATTAAAGCTGCTTTAATCAACCAGGAAGGGCAGCTTTAATCAACCAGGAAGGGCAAGAGTCAAAGACAGAGGTGGTAGAGCTCACCTGTCCAAGAACATTGTCCACCTCCTAGGGATCCACAAGCTGAAAAGTATCCATGTGGTTGAAACATATTATCCAATCTGGGTTCAGTTCCCTCATTAGAGTCTCATGAAACAGCTCATGTACCTTGTTTCCACTGCAGGTGCACACTAGACCATGGGGACCAATACTGAGACAATGACTAATAGCAACTTGTTAATTTCAAACACTGCTGAGGTGTAGCTTGAACTGTTGAAAATTCTTGAGAGTTAAATCCTACTAATAGATCTTTAGGCAGAGCCAATGCCCTTTTTGGAGTTTAAATCTTTAAAAGACGGAAAGGAATACAGCACTGGAAAGGAAAGGAATACAGCCAGATTAGGCTTGAGCAATGATCCTTGCTATGCGATCTGGAATGTTACCAATGTGTCCCTTTTGTCACCTGTGAAATGTTTCGATCTTGTGGTGCAGGCTCAAATTCCATCAGGTTGCAGGTGATACTTTCCTCTAAGGAAAAAAACCCTGCATGGAGAAACCTCTAGTGAAAGAAAAACTTTCTGGTCCACCTCTCTCCATGATAAGCAGGCCTACATACTGGTTGTGTCTTCACCAACTTTCTCTTTTTTTTAACTTTTTCCTACTTCTTGGAAAGCAAGAATTAAGATAACACATGATTAGGTAGCAGTGGAAGCAGCAAGTGGGTATATTTTCAATTCTGTTTGTAGAAAATGAATGTTTTTAAATGTCATAAATATACCAATTAGTACAATTTTATTTGCTAAGTTATAAGTGATGCCTTTTATAATGTTAAAGCAGACAAATACATTTGATATGAAAGTACTGTATTATATTCCAATTTTCCCCCCAAATTCCAATTTGTCCCAGAAAGATTCCCCACCCCAGCTTCAAAATTTCCAAAAAATTTACAACTCTATCTAGGCCCACTTCTTTTAATCATTTTAATGCAGAGCTCAAGCATGAAGGAGAGGCAGTCCATTCAGAAAAGTCATGAGGAGCAAGGATGTCACATTTACAATTATCCTAGAGAAGAGTAACTGTAACTCAGAACACAAGTGGGATGTTAAAGATTGGACCCACACATTGTTGGATACTGTGTTACTGTAATTATGTTTATGGATTATGGATCATAAAAGTACATATCCAGTCTTATATACAGTGGAACCTCGGTAATCGCCGCCTTCGGTTTACGTCGGTTTTGGAGTTCGTTGGTTGCCGCCTGGTTGTTTTTCTTTCTCAGTTGTCACCAGGCGCCTCGGTGTTTGCTTATGACATTTGTGCAAATTTACGCTTTTTGCATAAATTTGCTACGTTGTTTGTGTAGCACATGAGAAAACGGCGTAGCCTTGGTTTACGCTGGTTTCTGAGTTCTCCGAGCGCTGCTGGACGGATTACCGGTGATTACCGAGGTTTCACTGTACGCAAGTAAATTGTTTTGCAACATTTTTTACCTCTGCTTCCTCAGTTCTAGCAGGAGTCTTCACAGCTCAAAAGGGATTCTATGCAGCTATTTTCTACCATTCAAAGCAGCAATTTTAAGCTGCTGGTGGATATGCCCAATGCTGGTCCACAAAATACTACAGCTGCAAAAAAAAAGTTAACTCAGGTTCATTTCACTTGTTGGAGTCTTTGTTTTCTCTTCACAGAAAACAAAGGCTTACCTCCTGCTATACCTGAATCATTCCCCATGCTAAGAATGTGTTTAGGCAGTCTTTTCTACCTGCTGGCAGAATGTTTTGGATGAATTTGCATAGACCCACGTTCTATAAAGACAAGGTATTTAGACTGACACTGAGCACTAGTAGACTTTGACAATATTACTATGCAGCCATTGTGCTGTGATATATTTTTAAAAATCATATATTTTTAAAGCCCTGTGATGGTACAGGGGGCAAGGCAAGCAAAATGGTGCCCAAATGGGTGGCACCTTCCAAATGCACCTCTACCTGTCAACATCTTAAGCAATTACATTTTGACTGTAGTCTTTCTAGACAGATAATACTGAACTAGGTTGGAGAAATATTGGAGCAAAGGAGGGGAACACTGGAAAAACAGACAATTGGGGATGGCATTACGTAGATGCTTCAGAAAACCCTGTTTCAATTTAGATGCAAAACCTCTGCATGGAAGCAGCCAAAATCATACAAGTTAGTGTCTACTCCTGCATCTCATGCAGAGGAAAATCTATAAATTAACTTATATGTCAGTTACAGGCTGTCTGAATTTATCTAGGCTGAAAACAAATTATTCCTGATGCTGGTGGGATCTTTCCCATGATGCAGAAAAAGAACTCTCCCACCCTACCCCCACCCCTGCTTTTTTTCTTTTGCTCAGGTGCTCTAGCGTTACTGCACAGTTACATTTTGGAATGGCAATTCAAAAATGTCTTGGCCTTTCTACTGTTGAGAACTGCCAACCCAAAATGGAAGCCAAAACAGCTGCTGAAGCAAGTTCCACTACCTGAAGGAACAGAAACACGTAGGCCCCCACCCACCCCCACAAAGAACATTTTTTCAGCCAAAATTGATCTGCAGTAACACACAATTGTTATTGGAGCAGTCTTGGATTACATGCAGTGATTACTCCTAGTATTCTTTTCAATTGCCCCCAGCTTCAAAATCACTCTCTGTCATAATGTTATACCAGCAGTTCAATATGAAATTGACAAAATTGATCTAATCAACCATGCTAGTTTGCACCTCTGCCTGATTTCAAGTTCTATGCAAAACTGACAAAGCTGATCCAATCGACCATGCTAGTTTGTATCTCTGCCTCAACATTACATAGCTAGTTCAATATGGCAAAGAGAAAAAAAATAAAATTCCTTTTGAAAGTAGAAGAGGAGTGGGAGGAGAAAATGGCTAAAGGGGAGGTTGGGAGACTACACAGGGATGGAGACAAGGGCCAGGTGTTTGGTGGAATGGAGAAGTAAAGACTGTTTCAACATGATCACACACCCCTTGAGTGTGTGATCATGTTGAAACACTCTTTACTGCTCCATCCCACCAAACACCTAGCTCAGAAACAGATTTAAAAAACTCACTAAAAGTGCTTAGGAAAACAATAGAAAAAAATGAACAGAAAGCATTTATGGAATCAAACAAAGGAAAAACATTTCTGGAATTAAACAAAGGATAATAGTAGCATTTGGTAGCAAGATACACTGTAAACAATTAATGTGGAAAAGGCTGTATATATGAATGTCCTTCAACCTTGTTGCCCTACCCTTCATACCACACTTTACTGAAATATGGATTTCACATGATTGTCCTGCAATATGTACTGGCAAATGCCAATTGCCATATATTTGTGTGTGTGTAGCAGAATGTCCAAATATTAATACAGGCCAAAATGTGCAAAAAGGTCTCTTAGCAAAATTATATCATTAAAAGGATTAATGCAGTCAGCTGAGACTGGAAGCCCTATGGACATGCATCTTGATTACACACCCCGCCAAAGTTCGCTAGCACAAAGAACCTAGAGAACTCCCTGTTACCAGATTATGCATTTCTTCTACCTTTAAGAACCATTTCCTTAACAATTGCTCCCTCCCTGATCCACTCAAAGCCTCAGCCAAATTTGAATACCTGAGCAGAGACTCCAGGAAGTAACTCTGTATAAGTCATTCAAGACTAACAGTGATCCAATCACAAGACAATTGGCTCTACTGTCCCGACACTTAGAAAACAATAAATGAGCTACTAATCAGCTCAACCCAGCAATCCCAGCATGGAAACCCAGATAATCCAGGAATAGAAACTTACTTGGTCCCACCTCAAACTATGCTATGGGGTATAAAAATACAATGCACCCCAAGTTCTTGCTGGCTCTAGTGCTAGCTGGCTAGCTCCTAGCAAGCTTGCTAACCGTTCCAGCTCATTGCTGGCCTGAACCTCTCTTGGTCAATATCGTCCTTCACTTGGATTTCCATGCTGGCATAGGCATTCCTGCCTTCTTCCAGAACTTCTCAGCTGAACTTAGGTAACGTATAGTCCTCGTTGCTTCCCTTTCCAATCTATCATCCAAACCTATTTTTCCTACCTGCTTATATCACTTAGGAACTGTGTGTATGCTTCTTTATGCCTCACTGTCTGCACCAAAAACTTATAAAAATATTTAAATTCAATTTGGTTTCTTTGTATTCTCTGTGGAACGTTTCAAAAGCCAATTCTGGTATAGCTGTCTAAAAGATCCCACCTAGCCTGCCTCTCGCACTGCCAAGCCGAGTTATTCCCCATTGCTACTTTAAAAATATATTCTAACTTTAAGCTAGGTAAGAACCTTCATTAATAAGCTCTGTCATCTTCCCCATCTGGCCAGTTGTAATACACCAGTTTTGCTTTATGCTGACAATACTAGTTTGCTGTCTCAGAGAAGAGGTCTGAAGAGCTCATTAATTTTTGTCTCTGAATATTGCATTAAGGAAGGCCTGAAAATAAGCTACCAGAAATCTCAAGCAGCTATCATCACCAAAAAGGAAATCCTGCAGTGTTCAGACAGACTCTGAATGGTGAAAAAATCCAATAAGTGAAGGCATTTTCATATTTGAGTATTCTTTTTTCATCTAATCTAAAATGGGACTACATCAGTAATTTATATGGACAAAAACTGGTGTTGTCAGCAAATTAGTTTTTTTTAAATTAGTGGTGGGAACTATGTTCTAAGTGATGTTCAAGTTTTTAACTTAAAAGTTGTCCCAATTATTCTCTATGGCATAATCATAAGGATGGTTTCAGTTAATGAAAATACTGACCATCTTCTATTATTTCTGCAGAAATTATTAAGCATTCCTTGCTGCATAGCAGGTATAGCTCTTCATTCAGAACTGGGCCAACCTTCCCTTGAGGCAAGGGCTTGGGTACAAGCATTTAGATTATTCAGAATGTCATATTTGAGAAGTAAGCGGTATGTGGCTCTCCTGAAATAAGTTAATATGGTTTAACACTGTCTTTGAGAAACTTCTGGCTCTCATTGTATCTGGACACTGTCCAGGACTTGGTCCTTCATGCAGCATTTACTTTGGTGAGGAACTGTGTGAATTAATTGATCACTGAAGCTTGGCTTTTAGAGCACACGTACCTCTTCATCCCATTTTTTTGGTATCCTCTCCCTCCGAAATATCTTCTCTCTTATATCTGACTTTTGACTTACCAAAACATTTTTTTTTAGAACTTCATTCTGACCAGACTAATTGGTCTCTCCTTGGCAGTTATGAGAGGAAGGTTCATATGTTTCCCAAACTCAGGATGAGTCTGCCTCTGTCCTTAGGTAAGATTGACACAATTGCACACATTCTTTTGGAGTGTCCTTTGTATACTTATCTCGGGAGGCATTATATTTCACCATGTTTGCCAATCCATTCTGATATATTATTATGATCAAATTACACACCTACTTGCTGACAGGAATCCAAAAAGAATTCTAGCAACTGCAAAAATCTTTTTATTCTTTTTGTCTATTGGGTGATCAGCAACAACTATTCCCTGCTCAGTATTGATGCATCATAGAGCTTTTGTTGAATTAAAGGAAAGTATTTTGATGCCACCCCTGCAGTATCCATCTTCCTTTAAAAAAGAATGGGGAATTCTGATTTGTTGGGTTTTAAAGGAAAAAAAGATTATTTTAACAATTAGAATTCAGCCAGCTGGTAAATTTATTTAGCCTCATTTCCCTATAATGTTTGCCTTTTCAGGGGAAGGCTAGGGTAACAAGGAATGTTGGAAAGTCCGGTTAGTATAAATGCGATTTTCAAAAAATTTGGCTCCATACTAATTGGCTTCCCTGCTTACAGTTCATTCCACATAAGGGTCTAACTTTGAGAGCTCTAAATTAGCTCTTGGGTAGAAGCCACTTTCAAATGTTGGTCTACAAGGACATTAAAGAAATCCCTAGGAATTTAATTCACATTTATCTACAGCAGTAGCAGAGAAAGTAGGCTGTGTGTTTTTTTGCTACAGGAATATGATGCCAAAAATAAACAACTGACTTTTTCATCTTTCAGAGTTATATTAGAGGGGGGAAACAGAGACATACAATGAGCAATTATGTCTTTGGCTTTCATGTCATTTTACATCATTCCCTGATCAGCTTCGCTTGGAAGCTGGAAGGCAACATTCTAGGTCAGTAGCTTTTGCCTCTAGTGTATTAGCTATTTTGATAATTAAATTAGACACATTTAAATAACTTAACAATTCTAAAGCAGAGACCCAAGACATATGACCCACTGGAACCTTAAGTCATTAATTCTAGGTGGAGTAAATTATATACTTAAAAGAAGGATTTGATTTTAATAAATTCTATTAAACAAATAATTACATTAAGAGTAGAATACCAACAGCTGACACAACAAATTACTAAAATAGAAAACAGCTTTTAATTCAAGTTCTGGATGCAAAATTAACCCTACTAGCTGGACCAGGAATTAAAGCATTTTCTGAACCAGTTTCAAGCCTCAAATTCATCTTCTTCCTTCTTTGAGATGCCGTAGTCTACTTCTTCGACTCCAGACAGCCCAATTTGCATATCATGCAAGCTGCTTGCTAATTATGCAAATCGAACACACTAATTTAAGCACTTACTATCAATTGGTTTGCTTTTCTTTTGGCATATACTACAAAATACAGGAAAGGAAAAAACTACTGGAAAGATACCAAACTAGTCACTCAAGTCATGAATGTGCTGCATTGTTCAAAAATTCTTCATGTCTGAGAACACAGAAAAGCATGACTGGAAGAGAAGTAGTAGGTTGCTCAGACTGGCCATTTGGCTCTCCAGGAATATTCATGATGGAATACCAATATTGTGAAGCGGCACAACAGCATAAGAGGACATTGCAATGACTGTTCCTGCTGCAGTGTGGCTTGCTGCTACTTGCATTTGCTTTGATCTTGCTGTCCAGGCAGCACCCTTGGGTTGCCATGCCAAAATTAAAGATGTTAGTCCCAGAAGGCAGCAGATAGTGGATGAACCACGCATAGCTTCCTGTGCAGCCTGAGGCTGCTGGGCTTTGATAGCCTCCAGCAGCATTGTGGGAAGAGGCAGATGCATATGCCACCAGGCAACCGGTCCTAGATTGCCACTTCTGTGAGAAGTCTAGGGTCCTAGATCCCTCCAACTATGAAGAGCCAGAGGAGCAGTTTGCATTGCCTCACATTTGTAAGCGGGATTTTTGTGTTCATGCTCTACCTTCTAACAAAAATTGTGGAATTTTTTTTTAACAGAGAGATGCTCCTTAGCAAGCACTGGATTCAAACAAAGGCACTGCACCATGAGGTTGGGAAATAGATGTGTAACCCTTTCCCCTTCAGATGCTTTTTATCAGTCCCACCCAAGAGCAGGACCAATTCAAGGTGGTGCGCTGTCTTAAGTGCCTTCCTCCTATAAGGGCAACATGTGGAGGGGGGCACAAATCCCCCCAGCCCCGTGCACCTGCACCACTCCCATGGGCTCCAAGTCTCATGCTACTGTCTCCAAGATCAAAGTAAAGAGGGTAGAAACCTCTTTCTGTGCTATTTTAACTTCATGGTCGGTGCTCAGTAGCTGTGTATTCCTCTGCTGGCTCTCTGCATCTGTCTTGCAGCTCTGACAATTGATTCGCCTGTCCTCACATTGTCTATTTTGTCTAATGAGAACAAGAACTCGCCCAAAATAACAGCAGCCATGCTGGATAAGAACAATGGTTCACCTTATCCAATATCCTCTTTCACACAGCAGCCAATCAGATGCCCTCAAAATGTCTACACACAGAGTTCAAAAACTCTGCCTGTTGTCCCTCAGCAGTGATACTTGGAGAGTAGACAGTTAGTGGAAGGGAAGTAAATATGCTTTTCCCTGGCTCTGGTGTATAGACAGACAGAAAAATATATTGTCATAATGAATTATGAATCTTGATGGTTTCTCATCTGACTTCCCTTGGACAGGGAAACCTTACATGAGTTCTCAGCCACCCCTAACAGCAACGAAGGTCAGCAGGCTGACCATCACTCCACTTGAAGCAACTCTAATGCTGAACCACATACCAGAATCTTCTGGAAAAATGCAGTGGTTGCACAGCAAAACTGCATATGGTTTTCTCAGCATACAAAGGTTTTTTTGAACTTAACTGGGCCTCTGTTTGCGAGGCCACAAGGGGGAGGAGGGGGAAAGGCAACTTTTTGGTGTGGGATGGTTGTCCATGCAGCATTAGGCTGGGCAAGGAGAGCGGTGGCTGGTTTCTGGCTGCCTGGCCCTCTTCTGGGCCAGGTGACCTTCTTCCAGCAATAAGCTCAAAATACAAAGAATATTACATCAAGAAATTGGGGGGGGGGAGTAGAGAGAGATGCTGACCAAGCCCATTTATTGCACTAATAAAAGATATCCCTGACAAAGATATATGCTGCCTGTTTCTGTACCGCAGGAAAGGGAGGTTTTCTGCAATGATATTCTCAGCCGCCAACAGGTGCTGTTGCGGCTATCAATGTAAAGGTTCCATTCATGATGCCTTCCTGCTCCCATTACGTATCCTTAGAAGAAGGAAAACAGAAGAAAACAGAGAAGTTGTTATGCTGGCCTTAAAAGCCTTCACACCCTGACCTCAGCTATGTATCTCAAGCTGTGCAGATCACAGCAGAGAGGCAAACGTTGCCCAGAGAAGGATATTTTCTGCTCCAAAAACCTTGCTTTTGTCAGTACTTAACTCAGAGAGATGGGCGAGAGAGAGGAAAAATGTCAAACCACTTTTAAAAGCGACACACAGGTACAGTCCCTCAGCTATCAAATAACGGTCTTTTACTGGTCAGCCCCTAGGATCACCAAAAGAAAGACAAAGAAGCATTGGAAGTTAGAATTCTAGGATTGGAAAACATTTTGTCATTGAGCAAACAGACTCTCGGGGTATAATTCTTTCTGCCATTTTAAGCACTGGTTTTAATGGCTGTGGTTTGAGGCCACTGTGATGGTGTGTATTATTTTTAAATTTTAAAAAACTTTATTCTCTTTTTATTTACATAAGCCTCCTCAAGAGACTATCTTTAGGCTATAAGATGTATTATAATTTTATAGATGACAAATGTTTATTCTGCTAGACTAATTAAAGGCATTTTCACATTCATGTGATTAATGGCACTTTCTCCACTGGCATCCATAGCAGACATGAAGCATAACTCTACTGGGAAGAATACTGGTGCTAATACCTATACATTACCACTTCAAGCACAGATATAGAAGGAATCATATATTTGATTTATTGTGTCTCATAGTTCAGCACAAGCAGCTGTGCTCTGCTCTTTTATTGCATTTCTACTGGAAAGCATATTCCTCTCTGGCTTTGGTCTGCTTACTTCTGGGTTCATGTGTTTGGTAGTTGCCCAATAAATCATTCCTGCAGAGCAGGCTCTTGTCAGAACAGGAGTCCGTTTAGTCTTCTGGAACCTCTTTCCCAGCCTGAGTGAGGCCTAGGTTAGACACAATAACAGCCTAAGTTGTACTGTTTCAGATTGCAGGTGGAGAAAGTTTTTTTTTAAAAAAATGATAGTCCCCATGTAAAAATTATCTGTGAAGAAAAACTTAGCACACCAAGGATAAAGACTGAACCTAGACCTCTGCATTCTCTGCTGATTTTGCATTTTACTGGGAACCATTAATATAGGGGACCTCTTAACTGTGCAATCCATCACCTGTAGTCTGACATAGTACAGTCCATTCTGCTTCCTATGTCAGGGCTCCTCAATCTTTTTCAGTTTGCAGGCACCTTAAGAATTCTGAAACAGGGAGGTGAGCACAACCACAAAATGGCTGCTGAAGGAGGTGGAGCCAACCACAAAATGGCAGGGAGTGCCTAACTCTTAATAATATTTCAGGCAGAAACTTGGCTCAACAGGATGACTTTTTAAATGCACGTACTATGTAGAATTAGGCAGCAAAGATCCTTGTGCTGTGGTAGCAATTGCTGCCAAAGCAACATTTACAAAAAGAATTTTTAGTCAATTACGCTTCCAATGGCCAATCAAAAACCCCTGCTGGACAAAGTCCCACTTACTTTCCAAAAACACTTGGCAGGCCCCAGGAATGATGTTGGCCAGACCCCTGACTTAGACATTTGGCCACCTCATTCTGATGCATTTGTAAACCTTACAGATGCAGAATGACATAGTAGACTGTAACACTTCAGAGCTAGGGATGAGAGGTGTTTTCTTTTTCAGAGAAGAAAATCCCAAGTCTTTCCTGTATTTTAATACACATTGCAATGGAGTAAGCCCCTCTGGCTTCCCTGGTTGGTTACCCATGGTCCCCGTGACCACCTACTTTTCTCAAGCATCCTTGGAAAAGATTTTTCTTCCTGCAGTCAGCCCGTCTGGCTACCCAGGATTTCTTACAGTTAGCTCACTTGCTAACTCCTAGATTTTGGGCTTTCCTCCCAAAACCTTTTACCTTTAACCCAACCATACTCCAACCCTGATAACCTTTTACCAGAAAGTTTACCCGGTCTTTCCCTATAGGCTGTGAGGTGGTGATGAAGAAATCTTTCACAGGCAAAAAGGCCTATGTGCGCGCTAAAAATTGCTTTACCTTCACACCCAGCCCTTTTGATGGTCCCAATTTACTGAAAGGAGGCTTGACTGACAATTCAGATCCAGCTTTCCCTTCCTTAAAAAAATCCTGCCACTTACAGTTCACAAAAAGAGTCACTTCAGTTTACAAAAAGGAGTCCCTTCGTGGTCGCCAAAACTGTGGGGCCAGGACCGCGTCTCTGGTCCTACACAGCTGAATTAGTTTAAGACTAATTTAGAAAACACCCAAGAAGCAGTTTTGAAACAGAAGATAAGTTTACTGGACAGCATAAGTATCTGACCAGGGTGTCCCCTTTAGTAAGAGGCACCCACTTCATACAAAAGAACCAATTTTATAGACACAGAATTTAGAAAGTTACAGAAGGTTTAACCCTTCCGGGTGGCTCTCGAAAGAGACACACCCAGCATAGGAAGAACCTTAGTTTTTATAGATACAGAAATACAGACGTCATACAGTTCATCCCCTTGAGTTTCACGTACATAATCCATACCTCTTTCACGTGCTATAAGCATGAACCTTAAAATCTCATTGGATAGATCTGTCTCGTTGTCACATCTAGACAGCCTCTATTCTACCTGTTACATTCACATTCCTTCTGTTACTCAAATGCTGCATGCTGTTAGCTCATGTTCCTCTACCCATATGCAAAGGGCTGCAATAAAACTAGCTTGTTGTCTCCAAGAAAAACCTGTTTTCTTAGTTTGCTCCCAGAGAGATATACCTTAGGGTATGTAGCATTCTTTAGGATCATAAAACTTCCCTTCAATTCCCCAGTTTGAAATGATAAAACATGATTTTAACACAATTATACCTTCGATTCCAATACAGTAGAATTATAGTGAAATACTAATACATGTGAATCTCTCATTATCATTTCTGTGTTCATTTAACTATATAGAAAAACACTTTTTAATTTAACTAATCACATTCATGTAGCTATTCTAACAAAACAAAGTTATAAAATGAATATGTCTGCTGTCACGTTGGCCCTTTAGTGACAAGATCCTAAAGATGTTATCTTTGCTTGCCTGCATAATCACTGAAAAGCTTCTAACATTCCTTTTGACCTGCTGCAAACATGCAGGCTTCTAGTCACTTATACAGAAGCTCCATTTTGATTCTTAGGATCTTTGGTTCATATGAATTTCCATATTCCTTAATCAAATACAATTTATAGACATTCTGATCCGTTCCCACAATGTGGTCATGAACGGTGCAGTCCATTCTAGTCCTCAGTAATCTACCCCCACATCCCTACCTTTTTCTGCCTGAATCCAGAAAACAGAGCTGAACTTCTCCCTGGCTTGACACAGCTGACTTCATGACTTGTTACGAAACAAAACAAAACATCAACATAGGACATGATGTGTCTCACCAAGCCAGTTCTGGCATGACAACAGAAACACCGAACAACAACAACAAGCTTGATGATGCAGGGATGTTGATGACGATAGTGGCAGAGGCGCAAAAGAAACTGAGGGTTAAGAAGACTGTTGCACAAAATTTCCACATCAGAGAAGGTCCTGCCTAGTATGTTAATCATCAGAGTTGGTGCATCATAGCTATAAAAAACCCTTATACTACGAGTAGGAAGCTTGAATTTTGCCTTTCAACAACCAGCGCACCATAGTGGCTAAAAGCAGGAGTCTGAAGAACCAGATCCAATGCCCCATTCTTCCACATGAAGCCTGCTGAGTGACTCTGGGCTAGTCACAGTTCTATTCCAATTCTCCCTCCCCTACCTCACAAGGTATCTGTTGTGGGAAGGAGAAGGAAATGCAATTATAAGCCACTTTGAGACTCCTTAATATAGAGAAAAGTGGGGTATAAAACTTGGCTCTTCTTCATTATGCATTCTAATTAGGTTGCTTCAAGGAAGCCATTATCTCTCAAACTCACAGTATTTAGTTAAAAGGATGTCAAAAATATAGTAAAAGCCAGCACCAGTGTAGCACATGTATTCAAGTGCTGAATCAGGTTTGGACAGAATCAGGTTCAAGACCTAATGAAGCTCACCTGTGGATCTTGAACCAGCCTTCTCTCTCATAGGACTATTGTGAGAAGAAAGTGAGAGGGCAGCCATGTAAGCCATTTTGAGCTTCTTGGTGAAAGGGCAGGATAAAAATGTGACAAGGCAAACATAAATGATCTGAACATTCTAAAAAGGTATTCAGTTCATGGATTTGGACCCTCAAGTGGATCATAAGAGCCTCACTCTTTTTGGTCATGAGTCCCTTAAGCCATTATTTTAGTGGAAGGACTTAGTAGTATGTACCCTGTTTCCCCCAAAATAAGACAATGACTTATATTAATTTTTGCTCCCAAAGATGCACTATGTCTTATTTTCAGGGGATGTCTTATTTTTCCACTCCACAGCTGCATGCTCTGGTCGACGGGCATGCTTCCAAACTTTGCTACGTCTTACTTTTGGAGGATGCTTTATATTTAGCATTTTAGCAAAACCTCTACTACGTCTTATTTTCAGGGGATGTCTTATTTTTGGGGAAACAGGGTATGCAAGGGCACCACCCCTGCCTTCTTCTTCTTATACACACTGTGAGAAATAGCATGATTATGTGACTAAATCACTCAGCAGGGGAGTAGATTCCTTCATGACTGAGACTCTTGGCTTTTTTCTTGCTATGCTATACCTCCCAGTGCTTGGCTTCTGTTCCTTGTGCCCAGCTCTCTCCCACTCAACGTCCAGACCAGTGCAGTCAGATTTCTGGCTCCCCTTCTTCGTAGTCTACATTTCTGATGCCTTGACTCCAATATCATATGAAGTTCAACTGATCTGGGAAGACTGGACTCTATGTTCCTAAAGTGCAATACAAATGCTAAGCATTGTTATTTAACAATGTAGGGTGGTGAGAACCACAAAGGATTGCAAAGAGCTCCAAGCAGACCTTGATAAATTAGGTGAGTGGACTAAGAAATGGCAAATGCAGTTCAATGTAGCAAAATGCAAAGTGATGCACATAGGGGCAAAAAATCCAAATTTCACATACACGCTACAAGAGTCAGTGCTATCAGTCACAGACCAGGAAAGGGATTTGGGTGTCTTAGTTGATAGTTCCATGGGAATGTCAACTCAATGCATGGCAGCTGTGAAAAAGGCAAACTCTATGCTGGGGATAATTAGGAAAGGAATTGAGAATAAAACTGCAAAGATTGTCATGCCCTTATATAAAGCAGTGGTGCGACCGCACTTGGAGTACTGTGTCCAGTTCTGGTCGCCGCATCTCAAAAAGGATATTGAGGAGATAGAAAAAGTACAGAGAAGGGCAACATGGATGACTGAGGGACTGGAGCACCTTCCCTATGAGGAGAGGCTGCAGCGTTTGGGACTCTTTAGTTTGGAGAGGAGACGTCTGAGGGGGGATATGATTGAAGTCTATAAAATTATGCATGGGGTAGAAAATGTGGACAGAGAGAAATGTTTCTCTCTTTCTCACAATACTAGAACCAGGGGGCATTCATTGAAAATGCTGGGGGGAAGAATTAGGACTAATAAAAGGAAACACTTCTTCATGCAACGTGTGATTGGTGTTTGGAATATGCTGCCACAGGAGGTGGTGATGGCCACTAACCTGGATGGCTTTAAAAAGGGCTTGGACAGATTTATGGAGGAGAAGTCGATTTATGGCTACCAATCTTGATCCTCTTTGATCTGAGATTGCAAATGCCTTAACAGACCAGGTGCTTGGGAGCAACAGCCTCAGAAGGCCATTGCTTTCACCTCCTGCATGTGAGCTCCCAAAGGCACCTGGTGGGCCACTGCAAGTAGCAGAGAGCTGGACTAGATGGACTCTGGTCTGATCCAGCTGGCTTGTTCTTGTGTTCTTATGTTCTTAACAGTTTCACTTGAAGAAGAAGAAAAAGAAGAAGAAGAAGAAGAAGAAGAGGAGGAGGAGGAGGAGGTGGAGGAGGAGTTTGGATTTATATTATCCCTTTCTCTCCTGTAGGAGACTCAAAGGGGCTTACAATCTCCTTGCCCTTCCCTCCTCACAACAAACACCCTGTGAGGTGGGTGGGGCTGAGAGAGCTCCAAAAAGCTGTGATTAGCCCAAGGTTACCCAGCTGGCATGTGTGGGAGTGCACAGGCTAATCTGAATTCCCCAGATAAGCATCCACAGCTCAAGCGGCAGAGGAGGGAATCAAACCCGGTTCCTCCAGATTAGAATGCACCTGCTCTTAATCACTACGCTACTGCTGCTCTCTTATAGAATGATTAGTACACAAAAGGGCTCCAGACATTTTAATGGAAAAGATCTAAGTGGCAAACATTTCCTTAATTAAGATCCACTGAGATGTCTCCTTGCTCAAAGCTCCAGTGAAATTACCATGATTCATTCACAATCAAAGTGGTTCATTTCACTAAGGCTTATACAGGAAAACTTGGTGGGTTCTGCTCCTTTAGGTCAGATTCATCTTCCATCCGTAACCACAACCCAAAAACATACTCTTTGAAACTTTCATAAGAACATAAGAACAAGCCAGCTGGATCAGACCAGAGTCCATCTAGTCCAGCTCTCTGCTACTTGCAGTGGCCTACCAGGCGCCTTTGGGAGCTCACATGCAGGAGGTGAAAGCAATGGCCTTCTGCGGCTGTTGCTCCCGATCACCTGGACTGTTAAGGCATTTGCAATCTCAGATCAAAGAGGATCAAGATTGGTAGCCATAAATCGACTTCTCCTCCATAAATCTATCCAAGCCCCTTTTAAAGCTATCCGGGTTAGTGGCCATCACCACCTCCTGTGTCAGCATATTCCAAATACTGATCACACGTTGCGTGAAGGAGTGTTTCCTTTTATTAGTCCTAATTCTTCCCCCTAGCATTTTCAATGTATGCCCCCTGGTTGTAGTATTGTGAGAAAGAGAGAAAAATTTCTCTCTGTCAACATTTTCAATCCCATGCATAATTTTATAGACTTCAATCATATCCCCCCTCAGACGTCTCCTCTCCAAACTAAAGAGTCCCAAACGCTGCAGCCTCTCCTCATAAGGAAGGTGCTCCAGTCCCTCAATCATCCTCGTTGCCCTTCTCTGCACTTTTTCTAGCTGTTCAATAACCTTTTTGAGATGTGGCAAGCAGAACTGAACACTGAGTACTCCAAGTGCTTGGTCGCTGCACCGCTTTATATAAGGGCATGACAATCTTTGCAGTTTTATTATCAACTCCTTTCCTAATTATCCCCAGCATAGTGTTTGCCTTTTTCACAGCTGCCATTGAGTTGACATTCCCATGGAACTATCAACTAAGACACCCAAATCCCTTTCCTGGTCTGTGACTGATAGCACTGACTCTTGTAGCGTGTATGTGAAGTTTGGATTTTTTGCCCCTATGGGCATCACTTTACATTTTGCTACATTGAACTGCATTTGCCATTTCTTAGCCCACTCACCTAGTTTATCAAGGTCTGCTTGGAGCTCTTCGCAATCCTTTGCGGTTCTCACCACCCTACATCTGCAAACTTGGCCACCATTCTACCCACCCCTACTTCCAGGTCATTTATGAATAGATTAAAGAGCAAAGTCCACTTCTGTGCCTAGGGCCAAACCTTTCCTGCAGATCTTGAAGCCACCACATTGCATGGATGTACAGACACAACAAAAGCCCAATGACTATGTTTTCTTGAGAATGAAGCAGCCCAAATAAGAGAGGAGGTCCTTCCATGGTCCATTGCTTCTCTGTTCCTAACAGCCATACCCCAAAGCATCTTTTTTCCCCTAGGAAATGCAGTAACATGTAATATGTAGTTGCCTCAACATATAATAGGAGTTCTGAGATATTCTGTATGGAAGCAATTATCACTGTTCAGTTAGGACCTGCAGTGCATGTATGTTCAAGCCTTTATACTGTCCCAGATGTATTGAGACCTAAAACTGCAGCAGGGCTTCCCATACAAGATCAAGAAATGAAGCCAATAGATTGGAACTTGAAAGGGAGGGAGGACCAGTGATCACAGCATTTTAGAACTGCTATTCTAAATGCTGTTAAGAAACACAGCATTTTAGAACTGCTGAAAAACTGTACTTCAAGAAATACCAAATGGTACTCAATGGTAATTTGTACCGTCACAACTTCTTTGCAATGTACAGGTTCTTACTTGAACTAAAACAGCTCAGAAATTTCTAAGGAAGTTTCAATAAGGCCAACAAAATATCTTAGGAGGGACTGCACACCCCTACAGTGAGATGAATTATGTCAAGATCTGGCTGACAAAAAAGACATCCTGAAGGTATTTCTAGAATTTCTTTCTACTGCAGCTTAAACAAACTCCTTGAGAGACAAAAATCCCACATAGGAGCTGCAGCAATGCATAAGAATAGTGGCTGCTATATCCCGAACAGTTCTCTTGATAACTCAAAGAAGTATGGCTGCTGTTGTATTTCAGATCACAAAACCAGAGACCTCAACCCTCGAAGCAATCTTTCACACATTTCCACCAAACTTACCCACAAAAGAAAAAGAAAAGAAAAAAAATCCAGGCAGTCAGCTCCCAGAATGGTGCCTATATGTCTCAAAAGCTGATCGTAGGTCGCACATTTGTAGACAGTATGACTGCTAAAATACAAAGCTGGGGGAACTTGCTTGATTCCATCACTTTCATCTCTAAATATCTTAGTTACTCACCAACCCATGTATCTTTATGAATTACTTGAACACAGCAGGAAATACTATTAAAGGCATACATTCCAGGCCATAAATCAGAAACTGCCTGCTTGTTAGTAATAACTATACAAAGTATATATTTTATAAGGAATGCAATTAAAGACACAAACATATGTCTAAGATTACCAGAGATTTTACTACAAAACCTATCAACAGTCTCAAGTCTCCATCAGGATACATTTCCTTAAGGAGTCAGCATGGCTGTATAAAATATACATATGCTGCCAGAAGTGCGCTCAAAACAAAATAGCAGAACTGCCATCACTCCTGCCTTAATTGGCATCTAGAAAAAGGTGCTGTAATCTGCATATAATATAAATCTCTTCGCATTCGTGCACATCTACCCCCATACTGCTGGTTTCAAATGCAGCTGAAACATGTCAGGAGCAGTTTCCAATCATGATCTTTGAACTATTGTCTTCCAGAACTTTACAGAGACTGAGACCCCCATCCAAATGGCAGGGGGCAATCCACTGACAGCCCCATCCAAATGGAGAGACCAAATCCACTCATGGGAGCGGTGCACCAACCACACCAGCTGATTTGCCCTCCATGGGGCACATGGCCCAGGGGAGTGGAGAATCTGGCAGAGTCTGCCACCATGCCACCAACCCCCGGCACTGGAACATGGTGCCAAACACAGTGCCAGCATCCCAGAGCCTCTGCTCCCCGGTATAGTAGGGGTGGTCAAGGGGAAGGGCCAACATTAGTCCCTCCTGGCTATTTGGCACACTCCACCAGCGGGCCAAAATGGAGACTTACACTATCCTTTTGAGTAGTCGAAGTCTACAGAGTCCAATGGGAGCTTCTTGCCAGTAGGGAGGCTTTCATCCTTTGGGAGTGGTGGGGTGACACACCCTCAGGCTCAGCACTGCAGCTGGCCATCTGGACTTGTAGATGGGGCTGACTGTCAACTGTTCAGATTTTTTGGTAACCTATTTGGTGGCCCAGCAATGATACTTTAAAACTATATATACACACACACACACACATCAGGGCTGTAATTCTATAGGGATACCTTCCCACAGACAGGACCCTTTGTGTATAAACAGTGGCATTTTTGACATTTTGTACTGCGGCCTCTCACCCAAGTTGCTTTTCAGTAAAAAAATCAATTTCAACAAGGCAACATGGGGCCTCACCATGAATTAAACCACATATTTGTGTAATGGAACTTAGATTGCCACACTTAAATAATAATTAAAAAAAGAGTCAGCATAATTCTGTGGTTAGTATTTTGGACTAGCATCTGGGAGACCTCACTTTAAATCCCCTCTCTGCCATGGAAGCTCACTAGATGATCTTGGCCCAGTTGGTCTCAGCCTAACCTACCCCACAAGGTTTTTGTGAGCATAGAACAGAGGAAGGAAAAATAATGTACACCACCCTGATCTCCTTAGAGAATGGGTACTATAAAATGTACTGAACAGGGGGATTAGCTTTGGAATGGGAAATTTGGAGTAAGAAAGTAGTAAAGGAGCAGGATGGGGCACTTAGTTATTTTTCTACCTGCCATTTCTTGGGTCCAAACTCTTCCTCCAAGCTGCTCCCCCTCCCCACGTTAACTTTAAAAAAAAATATATTATAACTGGCTGGGATCACTCAAGGCACTAATTCAGGACAAAACACAGGAGAAGTAATGATAACACGAAACAGCATGAAGCAATTATTGATACCTGGTGTAGTGGTAGTCAGTAGGATTTGGAAAAGATAGACATTATAACAATTAACAGAGTTATGGGAGGAATCTACTATTGCCTTCCCCAAAATAATTCTTTCTGACCTGTCAAAAGCAAAATTCACTGAATTGTAACCTCTATGAGGGACTACCTTGTCAACAACAAAAAGTTACCCCTCTTTTGTTTGATTAAGTATGAGATTTACAGTTTTCAATTCACTGATTTTGCTTCAGTTTTCACCATACATATTAAACTGTCAGATCACTTTGCACATCTGATAAAGCAAGGTTGAGAAAGCTCATTGTTCTATAACCCAGTCAGCACCTTTGGTGCCAGCATCCCTCATCTTTTTGTTTACTATGGAAGTTTCAACAGTATTCACATAATATGACAGCAAAGTCAGAGATCCTACATGTGCAATTCATGAAGCAAAACCTCTGCTTGTAAAATAAGTTTGTCTATCATTCAATGATTAGGATAGTCCAATGATGTGACAGTCACCTGGCCAATGACCTCCAAGATAGCAGGAACATAACAATTACCTCAGAATGCAAGTTGCCTGATAGGCATCTCTTGATATGTGAAGGCCAAGAAAAAATGTATTTTCTTTTATGTACACTGAGAGCATATGCACCGGAGACAAATTCCTTGTGTGTCCAATCACACTTGGCCAATAAAGATTCTATTCTATTCTATTCTATTCTATTCTATTCTATTCTATTCTAAATGGAAAAATGCAGTGGAAAACTGTGCCCCCCCCCCCCAAGGCCTTTTTTCTGATTTTTCGCAAAAAACTTGGGGAAGTCTGGGAAAAACTCCAATGAAATATTTTCTTTTTTTGAATGAGTGGGCATGCTATGGACATATACAGCTCTTAAATCCAAAATGCATTTTTACACGCAGAATACTAGAATATCTAGTTTTAATCTATATTTATTGTATTTAATCTGATATTGTGCTCTACTTATGTTGTCCACCGCCCTGAGCCCTTCGGGGGAGGGCGGTTTATAAACCCAATTAATAATAATAATAATAATAATAATAATAATAATAATAATAATAATAATAATAATAATAAATACGTAGAATCTTCAGTATTCTTCTGGTGTCCTTTTGACTCATGTGACTAACCTTAAGCCATCATGCAGGAGGGAGCAAAAGTCAGAAGGAGGTAGGGCAGAAATTGCACCGAAGCCTTAGGAGAAGACTGTAGGGCTGATT
The DNA here is from genome assembly GCF_021028975.2 of Sphaerodactylus townsendi. Classification (NCBI taxonomy): domain Eukaryota; kingdom Metazoa; phylum Chordata; class Lepidosauria; order Squamata; family Sphaerodactylidae; genus Sphaerodactylus; species Sphaerodactylus townsendi. Next base: position 33,159,968 of record NC_059429.1, on the reverse strand, counting down.
CCACATGGGCCAAAAAACAGCTGTGTGAAAATGGTGTGAAAACAGTATAAACCCTTTTACATCGTTTTAAACCATTTTACACCATTTTCATACCGTTTTCACACTGCTGTTTTTGACCCATGCGGAATCAACCAAAGTTTCATCATGAACTTAGCTCTGTCCAACCAGACAGCACAAATTAAGATACATTAGGATATATCAGCTTGGAGTTTTCTCTCAAATATTGAGAATATTTGCAATTTTGCTTGCTCCAGAGTAAGGCATTTACTTTTACCATAAATGCCGAATATTGCAATTATATATGCTAAGTTATAAATGATGCATTTTATGTTGTCAAAGCAGTAAAATTAGTTTATGTAAATATTGTATATATTTCAAATTTTCTCAAAATTTCCTTTTTTCCCCAGGATTTTTTTCCCTGTGGTTTCAAAAATTTTGGAACTTTTTCTTCTCTGGACATCTCCGAAAGACTTCTTAAATGAAGCAAACATATGCATATCTGGCAAGGCCAGCCTTTCATGTAGCAATTTATCTCTTTCATCACCCTGCACACTGACTTCAGAAAAGCTGCAGTGAGATGCAGGCTGCTTTCAAGAAGAGAGTCTTTCAGACACTTTGCCTGAATTCCTACTTAAGAAAACTGCATAAAAATTAAGCAGTAAGTGTTTTCTAGTAGATGCTGTACAATGTTTCAGAATCAGGCTTAAATGCTGCTGCTTCCCACCTGTTTTCACAGATGCAAACATTAGTACAATTTAACTAGTTGATGGATGATCTTTAATCAGAGATGACTTAACACCAGATGCTAAGGAACACCTTAAAGGAAACACTGTGAACCTAGATTACCTATAACCATGGTATAATTATATCCGGAAAGTGATAGATTTTTTTTAAAGGGCTTACACACAGAAAGAACCATTCCAAAAGCTTTTCATATGTGATTTTGCAGAAAAAATGGTGTTAGACTGCCCTATTCAATTCAGTTCAGAGTTCCAAAATGAACTGACAAAATGAACTGACTCTTTGCAACTTAACCACCATTACAGCAGCAACTCTATGATTTATCTGCCTTATTCACAGTCAGCTTTTCTTGCTGAGACTCAAGTCTGTTCACAAAACATAGAAAGTGATTCAGACAGCATATGATATCCAATAAGCAATGCAATAGGACTAGAATTACAGAACAGGAAAACAACGCAGACAAACAAAATTTGTTCAAGGCACGACATACCATCATGCCAAAAATGTGCGTCACAAAGGTAAAGACAACACAGTAACTGTATCAGCTATTATTGCTAGTTCATTTTGTTTTCAGAAAAGACATATACTGTAAACATTAACAAATGAAGTCTTTGTTATACAACTGGCGTTAAAAATATACTTATTATTTGCATTGATGTCAAGAAATACATCTCACCATCCTATAAAATCATATGACTTTTCATAACATTTGCAAACTTGAAAGTGTTTCATTAGTCAGAGTAATGATTGTGTTAGGAGAACAGAACAGCAATTAAGACTTCTGTGCTTAACTATTCAAACTATCTACAAAACAGGCCAAACTCTGAATGTGAAAAGAAAAACAAACACTCACCTACTTGCAGCAGGATTTGAAGCCTAACTCCCTCCTGAAGACCAAAAAGGGTCTGTGGTAACTAAATGTAGTCTGTTTCTGCCAAGGCCCAGCAAACTTCTGTCAAGCTGCCATCAAGCAACTGCTGAAAATGTGGAAAGTCACAACATGCTTGAAAGCACCTTCATTGCGACTACACCAATAGTTTATTAAGACTAACTGGTTAAAGTTAGTCTTAATAAACTATTGGTGCAGTCACAATGAAGATCACAAACAGAACTGAATAAACGTAAGGAATACAGAATTAGTATATTTATTAAAAGGAGGTTTTGAACCCAGGGCTATTTCTACAGATTACTGTTGGATAAATTGAGAATTCTACTGCATCTTTCAGAATGTGGTCAGTATTTATGGTAGTAATTGTTAATGTATTGTTATATTTTTATTATTGAGAACACGGCGGGTGTGATCCTTAGCACATGTACTTGGAATTGAGTCCCATTTTGTTCAGTGTGGTTTACTCACACAAAAGTGTTCTTAGGATTGCATCCAAAATGTTTTAGGATTGCACCTGAAATTGAGTGAAAGCTAATTTTCTAGGTAAAGATAATTTGGTGGGAAAACTACCAAAATATGTATTGAATGCTGGGATTCTTGCAAATACTAGGTTGGTTTGACTCCCATCCTGCCCAGCATTTCTTATAAGCATATTTTCAATGTGTTAGATAGAATTCTAGATATCGACTAGTTCAGAGGCTTAATAAGGGCAGTGAGTTGAGAAAAATGACACTGATGCATTAACTCTCTGATGTTTGCACTTACAGTCTAATTCAGTACATTATATCCTTCCCTTCAACTGCCCACAATAGACACCTTGTGAGGTAGGTGGGGCTGAGGCAAAAGTTACCCAGCCAAAGGTTACCCAGCCAGTTTCGTGCATAGGAGTAGGAAAACAAATCTGGTTCTCCAGATTGAAGTTCACTGCCCATGTGGAGGAGTGGGGAATCAAACCCGGTTTTCCAGATTAGAGTTCATTGCTCATAACCAATGGGGAGGAGAGTGGCCGCCCATGGGGGGGGCATCAAACTCAGGTTTTGCCCAGGGCTCCAATTTGCCTAGGTACGCCACTGCTTATATCCTTCATTCAAGACTACATACAGTCACTTATGACACAGGATAATGATGCTTTTAACTGCCACAAGATCCTGAATATGCTTTCTTGCTTTATAAAGTTAACTATATCAGTGGGCCAGGGATATTGCAGTTGTTGTTTTTTAAGAGTAGACCATACAAGGCTGATGTCTAGGAGAGAGAGACTAGGAAATTCTGAGTTAAGAACCTTTTCTCATCACCAGTACAGATAATGTCTCTCCTTTTTTATGTGATCATTTATCCTGAGACGAGAGGGAGTAAATTGTTCTCCAGGAGCAAAATTCTAAATTCTCCCGAATCATCCTTTCAATAAAATAAACTATTCCGAAGCCGAGCTGAGTTCAGAGGGTGAACATCCCAGGATAACTACTTTTTTTGTATCCAAATTCAATTAAGAAAGAAAATTACAATAAGAAAGAAAAAGACTGTTTTGCACCCCCCCACACACACACAGAAATACCTCAGAAATGCCAGAAAATAATACTCATGACAATTGATTCCTTTTAGTGGATGATATAAAGCTGAACAACTTTCCCCCCCTTTCAGTGTTACATTAATCAGCCAGTTTTGACATGCAGTGTACACAAGTCCATTAACAATAAATGTGATTTCTCCCCCCCCCCCCCGAATGGTAAGCCGATAGGCAGGATCTGTCTTTTTTTTTTAATCTTGGGGTGGGGGTTATAGTACAGTTCTGAAGTAGGCAAGACGTAAATTATTTACATTTTATTATCATTTGCATGAGATTTAATAGGATTGTGGGTAGGATTCACCACACTAAGGAGGCCTTTACAGCCATTGTTAAAGAGATGCTATTTTTCGTCTGGAAAAGGTTTCCCCTCCCCCACATCCTCGCATTATTAATTTTTTCTCTTATTTTCCTATGTTTTGTCCAACCGTCAGTATTTTCTTCTCCCTTCCCCTTTTATGCCTTTATGCTGTACCTCTGTTCACACCTTCCCCCTCTCACAGCCTATGGCTTCTTAAAGGAACCATGAAATTATGCAAAGCTTTCCCCCTTCGGGTCCTCTCCCATTTCCCTCCTCCAGACAAACCCTCACACTCCTAATGAGGGAAGCCAGTGAAACTCAGCAGCTGCCTTCCCTCACCCCAGATAAGCTCATAATGAGAAAGCACCGACTTCGGGGAACATTAGTCTTCCATTGTGTGTGTATGAAGGGCAGAGCCAGTCAGCTACGGGCAAATTCCCTCATGAGCTTCCAAGATTACAGACAAAACATCATCCCAGTCATGCTTCACACCAGGAAATTTGTGAGAAGGAGAGAAAAATGAACTTTTCAAATAGGAGTCAAGGATTAAAGAGCTCAGCCAGGGCTAGAGTTTTTTATGTCTCTTGACCATCCCCTGATATTCCTCAAAGCTGGAAAAACCTATGACTACATGTAACAATTTGGAACTCCGGTGGAATTACTAGTACACATTTTTCAAATGGCATAAATTCTTGCCCTGCTAGACCCTCAAAAACTCCGTTAAACTTATCACAGACTGCAATATGAAAGATTTGGTGTTCTCAATTGTAATTGCATTTTTGGTTCTCCAGACAAGGATTTTAAAATACAGCAGGAATCATAGAGATCTGCTGCCCTGCCGTGTGTTCATGTGTGTGTGTGTGTGTGTGTGTGTGTGTGTGTGTGTGTGTGTGTGTGTGTGTGTGTGTGAAACAGAAACAATCTAGCTTGCAGAATCTCTGTAAACTGCATCTAGATGGCTAGCACCAAAGATTAAGTGAGGGGGAGCACCCTCCCCCCCCCAAGAAACATTTGGGATCTCTTGGAGAACCCTTGTCTGTGCAACCCAGGGAAATCTTACATGGGTGTCTAATTGCTCTAGCCTTGACTAGTGATGTAGCGCCAACGAGGCTGGGTGGGGCACAATGGTCCGAGCGGAGCAGTGGAGGGGCGAGGGCGGGCTGCAGGGGGACATGGTGGGGGGTGCGGTGGATGTTCCGTGGCATTCCGGAGCGGGTCAGGGGTGGGTGGTGCTGCGACAGAAGCAGGTTGCACGTGCCCCTGGGCGCAGTTCCCCCTTGCTCTGCCTCTGGCCTTGACTGACTAAAACCGCTCAGAACTGGCTACCATAAGACTAGTTTTTAATGGAAATCTAATGCACTGTCCTGCAGCTACACATTTCAAATGAAGATGCAGTAAGGCTGGCCAATGAACTGTATCACATGGGCCATGGTCCTCACCAACTTAGATGCAGCTTTCATCCTGCATATGGTTACAGAAACCTAGTGCAGCTGCTCTATTTATTCTCAGGATAAAGCAGAAATGAATATCTGTCAGACTTTTTCCTTTGAGTCCTTCTCTGCAAATGTCGATATTGAATATTCTCCAGATATTATTTGAATACTGGAATATTTCCAAATATTCTTTCAATATTTGCTTGCTCTATTTAATTTTTATGTTTAGATCAATATTCAGTTTTTGACACTTGATCTGTGATGGTATTTTGCAATTTGTGAGGCGCTTATGATATTTCATGTATAATGCCTTCCAAAATCAAAGCAATAAAGAGATGGCATCAAACAACATTTCACTTTTGACATGGTTTCAGTGGGTAACCATGTTGGTATACAATATAGCAGCCAGATTTAAGTCCAGTAGTACCTTAGAGACCAACAAGACAATAAGCTTTCGAAAGTCAAAGCTTTGTCTTTAAGGTGCATTCAAGTTTTATGCCTAATAAAGGTTTTGGATTTGGATTTGGATTTGGAGGTGCATTCAAAATTTGTTAGTATTTGCAGGTGTTTGTCACAACCAGTCATGAAAGTGTTAACTATCTGTTTGTGTGCAAACAAGATGTTGATGTCACATTTTAATAAGTAGACCGATTGATTAACTATTGGTCAGTTTGAATAGCCATTGCTCACATGTTTGTGAACGCATACACCTGATCTTATAAAATTAACTTTTTTCTTTGTTCTGTTCTGAGGGGGGGAGAGAGATGGACACTCAGATAGCCATGTACTGAGACAGCTGTAAATATGTAGCAGCGCAGTATAATATTTGTTATTTTATCTCAGTGGTACCCTACACTTTTAGATAGTAAACTTCTATACTATGCAACTCATTAGTATCTGGGTCTTTATTGGTGTCTGCTAAACTCTGCTAATAATGTATGTGTACCAACAAAATGCAAATCTAAATAGAAAATGCTTATGAATATTAATTTTGTCTCTCTAACCACACATGGACTTCTCTTTAAATTAATTGTATTTCATCCTGCCCTTCCTCTGAGAAGCCCAAAATGGTTTTCTCCCCTCTCCATCTGATTCTCACACTGGGATGGACTGGCTGCCTCAGATGGTGAGGTATATTACAGAACAATACTATGCAGGGATATTCCAATCAAAATCCATAGGTATAGACTGAAGTAACTCTGTTTGGTTTGTATTGTCAGCCTGAGAAACATTGGCTGGGTCTCCTCTGTTCCATTCCAAACAATATACATCACACTTCATCTCTTGTGCACTGCTAGTCTGAACTCATCCAAAATCCTCTTGGAGAGGGTTCCAACAAAGAGGACAAATGCTATGAAAATGTGGTCCCTCCCTACTTTCATTTTTAGCAGTTTAACACTTTCCCCCAATAACTTGATCTTAAATATGCATACTCTCTGCTGTGCTGATTTTTCTAATTTCTTTATCCTGGGCCTATTTACTTGTTCCTTTATCAACATACTATTTTGAATATTGCTAGGTGGCTGACATTTTGAAATATATGCCACGCCAGTTGTACTATTTGCATTTTTAAACATATTCTGTCTTTAACAACTGCTCCCATCATCCCTTTTCGAGGCTATGCAATATCTTCCTTGCTTATAGCAGGAATGGGATCAGTTGGGACTGAGTGTTTGCCCCCTGCATTGATGAGTAGCTATTGACAAGGGCTTTTCCTGTGAGTACCTTGGGTGTTCCCTTCACAACACTAATAATAAAGAAAGCTAACAGGTCAGCAAATAGCAAATATTCTGTTACATAAGCTCAACTTTTAACATTTCTACATCTGTTGGGAAACCATATCATTCACATGATCACTAACAGCTGCTGAATTAGGCTTTTTAATGAGTCCCAACATTCCAAGTGTGTGTGCTGGGGGTAGGTGGGGGGAACATTGGAGCAGATGAGGGAAAGTAATTTGCACAGGATGCCTCAAATAGGCAACAGCAAACAGATTCCAGTTTCAGGAAGGGAGAACTTTACTAAGCCTTGTAAAAATGGCTCATGTGTTCAGGACTGTGTTACAAACATCATAAAGAAAACTCAAATGTACCAGAAGCCTGAATACCTAACAGGCCTCTATAGTATGCACGAATATGCCAGCAAATATATCTGTTGGAATGTGTAGCCATACCAGCCAAGTTCAGGCATTAGATTCCTTAGTTCCATCAGTCACTTCACCAAATCTAACATCTAAAATTTAGTTATCAAGAAAAAGCAAACAGTGGGTTAAGTACCGAAGTGGGAGGTACTTTGACTCAGCACCAAAGGAATTTAACACATATATCAACCATTGAGAAGCTGTTATAGAATTTGGGGGAAGGTAGACAGTCTCAACTCTCAGTGCCCCTAGCTGGAACCACTTGTTTCATCTTTTTATCCTGTTCTGCCATAGGAGGACCAGGAGACAGAGTGCAGGACAGAACTGGGGTTGTCACAAAATTTTGCCATTGGAAGCTGAAATGTGTTTTTCTGTCAAACAGAAATGGTGTTTCAAAACAGTAGCCAGCCTTACTGAAATCTGTGATGCTTTAATCAAATCCACTGCAGTCATCTGGTAAAGGTTTTAGACTTTTCTTGTATCCAATCCTATATTACATTTTCAACCACAATAGGTTATTAAAAATTGGAAGCATTTACTCCCTGCTTTTCTTCTGTTCCACTCTTTTCCTGAAGCAGAAAGACAACAAAACCAATGATGTACTGTGGCCCTGACTTAAAAATCCATCGCAACTGAGGGACTACATGTTGTGAATACTAGGAACCATGCAAATTCCAGGTCACTTAACACCTTTTCTTTAGCATAAAGATGTTTCTGATGGCTTTCTTCCTCAGCCAGGCTCACTAGATGGCATTGGGCAAGTTACTATCTCTCAACCAACTCTGCTTCTCATAGCTTGTTCCCAAAGCAGAGGCCTGCTGGGAGGGGAAGGAGAAAAGGACAGTGCAGATACACTGCAGCAGAAAAAATCAGGCTACAATTTTATTAATTACAAATTTGTCAGATTTTGGCAGTGTATAGGCGGGGAACAAAAATTCCACAGATGGTCTACTGCCGGCACTGAAATCCCTCCCACTACTGCCTGTTAGGAACTACCAAAGTAACAGAACCAGTTATAAAGCAAGAAGCAGTGAAACTGCTATTCTTGCCCATCATCCTTTTTTGTGGGGGAGGGGGTCAGCATGCAGGACAACTGTCTTGCCCAGTGCTCCCTTTTAAACAGGGAGTCCACCCTGCAAAACCCTGTACTATGTTCCCCTGCCTGATGCCTAAACAAGCCAATATACACACATAACAATAGGTTCCAAGTAGATAGGTAATTTTGTAGCCAGTTTTCTGCTCTAGCTAGATCGTCCAGGTGCTCCTTCTCAAATAAAGGATTCATACTTGGAAATAGCACAGAGAGAAATGGCACTAACTCTTAATGGTAAAGTATGGTAAAGTTAATGATAAAGTTGGTAAAGTTAATGCTAAGTAAAGTTGTAGTGCCAGTGATGTTGGGGGTGGGAGTAAGCAATTCTTACTGCTCTGCTCAGTGATAACTGGGCAGAAAGGATCAACTCCCCAAATAGTTTGAGGCCCACTCACAAAACTGCTCCTATTGCACCATAATGTAAAACTGATCATAACAAATCAGCAGGGGTGTACCGTCCAGGGGGACGTATGGGGTCAAATGTCCCCGTGCTGCAGCCATTTAGTCACGTGGGGGTGGAAAATGAGCTGATTTCAAGACCTGATGCAAAAAAAGATTGTTTGGTCATGGTGGGGAGGGCAGCCACCCATACAGGGTGTATGTGTAAAATTCAGATTTTTCACCAGGCTACATTTTCCCTAGATATGCCTCTGAAAATCAGCTCATGGAAAAATAGCAGGAAGAGAACAGGAGATTATTACTAATGTCATTTGGAACCTCCGTTGTGACTGTGTGTGATAATAATGGCAGTTGTGCTGCAGTTGACCGGTGTTGAACTATTGTCAGTACCTGAATGAAATCTACTTTATTGTACAACAGAGCTCTGGTTCTAATGTGGCTTGTCTTCTCCATGATAGCAGAGGTACCTTCCCCAGCTGCACAATGAGGCAGCTACAATGAGGCAAGGATTCTTCAGAAGAACACCATAGGCTGGTCAGTTTATATTATCTTTTCTCCTCCAAATGGGAAGGAGGGTGATAGATAGCACCAAGTCATCAGTCATATGACTAACATAATACATTACATTATGTGTGTGGTGGAGAGTATCATATCTGAAGTGGGGCTCTGTTTTACAAGTGATTTCTTCTGCTGGGTCAAGAACATAGCAGTATAATCTGCATTCATTGCCCCTGACAAAAGACAAGCATTTTCCACACTAATGTGTGACTTACAGATCCAAACACTTTGTCACCAAAAGAGCCAATTTCAGCAACAGTTTGGTGTTTGAGTGACCAAGTCCAGTTCCTTGTGATCACAAAACACTCCTATGTAAAATCAAAAGTGTAATATGCTTTGGTGTTTCTTTACATTTACACTCAAAAAACCCAACATCTGTTTATTTTAGTAATACAGGGGTTGGGGGGAGAGATTAAATGCCAGTGTAGCTCAGTGCCCAGATATGTGAGAAATTAATCTGGAGTACAGTGATGTGAAGAGTCTTTGTAAACTCTCATACACCTCTTTGTCAATGCCCCTCAGTCCTGAGTAGTGCCAACTCATGGCTGATTTCCCAAGACTGGCCCTCTCTCAAGTAAAGTGTGCCAAACCTATTGAAATATCCATGGGGTTTTTGTGTAAGCAGCTAGATTTTTAAGACCAACAAAATGAAACATACAGTTATAAGCTTGCCAAGTCTCAGGGTTTACACAAAACAGCAGGATTTTAGCCTTCTCTAGACCCCCAGTGAAGAGACCCCCAGTGAAGAAGTTATCTCCCAAGGTGTGGAACCTGGAGCAAAGAGAAGCAACTTATTTTCTAGAGGAACCATGTCTAGCCTTATCATATATACTAGACTTTTCAACTACCCTTCTTTTCACATCACTTTCTGAGTTATACATTATTACAGCCAAGTTTGCCCCCTTAAGGATTAAATAAAAATCTGAAAGGAAGGGCCATGGGAGCCCTGTTTGCCAGGGCTTTTGAGGGAGTCTGAATTGGCAGGTATTTGGAGGGGGGGACAGCAGGGTAGATTTGAGGTTTGTTGTTTAATTCTTGGTTTTAAACTAAAATGTATATTATTATAAGCTGCCTTGAATCACGAGGAAAGGTAGGATATGCATTTTTAATCCAATAAAAGATATATATTTTAGTAGCCTGGTGTCGTGATTGGCTGAGTACACAGGAGTCTCTGGTTACAGCTATTTGCTGAAAACAGGCAGAGAATATAGAAAGCTTATTTTCACTTCTGCAAAAAAGCAGTCCAAAGTAAGGGGTATACATTGAGCAAAAACAGATCAATCAATCCGGTCTGGGTCCACAAAGCCAAATATTCAGTCCGAAAGCAGGCACTACAGAAACTATCAGGTTGTTTCACAAAGTTGCTCCTGCAATGCTTGCTGTTCGCAGCTGCCTCTTATATGCCTGCATTCTTGCTCAGTCTGAGTCCTTCTGGGCCTCCAAGCGGGCACTGCGTCTTTTAGCATGCAGTGCCTGACGGCCCTGATGTCTGATCTGCCTCACAGAACCAGGTGAGCTGGGGGAACTGTCTGCCCTGTCTTCCTGTTCTTGGCTTGGACCAGCACTGTCTTCCACCTGTGTGACTGCTGGCTGCTCACAGGACTCAACCAGCTGAAACTCTGATGGAGCTGGATCATCATGTCAGTATTCCGCATTTGAGGAATCCTGGCTGGCTGCTGGTGAGCCCACGACACCTGGAGGAAAACACAAGTTTGCCAACAACTTTCAGGTAGCTGGAATTTGTTCCAGCAGCCATAGATGGTGTCAGACAATAAAAAGGTGTGTTGTACAAGGAATGGAAGCTGGAATTCAGAGAAAAAAATCAGAAAGAAGAAGCCACAACAGTTGCAAGTGAAGTGAAGAGCCAATAAGGAGGAAAAGAAAGATTGCCTGGGATAACCCAACTGAATGGAGGAAAGACTAGGAGAGCAGCTGAGTGAGGACACAGCAATAAAAACAAAATATTGGGAGGGTGAGTGAAAGAGAAGAGTGGAAGTGTGGGGGGATAGAAAGGGGGGGATGCTAGTCAAATGTAGTATGAAGGGGAAACAATCATCTGGGGAAGGATTTCTGTTCTGCCATGAGTCCTCCTTAGCACAGCCAGCTTCTAGATGGGGGCTAGAAATCCGGAATCACAACTGGTCTCCAGACTACAGAAATTAGCTCTCCAGAAAAAATAGCTGATTTGGAGACTGGATTCTATAGAACTACACAGTGCAACCCCAAATCTCCAGGAATTTCCCAACCCAAGGCTTGCAATCTTAATCCTCCTTTTGTACTAGACCCCCTTGGAAACATATGCAGGGAGGGGCAATTATCCTGCACTGGAAATCAATTGGGAGAAGAAATTACCAAACTTCTTTACATGATCCTTCTGTGGCACAACTGTGAACTTCCAGACTCCCCCCTTTGAGTTTAAGGCCCTTTCTGCACGGGCCATAAACGGCGCCCTGGGGATGGCAAAAACGCCGTTTCCAGGGAGCCGTTCGCACAGGCGGCACTGCGAAAACGCAGCAGCGCCGACCTGGCTCCCCTCCCCCTCCCCCAGGGCGACGTCAGGCCGCCTCCAAAAACCTCCCTCCTGGAGGGAGGTTTTTTGGTAAACAGAGCATTCCCGGCGGCGCAGTGCAAACAGCACCGCCGGGAATGCGCTGTTTTCCCCGTCCCTCTCCCACTCACCTCGTTGCCTTCGGCACCCTGCTGGCCTCCTAAGACCCTCCCGCACTGTCCTCCAAACCCTGGAGGTCGAAGGGCAGCGTGGGCAGGTCTTAGGAGGCCAGCAGGGCGACGGAGGTGACGAGGTGAGTGGGAGAGGGACAGGGAAGAGGCGGCTCTCTTGCGCCGGCCTCTGCAGGGGCCGCTCACACACTCTCGTGCGAACGGCCCCCACCCCTCCACCAGCAGAATTCCTGCCGGTGGGGAAGCGCCCTTTCTGCAGTGTGGAAAGGGTCTTAGTGTCTGAAGCCCTGTGTATTTTACATCCATTTATCCTGCCCAACCCATCTCCATTGCCTCAATACACTTTCATGCCTTCCCACACTGAAATTTACACATTCCAGTAAAAGTTCAAAAACAGCTGCCCAAGAGCTGCTCAGTTAAATTGTGAAATGGGTTAAGCTACCATTGAGATAACAGGGATTTTTTTTTACCATAAACTGGTTCCCGCATACATGTGCCTCACTTGATTTCTCCATATTTAATTATGATATCATGGCTGGCAGCTGGCAGCATTTGAAAGTTGGAAACAAGTTTGTTTTACCCTTGGTGTATAAAGACTGATTCACACAGTGCACATCTATCTAGAGAAAGTCAGTACTGTGTTTGTGCAGGGGGTAAAATGTAACAGTGAATTGGCTGTAGCAAGCATTTGTGATGTAGTTCATTAGCATAACTATCTCCTTAGCTCTTCTGATGGCAAACGAACTCTTGCTTTATGTGAGGCTTTTCTGAAACGAGGCTACAAAAATACGTAGTTGGCAGCAATATCTGCTGTTTAATCTGGCATGCCCATTTCCCCTGAAGACGTCCAGCAGGCTAATAGCTGAACACCTGCACAGATCTTTCCTCTTTGCCTAACTAAAACTATATCCTGTTCTTTTGCTTGGGTTGTAGTTAACGCAAGTTCCTTTTTTAGCAATTGTCGGTTTTGTAGTTTTCATCCTGAAATCACTTTGCAAGAAAACTTTGATGTGTGGCTTGAGATGCTCAGATTGTCCTAATGCTTGGTGGTCATTATTTTCTCTTTAGAAGATCTCTCTGAGCCCAAAAGGGTCACACTGGTCCTTTCTGGACAACAAAAATAAAACATCTTGTAGGCTAAAAAAAGTTTTGGCTTTTTTTTGTCTCCCCAGCATGGACAAAAAAGTGTTGCCAGTGAAAGTGGGTCTTTTTCTCACCTGTCCCCCTCCACTAGCTAACTGAAACTTGTCATTTCATTTTGTTACCCCAGCCATTTTGTGTTGCTGCAGAGATTCTCCATCCTTGCTTCCATTTGGTGAAGTTTTCCTATGGAGGATTCCTCTGCTAGCGTCTCATCAGCATGCGATTTCACTGTAAAAAGTAGATGAATAAAGTTCGTTTTGCCTGGTGATCTAGTACACGTCTCATTTTTTCTTTTCTTTTTGTTTTGAGGGAGGTGTCTGCATAGCTATGACAACATGATATGAGAATCGCAGCCGTTCAGAGGGCTGGTCTATTTCCCATTAAGAAGCAATGGGTAGATGCATTACTTTCTATTACAGGTAGACCACAACAAAAAGAAAAATGACACGTGTGGGATCGTGTGGCAAAACAAACTTTATTCATGCACTTTTTACAGCGAAATTGGGCGTGGATGAGCTGCTAGCAGAGGAAGCCTCTGTGGGAAACCTTTACTAAATGGAGGCAAGGACGGAAAATCTCTGCAGCACAAATGAGCGGCAAAAATGAAAGTAAGAGGTTTAAAATTAGTGGGCAGGAATAATACGTTTCCTGCTGGCCTTCTTTCTGCACAGCTACCAGAAAACAACTTGACCCTGTCTTGGGAGCGGGGGAGATAGCTAGTTTAGCAATTTTTGAAAAATCCAGGTTGGGAGAAAAAAAACCCCAACCTGAAGATGTCTTGGGGGTGGGAGAAAGGTGTGCAGAGCTCCTCCCCAAAATGTTTTTATAACATCCTCAAGACATTATATTTGCAAAGCAAATCTATCAGCTTGACTTATGGTTGAATATAAAAATTTGTCAATAAATAATTAAAATGAATTGCTTTTGGGTGGGAATGGAGTGAAAAACTTTGAAGCAATTGTTTTAGTCTTCAGTTTGATTCATTGCAGCTGTTTACCTTGGGATCTTTTGTATTTGAATTTCTATTTGAGCAAACGAGTGTTTGCAAATTTTTTATTTAACATGGCATGCCTTTTTATTAATTTCAGAGAAGCAAACTTAGCATGGTCAGTGAGCATACATCACATTTTATACATCTAGATGTTCATTTAAAGCTTCTTAAGTGTGCACCTAAAACCGTGATGTATACAGAAGGCCGAAAGAGATGTGTCAAAATCAGTAAAAAGAGTATGTCTATGATTTACATTTGGGTTACTTGGGAAGGAGAGAGGATTTATTTCAAACCGAACTCAGTTTTGCTAAGGGAAATTGGGCTTCTGGAGGTGTTTTTAAAGTGTGGTGGGAGGGAGAGCTATTCTTTTAAAGCCTGCCTTTTCTCCTTTCAAGCTGGACTGACAAGGTAATGGAAGCCCAGTTTAACTAAACTAAGTGCAAGGTTAAACCCCCACTTTCTTTCCCATGAGCACTGATCTAAATCACAGTTTATTTATTTGTGTCACTTATAGTCCATCTTTCTTGTTGATACTAAAGACACTTTACAAATATGCCACTTTTCATTTCTTTTAGCTTATACAAGTGGAAGCCCAAAAGAATCTTGTTGGAGTAACTATCCTATTCCCCTCACTTTTGCTTCCTTGCCTCCCCCAACTTCTCTAATTTCTTACTCTTTCCCACTCATGCCACCCCTTTCCCTTACTCTCCTTCCCAGACATTCACCAACTTACCTTTATCTGCCTCCCATCTTCAGCAGTATTTATTATGCTATTTACTTCATTTTTCTCTCCATCCACCTTTCTCCACAGTGTGGTCCAATGCAGCTTAAATTATTCTCTTCTTTTCCTTTTTATCTACACAACCATACTATCAGGTAGGTTAGGCTGAAAGTACGTGACTGGCCTAAACCCAGTGAGCTTCCACAGCAAGATGGGGATTGTAGCCTGAGTCTTCGAGACCTTAATTTGAAGCTCTAACTCAGGGGTCCTCAAACTATGGCCCTCCAGATGTTCATGGATTACAATTCCCATCAGTCCCTGCCAGCATGGCCAAGTGGTAGGGCTCATGGGAATTGTAGTCTATGAACATCTGGAGGGCCATAGTTTGAAGACTCCTGCTCTAACTGCTACACAATGTTGCCTTTCATAAGGTGGCTGTTGTGGAACAGTAGCAAGCAACCAGGCCAAGTTGGATAGTATCAAGTCACCAAAAGGTTTTTCCAGGCCTAAGGGTGCCAATCTCCAGGTGGGACCTGGAGATCTCCCAAAATTATAACTAAACTCTAGACAACAGAGATATGTTTCCCTTTATTCACCTGGGTTTTTCTCCAGAACTGAAAAATAATACATATATAGAATTTCATTAGTACAGTCAGGAGAATAGACAAGTGACAAGGACCCATGGCAGAAACTGACATGGGACAGTGGGATGGATCAGGCACAACATGAAATGAACAATAGTTAATTGATCATCTGAGCCCATGCCACCACAGTAATTATGCGTTTGAGCTCAGGCATTTGAGCTCAGAATCTGAAGCCATTTGAGCTCAGGATCTGAAGCCAGAATGTGAAGCTGACTTTCATGCTCCATAAGAACAAGGTATCCTGGCTTAATCTTGTCTTGTTTCCTGCTACAACCTCTCACCCAGCCTGCCGACAAAGTTGCCTGGTAAAAGCAGCTCAAAAATAAAACTGCTCTTGCCAACAATCAGTTCTTCCTGACACCAAGCCTCTGTTCACCCCACCCCCGCCCCCATCAGTAACCCAGCAAGCTCCTTCATGCATCCCAAGCATATCAAAGCAATGCCAGTGAACTTTGGTCTTTCTAAACTCCACATAATGCTTTACACCAGGAACCTATTCTAACCGAGAAGAGAGTTTTTAACTGGGGAGAGAACTGGATATAGGAAGCAAACACACTGCTCTAGTGTTTCCCACAAAAAAGTTCTGCGTACCTTTAACCTACCTAAATTACAGCAAATACTGACTGATGCTGTTCAGTAAAATACATTTATAGTAAAATACACAACTCACACCAGTATGCTGATTATGCGAGTAGAAGCAGGTGGTGCATTTTCATCAGGGTTTTTTTTATGGAGTTTGGGTCTTTAGTGTGGATCATTCTTGATATGTGGCAGACAGTGTTCATAGGAAGTGGGAAATTTGCTGGGGCATATGCATAAGACACGCTTCCCCCACCTGCCACTGCGGTTTGGGCTGGCAGGAGAAACTATAGGGAAAGGGGTCGAAGTAACATCAGGCTATGCTATATCATAGCGCACTAGTTAACACAGTGATGTCACATCTCAGTTTTGCCCTGATGTGATTTTCTCCCCTTGACCCTGGCATCCCTACAGAATACTGGGATGAGAGTTTGCTGAGTTTGTGTGTGAAGTTGCACTGAAATTGGCAGCAGGAGATTTTTTTCCTGGATTTCTGATGAGGAAGGGTTTTTCCTGGATTTCTGGTGAGGAAGTCTCACATCTTACTTGGCTAGCAGGTAAGGTAGCTCAGGAGGCCGCTGACCAGAATTTCATTCTCAATAAATTTGTCCATCCTTGGTAGCAGCTAAGACTAAGATATGTTGTTGATACAGCATGGCTTGTCCAGAATTTGGGCACTTGAGGCAGGCTGAAATATCAATCAGATTTCTGGTTGTAGGGCAGGGAAAAGAGCAACAGTGGCAAAGGCTGGATTTCTAAGACAAGCAGGATTCACTGATTGTAAGCTAAATTCAGGTTCCACAAACTAACTCTGGTTAAAATAATCCATGGTGTTGCATGAATCAGCTCCTTGTGTTCATGTGAGTAATGACCCTAAAAAGATTGATAAACCCCCACTCCCTGTTAATTGACTACCCCCCCCAATTGCTTAAAGTGATAAACAGAGGCTCTGACTGGCTGTATGAGATTTCATGATAGAGCGAGCCAATTAAACTCATCCCCAGATGCTTCAGGGTACCTGCCCTGATCATTTGTTGCTTAGGGCACCTATTGAATGTGGCCATTTGCAATATTCTAAGGAAATACAAATGGTAAGGATAAGGTTCTGGTAGCAAGAGTGAGGAGTACAGAAAAATGCAGGGGCAACACCAATGGGATGGATTGGGGGAAAGCCAAGGGTTTGAGAAGCCCATGCCTGGAGAGGGTAAAGACCTCATACATAGAAATAAACTCACGATCACTGGATTTACTTGTGCTGGATGTGGGGGAACCTGTTACATCTCTTGAATGTGGGAGGACAGTTGACAAGTAGGAACAAGCACTTGGCCACTGGCTGAAAAGGGGGTGGGGTAACTTCCTAGCACCCTTTTCACACAGCTATATTCTAGGCAGATAGGCATCTCTAAGCTGTTCTTTGTTATATTATCCACCTTGGGACAGTTGGGCATTTGAAAGGTGCATTCATACCTGTATGAAAAATGAATATCAGGCAGGAAAATCTCACAACAGAAATGTGGTTGGATCTCCCAATTGTCTTTCCTTGATTAAACACTATAAACTGGGCTTGGCCTTGAGCTAGCTCTCAAACAAGCAACGACAAATAGTCTTAACCTGAAGATCTGAAATCTTACGATCCTGTACAATGGGGTCACAGGTCACAAAGGGTCATATTTTAACAGGTTAGAGGTTGCTGTAGCTCCCAGTAGCACTGAGTTGAAGGTCTAAATGGCTTTTTTCTTTCAGCAAAGTCCTTAAAAATAATAGACTGGAACCTGTCCTCCTTTCAGTCCCCCTAGTGGTTGTACTGATGACTCTGGGTTATAAGCTACTTTATCCTGATGCTTGTATTTGTTCTGATGCATTTCAAAAAGTTAAGTTCCATTTGAAATGTTTTAGCACAACCTGGTGGACAAAAATACATAGTTCTACATGAACCAACTGTGATGTGCATAACAGCAGTGTCCATTACAGTACATACAAAAAAGATTCCTTATAATTTCACAATTTCTTTGGTACAATCCCCCAACATCCCCTCTTTTTACACAGCTGTTTTTGTGAAGGGGAGAGAAGTACAAAGACTTTCATGCACCGACCTCTGTCAATTCACACAGAGACATCAGAGAGCAAACATTCACCTTCAGGCAGTATTCCTGCAAATTGCCATTGAAGTCCTTGATGCCTATAAGCTTGTATGTATGATAAGTGCTGTCAAGTCAATATGAATTAGTGACCTCCAAAACAACCTATCTTTAACAGCTTTTCTCTTGCAAATGGAGATTGTGGCTTCCTTGATCGGATCAAACCATTTCATGTGTGGTCTTCCTCTTTTCCTGCTGGCTTTAACTTTTGCTAGCATTATTGTCTTTTCCAGTGACTCTTGTCTTCTCAGAAAAGTGTCCAAAGGGAGGCAAGGGAGGAACATTCATACTGTTAGGGGACACACTTGTGAGTAGCAGTATCTGTGAAGAAGATCTTGGGGTACAGGTGGACTCCAAGTTAAATATGAACAGCCAGTGTGATGGAGTGACAAAAAAAGCTAATACAATATTGGGGGATATCAACAGAGGCATAACGTCCAAATTGCAACAAGTCATGGTCTCACTGTATGGCACCTGGAGTATTGTGTACAGTTTTGGAGGCCTCACTTCAAAAAGGATGTGAACAGAACGGAACAGCACAGAAGAGAGCTGATCAGGGGCTTGGAGACCAAGCCTTTTGAGGAAAGGCTGGGAGACTTGGGAATATTTAGATTGAGGAGGAATGTGGAGGCTGAAGAGGACACGATTGCTCTCTTCAAGTATTTGAAGGGCTATCACTTAAGGAGGGCAGGGAGCTGTTCAGCACTGAAAGTTCAACAGTAAGAGTTGTTCAACAGTGAAATTGGCTACCTAGAGAGATGGTGAGTTCTCCCTCAGTGGCATTCTTTAAGCAGTGATTGGACAAACACTTGTCAGGGACGCTCCACACTGATCGTGCTTTGAACAGGGGGTTGACTAGATGGCCTGTATGACCCCATTCAAAGTACAGTAGGCTCAGTTGAGTCATTTTAGCTTCTAAGGAGAATTCAGGATCTCTTTGATCTAGAACCCATTTATTTGTCTTTTTCAAAGTTCATGGTATCCATAAAACTCTTCTCCAACACATTTCAACTGTCAACTTTCTTCTTGTCTGCTTTCTTCACTGTCCAACCCTTCACACCCATATATAGCAATGGGGAATAGTATAGTACGAATTATCTCCATCTTGGTTTCAGCAACCCACCCTTACCCTTAAGGCTGTTTTCCAGTTCCTTCATGGCTGCCCTTTCCAGTTTCAATTTTCTTCTCATTTCTTGGTTTCAGTTTCCCTGGTGATTGAGCCAAGTAATGGAAAATTTAGTTCAATTTCTTCATTGTCAGCCTTAAAGTTGTGCAATAAAATTGTGTAAGTTTGTACTTACACAAGAAAATGTTAACAGCATCACTGAGGGGTGCATCCCTACCTGGGCCTTGCAGAAAATAAAAGAGCAGATAGATACTTGAGATATGTTGTCGTGCACCATCTGCCTCTCTGCATTCCTGGGTAATCCTTCAGGAATTTGGGGCTGGTAGAAAATCTCTCTACATGCTATGCAAAGTTAATAAAATATGGGGCCAAAACTGTTACAAAATATCACTCAAACTTTGAACTGTCAAGGGTGCTATGCAACATAATTTTTCAACTCCACTGTTCTGAGTGAGAAACCCTGTTTTGTTTATATTCCTCCATGAGTAATTTTCACACTTCTTTCTGCTTCTTTAAGGCAAATATTTAGGAAGATTTTAAATATTATTCTCCCATCATTTGTGTCTAAATGGAAAACAAAATATGTAGCGTAAAACAGGTGTTAAAATGGCATAAAACAAAAGCATTGGTAATACCTGAGGGGGAAATGTGAGGAACAAAAAAAATTAGTAACAAAATCTAAAAAGGGAGAACAATATACCTAGAAGGAGAGTTGGTTTTTATACGTGGCTTTTTCTCTATTTTTAAGGAGTCTCAAAACAGCTTACAATCATCTTCCCACAACAGAAACCTTGTAAGGTAGGTAAGGTTCATCAGATTAGAATCCACTGCTCATGTGGAGGAGTGTGGAATCAAACCTGGCTCATCAGATTAGAGTCTACCACTCTTAACCAATAAACAACCCTGGTTCTCTTATTTTAATTCTCAAGGCGGCCAAATCTGTGGATACTTAAATCTGGAAAATGGAGCCATGAACAGATCTTTCTTCAAATCAGAAAAGTGCCCCAAGTTTGCAGAAAAATCTGAAATTTAAAAGAAGTACTGGGGGGTGGGGAGGTGTTTAAAATACCACCAAAATAATAGAAGCAGTGCTTGTAGCCTTAAGAGATCGATAGGTCAGTGGCAGCAACCCCAACAGTATTGCAGGCCTTCACAATGACAGTGAGACTCAAAAGGGGCTGTCCTGTAACATCCTCTCGCTGGTAGAAATGGAGATTGTAAAATATTATTTGGCAATCCACAACCACTTGACAACAGAACATATATTTGTGGTCAATTCAGAATCTGAAAAAAAATATGATCAACTTGACTGGAAAAATATCTTCAGAACACTTTTTTTATATTTTAACACCTAAGTCCCACCCCTTCACATCCATATTTCATATGCCTCAGATACTTAATTTTATGTTAATCTTTTAAAAAACAAATTCATTATTAAACAAATGTCATCAAAGTAGAAATGAAACAGACCCAATTCTAATATATAAAACTCTTCATATAAAAAATGTTCTCAATTTTGCAAAACAGTAGAATATACAATAATAAAAGAATGGAGGAAAATACCTTGTATTAAAACATCTATTGAACGTATTAAAAAAGCTGTGATAATATGTGAAATCAAAATGTCAACTGAGTAATATTTCAACTTGCATTTTGCAAAATATTCAGTACTACTTCATGATCCAGAAAGAAACTGCAGGGTGAATGTCTGGGAAGACAGTGACATCTCAAGGACAGTGTGAGAAATGCAAATCTTAATTTTTAGCTTGATTTTTCTAGGACCACTGTCTATTGATTAATTTCATAGTTACTGTCCATCTGATACTCAGCTTTGCTTAAGGAATGCTTGCTGAACAGTGCTAATATTTAGGGCCTTGTTCAGCTGCAAAAACACTTACAATCCTTTGCAGGCTGTTCACTTCACCAACAGCATGTGTTCTGTATGTACAATAGCACTATCATGTGCACCCAGAAGCTGTTCAGTCAGGGATAATGCTTACATTTTGCCCCCTTAGGGGCTAAAAAAGAACATGTAAATGACTATGGTTGGGAACCAACTTTAGGCCTGTCCAAGATTTGGGTATGTCTAGTGAAAGTTTTGCCTTTTAAAAACAATGAAGCTGATCTTCATGCTGCATCATCACCTGTTTCCTCAATTTTCTAAACAGTTATGGTTTTAATAGCTCTGTGTTCTACTGTTCTTAAAGAATACACATTTTAACCCACAATGAAAAACTGCAGTATATGTATACACATGCATTCACTTCACGGTGTGCCATAACTATCAACAAGTTCCAAGTAATCTGTTCCATGGATTGTCAGGATTTGCAGAAAACCTATTGAGAAAAGCGGGGGGGGGGATGGGGGGATAGATTCGGAATCTAATGGAAACATCCTTCTTGTTCTGAGTTTACTCTTGCTCTCAATTTACTATGGCCCGTGCAGAAGTTTTAACTGAAAAGGTTCAGACTGTTTCTAGGCTGTCTCTGATCAAACTGGAATGGTAGGTCCATTCAGAGCATTTTCTGCTTCCCTGGAGTCAGCTGGGACTTTGGAATGTTCCTCCATGTTCACGTCTTTCTCATTTTCTGGAACCACAATGCAGACATCCTTTGTACTAGAGTTAGCCTCCTCTCCTTCCTCTGAATCATTATGAATATTGACATTCTGTTCTTGGGATTGGTTTGTTTGCGGTTGTCCATTTTGGGCAGAATACACCCTAGCAACTGCATCATAAAGAAACTGGTAATCTTCCTATAGAGGGAATAGAGAGGGGAAAAAGAAAGCATTGAGAAGAAGTATCATACACCTTTTGTTCTCAAACTGTTTTTGCAGAAGGGAGTAGGGAAAAAGTGAGGACCGTAAAAGAGAGTAAGAAAATTATAAGGAGCACAGAAATGTTGGCCTGACAGTTTCCATCCATTGTTTATTTAGAGAACTCAACTGGTGAAACACAGTTTTCAAATTGTGTTCTAGATGATTGTTGGATTCCTTGGAAGATGCTCCTCAATAGGAACATTGGTAATGCAATAACATACAAAAATGTACAAGAATTTATCTACTATTCATATAATTAGCAAAAGGATAAAAAAAAAGCTGCTGAAAAGATTTTATGGAATTTCCATTACTCCTTGACTGCATTGGATCAGTAAGTTTAGCCATTTGTATTTGTTGAGTGATTTTTGAGGTCTATGAATTTTATTTACTGATTTTAAAAAATTAAGATTAGCAATAGCAGACAAGCTTTGATCTATCAACTAGTTTTATACTGTGGCCTGTACAAGGCCTTCAGCCAGAATACAGAGGCCAAAACCTCCCCTATTTTAGTCCTCAGCTCTGGTATTCAGAATGTTATGCCCAGCTCCGGTACCCTGTTTCTCCGAAAATAAGACATCCCCTGAGAATAAGACATAGTAGAGGTTTTGCTGAAGTGCTAACTATAAAACATCCCCCGAAAGTAAGACGTAGCAAAGTTTTTGTTTGGAAGCATGCCCGTCGACCAGAGCATGCAGCTGTGGAGCAGAAAAATAAGACATCCCCTGAAAAAAAGACATGGCACATCTTTGGGAGCAAAAATTAATATAAGACACTGTCTTATTTTCGGAGAAACACGGTATTCAGTATGTAACTTCCAACTTCTAACTAGGATTAAAGGACTCAGTACTACATTTCTACTCTACTGTGTCTGACAAAGGAAATTTTGACACTCAAAAACTTATACTCTGAAACTGGTATTGAACTCTAAGGTGCTACGGGACGAACTGTTTTATTGCCCCTGAGCGCAGAGGTTTCATTTAGTCATCTCAGCTAAAGCCATTAATAGTAATTTTGAACTAATCTAATCCTCCATTTTAAAGTTATTCAATTACTATATTTTTGACTGTTGCATTGTTATTGTTTTAAGTTATTGTAATGAATTTTAGTGAGACAGGCATAATTGCTACAGAATGAATGGCCTCTTAATTCCAAATTAAGTAATAGGGTTTACTTACAAAAGTGGAAATCATTCCCGGCCTGGCTTTACGAAGAGATTTCACAACTTGGAAAACATCTATTACTCCTTCCGTCTCTGCACTATCCAAGAGATTCAGTAAGGCACACAATATTCCTGTTTGCTGGGAACCATCACTATAAAATGACATTCCGGGAGATCAGCAGTTTTAGTTTAGCATTAAAATGACAGAGTTCAGTGACACAGTAAAATAGTATGGTTTGATTTTTCCACAGATTTGTTCTAGGTTCCGTACTTGATGTAGCATACTTACAATACTGCTCTTACAATATTCAGTGTGTAGACCAGTGGTTTTCAACCTGGGGGTCGCGACCCCTTTGGGGGTCGAATGACCCTTTCACAAGGGTCGCCTAAGGCCATTGGAAAACAGTCTTTTTATATTTTTATTTTTATATTTATATATACCAATTTTATGGCTGGGGGTCACCACAACAAGAGGAACTGTATTAAAGGGTCGCGGCACTAGGAAGGTTGAGAACCACTGGTGTAGACACTACACACCAGAATGAGACATCAACAGTGTTGACTGAGTGGGATGATTGAGGCTCCCTTCCCTGGATGTAACTTCGACAGGGTCACAAAATGAACATCATGTCATAAAATATATTGACAGATGTAAAGTGCTGTTAGATTCTATCCTGTTTTATTTTTGACATGAAATAAATAAGCATATTTTCAATGTGTTAGATAGAATTCTAGATATCGGCTAGTTCAGAGGCTTAATAAGGGCAGTGAGTTGAGAAAAATGACACTGATGCATTAACTCTCTGATGTTTGCACTTACAGTCTAATTCAGTACATTATATCCTTCCCTTCAACTGCCCACAATAGACACCTTGTGAGGTAGGTGGGGCTGAGCCAAAAGTTACCCAGCCAAAGGTTACCCAGCCAGTTTCATGCATAGGAGTGGGAAAACAAATCTGGTTCTCCAGATTCAAGTTCACTGCCCATGTGGAGGAGTGGGGAATCAAACCCGGTTTTCCAGATTAGAGTTCATTACTCTTAACCACTACAACACACTCACTCAAAACAAAATAGTGAGTTTGTTTCAATTCTAAAAAAATGTCTATTTGTGGCCTAACACAGTAAATGCCAGCCCACCGCAAAGACACTGGTTTTGAAAACAGAGCAGACCGAACCAAATCAAGCTTCAAAACGCATTGGTACCTACCAGCAGTGAACGACAAGTGGAACATTCTTGTTGCACACATTTGCTTCAATTGCTGTAGGTGGTGCTGGAAGCTTCTGTTTGAGACTCTGAATCATGGCAACTAAGTCTTGGAGAGATTCAGGGTGACCAAAGGCTTTCCATTTATGATATTGATACTGAAACACTTCTCGGATTTCTTTCCTCTGCAAGAAACAGATGCATATAGAGCCCACAAAAGATGACAGAAAAAAATCCTCACAGCAAATAAGAACTGTACAGCATGAATGAGCTACACAGAAATAAAGTTCTTATCTGGATGTTCCAGAGACTTTGGGCTAATCCTTATATTTCTCCTTTAGAAGCCAGGCAGATAGGCAGGCAGACAATCAATAGGTAGAGACTAAACCTACTCACCAATATAAGAGAACAAATTACAACCCAAGAGTTTGGTAACCATCAAAACTTATTTCTTCACTTTTAGTTGCATGCTCTACAGTATACAGGCTTGAGACTTTCCAAGTTTCTTATTTTTAAGTAGTTGAAATCTAGAAAGCAGGCTTTTTTTAGGCAGAGGAAAGCAGGCTGAAAGAATGCCCTACTCATAGTGGAGAGATTTCTTCTACTTTTATCTCTGATATTCTATTGTTTGGTTTGATCGGAAGGGGTACAACAGGAGATGGGGAAAGCATTTGTACCATAATCTTTAATTGATGGATTGGGGCGACTGCACCCTCTGTAAGTGGTGTCATATCAGTGACATCACTATTTTCTCAATTAAGATTATTTTTAAAAAAGAGATAGAGATTGAGGAAAGGAAAATTCAAAAATAGGGAGGGTGAGGGAAACATACGTAGAAAACATAATGAAAACTGGGCTGCAATTAATGTTTGGATTGAAAAAGCAGCATTCAAGTGGAGGGCAGAAGCCCCTTCTTCCCCTCTGTGGGGTTCTGATCTGAATCAGGGCTCCACATGATTGAGAATTTTGATTCTCATAAGTAAAGTTTGGCATTCACATGCTCAAAGTGGGAGCGGAAGAATCCAACTAGTGGCCAAGTGTCTTACCTACCTTGACCCTAACAGCCCAATCCAGAGGAGGTGCTGAAACCGCCAATGGAGATGGTACGGGGCTGTGCAAGCCGATTTGCCCTCTCTGGGCACTTAACATGGAGGAGGGGAAAATCTGCTGAAGGGCTGCCACCACAGCCCTCAACAGTGTGCTCCTATACCCCTGCCAGCATTGTGGGGGCATTCCAGGAGTATGGCTGGGGTGTGTATGAAGCCAACATTAACTTCCTCCCACACTTTGCCCACCAGAATGCCAATGGAGGCTTTTTCAGCAGTGGGGAGGTTTCTTTATTTTCTGCCTCCCTGTGCTGCCAAGAAGCCCACTTGGAAGAAATGGTGTAGCGCCAACGGGGAGAGGGGGGGTGGGACGCCCTGGGCGCACGCCGGTGAATGGGTGTGCCGTGGGAGGGGTGCATGGCTCATGCATGTCCTGGGCGCCGTTCCCCCTCGCTCTGCCCCGTGCTCTGTTTGTAAAGGTCTCTTGATCTCCAGGAGCAGAATGTTTACAGGCCAAAAGAGTAGACTGTGGAAGGAAGGGGGGCAGGCAAGTCCTGGTTTGCCAGCTTTACTCCACTGTATCCATAATTCCACTGTATCCATAATTACTCCACTGTATCCATAATTCCCATAATTCCACTCTGTACTCATTTTGTCATTGCTATGTTTAATATATAAATCAGAATCCCACAATTTGTGTTAAAAGTTAATAGTGGCAAATAAACACTGACAAAGTAGTGAAGAAGTCCCTAAATCCTGCACCTTTCGGTGCCTCTCAATGATCTCTTTCCTTTTTTCGTAACATCTGTAGGTACAATACCCACAGAAGGTAGAAATGCTGTTATCGTTGTTTTACCTTCACATGTGTTAGATGAAAGGTACGAACGGTATAACTGGGAGAACAGTTGGTATCTTTCAGTTCAACAGAGAGATTATCATAGGTCTCTTTTCCTTCCCCCCAATACTGTGCACATAGTTCCTGGAAGTGAATAAAACTACGTTAGTGATTCCATCAGCAGTACTCATTCTTTTAAGATCATCTGAGAAAATGTATATGATGGTAGCAGTTATTCCCTGTAGCACACCTTCAAAAAACTTGGTTCTTTTCCCAGTGATAAAACTCAGTGGATTCCCAGTGGGTAATGATTTTTCCACAAAATATCTCACAATTCCCCTTTTTGTTTCTTACAGCCATTTAATGGCACATGGTGAAAATGTGGTAAAGCCACCAGAAATTGCTTAGTTTGGTATAGCAAGCAGATTTGTGAATAAGACCATGCCAGCATGGGCTACTTTGTTACCTCACAAAGAGTTCACAGAGATCTATTTACTGTCACTTTCGACAGGAAAAAAACTTCAAGTGGAAGAGCAGAGAAACAAATCCACTTTATATAAGAGTCTGCTGCTCATGTGGAGGAGTGGGGAATCAAACCCTGTTCTCCAGACTAGAGTCTGCTGCTTTTAACTGCTATACTGGGGTAACACTTCAATCCTGTGTATCTTTATCTGTCGAAGCATGACCCACAGAACAAATAAAATTTTTACTTCTGAGTACACATACACATATACACATAGGCAATCACATTTTTCAACAGATATAAGTATCATATTTGGAAATGAGACCATTACATTTCTTTAGAATTTAAGTATTAATATTTCTCTGCAGGATATATCACAACACAATAGAAATTCATGAAGACTCACTTGAGTGCCGTCTTTCAGCTCAGTCAACATAATGACAACTTTCACTTTTCTCTGGTAAATCATGGACCAGAAATCGCTAATGGTTCCCTGCAGTGGTCCTTGTGTTGCTATCATTGCATTTTGAAGCCAATAGCCCTAAGGGAAAAAAAATCAGAAATTATTCCAGAGATCCAGTTTACTCAATTACTCAAATATTGCTCCTAAAATCTAAGGATGTAAAAATCCCATCAAACCACTGGATTGACCCTTTTCTTGAAAAGATCAGCAAAAAGAGTGGACACAGAGTTGGCATAAGAAGTTATTGTACTGAAGATTATCTAAAAGAGCTCTCATGATGCTAAATAAACAAACAAGTACTTCCCTTACAGTGACACATATGCCTTTAGTTCAGTGGTTCTCAACCTTCCTAATGCCGTGACCCTTTAATACAGTTCCTCACATTGTGGTGACCCCCAACCATAAAATTGGTATATATAAAATATACAAAGACCATTTTGATGGTCTTAGGCGACTCCTGTGAAAGGGTCGTTCGACCCCCAAAGGGGTCCCAACCCCAGGTTGGGAACCACTGCTTTAGTTAATAGCACTTCTCAAAAGAAAATGTGACCTCTGTAGACACAGTGAAAAAGCTATCAAAGGGCTCATGCAAAAGATTACATGTTTATTAACCTGAAAAATCGACAGTCCCCTTGTTCCATAAACAAAATGGCTTGTGCAAGTTGCAATTCTCCTTCCACATATAAGTAGCTATTGAAAAGGAGGAAGAACAATCCAACCTGAGAGTGAATATGATGTAAGTCTATTGATAGTTTTAATGCATTAAACTAATGTGCTTGACATGATCTTGAGCATATACTCTTAATGTGACTAAATAGACAGATAAGTTATCCAGGCACCTACACTTATATATGAAGCATTTATATATTTGTCAGACTCCTCACAGTCACTTTCCTCATCTGAGTCGTCATTGGAATCAAGCTCACTGTCTCTTTTACCCTCCTCTTCACATTTGAATAATACTCTGTTAAAGTCATCTGCACAGAAAAGAAAAACCAAAAGAAAGGTTAATGCAGGTATTTTTAATGAGACATTGAATACCGCTTGCAAACATACACAAAAGCCCATCAATATAAGCATATGGCACACCAGAAGGGTGGTGTACAAACCTTGATGGGGTACATTCAGCATTTTAGGCAATTCTCTTTCATTTACAATGCCTTCTGACAGTCTAGACCAGGGGTAGGGAACCTGCGGCTCTCCAGATGTTCAGGAACTACAATTCCCATCAGCCTCTGTCAGCATGGCCAATTGGCTATGCTGGTAGGGGCTGATAAATTCAGGCTGTGTTCATCTGGAGATGAGAGGTTCCCTACCCCTGGTCTACAGTCCCAAGGTCTTTAAAACAAACAGGAATCAAACCTAACTTATTAAGGAGTTGACTGATGAATTAAAGGGTTAAGCAGACTTGGGTTAATGGATTTCCAAAGAGTTAGCATCAGTCATTGCCCTATATAGAAAGAGGCCAAGTAAACAAAACCTTATACTCATGTGGGGGCACAATGTGCAGATTATTTCTATATTTCCCAACAATGAGTAATTTAAGGGACTTTTTTAAAAAGTAGAAGCTTCATCACTATGAAATAAATTTCCTATTCATTTCCTTCTTCCCTCCCAAGCATTTCATCACTAAAAAATGTGTGTTTGAATATATAGCTGAATAGTTACTTCTCCATGAGATGTGAGTTTGGCTGGAATAAAAGAGATGAAATTATATATGCTTAGTGTTTGGGCTCATTTGGTATGGGAGGGCTCTAGCACAGAGGATCAGCTACCCTAGGATGCACACAAGCTCTGGATTTCTGGCGTCCTATCAAAGGACATGGGTAAATTAATCAAAGATTAAATAGTAATTTTTTAGGCAATGAAGCTAAAGGACAGTTTGATCATGTTTCATTTGTTATGCTAGTGAATGAATGGTCACATTTAGTTGGAGAGAGAATTCAGTGACAGAGCATATCCACGAGTACCCTCTAATTCCACTGCCATTATTCCACCCTGTGCCTCCTCTTGCATATAAATGGACTTGGAAATAGCTTATTGGCTTACTGTGTAGGTCATCTCCCTTCTGTGTCCCTTCGTCCTCCATCTTCCACTACGCCATTTCCAGCTGCAAGAAGGTCCAAGCGTTCCCCAATCGCGAGACACACTCAACTATTATTACCACTGGCTCAAACAAACATCTTCCCTTGCCCTCTCTTTACTGTGGTCATACTTTAAGTCCATAGAGATCCTCTGTGACAGATATCTACTTTTATGACTTCTACTGCTGTATAGGGTTTGAACCTTTTACACAAAGAAAAAGCAGGATGACAAAAAAACCTTGTAAAAGTCTTATCTGCACATCTCAGTGGTTTTCTTAAATCCTCAATAAAAGAAATCAGGATATATTTATGCGGAAGGTGGGGGGGATTGGTGTGCATGTATTTTCTGAAAATACTCACTTGGAATAACTGAACTCCGGTTTTATTCTTGTTTTCCCTCCTCTGTTGCCAGCGCTCTCTGTGTCTACCAGTTTTTATAATCGAGGCAACCTCTAAAGAAAAAACAAAGACAGCAGAATGCTGTCCTGCAAAGGAATATTCTTTACTAAGAGCAAGGATGCCATCAAATTTCTGTGTGGTTTGCATTAGACCAAAGTTCCCTGATTTGGATTTTACCAAATCAATACCATGAGATTTTATTTTGTGTCCCTTTTCTGTTTCCCTCTACTGGTTTTTTTTTCATTAAAAATGAACACATTTCCCAATCAATTCCACCTAAAGGTGTAAAACATATAAACAGCACCACACCCAACAAAATGGGTTGAATAAAAAAAACTTACTTTGATATCAGAAGAACAGTGTGGGAAATTTGAAAGGGAATATACAGCATGTTCCTAATTGGTGGCCCCTAATTTGGATAGCCCAGGCTAGATCCCGTCAGATCTGGGGAAACAACAAGGTCATTTCCCTGGTTAGTATTTGGAGTGGGAAGCCACTGAGGAAGTCCATGGAAGCTACACAGAGGCAGGAAATAGCAAACCACACCTGAACATCCCTTCCCTTGGAAACCCAGTAGGGTCACCACAAGTTGGGCTGTGACTTGACAGGGGAGAAAAAATAATTAAGAGGATACACTAAATCATCCCATATTTTAAGTAAGTTTTGTTATTGCTTTTAATGCTCAATGTTACTTCTGGTCCAGCCCATTTCTCTCTGGCAAATCTAAACAATGGAGCAAAGCAATTAAGTAAATTTACCTCGTTAAGAGACAAGGGATGTCTATGCTTAAAACTAAATAATTAATGTTAACCAACAGCAAGCTCAAGTGCTAGGGGGGGTGGTGGTGGTGGGGATTTACCTGGAATTCTGCTTCCAAAAGGGAAGGGTCATTGAGAGGATAACTTTTCTTCAAGTTATTAAGATGGTTGTGCAGTTCTGAGATGCTGACTTCTGTCTCTCCGTATTGGATGTACTCAACCAAAGCTTGATGGATCAAGATGTACTGTGTCTGTTGTTCCCCAATATTCCAGATTGTATGGATTACAAAAATCAAATGTTCCATTAAAATAATACATATGAACTGATATAAATACATTTATATTCAGAGTAAAATTATTGTCACAAACTACAATTCCCATCAGCCTCTGTCAGCATGGCCAATTGGCTATGCTGGTAGGGGCTGATGGGAATTGTAGTTCCTGAACATCTGGAGAGCCGCAGGTTCCCTACCCCTGGTCTAGACAGTCCCAAGGTCTTTAAAGCAAACAGGAATCAAACCTAACATTAAGGAGTTGACTGATAGATTAAAGGTTAAGCAGACTTGGGTTAATGGATTTCAAAGAGTTAACATCAGTCATTGCCCTATGAAAGGAGCCAAGTAAGCAAAACTTATACCATCTAATGAGGGCACAATACTGAATTATTTCTATATTTCTAACAGTAATTTAAGGACTTTTTTAAAAAAGTAAACCATCCACTATGAAATAAATTTCTATTCATTCCTTCTTCCCTCCCCAAGCATTTCACTAAAAATGTGTGTTTGAATATATAGCTGAATAGTTACTTCTCCATAAGATGTGAGTTTGGCTGAATAAAAGATGAAATTATATGTAGTGTTTGGGCTCATTTGGCATGGGAGGCTCTAGCCTTTGAGATCAGCTACCCTAGGATGCACAAGCTCTGGATTTCTGGCATCCTATCAAAGGACAGGTAAATTAATCAAGATTAAATAGTAATTTTTTAGGCAATGAAATAAAGGACAGTTGGGTCATTTTCATTTGTTATGCTAGTGAATGAATGGTCACATTTGGTGGAGAAATTCAGTGACAGAGCATATCATGAGTACCCTCTAATTCCACTGCCATCATCCACCCTGTGCCTTCTTGCTCTCTAAATGGTTTCAAATAACTTATTTGCACAACATGGGGTCATCTCCTTCTGTGTCCCTTCAAATCCTCCATCTTCCATTTCACCATTTCAACTGCAAGAAAGTCAGCGTTCCCAAATCGCACACACTCAACTATTATTACCACTGGCTCGCTTTCATTTGCCTCTTCCCTTGCCCTCTTTGTGGTCATACTTTAAGTCACAAGATCTCTGTGACAGATATCTGCTTTTTATGACTTCTACTACTGTATAAAGTTTGAACCTTTTTTACAAAGAAAAGCGAGACAAAAAAAACCTTGTAAAGTCTTATCTGCACATCTCAGTGGTTTTCTTAAATCCTCAATAAGAAATCAGGATATGTTGCTTGCGGGAAGGGTGGGGGGATTGAGTGTATGTGTATTTTTCTGAAATACTCACATGGAATAACTGAACTCCGGTTTTTATTCTTGTTTTCCTCTCTGTTGCCAGCTCTCTGTGTCTGCCAGTTTTTATACGAAGGCAGCCTCTAAAGAAAAACAAAGACATGGGAATGCGTCACAAAGGAATATTCTTTACTAAGAGCAGGGATGCCATCAAATTTCTTATCCCAGCTGATTTCGACTCAAAGTTCCCTGATTTGATTTTGCAAATCAAGCCTGTGAGTTTTTATTTTTGTGTCCTTTTCTGTTTCCCTCTACTGGTTTTTTTCATTAAAATGAACACATTTCCCAATCAATTCCACTAAAAAGGTGTAAAACATATAAACAGCACCAACAACAAAAATGGGTTGAATAAAAAAACTTACTTTGATATCAGAAGAACAATGAAGGAAATTTAAAGGGGCATATTTGTATGTTCCTAATTAAGTAAAGCCCTGAACTGGATAGCCCAGGCTAGGCTGTCCCGTCAGATCTGGGAAGCTTAGCAAGGTCATTCCTGGTTAGTATTTGAGTGGGAAGCCACCAAGGAAGTCCATGGAGGCTACACAGAGGCAGGAAATAGCAAACCACACCTGAACATCCCTTCCCTTGGAAACCCAGTAGGGTCACCACAAGTTGGGCTGTGACTTGACAGGGGAGAAAAAATAATTAAGAGGATACACTAAATCATCCCATATTTTAAGTAAGTTTTGTTATTGCTTTTAATGCTCAATGTTACTTCTGGTCCAGCCCATTTCTCTCTGGCAAATCTAAACAATGGAGCAAAGCAATTAAGTAAATTTACCTCGTTAAGAGACAAGGGATGTCTATGCTTAAAACTAAATAATTAATGTTAACCAACCTTTAAAGTCATGCTAGGGAATTGGTGGTGGTGGGGATTTACCTGGAATTCTGCTTCCAAAAGGGAAGGGTCATTGAGAGGATAACTTTTCTTCAAGTTATTAAGATGGTTGTGCAGTTCTGAGATGCTGACTTCTGTCTCTCCGTATTGGATGTACTCAACCAAAGCTTGATGGATCAAGATGTACTGTGTCTGTTGTTCCCCAATATTCCAGATTGTATGGATTACAAAAATCAAATGTTCCATTAAAATAATACATATGAACTGATATAAATACATTTATATTCAGAGTAAAATTATTGTCACAAACATTTTTTCAGACAAAAAGCCCTTCGAGTTTAGTGTGATTAATTCTCAACTAAGTATGTTCACAACAGTGGTGTACCACCCATGGTGACATGTGGGGTCACATGTCCCTGGGCTCAGGCCATTCAGTCAGAAAGTTGCCCCCCACACAGCCACACCCCTCTGCGTGAAGGGAGCGGTGGCATGCGAATGGACGGGGCGGCAAGGTGCGACTGGTGGCCCAGCCGGGTGTCTGAAGGAGTGCGGGGTTACCTGGAGGAAGGCACGAGTAAACGCCGTGTCTGAGGCTGGGGTCGGTGCCTGCCTCGGACTCTCCTCCCAGCCCTGTTCCTGGCAAACAAGCACTCACCCAGGTCAAGAGGGGGCTAGGGAACAGCAAGCTGCAGGCAGCGGTAGCCAACGGCCTCGCAGTGGTCAAGAGAGCCCCGGCATGGGCAGCCTGGGGGCCAGCCATCGTAGAAATGCCAAGGAGGTGTGCAGTGGCCCCCGGGGAAGCAGAGGGGCCAGTAACAACAGCACAACCAGAGCAAGCCCTACCAGGAGCAGCTGGGGAGGGGTGGGCCGGCTCTGAGGCAGGGCAGGCCCTCAGGAGTGAAAGGGGATTGGGTAGGGATTGAATTGAGTGAAAGGGGGTTGGGCAGGGATTGGAGGGAGCGGTGGCACAAAGGAGGAGGAAGATGATATAAGGAAGGTGAAGGGAAGCACTGGTGGGCAGTGTGGGGGTACTTCTGACCATGTAACACCCTTACCAAATGAAGCATTGACTAAGCTTTTGAAGTCATGTATCATTAAGGCAAATAATGTCTTGATATGTTTCATAAAGGCATTCTACAGCCACTGTATTTGGTGATTATCATTAGTCAATAATTAAAGCTCTGGAAACATACCTCTACTTGAACCATGAGGCATCGCTGACGTCGTAATTTCACAACATAGCCATAAACATCCACTCTTCCTTCAGTATCGAGTCCCTCCAGCATGGCATCAATTCCAATATAAGTTCCAGTACGCCCAACACCAGCACTAACCAGAATATAAAGACAGACAACTGTCAGTCAATTCAAAAGTGATTAAGATACATGGAAAGTTAAATTAACTGATATGTTCAATCCACTGCACTATTTTCCAACCTATTCAAGGAAATCAAAGGAACGTTTTACCTCAGTCTCTCAGCAGTGTGCTCCCACACTCCTCAATGCATTTGAAAATAGTTTCTTTTCATGAACTTTTATTTAAGTACCAAGAGAAAAACTGTCATAAAAATACACAATCTCTGCTTTTGAGTTGTAAGTAGTTTTCAGTTAGCAAAGATCATAAGTGAAGTTTGCTTCCATTATAATCTTACCTGCAATGAACCACTATTGGTCCACTAAAAAAGTTGCTTAAAGCATTAACTCGACGCCGTAACTTGAGAAGCAGATGTGGATCATCAGGTACTCCGTGGTCAGGCCAGCTTGTAAACTGAATGTGGGTCACATCCCTTGCAGCTGTTTTTTCTCTTCTCTGGACAAAGAAGACATACAAGAATGTGTGTGCAACTATTTATTATTGTGTAATGCCAAGGGGCAGTGGTTCTTTTCCGATATGGGATTCAAAGCCAGTAAGTACACAAATACAGAAGAAATAACTTTTATTGAGATCTCTCCAGCAATTCACAGAAAGGAAAATGAGACTGTTAATAGAAGATATATACATTCACTCCTTCAGCTTGTCAGGAATGGCAGTAGGTAGACCTCTAGAATGGGCCAATTGCACAGTACTGTTCTGTGGTTCAGCTTGAGCAAGGTTCACAGTTGTAGTGGTGTTCAGGGGCTTTTATGTATTTTGGGATACATTATTTCACCTGGATATTTGTTTAGCCATAGTTGGCCTTGGAGGGGAATAATACATCCTAAGGGCAATTCATAAACAATTATATATGGTGAGTATCCATTGTGGATAATGATGCTAACCACTCTTTTCCTTCCATACCAGGTGCACCTGTCTAACATCTAAACAGCCCTGTCCCAAGTGCAATGACAAGGTCATAATGATGAGTATTGAGAAAAAAATATTCAGCCTGTCAAGGATATTCAAGAATGGCCCGCAAGGCAACTAGACACAAGATGGGGAAACAGTGGCACGCCAAACCTAATCCTAGCCATAGATGCAGGCAAAATGTTAGGAGCTAAAACCACCAGACCATAGCCACACAGCCCGGAAAACCCACAACAGTTAGCTAACTCCTTGGATATACAGTGCTCTTCCACAGTGAAAAAACTGTCATTTCAAAATGGAAAGGTAAAGCAAAGGTCCCCAGAATGATGCCTTTGGGCACTATGGCACTTGCCAACACCTTTTCTGGCATCCACCAAGTGTTTTTAGGAAGTAGGTGGGGCCCGGTAGGGCTTTTGTCCAGTAAAGCTGCTGATTGGCTGCACAGAGTATTTTTTTTAATACGTTACTTGGGCAGCTGTTGCCTAACAGCACAAGGATCTATACTGTGTTAGTGAAGTTAAGCTGTGGCAATTGTTTTGATGCAGCCATTTTGTTATTGTGCCCACTGTGCTATGTCAGAATTCCAAATACACCCATAGGCTCTCAGGACTCCTCTCAGCCCCACCCAACTGGCCACTTGAACAACCACTAACTCCAGTGCACGCTCCAGCACCTGGGCAGCTCCCACCTTGCGAGACCTGGGGTGTTGTCCACTGCAGCCACACTTACTCCAGTGGCCAGGCCCATGGGAAAAGTCAGAGAGGTTTTGACCATTGTGGGGACAAGTGAGGTGATGGTGTCAAACCTGAGCATTATTTATTATTTTTATTTTATTATTCAACTTATATACCACCCTCCCCCGGAGGGCTCAGGGCGGTTTACAACAAACAAACAGCAACAGGTGAATAAATAAACAGCCGCCGTACATTTAGTACTGGCGCATATTAAAACACAGCGTCCAAATCATATTATAACATTCCATACAGTAGATGGCGTCTAAGCTAAAACTCCTCTAAGAGGGGAATATCAGAGCCCCCACTGTTAAAAAGGGGAAAGGGGGGAAAGGGGGGCATCAGCAGCTGACCTCCCCTAAAGCCTCATGGAATAGCTCAGTCTCACAGGGCCTCCATGAACTCATTAAGGTCCCGTAGGAAATTCAGACAGCTGGAGGGAGACTGTTCCACCAGGCAGGGGCCAGGGCTGTAAAAGCCCTGGCCCGGGTGGAAGCCAGCCGCATCATGGAGGGGCCGGGAATCACCAGTAAATTGGCCTCTGCCGAACGCAGAGGCCGAGATGGGACATATGGGGCCAGACAGTCCCGCAGGTACGAGGGTCCTAGACCGCGTAAGGCCTTAAAGGTTAACACCAGCACCAGCACCAGGCCAACTCCCCACATTCTAGGGAGCCATTTGCCCAAACGCAGCTCAGGAGCAGGTGCAAAAGAAAACCTTGGCTGCTGCACCCACCCCTCTTCCCCAGACTCAGCTCAGGCAACACAGGACCTCTCACCTTAGGCAAGGACAAACAGTTTCCAGGCCTCTGCTTGTGAAGCTCACAGGGGGGGAAAGGGAAGGCCAACAAAGCAGGACTTCTAGAGGAAATGGGGTGGTACTTCATTAAGTCAGCTCAGAAACCCAGGGGAAGTGCTAGTGTTGTTTGGCTGGGCAGTTGGAGAACTAGGGGAGGGGGTGGAGCAACCCTCTATAAGAAAGGAGTATTCAAGGAAGCCAGGGAGGAAGCTGGTGACTAGTTTCTGCCAAACTGGGAACCTGTATACCAGGAGTGACAAGGCTTTGTCGGACTCTGCTTCTGAGGATAACTCAAGAGAGGGAGAACTGGAGCCTGGCCCAGAGCGAACCCCCAGTCATAGACCTATCCAAGGGGAGGTGCCCACAGGCTCAAAAAGGTTGTGGACTTCTCAGGCAAAGAAACAGTAAAACAGGCTACCTATCTGAAGAGGATCAAACATCACTAAATTGACAAGAACAACAAGAAGAATGGAGGACGACTTCCATGCCTACCCTCCTCCCACTATTGTTATGTAGACCCTTCATTAGATGATATCCAGCCTGTGTCCTATCACTCCATCCAACAGAGTCTGGAGACTTCCTCCAACTTTAGTGGCTCTTCCTCTAATAGAAAAGGCACTCGTTGGTGGAAGCCTGCTTAAACTGCAGAATAGTTCATTCAGTTGGAGGAAGATTGGATATCACCTTCTCCCAGTATTGTCTTTAATTTCTGCTACTCACCGTATTCCCTACTTAGCAGAAGTGGAAGCTAAAAGAAGCTGCTGTGAGCTAAGAAATCTTTTGCTCATATCTCACATCATACATGAACTTACTAGATAGCCTTAGGCAAGGCACTAACTCCCTTTGATCCATCCTCCCTTCCCTTTGATTCCCCCTCCCTCCCCTCAGCAATACTGGAATAATGGAAACTAGTAATATAACTTTTTAAAATTATTAAGGATTACTTAACAATGCATAGAAAAGCTCTACGAGTATTATTTTTACTTACATTTGTGATATGCAGCTTCCGAATAATGTAGTTAGGACACACTTTGCAATCACTTATCTTCACAATGATGTCCCCATAAGAGGCAGTCTTCTCCTCCATGGAAGGCCAGTATTGGGCACATTTGTTCTACAGAAATAAAAAGATCACCAGTCACACCAGGGATACTTGCCCATATCTTCAGAAGTTTCCCAAGCTGGAGTTGACAACTCTAGGTTGCAACCCAGAGAGTAGCAGCTATGCAAGCAGATGCAGGTATACTTCCTGTCTCATTCTTTCCCATTGTCCTATTAACCATGGGCACATCTTCTTATCCTGACTTCTAACAGCTTCTCATCAACAACCATAGATCATCCAATAAAAAAGATGCCAACTTTGTCCCATAGACATTCAGGCAACTGTGAAGTAGGGGTATGCACAAAAAAAATATTTTTTCAGATCTGGGTATATTCTATCCCCCAAGAAATCACTATTCTTGATATTCCTAAATTCCCATACTAATAGGGTATTCAGATTTAGGTTTTTTCTTGGTTTCCATTTTTTGGGGGGGTCCATTATACCCTATGGAGAAACATTCTGGGGAGCTGGGGTAGGGTTTGTTTTTAAAGATACAGGCACCACCATTGCAGGGGGATGCTGGTATCTGCCATTTAAATAACCCCCAATTTCAAATAGTTTGGGTCTAAGCCTAGGTGTTCTGAACAGGGTGCCCCCACAGTCCATTATTTCCTGTGGAGAAGAGGAAACTGTCATGCTGCTTCCAGGGCAAAAGCTGTGCCTGCAAGCAGCAATCACTGGTCAAATGTCTCCCATGGAAGAACTACCCCAACAAGCCCAACAGCGCCATCTCAGAAACCAGTAATCCCAATAGAACCACAAGTGAATATGCCAAACATAAGCATAAGCATAAGCATAAGCATTTTATTGTCATTGTGCACGCACAACGAAATTTACAGCAGCATTCCTCGATGCACACAATTTCAGACTCATACATCATCATCCTCCACCCATCCCTACACATCATCATCATCCTCCACCCATCCCTACACATCATCATCATCCTCCACCCATCATCCTCCACCCATCCCTACACAGCCCCAAATACAGCCCCAAATACAAACCAAACCAAACCTTAATCAAACCAGATACTCTGGAACTCCACATGGGGGCACTTTTGCAAGCCCAACAGAATGAACAGCCCAGCAATGTGCAGAAGCCCAGCAGAACTTAGAGCTGCAGTGCAAGTGTGAACCCAGTGTCAAACCAGAGAATCTCTACAGTAGAAACTGAAGGTAGGGGCACTTTTGCAAGCTGAGCACAGCCAATAACAGTGTACTAATGCTCAGCAGAACCCATTGTGGTAGCGTAAGCTCAACAAGACTCTTGTCAAACCACAGGATCACAGCAAAAAAATCCAAGTAAGGGATAGGGGGCGGGGGTGGTATTGCAAATCCAACAGAACAAATATCCGAATAAACAAAAATGGCTGAGTCGCGGCCTATTCGGTCTGAATACATTTTGCCTGAATACAAGCCGATCTGAATAGAAAGTATTTGGATCGGCTTGTATGTATTCGGCGGCATTTGGAGATTGTTTAAACGATCCTTGAATGCCGCTGCTTCTCCCCTTCCCTCGGCAAGTGCCAGTTTGACAGATAATCTACCCCCTCCCCCTTTCCCCAGCTAGCGTCTGCTCGTCAGAGTCCCTTCAAAGATTCCTGGCTTGTATGCGCCAACTGGGGGAAGTGGGTGTGGGTGTGTGTGTGGATTCTCTGTCAAACTGAAGAGAGTCTACCCCAGCTTCCTTCGGTGAGCACCTACAAGCCAGGAATATTTAAAGGGACTCCGGCTGGCAGACGCTGGCTGGGGAAAGGGGGAGGGGGTAGACTCTCTGTCAAACTACAGAGAGTCCATCCCCTCTCCCTTTCCCTGGCCAGCAACTGCCAGCCGGAGTCCCTTTAAAGATCTCCTGCTTACAGGCGCCAGCTGGGGAGAGCGGGAGGGGTGGACTCAAGTCTTCAGCTCAAGCTGAAATGAAACCAAAATATGATTGCACTTGCCCATCCCACTGACTCTGCCAGCACACTTTTCTTTCCTGTTGTCTCCCCATTTTCAAAACCTAAAATTTCAGGCATGGGCCTGTCTTATTAGATGCTTTAAGTGATTTGTTTAGAAAATTTATATGCCCTGGTTCAGAGACCTGCTTGAGGTGACTCCCAAGAAAAAAAATACAAATAGCATAAACATAACAGCTCATAAAAGTATTAGTATTAATAGCCATAACCACAAACCATAATGGGAGAGGCTATTAATGTTATTCTTCAATGATAGTTTATAAATAAAGGCATTAAAACAGAATCAAAAATATCTTATCTTCGGATTAACCAGTTGGTGTGTTTCTGCACCCATCTACTGGGTCTCTAAAGGATGATTTCATCTACTAGATCACACATGCTTCCTCTCGAAGCCTTGTCCAGACAAACTGGAGGACCAGAAATACAAGATAAACAATTCAAGGTATATTTCTGATCAGGGGAGCAAGCTTTTCTTCTTCCTCAATGACAGCCGAAAAATAGCTTCCTGGTATCTCAAGAAGAATTCTGTGTATCTCCAAAGAAAAACTAGTTGAAAAAATGTAGCATAAAATCACAAGGCCTAAGGAAACTACTTTACATTGGACATACCAATATAATATGCTGATTTGTCTTACCCTGTTTCCTTCTTCACAGCGAGTCACCATGACAATAATTGTTGCCTTTTGCTCCCAGATCATTCTCCAGAAGTCATCCATTGTTTCATCTTTAGGACCTGATGGAAGAAACAAAAGAAGAGCTTTGATGGATCAAACCAGTGACCATCTGTGATGGATGATTTCAAGTTCCACTCTCCAGGAGCTGCCATCAGTCACTTTCAAATAGTGGACTGGAATGTTAAAAATAAAAAAGGAGAAATTTGGCAGTTTAATTGATGGCCAACTGACAGAGTTTGAGCTTGCTGAATCTTGGGCTCATTCCGCACATTCAGAATAATGCACTTTCAAACTGCTTTCAGCGCTCTTTGAAGCTGTGCGGAATAGCAAAATCCACTTGCAAACAGTTGTGAAAGTGATTTGAAAACGCATTATTTTGCGTGTGCGGAAGGGGCCTTGGTGAGAAAAGGTTCAGGAAGTCTGCTGGTTAGACAAGGAGCCCGTTAGGAATTTCGGGTATTCTGAAGATAGGTAAGATTTCGGTGTTGTTCCCATCAAAAACAGTTCTGAGGTATAAAGATTTGGATGCTGTTGTTGTCATAATAGTTAAAAGCCTTTCTGCTCCCATGTTCCCAGAACATGATATCGTCCCACTGAATCCACTGTCCTCCCGCCAGCCTGTATTTCCCCAGTTCCTTGAAACCCTATGATAGAAAGTAATACAATGTTACTTTGTATTTAGCTGTCAAGAAATACTAACATTAGTATGTACGGTACTTGCCAAGATAAATCAACAACAATTCATTTTGGACATAAAGAATACAGTTAACAAAAATTACTCACATCAATATGGCTGGCATTTATGTAATCAGAACCTGGATCACTGATGATTGAAGAGAGCTCCACACGGTTATGGTCGTCTTTTCAAGCAGACAATTAGATGCAAATATAGGGAGGGACAAAGAAGATTGTCTCAGAACTTGCAGTTTGGAAGAATGCAAGGCATAAACAACTGGCGTGCAAAACTTATTTTGCAATGTCTACTTACAAGGGAGGATATCGACATAGCGGTTCTTGTTCTGATTGTAAGATTTGCGTGCATCTCTTATGGGGAATTTACTGAAAACTCTAGGGATGCTCTGAAAAGCAATGACAACATTCCACTTGAATGTATTTATTTACTTCATAGTCTTCCTTTCTTGCTGAGATTCAAGGCAGATTATGAGATTAAAAACAATGAAATAGCAACAGAATGAGGCCCAATAAACAGTCTAATGAAATTGAATGACAAAATTAGAAGCCAATGCATTGAAAAAACAGTGTAATATTTGACATAATGCAAAAACTGGATTACAGATATTAGAAAATAATTCCATAAAAAAGAGACAATGCTGTAAAAATAGGGCCATGAACATCAGTCTTGACGCTCTGTAAAGGCATCCTTCTGAACAATTTCATTTTGCTACACCCTGTCCCCTCTTAAACAATTCCGTTATACACATTCTGGAGAATAATCGAAGCACAGGAGCCTTCCTGTCCTCTTCAAGCAGGCCATTCCATAAGGTGGGGGCCACAACAAAGAATGCTCGAGGATGGGCATTTGTTGATCTTACCCATTTGCAAGCTTGCACCTTCAGAAGGCTTTGCTCAGATGAGCACAGCTATCATAGTGGAGTATATTAGAAGAGGAAGTCTTGCAGGTACGTGGGTCCTTGGGCCACACAGAAAAACAAGACCATACTTCTTTCTCCTCCCCACCCCCCCATAGAATAAAGTTATCTAATTAATCAGGTCAGGATGTACATGTGATTAGTGTGGAAATATCCCTCTCCATTTATGGAGAATGTTGCTCTTCTAATTAAACTTTCATCCTTCAGGACAATGAACCTTCACAATGAATCTCTAATCCAAAGTTTCCATGAAGCTTGAATCTAGAACATCCTGGATCTACAGATATATCTGGATCTACAAATATATCTTTCCAAGCCCAAAAGAAACCAAAACTGGATTTCGCACAGCATATTTATAACGAGTTGTGAACATTATAAACGATCTCTTTATAAATATGCTGTGTGGAATCCACTCAACAGCTGCTGTTCCAACATAAGGTTGGTTTACATATGTAACATGGCACCAACCTGAAATTCATCCAGGAAAAGCCTTCCTTCATCTGCTATTTTTCTCTTATAGGTTTCCCATAACAACTCGGCAGGAATTGGCTCTATATTCATCAGTAGCCTTTCATCATCTTTTAAAAAATGAAAAAAAAAATCCATGTGGCCACCTTTGCAGTCTTTAATATAAATAACATTAATAATACTCCATGCAACATACTTAAATGTATGGTGCATAGAGACAGGTTTGCAGAAATATCATTATATGCATGAATCAAGTAATGAAGTCAAATATAGTAGATCCCTGGCAAAGCCAAGTCTGCCTCACTGGTGCCAAGAATAGCTGAGGATGCAAGATGGAACAAACCAAATGCACAGAAAAAGATAACTAATCATTCTTTCCCAGTGAAGCTTATTTAATGTTTCCTACACAGACACAGAGATAAGATGAGCCCCTGATAAGCTGAACCTAAGAACTTGCTCTCAGATATTCTATGGATACCTTAAATCTCAAATTTTGAATTTGTGAGAGACAGACAAGTGATTTAATGTCTTATGTGGAAAAAGATTTAGGGGTTTGTGGTAGTTCTGGAGGTAGAGCCCAGCACAAGCAGTGTTCTACTTTGCCACAGAGGAGAAAAGAAACTAGCATGAAAAAAGAAACTAGCTACTGTTCATCTTGTGAGGCTCTGACACAGAAATAGTTCTAATTGTGGGGAAATAATTGGAGATATACCATGATAATTTAAGACAGCGGTTCTCCACCTGGGGGTCGAACGACCCATTCGCAGGGGTCGCCTAAGACCATCAGAAAATGGTCTTTTTATATTTTATATATATCAATTTTATGGTTGGGGGTCACCATAATATGAGGAACTGTATTAAAAGGTTGCAGCATTAGGAAGATTGAGAACCACTGATTTAAGATATACCACCTCATGCTTTGTATTAGTTTACCATTCTAACTCATGGGTTGGGCTGTAGTCATATACATTTAAGGTCAACAATACATAAGCAAAATAGCTGGAACCAAAACAAAGGAGCAAGTATCTGTCATTTTGAAGTTCATAGACAGGTCCA
Source organism: Sphaerodactylus townsendi (assembly GCF_021028975.2). Classification (NCBI taxonomy): domain Eukaryota; kingdom Metazoa; phylum Chordata; class Lepidosauria; order Squamata; family Sphaerodactylidae; genus Sphaerodactylus; species Sphaerodactylus townsendi. The sequence continues at coordinate 33,116,533 of NC_059429.1, read as the reverse complement.
GCCAGGGATGCACATATAGTCAGAGGTCAGAAGAAGACAGGAATCCAGGTATAGTTCTTATACCAACGAAGGAAAAAAGAGGAAACTGGCAGATTATACGGCGAAAATATGTTTATTAGCTATTCAACATCCCAGGGATGGAATTGTCCTATGAATTCTGTGCTGTTATTATACCTATCTGGCACTGTCAAGAAAGTCTGATTTGGAGCTAAGTAATGCTGCATTAGCCTTACAATGAGGTAATGAAAAATAAATTTGTTCTATGTCCTTGACAAAATTATAGCAAAGGAATGCCTACCTGGAAGAACAAGCATCACAGATTCATCGGGATCTCTGAAAGAAACATGATCTGTGTTACAGAAGCCTTCAGCAACCCAATTTTAGGTTACTGTAGCTGAGTTTGGCACTGAGATGTTAATGATGGTTACCTTAAAATGCAGTTTGCTCCTATACAGAGCCATACTTTTTCCTTGCCCATGAAGATCCTCCATCTAGAAGTTTCCAGAGCAGTGTGGAACTGGAAAATGGGGAAGGAACTCCCATACCACTATGATATCAAATGTAAGCCTGCATCTGAATGAGCAAGTTTTAGCCTTCTCATTTTATTATATCTAGCGAAGAAAAAAGAGCATTACCTTGATCTCTTTTTCTTAAGGTCGTAGATTTTATACAGAACAATGATTAAGGCCAAAGTTGTCATAACAATGAGGAATGCCAAAAACATAATCAGGGCATCAGAATTATCTGTAAAATGAAAAAACACAGAATGGCAGCTAAATAGGAATGTTCTTTAAAAAAAAGTCGGCCCAAATTAGGATTTCTACAAATTCTGCTATAAATGTTTTCATCAGTCAAATTCACTGTGTTGAAATGGGAATTTCAGATGTGAGCTGATTTATGCCTATTAAAGGTTAATAAAGATAAAGATAAAGATGTGAGCTGATCACGCTGTCTGTTCACTTTGTGTCAAGAAGCCACAAACGCCTGCCAAATTGTTTTGCACAAGGGTTGCACAAACTGTGCATGCGCATGTACATAGATGCTGCAATCAACTGACTGGCAGACTTTAGAGCAGTGGTGGCGAACCTTTGGCACTCCAGATGTTATGGACTACAATTCCCATCAGCCCCTTCCAGCATGGCCAATTGGAATTGTAGTCCATAACATCTGGAGTGCCAAAGGTTCGCCACCACGGCTTTAGAATCACTACGAACTACTTAGATGACCACTGAAGGATTTATTTATCCTTTATTTAGTTATTTATTAGATTTACATGATTCATGAATGATCTCATTATCTATTGTAAGAATTGCCTGCTGTGCTCAGCAGTTACACACACAGTAGAAGTCAATTGGTCTGTGAGAGAACATTTATGTGTGAACGGCAATTGTGATGAACTGCATAGTTAGGAAGAAATATAGTGGAGCAACCTGCTAAGAATAGATCAATGAACTACTGAACCAAAAGTCATCAAAAAAATCAGATTTCTTTTTGAGGCCGATGAACAGGACTCAAGCCAAATCAGCAAGTGTTCAAGCATCGCTAGCCAAAGTTAATTCTTTACTATTACAAAAAACATTTTGCTTTGCAGACTGCTCACACTTTTTGAACAGGTAAATGAAATTAATCATTAAATTAAAAAGAGTGAGTTAAGCTTTGACTTACATTCAGTTGTTATTGTAATGGGGACTGACACTGACTCAAAGTGGTCATTAGAAACAGTAATCTAAAACAAACAGAAAGAGAAGTAAATATGCATTTTATTACACAAAAAGCCTCACAAAAGAAGAGTGATTTTGTATACTTTCTGAAACGTGTTTTTCAAAGTTGTATTTCATGAACTTGAAACTTAAGTCAATAACACATTTAACAAGAACTTCAGTGAGGGGAGATAAAAGTTCAAAATTGTAGGGAAAATGAGTACAATTTTCTGCTACCTTCCATTGATTACTTTTGAATTGGTTGCGGTGGGTTTTCCGGGCTGAGTGGCCATGGTCTGGTAGATCTTGTTCCTAACATTTTGCCTGCATCTGTGGCTGGCATCTTCAGAGGTGTATCACAGAGAGAAGTCTGTTATACACTGTGTCCAGTGAGATGGGAATGTTTAGTGGGATATATATTGTCCATGTCCCAGGGTGGGGAACCAATCATTAAACATTTGGGTGGAACTTGCTAAGCAAAGGTGTGGTTGACTGCATTGTAATGCGAGTGAGGTTTTTCAGTCCAGGGAGTGATTCACATTTGCATTCCCTGCAGAAGCAACAGTCTTAGTGAATGCAAACCCTGACACAGACTCCACCCAGACACAGGGATTGCAGCTAATGGCACGAAGAAGGGGAAAAAATTGCACGGATCTTGCTTCAGTGAGTGTCAGAGGTGGGATTAACAACTGGTTCGCCGAACAAAAGGTCAAATCAACTACAGGTTTCACCGAACCAGTGTGAACTGGCTGAATCCCACTTCTGATGAAGACTAAACAAAGTCTTCCATGCCACAACCTGAATAAAGGACAGCAGGGCCAATTCATTATCCAAGATCCTCAAGCAGATGCTTAGAGCTCCAAACCAACAGGGAACAGAGGAGTGGGAGGAGTCAGCAGCTATGAAGTGCCTGTTATTGGCTCATATGCTATAGTTGATGCTGCTTGAGGCAACCTGGAAGGAAGATATCTGGGGCATTTCAGTAGCTTAAGGTGACTTAAGCAGTTTTGAGCAGATCTATGCAGAAGTTAGTTCCGTGGGTTTACTCCCAGGAAAGCATCCTCAGGATTGCAGACACAAAGTTTTCTTTTAAAAGAGGGATTCATGTGTGGATTTCTGTCAGTTGGATCTGGAAGAGGAAGTCCACATGCAAGCATCCATTGGTGTATGTGGTCCTTCAGCCAGCATAGGTCGTGTACATACATGGAAACATTTACTCCTATAAATAATTTGCTACCGACCCTTAACATGAAATGACAAATAGGATTATGTGATCAGAATATTTCAGAATGGCACACACAACTGCAAAATTATGATTTTTAAACAATCATAATTATGATAATTTTTTAAAAACTAGAGCCGCCCGGGGATAGGGCAGTATAGAAAACCAAATAATAAAATAAAATAATTAATTAATAAATAAATAAATAAATAAATAAATAAATAAATAAATAAATAAATAAATAAATAAATAGAAAAGGGTTAATTGTAGTGAGTGAAGGAAATCATCACAATGATCAGCATTTGTATGACTCATTTAGCATTCAGCAACTTACTTCAAAGTCATATTTTGTCAGGAAGGAAAGTTTTAAATCAAAGAAGCATGAGTTATTTTCCAGCTTCTGACCATCCCAATACACTGTATATACTTTCTTGGGTCCATGAAACGTTTCTGGTTCTTCACATTTAATCCGAACTTCATTGTTTTTCCCATGTATGAAAGCTTCTGGATTTCGCACAGCTGTTGGTTCTGCACAAAATAAAAGTAGGTTCTATTAAAAGAAATGAATAGTAGCTTCTATTATAGTACAAGTTTATCTGATGGCTCAAAAAGCCTTTTTAACTACCAGATGAGAGATGGCATCTGGACTGTGGTATTCAAGCCTGATTGCTTGTCCTTGTGTCATCTGTTGGCTGGGGATATGTTTGGGAGAGCAGAATGCGGCAGGAGATAGTGCCATGACCAATAGCATGAAGAAGAAAATCCAGGTTCAAATCCCCACTCACACCATGGAAGTTTGCTGGGCAACATTGGTCTAGTCACTCTCAGCTGAAAGGACCCATGGATGTGGCGCACAGCCACACTAGCATATTCACCATCACCCAGGAACTTGCTCCAGCACAGGAGGCAGATGCACCAGCAGCTGTACATCTTGCAGCCGTGTCCCTGCAAAACCTGGAAATCCAGGCCACAATAGGGCTGCACTGGTGTCCTGCTCGGATGCCAGGATGCAAGGGGGCAGGCCAGGGCATTCCTGGGGCTGTGGAGTTGAGGCCTGGCTTGTGTGGCGCATCAGCCTTTGGACATATGCCACACTTTTGGCAGCGTGTGTCCTTTCAACCCTATGCATGTTTTCAGTGGCAACAGGTTTCAGGGCTTTTCCCTGCTCCCTGCGCTGCCAGAAAGCCCTTTTGGAGGTCACAGGGGAGCACTGCATCAGTGATGTGCCCGCCATGCGGCTGAAACTCCTTCACTTACTCTCCCCACAGCCCACAGCAGACACCTTGTGAGGTAGGTGGGGCCGACAGATGTCAGCGAGAACTGTGACTAACCCAAGGTCACCTAGCAGACTTCATGTGTAGGAGGAGGGGAAACAAATCCAGTTCACCAGATAGGAGTCCACCACTCATGAGGATTGTGGGGAAACAACCTGGTTCTCAGATTAGAGTCCACTGCTCTTAACCACTACACCACACTGGCTGTCACCACAGTGCCACACTGAAGGAGTTTCCATGCTGTAGTATATAAATGACCCTTCCAGCCAGCAAAAATGAAAGATGCTCTGATGTTATTTATGAAAATGTTGCTTTCAGCAACATCATTCAATCCAAACAAAAATATATATTAATTTTCAAAACAAGAAAAATCTCCTCACAGACACCTTTACACAAAACTGTTCATGTGTACAGTGTAACACAGATAACAACATAATGCTATAACAAATATAGTAGATTTCTAAATGGAGGAAGGCTAATTTTTTTCTAAAGTTAGTACAGTATTGAAGGTACACAACTTACTTTCTTGATCGGTTAAAATGTGCTGGAGATATTGCTTCCCCTCGATTTTGTGATTTCGCCTGTTCCAAGTATATGCCCATACAGATACACTATAATTTGTATAAGGCGTTAGTTCACTCCAGAAGTGACTGGTGTTTGCGTAAACATCTATTGGCTCTGAATACACATTTTTAGAAGTTAGAAAGGAAAAGAATACAAAAAGCATTAATACACTCAAAAGTATTAATACACTCTTTCAAAACCACTTGTGTATATATTATTTCAAGAAAGGGAACCAGGATAAGGTTATGTAGAATGAAATGGTAGGCTATTCAGATAGGTGATGGTTCTCTTTCCCAGGTGATAGGTTTGTTCTCCAAGTGTGTGTGTGTGTGTGCGCGCGCGTGCATGTTTGTGTATTAAGAGCTGACAAGTTGCATCTGACTCATGGAAACCATGTAGAGTTTTAAAGGCAAGAGATTAGCAGAGGTAGTTAGCCATTGTCTGTCTCTGTATAGCCAGCCCTAATTTCCTTGGTGGTCACCCATCCAACTGCTGACCAGGGTCAACCCTGCTTAGCTTCTGAGATCTGATGAGATCAGGCTAGCCTATACAGATCAGGACTGTTTTTTAAGACTCCACCGGAATCCCACGGGGCAAAGGAAACAGGCTGTAATATGAGCATGTTTGACAAGGGACTCAAACTGATCATCACCAGAGGTATCAAAAGAGTCAAAGCCAGATTTAGCCTCAAGTCAACAACTGGTATCTACACATATATGAATGGTAAAGTAGATCCCCTGGAGACAGTGAGCTGGACCTTAGACACTGCCAGTGACAGATATTTCCTGCCTTCCACTTCTCTCATCACCCATGTGTGAGCTTCAATAGGACTGGGACCTGGATGGATGAACATTTATGTTACAGATATGGGTCCTCTCTTTAGTGCAGTCAGTCATTCCATGTGAGTCCTTCAACCTCCAACATCATTCGGGGCATCTTACAAACATCCTCTTGCAGGAAGAGACAGGAAAAGCCCACTTCCACAAACACCCTGTGTTATTGTTACATAGGGAGCAAATAAATGTTTCAAGGGGGTAAAATGCTCCCACCCATTGGTGGGACCCTGTAGTGCAGGGGTATCAAACATACAGCCTGGAGACTTACGAAAAGCGCTGATATAGACCATGTAGCCATGAATAGGACCATTTGATTCGTCCCTTGGTTTCTGCCAGTGGATGGAAATATTTCTTGAATATGCTTTGAAGTTAACATTTTCAACTTGGTCTGGTGCTGTTGACAGACAATTGGAGGAAAAGGCACTTTTAAAAATGCTGTATGACTACTAAAAAGATAGGTCAACAGTTAATAAGACACTAGCAATAATTTTCCCAAACTGCATTCTCCTTCGTATTCAGTGCAGCAGAGAAGATTGGGGAGAAGAGATAATTTGTGATCTATCTGGATTCTATCACTCTCTCTGGACAATCTGGGAGATTTCCAAGCTGTCTGTATCTGGAGTTGGACTCCAATGGCAAATGAGGGATTCTATTAATGTATTAACCATACCAGAGCCTCCCAATTTGACCTGGTTAAGGTAACCTTAGACTTGGTTTTAAGGACCTTCAGGCTTTTAGTCCTGGGTTAACTCACTATTCTTGCAGAGACAGTGCTGTCAGGGATGATTCAAACTGCCACAAGGGTCCCAAAATGTCACTTGTTCTATGCACACTGAAGGTCACAGTTTGGCTCTGATATTCAAAATGACAAGGCAAGGAGATAACCAAGGGTGGGATTTTTTTTGAATAATTTGGAATAGGCCTTTTCCACATGAGTTGTTTACAACATATTTTGCAGCCAAATGCTACATTTTTCCCTTTGAATTTTACATGTTTTCCCCTCCATTCGGTTCCCGAAGTGCAATCATGTTGAAAATGTATTTTATTTCTCCACCCCACCAAACATTCAGTCTTTATTCACACCTTCATTTAGTCACCCAACCTCTCCTTCAGTCATTTCCTCCTTCCCCTCCTCCTCCACTGTCAAAAGGATTTTTTTTAAAAATTCTCTATTACATTAGCTATGTAACACAAGGGCACAGTCACAAGCCAGATCCACAGTATCAGCTTTGTCAATCTTATCTCAAAATAAATGTTGTCATGTTAAGAGGAAGAAAAAAATGTGTCTGTAGTTAGGACTAAGTGAAATTAACAATGGAAGGTACTATTGCAAGAGGAAATTGACAAGGAATTGTTGCAGTACTGATGGTGCATCATAGCAGCAGCGATGACATGTTTAGGTGATGCTAGACTGTGTCCACAGTTCATAGTGAGTGAAATTGATCATGGAAGATGTTATTGCAGGAGGAAATTGCCAAGGGACTGCAGACTGACTGACTGAGATGCAGTAATAATGGTTCTTAAACATGTGCAGCTTCCCATTTTTTCACCAACTTTTGTCCTTCTATCCACTACTCTAAATGCTCACTGCAGAAGAGGGTATGGTCTGTTACCTTAAAAGGAGACAACTCTTCCTTTTATTCAGATTATGGTTCAAACTATTAACTGGTCATGTACTTTGGCTAAAATCGATATTACAGTTTCTGAAAGATCCCTGCACCAAAGACTGAATTACAGGTGATTTCATGATATATAAAATGCAGGAAATTCACAAGAATCACATCTCCAGGAATGCATCTGATGAATGAAATCATAATATATGTAACACAAGAACTTGACATAAAACTCTTACTGTATAAACGTTACGGAACATTTTCTTCTGAATAAATAGTCAATGGAGAAAAAATGTATGACACTTAATGCAATCCAAGCCTAGTTTAGAAAGGAACAGCCCAACCTGAACGTTCTAAAATAGAACTCATCAAAAGATTAAACATCACAGCATATTTGGGCCTTATACAGAGATTTGTGTTTCCTAACTCATTATAGCTGATAACACTTCATCATAACCCAGGCTAATTATGTGATGGGGGAAAATGTCCACCGCAGCAAGATTTCTTGTGTGGACCTATTTCCTCTAGTCCCATCTTCACTACCCTCCCTGGGACGTGCAAAAGCACTTCTAGCACAAATTTAATTTTACCTCAGTGCTAGAGCAGGCAGAGTTGCCAGTGAGCACAGCTTTGCCCTGGATCTCTTCCCTCCACCCATGGCCAGGATCCTAGCTCCATCCTTCCCAGTCCCACGCACTGCTGTCCACGCCTTCCCCCTCACCCCTGTTCCATGTTGCTGGCTCCTTCTTGCTTCTCTGAGGCTCATTCCGCACATGCAGAATAATGCACTTTCAAACTGCTTCCAGTGCTCTTTGAAGCTGTGCAGAATGGCAAAATCCACTTGCAAACAGTTGTGAAAGTGGTTTGAAAACGCATTATTTTGCGTGTGCGGAAGGGGCCTAAGTGATTATATCAACATTTAAATATAAAGCACTCTCTTTATAGCTCCCGTTCACCTCCTATGCTCTGCTTCCACCCTCCCCAATGATTGGGAAGGCTTTTAAAAACTTTGACACAAGACTCCTTTTTAAAACAAGCTTCTCTTGCAACAGCAGCAGCAAGAGAAGAAAGAAAGAGAGAGTGTGTGGAGGGGAAGGGAGGGAGACTGAATATCAGCAGAGTTAAAAGAACCAGTGATAGGCGGAGTTAAGAGAAGCAGCAAAAGGAAAGGTTGGTTGAGACTAGCAAGCAGCTGCGAGGCAGGCACTAGGCTGCCTCCTCACATGTAAACAGAGAAATAAGAGGAGGCCACACTTCTGCCCCACTGTGAAGCTACCAGCCCCGAGGTAAGTGTTCCATGAGTAATGGGTCCCAACCTTTATGGATGCTAACGAGTACTTACCATGCCATAATCACACTATTATGCTGTATTATACTGTATTCTATTTTATGCTTAACACTGAATCTTCCTGGAAGGGACTTGTTTGTAGACCTTTATCTCCCTGCATTTTTATCTCTCTGTTAACTGAACCCTTCAGGGAACTTCAACTGGCAACCCCTTTTGTCATTGTTTAAGTGTAACAACCACATTATAGTATAACAACCACATGAATTCATTCAGTACAAATTACTACAAACCTTTATGTCTCTCAACCCAACTTCACTCCCAACCCCTTTCCCCCTAGGACTGTGCTGTATGAAATTTTCAAATATATCTGAGATCTGGCTCATGAAAGGTTATGGTGAAATAGTTGGTTACTCTTAAAGGCACCTCTCAATTTTACTTTGCTATACTAGTTTAACATGGCTATTCGTTTAAAGTCCTTAAAAATGAGCAAAGCATCACAGTCCTTCTGAAATGCTCTAAACATCACAATTATTTCTCATCTATAGATGTATGTTTTTACAATAATTAGACATTTATTTCCTTGTTTCTGAAGATCACTGTTTCCCCTAGGGAGTCTTCTGTCTCACAGGCTATGTTACCTGTGAGTATAGTACAAATAAATGGAAGCCGTAATTATCCAGACTACAATCTTATGCAAACAGTAATGGCAGTATGCTCCACTGAAGAAAGTAGGATTTACGTTTGAGCAAATGTATGCAGCATTGCATTATTATTATTTTAGGATGTACATGACATTCACCATTCTTATTATGAAAGTTGCTTTCTGAGAAAAGTCCATAAGTAGCAAAGGCCAAGAAATAACTTTGAGTTACCCACCTCCAAAATCTGTCTTTACATCAATGCTTTTATTGTTCACCAGATTGTTTTCAAAATATATTTCTGATTTGCAGGTATAATTCTTGTTGGGTGATAAAAACCGGATTTCACTAGTACTGCTTCTACTACAATCTCCAGGCCAATTTGGACCTAAGAAACCAGAAATACATATTAAGAACAAACAAACAAAAATAATATATCCCTTGCTTTATAAGGCTCTATACATACATTTTCCAATGCTAGCAAAGCCTTTAGAAATATTTCTCTATCCTGATTAATTATATATGTTGTTCTACATCCACATACAAGATTAAAAACAAGCTCCCAATCAAAGTCCTTTTAATTAGGAGTGGGGGTTGGCATTATTTTAATGTTATTTCTATTGTTGTTTTAATAGTTATATTTTATTTATGAGGTTTTATTATGGGTTTTTAATTGTTTTTAGCCTATGTAAGCCACCTAGCGAAGTGGGTATGAGGCATGGTGTAAATTTTTATAAACAAATAAAATAAATAAAAATGAAATAAATACTTTAAAACTCCTACCGAGATGACAGCACGAGTAATTCACAACACAGGAGTAATTCACAACACAGGAGTTTACAGGAGTAGTCCACTCTAAGGTGACACTAGAGTCAGTGACATCGGTGAGTGTCAAATTGATATCCACTGAAAAAAGAAAAATCATCACACCTTTATAATAATCTCTTCAGTATTAAGACTTCACATCTGGAGAGAAATTCTGACTACCGTTTTAACAATTCCAAAAACAGGCATTAATTAGATCCCTGATTCTAATGAGAAAAAGAAAACATGCTTAAATTTTCTACTGAAGACAACTAAAATCATTAGCAGTGGTCAGCTCTCGGACTGTGTCTATTGCTTTTAATACAGTATCATTTAAAGATATAAACAAAGGGTTAAATCACACCATGTATCAGCAGATGATCACTTCTCTTCCTGGCTTTCCTCTTTCCTCCCCAGCAGGCTTTTCCTCTGTGTGTGTTGTGTGTGTTAAGTGCTGTCAAGTTGCTTCTTGTTGCAACCCTAAGAATTAATGACCTCCCAAATGTCCCATCATTGGCCCTTACTGCACAGTACAAATAAAAGATCTTAAGGACATTAAAAGAAGTGTTTTGGGGAAGAACTCCACACAGCTTTTTCCCGAAGATGTCTTCAGAACATTTTATTTCTGCTCAACCTGTTTTTTTTTAAGAAAATGCTAAATTAGTGATCTCTTCCCCCCACCCCCCAAGATTTTCTTGTGATTTTGTGTTTGTGATTTTCTATCAAACCTGCCATTTGCTGAATGTTTGTGATGGAGGTTTCCTCTGCTTGCAGCTCATCCACCCATGATTTCACTGGCAATCCTGTGTATGTGTCGTTTTTCCTTTTGTTGTTGTTTTGAGCATGGTGTCTTCAAAGCTATGAAAACTCAAAATTTGCCCATATTGCAGATTCTCTTATGTTGTCACGTAGCTTCCAAAAGACACAACGCCTCAAATCAAAACAAAAAAGCAAAAAGAAAAAAGTGATTGCCACAGATCCAAACTAACTTTTCTTATTTACATGGGCGTACTTTATACAATAAAATCATGGCAAATTAGCTGTAAGCAGAGGAAACCTTATATGGTGGGCGGGATGGAGAATCACAAGCAGGAAAAAAATGGTGGGTGCGAGTGAGAGCTAGTAGGGGAAAGAGACAATGCTTTCAAAAAAAGCCAAAATGGATCTTTTCCTTCAAAAGTCCTGCAGGGTAGAGGTTTTATTTGTGCCATGTGCACCAAACTGCTGACCTTCTTAACAGTCTTGCAACCTTGGTAAAATTGATTCAGGTATTATAGGACCTGTGTGGTTGCACTAAGAAGGGGGAAAAGGGGAAAATCATCTTCCTTTCTGCCCTATGCCTGCATGCAGTTCTGCTGAAAGACTATTTTTGCCCCTTTTCCCCACACCACTGCTGCCTCCAGATCTGCATGGCTGTTGTTTCACATGGGTCTTATGCATCGTTGAGGCAACTTCCCAGAGTCAGAAAGCAGTGCTGAGGAGAGGAGAAAGCTGCAAATACTGGCATTTCTTGCATGGTCCTTACACAGTCTTCACACCTAAAGCCTAGCTTTGTGCATTTGCTTCAATTCTCTTTACTCAGGTTGATTTTACTTCATAGATAGTACTTGTTGATAAAAAGTATGTACATCATTACACTTGATAAACACCATGGAAAGTTGCATTTAGCGAAGTGTATACATGACTAGACAGACACATTAATTCATCACTTTTTTGCTGTCAAGTCACAGCTGACTCATGATTTAATACATTGTTCAGATGTTGAAGTTTCTAAGTATTGATATCTAAGTGAGAGACAGGAATTAATCAATGCCTTCATTACTGATGAAAGATTCCCCAAGTTAAACCTCTCTACAAATTACATAGCAGAAGGAAATGAGAAAAAGAGCACAGCAGAAGGAAGTGAGAAAAAAGTATAGCACATATGCAGAGTGCTCACAGTCTCTGCATTCAAAGAATGGATTATTCTTGGTACAGATTAATCTGTATTCCCAGAAGTCTGCATTTTTCTGTAACGAGAGGTGATAACATTTAAGTCAGCCTGGATACTATGCTGTTCAACCATTTGACCTTCTGTTGGCAAGTACCTCTTGTTCTGTTACGAAAGGTTCTAGAGTTAAATCTACCTGACTATTGTGACTCTTTAGACCTTTAGCCCTAACTTCAGATTTTCAGGGAGATAAGGGCAGGAGATTGACATTGGTAATCAGTAAAAGGCATTTTGCACATGTTCAGAGTCTCACATTTTTTCACTCAGGCTGGTAAGAGCTAGGTAGCTTGTAATTAATTATTAAAAACAGACACCAGGCTGGGTAAAATTTGGTATTCATATTTCACCCCTTGCACCTTTTCATAGCCTCACATATTATTGCAAACAGTGGAGGTTTCCTTCAAACATTACAATCTCTTTTGAGTTTTGTGTCCATTATTGTACCTGTCATTGCAGACATATTATTGCATCACATATTATTGCAAACAAGAGGGAAACAAACAAAGGAAGCAGGAAAAGGTCAAGAGAAAAAAGATTCCAGATAAGGGGAAAATACACAGTAAAGGATTAACCCTTCTGCAGTCTCTCTATGCCCCCTCCCATTTCTTCCCAGGGAAACAGTCAAAAGATATACTGTCAAAGGCTTTAACAGCTGGAATCAACTGGTTGCTGTAGATTTTCCATGTTGTGTAACCATGGTCTGGTGGTTTTAGCTACTAATGGTTCACTCAGATATGTGCCTGGCATCTTCAGAGGATGTCATAGTAGGATATGTTTCTTGCTGTGGCATAGTGTGAAGTGATTTGTGTGGTTTGTTTTCTGTTTTGTCCTCCTCTCAGATGGGAGGCGATGAGGTGCACAAATACCGAGACAATTTCCACGAAACAGAAGAGAGTCTGAAAATCAATAAAACCTGGCCATTGCTACTAAAAAACACCAAAAACAAAAACCAAGGGACTTTTCAAACACCATACAACGATCCACCAGATAATACAAACTCCTTCCCTCCATCCCCTCGTAGGCTCACGTCACGTCAGATTTTGAGATGAGTCACACACATTCAAACCACAAGGACACATACAAATGCTACTAGAAATTAACTCCACCAGGACACTTGCAAAAGCACCTCACCTGCTAGGACACATGCAAATGAAATTGCAACAGTACTGCACCTAGATACTTGCAAATGTGCCTCACCCTCTCCCAGTTAGACGACTCCAAGGCAGATACCCTACCACACAAATCACTCCTCACTGTACCATGCAAATACATTCAACCATAACATGCCTCTGAAGATGCCAGACACAGATGCAGGTGAAACAGTAGCAGCAAAAACCACCACACCTACAGCCAAGAGAGTCCTTGAAAAAAACTCACAAGCAACAGTCATATATAAAGCAGTAGCTTCCACAGTTTCCTTTGTACCTTCACCATCCAAATGGCTAGAGACTGACTTAGGATACAGTTTTCAACCTTGGAATATATTCTTTTAACCATTCAGGATCGGGTCTCTTATAATAGATCATAAAACTGGGCTTAGAAAGTCAATAATTCCAATTTTTCTTCCATTGATAAAAAGTTAGTCTTACCAGGAGGGACAGGAATAGTTATTGACTTTTCACACCCGTTAATAGTTGTATTCAGGTTGTAAGTTGAGCAGGAATGAAGTCCCGAAATCGTATTATTATCCTTATTCCAATGACAATGGTCACAGAAAACATTTGGCAAATTAGGAGGGTGCATCACAGCATTGACAGAGTGGCCATCAAATGTATAGTACTTCACTGAAAAAATGTAAATATCTAAGAAAAGAAAAAAGAAAATGCTGAAACACTTGGTTTGAAACATCCTCTTACTTTCAAATGAGAAACCTTTCAGTATAGTATTGGCATGGATTTTTGGAGAGCCCCCCCTCAAATTATTCTTTTCAATTTAATTTATTTAAGCAGATGAGGTTATTTATTTAACAATGTCTCTATTGCCCTATGCTTCATTCAAGAGTTTTCCCAAATCAATAGAAAAACTATTAATAAACCATTTATTGATTTGTTTGTTTGTTTATACAAAAGATGATACACTCATGTACCTTTCTTCTGCCTCTCTCAGTAAAGGGCCACCAAGGCAATTAAATAAAAAAAACCCTACATAATAAAACCACATCTTAAAAACCATTAAAACCAACACAAATAAACAATTAAAACAATTAAAACCTAGCTGAAGTACACACACAAAGCCATAAAAACAACAATGAAAACACTGGATAGGAAGGAAAGATCACTGTGGGAACACGAAACAAAACAAAAAACTATTTTTACAACCAACTTTAGGACTCTCCTAATTTCCCCAAAGCTACTAATTCAAGGATGGATTCCATTAAAGACATACAGAGTTTGAAAAAATGTAGAGGAGGGCACCCAAAAATGATCTAAGGGCTGGAACCTCCTTCCTACAAAGAAAGTCTAAGAATCGGGGACTTTTCAGTTTAGAAAAAAAAGAGAAAATTATGGGAATCACTTGGCAGAGATTTATAAAATTATGCACAGGCTGGAGAAAATGGATAGAGAATACTTTTTCTTCCCCTCCCATAATACTTGTGGGTGCCCAGTGAACTTGATAGGCAATAGTTTCAAAACAGGATAAAAGAAGAGTAATTAAATTGTGGAATTCACTGTCACAGGACGTAGTTATGGCCTCGAACATAGATGTCTTTAGAAGGTATAGGTTACTTGATGATAGGTCCATCAATGGCTACTAGCCCTCATGACTAAAAGGAACTTCCACAGTTAGAGCCAGCAAACTTCTGAATACCATTGCTAAGAGGCAACATCAGGGGATGCCTTCATCTCTATGCCTTGTTGTTAGCTCTCCAGGGCTACTTGATGATCACTTTGTGAAACTAGATGCTGGATTACATGGACTTCTCATTTGATGAGGGCTCTTCTTATGCTCAAATTACTGTTAATATACTCATGCCAGAAAAGGTGCTGCTAATACATTATTACACATCACCAGTACCAGCCCAGCCACTGAATCAACAATTATTTCCCTCTGCCATAAAACCATGATATTCTCAGAGACTTGTGAGGTGCTTGGGGGAGCTATGATGTGCACATCTATACAGATATACTGTATATACTGGCGTATAAGAATACTTTTGAACCCTGGGAAATCATCTGTAAAGTCTGCGGTCGTCTTATACGCCAGGTACTGAGCAGCAGGTGGTACTGGCGAGCGGTGGTACTCTATATTTTAACTAGAAAAGTGGGGGGGTCAAGTCCTTTATAGCTTCCGGTGCGTCTTAAACGTACGTATATGCGGTAGGTCTCGGTAACATAGTTTCGGCGTGATAAGAATATTCTTTGGGAACCGTGGAAATCATCCGGTAAAGTCTGGCGCTCCAGCCTTTGAATGCGTACCAGAGCAGGTGGTACTCGCTGGATGTAGTGTACTCCTGCTATTTCCATGAACTAGAGCGGGCTTCTGCCTGATAATGTTTCAGCCGCCTTAAACGTATACCAAGTAGGCCCTCAATGGAAGCTCTGCATATACTCGTCAACCACCAACTGGATTCCATAGGACATATTTTGCATGTGAATTATTTAATATAAGAAGTTTTATCAATGTTGAGATCATTCTCGAGAATCAACTAGTGCCTCCAAATAGGAAATCAGAGTTTAGTTAAATTCATCATTCTATTCAGAAGATTGCATAGCTTATTCAGGAAAACTTAAAACTTACTGCAGTCCTTGGGAGTTGTAGTGGTTCCTGTAAAAAAAACGAAGGCAAACTGTAAGAAAGCAGATAACTGCAATGTCTCCAAGTGAACAGAAATATATGCTGTTGTTTCATTTTGACATTGTATACTGTTTGAACCTATGGCAATTACACTCTTTTTCTTTTCTTTTAAATGTAGTTAATTATACATTTTGTAAAAACTGATATTTCAACATGAGTGATGAAACGGTAACACAGCATGACCCACACACTCTGCTGGGATCTATGCAACCTGCTCCCTGGGTCCAGTGAGGACAGATAATCTTTATTCAACCCAAGCACAATTTCATATTAGAGATATGCTCCAGTTGGAGGTAGGGTTGACAGATTCTGGTTGGGAACTCCTGGAGATTTTGGAGTAGAGCGTAGGGAGAACAGGAACCTCAATGGGGTACAATGCCAAAGAGTCCACCCTTCAAAGCAGTCATTTTCTCCAAGGGAATTGATCTCTGTGGTCTGGAGATGAGGTGTAATCCAAGGGTTCTACCTGAAGGCTAGCATCCTATTTGGTGGTGGTTGCAATTAGTCTCGGTAACTATAAATCCTAACAGGAGGTACCACCATCATATTTCTATGGACTAGGAACTGTTGCAAATTCTTCAAGGATCTCTAGCAGAGGTTGCACAGAAGTCTAATTTGGATTAGGACTGCAGCACACGGGGGAGAGGATTGAATCCTCCTCACCACACTATTTGGAAAATCTGAAATAGCTGTAGACAGTCTCTATTTGCCCTGATCCGCTCATCTAGAAGGTGCCATTCACCTGCTGCCCACAGTCCCTTTTCAGAAGTGGGATCAGAAGACCAGACATGCATTATTAGTTTATGGACTAGGTAATGAAGCCAGAAGCATCAGCTCGGTTGTTGTTTCTTGCACCAAAAATACTGACCTTGTCAAAAGAAACATATTACCAATACACAGATTAAATAAACCAGAGCAAAACACCATCATGTTATTCCTATCAGTACATCATATCATTACTATATATCGTACTTCTCCAAAATCAAATCAAATCTTCCCTAATTGAAAAAAAACCTAAATTGATGGTTCAAAACTAATGTTTCCCCCTATGTAGCCTTCCCTAATTGACTAAAAATAGCGATAAAGAATTCCCACCTACCATTTCCCATCTGTGGCCACAAATCCTAACTATAAAAGTTCATTTTGTCATATGTGAGTTCTAAGTTCTATTCAACGATACCTTCAGTGACAGATATCCACTGAGAAAATCTCCCAAATCAAACCCATTGAAATCTTGTTTATTCAACAATACCTTCAGTGACAGATGTCCACTGAGAAAATCTCCCAAATCAAACCCCTTGAAATCTTGTTTAAAGGTAGGCCAATTTTATGACTTCTATCCTCAATTTCAGGGATACCTTGAGAAACTGAAGTAATACACAATGTGCCAATTTTCTTCCAATACTAGGGTTGAGTTACAGTTCATAATCAGAGCTGCATATGGACCCAAGTTCTAGGTAAAGTTGCCAACATCCAGGTGAGGGCTGGAGTTCTCCTGGAATTACAGCTGATCTCTAGATGTAGAGATCAGTTCCCATGGAGAAAATGGCTGAATCAGGGTAGAATTTCCCTAGCACGATCCCCAAATCTCCAAGAATTTCCCATGCCAGGATTGGCAACGATACATTGCCTGATTCCATTTTGGGTTGTTGGGGCAACTCAAAATGCTACCTAAAGTATGTGCAGATGTCACTGTTACTGGCTGGGGCTATTCTTAGAGTTTCCAAGGTGCAGCCAGCAACACCAAGAGCATTTAGGAGGTAGGGACTACTATTAGCAGTTTTGGTTTTCACTAACAGTGATGTCATGGGACATATTAGGACTTGCAAAACTCTGGATTTTGCAAATCCTAATGTGTCCCATGATATCAATTCTGGCTTCCATTGGAAGTAACGCACTGGCAAAATGCTGCTGTGTGCCCCCCCCCCCCCCAATTTCCTCCCACTGGAACTTCAGGTACGGGTAAACAATCAACCAAACTGTCAAGAAGACTATAAGCAGAGGACCTTGCAATCTTGGATCTAGGGATGAATTCAAAAGTTAACCAGTCTTTACACAAATCTCATTCCTTTGGATTAGGTTTACAGGAAAAGGTTTCCTTTATAAAACAAATATGGATTGCATTCAGAGCTATGCATGCATGCTGAGTTAAGATTGCTCTTAAATGGGTGCAGGTTTGTCACCTATTGGGGTTGTGATGGTGCCTGTGGGAGTCTGAGAGGTGCTTGCTGGAATGCCAGTGGATGGTGTGATGGGTTGTGTGGAGGAAGTATTTTTCAGATCATCTGCCAGGGAATAAACAAAGAAGTTAGCATTAAGTCTGGTAGTAACTATTATATCCCTACACACTGCAACCATCTTCAAACAGAGCAGAAAGCAGTGACAATCTATAACTTCTCTTTTAAAAGATGGTAGAACTGAATTAACATACCGACCAACCAAATACACACAGAAACACCTGAAAACTTCCCCCCCACCCCCATATCTCATTCCTTTCTTGTTCTACACAGAACATTTTCATTTCTAAAGATGCTCAGGGGAAACACTATAAAGCAACCAATGGATGAGAAGGGTTTGGAATTCTAGTTGGTCCTTATAACATTTTTTGCAGATTTGTTTTAAGCTAGGTATAACATTTAAAAATTCAATTTAAAATGGCCCAATGGAAAACCATCATAAAATATTGGAAGCCAAAGAAATATTACCACTATTTCAAAAACCAGCATTGTACTTAATATTAATCCATGCTTTCCAGTAAGTAGAATTGTTCCTACCCTCTTGTATGCACTAGAATGAAGACCCTGTCCTGCAAATATCCCAGAGGAGCTGTTCCTTTCTGTGATGCCTCCTTCATTTAAAAATGTAACTAGCAGTTTTAAAAATTCTAATCTTTAGATTAAAATTTGGATATATCCTTTGGATGCAGGAAGGTTTCAACTAATAGTTTTACAAGTCAAAAATAGTTCTTGAATATACACTTTGCCTGTTCTGTTCCTGGGACTTCTATAACAGGTAAAAACTAAGCAGGTGAAACTTACCTTGTCATAGAGAAAAAAGTGACATAAAAATCACATGCTGAGAGGCAGCAAAAAGTGAGAAATCTACAGGCAAGCCACTTGTTTCCTGATTAACAGAAATAGCTCCACTTGGGACATAGCTTTCAATATAGGAATGTATTTAAAACTAGTAACTCCTAAGGGCCATTTATACAATATATCCTCATTAATATCAGCAAACAAGAATGACTGATGAGAATTATCCTATGCAAACACAACTGTGGTCCCTTATTATTTGAAAAAAGCAAGGGATCTTCACTGATCAATTTACTTGATATTCTGGGGAAAAAGGGGGGGCAACCAAACCTCCTGCAACAGTTACACAGCATTTCAAACTGGCAAGTGATCAAGTCTGCACATCTGCAGTCCTGATGAAACATAACCATGTCACAGAACAAATACAAACTTCGAAGCAGTTTTCCAATGAGGTCTTTGCAAAGACTACTGCAGACCTGATGGGGAGTATGTGAGACGATGGCAGGAAGGAAGGAGTGAAGAAAGGGCAGCAGGGCTGCTGGGTTTTGTGTCAGTATTGAGGATTGTATGTGGGAATAGGGAGAAGTTGCTGGCTAGATAGGTCTCTGTAGTAACAAAAGTACAATGGTCTTATTACCAGTAGTGGGACACAATGTTCGTACATGGAAAAGGGCAGTGTTAAGAGAGAAGAAAAGAGGACAGTGATCCTGATTGCTTGCAAAGGCTTCACCCAGGGTAACAATCTCACATGTTGATCCAAATAACAGTTTGTCTGGAGAAATTCAATTCATTCATTCATTCCAAACATTTAAAACCTGCCATTTCATACAATTCGGCCCCCAAAGTGGTGAGAGCTAAGAAAACCAATCCTAAAATCAGTACATATATGTAAAACTGAGGGCAACCAAATTGACTGCTGTGGTAGGCAAGCCACTGCTCTCAGCCCCCAGGCTCCCGCTGCTGCTTCGTGGAGCAGTGAGAGCAAAATTGGAGGGGGCGGGGAACACTCTTCATAATGTTTACCTTACTGAGTTGGTCACTACCTGTTATCTGCCACATTGAATCCCATCATCTCATTGTTTTTGTCACCTGAACAACACCTAACATAAGCAGGCACTCAACACTTGGGCGTGAGTATGCATAACTGATGGAGAAGATACATATTCTGAGAGAAAACAACAGAGACAGTATAATTTGTATTGGAAACCACCACCACCGCCCCCGCAAACCTGTGATGTTGCTGACGGAGCTGGGGCTGGTTATAGAAACAGACTTCTCGGTAGAATTAGAGGCCTGTGCAGGAACCACTGCTGCAGGTGTGATAAAGCCATGCTGTCTTTCAGAGATGTTTGCAGGTAAGTGTGCTGTGAAGCGTGCAGGTATGACGGAAGGGCCAGGAATTGGAACAAGACTTGTGTTTTCTATGGTAAGCAATCAAGGGGTTAGGGATACAACAAATTAGCCATGTGAATATCTGCTAAGCACTGTACAGGGTACAGAAGAAAAGAAGTGAACCTTCCTAGGACTTTAAAATCTCACACCCTAGAACCAGGCTGCATCTCTCTACTCTTTGCTAGTTAATCCACAATAGTTACTGACCATTAACCCTTTTTTAGACATTCAGAAATCATGGATTGGGCTTGCTGTCTGCTTCCCCATGTCAATCCACAGGTTTGGTGAGAACCTGAGTATTTGCAAGCTGTACGCATGCAGGATCCCTCCACATGGTGTATACCTTGTACAGAATCTATGTACATAAATGTTATACATGCACAGGACTTTCAGATCAATGCACAAAGGTCAGTAGCTAAGAGTGAGGCCCTCTCCAAGAAAAGAAAAGCAATCTAGAAATTATAAACATAATACAAATTATGGTTTAAAATTAATGGTTATCCATAGTTTTTGAAGATCTGAAAGGTCTGTTAGTTCCAAAGAAAATGGTCATTAACTGAATAACACCAAACACTGATAAAAAACAATGGGACATTTACTTCCTAATAAAATCCTTGTTATTTCTAAAATACCAAATTGTACACTTATAATTCTGCAACATTTTTTCATTTCATAACTTTATCTGAAAGATAAACTATATTTTCCAAAATAAAATAAAGTCAATTGAGAAGCCTAACTCTTTAATCAGTATCTAAACCACAATAGGATAATAAAAATAATTAACTAATCAATCCTAGTTAAGACCCTAAAATGTAAAGGCAAGTCAAATGTTAAGAGAGATAAGAAGCACAAAGGTGGAGGCAGAAAATTATTAGTGGTTAGAAAACAGAAAAGGACTCAAGTGAGGTCAAAGCAATTCAAGGACTGTAATGTTAAGTGAGTATTTGTGACAAACTTTGAGTCAAATGACAGTCTGAAAATGTCACTCTTCAAATTCAGAAAAAGTAATAGCTTAGATTGATTCTTATACATGTTTAAGTTCTTGTACATATAATTTTACTCCATTTAAAACTAAGTAAATCCTCCTGGGGTATATCTGCTATTTGCTTTAAAAATCATGGGATCATTTCAATCCTTTCCCGCTTCCTTCCCTCCCTAGATTGCTGCCCATGTCAGGGTTTTCTCTACTGTTGACTGCTCTGCCACCACCTCCTCTTTTGCATCCAGAGAGCTGTGTTTCCACAGGACCTTTGCGAGCACACTGACCCAGTTCAGCTCATGATTAGAGTATATCAACCATTTCCCAGAAGAGGAATTAAAAAGTATCATCTTACCAGCTTTAAGATGAGACATCATTGATGGTATCGTTGACCCTGGAATGGATAGAAAGAAATCAAGAATGAGAATAGTACATTCAGAGGGGCAATTTCTGCATTGATCCATGGGATGGGCAACCTGCTACCCTTAAATATGCTTTGAAGGACCAGGAAAGACCTATTCATATTTTATTCATTTACTTCAAAATATCTTCCCTACAAGCATAGCTATATGACTCCTGTGGGGCAGCTACCAAAGTATTATAAACAGAACAAAATCTAGGGCAACAGAACTTTCTGAAGAGTCTTGAGACAGTCAGGGAGTACCTGAAAGTAAAGTACCTATCATAGTTGCCGTTGGTGAATTAACTTCAGCTGGTAAAATGTACCCCTAGATAAGGTTGACCACTGAGTTTCCAAAAGCAGGTGTCTGCCTAAACTGCCACCTGATTTTTCATGGGAAGCACAACCCCATCTAGAATAGAAGATTAATCAGCTCCTGAATCGATGGCTCCCTCTGCCTGTCAAAAGCTTGTTTGGGCACTGGTCCCCTTGTGCCTATATCAGTGATGGCGAACCTTTTAGAGACCGAGTGCCCAAACTGCAACCCAAAACCCATTTATTTATTGCAAAGTGCTAACATGGCAATTTAACCTGAATACTGAGGTTTTAGTATAGAAAAAACAGTTGGCTCCAAGGTGCGCATTACTCGGGAGTAAGCTTGGTGGTAGTAGGTTTGACGCAACAGTGCAATGCTTCGAATGGGTGAATCACGACCCTAGGAGGGTTTACTCAGAAGCAAGCCCCATTGCCAGCAACCGAGCTTACTCCCAGGTAAAGGATCACGCTTTAGTTCTTCCCATGAAAATCAGTAGGGTTTAACAGCGCTTAACAGGGTTACCTACACTGCTTCCCCAAAACTAGGTCTTAGGTTTAATGCTAATAATCTCACTGAAATAATTGCACTATTATCACCTGACAAACTCTGTGCACATGTGCTCACAGAGAGGGCTCTGAGTGCCACCTCTGCCACCTTTGCCATAGGTTCGCCACCACTGGCCTATATGTTGTTACAATATACTTGATATTGAATGTTGGATGTACTGTAGACTAAGGAAGGGCTCAGTGTGGCTCACTGGCAGAGCATCTGCTTGGAGCGCAGAAGGTCACAAAACAAAAAAATACAGCAGAACAATTTAAATAAGAAGTTGATACAACAGAAAATACAGAACGTTTTAGACTTGATAAAAGAAAAAGATTTAAAATTTCCACTACCTCTTTCAACCCCCTGGAAAGTCGTATGAGCTCAGGGATAGATTTACAATGTCCATCAGCAAGGCTCAGACACCATCACCACTGGCCTACACCAGCCATAATGAACACGGGTCCAAGGAGCCAGAATCCTGTCAATATCAATGGTTGAACTGATCCAATATGGGACCCAGAGACAGCCAAGGACATTTTTTTGAGGAGTTCAGTTCTAATTTACATTTGGCTTACAGGACATTTTTGGTTCAGGCTAGAACATGCTTTAACAATTCTCTGAATTGCCTCTCAGAATTTGGGGCTGCAAATTACTTAGCCTAGATTCTGATCAATTCAATAGGAATCCAACACAGCACACACATAAATTCCAATACAAGGCAACGGGGAGTGGAGGGTGGGGACATGGTGAACCAGTATTCCACATTCCATCTTCCCCATGCAAGCTCTCCTTCACTACATCCCATCTTCTATCCATCTTCTCACCACATCCCAGCCTCCCCCACCACATTTCACCTTCTCCCCAGCTTCCTCCCCATCACATTCCATCTCCATCCCAATGCCCAATGAAACTCATCTTGGATCCCAGATGCAGTGGTGTCAGAGTCTGAGAGCTGCAGCAGGGCCACCACTACTGCAGCCAATACTGCAGCATCTTCCAGGCAACCACCACTGCTGTTGCTGGGTCTGCAACATCTTCCAGGTTCTGCCACCACTGTGTCCAGGCCTCTGTGCCCAGGCCCAGAGCAGCTCCTGGTGACTGAGCTTTGCCACAGCAGCTGCCACCAGGACCCTCTTCAACTTCACAAACAGAAAGCAGGTTGTCTGTGCATGCACAAACACTTTTTTAGGAATTAGGGAAACCCCAGGCCTTCAGAAATATCTGTGGGGCAAGTGTGGTCCTAAGCCACAGATTTAGGTATTGGTAGATGGGGAAATAGATATATAAATGGCTAGATAAAACCTCAATTTCGTAAATAGTACATTTCTAATACCAATTGGTGATGTGAACCTGCAGAGGGAATCTTGCTTCAATTCTTTGCCAGTAGGCTTATCAAATACATCCAGTTGGCTACTAAGACATGCATGTTGGATTAGATAGATATTTTGTCTTGTCCAGCATGGCTTTTTTATATTTATTGCTGGAAGACTTCAGGGATTGGGAAGATTTCTGACATGCCAGCCGAAACATCACGAAAATAGTTCAGTTGAGCAAGAAGTATTTTGGCATCCACAGTTAATATGAACTGTTCTAATTTATTCTGATTTATGATCAAAATTCTGTAATACAATTTATACTTTACAAACTCTAAAAATGACAGAGTTATCCAGTTTGCACTTGCCCAGCATTCAAAATAAAATCAATACATTTAGCCAGACATTCACAATTTAAAAGATTTTGTATTTCACATTTGCAATTAAAAAATAATAGTAGCTGAAATGTTTTAGTTCAGTAGAACATACTGTTGAACTTGAAAGGGACCAAATTAAACAAGGTAAATCAGTGGGAATCACCAATTTTCAGTACTTAACACATTTATAAAAGGTAACCTCTATCACATGATTTGATCTTGTCCTTGCAAGTTTTCAAAGCACTAGTGTTATCAGTATTTGTCCCGCCCCCCCCCCCCTCCATGGCTCACAAGAATAATGTTTAGAAAAATCTATAGATGGCACCATAACATCAAAAACTATAACCAACTGAATGCTGATATTTGTTTCATACAGATTATAGTAGCAGTAAGTCATGAGTTCAACAGAAGTGGCCTCCTTTGAAGGAACAAATTAAATATCAGAAGGCAACTGATAATTTATCTATTGATTTTATTCTGGTTCTGCAATTGTGGCCCTTTTAGAACAGTTATATTATCCAATCCAATCCAAAAACCTTTATTAGGCATAAACCAGAAGTACCATACATTCCAAGTACAAAAACAGGATCATTGTTATATATCATGTAGAACATGGATTAAAAATGCAGCAACTGCTTCAGAAATTTCTACATTAGGGCTGTTCAATAGCTTAGACATTTTTTGTTTGTCTAAGAGAAACATACATTCTAGAGGTAGTAAAGCTCCCAGATCAGTTCTAATATCATTATACCTCGAACAGTAAAGCAGGATATGAGGGATTGAGTCCATAGCGTTGGGACAGTACAGACAACAACACACACTTTGTGGGATGTTAAGGAAACGACCTTGAAGATAGACAGAGGGGAATGAGTTGCATCTTGCTCTTGTTATATTAAAATAACAAACATACCCTCCCCCAACCCCACTTTTTCCACACCTGCAGGGCACCAGAAATTGTCATGAGTCAGAAGAGAACTAGATGGAGGGGACCCAACCTGACTAGTGTAGAGTTCCCAACCTCCAGGTGGGCTCAGGAGTTCTGCCAGAATTAGAGCTGATCTCCAGATCACAGAGATCAATTCCACTGGAGAAAATGGGAGCTTTTGAGAGCAGGCTTTACAGCATCATATCAGTGCTGAGTTTCCACCACTCTCCAAACACGGCCATTTCTAGTCTCCTCCCCAACATGTCCAAGATTTTTCTTACCGGGAATTGCCAATCCTATGACCAAAATCAAGTTTGCAGAGAGGTCTTCTGTCAGACCAGTAATTTGGGGCATGGCAGAGGGGGTCTTGGACCAGTCACTCTCTCTCTCAGCCCTATTTACATCATAAAACTGTTGTGAGGATAAAATAGAAAAACATGAAAACTTCCTTGAGCTTAGTGGGATAAAAATATACTAGACAGAAAAATGTGCAGTTTCCAAAGAACATCTGGGCAGTTCAAAAACCAGCAGAGCAGCATACTGAGGGAATCTTGGTACCCACACTGAAAACTTCCATAGAGTGACACAGAAGACTATTCTGTACCTCTCAAGACAAAATGACACAATCAGCAATTGGGGGGGAGGGGGGAAGTTTGTTAATTTTTGCCACAAATGCCCAACTTTCTAGTCCAGTTCAATTCCATCAGAGCTACCAGAACCAGGAAGGGACAGGTTAAAACTCTCCATATAGTTAAGATACTAGTTTGTGTTTTTCTGTTTGTTATGGTATATATTTTGTTTAATTTTGTTACGTTTGTATACTGCCCCTCCCTGCACAGGCTTGAGGCAGTTTCTAACTTTTTCAAACAATATCCATATACTAATTAAAGTTAACATTTCCAACTACATACTTTAACTTATGGCAATTAAAATTCAGAACAATTTAGAGCCTAATCCAGTCATTTAATCTCAAGATGACGCTTAATTCCTTAGACCCCACTGAAGGAGAAAGGGAGAGGAAGAGAGAGGAAAGGGGAAGACAAAAGAGAAGGGGAAGCCTGGATGAAGAACAGTAACTGCCTCAGCCATATGTCTGATGGAACAGCTCTGCCTTACAGGGCCTGTACTATATTCTGCAGAGCCCGGGTCTTCTCAGAAAGAGTGTTCCAACTGGTTGGATGAGACTAGCTGGATCTCTTAAGGGCCAAGGACCTCCAGTAGATTTCCACTTGCTGACTGCACAGAGTTATAGGTAACATACCATGAGAGATGGTCCCATAGATACACTGGTCTCAGACTGCTTAGAGTCTTATAAGTCAACACCAAAACCTTAAACTTGATCTGGTACTCCACCCAAAGCCAGTGCAACTGGCAGAGAACTGGTTGAATGTGCTCTCGGCATGAGGTCTCTCGCTACTGCATTTTGGACCAGCTGGAGTCTCCAGAGAAGGCCCATGAGTAGTCCTGAATAGAACAAATTGAAGTAGTCAAATCTAGAGGTGACTGTCGCATTGATCACTGCTGGCTAGATTAAATTGGGACATGTAGGGGGTCAGCTAATGAAAATGAAAAAACGCCATGTGAATCATATGCATCACCTGAGCCCCATGTCAAAGAGGCATCAAGGTGCACACCTAGGCTCAGGATAGTTGGAACCACCTCTAGTTGCACACCAACAACAGCCAGCAGCTGGCACTCTTCACCTTGTTGGTGTCCCCGACCCAGCCACATGACTTATGTCTTTTCTGGATTTAAATCAACTTTCTGTCATCCACTCCACCACAGTTCTGAAACAACTGGCCAAAACATGGTATCCTAATGACCATCAATCAACAGATATAATGGGTTGTCATCAGCATATTGATGACATCCCAGTTAAAACATCTGGATCAACCTAGTAATTATGTAATACATGGTGGAAAAACTGCTGTTTCTTCAAGTGCTGGCTCCCTGGTTGCTCTGGCAGAGGCCCTTTCCACACTACAGGTTTAATCTCGATTAATTATTTGAGGCTGCTCCATATTCTACAAGTTTTCCACACTGTCGATCCCCGTAGCATGGATTAGCTTTGCTCACTTTTTGATTTGCACCACATCTGGCCGTTTACCCCAATTTTCCCTGCTCCTGGATGTATGTAGAGTTTTTTCAAAAACCCTGCTTTAACTCCAGATGTGCCTGGCTAGTGTGCAAAACTTTTGTGGCTGCTCCACTTTCAAGGTGCCCGTCTAAGCTGTGACAAAATTCAACCCAGTCAATCAGAAGGCACTACTGAATTGGAGTTGCGCGCGCAGATTTGTAAGTTTCTATTTGCTCTCACTACGCCTTTTACCTTGCGGTCGGTCATGCTTTCCATGATCTCTCTGTAGCACTTGTTGGATCGGCAGGAAGGGAACATGGCTCATTGTTATGCTGTTTACTCGGGGGAGGCTGTCCATAAGAGGCAGAGACACCCCCCCCCCTTTTGATGCAACCTTTTGTGCTTCGGAGATGCTCTTGTAGAAGGAAGGGGATTCTCTGCTACAGTGGAGGAGTGGGGGCTATCCAGGGGCATAACGAGACAGACTGGAGCCCTGAGTAAAACCTGAGTTGGTGCCCCCCCATGGGCAGCCACCCCACCACGACCCATTTTTTGCACCAGGTTATTGGTGCCAGCAGGGGGTGCATTTTTAGACATATCGGCACCAGAATTTCAGTGTATCATCAGGAGACTGTCCTGATGCTACCCCCAAGTTTGGTGCAGTTTGGTTCAGGGGGGTTAAAGTTATGTACCCTCAAAAGGGTAGCCCCCGTCTCCTTAGCTCCCATTGGAAAGGATGGGGCCACCCCCTTTGAGGGTTCATAACTTTGGTCCCCCAGAAACAAACTGCACCAAACTTGGGGGGGTATCATCAGGGTAGTCTCTTGATGAGACCCTGAAAGTTTTGAGACTGTGCCTTCAGAAATGTGCCCCCTAACCTGCACCCCCCCCCCCATTTGACATCAATGCAGAAAATTCACTGCAGAAGAAAGCTTTTGGGGCAAATTTCTGGGATGTTCCTGCAGGGGGTGCATTTTTGGACATATCGGCATCAAAATTCAGGGTATCATCTGGAGACGGTCCTTATGACACCCCCCAAGTTTGATGCAGGGGGGCAAAGTTATGGACCCTCAAAAGGGTAGCCCCATCTCCTATTAGCTCCCATTGGAAAGAATGGGGGATGGGGTACCCCCTTGGAGGGTCCATAACTTTGGTCCCCCTGGACCAATCCTCACCAAACCTGGGGAGATCATCAGGGCAGTCTCCTGATGAGACCCTGAATGTTTTGAGACTGTGCCTTCAGAAATGTGCCCCTGTGATCTGAGGCCTGCCGGTTTGCTATACTATGTTTATACATCAGCTCTTTCTCCAGTTCTTAGCTTTGTATATCCCTTACTCCACACAAAGTGGGAGTTCATTATGCCTTTTGTGTGAAGTTTAAATATAACATTCTTCTGTTTATGGCTGTCATATTCCCAGATCTCAGTGGTCCATTATGCACAGCCTAAATAGGAAGGCATCCTGGGAAGGCGCTCCACATAGCTTTCTTCCCAAGACATCCTCAGGATGCTTCAAAGAGCACCTTTCCCCCCTAAGTTGCTTGCAAGGCATCTCCTGTTTGCCTTGCAGAAGGCAGAACTCAGGAGGCATCTCCGATCATGGGCACCTTTTCAGCCCAAAAAGAACACAGTTGTACTCAGCTGGTCCTGCCAATTCTGGCAATATATAATTTTTCTTTTTTTAAAAAAAATTGGAGCGCTATCTTTGAAGATACGTAGACACACATAAGAGAATCTTAGCCCATCAGAGAACTCCCCAAATTCTTTTCAATGGGAGTGCTCCGAGCGGATAAGATTCTCTTATGTGTGTTTACGTATCCTTGAAAATAGCGCCTCCAATTTTTTTTAAAAAAGAAAACTGTATATTGTTGGAATTGGCAGGACCAGCTGAGCACAACTATGTACCTTTTGGCCCCAAAAGACAGCCAGGATCGGAGCCTTCAGAGCAAACATCCTGAGGCAACCTTCAACAAATGGCAGCTGCAGTGGGAGAATCCTCCTTCAGGGTTGCATGGCAACAAAATGCTTCAGGGTTCAAGCTGAGGGCTGAAACTGACCATTGGTGACAGCAAAACAGACAGAAGGGCGAGGAGAACAGCCTCACACCTTTCCTCCTGGAGTGCCTTTGCTGTCCGGAAAGCACACACAAAGCTGCCTCTTTTTAAGACGTCCCTGGATGTCGTATTTTGGGTGCGTGAAGTGAAACGAGGCAGCTGCCCACAGATGTCCCACAGATGACTTTTCTGGGTTGTACTGAATGGACCAGTATTTTTCCCACACTATGTAGGCTTCTAAACATCAGGTCTGTGACTCCAATCAAGCACATGCACAGGCGTCAGGAATTGTCTCAGTTCTCAAGAAGCTTTTCCCAGAAAACCAGTGTGCCAGTTTTGCCTTTCAGGGGGAATTTGGTTTAACTTGTGTTACTGTGTAGAACGTGCTGGCAGGGGCTGATGGGAATTGTGGTCCATAACATCTGAAATGCCAAAGGTTCGCCACCATGGGTGTAGACAGTTCTTTAGGTTTTCTTCATCTTTTCAGGTCTTTCTCAGAATGCTGAGAGAGGGTTTGTGAGCTGATGTGTCTTGATCCTTGGGCACATGCATGTGAATCCATGGGTATGAATATAAAATGCATGTGCACTGTTTTTCTTCTGTTTCTCATAACAACCTATCCAGAGAACACATGGTGTTGTGGTGTTGTACAGCTGTTCTGTAACAATTACAACCAGATCCTTTGTGAGATAAAAGCATTCTGACATTTTGTTTTTATACTTCTGAGGCTGTACAACAGCCTCCACAAGCCACTGCAGTTCAAATTACAACACAAAGAAGGCGGAGAAGAAAACAAATTCTCTGTTTAGGGAAACCAGAATACTAAATCTGGCACAACTTCTGATGGCCCTTCAAGATCAGGGCTGGAAAAGCATCAATAAGATGGAAAAGCATCACATAAGATCTTTGGAGGAGGAAAGATCCATCTAACACAGGGCAGGCAATAAGAACCTGGCCAAATCTGGGTTTAAGCTTAGAAGAAGTCATACCCACAAAAAGGGTCTCTGTGCATAGATTTCTCCCCACTGCATATTCACAGTACAGAAAGAGAAAATCTACTGCATCTTGCAACTGATGTTTGAAAAGCAGTTGGTATATCACACCAGTGGTGGAGCTACAAGGGATTGGGGGTGCACCGTGCGCACACCTGGGGGGCAGAAAATTGCCCCCAGACCCCTCCACCCCCCCCGGTGCCCCCCACGGTGCCCTTCCACCACCCCCTTTCCACACTTACCTTAGTTCCTTTCCTTTTCCTAGAACTTTTTCAGACTGAAAAAAAGGCCTGTTTGCAGTACAGGCTAAAAACGGCCTGCAGAACTACAGTTCCCAGGAGACCTTTGGGCTCACAAGGTCTCCTGGGAAGTATAGTTCCCATCAGGCCATTTTTAAGCCTGAACTGTGAATAGGCTTTTGATCAGCCTGAAAAAGTTCTAGGAAAAGGAAAGGAACTAAGGTAAGTGTGGGAAGGGGGGATGCCAAGGGGGGGGGTGTGCCGTGGGGGGCCATGGGCGGTGGAAAATATAGACTGCACACCAGGTGCAGTTTGGCCCAGCTGCGCCTCGGTATCACACTTATCTGTACACTCACATGCACACACATCTGAAGCTGCCGCTGGTTTTTATGAACTTTTGTTTAAAAAAGTAAAACACCACACCCTGCCTCTGAATGGCTCAAGCTTCGCATGGCATAAAACAACTTATGGTAATACAAAGGCATTAAAAAACAAGATTTAAAACAACACAGTACAGTCAACAGTAGTAGGAACACAAGCTAAGATACAGTGTCCCCTTCAGGCTTTCAGAAGTGGTAAAGTTTCCATCCTGTTGAAAAGCAGAGTAGCAATAAGCCCCGTCAGAAAGGTCATCCCACAGTTTCCTGGAAACTGAAGTCAAGGCTCTACTCAGTGTCACAAATATTCTCTCACCTCCCACAGCTGTGGGCACATGAGACAGTGTGCTCTGCAGAGCCATCAGAAAGGAGCTGGACAAGTCTGGGAAAAGCAGTCTGAGATAGTGGGCTCCACGACATGCAGACAAACCAGTCAGGCAGTTTGATCCATTTGGTTCAGTATTGTCAACTCAGACGAGCAGTAGCTCTCCAGGAACTCAAACAAATGTGATTTCCTCCCACAGCATTTTGGGAGTCCTTCAAGTAATGATGCAAGACCTTCTGTAGGTGAAATCCAGGTATTTCTTAGCTCACTGCTGGGAAGAAGGGGAGGGATTGAATGCATATACATTTTGGTCCTCAGGCAAATGCATACAAATGCACAAGCATGAGTGCAAAATGACAGTGCCGTACTCTGTCACTGAATCATACAGCCCTGTACAATGTGCAGTTCCCACAGGATGTGTTGAATATGCTACTGTTTCTCATAAGAACATAAGAGCTGCCTTGATGGATCCAGCCAAGGTCCACCCAGTCCAGCAGCAGCCATGTTCTGGGCATTATCAAACAAGGGCCCTTTCCCCACTTACCGTTTGCTGCACGCTACTCTCCCCAAATAGCGTGTGGCCCAGCAGCGCTCCCCACAAGTCCGGGCGGCGACAACTCAGCCACCCCGACTCTGCCGCTCTCATGTCCCCTCAGCGCGCGTCATTTCTGGCGCTGAAGAAACGGT
Organism: Sphaerodactylus townsendi; assembly: GCF_021028975.2. Taxonomy (NCBI): domain Eukaryota; kingdom Metazoa; phylum Chordata; class Lepidosauria; order Squamata; family Sphaerodactylidae; genus Sphaerodactylus; species Sphaerodactylus townsendi. Next base: position 33,084,779 of record NC_059429.1, on the reverse strand, counting down.
ACCTTCTGACTGCCCCACGCTCAGTGGGGAACACGACCCCATGGCAGAAATCACTTGCGCTGAGAGTAGCGCACCGCAAATGGTAAGTGGGGAAAGGCCCAAGGTCTGAAAATGATGTCCACCCTCTTTTTGTCTCCACCATATGTTATACTGCACCTTTGAATGGAGGTTCTATGTAGCTGTCACGGATATTCCCTCTTGCTAGAACTATATACTGCATGTATTTAATTATTTTTATAAGCTGGCCAAACTAGTTACAATTACCTCATTTTTGGGGAAGTTTTTTGGTTCACAGGACAATCCAAAATCCTAACATTTTTGCTAATGCAATTAGCTGCAAGAATAAACAAACACAGGGAAAAATTTAGAGAAACTGGGAAATTAATAGTGAATAGGTTCAGTTTCAAATACCAAGTTGGTATTTTCCTCCTTCCCTGAAATATTGCTAAAACTTTGCTCAGTAATAAACAATAAGAACCAGATTATTAACTGCTTTAAATTATCAGAAGACTCAGAAAATGTTATGCTGACAGATGAAGGTTGCCTGGTAGAAGATGCCAGAAAGCATTTAAATGAGGGGACAGTAAGTAAAATATCTGAAAAGCTTTTCGTCATTGGGCCATGCCATACTATGACACGGACAAAGTACAAGAAAGAGTCTTGACTGTTAAATGCTTCTCCTAATATGTCCGTCTTTGATGCCATCTTCTTGTTGAAATTTCAGTGAATTTTCATAGCTGCTGTCTTTACGGCTGCCTAATATGTGAGCCATAAAGGCAAAAACATCCCATAGTCTATCCATGGAACTAGTATCAAGTACCCATGCAGGAAGTGAAAACACAACATGACCAGACAAAGGCCCTTTCCACATGGGCTAATAAACCGAGGCTTACCACAGGATAAAACTGGTGTTGGGGGGAACTTCGCATGGATCCTGCTCCTAATGCGAGTCCACTCCGTGTTTCCCCCCAACTCAGGTTTTTCAAGAATCGCACTATCTGCAATTCTTTAGTTGCAACGTGGATTACAGCTGCTCGCTAGGTCCTCCCTGCACAGCTACGCAGGATGGGAGGGGTGTGTGTGTGTGTGTTTTAAAGCATCTCTGTGCGAAGGCATGACGGCAGTCCGCATTGCTTCCACGGGCTTTGTTCACTGCCTGCACAGAGGCATGCGAACAGGATAGCAGGAGTGTGGGTTACTTTATCCTACCTACAACCCACTCTTCCCGGTGCTGTGTGGAAGGGGCCAAAGACTTTGTTTGGCCTGAGGGTTCACAAGTTGCACAGTCCTGCTTTAGGCACTTATTTTCTGGAATAGGGAAGTTTCATACCAGGCCTTTAAGCAAATGTTGTTATGTAAGAAATGGAAAGCATTTGCTAGTTGCAACTGTTTGTGCATTGTGAACTCTTCATTATCTGATCTTGAGCAGCAGCAAGTCATTGGTGGAGGTGTAGCTCCTCTGCTACATTTACGGTTCCATTTTGTTTGCTTCTGTTTCTTCTTTGTTAGGAGCCTACATTCAAAAAAGGAAGCGGGTTCAGCACACTGTGGTTTAGAGCTTAAATTGCTCTCCCCCGCCCCTAAACAGGGAAACATGGTTACCATAGCACCAGCCTGCTCTCAGGACTAAACCACAACTTCTCCTGCACAGTTGTAAAGCTGCCTCATTAAATTCTTTTCTACAAATGTACATTTGTAATTATGTTTGGCTGTCCAAGAGACTTCAGAAAGTGGACGTGTAAAATAAAGATGGATCTCAATATTATTAATCAAGTCTTACTTGTGCATTTGAAGGGCTTATTAGGTTAAGGCGCTGGTATAAACTGTTTAGCAGATGAGAAGGGGATTCAAATAAGATCGCAGTAAATGCTTCTGGGGGAAATGGATTTCTGCTTTCAGGCACACTCTACTCATGGAGAGAGCTGATGAAGTCAAGCACCCTTCTCATATGCTACATCAAAGAATTACCAAGAACCAGTCAGCAGGACAAAATCCCAGGTCATTCTGGGGGGTCCTGTAGCCAGGCAGATCAAATTATTAACTGTCATAATATGTTTGGATTGGGATGGTGGAGGTAGCGGCCACAGACAACTTGTTAAGGCACACACCATAGCTCTCAATTGCCCTGCCTACCCTAGTGTTCCTCAGAGTCTGAAACACTCTTTAAATGTCACATACGGTTTTTACACCCCCAAATGAGTGTGCGGGAACAAGAGTCATCTACCTTCACAACAGTCTGGGGGGTGCTTCTTACTTGGCAAGAGGCTAGTCCGGAACAGTGAGTCATGCAGAAACTCAAGCAGCCTCCTCCGAGGGCTGGCAGTCTTGCTACATTTCTGCACTGGGAGTCATTGCACCATCAACAAGATCTTATGCAGAAAGAATGGAATTATCAATTCTCAGGAATGCTGGCTTGAGGTAGACAAAAGAAGAGCAGTTTAGAGATGAAATTATCTCCTCCTAAAGTGGGACTTTAGGCTTAATTGCTGAGGTGTCGCTAGGTTTGTTTTCGAGTTTCAGAAAATCTTTATTACAAACATCCACAAACACTGACAAAAAAAAAGATTGAATAATCATTCCATCCCAACAAATACAGATTAGAACCAAACTGAAAACATTTCCTGCGGATAAAAAGACAAAGACACATACAAGACATAATCATTAACTTCGATCTCTACTCTCGGATCTGTGAGTCCAAACCTGATATATTTCCCCGCACTATAAACCATTCTGCGGTATATTCATTGCAACAGTTTCCTTGAATCAAGACTTTAACACACAATTTACATTTTTAGATTGTTCATCTATATTATCCTAATATTATTTAACACATTTGCTCCTAGTCTTCTAACCCTACCCCTGTTAAACTTATCTTGAATTTGTTCGCTATCTAATTCATGAAAGGGGATTAGTCGCATTAAATTTTCCAGGGAATCTTCTCTCAGTAGGCAAAGTCAGCTTGCCTAGTTCAACTGCAGTCCAAACTTTTTCCATCCATTCTTCTGTGGTGGGAATTGTTTGTATTTTCTAATTAATGTAGTGGTTATGTGGTATTAGCAGATGTCTTACAAAACAATAGTGTTGCCCAGAATGTACACAGAGAATTACTGGGCAAAGCCCTAAAATGCTCTAATGGTTTTATTGTAGCTGATCCCAATTGAAGTCAGGCACCGTGATTACAAGAGTATTTTTCTGGAAACCTCATGCCCACTTTTCTGCTGGCTCCATAGCTAACGTTGGGTCCTTTCTGCCTCAGTCTGAAAGCCAATCATTAAATTACCTTTGATACCTAAACTGCCAGTTCCATACAATCAGGTCCTAAACTGCACCCTGGACTGTATGAAAGAGGAGGCCATGTACAAAAAAACCTGACAAAATGGATTCTTTTACACCAGCTCATTGATCTCCTTTGGGGTACAAAGGCACCTAGGGAAATGTCACCTGAGATAAACTCACATTGTTATGTTACTATAGCCATCAGGGAGGAAAGACAGCATGGTATAGCCCAATTGCCTAAGATTTTAGAAAGTAAGCAAGATCCATACTTGAAAGGGAGTCCACAAAGAAAGACTCTGCAGAGGAAGGCAATGACAAACCACCTCTGCTTCTCACTTGCCTGAACAGCCTCTTGGTGGAGTCACCAAAAGTCGGCTACGACTCAATGGCACACGTATAACCATTTGACCAAAATATAAGAAAGCAGCAACCAAACAGCAAAGATCACACAAGGATTGTTTCTCCAGTTTTGTTGTCCTCAGGCTGGCCCAGATAGGATTCTGGATTTTTCCCACATAACTTTGAAATAGTATGCAGAAATTGTCGAAGGCTTTCATGGCCGGAATCACTTGGGTGCTGTGTGGTTTCCGGGCTGTATGGCCGTGTTCTAGCAGTATTCTCTCCTGACGTTTCGCCTGCATCTGTGGCTGGCATCTTCAGAGGATCATCTGAAGATGCCAGCCACAGATGCAGGCAAAACGTCAGGAGAGAATGCTGCTAGAACATGGCCATACAGCCCGGAAACCACACAGCACCCAAGTATGCAGAAAGATTCTGAATATGTCCTGAAGTCTTAGCTGCTCATGGCCATTTCACACATCATGCAGGAACGAACCAGATAATCATGCCACGTGTTAATAAATAAGGTACTGCAGCTGATCACTGGCTCCCAATGAAATGCACCTGTATAACACTTTATAACTTTCACCTCTCAATTTGATGCATGCTATAAATGCAACATCATTTGTAAAACAAACAAGCAAAAGCGAGGCTGCTTAGAAATGGTAGAGAAGGGTCTGGTTGTCCTCAACCTGGAGCCAGACATTTTCAGTTCTGGCCCCAGCCTGATAGAAGGCTCTGTCAAATGAGACCAGGGCCCTGCGAGACATGGTGCAGTTTTTCAGGGTCTGCAAGACAAAGCTGTTCCACCAGGCTTATGGCTGCGGGCAGCAACGGTATTTCCAACAGAGCTGGCCTCCCTGTCCCTATCCCCTTCCTCATCCCCCCTTTTTCTTTTCCTTCCTCCCTTTCCTTCACTTTTCCCACCCCCCTCAATTAATTGGCTTTAGCACCATTGGGGTGGCACACCAAGGACTGATGTTTTAATCTATGTATTTGTTGCAGGCTGCCCTGAACCTATAAATCAAATTAATAAAGTATCTCAATCAGGTTAGGAAACAGACTGAAAACATCATGGAGTCCAGTCACATATACTGACTGAGGCTGAGATGTGGAAATCAAACCTTTTCATTTAAAAAAATGATACGTGGATATCTGAAACTAGTGGGGCCCGGCCACATGTTGCTGTGGCTTATTGTGGTGAAATGGGAAAGGAACAGTAGCAGCAAATCAATTGCAGAGGCCAGCAGTACGTGCTCATGCAAACACGCAGCCTGATACTGTGCGATGTCATTGATGTGTGTGCCCGCATTCCTTGGGGGGTGGGGATGGAAAGGCACCCCTCCCACACATCTAGGCTGGCTGATCATGATCCTTTACCTGGGAATAAGTTGGGGTGGTGGCAATGGGTGTCGCTTCTGAGGAAACCCCCTAGGGGTGCGACGCAGCCATTCAAAGTATGTCACGGTTGCTGTACCGAGCTTACTCCTGAGTAATGCGTGCCTGGTTTTCTTAACTGTAACCGCAGTATTCAGGGAATCTAGGGTGCCTGGCCCCTCCCTCCCATCCCTTGCATGTCGCCCCTCACTCTCTTTTGCCCCTGACTTCTCTTCCCTTGCATGCCACCCCTCCCTCCCTTCCCTTTCCCTCCGCTGGGGTGGGTGGGTCATATCAAGATGCTGGGCACCCTGCCTTCCCTCCCTTGCATGCCACCCCTCACTGTCTCCCCTCTCTCACTTCTCTTCCCTTGCATGCCTCCCCCTCCGTCCCTTTCCTCTCCCTCCCTCTCTTCCCTTGCATGCCACCCCTCCCTCTCCCCCCTTCCCTCTCCCTCATGTGTATGTGTGTGTATGTGTTTCACTTCCACTCGAGTTAGTGCCTATGTGCTGTTTTCACTGCTCATATCTGGACATCTGAGCGAACATTCTAAGCAGCATGAACATTCTAATGGTGACAGTTACACACAGGCAGCTGCATGTCCTTCACCATGGAGCGCCAGGAAAAAGGCGTTTTACCTGGGCCAGGTGTGAAATTTCAGGTATGTGAACATCTAAAAACACTCTTGCCTGGCTGACTACAGTGGCTGGGAATTTTCCAAGGAATTGGCCCAGCAGTTACTGAGGTATACTATCATCAACAAAAACACTTAGCTTTATATATATAGATAGATAGATTGGACTTTGTGCATATTATGACTTCATTATTTTTTGTACCATACCAAAAATGAAAGGTTTTAACCTGTTCATACAACACAATGAAACAGTGTTCACGCCAAGAAAATAAAACAGCTATCAATGCTTCATTTAAGATTGTACTAAATGCATTTGAAGTCAACGGTTGTTGACTTCAAAGAGTTCTGGCTGTGTTGCTTAAACAGAAATTCTTACAGCCTGTGGGAGCAAAGATTACAAGATATGGATGGTTGGTAATATTGTGAAGTGAAAATTCAGCTAATATCAAGATGAGTTTAAAGGAATCTCAGTGATGTTTCCAAACCTTTCTCTCTATTATTAGGAACTAGAAAAACAACCCATCATTTCATATCTGAGGTATGCACAAATGGAGGCCTTGTTCATGGAAGCCCTCCCCCCAGTGGTGGGATTCAAATAATTTAACAACTGGTGGTTTACAAGCACCATTTTAACAACCAGGTCTGCCGAAGGGGTGTGAACCTGCTGAATCCCACCACCCCAAAGATTTCATTTGGTCTGTCATTCAAACTGGCTAGAGGGTGGGTATTTGATGAGATGAGGCTCTCCCTTTGGATAAGGATGTACCCACTGGCCTTGCTTTTCATCCTTTCCGCCACAGCAACTTTACCCACAACCAGACACTAGCTCAGTCTCTTACTTGTATGTTTTGGTCATTATCTGAAAGACTGCGTCTCCCTGTACTGCCCTATCAGGTTCCTCCATTCATAGGAGGAGAACCTGTTAGAGGTCCCAGGTTCAAAAGACATCCAGCTAGTGTCCAGGACCTGGTGGAATAGGCTTCCTAGAGAGATAAGGGCCCTATGGGATTTGAAAAAGTTTCTGCAGGGCCTGCAAAACAAAAATTTTCCACCAGACATTTCCATCTGGTCAGCCAAGTTGATCATACTGAACCCAATACTACCACCTTGGCCTCTTGTGGGTATGGTGGGGGTGGGTCTGTTGCCATCTGCTAATGTTATTGTTCCCTTATTTATTGCATTGTATGGTTGATTTTACTGCTTTTATCTTCCTTGTTGTTCACCGCCCTGAGCCCTGTGGGGGAGGACGGGTTATAAATTTAAATAAATTAATTAAAACTAATCCAGATGGATGGAATACAAATATCTGATACGCTGCTGAGCAGCAATCCTTAAAACTGCTTGCAGTGGGGGCCACTTAGAAACAAATGTATTGGGGGGGCCACAGTGATTCCATATTACATTCCATTTCCAAACATAATCTCATATCACTTAGAACTATTCATCTGTATTTTTGAATATTCCATATTTATAAATATACAGCATTACTGAGAAACAGAATATATGTCAAGCTCATTTCACCCACCATGCAGAGGCAAAACCGCATTTACTATTGAGCCTCTCAGAGCCTTCTTTCCCAGATCACCCTGTTTCTCCTCCTTCCAGGTGCATAGCCAGGTTCTAAAGTTAGTGGGAGCAAGCACATAAAATGACGTCTCCCAATTAGTATACACACGTCACCTGCCTCACTTCTCTCCCAACACAATCCCCTTTATCTCTGGCAAGAAGAGTAGAGCAAACGGAGAGGGAAGCTTACTCCCAGAATAGCCCCTCGCCATGAAAAATGGTCTGTGTAATCCCTTTTGCACCCAAACCTGTTGAATAAATCTAAACTGCCTGCTCTCTCTGAGGGCATTTCTCTTTTTTAAAAATCCAACTTCCCAGGTATTAATCCCCCACCCCCAATTTGCACATATAAACACACACTCTTTAGACTAGCGCACAACTTGCTAATGCAAAAAGAGCCTGGACAATTTAGGACAGTGCACTAAGCACACATGAGACTATTTGCAGTGCACCATGAACATGAGATGATTTGCAGATGTACTTTGTGCCTTCCCTTGAACTGCTAACTTCCAGGTAGATCAGAATGGATCCAGCTCCCTAAGATAACCCAGTAGAGAAGGGGGGAAAGTAGACAGTGGGTGGAGATCCAGGAGGGTAGGCTGGATATACATATGGGCAAATGCTTTGCTCTTCACTTTCTGTCTCTTTGGACATTATGGAGAACTGCCCCCCATCTCTATCTTCCAGCCACAAGCCCCCCACAAAAACACACACACCCCCAATGTCTGATGTCTAGTCTTTTCCCCAGGAAAGTGAAAGTGTGAATTAGGAGTGCGATTGGAGTGTAACTCAGTAGGCGCCAGAGCACAGTGTGATAAGTCTCCTCTCCACTAAAAACCCTACTTCCCCCTTCAGCTTTTTCTCTTCTCCCCTACCCTTTCTGAAGCCTGTTCTTCCTCTGAAAACATAGACAAGGACATGGTCCCTTCAGACAGTGGGATTTCACAGTTTGCTCAAACACTCTAAACAAACAAACAGAACGGTAAGGGAGTACCCCTGATCCCAGAGTCAATTTTAAAAAACCAAGAAGAAATAATGTAGCAGGGCAAAGGAAGAAGACTGTAGGCCCCAGGCAGGTCATAAGGCAATTTTGGAGAAATCTCCAACCTTTCAGACTGTTCATCCTCCTCCTGAAAACAGACTGGCCCTTTTAAAGCAGCATACATTTGTTTCACTCAAGGACAGCAGCTAATTCGCAAAGGAGTTGTTCATCACTCTGAAGGTTAGCAATTCCTATCACAACAACTCAAACAGCCAAGGATGTAGGTAAGGGGGGGGGGGTTCTCGAGTTCAAAAAAACCCCATTACATGTCTGAAGCTCTGCCCCCTGTTAGTGGCTTTTTTGTATTTTTAGTGTTTTTTAGATTGTTGGCCTGCAGGAGCACAGTTTTTAGGCTAGCAGCACCAAAATTTCAGGGATTTGTTGGGAGACTCTCCTGATGATATCACCCAGGTTTGGTGAGATTTGATTCAGGGGGTCCAAAGTTATGGACTCCCAAAAGGGTGCCCCATCCCCTATTGTTTCCAATGGGAGCTAATAGGAGATGGGGGCCATACCTTTGAGGGTCCATAACTTTGAACCCCCTGAACCAAACTTCACCAAACCTGGATGGTATCATCAGGAGAGTCTCCTATAGATACCCTGAAAGTTTGGTGCTGCTAGCTTAACAATTGCATCCCTGACAGCAGGCACCCCCCAAATTTCCCCAGATTCTCATTTTAAAACCACCCCCTTCAACATGGATTTAAAGGGAGAATCTGAGGTCCCCAGTTTAAACATCAAAAGTGATGCTGTTTCAGGGTGGGGGATAATACACTGCAAAATAGCATCACTTTTAACTGGGGACCCAAGATTCTCCCTTTAAGGTGGATTTATAAGCACTGAGGCCGTTGGAGGGGCTTGGGGAGGCATGGCCATGCCCCCAGGGGCAGGTGGGGGCAGGCCTTCACCCCCGAACCCCCCTATAAAAATCTACACCTACATCACTGCGAACAGCCCTGACAAGCCTGAAGCTCATCAATGCTTGGAAACTAAAAAGCAGGGACCAGCCAGTGCTTGCGGAGGAACAGCCTGGCCCCGAAGGGGGGGTACCACTTTTCAAAAAATGTGCTCAAGGTGAGCAGTCACTGCTCTTGCTCCCCCAATGTCTACGCCACCACCCCCTTCTTTCTGGCCTAACAATTCATTGTCCACTATAGAGTCCTGACCCACATTTAGAGAGCTGCTACATTACTGGAGCAAATTATCTTCAGATATGAATATCTAATGCTGCCTTAATACTGACTTGGAACACTGGCCCATCTAGCCCAGGATCTAGTCTGACTGGCAGCAGTTCTTTGAGGTCACAGGAAGAGAAATTTCTTTCCCAGCCCATATGTATGTATGTATGTATGTATGTATGTATGTATGTATGTATGTATGTATGCATGCATGCATGCATGCACGTATGCATGCATGCATGCATGTATGCATGTTTCTAGCTATCTAGCTATTGGTCATAATGATACTAATTAGTATTTATACAGCATTTCCAGCATTCTTATTGAAATCCTACAGTAGCTGGCATTGTTACCTCCATGCTGTAGAAAAAAGTCTGAAGCCGATAAAAAGTGGGCAATCTAGTAAGTTGGTAAGAGAGGTGGCATTTGAATGAGGGGCCTCCTTGAGTACAACTCAATTGCTTCTTTGTGTGAGGTAAATTTATACTTTTGCCAAGCCATCCAGTCATAATTAAACATTTCATGTAGAATAAGCCCCATGCTTCAGTCTCTTTCATTGGAATTAAAAAAACCCCGAAAAGCTCACCGACCGTATTTTATACTCATTATTCAAGAACCAATGTTTAACGTCAGCGGTTGATGCTATTATTAAGAGTCCACAAACTCTAGGACTGGGCAGGGTTTTTCTAAACCAGTTCCGACATTTAAGCCCTCATGAAAATAAGTTCTGCTAGTTGACTTTACATCAGATAATCAAAATCAAGGTAACAGCAAAGTGCTGTTAACTGGGCCTATACTTCAAATTTAGAATTTAAAAACTAACAACAATTAAAACTCAGAATGACAGTCTATCCCTCCATTCTGATTTCATAGATTTTTTATTTCAGCATACATGAAGTGTTTTGAACACCCAAGAGTGGCATAAATAATGTTAGTAGCTATGGTAATAGCAATTGTAGTGGCAGGAGAAGTGGTTTGTGGTCTCTGGATGAATGCTGCCCTCCTAAATAAAGCATTTAAATGCCATCAAACTTTGCAAAAACCGACATTTATAATGTAGTTGAGATCTGAATTGTTTCTAGAGTGATGCTCCAATTCTTATAATCTGGCAAGGGTCTCTTTAATACTGTTCAAAATTCCTGTTTATATTTACCAAATGCCCAACCAAGATCTGGCCAAATGCCCAGTTAAGACCTAATGACCATCAACCACCCCACAAAACTAAAGAGCTTACACATCTGTTGTAAATTATACCACTATAATACCATCAGTCATGCTATTCACTTATAAGGCCAATTAAGGCCATATGGTTGATAATTTGTGCAATAGAAAGTTGCATGTAAGTCCCACGACTATCAACTTGAATGCCATCAGCATATTTATTATGGATGCTAAATATGCCAGTTTCAAAGTTATGGTCACCACTGACCAGGAAATTCTCCATAATCCCCACCGTGCAATTACAATTCTCAAATCAGAAACTGAAGAGGACTGAAGAAGTTCCAGCAGGGATGGAACCCTATGAGCAACTGAGGCCCGTTTTGCACATGCAGAATAATGCACTTTCAATCCACTTTCACAATTGTTTGCAAGTGGATTTTGTTAGTCCATTTTCACAGTAAAATCCAGCTGCAAAGTGCATTGAAAGTGCATTATTCTGCATGTGTGGAAGGGGCCTCTGTGGCCATTGGTGGATGGAGATGTCTGAGGACTTAAAGAAAGTCCAAGAGGGAAATATGGGGAGAGCGGGATGTCCAAAAAGTGTCTTTATTTCTCACTTGTACATTTACACATTTTAAACAGTGCCATTAACATTAAAACGTACACTGTACTTCTTACATTATTTTGGGATTCAATATTCTTCTCAGTTCAAATGAACTGCAGAAGAGATACTTTTACCACACTGTTAAAGTATGGCAGGTGTACTGAAAGTTGATAAAAATGCTTTCTAGGCCAGATCCAGACTTTATTTTAGCTTTTTTGGTTCTCTTTAATTATCTACTCTTTGTGCAGTGCAAAAAATATATATTGCACTGCACAAAGAGTGCACAAAGACTGGAGGGAAACACAGCCATTTTCTTTCTGAGTGAACAGATCAGAACATCACTGTTCTATGTCAATGCTCAGCATTATATTCTATAATGTGGCTGCTCTGCCAATTGTAATCCTGGGAGGGCTGTGAAATGGCCATAGCAACCATGAAGCTACCTAAACCATAAGAAAGACTCCGTAACAGCCAGCCTTGTACGAAAATTTTGTTTCCCATGAAACTGTCACTTGGGATTCTGCCATTTCTTGCTTCATGCTTAATGGAACCTTCAGCGGTTCTTGTTTCTGCATCTGAGTCGCAACTACCATGTCACCAAGAAATGGTGCTCTCTCTAAACCACATGGCGACTCTTATTCATCTACTGTGACCCAGATTTCTTAAGAAAGTACCTAACCATTGCTAGCTGATAGATATCTAGCACCTGCTCTGTCAAAGATTATACGATACACAGTCAAAGATGCAACTACACACACACACCCAGGTAGCAATGAGGGATCATTTCACTCTCCTATATGCAAACAGCATTACAGATCAGCATCGCATAAACTGCAGAAGATTACTAGCCCTAATTCCTTTGAAATTTGTTTTGTATCTATCTTGCTTCATGTATATTTTTGTTATTAAAAATGGTATTTGTTATGTTTTTGATGAAAATTTAAAAAAACCTTATTTTTAAATGGTATTTTTGTAAACCGGCTAATCGCCAGAACATTCGTTTTATGTTTTTTTCATTGCTTTTGGATATGTTGTGAGCATAGTAAAACATTAGGAACATACGTTAGTTTTAAAAACATTTTGGAGCTCTTCCCGGGCAACCCTGAGTTTTCTTGCGGAGGGAAGGACTTCTGCTCCCTCAGCTCATGGGAACACACAGAATCAAGGGTAGTGGCCAGGTCTTATGCCCACCATGTTGTGACACTTGACCAGTATATAAGAAAGGCTGCCCCTCGTTCAAGTTGGAGTCATGACAGGCACTGAGGAACACACAACTGAAGGAGCAGTAACACCCTCTGTCTGCAATGAGGACGCATTTGCTGTATAAGAAGAGCCCTGCTGGATCGAGGCTAACATCCTGTTCTCTCCAGTGGCTAATCAGTCACTGTGGACACTAAGAATCTCCCCTGATGCTGCCTCCTAGTATTTACAGGTGACTGCCTCTGTGGATGGAGGTTCCCTCCAGGCACCTTGACTAGCAACCACTGATGAAACAGGAGGGTCCATCATTGCTGCACAGCAGCCCATGCACTCTGTCCCTCATTATTCAGCTGAGGACTCCCAGAACTGAACCATCTTTTGTCAGCATAACACGTCATATGCATTGCAGTGCCCTGTTTCTTAGGACATTTTCACACATGAAACTTAAATGGTCTTTAGGTGTATATGGGGCACCTGTTGTTTGCAACCAATTATCCCAGTCATTAACAATCAAGGTTATGTCTACTGGGACAGAATACAGAATGGTGAGAGTTCTTTGATTAGAGGCTGCAAATCCCACCCACCCACCCCCGGTTTCTATATAAAAGCAGAGCAAGGCTCTGATTCAACATAGAACCACAGCATGGGGGAGAATTCTTTAGTTCTTCTTGCTTGATTCACATACCATTTTCCTGACCTGAAATAGTTTATTGCCATGTCAGGATTAAGACACAGGTCATACACATAATTCCAGGAGATTGTTTTAGGTCAAAAGAAACAGTCCTGCTCCCCACTCCTCCCAAACACATAGCTGCTACTTAGGCTCCAGTTACACATTACAAAGTTTTCATGCTTGTCTGGGGACAACACAAAGACTTTGCCTCATATGTGTGATGGGAGTATTGTTCTCCCCAAGCGTACACAAGCTTTTAATGTTTGTGATCTCCCCATGCAGGAAGTGGCTTTCGCTCCCACTCACATAGTTTTTGTGTCCTCAAAATGTCCCCTTAAGCTGCTATTGGCTCCATTGCAAAAATCACATTCCTTATATGACTACACTCAAGTTTTTCAATAGAGCCAGTAGTAGCTCTAGGGAGCAATTTGAGGATGTGAAAAGAGTATGAGGCTACTTCTCCCTGAATGGACTAGTTGACAGAAAACAGTCAGCATGTACATTTGGGAGGCACAAAATTCCCATCATACACATGATGCAAAATCCTTGGGTTGTTCCCCAACAAACATGAGAACGATGTAATGTGTAGCTGAGCCTTAAAAAGAAAAACTACATATAGTTTTACTCTTAGAAAAGGACTTTTATCTCTTTTTTTATACAGGATGAAACTTTAGATACTGGCTGAAATATCTTTGTAGGACTTGTTACCTAAAAATTTGATACAGGTTCCTAAAATATTTATGTTAGTACCTAGGAACTGGAAATGTTGTTCCAGCTCTGGCTACCTTAATAAATAGTATAGCAGGTCTCTACCCTGAGGTTCTTTTTATCTTGGCATGATTAATATTTTCAGTGTTATACGAACATTTATTTAGTACATAATACAAATTATCCACTATATGGTGGATAAAATATATTTAACATAAATTAGTTTAAAACAAACAATGGTCTTTCCCAGAAACTTACACTTTAGAACCAGCTTGTGAAAAATACTGTTCTGGATAATAAATAGTAATTATGTATAGTAATAATATTATTAACATTACAGAAATGATCTAGCCAAAACAGTATACTTCTTTTCCCCACTGATTTCAGTAGTAGAAGTAGGGTTGCTAATCCTGGTTTGGGAATTTGCTGCAGAGTGGGTAACAGTGCCTGCAGAGATCAGAATTTGAGGAGAGGGAGGGATCTTATCAGGTATTTGATTCCATACAGTTCAGCCTCTAAAGCTGTCGTTCCCCCCAGGGAGTTATTGGAATTTTCCATATTCTAGAGATCAGTTGAAAACAGTGTTGCCAACCTCCAGGTGACACCTGGAGATCACTCACTATTACAATCAGGTGACTAAGATCAGTTCCCCTGGAGAAAATGGCTTCTTGGGAAGATGGATTCTACAGCATCATACCCTGCTGAGGTCACTCCGTTCCCCAAACCCCACCCTTCAAAAACTCTATCTCAAAGTCTCCAGCTTTTTCACAACTCCCAGCTGGTAACCCTAGTTGAAGTTCCAAGAGAACTCTAGACGCCAACTGGAAGTTGGCAATATTACTGAGAATTATGCACATAACTCTTTCTGTCTTGGGGAATTTTAAAGAAAACAAAAATGCTTAACTTTAGCTGGTACATGCCCTTAGAAGTATAGAATATCCAAACAATATCCAGAATCAAGGGAGAAAGTTTACGAGCATCTTTGTACCAGGTGAATGGGCTCTAAGCTGAATTTCTGCTGTTGCAGGTATTTAGAGTGGATGTGCTGCAGGCAGGAATCAGCTATGGCATGCCAGACAGACCAAGACAGGCAGGTAGCAGGCAAGGGTGTGATCAGTCAGACCAAGGAGGCAGGCTAGGCATGGAGGTACAAGACGAGGAGCAGGGAACCTGGTATGTGGAACTTTCCAATGAAAGACACTCATTGCACCGAGGCAGAGCCAAGTCTAAGACAGAGTTTATATAGAACACCCTTGCTAATAATGCTAGGGTCCTCAAGTCCTCTTCTGATGTTGATGTTCCAAAGACTTTTGCCATATTGAGCAGCAATGCCATATTGAGCGGCAAAAGAAGAAACCACTTCTCTTTTTATTACTGAGCTGTTGTCTCTACCTTTGCCTTCTTTGTGCAGCTGGCTCATCACTTAACGCCTCTGTGGCTGCTGAAGGCTCTCTCAGCAGCACCATCTGGCTCAGCCTCAACTGGTAGGGAAGGGCTTGGCTGTTACTCACAACTCCTCTTGAGGAGCCAGCTATGGTTGTTTGGTATTGTCTGGCTCTGCATCTATGGTGCTGTCTGGCTCTGAGTCTGATTCCTTGCCTTCCAGGGGCTGGCTCATGACAATGGGGGTGACCACAGGCATGAAACATTGGTGTAAACCAAAGGGCTCTTAGAATATGGCTCATATTCCATAGCCAAGGGGATTTGAGAGTAGCCCCCAAATGTTGGAGCTTTGTGGTGGACACTTTGTCTAAATTATATTTCTATATTTTTCAGAGGTTGTGGTGGTGGTGATTGTCAACCACTTTTAGTCCCCAGAAACAAGGGATGAAAACAAATAATACAGAATAATGCAATAATACATGTCACAGAACAACTCAACAGTCGCTCACTATCAGTTCTTGATTTGTGCAATTATATCTGTTTAGTCATTCTAACAGTTAACTAGGAGGAAAAGCAGTTTGCATTCTGTTACTTCAAAATCTTATTCACAGCTTTGTATTTTCAAATTAAATTTTACAGCACAGAAAGAAGATGGCAGGCAAGAGAAGCAAAAATAAAAAAAACTAACCATCTTAGAATGGGTGAGAGATTGATGCTTTCAAAGTCTGTGGTAGACTTTAAAAAGTATAGGCCCCAGATAAAGCCTTCAGGCAATAGCTGGGAGAACATGTGATTATATGCTCCAGTTATCCTCCAACTCCGTCTCCTTTCACAAAGACAGCAGTAAGGTACATGAGCTGGGGAATTCAAGAGACGTGTAAACATTTTTCCTGGCCTTGACAACAAGATATGTCTGAGGAGTACAGTGGCATTTCAGTTATAACCAGAGAGTTAACAAACTATTACAAGAGAGAGGACAACAGTTCTATTTGTTTTATCAACAAAACACACCTTGATTTGCAGCCACATGCACACAAATAAATGTTTGGCAGTAGGATGTGTGTAATGCTGCCAGCAAGGCTGCCAAACAAGGAGGAGGGGGAAAACCTTGAGAAGAAAATGCTGTTATTGAACGGAAAAGGCACATCTGTGCTGGTAAGCAAAAAGTGCAGTATTACCATACCTGTTAAATCTGAGAATTCAAGAGGTAAACTTGAAAACAAAATTGTTTCATTCACTTCACAATTCTATTTGAACTGACTTGCACAGTTCAATAAAAAGATTTCTTGCATGTCACTATGTCTTGGTGGACTGAACCAGCTCTTGCAAAGTACATCTTCCATAATTTTGTTACCAACAACAATGTAGGAGAGGTTTTCAGGCTGGGACATGGAGTTGGTGATGGTAATTTTAGCCTTCCCACCTGGCTTTTTTTCTCTCCAAACAGAAATTTACACTTACCCCAAAGTTTATATTAGCATCAGTAAAATGGGAAGGGATGGGATGGGAGACAGAGAGAGAGGCATCCAATTGTATCTAATTCAAATTCCCATGCCAGTCACATTTCTTAAAAAAACAAACACTGGGAGATCGGATGATCTAATGGATAGTTTCATCCAAACAATGTGTACTAAGGCCTACTCAAGGTTCAATAAATATGTTGTTTTTCCTGCCTACCCAAACCGCAGAAAAGAATGATCAAATATCTGGCAGGTCACAAAATCAGACTCGCTCACTGTGGCTAGGGGGGTGGAGGAAAGAGGTTGTCCTAGGATTGAAACCTCCAGGTTAGAACTGGAGATTTCCCAGAATTACAGCTGATCTGCAGATGAAGGAAACAAGTTCCCCTGGGGAAAATGGCTTATTTGGAGAGTGGTCTCCATGGCACTATTATAGCCTGCTGAGGTCCCCCCATCTTCTAACCTCCTCCCCCAAATCTCCAGGAATTTCCCAACTCAGAGTTGGCAACTCTGGGTTACACTGGCCTGTTTTAAGTAGAAACTAAGCAGAAAAAACCACAATGTAGAAGAGATATTACTGCTACTAAAACTAGTAAGAGGGGGACCCTGTGAGGACTTGCAGGGGGGCCACTCCATTTCCCACACTGGCTCATGCGTCTTCCCTTTTGTTCTTCCTAATCCTCCTAAACTGTCCGAGTTGCCCTTTCTACTTCCTTTAACAGTGTTGTCAACCAATTTCCCTGGTGGAGTTCCCTTGTGGATTTCTGATCTGCCCATCAGGGAAACTCATCATGATAAGATATCTGATTCTACTTTCCATGTACAAGGCACTTTACATTGATTCATTAGTGAAAATAGACAGGTTCTTGCCATCCAGACAATTATTTATAATCTAAAATCATTTGAGGAAGATAACAGATAGTGGAGAAGTTGAGATGCAGAACAAAGGGCGTTTCCCCACTCTCCACGATCCCCCCATGCCGCGCGCTGCTCTCAGCGCGCGGCATCCCTGGCGTGTGCCCGGGCATCCCCACGACCCCGCGCTCTGCGTGGGGTCATCAAAAGGCACCGTTTACATGAGCGCCAGGGATGCCGTGCGCTGAGGGGGCGTGACAGCAGCAGCGTCGGGGCGGCTGCGCTGTCGCCGCCCCTGTCATGGGGAGTGCCGGGGGACCCCGCGCTACTTGAGGAGAGTAGCGCGGGGCTTAAGGTAAGTGGGGAAAGGCCAGATTTTCGTGTCAGGAAAGGCAGTTAGTAGAACTGTATTCTCAAAGTCCTCAAACCACCAAAATCAACAATTTACAGGTGTATTGAAAGTGGGAATCCTATATGTGCCACCTTGGGTGTTTGGAAGGAGAGTAGGTTAGGGATGGTAATTTGTACGAGACAGTAGGAGCAAGATTTCATTTCCTATGTGGAAATGCTTCTCTGAATTCAAGCTAACAGGGTGACATTGGCCTGTTCACTATTTTAACTTCTCCCACAGAGATGGCACACCCCATTTAAACAAGCTACCCTGAAATCCTTGGAAGAAAGCCAAGATGGAACTGTCATATGATAAAATAAACAAGCAGCTACTGCATGGCTGCCAGCCATTAACTCTTTTCTGGTACATTCTGTTGAACAGGATTAACAGCTGGATTCCCACTGAAAATGAAGCGAAATTTGGAGACAATAACTAAGGATGAGCTCAAACTTGCATTTGGTAAAAACATTAAGCAAGTATTTTGCGATCCTGTAAAGGCATCATTGTTATTTCCAAAAATCAACATTTTTAAAAATTTGTTTTTTTAAAAAAATGACAAAATAATAAATCCCAATCTTGCAGTCTCCCAAACAGAAGTCACTATGAATGCTTAAAAAAATGTCCCTAATCAATTTCAAAAATAGCCTCTCTTATTAAACTTCCTAGAGAAGACAAGTGAGCGTTCTTCAACTTTCCATCTGCACAGGGACACTACAGATATTGAAGTTCTCTGCTGTGCTGGGCTTTTATTTTTCACAACCATTGGTGCTTGGTTAGAAATTCGGTTTTTAAAAACAGGTATCAGTTAGCTCTTCAGAGACACTTGCAATTGCAAACCTCTTCTTGCCAACCACTGTAGAAGGAAGTACTGCTCCACTGCCCAGATGCAACTCAACTTTGGGGGTTTATACATTTCCAGGAGGGAGAGCAATTAACCTGCAGACAGATTGTACAATCATCTGGCAAAGGCAAATGCTCTTTGCTCCTTAAATCTTTAAAAGAACAGGCTGTCAGCTAATGGTGATTATGTTTAGATAGAACTAGATTTTTTTTCTAAATGTGGCAATGAATAAAGTGCTGGAGCACATAGGATGCTGGAGCAATGAATGACTAGAGTGCTGCTTTAAGCTTTAACATTTGGTCTTATTTCCTGAAACACGACTGCTAGCTTGAAGCTGGAGTGTTGCCGGATGTGGCTGTGTTAATTTTATCTCCAGTATTCAGAGCACACCCTGTTGTAATAGCAGCCATGCATCAGCCTGTAGCCCTTTCTAAGTAACCGTACTCACCCAGTGTTGCTTGTAAATCCACAGAGGAGTCAACACCCTTCAGTAAATTTTAAAGGTGCAATAAGGGCCCCTCCCCACAGGATGTCTTTTATTTATTTGTTAAAACATTTGCACTGTTATAGTGACAGAAGTTATAGTTTACAGATACAATTAATGGTGTTAGGGAAGTAGTAGTTTGAGGACGTGTCCTAAATAGTATGACCTATAGTAAGCCTTAAAGGCTATTATGCAAGATGCTCTTCATATACATTCTTTTAGTTATTCCTCATTCTGGTAGTCTTACCCGTGGACCCAGAAATGTCACACTTGCCTTCATTCAAAAATTCATGGCTGCTGACAAACCAGGTTACAAAACAATAAAATCAGCACCATAATTCAACAATACACTTAGACCGATTTTCCACAGTTGTTAGCACGGAGAATACTCTGGTGCAGCCAAGAGTTCTCCACGGCTCCTAGTGCTGCAGTATGTCTGTTATGTTGTTGCCCCAGCGCCGCCCCGCAGCATTGGCTTTGCTCTGCGAATTTCCAGAACCGCCAAATTTGAGGTTCTTTTGAAATGCCCCTTTGTTGCTCCAGTGCCTTCCGCTGCTGTGGAAAATTCCATGGCAGCAAAACCGGGGCCATTTTTCCCACCCTGCCGCTCTGGCCTGCCCCACCAATCAACAGTTGTTGAGAATCATCCCCCCACCCTTTGCAGTGGAAAAAAATGGAGGGAGAAAGAAACCTTGGTTTCTAAATAGAAAAGTGGAGTGTGCAGGTGCCACGAACGACGATTCTCTCGCACATGCAAAGATTTCAGATTTAGATTTTAGACGGGGGGTGGGGGTGGAGGACAGCGATTCCCTTGCACCTGCAAGGATTTTAGACAGTGGGGGGCAAAGGGCACCAATTCTCAGCACCTGTTTTGTATTCAGAGTCATGTAAAACTAAAATAGTGAAAGTGAGTAGGGGGAACAAGGGAGATTCAGCCAAACAGAACATGGCAAATGGAGGTTGTCCACGCATGTGTTGAAGATGTTGCAGAAGTGCTCACGGTGCAAATGGAGAAGCACCGGGCTGGGGGAGAAACAGTTGGGGCATAATGTGCCAGCCCTGCCTCGAATCCCAGGAAGAATCAGGGAGCAGTGAAGAATCAAAAGCAGGGCAAAAAGCACCGCAGCATATACGTTCCCAGATCTACCACGGGGCATTTGACTGTCAAAAATTGGCCTTAGATAATATGGACCACCTCAGAGAGCTATGCCACTTCATTCCTTTCTAAAGAAGGAATTTCTTTCTGACATGGGATGCTGTTCTATGTCTTACAAAAAATTGAATGTTAAAGATGCCCTCAACATCTCTCCAGCCAGGCCCTTACAAAGCTTTGGTCCCAACACTAATTTGAAAAGCGTTAAGTTTGCGCTTGGAGCCATAAGGAGAGAGAGTGAACCCTACGATTTTGGCGAGAGCAAGCATAGCAGTAAGGGGCGAAGTTGTAGCCATCTAAGGAATGCAACTGATCCATGGGAATATGATGAAATATGAAGTACGTTTGATATCAGAGGGCTCTTCCTCACTTTAAAAAAGATGGAGATATGCACCGGGTTTGTTTACTGCGGGACATTTTGGGTGCGGGGTCATGCCCCCCACCGCAGCTTCTGCCCCTCAAACGTTGCTCCGGCAGCAGCCACCAGGAATCCCCACTCTGAAGCTATGGTACGCGCGTTGAACTCAGGGGCTATCCTGATTGGCTGCTGCTGCTGGGCAGATGGGCGGGACTATGGGGGAAGGGGGAGCACTCCACATGTTAATGGGTTTCAATGTATCTGCCGCCCTCCCCAAAAGGGCTCAGGGAGCGCAAAGCTCTGCAGGTTCCCCAGGCAAACCCCCTGATTCCCCCCCCCCAGAACTCCTTCCGTGCAGCCTGGCCCCTTCCGACAGGCGCTGGAGAAGACGGGGCTCGTGCATCTTTGATCCCTCCCCCCGTTTTGTTTTGCAGCGCTTCTCCTTCTGACACACACCCTCCCTCCAAGTCCCGTCGTTTTGCTTCTGATCTGCCGGCTGCTCGGCTGCTAAGCACGCCCTCTTCGCTGCTGAGTGGGGATTAGCTCCCGTCTCCTTCGGCAGCAAGACGGGGAGGGAGGAAAAGAGGGCAGATGCCCAAGAAGCCCCCTCGCCTGCACATGAACGAAAGGGAGCCAAAGAGATTTTTTTAAAAATCAATGAAGAAACGAATCTCTGTCTGTTCAAAGTGACAAGCAGACGACGAGTTTCCGGACAAAAAAAGGGAAACGAATGCTGCGTGCGCATCGAGCACACCCCTGTGTTCTGATTGGTTGGCGGGATCCACGTCACTATCTGCCGCGCGAAAATCAAGCCCAGAGTCATCACCAGGCTTCCCCACTGCCCGCGCTCCCAGCGGGTTTTTCAAAAAGGCTCTGTTCCGAAGAGGAACAGAAATGACGCGGGCTGAGGGGGTAGCAGAGCGGCAGAATCAAAGCAGCTGCGTTGTCGCTGCTGCTGTAGTGGGGAGTGAGGCTGGACCCCGCGCTACTTGCCGCGAGTAGCGCGCAACAAAAGGTGAGTGGGGAAAGGCCCAGAGTTCCAGGCTGTGAAAGGCGTTCAAGGTAAAAACTAGCACACTAAATTGCACCTTGAAGCAAATAGGTAACAAGTATAGAAGGTTAAGCACGGATGTTATATGTTGAAAGTGGCTATCACCAGACAAAAGCCTGGCAACCACTGTTTGTACCAACTGAAGATTCAATGACATCTTGAAGGACAGAACCCATATCATGTATGTAAAGTGTTGCCAAGTCACAGACAATTTAGCCCTTATAGGGTTTCAAGACACGAGATTAACAGAGGTGGTTTATCTTGGCCTTCCTCTGCACAGCCTGGCAGGAACTTGACTTGCAAACATTTTCAAGGCAGGATCTATCAGAGAACTGTCTTTGGAAAGCAGCACTTAAGAATTGCTCCAGCTTTAGATGAAGAGACAGAAAGTTAGGTACTGGTGCTATCACCAGACTAATGATAGCCAGCTCCAAAGGGGTGGACAACTCAATATTTTGATATAAATATTGAAAAGCATAGGGAATAACATGGAGTTTTGTAGGGTCCATAAATTAAGTTCCAACTTGCTGACTCCTCTCATGGAAAGTACTTCCATGTATGGAATCGCAGAAAGTGTTTACTTGATGGAAGAAAGTCAAAGCTGGAGCAGGATCTTTGACTCCTCTCAAATGTAGTGGTTAATTCTTGACAACATACCAAAAAAACATTTCTAAATGCCTTAGGCCCAAACCATCAATTATGATGAATGTTGCCCATTGCTGATCTTAATCACAGATGTTTTGGTTTTCTATTTCTTATGTTTCTTTGGCAATTTCTAACAGTTCCTCTTCCTGCTGAAGAACCCACCTACCTTTGTGTCATTTGTCAGGGTTCCTCATCCCCCAGGAGCACCATTTTGTAGAGATAAGCAAGCTGCTGTAGTAGAAGGGAGGCAGAAAAGTTCCATTTGGCCATCTGAAAATTTAGTCTGGATCCAATGCTTTGAATAGAGCGGGTTGGACTAGATGACAGATAAATCCTCTTTCACTTCCAGAACTCTATCAATGCAACTCTGAACAGAGAGAGGCCCTTCTAAGCCAAGTTTCTTAAAGGGTTATAATGGCTTAGAACTGTATCGCAAGATGTATGATATGACATTATCACAGGCAGTGTTTCTGTTCTACTTAATTAAACACCATTTGTGCATTCTTCATGACATGCATTTTGTGCTTTACTCATTGGATCAACCAGAGGAGGTTGACTTGTGATTTTATCGTAAGAAGTGCATCAGGATTTCATGCAAGACATAAGTATTGTTGAACGACATGAAAACCAGTGCTCTAACTTCACCGTGTATGCAAATAGAATGTTGCCCAGAAAGTCCAACACAGTCATATTTATATCTAAAAGAGGATATTGCTCAAAAAGATTAGTTAAAAGGAAATGGAAAGCTATAGTTTGGGTTTTCAGTATGGTTTACACTGTATTTTCAACCCGAAGCATGTAATCTCACAAATAGCTTCAGGACATCACAGCGGTCAGGTTCTTGGGGCCTGGTAAACTTTTAAGCATAAAAGTACTTTAATATTCAGTTAAAACTACATTGGAAGGCTCCAAATCACTATGACCTATGCCATATATAAACATACTAAGGAAAAGTGGCAGCCTGTCATTTCCCTTGCCTTGTTAGGTTTTCTTTTTTAACATGCAGGATGTTTGCTGTATGGAATAACATTTAACTCGGATGTTTCTTCCCTACACAATCCACAAACAAACACACATATACTCTGAAGAGATAAAGTCCAGGAAAAGCAACATCTCATGCCTGTGCAGATCAGGCCTTCATCTCCACATTTAATAGTATATGCAGCTTGAAATCTGCAAGTCTGATTACATGACTGAGTTTTGCCATTCCTCCTTTAAGAGGAAACAGATTCATTCTGCCTCACTTGGAAATGATTCCAGCTCAAACGCCTGCTAACGGACCATACAGACTCCTCAAGCTTTTTTCCTTGCCAAACCATTTGACAGAATTATATCCCTGTAAATCACAGTTACCTGTTGCTTACCGCTATTTGTGATTATCATACGATTTTACCAACAGATACAGCTACCAGCAGCCACACAGACAGCTGCTAAAAAGCTTTTTTACATTCTTAGACTTTCACTGATGCTGGTTTTTAGATTCCCCCTCCGCTATCTTTAATAAGAGTAAAGCTAGCTGGAAGCAACTGAGTTAGCCAAATATATTTAACTTACATCAGCAGTGTGTGTATGAAGCTTGGAGCAAGTGACAAATCTATCACTCAATCAAACGTACCCGTTGACTCCTCAGAGTCCACAAAACATTTCAAAATAAAACTGATATTACTTCAAGAGGGATTTGTGGTGAAATCCTAAACAGTCATATCCTTCTCCACCCATGGAATCAAGCTCCTCGTTCCCCTGAAAACCTTATGCTGAAAGCAGAGGCCCTCTTATGATTGAATTGCCATGAGTTTCAGGGGAACTTCAGGAAGATCAAGAGTATCCCCTCCAACTTGCAAGAGCAGAGCAAGTCTCCAGAGCAGACTGCCACACATACATGAGAGTAAAGAGGGGATTTCTCCTCTGCGCTGCAGCCCGCCTTGTGCTGCAGCTCCACTTCGTGTGTGGCATGTTGTTCATGAAGTCTCCTTGACCCTCAGCAGCACTGGCGTAATGCCCATTGGGCAAGGTGGGCAGCTGCCCAGGGCATCACCTTGTGGGGGGCATCAAAATGCTGGGTTCGTTTTTGGGTATTTTTAGTGGTTTTCCATTTTTGGCCTGCAGGGGGCGCAGTTTTTAGGCTAGCGGCACCAAATTTTCAGCGTATCATCAGGAGACTGTCCTTATGCAACCCCCCAAGTTTGGTGTGGTTTGGTTCAGGAGTCCAAAATTATGGACTCCCAAAGGGGGTGCCCCTATCCCCCATTGTTTCCAATGGGAGCTAATAGGAGATGGGGGCTACAGTTTTGAGGGTCCATAACTTTGGCCCCCCTGAACCAAACTGCACCAAATTTGGGGGGAATCATTAGGGCAGGCTCCTGATGAGACCCTGAAAGTTTTGAGACTGTGCCTTCAGAAATGTCCCCCCCCCCGGCCTGCAACCCCCTTTGACAGCAATGCAGAAAACTCAATGCAGAACAAAGATTATTCAGGATGTTCTTGCCGGGAGGGCATTCTTGGACATATCAGCACCAAAATTTCAGGGTATCATCTGGAGACTGTCATGATGACACTCCCAAGGTTTGGTGCAGTTTGGTTCAGGGGGTCCAAAGTTATGGACCCTCAAAAGGGTAGCCCCCATCTCCTTAGCAAAGAATGTGGGATGGGGTACCCCCTTTGAGGGTCCATAACTTTGGACCCCCTAAACCAAACTGCACCAAACATTAGGGATACCATAAGGACAGCTTTCAGATGATACCCTGAAATCTTTTGCCCCAGTGCTGATACATCCAAAAATGCGCCCCTGCCAGGAAACATTCCAGAAACCTTTGCCCAAAAATCTTTTGTTCTGCTGCATTGAGTTTTCTACATTATATCCATGAAAAAAATTGTACGGGCTGCAGAGGGACGATTTCTGAAGGCACAGTCTCAAAATCCTTCGAAGTCTCATCGGGAAGACTGCTACCTGATGATACCCCAGGTTTAGGTGCAGGTTTGGGTTTCCACGAGGGGCCAAAGTTATGGACCCCTCAAAACTGTAGCCCCCATCTCCTATTAGCTCCCATTGGAAACAATGTGGGATAGGGCACCCCCTTTGGAAGTCCATAACTTTGGACTCCTTGAACCAAACCTCACCAAACTTGGGGAGTAGCATAAGGACAGTCTCCTGATGATATGCTGAAATGTTGGTGCTGATATGTCTAAAAATGCACCCCCTGCAGGCACCAATGTCCTGGTGCAAAAAAAAATTGGTCGTGGTGGAGTGGCTGCCCATGGCGGGGGAGGGCATCCAACTCAGGTTTTGCCCAGGGCTACAGTTTGCCCAGGGCTGCCTCGTTACGCCCCTGCTCAGCAGACAGCCCAAATGGGGTTGTGGGGAGGGGGAGAAGAGGAAAAAGATCCTCTTGCATGAGCTTTTTCTCCTCAGGAATACATAGGATCGAACTAGGCATCATCAAGGACACAGATTATCTTTCCCTCTAACAAGGCAGAGTTCTTGTTTATTACAATAAAAGTCATCTCACCATTTTGTTAATGTCCCTAAAAGGCATCTATATTAATATTTCGACAAGACACACATACTCACAATCTAATTAATTAAGGAACTAATTGGTTCAAAGACACAGAGTTGTCATCTTCCATGTGGGGTCTGGAGTTCTCCTGGAATCACAACTGATCTCCAGCCTTTTGGAGGAAATGAAACTGTGAAGGGCAGACCAGTGGCGAAGCTACAATAGAGACATCCTGGGACAATTGTCCCCAGTGCCCCCTGATAAGTCACGTGTGGGTGGAAAATTGCTCCCCCAGACTCCACCCCCTTCCCCCCTCCACCCGCCCCTGCCCCAACAGACTGCTCCTTCAGCCAGCAGAGCCAGCTGAAGGAGCAGTCTGTCGAGGCGGGGTGGACCAAGGAGGGAAGGAGACCAGGTCCTGCAGGCTGCCAGAGGTAAAGGTAAGGTACGTGGGGTGCAAGAGGGGGGGCGCAGCCCGGGCTTGACAGAAGCCTTCCCCCCCCCGCCACCCCAAAAGGCCAGCTAGGCCTGCAGGGGCCAGCAGAAGCCTTCCCTCCTCCAGCAGATGCCTCCAGTCTCAGCATGTGTTTTTTTGGTTTCTCGGCTTAAAAAAACAAACGCTGAGGCTGCAGCGCCCCTCTCTCTCTGACAGGCTTACTCTCAGGGAAAGGGGTGCTCCAGCCTCCTCTGCCCACGGATCCTGTGATCCATGGCCAGAGCAAGCTGCTGGAGCTGGGGTGGGAGCTTGGAGAGCTGGCTCTGCCCATGGATTACAGGATCCATGGACAGAGCCAGCTCTCCCATCCCCGCCCCCACCCCAACCAATCTGGCTCTGCCCATGGATCACAGGATTCATGGGCAGGGCAAGCTCTCCCAGCCCCCCCCAATCTCCTTTAAAATTATCTGGTGCAAAAAATCGTTGTTTGGTTGTGGTGGGGGAGGGCGGTCGCCTATGACCGAGGGGGGACTCAGATTTTGCCCCAGGCTCCACTATTCCTAGCTACGCCTCTGGGGCAGACTGTATGACAACATGTCCAATTATGCTCCCTTTCCTCCTTAATTCCACCTTCCATATATACTGCCTCCAGTTCTTCAGGGATTTCCCAAGCCAGAGTTGTCAACTCTAAAAACTGATGATCAACCAACTATGAGTTATTTAGCTGGATGGCAACTTGAGTTGTAACAAGGTTCAAAAGACAGCATTGATATGGCACAGAAAGGAAATGGAGACCAAACATTACACACTTGTTGCATTATCAACCCAGTATTTTGTTTCAATTCATGACACTGTTCTGTTCCTAGTAAAGAGAAAGAAAGAAAGAAAGAAAGAAAGAAAGAAAGAAAGAAAGAAAGAAAGAAAGAAAGAAAGAAAGAAAGAAAGAAAGAAAGAAAGAAAGAAAGAAAGAAAGAAAGAAAGAAAGAAAGAAAGAAAATTTCTGCACAGTACAAATAAAACATCTTGCAGACATTTTAAAAAGAATTATTTTAGCTTTTTTTGTTGGCATAGTGCAGACAAAAAAGAGTTGCCATGGAAAGTGTTTTTTCCTGCCTCTCCTTCCCCGCCTTCCACTAGCTCTCATTCCTACCCACCATTTTCTCCCACTTGTGACTCTCCATCCTGCCTGTCATTTGCTGAAGGTCTGAGACAGAGGTTTCCTGTGCTTGCAGCTCTTTCACCTGCAATTTCACTGTATAAAGTGCATGAATAAAGTTAGTTTGGACTCGTGATCCTGTGCAGGTGTTGTTTTTCCTCTTTTTTTGTTTTGCATTGAGGGAGGCATCTTCAAAGCTACAACAACACAATATGAGAATCTGCAATATGCCAATATTTGAAGTCATCATAACTTTACAGGCATCTCCCTCTAAACAAAAAAAAGGAAAAATGACACGTGCATAGGAATGCCAGTCCAAACTATATTTATGTACTTTAGATGGTGAAATTACAAGCAGGGAAGATGCAAGCAAAGGAAACTTCTATCGCAAACCTTCAGCAAATGGCAGGTGGGACAGCGAACCACAAGCTGAAGAAAATTTTTGGGTACAAGCTGCAGCAAAAATAAAAGTAGGAGAGCTTTGAAATTAGGTGGGAAAATAAGACAAGCAAGAGGAAAACATCTTGACCCGATTTTTTGGGGAAAAGACCACTAATTTAGCATTTTCTTTAAAAACCAGGTTGAACCAAAATAAAATGTCCTGAAGGTCTTAGGGAAAAAACTGTGCAGAGTTCTTCCCCAAAATGCTTCTTGTAACATCTTCAAGACGTTTTATTTGGGCTGTGCAGAAAGGAAGAAAGAAAGAAACTGACTTTCCCAGCTTGCCATACTAGAATATGCTGGAATTCAGCCTCTTAACAAAAATAGTTTCACTTTTCAATTCCAGTTCATTTTGGCCTTGTTAGCAAGCTTGTTTAATTCAAGGTTGTTCTCTTGTTGTAGCTTTGTGCTATAATAAAATTATGACTGAAATACACAATGACTGAAATACACTATGAACCCCAGCAGGAGTATTTTCCAATGAGACCACAGGGGAAGGTATTACCGTACTTGCCCCCAGTTGCTGACAGGGAAAGTAACTGGGGAAAATAAGGTTTCAGAAAAAAGTTGCAGTGCATATTATAAGTTTCATTTCATTTTAACCTTTAATGGCATACAAATTATTTCCATTTAAAAGAGAAAAGAGAAAACTTTTAAAACATTTAAAAGAGAAAACTTTTAAAACATTTAAATATGGGTATTTAAAATGCTTTCCAAGAATTTAGCCATTTAAGATTGATCGATGGATTACGATAACCAGCAGAAGGCCAGTGGCCTGGAACTTGGAGTGCTCAAGTCTTGGAAGCAGCAGAGGGTGAATAGGTAAAATCGTGGCGCAGGTTACTGTGAAGACAACATTTAGAAAATGGGTTATGGTTTCCTGGGTCCACATCCATAGCGGCATAGTCTGTGATGTTTAGGGATCTGGAGGTATCTCCCTGAGGTTTCTGCTGATGGGAGAATCATTTGAGGCGTGCTAAGCATGAATGCACGACGTTGGTTGATGGATAACAGAGATGAGAGAGATATTTAGCTCTTGCTCACCAGTAACTTGGTTGTATTCCGAGGGAGCGGGGAGAGCATACAGCCGCCTTTGTTGGATAGAAACAATGATGTTCCAGATCCCTCAGTCTTTCGCGGATCTGATTGAAAATATGCAGTTCACTATCAGTCCCGACATTGTCCAAATCAAATCCTATGGTTCTGATTTTGTTCTCAATGACTTTGAACCAATAGAATTGAAAATTGTCTTTAAAAAGGTTTGAGTTTATATCACCTGCAAGTGATCTAAAATGTATTTTGAGCCAATACTTTATGGTGGCAATCCAAGCTTCTGTTTCCACATATGAGAGGCCAACTTCGAGACATAAAGTTGGATAGGTGACACTATTCGGGACTCCCAAAATCCTTCTGCATATTATAAGTTATGATTTTCCTATGTCGCCATTTAACAGTATTGAGTACAGAAACCTATTAAACCTAAATTTTAAAACTAGCAACATTTCTGTTGTACTAAAAGACTAGCAGAGGTCAGGTATACTGCGTGGGCTGGAGTCTATGTCTCTGTGTACAGGCACACATTCTCCCTCTCACACACACAAGTGCGTAGGGTGCTCATCAATGGAAACTGCTAGCTTGCCAGGTAAGGAAGAGCGGATTTGTCACAAGCACAATGTAGTCATTGTATGCTGGGAGTGGAAAAGGCCAGGAGAAAAGGTATGTATGACTGTTGCAGTCAGCTAGAGTCTTTCTATCACTTTAAAGTACCAAGGCATATTCTATTGTGCAGGAGATGGTGACCTTTCTGACAGCAGCGGATTCAGCATGGGCCAAAAACAGCGGTGTGAAAATGGTGTAAAATGGTTTTAAATGATGTAAAAGGGTTTACACTGTTTTCACACCATTTTCATATCACTGTTTTGACCCATACGGAATCCGCCAGTGATTGGCCGATTAGGTGGAGTGGGAATGTTCAATCAGTTAGGTACTGGACAGTTTGTCATCCAGATTCTGCGAGAGAACTGCTGGACTTAAAACTTCATCTTGACAGACTGTGGGCTAGGAAGGGGTCTCAGGACACAGGGAAGTCAGCAAGCAGAGAGCCCAGAGACGAGGAACCTGAAGGGTATAAAGCAGGCAGTGGACCGAGGAGGCAGAAGCTGACGGATGTGTAGGTGGAACAGGTGACCTGAGATAAAGGTCAGAGAAGACCAAGAGATGAGGGAACTGAAGCAAGACTTGTGGCTAATCAGAGACAGGGTTCTGAGGAAACTAGAAAGATCAGAAGGATCAGAATGCTATGAAAGAAAGAGGAGAGGAGGGTCAAGAACGCCAGTTAAAGCAACTGGTCTCAAAGTAGTGACCTGAAAAGTAGGAAACAGTGAGGTATGACATGGG
Source organism: Sphaerodactylus townsendi (assembly GCF_021028975.2). Lineage (NCBI taxonomy): Eukaryota > Metazoa > Chordata > Lepidosauria > Squamata > Sphaerodactylidae > Sphaerodactylus > Sphaerodactylus townsendi. The sequence continues at coordinate 33,054,476 of NC_059429.1, read as the reverse complement.
GGGGGGGGAGAAGAACAGTCAAGAACTGGTGCAACCTGCCGCCGCCGCCGCCCCCCCCACACACATAGCTTGTTGAAGGAAATGCTATGGACCTGAGGGAAGTGGGTAACCATGGATCTGAGGGAAGTGGGTAACTATAAGCTGGAAGACAAGAATACACACGTTATCAGACATTTATTTTTCAATAATTTCTTTTTACCGTTACTCTAGCATTCTGATCTGCTAATCCCAAGAGGCCAAATGAATCAGGTTGTTTTCTCATATTAATTTGAATTATGCAACATTAGCTGATTGACTTTCCTTTGACCTTTCTAAGGTTAGAAGATAGTAGCTGTTTACTAACAGCTGGGGAACTTGACTGGTTACATGGGAGCTCAAGCTTAGTTTTCTCAGGCCAGCATCTAACTGAAAGCTTAGCAAGGGCCCTGCATTTCCCCTGCCTTATTTCCATGAATGCCCCTACAGCCTCTTCCCTTGTCCTGCTTCCTTCTCTCCATCACACTGGGCAACCCACCGCTCTGTCTTCAGCTTTCCCTCTAGGCTAGGGTTGACAACCTCCAGATGGCACTTCGGAAGGTCAATTGCAACTGATCTCCAAACAGGGATAATTTCTCTTGGAGAAAATGGCTCCTATGAAGGGTTAACTGTATGCAATATACCTTACTAAGCCCCTCCCCTCCTCAAACTCCACCCTTCCTAAGCTCCACCCCAAATCTCCAGGAACTTCCCAACCTGGATCTGGAAACCATACCTCCACCCCACACACAGTCTCTATCCAAGAAAATGTGCCAGCTGCATGGAGCTTGCTGCTAGATCTAGTTACAAAGTACGAACTTTCAAAGGATACCTTATTTTCCTTTGTATCTCCCTCTCCATGCAATTTCCTGTTCTGCTTTTCCTGCCAACCACCATATCCTTTACTTTTTCTGTTTCCTTCTTTCCTTCCCACTCACCAACCAGTTTAACTTTTACCTGTCCCACTATCATCAACAATACTTATTATTTTTGTCATTTCTCCACAATTCTTTCTCCGCAATAGGGGACCAAATCAGTTGACATTATTCTCCTCTCTTCCATTTTATCCTCACAACCATTTTCTGAATATGCTAGGCTGAGGTTGGTCCAATATCACCAGATCCTATTTTGAAACTGTAACCACTGCATCACATGACTTTTGTGGGCTGGCTGCAGTTGAACAATAGCAAGCATTAAGTCTTGGGTGAGTCATGCAAATTGCATGGGTATCACGTTGCTTGGGGTTTGTTGCCAGGCTTGCTATCTTTGAGTCTTCTCTAAGGGGCCAACACATCCCTGGACAGGGTAGGGTTGTCAACCCTGGGTTGGAAAATTCCTAAAGCTTGAAGGTGGGGCCAAGGTCTGGGGAGGCACAGGACCTCAGCAGGGTATAATGCCCTAGGCTGCCCATTTCTTACCATCTAAGTTTAAGATATGGGCTGTCACATACAAAGCTCTTCATCATGGCCTTGGCCCCTCTTATTTGCAGGACTGCCTCTCCCTCTATAATCCATCATAACAATTTCACTCATCATGTCAGCAGGGGCTTCTGCAGGTGTCACTCTGCAAATGGGTAAAACCAATGACTTTCCTTTCATGTGCTTTCTCCATTGTGGCTCCTGTCTTGTGGAACTGCCTGCTGCAAACTATGCACAACCAAACTATTGAAGAGGGTTTTCTACACAGGTAATAGGGTGGCATTGTACAAAATCATTCACAGACTTACTTGGATAAATTATTAGTACTGTGGTCTACACTGCTACATATAGCTTAATGTAAGTAGGATCCTACTATGTAATTTCTGTACCACTTAACGTGGCACATTAAAACTTATGCTGTGATTCACTTCTTACTGATGGTTCCAAACTTCTAAAATCCAAATATAATTGGTTACTGAAAGTTGTTGATTGTACTGACTCATTATATGCACTCCACCATGAGTCCCCATAAGAAAGGCAGTCTATAAATAATGTAAACAAATGAACAAATACGTCTACTTGCTGAAGCAGCCATTTTCTACAGGGGAAGTAACCTCGTTTGACTGGACATCAGTTGTGATTCAGAGAGATCTTCAAGTCCCAGCAAGAAATTGGCAACCCTACCCTTGAAAAGGATCTTGCTCCACTACTACCCTTTACTGGCAGAAACAAAAGCTTGAAGACTAGCAATACTGTTGATTTGCCTAGCAACCCTTACAATGGCCAGTGAGATGATGTTTTGTTTTGAATAGTTTTGTATGTTTTGAATGGTTAGCCGCCTTGGTGACCCTTCTAAGGGCAAAAAGGTGAGATACAAATTCTGCAAATAAAATAAACAGAAATTCTGTGAACAATATAATAAATAGAAGGTCAATGTGCAGCTTCTATTTCGATATATTTATTTTTAAATTTCAGATTTTTCTGCAAACCTGGGTTTTTTTCATGTTTACAGAAAGATCTGTTATGTGTATCCATATGCCCAGTCTCTGAATTTAATTATCCATAGATTAGGCTATGCTGAGAATTAGATATATTGATTCTACATTTTAACAGACATTACGTATTATTTGGTTATTATATAATAGATAATTACAAACAGCTGACCATGAAGATAATGATCAAAGTTGGAAGGGTGGGGAGATTTTTGGGGGCAAGTGACATCATCAGAGGAGTCTGGGTGGATCTCAGCACAGAAATTCTGGGACACAACATGGGAACTATGAGTAATTTCACTATGCTGCCAATAGCTTTAAGGCAAACATTTGAAACATAAAAATCATTTTTGCATTATAGGATATATCAATGATTATGGCAAAATCATTTTCACTACTAGCTTCAATAATTCAACTTTTTAAAAGCAGATAATATGCTGGCATTGTGGCAGGTCATACTTTTCTATGAAATGATGGTGGAAAGAATAAGTTTAACAACCTTCAGCAAAAAGCGTGTGTGCACACAGAACCATGCTTTGCACAATCCCTGATGCAATTCATTTCCTCTGTAACAAAATTCAGAATTTATATCATCAGTTATGAATGAGTCATTCTTTTACAGCCAAGTTTTTAACACAAGAGCCTTTGCAAACAACAATCATATTTTATCAGAGCCAAATATGCAGACTATTCAACTGGCTACAGGGCAATTACAACATATTTTAATTAGAACAACTTTACCACTGTGTTTATTTCTTTATTTCTTTATAGAATTTTTATCCTGCCCATCCTCAAAGGGCTCTGGGCAGCAATACAGAAGCATAAAACCCCAATTAAAACAGCAATAAAATCCAAATAATATAAAAACACCAATACAAATACAGAAATGGCTGAAAATATACAAGATGGCAACTTAAATGCTTAGCATGCTTAGCAACTATATCCTATGGCACGACTTTTCAAGGTACACTAGTTTTTGTATTAAGATTGTGCGAAACTGACAACTTCCATTTTCACTTTGGAACATGCACCTCCAGGGGAACAAAGGAATGTGAAGCTTACCAAGACCGTCTTCCTAGAAATAACAGATTTAAAAAGTCAGCTTTAAGGAGGGTGTGTGGGTCAGTGACTGAATTCTTAAAACACTCACACAACAAACAAACAAGCATCCTGGCCAATACAGAGAAAAACTGGCTGCTGTTAAAAAGTATTCCAGCAGGCATTCATGCCAGGCTGGAACAATACGAAGCAGGAGCACCATGAAAATACAGGAAGGTCACTGTAACATAGGCAAAATTATAATAAAAATGATACGTAAAAATTATGTCCAGCAGATGGAAGAGTATTTAATATGGCAATAATAATTGTGTTAGCAATTAAGATAGAATCAAAGGATGCCCTAGATCCATCCCAATGAAGTCTATACAATAGCACCATTATTTCCCATCAAGTTGCAGCCAACTTATGACGACCACATAGGGTTTTAAAGGCAATAAATTTTCAGTGGTGATTTGCCATTGCTTGCCTCTGTGTAACAACCCTGGATTTTCGTGGTGGTCTCCCATCCAAGTACTAAGGAGGGCTGACCTTGCTTTGCTTCTGAGATTGAATGAAGTTAGGCTAGCATGGCCTTTCATATTCAGTCCCACATTTCAGGCATTTCAACTCTGTGTTTTCTAAACATAGAAACACCCATTCTAAATCAGGAAAATGGTCCTTCTAGTTCAGCATCCTGTTTCATAGGGACATTTAATTGGGAGAGGACACTAAGAGCTAAGACTGAAGGCGGTCTACAGCAAGATCTTGATAGTAAACACCTTTGCATATCTTATCTGATGAGGCCACTGATGTAGGCAAAGAATTGGTGGGAATTGGTGAAGAGGCCAGCAGACTTGGGGTTGGCATGCAGAAAATTCACTGATAACAACTGGGTTTTGATTTCATATTTATCTGAGATCAAGCAAGAGTGTAAAAATCACCACATGAGTAGTTTAATGCTAAAATTAAATGCATTTTAATGCATTAAATTTAAATGCATTTTATTGATCTTAATGTTGGCTTCTTTTGCATTCAGTTCAGTAGCTAAAATTCAGTAACTTTATTTTGCACCATTGGCCATGGTCTTATTTTGTATCTATTTTATTTTTCCATGTCCACAGTACTAACAAAAAGGGGCAGAGATGAATCACTACCAAAAATTCTGAAAAACTAAAATCATGAGAAGGCCACAACTAGAGTGCCACTGTTGGTATGTCTTGTCTTTTTTGTTGCTTAAGAATAAAGATCTCTTGGCTCTTGTAATCAGAATGGATGTCTGAGCCATTTGTCATTATTCAATAAAAATGCCATCTTTGCTCTTACCCCTTACAAGCCTATATTGTACATCGTGAAAATTCATGGAGCTCCAGCCATTCCTCATTAGAGTGGGTGGCTGGTTTACATGAATGTCCAAAACAGATGATTGCTAGAGTACCCCTTGCAGTTTTGTCTTTCCTAGCACCAGATCAGTATATTTTACTAGCAACTGTAATGTTTATGATCCCTCATGGCCTACCTTGCTCCACACCATATCATTAAGAGGAGGCTCATGATTACTTTGTTTTGGTATAGTCGCATGCTTATGTTTGTGTAACACACCATTGTCCAATACCAGGATATATTCCTTAGCTGCAAAGCAGAGGCACAATCAATGATGGCCCACATGTCAGCCAATACCGGAGCTGTTATAATGTGAAAAATACATGTTTTGATAACTTTTGGTTTTCTTCTTGATGTGAATAAGCAGTGAAAATGAAGCCCAGACTAACATTTTAGTGGGTGCAAGACGTTTTACTTGTGGAGTGTGATTTTCCTGCTCCCCCGCCCATGCACAGGCCCAAAATTTCCCCTGAAATCCTGGGGTCCCTTTACATTTGTGCCCCTTACTTTCTTCAGGGTGCTCAGGAGGCATACACAGTTCTTCCCGCATGCTTAAGATGTAGGGATGCCAGTCTCCAGATGGGACCTGGGGATCCCCAAGAATTACAGCTCATATCCAGACTACAGAGATAAGTTTCTCTGGAGAAAATGGATGCTTCGGAGGATGCAGTCCATGGCACTGAGGTCCCTGTTTCTCCCAAGCTCCATCCTCAAATCTCCATGCGTTTCCCCTGTCAGCCCTACCCAACCATCCACTGCTGATGGCTGGGGGGGGGGGGGAACCTGGCAACTCTACTAAGATGTGAGATATACATCAAATGAGGGAAGTCACATGATGCATTTAGTTCCATAGTTGACAAATCTAAGTAGAGTCCAGAAATACAGAAACACTTGGAAGAATTACTCATCACCTGTGGCTGACTATCTGTCAAAAGGAGGAATGGCATATAAAGCTACTTATGTCAAAGGATCCTCACACATTGTCAAAGGCTTTCACGGCTGGAATCACTAGGGCAGTGGTGGCGAACCTTTGGCACTCCAGATGTTATGGACCACAACTCCCATCAGCCCCTTCCAGCATGGCCAATTGGCCATGCTGGAAGGGGCTGATGGGAATTGTAGTCCATAACATCTGGAGTGCCAAAGGTTCGCCACCACGGCACTAGGGTGTTGTGGGTTTTCCGGGTTGTATGACTGTGTTCCAGTAGCATTTTCTCCAGATGTTTCACCTGCATTTGTGGTTGGCATCTTCGGGGGAAACACATAGGCTCATTCCACACATGAAGAATAATGCACTTTCAAACTGCTTTCAGTGCTCTTTGAAGATGTGCGGAATAGCAAAATCTACTTGCAAACAGTTCTGAAAGTGGTTTGAAAGTGGTTTGAAAACGCATTATTTTGAAAGTGGTTTGAAAACGCATTATTTTGCGTGTGCGGAAGGGGCCATAGACTGTGTTCATATCACTGGAGCATTAGCTATCATATGGTCACTTATGTCCAGGTTCATTTGCTCATTTCATTCCTCCCTGGCATATGAGATAAAATATGCAGCTATGCTTTTCATACAGGTTCTCAGCATTTTTGGCATGGAATTTTGATTTTTGTGTGCTTGTATGGGGGCCATGTACAGTTGCCGTGTACACATGTTAAACGTATCCCCAAGCTAAGATCTCAAGTATTTCCAGTGCTCTAACATTAACAAATCTATTGTGCACTGACTTCTGACGGGACAGCCACTGACACCTTGTTCGGCAGTGTAAAGCTTTAATACCCAGAACATGCACTGAAGGATTTGGAACCAAGGAAACCTACAAGATGACCTCATTCACACTGGACACACTCCTAGTTGCAAACTGTGAGCAGGCTGAGCTGGAATGCTTGATATTCTGCTTCAATTTGCAAAACAAATCAACAGGAAGGCAGAAAACAGGAAGCACAGAAGCTGAAAGGGGGGGGATGCTGAGAACCACTTATGGAAACTGCAAGTCTCCCATGATGTCATAACTCATGATTTCATAACTCACATGAAATATTCTCTTAATTACAGAGGAATAGCTCCACTGTTGTGAGAACAGTGGACACACCTCTGTAGCAGGTCTTGCTTATGTGACCTAACAGGGATAGTCAAATTTCATTACATTCTTCTGGAAATATAAAGAGCTACAGCAGCTTGCAAAAAAAACCCTGTTAAAATTATAGAGATGTGGGATTAACTCCACAGTAAATTCTTTTAGCAGTACAGCTGTAGACTTATCTATACATTTATTTTAAGGCAGAAATGAAGCAGCTCTATATACTTCTGTTCTCCCTCTTCTCTCTAAAACCTCAGTAACCTGAACTATGGGAACACATGTTAAATTCATGTTAGAATAACTGCTAGAGGAGAATTATGTAGTCACCAGAATGTAAACAAAAATCAGGGATCCAGCAAAACATTTAATTCACAGTTCGCATGTGATGGTTAGAGATTTAAGAAAAAAATAAACAAAGCAAATCCCTAAAATTTGTGCTTCCAACAGTGATTACCACTGGGATGACCTCAGCTGGTTTGGGCCATAGACGCTGAAGCTCGATTTTCAAATCATGGTATTTAGTGATCTTCTCTTGTTCTTTTTCAATGACCCTGCTGTCACCAGGTACTGCTATGCCGATGATGGTCACTTTTTTGTCCTCAGTCACAGTGTTGTCTGGTGTATTGTGTTTCAACACTTTGTCTATTGGGATTCAAAAGTCCCACAGGATCTTGACCTTCTCATTTTCTGTTACTTTCTCTGGACAATGATCCCACCAGTTTTTAGCTGATCTTATGCTGTAATTCTTGCATAAATTCCAGTGGATCATCTTGGCCACTGAGTTGTGCCTCTGTTTGTACTCAGTCGGGGCAATCTTTTTGCAGCAGCTGAGGACATGATCTACAGTTTCATCAGCTTCTTTGCACAATCTGCATTTTGCATCATCCGAGGATTTTTCGATTCTGGTCTTGATTGAATTTGTTCTAATGGCTTGCTCTTAAGCGGCTAAAATCAGGGATTCAGTTTCCTTTTTCAGACTTCCAGTTGTTAACCACGGCCAGGTCTTTTTGTTGTCCACCTTGTCCTTGATCTTCTCCAGAAATTGGCCATGCAGAGTTTTGTTGTGCCAGCTTTCGGTCCTCATTTTAATCACATTTTAATCACATTTTTTCTGTATTCTTGTTTTGTTTCCTGGGCCTTCAGCAAATGTCTGTCCTTCGCTTCAATCAATGCCTGTTCTTGACTTTGGCCCTTTCCGCAGATGCGCGGAGCCGAGCCTCCACCAGCATAATTTATGCCGGCGGAAGCTTGGGGACCGTTTGCATGCTAGCGTGTGAGCAGCTGGCACTTCCCCCTCAGCTGGAGAGGCGGCTCTGTATGGAGCCGCCTCCGGTCACCCCCCTCCACTCACTGTCCCATCCAGTGTCGCTCTGGAGGACTGCAGGGACCCGCCCACGCTGCCCTGCTGCACAAGATGGTGAGTGGAGTCAACAGGGAAAACAGCGTCTTCCCGATGGTGCGGTTTGCACCACGCCGACGATAACACACTGTTTTTCAAAAACCTCGCTCATTGAGCGAGGTTTTCAGGGGCGGCTTCATGCTGCCCAGGGAAAACCAGGACGGTGCTGCTGCAAAGCAGCAACACGTCCTGTGCGAACGGTCTCCCAGGGACGGTGTTTTTGCCATCCCTGGGACGCTGTATATGGCCTGTGCGAAAAGGGCCTCTTATTCACATAATTGTCCTGTGTATATTTCTCCTCTTCCACTGTTTGCTGTACTTGCTTCTGCCCCCAGATATCTGAGAAAGGTATAATCTATCAGTTTCACGGCAGGGAGTAAGGTGCACTGTATGGTGCACTGTCATAAGCTTCCGAGTTCCTCTATCCAATGCATCCAGCTCAACCTGTGTCCAGTTGATGATTCCCGCAGTGTACCTGATGATGGGTATGGCCCAAGTACTAATGGCCTTGATGGTATTCCTGCCGTTTAATTTAGATTTTGAATTTTTCCTCACTCTCTGGGTATATTCTCTGCTGACCACAGTCTTCACTTGCCCATGCTTGATGTTATCCAGCTGTAAAATGCCCAGGAATTTATAATCTGCGTCCTGGTTGCACTTGAAGAGTTGGCCATCAGGTATTTCAATCCCATCACTCTTGGCGATCTTGCCCCTCTTTATTGCCACAGTGGAGCACTTTCCGAGGCCAAATTGAAATGTCTGTGCTGAATATTCGGACTGCATTCACTAGTGATTAGATTTCTGTTTCTGATTCTCCGTACAGTTTCAAATCATCATGTACAGCAAATGTGAGATTTTTCCCAAGTCTTTGTCCATTTGATATCTTTGCTTTCTTTAAAATTACTGCTAGTGGGATCATGGCAATGATAAACAGTAAGGGCAATAGATACACCGGGGGGGGGGCACAAGTTCAATGTTTGCCCCCTGGTGCCATGTTCTCTAGAAACACCCCAGCACACATTATGATGCTTGCACAGTAACAAAAAAGCTACTAATTCAGCTTCCCTACCTCCTCTTCTGGTATCGGCCGAGTTTAAAATCTGGAGATATACATCAACTTGACACTGGCTCAAGTTCGTTCCTTTTCTCAAAGATAATAATCTCCACTTTCAGTTATCCCTGGGTGTAAAATATGATGCAAAATATATTTATCCTTTGAAACCTACATGGTTGGGAAGCAAACATGAATCTTGGTTTTCCTTGTAGCCCTTTCTTTCATGTTCAGGGAAATGCCAATCACTGCTTTGGGGTCAGGAAGGAATTTTCCTCCAGGCCAAATTAGCCAGGAATCCTGGATGTTTTTTGTCCTCCCCTGGGCATAGAGCAAGGGTCACTGGGGAAGGGGGGGGGTGTAATTGTGAATTTCCTGTGTTGTGCAGAAGTGTTGGACTAGATGGCCCTTGAGGCGCCTTCCAGCTCTACATTTCTATCTTTTCTGTTTCCAAGCAGACCTTTCTGCATTATAAAAAACTGATCGAAATCTAGCACACTCTAGAACAAAAAGCACAACGTCAAATTCTCCTAAGGTTAAACATTATTCAGCCCCCTTCCTCTTATCTTACTAGTGCTGTCAGTCCAAAATTCATTCTTGGCTATAACTCTGACCTAAAACCATATTGTTAACATGCTCAGCTTCTTGGTGATAGCAAGTTATGTTTCTATAATACATCTGGTGTTACGGCTAGTACATTTAATTAATACAGCTTGCAATGAGTAATATAAAAAGTCACTTTGGTGAGCCTTCTTTTTTCTCTTACAGGGGTTCCAATGTTAGTCTTCTAAAGGACATTTCAAAGGCAATTTTTAAAAATTGCTCCACAGAGTCCATCTTTTTTACGACAAAAAAGAAAAAATGGCCTCCTACATGCAATAAAAGATTTGGTCAATGCTAATAACTTTCTCCATGGAGTTGTAGGATTGTGAATGGGGAGCAAAAGGATTATAAGACTTTGAATCTATAAAATAGAAGCCGTGCAAGCTTACCAACTGAGGACATGTTGACACAGAGGGAATAATGACAACCAGCATACAGGAAAAGGGGAAATATAAAGGCAGAAGCTAGAAAATAGCTTCTATTCAGGATCATGTTATGTACATTGTAAATGGTACTGAAACACTCACAGCTAGATTTAAAATTCCTGATGCCCATGGCCACAAACGGCTTTTATTTCAAAGAGTGGAGAAAATGCCTGAAAATAGATAAATGGTTTTGCAGTACTTGAAAGAGCTGCATGCAAGGGCCTCATTTTATTGATATATGCAGTTAAAACTCAGCAGACGGCACCTCGTGCTCGAAATTTACTATCCAGCTGTGCTTTACCATTTATGTCTTATGGCAGTCTTTTCCTTCCAATTCTGAAAAACCTTTTTAACATTAATAAACAAAATCATTTTTAAAGATACGGAAATGTACCAAGAAACCTATCAAGATCCCCCGCTTCCACTGCAAAAACCCTACATGCAGGAAAGGCGGCATTCCCACAATGGTGGTCAGGTTTCATTTTATACCGATATTCTGAGAAACCGATCAATATTTCATTATTTTCATATCTAGCACTGCTGTTCAAACACAACTACACATGACTTTGGCAGTACAAACTGTTGAAGCAAGCAATGTCTAGTGTGCAAAAGAAAAGAACAACCACCCACAGGTGGCAGCAAGGGGAAAGACTTTCAGCATCTTCTTTCCTGGTTAGAGTTATTCCTTGTTTGTCTCCAGATTGCCACTCTTAGGGCAATATCCTCCTCCATCTTGGAAATTCCACAACTCACAACGCCCTCTCTCAGTTAGTGTTGTACCTAAGAACCTATCTTCACTATCAACTATACCAGTTCCTGAATAAAGTGTTCTCTATACTAATCAGTTTGTGCAACTCTGTTGTGTAATCATTCAGCCAATACAAAGCATAGATTTTTAAAAGATTGAAAACTAACATAACCTAGTTTCACATCAAAGGTGAATGCAATGAATAGTAATGTTTCTTACAACCAACTCTTTGTAAGATGGGATGGAGCAGATTACTTCAGGATCGTCATTTCAGATTCATCAATAACATCCAGAACAGACTAACATCAAACCCTGATTGGCAATGACTCTTGAAACAGCAGACATTTTCAGTTCTTCTAGTTAAGATATAACCCTTCCTTATCAAAGAAACCAGTCAAAGCAAGCAACGGGTGCAGATCCCAGGTTTCCTATCCACAGGCTAACACCACATCCACATACCTACATCAGCAGGCTCCAAATTATCATGTACAGGCAAATGTCCATTACTGTGAAAAAGAGGAGAGCAACAAGAAACCACATATCGTAGGGAGCTGATGAAAAACCATGCTGTCCTTTGAGTGATTCCACTCCTTAGAGGCTAGGCAAGCCAGTATGAGGGACAAGGAGCATGTTTGGCTCATAGCAGCCTTGTAGATTGCAGACCACTTCTGTTATTCCTGAGCTGGTTCATAACAGAGGGGTTTCCTGCTAATTTATCTCCCACCATGACCATTTCTGTGCAGAAAATCATGTGGCACTGCCACTCACCCAGCTTTGTTTCATTCCAAACTCTCCCCCCTGCCCCCAAAATGCACTTTAAATTTGCTGCAAATGGCATATCAATATTTTTGTATATCATACCAAAGCTCCTTGAAAATGCTCCAATAAAAGGAAAGGAAATTCTGCCCTACTTTTCTCTCAACGATCCTCTCTAACCTTTACCAAATAACCACCAATCTGACCTGGGAACCATTCCACTTACTCTTGACTACAAGCAGAACAGCAGTAATCAACCCATTGCTGAGTCTTCAAAAATAAGTTTATCTTTACTATTTTGCCAACACTTGTTGCACCCAATCTCCCAGTTCAGTATATGCCCACTTTTGACACTTTGTAGATATCTCTACCTGACTTCCATGGAATTCTGCTGAAACACCAGATTCTCCCTCTCCCTCTCCCTCTCTCTCTCTCTCTCTCTCTCTCTCACACACACACACACTTTAAAACAGTAATCACAAAATGTATGCAGTGTTGGGAATATTTTTTTTCCAGGAAAAAAAATACTATTCCTTCTAATAAGAAAGTGACAGAAAAATAACTTAGAGAAGATTGACTTTTAGACACTGAGCAAGAATTTTTGATTTAATATGACTCTGTAACTTCAAAAAGGAAAAGCTGATTTGGAACAACAGCCTTTGGTACAGCCTGAAATATCTTTGATTGTGCATATAAACGGGTTCAGGCAGATGGACAGTTTAGTTTTATTTCAAGATAAGTAAACACCCATCAAATCTGCCAGGCTGGAAGGAGCAGAACAGAAAAATCAAGCATTGAACCTCCTTTTCTCCACAGGATAGGATTGCCAGGTATTCAGCTTTGAAGTGGACAGTCTAGTATTTTCCTCTTCTGCCAACTAAAAAAATTGAGAAAATACTGGATATATAAATATCGAGTATTTTCTGATTAAGTAAGCTTGCAAAACCACTGCCAAGATCCTTGCATGTGCTCTTGCTTTTTCCTACTACTTGATGGTGACGCCCCGTCCTCTTGTTCTTCATTGGTTACAAGGAAGCTCATGTAGGTCATTACACAGTGTAGGGGCCACCATAGAGAAAGTCCCCTACCCCCTTATCTCTGAAGAGGGTGGGACAGATAGGCAGGACTCCCCCTTTGACCTCAGCAGCCAGACAGGAATATATGGGTGGATGTACTCTCTCAGGTACCCAGGACTGCAGCCCCACTGAGTTGGATGGGAAGGTGATGTGGATCAGTGTACCTATACCCAAAGAGGCACTCCTGTCCCAAAGAATAGTCAGTGTCACACAGTGATTAGTGTGTTGGAGTAGGACTGGGGACACTCAAATCCCCATTTTGACATGCTGGGTGGCCTTACTTTCCTCAAACATTGTTGTGGGAATTAAACTGGGACAGAAGGACTGGGAAGTGCAATATGCCCCGGAACAAGCTTAGCTGAGTGGCACTATAAGCCAGGGCCGCAGGGGCCATTAATCCCAGCAATAGCCATTAGCTCATCCATTGCCGCCTCTTTCAAACTGACAGCATTACAAGACACAATGGGTGACATGACTCATTATATGAGTCCAAATGTCCCTGAAGTACTGGCAGAGTTGCTGCATCTCAGATGTACTTATATCTGGCCACCAGTGGCTGTCTAGGGTAGCACCCCACCGGCAAAGTTCCATGTAGGTTAAATGGACAGTCCTCACTGATAAGCAGGTATTCTGCACTGAATTCTTTGGAGGAAAGGAGGGGTAAAAATGAATAGATAGAAATATCTGGGGGAAAAGATTATTTTTAGAAACTGTAAAGTATTCATACTCGCTGAAAAGTGGATTGACCTGCTTAAGAACACATGCACATAATGCAAAAGATTCCCTTAAAAGATAGTAAGCAGAAGAAGCTACCTTCTTACCTATCTCACAGCTACAAAAGAATATCATACTATTTCAGCACCGGAATATTGCCTCAATCTGGGTCCCTTTTAGGATTTCTATAGCAACAATTAGTTAGGATAGCACATGCCCTAGGCAGCTGCTTCATGCAGGCAAAGGGGATGAAAATCTGTCTTTTGAAGATAACTATTGTCATACACCCTCCCTTCCAACCCCTTTCCATGCCTTCACTGTTAGGCGTTGCATAAAGTAACAATAGAAGTGGGCTGCCGAGACAGAAACTGCCATACTCTTGCTAAAGAAAAGAGAACAGCAGGCAACTGGAAGAAGTCAGTTATAAAAATGAAAAACAGGCAAAGAAATGCACAAAACAGAATTCTGTTCTTTGGCCTTTACAGATGAAGATCTGCTCGTTTTCATATACCATCCAATGGCTACCTACCATCTGTTCTCAACAACTATTTTGACAATAATTTGAATAAATGTCTGCATTGACATTCACATATATAAATGGTGAAGAATAAATCTACAGAATAGCCAGCCTGATAAAGATGAAGATAACATTTGTGTGCCCCTCTAAGAAGGTCATTTTGACAATACACAGACAGCAGTAAAGTTTAGGTCAGATATTTGGGGTCCCCCCCCCCAGTAAAGAAACCCAAAAGCTCCTGAAAACAAGTTCAGAAAGATAGCAATAACTTATGAATTTTGTTGGTGCAGGAAGTTTCCACGTTATGAAACTGAAAGTTTCTTTTCTCACAGCGAGCTGTAAGTAGAATTCTGATTATTCAATAAAGAATTTGATGCAGTCCTATGTTCCTAATAAAACATCCCCCAATATTTGTCCCCATAGGCAAGATCCTACTATTAATTTGCTTAGCAATAATGTCAGTAAGTCCAATTCAGCGAAGGTTTGACTTCCGCTTGCCAGGGTCCTTTGCAGGGCTCAAACAAGTCATATGAAGAGCACACATCTTTGTCCCTCCATAAAATGCACACTTGTATAGCTTCAAGTTGGCTCCTGACTGTGTAAGGAAGAGAGACGGGTTTTACCCCTTTAACTTCCACTTGATATTGCAACTCATAAGTGAGTTTCCTGCCTTATTAAGCATTTTAGGGGGGAAGAAAACACTTTTTAAAAAAGGAAACCTTTTCCTCTTTACAATTGTAATAGTTAACTAGCACGGTTTTTAAGAACACTATTAAGTGCGGTTGCAGTGTTCAATTCCTTTTCCCTTCCCATCATGGGCCAAAATCGCTACTCACTGTCTCAACAGTCTGAGCCCTTTCTTCTTTTTTCATAGTGGAGCTGTGAATTGCTTTTAATTACTTGTGCTTAATTAGTTGCTCCCTATTAACTCATAGTGGCCCTTTAAGGTGGACCCTCTTTGGGTCCTTAATTTCTTTGGAGTATGTTGGTGGTGGTGGGTTAACTCCTACTTTTTTCTTTGGAGTGAAAGGCATTATTCATTATTTTCTTTTATTTTCCATGTTTGAATTTGGCAATTTTGATAACAAAAAAGAAAGAAAAGAAATACTGAGAGAAAGCCATCAATTAAAGCATCATTTCTACTCCCCCCCCCATTTAGATGTAAAAGATAATTAATTAGCTGAAATGTGAAGACATTACTTTAAGACAATAGACAGGAGGAAGAAAAGGTAAAGAGATTTTAGTCCTAATAAGCCTCACTGTCATTCTGTCACTTCGCACATGGGCAGCTGACACTGTTGTACATTTTAAATGAAAATCTCACAAACATGTTTTGAATAAAATTACAAAAAAGATCACCCAGAAAATATGGGGTACAATTTCCCAATAGCAACACTTGTCTGGATTCTCAGTGAACATCAGATATCTCCTGGAATCTGAACAGCTAGAGTGGAATCAATTCAAATGGATGGTGTCATTCACTGAATAAAACAGTAAATAGTAGAAGCAGGAGTTCTGCCCTCATTCACCATTTTAAAATGTTACTAAATGTAGGTGTAAAGTTACCAATCAATGTAAATTCAACTATGTTCCACAGTAGCCAAGAACAGTGAGTGCTCTTCAAGAGACTACTAGATGTAACCAGTCCTTGCTTCACTTTGAGATGTGGGGTGGGGGGGAGGTGGACTTGCATGAGAGAAAGAGCAGATGGGAGTGGTGTGTTTCACATTTCACAGATTTCACATACATACAAAAACACACACCCTGCTACTGCCCAGTTGGGCTCATAAGCCAAAAGTTAATTCTGCAGGGATACGAGTAGTCTCAATTTTGCCAACAAATGATTTTCCAAAAGTACTGCAGCCCTTGAATTCCTATTAGCTAGACCATCCAGGTTGGACCCAACTGTATGCTGATTGTAGTTCTGTTCTCAGATGTTGCACAGAGGATAACAGGGAATATGGAGATCCTCCATCATTTTTCTCCCATATATTTCATGCTAAATTCAGTATGTTAAAAATTTGGTGCAGGGACTGTAGGAGTTGAACAGAATATATACCCTATGAAACTTCAGGTTGGAGTGGCAATACAAAGGTCAGAAGCCTTTGTTTTCTGAAGTTGAAACACTAATTATAACAATGATGATCAAGTGTCACCTTGACAGTAATAATTATATTCAATACAATTCTATTATTTGATAGTACCAGATTAGCTTAACATCTAAAAGACAATTTATGGTGCAGTTGAGCTTGAAATTTGAGGAACTAAATGCAGGATCTGAGATTAGGGAGTGGCTCAGAAGTTAAATGAGAAGTTCTTTTAAAGTTGGCTATAACATTTTTTTCTTAAACAAACCTCAGAACAGGTTATTAAACGTAAATATATAATTCTTTGAACTGATATAAATATGAAATTACTGAAAATAAGTTAGGCTGTCTGCTTAATAAGGAACCAAGTTTCAATTCTATTAGCATTTCTGGACTAGTCTCAGTTCTCTCAGAACTCTCTCAGCCCCATCATCCTCACAAAGTGTCTGCTGTGGGGAGGGAAGTTGAGACTACTCAAAGGTGGAGAAAAACGGGCTACAAAAACAAACTCTTCTTATTAAAAATTCGAACGCACTTAATGATATGATTGAAAGAAAACCATTGCCAGTTGCTTTCAAAAGTAGCACAGTCTTGATATTTTTGCAACATAAATGACTGAGTCACCACAAGGATGATGAAGGTAAGCCTTGACAAATGCAAGATAATGTATGGTACGGAAAACCTAACTGCATGACTATATGACTAAATTATACTAGGATGAGAGAACTCCCCATGAGGTTGTCTACACAAACCCATTAGGAGCTGTAGTTTTTAGGCCTCCTGTCTCCTGGAAACTCTTTTTGATTTGTCTGCTCAGGAAGCTATGGCATAGGATTCTGGGCTCTGCCCGAAGAACAGGGATCCAAATTGTGAGCATAGGTTGAAATGCTTCCAACACATCAGAAGTGGTAATCAAAATCAAAACCCACCCTGAACCTTTCTGGATACAATGGGATAAAAATGTGACATACATACATACATACATACATACATACATACATACATACATACATACATACATACATACATACATACATACATAAAATTCTTATCAAGGTGATCCTTTTTAGCTTTTTAGGCACCTCAGGCTTCTTAGGAATGGAAATATTTTAAAATATTATTTATTAAAATACTTATATCCAACTTTTCCCCACCGTTAACTGAGGCTGAAGAACTGATACAATTCATTTGGCCTTTCAATCATTCAACATGCTTTTGATTTTGATGCTGAAGAAACAAACTGTTAACTCTAGGTTTTTATAGTTTTTAAGGGAGCATGTCTTTTTTTGCCTCTTTAGTCTCTGAGGCACCCCAAAACCTGCTTTGTACCAACCACTTAATCCAATTAAGTTACCATCACATCCTATACTCCATTTTAAAACAGTACAAGCTGCAAACCAGGTAGTTCTCATTCTCCATCATGCCCTGAAACATCTCTTTTCTCTCTCTCTCTCTTTCTTTTATTTTTGTATCAAACATCCAATTTGATTAAGACCTCTGGCAAACACAGGTTTGCTCACTGTTCTGTGGTATTTTGGTGGGTCTGGATCTAAAGTTATCATATGGCATGTCCACTGTTTGTGGTACCAAAAGAAACAAATGAGCAGAGGTTACTTACCGTCATCGGCAGCATTCGTGTCCACAAGGGCCATGCCAAACACCAAGACTTTAAACCACAAAAACATGGTTATATCCAGGTATCAGATGTATCCTTACAAAACAGCATGTGTGTCTGTCTCTGGAAAGCAAAATAATTGTTATCTCTGTGTCAATTCCTTGCCAACATCCAAATCAAACGTCGAATATGCTATGCACATACATTGCAAAGCCTCCTTATCATTCAAGGAGCAGCTTCCTCTGACACCCAAGACTAACCACTTGCTGTCACAATGTAGAGCAAAGCGATGTCAGAGACAATTTTATCCACTTCTCTAAAAAAACACACACACCACTTTCTCAGTTTCAGGAAGCGAAGAGGGTTTTTCTTAAGTTGCTGCAGAGTTGTCCTGACTTCCTAGTTGAAACATATAACTTCAGTTCTGATGAACAGAGAGGGGTTCAGTTTTAAAAGGTGAAATAGTTAAAATGCCTTATTACTTTGGAAGGGAAATATATATATATAAATCAATATATATAAAAAATCAATTTCACCACAGGAAGAGAATGCAATTTTCCCCACAGCTCAGAACCAAGTATGTTACTTAACCAACTTGCCCCTCACTTGGCTAGAACAAATATGAACAAATCCCAGTTCTCTATCATCATGATGCTAACACCAGGGATACAATTAATGCTATGTGTGCATACAACACCTATATCTAACAGGAGCATTGAAAACCAAAATATCTTTTGTTATCTTCGGCCGTTTTTGCACTGCCAAAATATCCTGGGGCAAGCAAGGAAAATATCCCTGTGCAGCCGAGAATTCTGCACGGTTCCCAATTCTAACGCGGGCCTGCTCCAGTGTTGCCCTGCAAAATTTACTTTAGCCCGGGGTTTTCAAAAATCGCCAGTTTGGAGATCCTTTTAAAAAGTCCTGGTGTGACCCCTGCTTGTGCCTCTACCATGCAAAAACCAATTGGTTGCAGGACTGATTTTTCCACCTGCCCAGCCACCTGATCTCCCCGCCTGAGGTTCATTCAAGCTGCCAATCAGAACATGGTACACCGGGCAAGCTCACAGGTGCTTGCAGTTGCCACTCAAAAGCGACAGCCAATCAGAACAATCACTTGGCCTATTTTCGCACTTTATTTTAAATCAATTAGCAGACCTATTCATTAGTTTTCTCCCTCTGACAGCAAAATCGTATTTTAAACCATTAGAAACACAGATCAATTTCTTCCATTCCCACAGCACATACACAAAAACACCAATCGGGAGTAGACCAAGTTTATTTTTCCTGTCCATGCCTGATCTCCCCGCATGATATCCATTCAAGCTGCTACTCAAAAACAACAGCCACAGAAACCAGGACACTGGACACGCTCAGACATGCTTCCAAAGTAAATACAGAAGTCTGGCTCATGTGGAGCAAACTGGAGCATTTCTTCCTGGTCCTAACTTTACTCCTGGGCAGAAGTGGAGAGCCAAGTGTATGCAGAAACCTGGATAAAATGGCCCAAGTATATATTATCCCGGTTCAACCCTGGTAAGAACATAAGAAAGAGCCTGCTGGATCAAAGTTCATCTAGTCCTGCACTCTGCTACTCGCAGTGGCCTCCCCAGATACCCTTGGGAGCTGACATGCAGGATGTGAAAGCAATGGCCTTCTGCTGCTGCTGCTCCCGAGCACCTGGTCTGCTAAGGCATTTGCAATCTCAGATCAAGGAGGATCAAGATTGGTAGCCATAGTGTAATTGTGCAATGCAAAAACAAACTTCATCCACTTCCTATGTTCACATGGGGTACAAGTTACTTGAAACTCAGACTTCAGAGCTCAAGCAACTTGCACCAGGATGAAAAAGAGGTTTGAATGGGAATGTGGTAGGGACACATGTCACGGAACTCCCATTACCTACGATGACTGTTTGTGTTGCATGCCTGCCTACCAAAGGAGGAATGAGGAAATGAGTCTTTACAGAAGTGGCCTGTAGCAACCCCTCTGATGTGTGGATGTCATCCCTGCATAAAGATGGGGCTTACTTGTG
Organism: Sphaerodactylus townsendi; assembly: GCF_021028975.2. Lineage (NCBI taxonomy): Eukaryota > Metazoa > Chordata > Lepidosauria > Squamata > Sphaerodactylidae > Sphaerodactylus > Sphaerodactylus townsendi. The sequence continues at coordinate 33,034,538 of NC_059429.1, read as the reverse complement.
AGAAATTTGATATTCCACTTCCTCACAGCTCTCTTCAGACTTGATACTGACTCCTGAAAATTTCATTCTAGTGTTGATGTGTTTGAAATATATTTTCAAACACTAGGATTAGGGAAGACACATTATTCTGTATGTGTCCTGTAATAAAACAATTCTTTACAATAAATTGGGGGCTATGGGTAAATCAGAACTGGTTTCAGATTTAGGGGGGGCTGAGCATGTGTTCCACTACCTGCCTGTCAGCTGTTCTCCTCCAATTGCTGAGGCTCACAGCCATCTGCACCACCCACAGCCCCTCCCCTAAGGGTACTGGACAGTGTGAACAGCTGCAGCAGGGAGGGCAGAGCACTTGCAAGTAAGCAGGCTGGAAAAAGGCTTGCAGAAATGAGTTCTGCCAGAGGCCCTGGGCCCAGACAGCCACCTTCCAGAGGGTGTGCTAATACAGGACTTGATGTAAATCAACGAGTATGTCTGCAAAAGAAAGATGAGTGACATTATACTGTTATACTGGAAATGTCTACTGAATTACAGTTTCTCTGGTGTCACCAGGTGTGGTGGAGTTCTCTAAGTGAAGTGACACCTTTCTCACCTTACTTGCCCACACAATGATATTTCCATTAAAGTGTGCTCCCACACAGTAGTCTACAGAGCAGATGTGAGAACTGAAGGAGCTTCGGTTGACAAATCAAGAGAGCTTAGTTTGTTTCAGAGGTGCTCACATGTTGAATCTTTCTATAAGGATGTAGCGAATCTGGTAGGGAAACTCAGTCATTACATATCAGTCATTACACAGCAACACTCTGGTGCTTTCCACAGAAGAAATTTACATTTTCAGGTTCTAAATAAGATGTTTCCTCCCTGGAGTTCCACAATATTTTCCCCCTTTGGTTCCAAAAATGTTGTCAGATGTCAATGCACACAGCCCAGTTCTTTCAAACAAACCCATACCACTCCTACTTTATGCTGATGACGTGATACTGATCTCTAGATTTCAAGTGGGCCTTAAAAGGCTCCTTAGAAAAACTACGGAGTACTGTACATCTAACTTCCTGTTCTTAAACCCAGAAAAATCAAAAATTGTCATTTTTAAAATGTATTTAAGCCTTCTAGATGGCTTATTAATGGGGTTAAGGTCGAACTCTCCAAGTCCTTTAAATATCTAGGTCTAACCTTCCATCATAAAGCCAGACATAGAGATATTGCTGTAAAAGGAAGTTATCACACTGCTTCAGCAGTGGTAAAGTTTTTTCACACCAGGGGAAGGGGATATGTCCCAGCAGCTCTAAAGGTTTTCAACTCCAAGGTAGTTCAGCAACTTCTCTATGGAGTTCCCTTATGGATAACTGCATGGAACAAGTCCGTTGAAAGAATACAATCTGGTTTCCTCTATAAAATACTCGGATTACCACACTTTATACCATATGCTGTACTATGCTTAGAAACTGGTCAGAACCTACTTGGAACAAGAGCATGGCTGAATACATTCAAGTATTGGATCAAATTATGTTTTAACTCTGATGTGCGCAGTTTAATATACACTGCGCGCCCAGACCTATTTGCCTCCGAATGGTATCAACTTCTCAAATCAAAAATTTACTCAATAGGTTTACTACTTGAAGATCTCTTTATGCTGACACCCAGAGAGATTTTCCAAACCTTAAAAAGTAGACTTCTAGAACAGGAATAACATATCTTGTTGGGGCAAGCAAATAAATCATGCTCACCCCTCTCTGTCGGAATAATACCGGAACAGCCAAATATATTGAATTATTAACTGAACCCCAACAGAGATGGATTATCACAAGGGCCAGATCCAATACCTTCCCATCGGCCATTACAAAGGGTCGTCACTTATCCATCCCTCTCCAGGATCGGGTTTGTCAAGTGGAGACTCTTGCTCACATTATTCTTGACTGTCCAAGATATGTGGGCATTAGGAATTTCTCTCCCAGGCTGGCCCTAGACAAATCTGAAAGTGACTCTGACTGTTCTGTTGTGGAGCTTCTGTTAAACAACACATTTTTGGCATTTCATGGTTTTGGGTTTTTGTTTATTCTTTGCTGTTTTTGTTTTTGCTGTTTTGGTTGAATTAACGAAGCCTTAATTAAACGGAGCTACAAAGAACCTAAGCAATGAATCTATGAAGCATCATTTCAAAAAATAAGCAAAAAAAATCTTACCCTCTCATGGCAGCCTTGAAATGTTTAGAGGAGGAAAGTATGGACAAACATGGTAAAGGAAGGGATCGAAAATGTTCTGGAAACGTTCTAAATGACTTGCGCAGAAAGGGCCTCACTTTGATAATATCCAGGATAGTGTAATCTGCTCTATGTGGGGTTGTTTTGAATAATTTCTATAATAACAGTCACAGTAATAATACATTTTATTTATAAACCTGCCCTCACCAGGCCAGGCTCAGGACAGCTTACCACAGAATAGTACATACAATACAATTAATGTTGAAATTTAAAACCACAATTAATATTAAAATTCTAATCATATAAAACATTCCTAAATTGCTGTTAGCCATGAAGGTGATTAATATCAATATTGTCAAAATATGGCCACAGTCTCAGTCTTAACTGATAAGTGGATAAGTCTGGTGTTCTGTTAACTGCACTTGTGTTCTAGGTATTTTCTGGCCTGGCTTAGATTACTGTTTTTACTTTTAAAGTAGTTTTGGCCCTAAGAACTTGAATGAGCACCTCCATCTATGGGAACCAACATGCCCAGGACCTGAAATCCACTGATTATATTTTCTTTTGAAACTGATGTGGTCAAAAGTAGCACAAGTGGCATGCAGGACAAGGCCTTCTTTGTTTATGCCCCCAAGCTATGGAACTCAGATGCATTTGTCTCTTTTCACACTTGGCTTTCCATTGTTCTGCTAAAAATCATTTATTTTAAAAGGCCTTTAAAAGTAAGCGATCTTATCTTTTTCACGCACTGGGATTTCTGATTTCCACTACTGCTAGCTGGTCTTTAAGTATATTTATTGTTAACACTTCCTGCTCATTGTTTTACTGTGTTTTTGTTTCTATTCTGAATCTCTTTTTTATATAGAGTCACAAGTATTCAAAGTACAAAGGTGAGAGATATTCTCAGTAAATAAAGGTTGATTATGCACAAGGTGTTTGCTACACGGTAGAAGCAAATGTCCACCATGGCAAGATTTCCTGTACGGAAGTATTTCCACTCTCTCCGCGACATGCAAATACACTTATAACATGATTTTAATTTTGCTTCGCTGCCAGAGCGGGACAGATTTGCCAGTGGGCACAGCTTTGCCCCAGACCTCTTCCCTCCGCCCACAGCTAGCCTGCCTAGCCTTACACCCCACTCCCTTGTGCTGCTTTGCACACTTCCTTTTCACCCTCCTCCCTGTTGCCAACTCCCTCCCTGTTGCCAACTACCTCTTGTCCTGCTGTATCATTTCTATTGCCCATTGTCTCCCCACTCCTGCATATCTTTAGACTTAAAAAATCAAATAACTGTATCGATGGATCAGTGAATTGATACTAACACTAAAAAATGTAAAAACAATAAGACTAGTTGATCAGTCCAAACACCTGATTTGGCCATGCATTTTATCAACAAACTGGGACATCTCCAGCCTCGAAATTGTATACACAAGTGATTCCAGATCACACTGTGAAAAGCCTGTTGGTCTTGACACTTGGTTTTACAGCACATTGGGAGGCAGAAAATTGTGAACCCGGGGAGCTTATCAAACATCAATTCATGTCCTTTTGTGGTTTTGCAGTTTGTTTGCTGCCATTATTCCTTCCTCACTTCCTGCCATAACAGGAAATCAATATTCAAGCAAAGATGTATTCGAGACTTTTCTTTAGTAGTTCACTTTTTAATGTTGATATATTGATCCATCAATAGATCGATATGTTGATCTATTAATACGATTAAAGATAAAAATTAAAGATTATATTCAAAATTAAAGCACACGTGCAGAATAGAGAACCAGCAAAACATTGCCCTCACCCCACCCCCAGATGCAAGTAAAAAGCCAGCTGATGGATAATGTCTGCCCTCTGCAAACAGGGAAGTGAGTAATAATGCCAAACATGCCCCAACAGAAAGACTCCCCAGTCAACTTTGTTTGAAGTTGCAGGAACCACGCTGTGTGTAATCAGCCAAAATATCTATCACAAACACAAGGCATTCTTCTGAGGATCAAGCACAGGAGCAACTTCTCCTCCTTCAAATAAGAACCCAAATTGATAGATTGATTTAAAATATTTATACAACACCTATCCAGAGATTTGCTCAAAGTGGTGCACAAAGTAAAAAATAATGCAGCAATAAAATCAACAACAAGACTACAAACTTAACAAACTTAAGATCAGATATAAATGAAACCAAAAACCTGCCAGGGGCATAAAAGCTACTTAAAAACAGTACCTATGAAACAACCCTCTGGGTAGAAGCGGGTCATAAAAACAGTTTTAAAAGATTATCCTTTCCATTAGAAGCCTGAGGAAGGAGAAATCTCTTGGCCTGGCAACAAATGAACAGCAAAGTGGGTGCCAGATGAGCCTCAGGGGAAAGAATGTATTATCAAGGCAAGATACCATCACTGAAAAATCCCTATCTCTGGTTATCTTATCTCTGCAGGACTTGGAGAAGGATTTGAATTAACAGGGTAGACAGCACAGGAGGAAGCAGTGCTTTAAATACCCTGACTCCAAGCTATTTAGGGTCACATATGTAAGAACAAGCACTTTGAATTGTGCCCAGAAACAGATGGCAGACACTTTTAGCACTGGACTGGTACAGTCTTTGTAACCAATTTTCAACAATAGCCTGGTCATCGCTTCTTGGTTCAGCTGAAGTTTCTGAATTATTTTCAAAGGCAGTGCCACATAGAGAACACTGCAGTAAGATAACCTGAATGTCACAAAACCAATCACTGGGGCCAAATCACACTTTTTGAGGAACAGTCATAGTTGGCATGTCATCTGAAGCTGATAAAAAGTGCTATAGGCCATAGAGGAGACCTGAGCCTCCAATCATAGACCAGGATCCAACAGCACTCCCAAACTATGAAACTATATCTTCAAGAAGAGTGCAACCTCCACCAGAACCGGATGAGTCCTCAGTCCTCAAGCATCTTTGTCAATGACCATCAGTATCTCAGTATTGTATGGAGTGAACTTCAGTTTATTAACCATCATCCATCTCACCACCTTCTCTAGGTATTTATTCGAACTTTCACAGAGCCACAGGATTCAGGTGTTAGGGGGACATAAGACTGACTGTTGTCTGTATATTGATGGCATTCTACTCCAAATATGTTGTACAGTGCTGTTTAGCTGGACCTTCTATCAGTCAGGAAGAATTTCCCCTTTTCAGACCTTGCTGTACATACTAATTGGCTAGCGCTTCTGTCAATCAGGAAAACATCTCTGCTTCCTTGTTGTAAATCATTTGAAAGTTAAAATTAATGGTTTTAAGAAAGGCATTGCTGAACACATGTTAGAGCACATGCTAAATACTGGACAAAGAATCCAAAATAAAGCACATGGGACAGCTGAAACAGTAGGGAGTGCCTTCGGTCCAGATGCCTGATGAGGAATGTATGCACTTTTTTGAAGGCGTCTATCTCCACTCCTAAGAAAGAGCAATCTGGCCTCTATAAGTGTAATAACCAGCCTGGTTATACGTGAAGCCAGCTGCTTATCTTCCCCATGAAATCTAGGGTTGCTGTTGTGATGGTTCAGTCCAGATCTCCCAACAGGATACGCTCGTTCCCAAATGGCCCTCGACAAATTAAAGGAAAGACAGCTTAACTCAGAGGTCATTCCTTTGCTCACCAACCCCATTAAGAAGGATTTGGAGCCTTGCTTTGGGTGGCATGCCGCCACTCCCTGTTTCTCACCTCCCCTTACTTGCTTGGTTGCCATCAACTGGTATAGCAATCAAGGGGTACATTTCCATAGTGTTATTGTGGGGCTAGGGCCATGGGTAGGAATCAAGGCAATGTGTCTTAACTAAAACAACTTTATTACTACAACACACAACTCTTAAGTAAACATAGTTCCAGAACTAGAATGCTTAGAACAGATTAGAAACATATGAAGATTGCTGAGTTAGAACAGAATAGAAACAAATGAAGATTGCTGAATTGTCTGAGACTTATAGATCCTGAGCATCTGCCCTTCCCTACTTGCTGGGACTTACAAATCCTTTTCAAGTCTCCCCCCAATGTGTCAAAAAGCCTTAGTCAATCTGGGCCTTAGATTCTGGAACCCAAAAAGCCACCAGACCCAGCATGGTCAACAGAGTGGTGTTAACTTATCAAAGAGATGCCATGTTTTCACTGCAAAATCAAACCTATCTGGTAGAATAGGGCTCTATGGCTTTATTCTGCATTAAAGTGCCTCCCCTCCCCCAAACAGCCTCCTCAGGCCCCACTCCCCAAATCTCCAGAGCTGACAATCTTAGCCATGGCATGTCGGTCTTGTCCATTCCTTTCAAGGTTGTACTCTTGCCTCACATCTTGTAATCAGGAAAGCAATTCAGCAATGACAAGTACAGATACATCAAGATGTCTTGGGTGGGTGGGGGTTGGTGAGTGGAGCAGCTGCTGTCTTTTGCCCCTTCTTCAGCAGGGGATTTAAAGAACAACATCCAACATCCAGAGTAATAAGTGACAAGACTACCACAGTCTTTCTCCTGTACAAGATCATGCGGAGAAACCTCACTGTGAACCAGCTCTTCACAGAAACAGCCTGCAGCAGGAGTTTCGCTGCCACGTTTTCATTATAAAGGATCCCATAGAGGGAGGCAATGTGGCTGGCTTGTCTATGTGAATAACCCAAAGATGTGCAGCTTGGCCGAAAGAACCTGAGAATGGCCTGGGCAGAGGGAACAACATGATTCTACAAGTAATTGCAGGCTCTGGGCTCTAAGAAAGTGATTACATTTTACAAAGCTGAAGCCCCATGTAGGACATGCTTGCAAATGTGAAGCCCTGAAGCTAAGATCTGCAACAGTGGAGTCCAAGCACATGCTGAGTAGATAATCCAAGAAAATGAGCAAAATGACATGTACAAACTATAAGGTCAAGGAGTCAAGCATGCAGGAAATACCTATATACGCCTCAAGTTCAGTTTGGAAGAAAGCACACTTAAGGAATCAAACCCATTGGAATCAGAAACCACTTCAACCTGTCTCTCGTCATGCATACAGCATGAATGGCAACCATCCAACCCCTTTCCCATATACACACAGAGGCTGCTGCTCCTCCTGCCAACTCTGCTCCTGTGTCAGCCAAGCTGTATTCCTTGTGTTCTGCCTGCTGCAGACAGATGGGCAGGCAGGAGCACTGGTGTATCTAGAAGGGCAGGGGGTCTCAAGCCCCAGGCACCACTTCTTTGGAGTGAATATGTAGACCCCCCTTAACTGCATCCCAATCTTGAACTCCCCACAAAGTTTGAGATAGGGACACAGTTGAAGAATGAGGAGCTGGGCTCACCCTGCCAGCAATCTCCACTAGTTAGTCGGGTGTGAGGCTGGCCCTGCCCAATCTCCACATGGGGATGGGAGCAGCAAGGGCCAGCTGCTCTCATCCCTCTAGCTTTATACTGTTGGTTATGCTCCTCATGCTATACCTCTGACCCAACATGGAGCTGAGTGGGGCGGAGCCAACAGTATAAAGCTAGAGGGCTGAGGCCAGGGTTGGATCTAGCTCTATGCAGCTTAGAGCTGGATCCAAGGGCCTCACCAGGCTCAAATGGGCCCTTGCTGCTCCCATCTCCGTGTGGAAATTGAGCAGCGTCAACCCCACACCTGACCTCCAAGCCGAACTGGCCCTGTTCACAATCTCCTTGTGGAGATTGTGGGTGGGGTCAGCCTGGCTTTCTGGCCTTCAACTGTGCCTTGTGTCTAGTGGGGACTGCGGTACCTGGGTAAGCATTAGGCGCCATTTGAAGTAGATACATTCCTTGGTAGGAGGGCAGGGCAGTTGGTTGGGCTGGTGGCAGTGGAAGACTCAAGAAAGCATCACAAGCCAGCCAGCTCACAGGATTGCTTCTCAGCACTACACATCCATTTCTCTTCCTCTGCTGCATGGCTGTTGCTTTGACTACCTTTGAAAACATTTGAATTGCCGGTCCACAGAGCAAGCAAACAAAGCCTTTTCTCCCCAGCACCATGGTTTGTTTGCTTTGGCCATAAGAGGATAAATAGAGCTGTGTGCAGCATACACCGCAAGAATGTGGCAAGAGATTATAGTCGCCAGGACTGGGTTGGTAAATACCTGGAGATATTGGGGGTTTGGAGAGGAAGGACGTCAAGCAGGGGCGTAACGAGGCAAACTGTAGCTCTGGGCAAAACCTGAGTTGGATGCCCCCCCCCCCCATGGGCGGCCACTCCACCACGACCAAAAATTGTTTTGCACCAGGACATTGGTGCCTGCAGGGGGTGCATTTTTAGACATATCAGCACCAAAATTTCAGCATATTATCAGGAGACTGTCCTTATACTACCCCCCAGGTTTGGTGAGGTTTGGTTCAAGGAGTCCAAAGTTATGGACCCTCAAAACTGTAGCCCTCATCTCCTATTAGCTCCCATTAGAAACAATGGGGGATGGGGCACCCCCTTTGGGAGTCCATAACTTTGGACTCCCTGAACCAAACCTCACCAAACTTGGGGGGTAGCATAAGGACAGTCTCCTGATGATACACTGAAATTTTGGTGCCGCTAGCCTAAAAACTGCGCCCCCTGCAGGCCAATAATGGAAAACCACTAAAAATACCCAAAAACGAACCCTGCATTTTGATGCCCCCCACAAGGTGGTGCCCTGGGCAGCTGCCCACCTTGCCCAATGAGTATTACACCCCTGACGTCAGGCAAGTATAATGCCATGGAATCCACCCTCCAAAGCAGCCATTTTCTCTAGGGGAATTTATTTTGGTTGTCTGAAGATGAATTGTAATAGCAGAAGATCTCCAGGTGCCACATTATAAAATTAAACAGTCTTCAGGAACATTTGACAAATTTCTACATCAGGCAGGGACATGTACTTTGTAAGGGGAGACCTGGAAATGTGTGTTTATAGGGTTGTCAAACTCCAGGTGGTACCTGGAGATCTCCCGCTATTACAATGCATCTCCAGATAACCAGCATAAAATCAACTGGGGGGAGGGGGCTGGCTTTTACATCTATTGACCAGCATCTCTTGTTCCCACTGCCCAAGGCTCCAAATGGGCAGAGCTTCACAGTCCTAAACATGATTACTATTATACTATTGTACTATGCAAAAATGAATAACAATCTGAGACACCTATGGGGGTAATCAATTGCAGATCATCCCTGCGCAGGCCTGACAAAGTTTTGAAACCATAGATAGCCCTCTCCAGACAACACCCATTCATTGTAATAAAAAATCAACACTCCCAGTCTTCACAAATATACTTTGTAAGTATGCAGACACCATCCTCATGTCTGCAAAATATGTAGGCAGGGACGGGGCTCCTATTGTTGTTCCCTCTCTGCATGAATTGATTTCATAAAAGAAATTATGATTATATGGGTCAGACGCATGGCTGCCAAGAGCCATCATGGGGTCTCAATACAGAGACGCACTCTCATACCAGCCAGACATTAGAAAAAAAATCACCACTTACCTGACTCCATGGATCTCCAGGATAATTGAGCCCATCCTTCCACATATGGGATTTTGCCCTCTCCATCTATGATGTAAAAATAATGATTTTGCACTTTTGTAGAAAACTGGCTTCAAACTCTCTTAAAGTACTTCCACAAACACCACTCTTCTAAACCCTTTCTTAACCTCCCTGTCTTCCCTATCCTAAAGCATGGGTGCAGCTGTATAACTGCATTATGCAGTTTGTGAGTGATGTATCTTAATGGTATTCTCCCTACCAACTCAGCACTTATTAACAAGTATTAACAAGTATTAACAAGTATTAACAAGCACTGCTTCTGTTCAGTTCAGAAAATATTGCCCTTCTTTGGCCTAGCTCTCACAAATGCACTTGGTTAGGCCTTTGGTCTCTGCTTCTAGGTGGGTAGTAGTTCTGGTTTGGGTTAGCTGTTGAGAATATATGGTTCCCCATTACCTTCATGGCTGGAACTCTGCCGTTCACTTGAGTCAGACCACTGTCTTTCTCTGGCATAGACCTTTCTGTCCCTGGTACAATGGAGATTGCCCCTGAATCTCAACATACACCTTTTTGCATTCATCTTTTCAGGTCTTTGTCAGTATATTGTGCTCCAGTCTCAGCTGACTCTCCCAGTGGTCTCAGCCATTCATATATTTTTTATGTTGTTTTACATTCATAATTAGCAATAATTCCTCAAGATGCAGTTCCATATCTACTTAAAAACTGATGATTGGTCAAAGATAATCAGCCTGAACACTATTTTATTTCCTATCTTTTAAATTCCAACTGCATCTTATTTTGGCATGGAGTATCTCCAACACTACTCATAATCTATTGTGGGGATTATAGGTAATATTCCATGGATCAAAAGAGAGGATCACAGGGAAATTAAACAGGAGGTACGGTTTCCAGCCTCAAGGCAGGGGCTGGAGTTCTCCAGAAATAACTACTAATCACTAAATGACAGAGATCACTTCCCATGGCTGAACTGGCAGCTCTAGATGGCAGACTCTATGGCATCACCGCCCCACTGGGCGGCTTCTCCTCTCCAGACTCTGCTCTCCCAAGCACCAACTCCCAATCTCCAAGAATTTCCCAAGATGGTGTTAGCAACCTTAACAGGAAATGAAGTTCAGCCCTTCATTGAAAGTGCCCTGTGATGCTAAAAGAAGTTTGTTTTACATAGGTATATGATGAACAGTAGATTTAACCTTAAACAAATAAATTTAAAAGAAACGTGTATAGCATCTATAGATGATGTGGGATGGGGGAGGTATTAGAAAAGAAGCTAAGGCAAGGTGATCAGAAATTAACACAGAAGGGTCAAGATGGAAAGCTCTCCAGCAGGTATATTTCATGACAGACAAGATGTCTTGGTTGCCAGTGCTTGCGGGAGAGGGGGTTTGTCTGCAACTCTCAATGTTTCTTAATTTTACAATCTACAAGTTGTGTAGATGCTTGTTTAAGGACAGAACTGATAACAATGGTTGGGAAGCAGAGATGGTGCCACAAGTATTTTCCTAGGGCAGAAATCTTCCCTGTTATAGTGTTTCAACACAAACATTGCCTTATTCCTTGAATTGCTTTGCTGGGGGAGGGGGGTGTTGCTAATACATTTAGGAAGAGGAATGCTTGTGTTGAACAGTAGAGAAACTGAAGATGCCAAGTCCATGTCCCTTTCACTGTCAATTACATTTCTGTTTTCAATCATTGCCAAGGCAACCCATTATACAATGGAATACATTTATATTTGTATATTATCCCTCATCAAAACTCCCCCACAATGCTTTACAGCATGTCAATGGAAAAAAACAAAGGTTATGAGTGAAATCTTAAAAGACAAAGAAACTTTGTGACTTGGTGAAGTGGGGAGTAAAGCAGTTGGTAAAGCTGTCTTAAAGATACAAACAAGTGTGCAGTTAAAAAGGGAGGTTAGAATGTGAGGAAAAAGAAAGGACAGAGTAGAAAAACAAGGTAGTGTATCAAACCATTGGAAAGGTGATATCCTCTACCTTTTGCAACTATGCTATTGACTTCAGAGTTGAGGCTACATGAGGCATAAACTCCTTTTTCTGGACCTCTGTGACCCTACTTTTGCCTGGCTGGCTAAGGAGGGGCCCCCGATCTTCACTGCTTTAGTTATTAGGACTGGCTAGTGAATATAAACCCATGTTATGTTCTGTGCATGATTTTGTTCATGTAGCTGGATGCTTTCTCTTCCCATGGCCAAGCTTTCATGAGTGGATACAGTCTTGTGAGAGTTCAGGGAATTGAATAAGAGACATGTGGCTTCCATGGCTGTTGCTAAAGAGGGCTAGAGATTGAACAGGATTACCTTCTCAGTTACCTTGAGAAGGATTTGAACTGCAAACCCTAGTGCCAAGACAGGCTTGAAGGCATGCTTTCTTTTTGTTTGCTTTTAGCTCAGAGTAGACATTGCCCTTATGCAGAAGAAATTGCTAGAAGGAACTCATGAATGGTGAGCCAAGCCACTGAAGGGGAACTGAAAATATGATTTTAGGCCACCCTGCCTTGCCTCTAGCTGTGGCAGTCCCTAAAACTTCAGTAGGCAAATTAAGTCATTTGCAAATTGGTCTTGTCTCCAGTGACTGGATTTCCTGTAACAAGTAAATTCACAAATCTGTATTTAAAGCTGAGTTGCACTGGAGAGATACGTTACAGGTAAGCTTGCTATATCAATGATGTATTCCATAACCCTATGCATTTATACTTGGTAGTAATTCCCATCATATCCAGTAGAGCCAAACTAGGCACTACCTCTTCTTTAATGAGTTGGATCAGGATATTCCTGATCTGATTCCCATTCCCTTTAGTCAGATAGAAGCTGCCGGGGAACTAATTTCCCAAGTGCTGCATGGGGTCAACTTGGAGTGAGACTATGGTGTGTGGGAAAAGGAGTTTCTGTCTTCCTCCAAAGCCATTTCCTTGAGAGTGTTATTTACCCATTAAGCAGGCTACACATTTAGCCCTTAGAGAATTGCTATTCTAGAGTAATACAGGAGAGAATGTCAGAGCAAATCTCAGATGGTTAGCTAGGTAGAAACTCTGCATGATGTTTAGCTCTTTGGCATATTTCAAGGACAACATTGTCTTCAAAGACAAAATGCAAGCATGACAGAATACAAGAAACTCTAAATATTATATCTTGAAAAGCTTTAAATAGATGATCTATTTTTTGAAATTCTTTTATCAGGGAAATTTCAATACTTCCTCTTCAGAGATCTGCTCGAGGTGGCTTACAATGAAGCCACAATATAAAACTAGCCATTAAAAACAAGCGGACATAAATGGCATCAAAACTATCCACAAAAGAGAAGCAGATCATTAAAAAGCTGTTGTCAACCCTCCTATTCTAAGCCTAAGTAAAATTTCATGTTTTGGCCTGGAAGCAGATGGGAAATTGTGCAGATATTTCAGTAAAGAAATGACACAATCCCTGTAGTCAACCTCAAACAGTAGCCTAACCACTGCATTTGGGACCAATTGACATTTCAAAGACAGCCCCACAACAACACATTACAGTAATCAAATTATATTTATCTGAAGATAGTTTTATTTAGTGAAAATGAAGGGGCCCTGTTTGCCCCTTTCTTGAGCTTCATGTGGACTCAGTGTTAGGGGGATGTTATCTGGGTGATTGAGATAGTTCCTAACTCTATGTAACTGACTGAAATAACAAACCAATGCTGCCCAAGAGATACATATAACCACTGCCAGATGTGCATTCTTTCCTTGATCTTTACTTTATGGCTTCACACACTTTGTAGGAAACTAGGCTTCCCTAGGCATCTCTGTCCCATGAGACAAAAATTACATCTCATGGGGCAGGAAGCCAGGTGGCTCTCTCACTATCTGCTGCTGACCTTGGGGCGCCTCGACTCCAAAGACTGTTTTTCACAAATTCTTGGGAAATCGGGGGGACGGCTTTCAGCGGGGAATAAAGGGACTGTGAATGCCAGTTTTGTCAGAACTGGCTATGCCAAGTATGGTGCTTCGATACTGCAACAATAAACACTGCTGCTCAGTAGTTCAGAGTCTGTTTATTGACTTAAAGCTCCAAGACCTAACACTCAGTCACATGATCACAAACCTATAAATGTCCAAGAAAAGGGCAAAAAGCCCTCCCCCCAGCAGCCATTTTGACCAGAGAAAACAGCGCAGGAGGGAAGACAGAAGCTCCCCCTCCTCCCTCTCACAGTACTCAGAATGGCACCAAGTGATGGAGTGGTTTATAAGGTGAGTCCACAATGGAATGCATGTCTCATGTCACATTTATCATATAGGTAGACCCTCAGTCTACTGTTTTCTCCCTACCCATCCTCTTTAGCTAGGTTTGAAAATGGCACCCTGGAAACAGGGAAGATCACATCCTGAAACCTTTGAAACAGCAAAAGTTCACAATATACTACAGGGAAGCAAATAATTTCAACATTCATACTGAACAAACATCCAGCAGCTTTTTATTACATTTAAAATGTTAATATCTCACCTTATCCTCTTAGACTCAAGGCAGCTAACAATGCTTCAAGCACATTTCTTTTATTTGAAATGCAAGTTTTAAAATACCCTACAACAGATAATCTAAAACCAATATGTAATCAAACATTTAAAGAACGTATAACAATAAAAAAAGCATTGTATGACCCTGCCAATGACAATGACTCACACATTCTCTACCAGTAAATGTGGCTATGTTGTTGGCATGCATGATGCAGGCCTATAGCCAAACAGGGCAGTCATTTCTAAGGGCCTACCAGTCATTTCTTAGTATCATAGACAGCCCAGACTAAGACGGATATCAATCTTCGGTTACCCACTGAGGAGAAAGACAAACACACACACTCTGTGAGATAGTATTATTTTGCATCTGAAATTCTTCAGGTGTTTCTCAGGCTGCCATATAACTAGGTTTATATTCCAAAGTATTAGATTTGTATATAGGTGTATATTTTTTTCCACACAGCCTGGCAAGTCTTCTTATAATTTGTATACAAACTGTAACCTGCGGAAAGAAATACGTTTCCCATTGTAGCTTGCAGGCTTTGCATAACGAAGACAGAAAATGCCTTTTAGCAAGAGTACTTGTAAGTATAAATCACAGCATTTACATGGAAGGCCGATCTGCTTGCAGTGATACTTCCTGGCTGGCATCCGATATCCCTTCTCCGTCTGTTGACATGATTATTCTCTCTGGGGATATCTATTTGAGTTAGACAGATGTCAGTAAAGATGGGCATGTGGAAGGCATTACTTCTTGCTCAGTGCTTTGTCAAAGATGTGTCATTAGATGATGACAGTTCAGTACAGAGGTTGCCTTGGAGCTTGTAAGGTTTTGAGTTCAGAAAACTGAATCCATGAGACCACAAAAAAAGCTCTGTGCAGCGCATTTCAGGCCTGGTCCAGGCATGCATGTTTATCAGTTGATGATTGCTGCATCCAGTGACAATTTGCATGAGTGAGTGGATCATCACACATCAAGCAAGACAGGCAAAGCTTTCATGTAAAGTCCAATGCAATATTGTTCAAATTCACATTCGATGACCAATCATCAAGCAAGTACTAATATACTATTTGATTAAGAATCACTTGAACAAACATCTTCTGACAAAGGGAGTTTTGACTCTAAAATGCTTATACCCTGAAAATCTTGTTGGTCTCTCAGGTGCTACTGGACTCAAATCCAGCTAAGCAGCTCCTTTGAATGGTGGATGAAGGCTGATTCACACAGTCGACACGGTGGGCAGGGCATGTGGTTGCCAAAAGGATTTTGGATCAGATGGCACTTGGAAGTCTGTGAGGCTAACTCAATTCCCACATATGTGGGTACCTGATTCAGATTGGGACTGTGACACACATAGAAAATGAGCTAGGTAGTCCGATCCAGAACCCCTGGTAGCAAGATGCAGTGCTGCTGCAGCAGCTCCTCGACACCCCCAGCAGGGATTCTTAGCAGTGTGGGGAGGCAAAACACAAAACAAAAACCTAATCGCTGCCAAAAAGCCCTCAATTGGGCTCTCTAGGCTTATAACATCCAAAAGGATGGCAAGCCCAAGTCCCCAGCACAGGCTTCTGGCAGGCAACGGCTGGGCAGAAGCCGACTAATATCAGTTCCACCCCCAACCATGCCTCCAGAATGGCCCTGCTATGCTGGCAAATGCACAGAAGCACTGACAAGGTGCTCTGCACTGAGTCTTCCTGCCATGGAGGGCTGTGGAGGCCACCCTCGGTGGACTTGCCCCTCTGCCGGGATAAGTGCTCCAGGAAGGGCAAACCACCAGCGCAGCCCCACACCACCTCCACAGGTGGATTTGGTCCCCTTTCTCTGGATTGGCTTATAAGACTCACATCACCTCCAACATTTTCCTGACCTGAAATAGTAGGGTTGCCAACCTCCTGGTGTCGGCTGAAATTTGCTGGGATCATAACTGATCTCCAGGTGACAGAGATGTTCCACCTGGGAAAATGGCTGCCTCCCCCAAACCACAGGCTCCCCTCCCCCCCCCCCCCAAATCTTCAGGTATTTCCAGAATAAGTAACCCTATGAAATGGCCCCAGGAGCAGTCATCTGCCCTCTTGGGAAAACTAACAGGTAGCGATCATTACATGTAAGGTCAAATTTACACATTACACAGTTGTGTTTGATGGCAGTGACACAAGGCCTTTGAATTAGAAATTCAGTGGGAGCATTGAGCTTACCAGAATTAAGCCTGCCCTTTTCTCCTTGAGTCCAGGGAATATGGGCAGGTGCAGCTTTAGCCTTCCCTTCCATGCTGCTTTTTCCTCCTTAAACAACCTCATGGTGCTGTGTTTGGGTCAGTGTATGAAATCACATTACATAAGTGGCTACATGGAAGTTCTGCAACAGCGCTAGAGAAGCTCCACCAAATGGTTTAAGGAGAAGTAAAAGGATAAGAAGCAGAGCATGTCATGAAAACTGCAGGGGGGGGGGGGACTTAAGACCCTTCTCCTTGAGTGCTGTTGTCCCAATCTCAACCAAGCCCATGCACACATGCAAATTAATACATGGGGAACTCCAGAACACATCTATCACAGCTTTGTAGCATGTGAGTCAGCATAAGTAAGTAGGTCTTTCAATCTGATAACTTAATGTGTGATTTGAACACTCTTCGTACAGGGTTGTGTAGAAATAGATTTGTTTGCATCATTGTGCATAAACACACATATTTTGGGAAGGGAGGAAGAACTACTTCAATCAGTCCCATGGCCCTACGAGCTTGCATTAGTAGTGGAGGTGGTGAGCATGCTGACTTCTCCACACTTTGAACACAACCTACGTGTTGCTGCCTCTGCTATGGAATGCCACCCAACTGCTATCCTCACAACTCTGTCTCCACCTCCATCTGTTAAGGAGATTCTTAACATGGCCACATTGGCTGCACTTTTGGTAAACATGGCCCGGCTCCATGATGCTGAGACTGGTCTGTAACGTAAGAGACATTGTATATGGGATGGATGAGTGTTTTTGCTAGCATCCCAGTGGTGAGAGCCCTGTATGCAACAACTCTGGCTGGCTATATAAACCAAAGAACATTAGTCCAAGCACAAGGCTTTCAGCCTAGTCAACCAGATGTGCCTTGAACTCAACATACCTACTGACCTGGGAGAGCATTTTAATTTGCCCCATGTGACCTACACTGCAATTGGTAGACTAAAAACCCATTCACAATAACTTGCTATTCCCTCATTTGAGTGCCTGGTGTAACTGCCCTGGCATAACTGCTGGAACATTCCATTCTAAGCTCTCATCTGCCTAGTGCATTAAGGACTGCAAGTTAGGTGTTAACTGGATCCAAAAATATTTTAGTTTGACTGGTTTGTGGATCAGTGTCACTGCCACCTGAGGTTCAGCCAATCAAAGGTTAGCTACCTGCTTTCTACTGTCTCAGCAGAGCCTTTAAAACTGCCCTTCAAAACAAGTTTGCATGTCTGAAAGACATGGTGTGCCAAGATTTCTCAGTATAAATCCATGAAGTAATAAAGAATTTAACAGGACTCGTTGGAATTTTATTTTCTTGCAATGCATAATAAAATAGTTTGCACAATTATAAGAGAAATGATGAACTAATATTAAGTAGCTCAACTGCTTATTATAGCAAGATACATAAGGATCTAGTGGCAATTTAAAGAATAACAAAATTGATTCCAGAATAATCTTTTGAGTCAGAGCTCACTTCATCAGATGCATGAAGTGTTCATCCATCAGGCAGGCATATTTATATTCAGCAGAAGGTTGGGGGAGCTGGAGACAGGTGTTACAAAACTCTTTATATTGCACTAAAATGGCTTGCTTTATAACACCTCTTGTTGCTAAGTTTCCTGTCAGCTTGCATTATTTTCACCTTTTATTTCTCTTGGCTGGCAGTGATTAGGGAGTTCCACTCTCTGTAGTAAAATTTATTCCTTCTGCTCTTAAAACAAGGAGCTTGTATGTATCATCTGATTTTTTTAATATTTAATGATTTTGGACTTATTTTTTATTTACACAGGTGCTCACATTTCTAATCAAGGAATATCACAGAATTCTAATGGATCAACATGTCATGCCTTATGAAGCGAGATTCGACTCAAAGTTTTGTTAATAAGTTTTGTTAATCTAAAAACTTGTTTAAAGTATATTAGTCTAAACTTCACTGGACTGCTGTTTTACTCTGGCGCTATAGCCTAACACAACCTCCCCTCAGATATCGCCCTCTTTAAATGGTATGGATATGCAAAGTCTGTGTAAATCAAATCTGCATAGTAAATGAAAAATATGCACAATTGGTAGTCATTAATAAAGTATGTTCACACAGTATTCAAACTAATATTCAGCTAACTGATTAAAGAAACTCCAGTTATTTTTTAGAAGAAGAGTTGGTTTTATACCCTGCCTTTCCCTCCTGTAAGAAATCTCAAAGGGGCTTACAAACTCCTTCCCTTCCTCTCCTCACAACAGACACTTCATGAGGTAGTTGGGGCTGAGAGAGTTCAGAGAGAACTGAGACTAGTCCAAAGTCTCCCAGCAGGCTTCATATGTAGGAGCAGGGAAACAAATCCAGTTCACCAGATAAGAGTCCACTGCTCATGTGAAGGAGTGGGGAATCCAGATTAGAAACTACACAATAACACCCTTCTGCAGCAAAACAAGTATCCCATGCAATTTACACTCAGGAGATAAAATGCAAGTTCTTTTAAAACCACCAAATTAAATTATAATTAGAAGCTGGGCTCCATAAGAAACGTTAAACATATCAAATTAGGTGTATTAAAAGTTGCAGGATAAAACAAGGTAACTATATGAAAGGGTAAGGTAAAAAAGGGTTCTAGTAAAAGTAATCTACAAAACATCAAAGTAATCTCCTAAAACCCTTCTGCCAAGGCAAGCTATCACTCAGAGATTCCTCCATAGAAACTTACTAAGGCCGTTTCACTTGCGGCCAGGATGCGCTTCTAATGCTGCCAAGAGTTCTGGCGGCGTGCGAAGCTGCAAGTCTGCCTGGATGAACGGGCGAGGCGGAAGAGCCGACGTGGCGGCAGGTGGCTCCGCATGGAGATGCCTCTTCCCCGATCCCCTCGCCCCACTCACGGTGTAGCCTGCGTCATCAGCCTGCTGGGCGTGCCAGAGTCTCCGCCCATCGCTGCCCTCCGACCCCTGGGAGGGTCGGAGGTGACAGTGTGAGCAGGGCCACTCTGCAGGCTACAAGGACGAGACACCGTGAGTGGGGCGAGGACGGCGAGACAGCGTCTTCCCGCGCTGATTCGCACCAGCGCCGCCCGGAAGAGCGGCTTCCTCCAACAACAACCTCTTTAGCACAAAGGTTGTTGTTTAGGGCGGCCTTGACGCAGCTCTGGGGGGGAGGGAAGCAGTCAGGTCGCCGCTGCTGCGAATTTGCAGCAGCGGCGCCTGGGTATTTAACGGGCGGCGCGGGGGCGGTGTTTTTACCGCCCCCAGGCCGTCGTTAATGGGCCGTGCGGAAACGGCCTAAGACAAATTAAAATGCCTTCTGAAAAAGTACAGTCTTTAGGTTCCTCCAGCAAGCCCACAAAGAAGATGATAAATGTAGTTTTTAAAGGGGGGGGGGTCCACAATGGAAGCAATTGCTGAAAAACTGTGTTATGGGTACTCTAAGCTCACCCCTGATAATGCTGGTTCTCATAATAATGTCACCAGCAGATCTCAACTCCTATTTTGGTTACTGAATAATCTATCAACTAATCCTGCACATATTTATATTGGAACAAAAGAATAGTTCTGGATGGGGAAAAGGTGATAAATGCCTTTTTTGTTGCCGGTACCATCTTAGACGAAATACTTTCACTTGCATGAGAGCAAAAAAAATCTCTTCTAAGATGGTGCCTGCCACCCACAATCTCTGTGAACTTGTTAAAAAACATCTGCTTCCTGGTTGAACAACACCACCCTTCCAGTCAGTCAAAGGTTTTTCAACAGACTGACAGCTCTAAAACATGTGAAGGAGTGTTGCTGTTATTGTTGTTTTGCTGTAATAGGGTTTTTAAGGCAAGAGACATTCAGAGGTAGTTTGCCATTTCCTCCCTTTACATCATGACCCTGGTATTCTGTGGAGGTCTCCCAGCCAAACACTTGGCAAGATTGGGGCCAAGAAGGTGTAACTAGCCCAAGGTAACCAACTAGTCCAACATCTTAACTATTACACTATGCTGGCATTCAAGGAGATATTTAGCCTGGTATTAATAAAGTAAATATTTATATGAAATTAACAGTAGGGCGGGAAACAAAGCTCTGGGACAATTAAATATTTTCATATAATATCTGCTAAAACCCCTGTCTTGAATATAAGTGTATGTTGTATTTAAACATCTCTCTTAATTGGCAGGATCTTCTTAGTGCATTGTTCAGAAGCAATACATGCTTATCTAGTTTCTTTTCCCTGGTGCTACCGATGTGCTACAAGTGCACCTTGTCCTGCTTCCTTCCTCTGTTACCAGTCAGAGCTTTGCATCAACGTTTTCCTCTGTAGGCCATTTCAGATGAGCTCAGCTTCATTGCATGAGTTTCAGTACCTAAGCAGAAAATTGAGAAAAATACAAAAGTACCGACTTGTGACACAGAATAGCAGCTGTCTATTTCCTCTGCACTTCAGATGTGGTTCTGCAGTTGAAATCTTTGGTTTATGGTAAAAATAGTCAACAAGCGCAACACTCAGGAAAAGAAAACCACTGAGTTCAAGTACAAATTAGAGGAGGGACTTCAGAGGAGCACTCCAGCGCAGCTGGATACTTGGAAGGATATCAGCGGCAACGGAGCATGCATCCTCAATTTTTGGTTTGAACTTCTTTGCCTCATTTGCTGATTCCTATTATTTGAAGGAGCCCACATTTTATTCTGGTCCTAGCCCTTCCCTCTGTCTCTCAAATACACACTCTTGCGGCAGGATCCATGCTGGACCTCTGCTTATCTTACTTTATACTGAGCTAGTACAGGGCAGATGACAACTCATGTCCTCCTAGTGACTGGGAGAAGAGAGACTCATTAGAAGTCCAGGGCACTGGCAAACTATTTATCCTTCACTGTCTCATAGGTTGCCAAGTTTTGCCATCAAATATTTTTGTACCAGAGTAAGGTCTGGCAGCAGTACTCTCTAGAGCAGGGGTAGGGAACCTGCGGCTCTCCAGATGTTCAGGAACTACAATTCCCATCAGCCTCTGTCAGCATGGCCAATTGGCCATGCTGGTAGGAGCTGATGGGAATTGTAGTTCCTGAACTATCTGAAGAGCCTTCTAGGATTCCCCTACTCTAAATGCACGAGTCTACAACGCCGCAGCTCTCCAGATGTTCATGGACTACAATTGGCCATGGTGGCAGGGGCTGATGGGAATTGTAGTCCATGAACATCTGGAGAGCCGCAGGTGGCAGACCCGTGCTCTAGATCTAGCAATGAAGCCCAGAGCAGAGGTGGAGGTGGAGCCAGCAAGCATAATCAAGCAGTTTTGGTGGTTTGGGTAGTGGGGCCTATTTATCTATGCTGCACAGCTAACAAATAGGAATGTAAAGACTGTTCTGTCCTTTGCTTTTCTGGTAACTGGCCTGGAAGCAAAAAAAAGGCTACACTAATTTTACTTCTAGTCACAAAGCAAAAGTACTTCATCAAATACTCTGACTCATTAATGAGTACCATATATACTCATATATAAGTCGACCCGCATATAAGTCGAGGCACCTAATTTTACCACGAAAATCTTGGAAAACTTATTGACTTGCGTATAAGTCGAGGGTGGGAAATGCAGCAACTACTGGTAAATTTCAAAAATAAAAATAGATACCAATAAAATTACATTAATTGAGGCATCAGTAGGTTAAATGTTTTTGAATATCTATTTCAAAGAAAAACAGTAAACTTGCTCTGTAGGTGGAAAAGAGGGTCAACAAAAACAATATGGTCTCAACAATAACTTTAAAAATACAAAAACCTTAGCTCAACTAGCAACCAAGCTAAAACACAAGAATTAAAATCCTTCAAAACTGGATTTTTGGTCAGGGGAGGAATGTTTATGTTAGCAGTACCAACATTTCAGAGTATCTTTAGGAGAACCTCCTGATGATACCACCCAGGTTTGGTGAAGTTTGATTCAGGGGTCCAAAGTTATGGACCCTTAAAATGGAGCCCCATCTACTATCAGCTCCCATTGGAAAAATGGGGGATGGGGCACCCTTTTTTGGGGTCCATAACTTTGGACCCCCTGAACCAAACTTTACCAAACTTGGGTGGTATCATCAGGAGAGTCTCTTGAAAAATCCCTGAAATTTTGGTGCCGCTAGCCTAAAAGCTGCACCCCCTGGTGACCAACAAAGTAAAAACACTAAAATATTTTTGAAAATACACCTGACTCATGTATAAGTCGAGGGGGCTTTTTCAGCACAAAAAATGTGCTGAAAAATTCGACTTATATGCGAGTATATATGATATTTGTGTTCATGAAGTGCCACTGAATTTATATATTATGTTGTGGCCTCTGTGCAGCTTTGGTCTATAAAGAAGTCTGAAGTGATCTGCACCACTACTGATAGTAAGGGAGGAGAAATCATGCCCTCCCTCCACCAGAAATGTCCCTTCAAATTAAAAGTAGTATATGATAGGGAAGGTCTATCCTATTCATTTGCAAGCTGTACTAGTTTTGTGTTTACATGAAATTATTAATCTAGAGAAATCTGGGAAAGTTTAACCCTTCCCCTGCTGTCTGGAATAGTACAATCCTTTCTACCATCTCAACACTCTGCCACTTTACTTTGCCTATGCATAGTCCAGGCCTAACATTACTTGGATTGTGCCCATAGCTCTGGACTGTGACTTGACCTCAGAATCTTGGTGTAGCAAGTTGGAGCAATGGAGCATGTTTTCCACATTTAAAAATAAATAGTGCTCTATGATTCTAAGGGAACTGTGGTTCAGGGACAGAGCATCTGCTTGGCATTCAGAAGATCCCAGGTTCAATCCCTAACATCTCCATGTTAAAATAATTCGATAGTGGTGAAAGACCTCTACCAAGACCTTGGCAATACTTATAGAGTGATAAGCCATTGGTATGACTCAGCATGAGGTATATTCATGTCTTCACTTGGAATTCATGTCTTCACTTGGAATTTCTGTTCCTCATAAAGCTCCAACAATTTAATTTTTATCAAGAAGCTCACTTGGCCAAAAAGTGATTTCAGAAAGATTTGGAGGGGGACGAGGTCGTCTGTTCATTTGCTTCTGTGGTTCCATGGAAGTAGGTTGCTGAAGCTGCCACAGAAATGATTACAAGAGTGGTGTGGTAGGAAAACTGGCCCTGTTTCTGCTACGGAGGAGTTTTGCACACTGGTGGAAGCCTCCGGAGCAACAAAGGGGCATTTCAAAGGGACCTCAACCTTTGCGGTTCAGGAAATTTGCGGAGCAAAGTCATTGCCGCAGCAGAAACGTGGCAGCCACGCTGCAGCACTGGGGGCTGTGCAAAACTCCCAATTGCATCAGGGCATTTCCCATACCAACAGAGGGGCAATTTCGGCATGCAAAATCAGCCCTAGATAACCTTTTTAACTTAACTTACAAGTTCTGTGCTGTTTAGAACATGAGAAAATTTTATAAGTGACTTAACTCTTATTTTACAAAGAATGTTTTCTTGATTATAGAACACAGAATTAATGCTATAGAACTTAGTATTGCTTCCAATATATTGATGCTGGTGGAAAGTAGTAACCAGTGGCCAGGAAAAGAAGAATCCAGTTAAAACGACATGCAAGAAAAAGAGCAGATGAGAATTTGGGAAATGAAACACTTGGAAAAAATATTGCATGCTTCTTAAATGTCTTGATTTTATGCATTGCTTCTGGTTCTTTGTTTCCTCTCTCTCTTTATGGTAGCCAGTGTTCTGGTAGCTAGAGCTGAAAGACCTGTGGCATTAATTAGTCCATCTTATTTTAACCACTTGAAATCTGTTTACAACTAGGTGTACTTGAACACTCACAAGATCAGCACATATCATTGGTGATCATTGGCAATCTATTTAGAAGTCCCTGAAAGAATCTGGATGAATCCAGTTGCAATGCAACTAGATGGCTTCTTGCAGCAAATCTCTCCCAGTTGTTCTTCTACTGAAACAACCTCAGATTTTAAATGGCACGTTTCCCCTTTTTACAACATGTTTGAGATTATTCAGTTGGGATTTGCAGCCTTTGGTGTCTGCTCATTTAACCAAATAATCAGCTCTTGCAGGCACTTTTCAAATAAATGCGACTGACTGTACATGGGCAAAAAGAGGAAATGCATTATATGTGATATTCATCTTGTAAGGAATATATCTGATTCTTCAGGTGCAAGGAGGGAATAAACTAAATGTGATTCCATGCTTTATAGATATTGATCACTTGAATGATCATGACCCTGAGGGGAAATTGGCTCTTCTTTGGAAAATGTGTTGATTTAGTTTGCCTGCTGGGAAAAAGTAGAACCATAGAATAATAGAGTTGGAAGGGGCCATACAGCCTACCTAATCTAATCCCATGGTCAATGCAGGATCAGCCTAAAGCAGTGATGGCGACCTTTTCGAGACTGAGTGCCCAAATTACAACCCAAAACCCAATTATTTATCACAAAGTGCCAACACGGCAATTTAACCTGAATGCTGAGGTTTCAGTTTTGAAAAAAACAGTTGGCTCCAAGGCGTGCATTACTCGGGAGTAAGCTTGGTGAAGCAATCGTGCGATGCTTTGAATGGGTGAATCACGACCCTAGGATTCACTACTACCAAGAAGTTTGTTTCTACTACCCATGACAGTTTGTTCATTCATTACATTACAATACGTTATTCCCTGCCTTTTTCTGGAAGACTCAAGGCGGCTTACAATAAAATCCATATGATACAATAAATATCCCCCATCCAGTATGCATATTCTCACAGGTAACAGATGAGTGGAGAAATTATTTAGTAAGGATGAGGGTGTAGTAGAATTGATCAGGCTATGTAATATCACACGTGTTAAAAACCAATTGCAAAACACAATTTGGTTAGGAAGGAATGCGGTGAAGCAATACAGTGAAGCAGCCTGTTGAACACCAACGGAACAATGAACTATTCAACCAACAGGTCCCTGTTCACAACTGGGGAACAGGATGCAAACCAAACCAGGAGGTGTTCAAGAATTCTTAAAGCAGATGAAACCTGCAATAACCAAGCACCTACTGTGCAGACAGAAAGCTGCTCAGCATGATACCATGATTGTAACAAGCTGCATCTGGAGACATCAAGGAAAACTGAACAGCAGCTCATATTGAGAGTAATCACTGGAGTTTGAACAATGTATGTTCATATGATGAGCATGTTTACTGCTAATACTGAGCAGCTTTAGTCACAAAATATCTTCAAACACTAATCCCACACTGTCCTGGTATACATAGGTTATCAATCCTAGTTAGACCCTCTCACTTTCGGCCTCCTGACAATTCTCCCAACTAAAGCGAAGACTGCATACTTAGGATAACAGAACAGCCTGCTAGAGTAATCAGAAAGCCCCCGCCCCAAACTTCTATCATGTCACAGAATGCACAAACATAAGTGTTCAAGAAGGCATTTTTACAAAGGTATTACCGGTAGAACAATAGTGAAACAGATGCTGACCTGAATGGCCCAGGTTAGCCTGATCTTGTCAGATCGCAAAAACTAAACAGGGTTGCTCCTGGCTAGTACTTTGATAGGAGGCCACCAAGGAATTCCAGAGTCACTTTACAGAGGAAGGCAATGGCAAGCCATCTCTGTTCATGTCTTGACTTGAAAACTCTACTGAGTTCTGCGGAGGCCAATTTACTGGTGGTCCCCGGCCCCTCAATGATGTGGCTGGCCTCTACTGAGGCCAGGGCCTTTATGGCTCTGGCCCCTGCCTGGTGGAACACTCTTCCTCCATCTGTCCGGGCCCTGCGGGATCTTGGTGAGTTCCGCAGGGCCTGCAAGACTGAGTTGTTCCACCGGGCTTTTGGAGGGGCTGGCCGCTGATTGCGCCCCCCTCCCTCTCCAGCTGTGTGTTACATCTAGGGCCCCCTTACTATCCCGGGGACCCACCACCTTACTCCCCCTTTTTTTCTCTTTCATTAAGGAGGGTTTTAAAATGGGTTAATTGCAGAATGCTGCTTTTATATTGTTTACTGCATTGCATTGAATTGCTGCTTTTAATGGGGTTTTTACTATTTATGTTTTTGGAGTTTATATTGTTTTTATAATTTGTAACAATTTTGATGCTCCATCTGTTTTGTTGTGTATGTGTTGTGTTGTACACCATCCAGAGCCCTTCGGGTGAAGGGCAGTATATAAATCGGATAATTAATAAATAAATAAATAAATACATACATACATACATACATACATACATACATACATACATACATACATACATACATACATACATAATTCCCAAAATTCTAACAAAAACCCAAAACCTAAAACAAACCATAGCCCTATTCTCGGACTGCATCCTACAACTCAACGTAAACCAACATAGCACTAACCCTAATTTATTATTTTTATTTAATTTATTCAGTCCAAAATGGTTCCCAAAATTGTTATAAAAACCCGAAACCTAAGGCAGACCATAGCCGTATTTTTGGACTGCGCCCTACAAATCAACATAACATTAAAGCAAGCCCGAGACCCCGCCCTTGCCTTAACCCTAACCCTAATTCATTATTTTTATTTAATTTATCCAGTCAAATTGTTCCTAAAATTGTTATAAAAACCCGAAACCTGAGGCAGACCATAGCCCTATTCTTGGACTGCACCCTACAACTCAACGTAACATTAAGGCAAGCCCAAGACCCTGGACCTGCCTTAACCCTAACCCTAATTTATTATTTTTATTTAATTTATTCTGTCAAAAATTGTTCCCAATATTGTAACAAAAACCCGAAACCTAAAACTGACCACAGCCCTATTCTCGGACAGTGCCCTAGAACTCAATGTAACACTAAGGCAAGCCCAAGCCCCTTCCCTAGCCTTAACCCTAATTTATTATTTTTATTTGATTTATTCAGTCATAAATTGTTCACAAAATTGTAACAAAAATCCGAAACCTGAGGCAGACCATAGCCCTATTCTGGGACTGAGCCCTAGAACACAATGTATCACTGAGGGAAGCCTGAGCCCCAGCCCTTGCCTTTACCCTAACCCTAACCTATTATTTTTATTTAATTTATTTTTGTTACAATTTTGGGAACAATTTAGGACTGAAAAATTAAATAAAAATAATAAGTTAGGGTTAAGGCGACAGCAGGGGCTCGGGCTTCCCTTGGTGTTACTTTGAAGTTTAGGGAACAGTCCGAGAATGGGTCTATGGTCAGTTTCAGGTTTCGGGTTTTTGTTACAATTTGGGAACAATTTATGACTGAATAGATTAAATAAAAATGATAAGTTAGGGTTAGAGATTAAAAGAACAGAAACAGAAGCTCAGGCTTGCCTTAGATATTGAGTTCTAGAGATGGAAGTCCGAGAAGAGGGATATGGTCAGACCCTCAGGGCCTGAAATTTTAATCTTAACAACTACCATTATACATTCTCACCCTAACTTTTTATTTTTATTTAATTTATTCAGTCATAAATTGTTCCCAAAATTGTAACAAAAACCCGAAACCCAAAAGTGAGCATAGACCTATTCTCGGACTGCACCCTAAAACTCAATGTAACACTAAGGGAAGTCCGAGCTCTGCCCTTACCTTAACCTTAACCCTAACCCTTACTTATTATTTTTATTTAATTTATTCAGTCATAAATTGTTCCCAAAATTGTAACAAATACCCGAAACCTAAAACTGTCCATTGCCATATTTTTTGACTGCGGGTAGAACTCAATGTAACACTAAGGCAAGCCTGAGCCCCTCCCCTTGCCTTAACTCTAACTTATTATTTTTTAACTTTTTCAGTTATAAATTGTTCCCAAAATTTTTATAATAACCCGAAACCTGAATCTGAGCATAGCCCTATTCTCGGACTGCGCCCTAGAACTCAATGTAACAGTAAGGCAAGCCCAAGCCCCTGCCCTTGCATTAACCAGAAGCATTGCTACAATGGGGATATCCAGGGACAAATGTCATGGGCACCCACCATTGGGGACACTGAAAAATTTGGGCTCATTTCTAATATTTTTGGGTTTTTTAGTGTTTTTACTTTGTCAACCAGCAGGGGGCGCCATTTTTAGGCTAGTGGCACCACAATTTCTCTCTATTGTCAGGTGACACTCCTGATGATAGCAGCCAAGTTTGGTGAAGTTTGGTTCAGGGGGTCCAAAGTTATGGACCCCCAAAAGGAGTGCCCCATCCCCCATTGTTTCTAATGGGAGCTAATGGTAGATGGGCCTACCCTTTTGAAGGTCCATAACTTTGGACCCTCTCAACCAAACTTTACTAAACTTGGGTGGTTTCATCAGGAGAGTCGCCTGAAGATAGCCTGAAATTTTGGTACTGTTAGCTTAAACATTGCTCCCCTGAAATGCACCCTCAATTTTTCCCCAGGTTCTCTGTTTAAATCCACCCCCTTTGGAGTGGATTTAAAGGGAGAATCTGGGCTCCCTAGATTAAAAAAACATTGAAAGTATTGTTGAAGGCTTTCACAGATGGATTCAACTGGTTGTTGTTGGTTTTACAGGCTGTGCGGCCGTGGTCTGGTAGAACTTGTTCCTAACGTTTCGCCTGCATCTGTGGCTGGAATCTTCAGAGGTGTATCACAGAGAGAAGTCTGTTATAGGAGAAGTCTGGACACAGTGTATAACAGACTTCTCTCTGTGATACCCTCTGAAGATACCAGCCACAGATGCAGGTGAAACATTAGGAACAAGATCTACCAGACCACGGCCACGCAGCCCAGAAAACTCACAACAACCAACATTGAAAACGATGCTGTGGGGGGGGGGGGGAATCTACCCTGAAACAGCATCACTTTCAATGTTGTTTAAACTAGGGAGCGCAGAGTCTCCCTTTAAGGTGGATTTAAAAGGAGAATCTGGGCTTTCTAGTTTAAACAAGATTAAGAGTTATGCTGTTTCAGGGTGGATCCCCCCCCCTTCAAAAATAGCATCACTTTCAATGTTGTTTTAACTAGGGAGCCCTGAGTGTGTTCAGATGTGTGTGGTGAGGCATGTTCTGTAATGTGATGGTGACTTTGAGATGACCTGGTGCAAAAAATGTTGTTTGGTCGTGGTGGGGGAGGGTGGCAGCCCATATGGGGTGGGAGGCGAAAACTCAGATTTTGTCCCATGCTCCATTTTCCTTAGCCACGTCTCTGCCTTTTAAGCATGGTATGTGCCTTAGACAGTTTTTGTTGCCTTAAACAGTCCTTCATTTGTATGATTTTTCATTTCTATAACACTGGTACTACTACACTGGAAGACTTTGCTGCCTGGTTAAATTGTTTTCATATTTTGTAATCCATTTTGTGTATCAGTGGGAAAGGTGGACTATAAATGAAATTAACAACAACTATAATAATAATTGCAAAGCTGTATAAGGACATTTTTGACCAGAACATAAGTGCATAATACAGATTGTCAGTGAGTCAAGAATTTACTTATATTGTCCACCTTGCATATCTCTTTCCTTCCTCCTCTCATTTTTTTGCCCTCTGCCCACAGTCCAAATTTAGATTGTAAGTTCCTCATTCAAAGATCTGTTTGTAAAATAAGGTGATGATATAAAAATAATATTGTATTATTTTCTCATCTCTAGATAATTATTCTTATTCTTAATCAAAAGCTGAATACAACAAAGTTCTGTTTCTTCAGTGATTTAGCAACTTTTTAGCATTATACATCTTTTTAGTTATAAACTTGAGATGGTTCCCATTTTTCTAAAAAAAGGTTTACTCAGAGAAGGTCTATCACGAGGCTTCGTAGCAAATTTTGTCAATCATTCAGGCTTGGCATTAGCGTTTCCACTTTCTCCATCCATACCTTTCCAAACCAAATTAAGGAATTTCCCCTAACTACACTTTAGGGCAAAACTATACATTACAGCGGCAATATGGTGTTTCTTGTTCTTCCTTCTATTTGACTACTACTGTGAGGGCTAGAAGAAACAGCAGTGGGCAGGGTGTGCATTAAGTAACAACAACAGTATACGAAACATGCATAAATTGTATTTGGGGTATTCATTATCCTAGACAAATTCCCAGTGTACTGGCACCATTCAGATGCCAGTTTGTGAAACAGAAGTAAGTGTTTTATTTTACAATAATTTTATTACAATCATAGATCAGCAATAACATAATTAACAATCAGCAACACATAAAAGGAAATATGCACATACAGTAACGTCATGAATTCATCCTTATACATAATTCCCTAGTGAATGGAATGTCCGACAATGAACTCCCAGCCAATACTTGGGCACCTATTAGTGGGCAACATTCCATCCCACTGGCCTCTCCATTCCCCCACCTGCCCCGAGGCCTCCCCAATCCACCCTACTCCCCCATCCCCAAACAGCAAGTTGGGCTCTGAAGCCACCAGCCTTACCCTCTCCCAGTCTTCAAACACCTACCTGGCCTGGCAGGAGAGCACTTCCACACCTGGCCCACCAGTGGTGTTCCCTTTCCTCCTTCCAGACCCCAAATATCTACCCAGCCTGCCAGGAGAGCACCCTATGCCAAGCCCATCAGTGGCAGACTCAATCCCAGTCTCCCACCCTCCCTCAGTTCCCAAATACCAAGGCAAAATCGTACCTTCCAGAAAGTCTTTCCAGTGAGATGACCACCTGCCCCACTGATGACGTTGTGGAGGAAAGGGAGCTTACCTATCCAAACCAAAGTAATGAAAAATGCAACATTACCCTAATCACTAATTCACTTGCAATAAGATAGGGAAAAAGTAACTCACTAACAGAAGACAACCAGAAAAACAAACTGGAAAAGACAGAAGATCTAACAAACCAAATATTACACTGTAGAGAACTCAAAACAACAACAAAAATAATACTTCTCCCGAACTGCTCATATGACCAATTGTGCCCTCTTTAGTAATCCTTCCCAAGGGAAAAGGAAAGAGGAAAGGCTACTAGTAGCAATAATAAATTAATCCGAACAATCTGAAAAGAAGTGCCAGGGTCTAGGAACAGTGAGTGCAGCACAAATGCAGCGCAAAATGGCCAACATAATGGAAGAGTACAGTTTAAAATTTCCCTCCCCTCCAAGAAAGCCTATGTCATTTGCCAAGGCAATTTGCAATAGTCACAGGGCTAAGAAGTAGTGTTTCCCAGGGAATGAGAGAAAAGCCAATATGCAAGCAGGCTCTGTTACATTTCTAAAAATTAATTCATGATATTAAAAGATCTGGGAGCTGATTCTGGGAAGTATTTGATGCCTAAGATATAACCTACCTGAGCCAATGCCAGATAAATTGAATAACTTTTAGGATCAGCAACATGTAAAACTGTATGCACAATCCTAATGCCAGAACAGAAGATTTATAGAGAATAGCCTAGACTCTAGGGCAGTGGTGGTGAACCTATGGCACTCCAGATGTTCATGAACTACAATTCCCATCAGCCCCTGCCAGCATGGCCAATTGGGCTCATGCCAAGATGGCAAAAAGGTAGCCAGGTGAAAGTGGGCAGGAGGAGCATCACATCAGACACTGTGACATCGAGAAATTTCATTGTGGAACCTGGTGTTTTTAGCAATCATTTTATTAATATCTCTCAGCAATTCACAGTGGAAGTAGAAAACTTATTTATGATTTCACATCAGAATGTTAAGTTGTATGACATAAAAATAAATGTGCATGGAGTTTTTGTCACTGCTTGTGACACCATTTGCTTTACACCATTCAATGGCAGTGAATGAACTAATTTCTCAACCAGTTGCTTTCTGTAATGCCTTCAACATTCAATTATTATTTAATGTTAATATTAGAAACTAGGGAGAAGGTAGGCTGGGTTACAGATTTGATTTTTGATTTGGTGATGACAGCCATGAATATATATAGCAAGACTTCTGTTATCATTTAATAATATGATGGGAAATTGTAGAGAGGTTGTGATTAGGTTTTGTGGTAACAATTAGAAAATATGGTCATTAAAATACCAAAGGCTGTAGGCTGAAAAATGAGTCTAATATCTAAATTTCAGACTGGTTTCTAAAGCCAAAGAAAATTAATCAAAGTCTTCATTAGCTATAATTCTCATGACATCTTTTATAATGTACAAGGAATTGCTATCAGTAAATTAAGGGACAGCTGCTTAATTCTTGGATGTTAATTAAAATACCTGGAGCACACATTTCCAGCTAGCATTCCACATCCCCCAATACTTTTTAAGCTTAATAGTTGCAAGGTAAACAACCATCAATCATATCATTCAAAAATGCAATGTCAGCCTCAAAGATAACATACAGAACTCTGAAGTCTATTATATTTCCTACTCTGCACTCCATTCAGCAAGATGTAAATTGAGTTTCCTGCTTTTGGTAGGCAATGAAAAAAAATTATCCACAAAGTTAAGTCCCATTGCATCTGTGAGAAAGTGTACCTGAAGACATGCCATATTATATGCTCCAGTGATCCATTTCAAAGGATGTACAGCATACATTCTTGCCTCCATTACTTGTGGGACATGAATAGCAACTGAACCTTCAGAAAACTGAATATCTGCTTGCATCAAGTGACAGGAGACAACAGAAAAACAGTTGTCTTTTGCCTTTTAGGCAGCACAACAGGATCACAATTACATAGAAGCCCATGTAGTTGACTGCAAACACAATGACTGAGCTTCAGTTTTATTTATAATTTTACAATTCTCTTTCATGTTTATTGTTGTATTCCATGAGGAAATTGTCTGTATCTCTTCACTGTTTTAAAGGATTGCTTTTATTTTGTACTAATTTTGGATATTTTGGTTATAGCCTGTAGCTGAGACAAATAAAAAGTTAAGTTGTACAGTAGCTTATACACAGAGAGCCTGTGCCTCCTAATATAAACATGTTCATTATGATTATAGCCTGTGAGATACTGGATTCAATCACAAACAAGCCATTAAAAGTGGGACGAAAGGAGGAAGGAAACCCGTCAGTTGAGCCTTAACAGTGCATGGAACCAGAGCTGCATCTTAACCAATTTACTAGGCCTGTGAACTACCTATTATTACCCCCTCCCCCAATTACAAAAACAAAAGATATATTGAAGCTACAGCATTAATTCCGAGTTCAGTTCCCAGACATCATGGAGCCAAAGTTCCAGGGGTGTGGAGATGCTGATTTTTTTTTCCTGGTAAAATGTTCTTCCTATGACACACTGAGCTGCTGTTACCACAAAGGAGAGCTATGCTACTGCAGAAGAAGAATAAGAAGCTAAAGAGGGAACATGGCCTCTTGGCACTCAGAAAGATCTCATAAGGACTATAAAATTATAATAATATGTATGTACACAATTAATTAAAAATGCTACGTGCATATAACTGCAGTTAGCTTTAGGTGTATTGTTCTGCAGTGAGAGCGCAAAATTCAAGGCCAATAGCATCATAAAAACCAATGAGATTTCCAGGGTACAACCTTCCAAGAGTCAAAGTTTCATGTGTCAGGAATTCTTAAAACCTGCCCTCGAGAGCAGACAATTATGTTTACCACATTGAACTGCAGATACAATACAAGGCTGAGGCCCCTTCCGTACATGCAGAATAATGCAATACAAGGCTGTAAACACAATGGCCATTGCTTTCACATCCTGCATGTGAGCTCCCAATGGCACCTGGTGGGCCACTGCGAGTAGCAGAGAGCTGGACTAGATGGACTCTGGTCTGATCCAGCTGGCTTGTTCTTATGTTCTTATGTTCTTAATGCACATTCAATCTACTTTCGCAATTTGTCATGAGCCAGCCCCTGGGTACTTACCTGGACACAGAGGACTCTGATCCAGAAACTAACAATACAGTGCAGCCAGAGTTGGCCGCTCCTGAGGAAGACCAGGAAGCAGAGCCAACTGCCAGCCCTTCCCTGCCTGATGCCATGAAGGTGGAAGAGCCTGCAGATTCCCCTAGGGAACCCAGTAATGAGTCTACTGTGCGCAGGAGGCAGAAGCAGAAGCAACTGCTGCAGGAGAAAAGGAGAAGTGCTCGTATTGCAGCAAGATATGGGAAAATAGAAGTGTCTGCATCTGATGAGGATTAACTCCTTGCAGAATCCCAGTCCCATGGACAAAGCTTGGTATAAAAGCCTTGCCTTGAGCTTGGTTCTGTCTGGGTGAAACAAGTGTGTTACCTGTTGCCTCCCCGTACCTGGTTTATCACAGATTTCCAGCCTGCTTATCGGTTCTCCTGTACCATGACCTACGGACTTTCCTCTTGACTATGTTGTTGCCTGCCAACTGCCTTGGCCCATTGTTGCCTGCTGCCTGTTTGGCCCTGCGAGGCTGGACCTGATCACGCACTGCCGGCAGCACACAATTGTTTGAAAGTGGATTTTGCTATTCTGAACAGTAAAATCCAGCTTCAAAGTGCATTGAAAGTGGATTGAAACTGCATTATTCTGCATGTGTGAAAAGGGCCTGAGAGAACAGCAGCTTCTCTTGCATCATCTATCAAAGTCATGTTTGAATTATTTAAAAGAGCAGTTTGAGTGGGACTTAACCATTTTCATTATGGGTTTTAATTTAATAGTTGATTAATTTTTGTATTGCATTTGCTGTTTTCACCTGTCTTGTGTCAGGACTGTATCAGGAGAATGGACGGGCATACAAATGGCAGGGTACGTAGTTGCTCTTGTTTTAGTTATTTATACTCCACTTCCCTTCTTGAGACTCAGGGCAGATTATATAGTGTAAATGAAGTACAATAAAAAGATGTGGACATACAATGAGTAGTACAATGAGGTTTAGACTACAGAAATCCAAAAACAAACAGAAATCTTACACATATCTGAAACAAAGCATGAGCTTTTAACACTATATGTTAGGTCAGTGATGACGAACCTTTTCGAGACTGAGTGCTCAAACTGCAACTCAAAACCCACCTATTTATCGCAAAGTGCCAATACGGCAATTTAACCTGAATACTGAGGTTTTACAGGTTCTGGTGGGTTTTCCGGGCTGTGTGGCCATGGTCTGGTGGATCTTACTCCTAACGTTTCACCTGCATCTGTGGCTGGCATCTTCAGAGGTGTATCACAGAGGGAAGTCTATTTACACTGTATTGCTCTGTGGCGGCTTTTCTTTTTTTTGGAGCCTCTGAAGATGCCAGACACAGATGCAGGCCATGGACCCTATGATCCATGGGCAGAGAAAATTTGATGGGGTGGAGGGTGGATGGATCAAAGGAGACTGGAGCTCCAGTCTCTCTCTGAGAGGTAGCCTCTCAGAGAGAAGTGGGCTCCAGCCCTTTCTCTCAGAGAGAGAGAGGGGACCTCCAACCTCTGCATTTGTTTGGGGGTTTTTTTAGGTCCCTTTCTCGGCTTAAAAAAAATGCCCAGGCTGGAGTGTTGGAGGCCACGGACCAGGTCGCCAATACCATTCCCCCTCTGCCCGAGGGAGAAGGCAGCCACTTTCTCCCTCGGGCAGAGGGGGTTGCCTGCTTGGTGCTGCCAGCAGGTTGCCGCCGCTGTCTCCCCCTCTGCCCGAGGGAGAAGGCAGCCACCTTATCCCTCGGGCAGAGGGTTTTGCCTGCTCGGCGCCGCTGTCTCCTGCGCCGCGAGAGCAGGCCGCCCCGAGCAGGCCGCCGCCGCCGCCGCCGTCTCCCCCTCTGCCCGAGGGAGAAGGCAGCCATCTTCTCCCTTGGGCAGAGGGGGAATGGCATTGGTGACCTGCTCGGGGGAAGGGAGATTCAGGCACTCGCATTCCCGGCGAGAGACCCCGCGTGCCACCTGTGACATGCGTGCCATAGGTTCGCCATCACGGTGTTAGGTGATATAGGAACTACATAGTCTGCAGCATCTTTACAATGTTAGATACCAATCCAATGGTGTAAGTCACCTTTACCAATGCAACTTTCTGACCATTTCATTACAGTACAATTCTATCTCCTTGTGCAAAAAGCCCGCTGAATAATTCTGTTTTGCAGTTTAAAGAAAGATAGGAGAGTGGCAGCATTCATAATTTTGTCAAGGAGGGCATTTTATCAGGTGGGGGCCACAACAGAGAATGCACAAGTATGGTTGGTTATTGATTTTGCCCATTTACAGAATGGAACCCACTGAAGGCTCTGCTGGGATAAGCCAATTTGGTATAGGAAAGAGACAGTCTCATAGATAAGAGGTATCAAGGCTATGAAGAGCTTTGTATGTAACCAGTACCTTGAATTGTGCCTGGTAAATGATGAACATCCCATGGGTGCCTGAAGAATGGGAGTGTTGCCCATGTTTCACCTAGCTGCAGAACTTTGCACAAACCGGAGTCTCTGAATTGACTTCTAGGAGAGATCCTTATAGACTGCATTATAGTAAAATAGATGAATTGAAGTTAATTACTTTCCTGCTCACAACCTATACTCTTAACCTCTACACTAAATTAAATCTTGAAAGGTTTGAGCTGCACTGCCATAAGCACAAACTGGGATTCTGCAGCAGGAGGGGGAAATATAGACCTATATATACCCCCCTTTTGCTGCCCTGCGCACTGGCTATATATTTGACCATCTGCCAACCCCCTCCCTCCCAGGGTGTGATCACTGGGGTTTGATGCCAGACGTCTTTTATTATTAATTACTTATTGAAGGTTACTGCTGCTATAGTTTTATAATTTTAAGGTTTTGTATATTTTAACTGGGGTTATTCGATTTGTTTTATTGTGTGGTTATTTGTTGTTGTACACCGCCTAGGTAGGTAGGTAGGTAGGTAGGTAGGTAGGTAGGTAGGTAGGTAGGTAGGTAGGTAGGTAGGTAGGTAGGTGGAGTGGGTGGGTAGGTGGGTGGAGGTGGGTGGAGTAGGTGGGTAGGTGGGTGGGTGGGTAGGTGGGTAGGAAGAGTAGGTGGGTAGGTAGGTAGGTAGGTAGGTAGGTATCCCCCCCCCCCCCACCCCCCCCCCCCCCCACCCCCCCCCCCCCCCACCCCCCCCCCCCCCCACCCCCCCCCCCCCCCACCCCCCCCCCCCCCCACCCCCATAGATAGATAGATAGATAGATAGATAGATAGATAGATAGATAGATAGATAGATAGATAGATAGATAGATAGATAGATAGATAGATAGATAGATAGATAGATAGATAGATAGATAGATAGATAGATAGATAGATAGATAGATAGATAGATAGATAGATAGATAGATAGATAGATAGATAGATCCACAATGAGAAGTCATTCTGTTGGAGTAGCTGCTGCGACTGCACTAACAGAATATATGCATAAGTTCTAATACTTCATTTGCACCCAGATGTGCAGAGGTTCCATCTAGTGAATAACCACAGGACACGTCTTGGAATTAAAATGGGCCACAGCCCTTTTTATTGAGGCAGAAGTTGGGTAAGCAAGAGGAGCATATCCGAGCAGCCAGTCAGCACCCTTGGCTGACCCTGGCACCAACCCCAATCCATATTGAGGAAAACAGATAGGTACTGGGCCACCAGGGCGCCCGCCTTTGGGGGCCCCTTCCTGCTGGGGTGTCAGGCTCAATTGCAGAGGCCTCCACAGCATGCACCATGACCCCACCCCACCCCAACTCTCTTATAGAGGCCCCCAACGTTGGGAGGTCCAGCACGCAAGCTCGGCCTCCCCATAAGGATGCGCTCCTTTGCCCAAACTGCCACAGAGCTGAACAATCAGCTCCCTCCACAGCTTCACAAGCCTAACAGCCAATCCAAGAGCGCCTGTCATTTGGCATGCACCCAAAACTCCATGCCCCATTCAAAGAGATGCACACCGTCCAAACAAAAGAGCACATGCTCTTGAGTGGTTATATCAGGGTGCAGGATAATGCTACCACCGAACATGCGTAAAA
Organism: Sphaerodactylus townsendi; assembly: GCF_021028975.2. Classification (NCBI taxonomy): domain Eukaryota; kingdom Metazoa; phylum Chordata; class Lepidosauria; order Squamata; family Sphaerodactylidae; genus Sphaerodactylus; species Sphaerodactylus townsendi. The sequence goes on along the minus strand of NC_059429.1, from coordinate 32,996,472 downwards.
GAGAGGCCATTTGAAAGTGGGCCAAAGGGCTTCCATCCTGATGCACCAGGAATAATCCCTGTACATAATCCCAGGATTATGGCCACCGGGCAAAATTCTCCTGGAGCCCAGGGAGGAAGGAAAACCCGGGTGCTGCATGGGTTAGGTGGCTGGAGCAAGAAGATACAAGAAGTGAAATTGCTCTTCCTCTTCCATAAGTTCTGCTCTGCTTAGGTGAAGAAGCAAGTTCTTCTTCTTGCCTCTCTTCCATGGCTGCTCCTTCACATGGGTCCTACAATCCTCAATCTAGAAAAGATTGCAAGAATTGAGAGAAAGTCTGTCTGCCTTCCATGCACAGACAGCTGGACAAAGGCCACAGTACCTACCTGTGTGGATCAAGTAGAATTAGTGCTATAGAAATGTTAAAGATTATTGCTCATTTTTCTGTTATTCCCACTAGGTCACACAATCCCAACAGTGACCAGTCAGAAAATAGTGAAGGTTTGTAGCATAAAACACAAATGACAAGGCATCATAATTTCAGGCCTGTTTTTATGTGCTCCCAACAGACTGCTCAGCTGATCAGGTGTGAAGGTTTTTCTAGCCCTGGGCTTAGACTTCACGTACATCTTCATGGGGTATTCCCCCAGGGAAGGATCTGAAGGCACAAGATGCTCTGCTTTTGCAGAAGCTAAACAAGTTTGATTCTGTAAACTATCTGGAAAGGAGATTGTTGGGAACCATAGCCAAGTTGCTGAATGCTCCTTATAATAATTGAAAGACATAAGTACAATTTAAATGAAGGACTGGGCGTGAGACAGACCTGTGCCAATATCAGGCAGGTGTGAATCTCCATTTAGTTCTTTTCCTGATTATCAAAGAGGAGGATTGGGGAAATAGGACATTACAAGACAGTGAAATCAAAGAAATAACAAAGGCGCAACCTTTTGATGTTAATCATAGCCACCACTATATCCTTTGGCATAATCATTAGATGTTGGCTCTCTGGTTATCTCTTTGTGCCTTCCATCTATGGCATGTTTTTGATAGCACTTTTTAGAACACATTTAAAACAGTACTCCAGGAGGAGTGAGGCAAAAAAAAAAGATATAAAGGAAACTGACGAACAGGTAGCGCCAATTGGGCAATTGACAAAGATCTCAGTACGGATGAAATTCTGCTCCTGTTGAAATCAATGCATGTTTGGCTTCAATGGGGGCATGATTTTGCTTGGTATCTCTCTTTTTTGTTGTTTTTATTCTAAAGCAATAGGATCTTTATTTATATCACAATACTTGTGGACTACTGTGTTCACTATTTTATGTTTCTCATTTTATGTGGGAATAGCCCAAGGACATTTTAGAAAAAGAATTGGGGGGAGGCAGAGCAGACACTTTGAAGTTATTGTTCCAGCTCACAGCAGGGAGCCTAGAATACTATCAGCAACCCCAACAGTCAGCAACATGTGCTTGCAAACTGACGGTATAACGTACAAATATGCTTTCTGCTGAGGCCTCTCCCCTGATGTGTAACTGCCACTAAAGAATGAATAAAGAACACTTCACTGAAAAAAAAACACGTCAGAACAAATGCTTCCAAGTTTTATATAATAGCCATGGCTTCTGAAAATTTCCTACAGCAAGCAGTTTGCAACTGTTGAAAATGCAATTCGAAGACTTGCTAAAAGCCAGCCGACAAAGAACTACCTGGTAATTTCAGTTCTATATGTGAATTTCATTAACCCACCTCATTGCCACTTTGTATTCAGAGCTCCTGCAAAATTGTCACATCAGGAGGATGCCACAGTGAAGGCAGAAGCAATGGTAGACAGAATTTTCCCTTCTACACCAGTCCTAATGGCAAAATAAGTCCTCTCATACTCCAACATGTGGTACCCACTAGTGCCATGGCACTCACCAGTGGGTGTTTTGGTGCTCATTTGCTTTTTTCTTAAAGTAAATGGCTAGTCTTGACTTTTTCCCACTTCACTGGATCAGGAAATGTTTCATACAAATTCAGGAGGTATTGTTTTTGTGTTTGGAGGGACGACAAGTGCAGAAACAGTTGCCTTCATTGTGGGAGGATGCTTCTTAGGCTTCCTAACTCACATAATTTTGTGATTGGTCCAAGCACTGCACTGCAGCCTTTACATTGTGGCACCCACCTCCTGTTCTCAGAGACCTAATAGCATCCACTGGCTCAACATGATTGGGAGGCCCTGAAGTAGACACAACACCATTATAGTGGATATACATTGGTTACCAAATGAATGAAAAAAAATGAACTTCCATTATTGTAACAAAAAGAAATAAGAGAAAAATAGTCTGGAGCCATGATCAGACAAGACAGATCTTTCTACAAACCTCAAAAACACCCAAGATTTGGGAAACATTTAAAATCTAAAACCCAAAAATGATAAAAGCCTGTGGCTTTCAGAAATGTGTGCTGTCAATGGTCATTGCTAGACAACCCCAACAGTTTTGTCAACATGCCAGGTTTGGTTTCTCTCAGGAAATGGTGGGGAAGGGCCTTTTTAAGGCTGCTTTAGCCTTTGAGACACAACTCATCATGGCCAGATCCAAAAGTCACCACAGGGTGACTTTCTTTCACATAGCTTGCTTGGCTCACCCAGGCCCAACTGCTTGCTACTGTTCAACAACTGCTACCCTAAGAAAGCCAATTGCTTAGACTCTCCTGGGAGAGCTTTTACTACAATTAAAATTTGTTCTCCGGTAATTCTTCATTTCACCTTTCTCATTTAAAAACTGTGCATGACCTTTACCCTCTACACTTGTCTTAATTTAGTGTGAACTATAGTTAATAAGGCAATTGCTTCAGCACAATTAAGTGCAGCACAATTACTTTCTCGGGACTTAACTATTAGCATTCTATTTCTGTAATTTAGCTTGCAATTAAGGCACATACAGCAATTACCTTCTTACACAGGGGACTAACCCGCATGCTGATGCTTTACTACTGCAGTATTGAAGGGAGGTGAATCAAAAATTCTTATGAGGTGTCTCAAATACATCAGAAGGCTATTTGACTCTGGGTGCCACCCACAGTGGTAGAAATACAAGTTGAAACCGTTTATTGTGACTGCAACCTGTGTTCAGCATGCTGCTTATCGTGCCTTGTTTGTTCAAGAAATAACTCATTTTCCTTCTCTACCAGGAGCTAGTTACATGGATCAGTCAACAACCTTGTGCAACAAGTGTCAGCTAGAAAAAGGTGTTGCTGATCAGCCTCCATTTGTAGGATGGAAAATTACTCACATCCTATGTGTCCCACTGGGGAAGTGTAACTGCATACCACTGTCAAGACAAGTATCCCAGCAAGAACAATTGGATTCTGCTTTTTCAAAACTCCAGCAAAGTTATAAAGAAGTAATTGGACAAGTTATAGCACCCTCATATCACCTTTATACAAATGATAGCAGAGGTAACCCCAGTAAACTATATGAGTGGACAGTTATTACCAGCTATTCATTTTAATAGGCTTCTACACAGAAACACACTTCCTGGCTGTGAAAACTGGGGAAAGCACATGAGTGGTACAGGGCCATAAAGGAAGAGGTGGAGAGTATATGGCTGACATGGGTTGGATTTCTGAAAGCAGGGGTGAAGGTTAACTGTTTCAGGAAACTATTATCTCCTTTCTACCTTATGTTTCAGACCACAATTGGTTCTAGTCACTGGATAGGACTAGGCTTGCTGACTCAATGAGGCTGAATCACCAAAAAAAAATCCATATTCAGATTTTTCTAGGGGCTAAAATGCAAGAAACAGGAAAAAATCCCTGAGCCAAATAGTTAAAAAAAAAAAAGCAATAACCTGCATGGAGAAGACTCAACCAGTTTAACATTTGAAAAAAAATGATAATAAAATAATTACCTTGCTTTAATTTTCAACTGCTGTTTGGGTTAGTTGTTTGCTTGATCTTGCTGGCGAGTTGTGGGGGGAGACAAGGGCCCAGGCTAGGCCCACAGCCCTGGTTTGACCTGGTTATTTAAAAGTTTTTAAAATGCTACTGCTTATTTTTTCTTGTTTTTCCCCTTTTCTGGTTCTGTAATGTGATGGTGTGTTTTCAGAAATTTGATTTAAGGTAGTTTTTTGTAACAAAGTTTGTGGAGAGATCTTAAAGTTTCATAGTTGAATTCCCATGCCCCCCACCCTCTGCCCTTGTTGCTTCACTGGTGGGTTTGTTTGCTTGCTTTATATGTTTGGGTGGGTTTATTGCTGCTAGGATTAGTTGCTGTTACCATTAGGTTGTAGAGATCTTAAAGTTTCATAGTCAAATTCCCCTTCCGCACTACTTTTGTTGTTGATTCGCTGCTGTGTGTGTGTGTGTGTGTTGCTTGTTTTCTGTATTGGGGTGGGATTGTGCTGGTGCTGTTGTGGCTTGGGCAGGCCTGTTTGTACCCCCACATTTATTTATAAGGTTTTGGGGGGGTGGTTTTGATGCTTTGTCTGGTGGGAGTCCGGGCTGGCAAGTGTGCCCCCTATTTTGGTGTTGCAGCATTGTGTACTTTGGTTCTGTTAGGGTTTGCAATGTGTTGGTTGTCATGTGCTTAGCTGTGTGGTGAATTTTTCAAGAGTGGCTTTGTTGTTGTGATGTTAACTGTAGGGGTGGGAGACACTAGGAAGGGAGAGCATTTCTCTCTGCTTTTCTCCTGGATAAAAAAAATGCCATCTGGATTCCTACCTCTGAAAGCTTATTATGATTTCTTTAGTGATACTTGGAACAGTATCAGAAGCATTTTGCATTTTATTGCCAGGACTCAGTGCTAGTGTTGCAAACACATCCCAGGACTAAGACTCCATGAGGCTCAAATTAAGTCCTGAAGGAAGTCCAGCTAACATTCCAAATTTGAGTTTGACAGCTTTGAATTAATAAAGATTCATAATTCTTTGGGTCTTTATCCCAGTTTATACATAATAAAGCTTAACATTTATATACAGTTCCTTGAAAGTCTTTCATATGTATTATCTCAATGATCCTTCTTAAAACTTAATTCAGAGTTGGTAATTCCAAATTGCAGCCAACCAGCAGAAAGAAATGGCCTGTTAATTCAAATATCCCCTCCTTCTCTTCATCTCAGATCCTATCAGATGTCATTAGCGGCCAGCCATCCTGCAGAAGGAAAGGAAGAAACAGAGAGCAAGGACCTGATATTCCTGTTGGATAAATAGGTGGCAATGATTGTTAGGGATGCTTTTCACCAGCTGTGCCCTTTCCTGGGCAGAAAGATCTTGCCATTATGGTTCAAGCCCTGATAACATCTAGATTGGATTGCTGCAGTGCAGTCTATGTAGGGCTACCCTTGTAGAATGTCCAGAAACTGCCATTGATACAGAATGCTGTGGCCAGAATGTTGACTGGATTGGCTTGTAGGGGACATATCACTCCAGTGTTTTTCCATCTAAACTGGCTCCCAATTCACTTCTGGACCCAATTAATGGTACTACTATTTCAAGTTCTATATGGCTTTCTTAAGCATACTTTAATGACCACCTCCAATTCCATATGAACCTATCCACCCAGCTAGGTCATATTCAGAGGCCCTGCTTTGGGTATCTCTGGTTTTTGAGGCTATATGGGTTGCATAGATATATAACTTTATTTTAGAAGCTGTTTAAATGTTGAAATATTTTAACATTTTGATGTTTGCTACATTGAGAATCCTGTTTGGGTAGAAAGGCATTACAGATGTATTTTAAAATCAATCAGTCAATAATACCCTTTCTATTAGGCTGCCTGACCCAAGTGCTGTCAAGGGTTGCTAACTCTTGGAATGCACAAATCTGGCAAATCAGGATAGAACCTAACCCAAGACTTTAGTATTGGTTTCTCACAAAGATTACATGAAGTCCCAACTAACTTTATTACAGACTAAAATGAGATGCTACAGGTATAGCTAGAGCTAAGGTTGCCAACTTCAATTTGGGAATTCCTGGAGATTGGGGATAGTGCCTGAAGAAGGCAGAGTTTAAGAAGGGGAGGGACTTTAGCAGAAATGCCACAGAGTTTACTCTCCAAAGCTGCCATTTTCTCCAGGGAAATGGTCTCAACAGTTGGATGTAAAAATTGACTTAATTTAGTTGGTCACGAGGGCTTAAAGTAGTTTCAGAAAGAGATCAGCATTGGTTTTTATATAAAGATAGTCTTCTATCAATAATGGAAAAGAATACAGGGCTTGCAATATCAGCAGGAAACAATCACAGAGCCATTGTCATATAGTGGTTAGACTTCTGGTTCAGATCTACACACTACTATAAAAGTTGCTGCATAATCTTGGGCCAGTCAAACTGTCCCCACTTGACCCATCCATCATACTCATAAGGAAATAAGGGGGAAAGTGATATAGTCTGTCCTGAGTTCCTTGGAGGATAAAAATATATTAAGCAAGATTAAAATGTACTTGACATGATTTTATGGAAATGACTATTTTGGGGAGAAGTGTACATTGCAGCACTTCCTTGGAAAACTGAGAAAGGTGAAATCTCCATTCTTAAAATATTCCAAGTTCTTCAAGGCAGGTTTGTAATCATTTAGTATTAGGTAGTGAGTGAGAAGAGGGAGGAATAATTTCATCAACGTTCAAGAATAAGGTTCCCTTCAGGGCAAATACACATAATTGAAAGGTGTTCCATTTGAAGCTTTGCCAGGACGACGCGTCAATGGGTTTAATTTAATTTTGCAAAGATTTCAAATACTAGCATTGTACAGACTTTTATCAAGGATTACTTTGTGATACAGCACAAAGCTTCCTTTAAATATAGATATAATCTTTTGAGCTTTTCAAAGCAGTCTATTTCCCTTTGTGAGCCTTCCATTATCACCTGTCATGCCCTATGAGAAAGGTTTAATCTCTGCAGTTGCTGCTACCTTTTCACTGCTAAGGAACAGCAATACAAATGCTAATGATATTTCAAAATCTCCCTGCAGTACACAGACAAAAGGCTTCCTGGCTGAAGGGTTACCCTTCAAAAACTAGTACTGTATAGTATACTAGATTGGGTCATATAATAGATTCATCTTCCATGCTTTTGACTCACCTGCATTGGTTATATAAGAGAGAATATTATTCTTGCTGTCATTGTTGTTGTCCCACTGCTAGATGCATCCCAATGTAGTGGAAGGGTTGGGTTTAACTTCAAAACCCCTCCACAGACTCATTCAATTCACCCAGATGGATAGCCGCCCCATGGAGGGGCCTCCTGCTGCTTTCAAAACTGAAAAAGTGCTGATCCAGTGTGCTAAACACTAGAAGCGCTGTAGTTTTATAATTGCCAACGTAGCTAAATACCCTGTCATTTTGGGAATGCCTGGGCTGGTAGATCACGATCTTACCATTAAATGGGCAGACTGGATCATCTGTTTCACCAATCCTCTGTGTGGAAGCCATGTGCGCTCCACACCTAACCCGAATACAGAAACGTCAAAGGAGGAGCGGGTGGCAGATGCTCTTGGATCTTGCCATGAGGAGAGGGATGGAATACCTGCGTCCTACTGGGACCTAAGCTGGGTATTTGAAGAAAAAGAATGTGATGCCTTGGCCCCACTTCAAAAAACTGATTGTAAAACCAAGCTAGTTCCCAGTGCCAAGCTCCCGAAAAGCCGCCTATACCCCATGAGTCCAATGGAGGACTTCGCCCTTCATGAGTTTTTGGATAAGAATCTAGCTCAGAAATTCATCCAATCCACCACTAGTAACTATGCAGCACCAGTATTGTTTGTAAAGAAAAAAGATGGTTCCCTTCGGTTGAGTACAGATTATCGTGGATTAAATGCCATTTCAACCTGTAATAAATACCCCCTCTCACTAATCAAGGACTTGCTAGCAAGGAGCAGATTTTTAGGATTTTTAGGTAAGGAGCAGTGAAGTCAGCCCGCGAGGGTCGCAAGGAAGAGGCGAGACGCAGCGATATCATCCGGTGGAGAGAGCCAGCAGCAGGAAGCGTGATCCGTGGATCTGGCAACTCTGCTGTGTGCTAGTCCCTGGCACCTTTTATTAGGGTTTACAATAGGGGCGTACCGGGAAGCGGGAGAGCGGGAGAATATCATATGATACATGACATTATGGGGTTGCCTACGTGCAGGAGGAAAAGTTCGAGTCTGGGTCTAATCCATACCTGGGGGCAAGCGCCCCTTTGTCCCTTTGTCTGGGACACCTGGTGACCGTGAGTCAGGTAGTTCATGACCTGTGACTCACCCGAGGAGAGGGGCCTATTGGGGGTAGGTGGCGTGTGCAGCCTTGTGAAGGACACACAGAATGGCACAGGCATTCCTGTGTGTTTCTCTTTCTGTGAGAGCTTCTGCTGGGTTAGCGGGGGCTCATCCCTACAGGACGCATTTATTTGACCAAACTGGATTTAAGAGAAGCTTACTATCGAGTATGAACAGCTGAAGGATTTGAGCATTTGACTGCTTTTAATACTCAATATGGTCAATTTGAATGTTAAGTAATGCCCTTCGGGTTAAGTGGAGCCCCTGGAGTCTTCATGAGCCTCATAAATGATGTACTCCAAGATGTTGTTTAAGGGTGTAATAGTTTATTTGGATTATGTTCTGATCTACTCACAGGATGAGGAATCCCATATACAATTGGTTCGAGAAGTACTGAAATGGTTGTTGGATAACTCTCTATTTGTCAAGCTGTCTAAATGTGCCTTTCACCAGAAAAAAATGGATTTTTTGGGCTGTAGGATTTCTAGAGAGGGAATGGAAATGGATTCCTCAAAAGTACAGGATGTGCTGCAATGGCCACCTTTTACTCAGAAGCAGCTGCAATTGTTTCTGGATTTTGCCAACTTTTATCGGGACTTTATCCCTAACTTTGCATTGCCTCTCACTGACTTACTCTACACTAAGGGAAAGGGTCCTACAGCAACCCATCCAAGTGCTCGCCTTGGGTGGACACCGTCCTACCAGATTGCGTTTGATGCTCTCAAACAAGCATTCATCTCTGTAGATGCTTCGGAAAAGGCACTAGGGGCTGCTTGCTCCAGAAAGACACAGATGGCAAACTATACCCTTGTGCTTACGTATCTAAGAAATATACTGGATCTGAAATCAATTAGACTGTAGGTGATAAGGAGACCGGAGCTATCTAACAGGCTTTGTTGACATAGAGACAGTGGCTGGAGGGTACCCCTTGTCCATTTGAAGTATAGACAGATCATAAAAACCTAGCCTCGCTTAGCACTCCTGGTAAACTCCCAGCTAAACAGCTCCGTTGGGTGGATTTCTTTTCCCAATTCAATTTCACCATTCACTTTTTCCAGGGCAAATCTAGTCGGTCGGTGGATGCACTTTCCTACCTCCCAGTACCAGAGGGGGTGGAAATACGACTGCCCAAGCCATACTTTCCTCCTCCCAGTTGGGCTTACAAGTAACCACCCGTTTGCAGACCCACCCATCCGACGCTATGATGTTGACTTCCATGGTTCAACCCTCTGCAAGCCCCCTCTCCTCCTTCCTGGAGGTGGGTAAGGAGCAATTCCCACCAGAAGAGAGAGGCCCTCAATTGAACTTACGTGATGGAATGTGGTAAAGGGGAGATCTGCTTTTTGTACTGCCCTCCCTTTGTGGAACTATTACCCAGCAGAAGCACGATTTCAAAGCTGCAGGACATTTTGGTTTTGTTAAAACATTACACCTCCTCAGACGCCAATTTTGGTGGCACACCATGCACAAGAATATAGACGCTTATGCTAGGGGTTGTTCCATGTGTGCCATGGGAGAGGGAAATACTGGAAAGCCCCAGGGGCTTCTGCAATCAGTCCCAGCCCCTAGCCAACCTTGGAAAGTTATATCAATGGATTTTATCACTAACTTACCTGCCAGTTGTGGCAAGACTGTGATTTGGATGGTGGTTGATTTATTCTCTCAACAAGCCCACTTTATTCCTTGTGTCTCCATCCCCAGTGCTCCAAAGTTGGCCGAGATGTTTATCCAACATATCTATCGTTTGCATTGAGCCCCAGACAAAATTATTTCTGATCAGGGTAGCCAATTCATTTCAAAATTCTGGAGGGAGTTCTTACACCTCTTGGGGGTGAAGCAAACTTTAACCTCAGCTTATCATGCGTAGACAGATGGCCAGTCTGAATGAACCAATCAGACTCTAGAACAGTATCTCAGATGCTACAGTAACTATCATCAGGACAACTGGGTAGATTTATTGCCCTATGCTGAATATGCGTACAATACTTCAGTTCACAGCAGCACTGGAAAAACACTCTTTGAAGCAGTTTCAGGACTGTTGGGCAAACCCCTACCTTTTCTGGGTCAATCTACTGTTGATCCTCCAGAATTACAGGAATGGATCCAGCAGATTGTATATGGCTGGGATCCCATTCTCAGAGCATTGCAGAAAGCTAAGGATACTCACAAGAAACAGGCTGACAAGCATCGCCGCCGTCTCTCCTTGGATGTGGGGATATGGTTTTCCTTTCTACTAAGAATCTTAGGAATATTCATAAGTACCAGAAATTAGGACACAAATACATTGGTCCTTTTCCTGTGGTCCAGAAAATCAATGAAGTGACTGTGCAACTTAGACTGCCCAAAGCTCTACATAAAATACACCCTGTTTTTCATTGCAGCCTCCTGAAAAGGGCTCAAGCTCCTGACATCTGGCATCCTACACCCACTCCGCCTCCTTCAACTCTGATTGATGGGGCCACACATTATGAAATCCAAGATGTATTAGACTCTCGAATCTATCGCAACTGCTTGCAGTATCTGATCTCTTGGAAGGGTTATTCACTTGGACAGAATGAGTGGGTGAATGCCACCTGCATTCAAGCTCCCAAGTTCATGAAAGCATTTCACCGAGCCTATCCAAACAAACTGGGGGGAGGGCCTTAAAGGGAGCAGAAATGTCATGATAGTGTCATTGGGGGGGAATCGCTTTTGCTTTTGCAGGTGCAGTTTTATCACTTCTAGCTGTGGCTTGGAGTTCTGCGGCTGGAAAGAGACTCCAGGCCGGACAATGTGAACTGTCTGCTTCTCATGTGGGGGTGGGGATCTCTCACTAATATTATCAAGAGTTTGGTGCAGTTTTCGCCAGAACTCTCTGTTTTTGTTCCTGACATGTCTTCACTAAAAGCCTTGAACCCATCAAGTGATTTACTGTCTGAATGGGGAATCTGACAACCTACTTCATAGGGCTCTTGTGAGGATTAAACTGGGAGGAGAGAACCATGTTTGCCACCCTAGGCACCTTGGAAGAAGGGTGGGATAAACAAGCAATGCCTGATAGCTTTTCCCAATCTAACTGTGATGACATTATCACAGTGACTTTGCAGAATAGGGATCATATCAGCTGTGGCGGTACCAGAGCTGTGGGAAATCCTTCCACTGGCGGTTTCAGCACTGCTGGTGCTGGTGGAGGAGAAGGAAGAAGAAGAAAATGAGAAGATTTATACCCCAATTTTCTCAACCATAAGGGGACTTAAAGCACCTTAGAAACTCCTTCCCTTTCTCTCCACACAACAGACACCTTGTTAAGTAGGTGGGGCTATGAGAGTTCTGAGAGAACTGTTACTAGCCTAAGACCACCCAGCAGGCTTCATGTATAGGAGTGGGGAAACAAATCCAATTCACCAGATAAGAGTTCACTGCTCATGTTGAGGAGTGGGAAATCAAAGCTGGCTCTCCAGATTAGAGTCCATAGGCTCTTAATTACTGCAACTTCCTTTCTTAATATGCCCCAGCTTCCACTAATAGGACCTCACTGGAACGGGTGTGTGTATCCATTGCTTACCCATAGTCCTTATAGCCCCCATCACAACATAAGGTGACTCTCTCCTCCACACCCCACATGAAATACTGTGAAAGTTTCATCAGAGCTCAGTACCATGCTATGAAATACAAAAGACTTTTGTTCCAAGAATCAAACAGGATGTGGTAGGAGTTAAAGCAAGAGAAGTGGCCAGAATCTGTGGAGAAAAAGCACACAGTAGGAGCCCCACACTGCAGAAAAGCTGAGTTGGTAGAAACAAAACTTCAAGACTTTTAAGTTCCTAAGGTTCTTTCACAACATATCAAACTTAATCCGTTTGAAGAAGTTCTCTGGGTTAAAACAATAGCATTGGTTGGCCTCATTTTGACACTGCAAAAAGAAAAAGAGAGAGAGAGAGATGTTTGCACAGTTTCTCTTAGTTTTGATAACTTTCTCTGTAAACAAAAGAAATGCACACACAAACAGCCCCTCCAGGTGGGCTCTTTGGCATCTTACCGGTTAACCTTTCATCAGTGTATCAAGTACGAAGCTTTAAATTTGGCTTCCGAACAAAGTCTATATCTGATAAACTGTGGACAGCTTCTGAAGTTGCTAAAGCCACTGCCCCCCAGAGTACTTACTTCAGGTTAGGGCTGCTGGTTCGGTCATGTGTGTTAATTGAAAGTGACAGGTTTAAAGAGGAAATCTTTATGAGGTATTAGCTTAACCCAGGATACAGTTCCAGATTTGTGGTCAATTCTATAGGATTCAGGGTATTTTATTTATAAGCCGGCATTTCTTCCAGATAACTGGTACCCAAGGTAGGCAACAAGAATAAAACCAGTAAAAAGACATAATTCTAAAAACAATGGAATTAAACCAACTAGCACAAAAAAGTTCAACACAGATCACTGTCATTCAAGACATCCTCGGGGGCTTTTGTGTATACAAGGGCTGGGATACTAGCCTCCTCTGGCATAAATCCAGTAACCTATTGGAAAGCAAATAAGCAAAATGTATTCCTTGGCTCAATCATCAACCAAAAGGGAACCTGCAACTAAGAAATCAAAAGAAGACTGAGGCTAAGAAGGGTTGCCATGAAGGAGCTAGAAAAGATTCTTAAGTGTAAGGATGCATCACTGGCAACCAAGATCATGCCATAGTATTCCTTATTACTCTGTGTGGATATAAAAGATGTACAAGGAAGAAAACTGTTGGGAAGAAAGTAAATTCCTTTGAAATGTGGTGCTGGAGGAGAGTGTTATAGATACCATGTACCACCAAAAAAAACCCAATAGTTTCTAGATCAAATCAAGTCTGAACTTTTGTAGAAGCTAAAATGATTAAAATGAGGATACTGTACTTTGGTTACTTCATGAGAAAAACAGAGTCACACGAAAAGACAATAATACCAAGAGAAATTGAAGACAGAAGGAAAAGAGATGGATTGACTCTATAAAGCAAGCAGCAGCCCTCAATTTGCAAGACCTGAGCAGGGCTATTAAGAACAGGACATTTGGAGGACAGTGATTCATACGGTCACCATGAATTAACTTGACAGCACTTAACACACACTCACAGCAACAGGACCAGGACACTTGCAATTAGACATGGGTGGGATTCATTTACAGAGACATCTGGGATCAGAAATAGCCAAATGGGAGCATGTAAGACTGATATAACCCGAAGTAAATTTGGCCTCTCCCAGTTAATTCTTTGTGAATCCAAGGACATGGAATCCACACACGAAGCCATTACTGTTAAATGATGCTGACTCTATTGTCAAGGCTGACCAATTGTAAAGGGAGCTACATTGTGTAACCACTGCCATTGTGGTATCTGGAATGGCTTTCAAGAGTACAGAAGTTGGCAGACTCAAATCCAGACAGGTATCAGTAATCTTCACCTGCAGTTGGGTTGCTGTGCTCAGTAATTTATCTGCAAACAGTATGTACCGTATATACCGGCCTATAAGACGACTTTTTAACGCAGGAAAATCTTAACAAAAGCCGGGGGTCGTCTTATAGGCCGGGCACCCCCCATCCCCTGCTCGGTCTTGCCACCGCCTAGCCCAAGGCTCTTTCCTGCTTGCTGTGTGGCTCTTGCCCGCCTGCCCGCCCCCACCGCCGCCGCCACCGGCCCCACACATCCCCCTCAGCTCAGGCTGGCTCCAGGTTGCCCTTCAGGCAGTCAGCCTGAGCCTCTGTCTATGATTTTCTTAAAAGGGCAATTCCCCAAAGACTGCTTAAAGGGGAAAGTTTCCCCTTTAAGCAATCTTTGGGGAATTGCCCCTTTAAGAAATTCAGAGCCGGGAAGAGACTGGCAGGAGATCTCCCCTCTTCCCCGGCCAGCCAGGCAGCCTCCGTGCAAGAGGGGAGCCCCGGCTAGCAGCTTCCATATCGAGGACTGCAGGCTGGGGCACTCCTCATTGACGGGAGGCTGCCTGGCTGGATGGGGAAGAGGGGACATCTCCCCTCTTCCCCAGCCAGCCAGGCAGCCTCCATGGAAACGTCCGTGTCCCGTCCCCGCAACAATCAGCCAGCCTCCACCGAGGCCAAGGAAGGCCACCTGGGGTGCCGCCGCTGCTCTGTCCTGCCCCTGCGACGATCGGTCGCCCTCCGCCGAGGCCAAGGAAGGCCGCCTGGGGTGCCTCCGCTTCTGCTCTGTCCCAACCCCAGGACAATCAGCCAGCCTCCGCCGAGGCCAAGGAAGGCCATCCGGGGTGCCGCTGCCGCCGGGGCTCTGTCCCGCCCCTGCGACGATCGGCCTGCCTCTCCTGAGGCCGAGGCCACACAGAGTGTCGCCACTGCCTCTGCCACGGGGTAGTCTTATATGGCGAGTATGTGCCGAAATCTATATTTTAACTGGAAAAGTGGGGGGGGGGGTCGTCTTATACCCCCAGTCGCCTTGTACGCCGGTATATACGGTACACATCTACTGGAAAAAGATTTTTTCCCTAAATGCAAAGAAAAACACAATTTTTAACATAATGTGCACATAATTCAAAATTCACACTATATTTACTTTGTGGCACACATTATAATCCTGTGATATTTTATTACCACATTTGCCATTCACAGCTCCAGAGTTTTGCAATCTGTTTGCAAATAACTAAAGGGTCTAAAGGGAGGGAGGGACACGCAGTCCTTTTATCTGCTGAGGACTTTCTGAGCCCCAGTGATAAATAATGATCCAATAATGTTATATCACAACAAATAGAAATGAAACAATATGTGGTGCTCCTCCTGCTTTCCCACCACCCTGCCATGACCCCTGTGGACTCCCTAGACCTCAGAATTGTAAGCAGAGGGGATTGATTCACTTTGTTCCTCTCTTCCACATTCAGAAGCTGTCACAACCACAAACTGAGTCTGATTCTCCTCCCCAGCCATCATCAGGAGCTTCCCTTTAAATCTCTGTTGTCTCTACCTGCCCCTCACTGGCACCTAATCCTGGGTGGGTTTTGCCCAGCAGGTATCTTGACCCTGCTCTCCTCTGAATCCTGCCTCCTCCTTGCAACCTGGCAGGATAGACCAAAGGCTACTGGCTTTCTGACCCTTCCTACCTTGCAGCACAAGAACATAAGAAAAGCCATGCTGGATCAGACCAAGGGCCAACACAGAGGCCAACCAGAGGCCAACAAGGCAACTGCAGCAACATTATCCTGCCTGTGTTTCACATTACCTAATACAATAGGCGTGCTACTCTGACACTGTAGAGAATAGGAATGCATCATGATTAGTATCAATTTGACTAGTTGCGATGAATATGTCCACCCCCCTCTTAAGGCTTTCCAAGTTGGCAAACTTCACCACACCCCAGGGAACGGAGTTCCTTTCTTAGCTAAATCTGCCTTCCTGCCTTGCTTCTAGCAAGTTCAGCCTTCTAGCAAGTGGAGCCTTCTCGCCTGGTGGAGCCTGCTCTGGTCTCATCCCCACCCCTGCTGGACACAGCCTACTCTAAGGCTTTGCTGCTGATCTTGTCGGTGATGCTGATCTCAGTAGGGTTGTCAACTCAGTAGGGTTGCCAGCAAAACTTCTGGAGTTTGGGGGTTTAAACCTAAAAGGTGTGGTTTGGGAAAGGGAGGGACTTCGATTGGGTATGCCATGGCATAGAGTCTATCTTCCAAAGAAGCCATTTTCTCCTGGTGAATGGATCTCTGTCACCCGGATATCAGTTTTAACCAAGGAGATCTCTAGCCACCACTTGGTGATTAATAATATGTACCACGCTGCCCCAGATGGTTGGCAACCCTAGCTATTGGTTTTATTTTGATCTCTGCCCTCTGGAAGAATACTGGGAAGGATACATCTAGGTAAGGCTTTGGCAGTGCAAGCAGGGGAGGCAGCGCTCAGTCCAGACCTATCACTGGACCCACTAGTTGCTTCTTTTGTTCCACACTTCTTACCACACTACAGCACTGGACTTTAGAATGACAACTTTATACATATTCTCACTTCCCAGGTTTTCCATGCTTCTGGGGAGTTTCCCATACCTGCTCTTGTATGTTCTTTCCTTAATGATCAAACTTGAAGTGGATTTGGGAGGAATGGGGATAAAAAGATGGAATCCCCACACTTACATCCAGTGATATTTCTTCAGCCTCATTTTCTCCTCATTTCCCCTTCTGCATCACTAGCAGGACTTTTGCCTTTTAAAAATACTATAATGATTACATCTAATACCAGTGCAGTAATGATGCACTGTTCTTGAAATACAATTTGTACTTGAAGTAATGATGAGAACAACATAGGGAGCCAACACTGACTACATGGAAGGCATTGACAAGCATTTCTTCAAGTACCTGTCCATGTATTAAGCAGAAGGCTGCTGTTCAAAGTATTTTTTTAATACTGGAGATGAGCTGCTCTAGGACAAAGTAAGGCACACAGTAAGGTAATGTAAGGTTTACCTGAGAACTTATTTTTTTATTTTTAAAAGAGCATTCACACACATTCTTTCTTTGCATGTAAAGGAATAAACACATGAATAAATACCGAGTTCAGCCCAAGTTGTCCTTCCATAAAGTGCTCAAGGTATCCATTTAACACCATTAAAAGTCTATTTAAAATTCTATAAAAACAGAAAATGGTACAAAACAATGAAAAGAACACTATTAAACTTAGAAATGCCTTGACTGGAAAAGCTTTGGGCAACAAGGCTTTCTCCTATCCTAAGGAGATCAGAACAGCCTACATATTTCTTCTCTCCTCCATTTTATCCACACATTTGCATTGTGAGCTAAGTCAGGCTGAGAGACCACAGCTGGACCAGAGACCTAGTGGGGATTTGAACATGAAGCTTCTCAGGCTTACAGCCCCATCCAAAGTGGGAGGATCTGCTTGTGGGAGCAGCCCCGCCAGCAGGTTTGCCCTTCCTTGGGCACTTGTCCTAATGGAGGAGCCATTTCACTGGCGTGTGGCCTCCACAGCCCTCCCCAGTGCTGGGAAACAGTGCTGGGTGCTGTGACAGCATAAATACGGAATGGGCCATTTGCAGTATCTAACTTTCAAAAAGGGGGAAAAATCTGTCTAGCTCTGATAAAAAGTTAAAATCTCTATTATTAATGGAAATAATTAAAATATTTGAATGACAAACCCAGAACTCTTAATCAACAGAAACATACACTTGTTATGGCCAACATCAAAAAACAATAAACAATACACACCCAGGGGTTCCCAAAAACAATACTAAAGGATGAAGTTTCACTTTCAGAGAGATCTGCCAATGGTATAGATGTGAATGATACTAAGTACGTGATTCCAGTAAGGTATCAGTTTCAATGGATGAACTTCATATACTCATAGGTAGAAGAACAAAGCATCAGGATGATGATGAGAGATTTCTTGAATGGTGGCCAATAGAAGGTGGAAGTATTGACCAGGGCAAAAACCAATACTTTAGACTGTAACGTCTTCCTCAGCCACTTTAGTCACAATCATTCTATCATCATCATCATCATCATCATCATAATAGTGAATGAAATGAACAGCAGGGTAAACCAACAACATAATAATCACAATAATTATAATAATCTAACATGAGGGTAGACTACATACTTACAATTATGAGAAACCAAAAAGAGTCTAGCTCATACAAAAAAGGCATCTAGCTCAACATCAGAACTTCAGCCTAATGCATGCAAGCATACTAGAAAGTAAGGTACTGCAGATTCACAAAGTCAATGCAAAATAGCCAAGCCTATAAGCTCAAATTGTTTGCAGCTGTAACAGGATGTACGGCTGATGCAGCCCAGTGCTAGGTCAAATTTAAAGAAACAAGATGTGATCTTAAGAAAAGTATGAGAGGAGGGTATTCACAGACTACATCTCAAATCTAAATCTTGATTCAGATCCCAATAGGTATGCAAAGTTTTGAGTGAATATCCATTTGTTCTCTTATACTGGCAGCCTGGGCCTCAGACTTATACTGCCAAAAAGGTGATGTAAGTCCATTCAGCCCAATGGGGGATTCTTGGTGGTGGGGAGGCCTTTTTACTGATCAAGCCTTCCAACAGCACTGGGAAGCCTCCATGAGAGTGGAAGGATGGCATCACATTGACGTCATGGCCTGCCACAGTCAAGTTTGGATAGGGATGCATGTTAGACAGTATAATGACTACTCCCAGTGGCGTTCCTCCCATTGGGCAAAGTGGGCAGTTGCCCAGGGCGCCCCCTTATGGCGGGCGCCAAAATGCAGGTTTGTTTGTGGGATTTTTTGTATTTTGTATTTGGTGAGGTTTGGTTGAAACGACCTGGTGGAAAAATCATTGTTTGGTCACAGTGGGGGAGGGTGGCCGCCAGTGGTGTACCTAAACAAACTGGAGCCCTGGGCAAAACCTGAGTTTGATGCCCCCCAGATGGGTGGCCACCCTCCCCAAATTTTGGTGCTGCTAGCCTAAAAACTGCACCCCCTACAGGCCAAAAATGGAAAAAACACTGAAAATACAAAAAATCCCACAAATGAACCTGCATTTTGGCGCCCGCCACAAGGGGGCGCCCTGGACAACTGCCGACTTTGCCCAATGGGAGGAACGCCACTGGTGGCTGCTCAGGTTTTGCCCAGGGCTCCAGTTTGCCTAGGTACACCACTGACTACTCCACACTAGCTTCCTAGAAGAAAACCCATAAAGTGATAGGGAGGATTCTTTATAGGAAGATTAGTTTCCAGTGAAGGTGCTAATACTAATAGTGACTAGCTCTGTGAATTGACAGGCCATAGTTCAGTACAGGATGGCACACAAAGCTAGTGTACAGTTGAGACAGAGAGCTACTGAGATCCAGAATGAGCTCTGCTACATTTTTAACAATCCCTTCCTCAAGAAGCTTAGGGTGGGATACATTTTATCATCTCAACAATCCTGTGAGAGGGGTTAGACTGAGGAGAATCACTGGTTGAAGGTCACCAGGGCAGCTTCATAGCTGCATGGAGATGAGAACTCAGATCTCTCCAATGTTCATCTGATATTTTAATAATTATACCAACTCCCATAGCAGCAGGTCACCAGAAATGCTGTTTTTACTTTCATTTTCTTCTTTGCATTTTTGTCTTCCAATGAGTTGCTTTGAGCTTTAAGGAAAGGTAGTCTGAACCACAGTGCATACCATTCTGTCCAGCTGATCTGCACTTCCCCTTTTTTAAATGAAAATGCAGTATTTTTTTTTCTAACAGTGCCAGTAACTTCTCTAAAAATAGGTCCTTCCTGTCTATTCTCTCACACATCTGTACATGTCACAGGATCTGGACAGCTGAAAGAGGCACTGACCTCACTTGACAGCTGCAGCTATTCTTGACCTTATGAGGAAAGAGCTTTGCTATAGAGGTGCAGAGAAACACTAGGAGACATATGTAAGCATAAAGGCCTCTGTGGCATGAATAGGACAGAGTTAGCATGGTATAGTATAAAAGCGTGGTATAGTTAAAAGCAGCATGGTGTAATTAAAAGCAGTGGACTCTACTGTAGAGAACCGGGTTTGAGTCCCCACTCCTCCTCATGAGCAGCGTACTCTAATCTAGTGAACCTAGGTCGTTTCCCCACTCCCCTTTTGTTGTGCGCTACTCGCTCCAAGTAACGTGGGTTCCAGCGGCACTCCCCACTACCGGAGTGGCGACAACGCAGCCGCCCTGATTCTGCCTCCCTCCTAACCCCTCAGCATGCGTAATTTCTGTTCCTATTCGGAACAGCGCCTTTTGGGAAACCTAGCATGACTACCTACAGTGGGGAGCATGACTGCGCGCTCAAAAACACCCAAAGCTTACAAAACTGTTTTGCCTCTGCTTTTTTTTTAAGTGAGGAAATGGCCCTAGTTTGTTTCCTCATTCCTACACATGAAGTAGTGGATGACCTTAGACTAGTCACAGCTGTCACTGAAAACTCTCAGTCCCACCAACTTCACAAGGTGCCTGTTGTGAGAGCGGAAGAGAAGGCAATTGTAAGCAACTATGAGACTTCCTACAGAAGAAAAGTGAGGTATAAAAGTCAACTCTTCTTCTTGCTGCACTTAAATCAAAATATCCTCCTTCATTTGTATAATAATGCTAAAATTATACCTCCAGTTCATATATGTTCAGTGTCAGGTTGAAAGCTGAGAAACCCAACTTCAAATTCTCCTCTGCTATGAAACTCACTGGGTGACCTCAGGCAAGTTTTTCTCTCTCAGCCTCACTTCACCTACACTGCTGTTGTGTGGGTGAAATGGAGAAGAGAGAACCATGTTCACCATGACAAGATCCCTGGTGGAAGAATGAGATGTGGTAAGAAAGACCACATTAATGGTAATGCTTGCCAGTTCCTGCAACAACTATGGGCAACTGTGCCCCACACTAATGTTAATTCAGATCTTGCACACCACCTGTATGATTCATTCTCTCCTTGTTTACAGCAGACATCATAGGAGTGGGGCCTACATGTGTGTGAATATGCAGGTGCAGGCCTTGGTTAATAATAAATGTGCAGCTTGGGATGAGGGCAAGCCCAAGGCCCACACACTTGCCCAGATGCATGCAGATTATATATATAAGAGAGCCAGCATTGTATACATCCCATTTCTTCTTAAATTACCTCTGCTCCCTGTTTGTATACGATGTACGCACCTGTTTCTTTTGTGTTCCCATGTTGGACTTTTTACACCATCTGTTTGTATTTGTTTTAAAATTTAGATATTCATGATGTTTTTAATGTTTTTATATTTATTGTACTTATTGTATTTATCATTTATGTTTTATTGTAAGCCACCTTGAGTCTTTGGAGATATGGCAGGATATAAATACAAGAAATAAAATAAATAAATCCAGGTTTAAATCCCTGCCCTGCTATGGGAATGTGCTGGAGGAAGTATTGTATTGTATTGAGGATAAAGTGGAGGAGGAATGAACCATGTTGCCAGCCACTTTGGGTCCCCCTTGCGGGAAAAAGTGTGATTTCTGGAGATTTGGGGGGCAGTGACTAGGGAGGGCAAAGTTAGGGAAGAGAAAGCTCAGCAGAGATGTAATGTCCGGAGTCCAAAACTGCCATTTTCTTCAGGGGAAGTGACCTCTGTAGCCTGGAGATCAGTTGTTATTTTGAGGAAACGCCTAGAAGTTGGTAACCCTACTTTCTGGTCCAAAAGAATGATGGGTGGAAGAAATGTAGATCCTAATCCTGAATGGAGCTAATGAGATTATTGCTTCAGGTATACCTTCTTGGGGTATCATGTGTCTTGCTCATGTGCTTTCTTCACTAAGATGTGTGACTGGAATAGTGTGGGATTAAATTTCAGGGAAGAAACTACCAAGCCACTGTTTTCTAATAAGGCTCAGACAACTACTTTTAAGAGACAAAATTTGTCTCTTAAAATAGGGTACTAGAACAATTTTTGGCCACAATGACTTAATGAAAGGAACATAAATAATGAGTTCCACAGATAATGAACTAGTGCTAGTGTCCAACAAGAAATGGCTTTAGAACTTCATTTCATCCACTGTTTAAATTCAAATACAGAAAAGAGAGACTTCTTTCCCCTCCATCCATTGTTGTTCCTTGACCTTCAGGAATAGATCAGGTACAAAACGCAACGTATAACTGAAACTATTTAGCAGAAGAATACAGTGGAGGCATTAGTCTCTCTCAAATGAGCTTATTGGTGCTCTCGGGTTGGGAATGTGTGCCAATAGTGGAAAGAGGTCATTATAGTTAAATGGTTAAACTTGGTTTTTAAGGGTAAGTGGTCCGTGACCTTAGTAATGGTGCCAAGAGACCATTAAGTGATGATTCATTATTCTCTCTTTTCAAGTGTTTTACTTCTTAAAAACTTCAGAAAATGTGCTGTGCTGTTTGTTTGCCACTGGGTAGGCAACATGTTTATAGATATATGAGTTTCATTTTGCTATTAATGAACATGTATTTTTATGAGTATAAGATTTAGAATTCAGGTCATGAACCAGGCCAGGCATAAAGGTTGTAAGTTCAGCAAGGTCCCAGAGTATAACTTATGCTTTCCCTGCCCGCACACAGGCTTGCCAGGTCCAGCTTGGGAAATACCTGGAGATTTGGAGGGTGGAGCCTGAGGAGGTGGAGTTTGGGGAGGGGAAGGATCCCTGCAGGGTATAATGCCATGTGGTCTACCTTCCAATACAGCCATTTTCTCCAGATGACCTTATCTCTGTTGCCTGGAGATCAGCTGTAATCCCAGGAGATATACAGCTACCACCAGGAAGTTTGCAATCCTACTCCCACACAATGTTTATAACCTTTCATGTGAGGCTTTCCTGTAAATACCTACAGGAGTAGGCCCCACACCAATGATTAATTCACTATGAGAAAGGGGTGGGTGAATCTCCAGAGTGGGATGTGCTTGAAGTTACACTGAATGGCATGCAGAGCTAAGGGACAGGGTGAGTCATCCTGTGACTCATTTATATGGTCGGCCACACATTTTTCCTACATAACTGGACCATGGGAGAAGCAGCCTACTAAATGAAAGGGTAAGGGCAATTGAGATGTTCCTTTCATAAAATACAGGGTGATGATGTCTAAATTTACACATTGCATTTGCATGCAGCCAACACATTCAGGAAGCTGGATTACAAAACAGAACTTGCATAATATCTAGCATAACCTACATGCACTCAACATAACTTGTGACAGAACCTACATAACATACAAACATATCTACACATAGATGATGGGCTGACACAAAGCTTAGCCTATGTGCACACAATTTATATACACATAGACTTTTTATATACACACTGTCACTAGACTTGTCTCTGTGATACACCTGTGAAGATGCCAGCCACAGATGCAGGTGAAACGTTAGGAACAAGATCTACCAGACCACGGCTACAGAGCCCGGAAAACCTTAACCCACAACAACCAGTTGAATCCGGCCGTGAAAGCATTCGACAATACAAAGGGAACAGAGTTTGTAAGCCCCTTTGATTCTCCTTACAGGAAAGAAAAAGTGGTATAAATCCACATTCGTCTTCCTCCTCCCTTCATATAGCAGGGTCCTAAGTGGGTCATAACCAGGATGAATCTAAAACTGCTAGAGCACAAAAATCCATAAAAACACAGAACAAAACAACCAAAAAGTCCATGTTCCAAATCCTTTAACAGAGAATGTACAGCAGCAGCAGCCTCCTTCAAAAGCACTCCAGAACCATAATGAATGGGAGAGTTTTCTAAAACTTACAAAATCTGTACTCTCCTAGCCATTTCCAGGAGCCTATTCCATAAGGAGGGGGTCTAGCATCACAAAAACCTATGATTAAGCAGCAGCCGATCTAACCTTTTTTTGGCTGAAGCTACCATTTTTTCAGAACACTGGAGTCATCTTGTATGAACCAGCTGGAAGGAGCATGTCCTTCAAACTAGCCTGTGCACCTTCCTTAAATTAATGTTTTGCTTGGACTCCCAGATCATTATTCTAGCTTCAGCAAGACTGAAAGGAGCAAACTGCATTCCTTCAATATTGACAAAATAAGACATAAGGGGAAAAAAACCTGGAGGCTGCAGCATAAAGCCCTTTTCCTCATTCCCTGGTCCCCCAAAGCACACACAGAAATCCAGGAGAGAAGATGACTAGCCAGTCTCAGGGAATCCAGCAACTTTTGCAGGCAGAGAAACGTGCCAAGGACAAACTCGAAGAGGCCAAAAAGAGTAAGTTGCAGGCTGCCTTAGCTGCATGTGTGTGTGTTTAAACTGAATACTCATTAGAAAAGCAGCCATTCCTAGGAATCCCAGCACATCTCCACACAGGCTTTAGTCTCCTGCTGCTGCCTCTTTCTTCTCCTCTTTCTGCTTGCTGTCTTGGGATCTGCTCACAGCTGTGCATTTCCGCACAGTTGATTATTAAATGTTTTGCTTAGGAAATTGTCTCCCAGTTACATGAAACAAAATTTTGTTTCTCTTTTATGCAGTGTCACTTTTCATCTGGCACAGGGTAACAGGTTTGCCAGACTACATCTACTTTTTTTTAAGCTATCATTGCAAAGGATTTTCAAGTCCCCAGATTCAGATGCACAGGAGTAAGAAGACAAGCCTAATCCACAGCTGCAGGGGTCTGTGGCACATTTGGACAGATGCAGAAGTTCAATTCGCCTAGCTCTCATATGCATTCAGCCTTATATTCTGTTGTGCTGGCAAAAACCCCCAAAAACTGTAACTAATCATGCTGAGCTGATATATACTCTGGTGCACATTAATAACATGCTGTTATGTTCTGGATAACCTGAGATACTCAGAAAGAGTGGCTATTGTTGAAAAGACCTCTTGATTCTTATATCTCTTGACTCTGGAAGACAAACTTGCAAACAGAATGTTAGCAGGCATCCTACAGGTTGCTAGGATTTACAGTGTCTCATAAAGGTCGTATGTTTGGAGCCTCCCACAGTCACTTCAGTGAAAAGGTAGCACCACAGACATTCCCATCCTTTTTGTGCGTATAAAAAGTTTTTTTCCCTCATAGAGTGCACTGGCAAGCACTATAGGGCAATGGGATCTCAAAGGCAGAAAATATTATTTGACATTTGAATGCTGTTCCCAGTTACAATCTTTGACATCTTCAGTTTAAAAAAATCTCAGATGTAAGTAAGGTTAGGAAAAATCCTTCTCAGCCCTGTAGATGGTTTAGGTCTTGATGAACCAGTAGTCCATTTAATGTGTTTTTATATGTTCATGGGCAGTTTGTAAATGTGAACTCAATCCAGGAATCAGAGGTTTAGAGCAAATTGAATTTTATCTGGCGATGCTTAGCTTTGTTATTTATTCATTGCTAAATAATAGAGTTTTTTTAAAAAAATATGGTAGAAGTGTGCATCCTGGGAATAAGTAATTTGCTAGAGTGGAGAAATTTGTGCTCCCTAAGCCTATTTTAGGGGATAAAGTTCAAATAATGTCACCAAGTCCTGAGCGTGTATAGAAATGCATCTACATGAAAAGTTGAGATGCAACTGCACCTGTACTATCAGTCAGACCCAAATTTTCACTAATCTAATTTTGAAATCCAGATGTTCAGTTTCAAATATTTATATTTTAAAGATGAGGACCATTATTTCCCTTCCCTTCTTCCCGATTTGATTCAGCTACCACTTGGTATAAATTCTTCAGCATACAGATTCGTTTGACAAAGAACATGGGAAATATTGAGCAGTTTTAGCATTTCTTTAATCTAATATTACATTTTTGTTCTACCCTTCCTCAAGATAGCCAGCATGGCATAGTGGTTGGAGAGTCAGACTAAGATCTGAAAGAACCAAGTTCAAATGTCCAATTTGCCATGGGTGACTTTAGGCATCTCCCTCTCTCTCTGCCTAACCTTCCTCTCAAAGTTGTTGTGCAGATGAGATAGAGGAGGGGGGAATTATATAAGACACTTTGGTTCCCCATTGGAGAAAAACCAAATTAAAAATGAAATGCAATAAGAATGCATGCATGCAGTGATCCCAGTCTGAATAGGGCCCATGTGCAACTGAGAATCAACAGCATACAAATGATCCAATATCCTCATGGCAGTCATCAGAACTGTGAATAGGTCCCAGGAGAATTTGATTGGCCTAAGGACAGCTAATAAGGTATGTGGCTGATGAGGGATTTGAATCCAGGTCTCCCTGCTGCTGTTCTGATATCCAGACCTATATGATGCACCAGCTCTCTTCACATAGATTTGTAGTTTGCATGATTCATTCCCACAGCAGCCTTTCTTAGTAAAGATAGGAGACTGGGTTGTTAGTTAGTCAGACATGTGCACCTCCATGACATGACCTTAAATCTACTTGAGAAGAGACCAGTTCCAAGGCAAACTTTACCAGTCAGCAGCTGCCCAGCCTGCTCTTTGTTCAGCCTTGGGCAGGATGCAGTTGTCAGGCAAAACAAGGAGCCTGCCCTGTCTGCACCAAGGCGGTTCTGGAATGTCCTACTGAAAACAGGGTCTGCGTTGTCACTGGAAACATCAACTCCAATCTTTGTATTATTATTTTCCCCCTTCCTTCTCTGGTTGTCACTCATTTGTTCTGAGAGAAGGAAGGAAGAGAGGGTTTTATTCAACAGGCTGCACTAACAATGAAACCCCTTCAGAGCATCTGAAACTAGAAAGACTGCCACAAGTACAGATTGCTGAAAGCACTGAACTTCTAACGGTGGATCAGGGGGATGCACAGGTAGGAATGGGCATCCTGATTAGATATTTTTTCTCTGTCTCTCAAGGTAAGGAATTAGGGCCAATGGTGGGGGCTAACCCACCACAGATGGGCAGATGACAACCCTGACCCTGACCTAGGCAATCAGTGGCAGAACCCCCATTTCCTTTTGGAGGTTAGTCTTTTGGTTTTTTAAAAAGTCTGAGTAAGAAAGGAAAAAAAGACAGAAATATGGAATAGGTAAAAGGTAAAGGTGCAAGACTGAGTCATTACTGACCCATGAAGTGACATCACATCACGATGTTTAATTAGGCAGACTTTGTTTACAGGGTTTTGTCATCATCTTCCCCAGTCATCTACACTTTACTCCCAACAAGTTGGGTAATCATGTTAATGACTTTGGAAGGATGGAAGACTGAATCAACCTTCAGCTGGCTACCTGAAATCAACTTCTATTGGGATCAAACTTAAGTTGTGTGCAGAGCTTGGACTGCAGCATTGCTGCTTTCCATTCTGTGGCATGGGGATAATTAGAAGCGAAATAGAGAAGGAAACAATGTAAGATTCTCATTATGAAGAAAGGTGGGGTATAAAGGAATTATACACACACAAACACAAACACACACACACAGTGGTGGGATTCAGCAGGTTCGCACCACTTCAGCAGAACCGGTTGTTAAAATGGTGCTTGTAAACAACCAATTGTTAAATTATTTGAATCCCACCACTCTGTGTGTGTGTGTAAAATTGGATAAGAAGAACCCACAAAATTACCAATAGATGGTCTAGTTATGTAGGAAGAGTCCCTCAGGCAGGGCCAACTGTATGGTATTCTCACCAAAACAGCACCCTAACAGGACAGAAGCCCAGAGGCGGAGTGAGGGGAAACTCCGCCCAGGGCACATGCATGCCACCCTGTGCCCCTGCTGCGGCGCCGCCCCAGTTCCAGAATGCCCCCAGAACTCCCCACCATGCTCCCTCCGCAGCCTGGCCATGCCTTCGTCACAGCTCCACCTGAAGCGTCGTGCCCCACCCTGCCCCATTGGCGCAACGCCTCTGCAGAAGCCAAAGACTAGGTGGGGAAAACATACAATTATCTCTGCATAGGTGGTTGCCATGTGTCCATATTTCCTAGCAGGCACAGTATCACAATACAGAAAAGCGGTTACAGAACACTGGAAGGAGGATTTTAACCTAGCTCTAAGCCATGACAATAACAAGTGAACACTGGAAGTATCTAAGAATTCCTCCCTCTATGGTGAAAAAAAACTCTAGTGTACCTGGGGGGGAGGTGGAATCTGGAAGGAAACTTTGCTGTTAGTAAGGGCATATTAATAAAGAGCAAGCATCATCTGGTCTTTGGCCTACTCACCTTCACCTACTGCCAGATTCTGACTACAAGGCATTGAACCTAAATCCATATCCCTGCCACCACCTCTGATATGATGAGATCCCCACATCTGGTATGCATTTGGTTTTCCGTATCCCAACCCTTAATGTCAGCGGTGTCCTTGAATGACCGAACAACAGCTCCTTGTTTGTGCCGCCTAGTCCATACAGACAAGAGGTTAATATTATCCAAGCCAATTCATTAATTTTGGCTTGACTTGAGTAAAACAGCAGGTTTCCATATAGACTGTGTTGTGGGATGCAATCAGGTGTAACATAGTTGAAGTCATATAGAGATATATTGACAGTAGCTGAATCCATCCAAAACACTGCAATACTGGTGCCCAATTTACTTACAGAGTTCAAATTCAATGAAATGAAAAACAGGAGATCACTGGTGTGAGTGGACCAGTGGCAATGTGGGAAATTTAAGAGGCTGCTATGTTACAATGACTTGGTAACATATATTGTGCATCAAGAACACCTCACTTGATTTTGCTGGTTGGAAACAGAAATAATTTCAAAAGTCTGAAGTCTGGGATGGCAGTGATTGTGCATTGATTTATTTGTTAAAAATAAATAAATATTTATCTTAAATATGATTTAGCTTAATATTATTATTTAGCTTATATTATTTAGCTTATTTATCTTAATAGTTTGGGGAGCCAAGTGATCCGCAGAGGCTAGAACCTGAATTAGAAGGGATGCTATTCTTTTCTGTATATGTTCCAAGCAGCTTGAAAGACCAGTCAATAGATAGGTCAGTGCCATGTCTACCTGAGACATAGATTGCTGGTATGTTAACTCTGCACACATGGGAAATGCCTTTTAAATGTGATGGTAACAGTGTGGAATACCTCTCTGTATCAATGCTTTACATGTCCTCCACATCTAAAGAACATTAAATTAAAATCACCCATTATAAGTATTGGGATACTCTAAAGAATATCTTAGAAGGCCTACGCAAGGATTTACGAACCCTCCTTTAAGTGTATTGTTGAAGGCTTTCACGGCTGGATTCAACTGGTTGTGGTGGGTTTTCCGGGCTGTGTAGCCACCAGACCACACACACACAGCCCGGAAAACTACCACAACCTCCCTTAAAGTTTCACTAGCCATATCAACATTCCTTTTGGCTTCCACTGAAATTCTTCAGGGATTTCACCTCTGAAAGAATCTCTAAATTTGGTTTCAAATTTACTTTAAGCAAAACCAGATAGCCCGAGAATCTGCAGACATCCCCAGAGAATTTTTTCCAGCTTTTAAGTGTTTTAATTTTTTTAAAACTTTGATAGCATTTTTGAAGGCTCCTGCAAATTTGCCATCCATCATAGACTTCACTAAAGCAAAAAACCAAAAGCAGGTCAAGCCTTTTCCTTGACTTGGTCAGATGAGCACAGGTAATGACATGAATTGCCCATTCTGTGATTATGTGCAGACTGTTTGATTCCATTCTGGTCAGTGGCCATAATTCAATTGTAGTGCATGTGCTGGGCAAGCAGAAGGTCCTAAGTTCAGCCTTCAGCATGTCCACTTAAAAGGATCAGGTGGTGGGTGATGTAAAAGGGCCTTTCCCCACTTACCTTAAGCCCCGCGCTACTTGAGGAGAGTAGTGCGGGGTTCCCCAGCACTCCCTACGAGAGGGGCGGCGACAGCGCAGCCACCCCGACGCTGCTGCTGTCGCGCCCCCTCAGCGCTTGGCATCCCTGGTGCTCTTGCAAAGGGCGCCTTTTGGTGTCATGGGGACGCCGGGGCACGCACCAGGGATGCCGCGCGCTGAGAGCAGCATGCGGCATAGGGGGGATAGGGGAGATAGGGGAGAGTGGGGAAAGGCCCAAAGAATTCTACCTGAGACCCTGGAGTGCTGCTGGTAGTCCAAGTTGACAGCACTGACCATAATGGACCAATGGTCTGATTCAGTAGAACATAACTTCATGTGACCCATACATGTCTCACTGGCACTGGCCTCCTTATCCTGCACTGGGCAATCTCAAGGGGAAATTTCGCCCTCTGCACAGGCTTGTCATGAGTCTCCACTTCCACTTCAAGCTAACACCTTTGCTCCATTTATTCCCCTTTATAATGTACATCTCCCTAAATAATACTCAGTTCTTTACTCCCACTCTCTACTCACAGAGGAACTGATAAATAACATTGAAGGTATCTCCTATAGTCAAACCAAATATACCTGCTTGAAATTTCTAACACGCTTACCTGGTTATAAGACCACAGAACCTATGAAGAACTGTGAAATTACTGGTGCACAAAGCTGAGAAAACCTGGCTAGCATTTTACCAAAAGTGAACCATTGAGGTAAATTTAAAGGTTCCACCTTCTGATAAATCTTGAGGCAAACAGAAGTTTGACAAACTCAGAATTTTGGTTGGCGTAAATCCACTGAACCCAATGAAGGGCTTTTTGGCAGTGGGGAAGTTTTGCTTTGCATTTTGCCTCCATGTATTGCCAAAATGCCCTCTGGAGGCAGTGAGGTAGTGCCGCAGCAGTGCTGGTCTTGGCAGCTGAGGGCTCTGGATTGGGCTGTTTGTCATCTTGTACCCCAACTTCTCTTTTTGACGTAAAAATGGCTGAACACACACCAAAACCTGAAAACTGGGCAGGATGTTCAGGTCTTATAGCCTGAATTTTTATCTAAATACTGTGTGGTAGGCCATCCTGAAGCATTTTCAGTGAATCAGCCAACTTCCAGGGCAGTGGCAGCCAGAGGCTTCGGAGCAGTCACCAAACTTGTTTCAGCTCAGTCATATTCAATAAATATTAACCCTAGTAAACTTGCACTTCAGGCTCTTTGCAGGGAGAAAAAATAAGCCTTTAAAATGTTTTTTTTTTGCCCTTCTGTACATAATCCAAGAGATCACCGTAGCATATAGAGTCTGGCAAGTGCAATTAAGTAACATGGAAAGGAGGGGGCATGCATCCCAGGAGATGAAATGATATTCAATAAACCCACATGGTTCCTTGCAAGATTGTTTCTTCTATAGAGAAGCTTTGTATAATCACACTTGATCTCTCTTTGAATCCCACAATAAGCAAAGTCAGCAAGACAAGCAGCCCATAAATCGAAACGAGTCCTTAAAAGGTATTCAGTGTGTTTTGCTGTTCCTTAAATCTGCTCACAGAGACGCAGGTAGTGACTTGGGACTGAACTGCCCACTGAGCAGATAATTTACTGCCAGATCAGTCAGTTCTATCCAGAGCTGTCTCAAACTACAGATCCATCGAAAAGACTGGTTTTCCTAAGTTTCTAGTTCATTGCTGTGCCATGCCCAGAGGAGTCACATTGCTGCGTGTCACATCCAATACAGTTTTGCATGCGTGGGGGAACCACAGTCAATGCAATGTGGCACAGCAAACGAGAGGGAAATGAAAGGCGGAAAGGGGAGAAAGATTGCCTCAAGTCTGGAAGAAAAGCATTCACAAAATGTGGCTCAGTGAGGGTCTGAGTCAGATCTTTTGTACTTTGTCTCAATCCCATTGATTTCATCTAGCAACCCCTGAGTTACACCAGAAGAACAGAAACAGAAATCAGGACCCATCATATCTTGTGAGATACTTATAAACGAAGAACAGCAACTGCATGTTCTGTGCAAGATGATTTCAGTGAGATGAGCTCAGTAATATGAACACTGATTCCTCTGGGGGCATACAAGATTTCTAGGAGCAGACATAGGATATTTTGCAGGGTTGTGAGTTGGCAGGGGGGGGGGTGGAGCTGTGCTCCACACTAAGATATTTGTTGCTCTTCAGAAGGCTAAATGGGTTGAGAATGCTTTCCATCCAAGTTCAGGTAAACATGGCCATTTTTAATCACGCAAGAATCTGATGAACTGAGCACATAAATTCATTTTGGGAGAGGGAGAACAAATAGGGAACTAACTGATCGTGAAAAAGTATGACAGATTCCAGACATAGTGGAATCATTGCTTCCTAATTTGGGACAATCTGACATTTTATCTGGAATGTATTTTGGTGGTTAGAGTTAAGTTGATGGAAGAAAGAGAAAAAGAACAGGATTGTTAGCTGTGACTTCCATAGTTTGGGATTCTGTGAGAGCTTAGAATGGTATGGCATTTTATGCAATCCATTTTAATAGGGCTATTGTTACTATTTCCTTTTTATCTTGACTGTATGTGTGCCTACTTAGATAGGGCTCTTAGATCTGTTACTCTCTCTGCAAGGTTTGTCAATCAAGATCCTGGAATTTCCTGCTTTATTCAGCCAGTCAGGAGAATAACAGTTTTTTGACATTTACAGGTATGGTGGTATGGTGGTACACATATCCTCTCCAAATTTTTACTTCATGCTATTTTGAATAACTCACATAGTGGATATTGAGAAAAGTACAATATGGACATAACTATTTTCAATGCTAGGGTTTGGCAGTTACTGAATTATTCTCAAATTTGTTTTTGTGTTAAGTGTGAAAGTTATTGCAACACTTATTGTTGGTGCTATTTTAGTTCTCTGCACCAAAACAATATCTGGGCTATTGTATTTTATTGTTGTATCTGTTATAACAGGATTCTTCCCATATAGAATCATTACACCAGGAGAAAAACCCTGCTGGATGGGCCATATAGGTAATCACTGGCAAGCCTATGACATACATGTCAAAGGTGACACGCCATGACGTTTTGGGTGACATGCCAGTGTTCATCAACATTCAATAACTATCCTATCTGAGTTTCAGTCATCTTTGTAATTATTTGACATTTCTTTATATAATATACAGCACCACACATGTTGGACTGTATTTTTAAAAATAAATGAATAGGAAAAGAATTGTTTCTCTTTTCTTGCGGGGGGGGGGGACATGCCAGTGTAACCCCCATGCCCAGAATGGGTTGGCCCAGAATGGGTTGACCTGTGGCAGTATAATCTCTGAGCAGCAGAGGCTGCAAGAGCTCTTTTGGCAGAAGAACAAGGCTACCAGACCTCGACCTTGATTTCCCACTCAATACATTGTTGGGAACTACTGGGAAGGTAGTTGTTGTTTTTGCTATGTTGTAAATGTTGGAGTTTATTGTTTCAGGGTTTTCTTTTGTGGTTGTAATGGGTGAGAGTTCTCCTGGAGACCTTCATCAGGTTGCAACCTGTTCATCAAGCCCTTGAGTCTTCAGGAGCCAGCCAACTTGCAAAGAAGATTTGGACTCTGGCAATATCAGTAGACTGTAAATAGAAGGACTTGAAATGCAACCTGAATAACAGGACCTTGAATTCGTAACGTTAAATGTTGATGTTTTAAAAGTTAATTGTAAAAGAAAAAGTAAAACCATTTTGTTGTTTAAAATTGTTGTTGCAACTCATTCCAAGTACTGCCCCCACAGAACCCACAAGTTGAGGAAATACAAATGGCCCCAACCAGCGCGGTTTAAAGTGAGGATTGCAACATAAATTATTTGGTAATGAAAGTGTGTATAAGTTGGGGTTTGATCCCCCATAAAACTGTTTCTTTTGTTATGAAAAGTTCAAGAGATGTTGCTGTGTTAATTTGAAACACCCTCTGTTTCTGCAGTTAGTATGAAGGAAGGATTCCAGTTGCAAATCCCCCCATCCCTCTTCTGCAAACCGTTTTGCTGAATTTGCAGTAACATTCAGTTGAAAGTTTTGCAAACTTCCAGTGCAGCTAAGTTTGGAACAGTTGGAAATCCTTGCAAGGAAAGACAATGTTCCGCATTCAGATGCACCAAATGTGGTTCCTCCACGTACAGGAATCTCTGGGGAAATCATCGCAGCAATGATTTCGTGTTGCATTGCAATTACCGTCACGACAGAATTTTGTGCAGAGAATGTAACCCCCATGCCCAGAAATGGGTTGGCCCAGAATGGGCTGGACTCCAGTAAGGGGGGTGGAGACTCGGAGCAGCAGAGAGGCGTAAGAGCTCTTTGCAGAAGAACAAGGCTACCAGACTCGGACCTTGATTTCTATAAGCCCTTAACACCTTGTTAAGGTAATTTCAATATTGCTGTGGAACTACTGTAGCCAGAAGGTTAAGTTTTGCTATGTTGTAAATGTTGGAGTTTATTGTTTCAGGGTTTTCTTTGTGGTTGTAATGGGTGAGAGTTCTCCTGGAGACCTTCATCATGTTGCAACCTGTTCATCAAGCCCTTGGAGTCTTCAGGAGCCAGCCAACTTGCAAAGAAGATTTGGACTTGGCAATATCAGTAGACTGTAAATAGAAGGACTTGAAATGCAACCTGAACAGGACCTTGAATTGTAACGTTAAATGTTGATGTTTTAAAAGTGTTAATTGTAAAGAAAAGTAAACCATTTTGTTGTTTAAAAATTGTTGTTGCAACTCATTCCAAGTACTGCCCCACAGAACCCACAAGCTGAGGTTACACCAGCAGAGTCAAAATAGTCATTTTCCAAATTTTTGACACACCAAGCCCAAAAGGTTTGCCATCACGGATCCACGTCATCATCCTGTTTCACACAGCAGCTGACCAATTGCCCTGGAGGGTCAACAGACAGAGTTTATAGGCCAAGGCCTGCCCTGATGCTGCCTCCAAGAATTGGCATTCCAAAGTTTGCTGCCTCTGTATATGGAGGTTCTTTTACTTCCATGACTTCCATATGGAGGTTCTTTTACTACCATGACTAGTAGCCACTGGTGAACTTATCCTCCATGTATCGGTCAAATGCCCTTTAGAGCCATCTACACCCATCGTTAGAGTTACCAGCTGTGCTGCTCAAGCAGGAGACCTCCCTAATCTTGTTTCCTACTGGCACCTCAAGTGCCAAAAGGATAAAAACATTTGGGGAGGTGGTCATGTGCCCTAACATTACAATAGTAACCATTCAGTTATCCTTTAGACTTGGTGATAGCTTTTATGACTTGAGGTATGCACTGTATTTGGGCCTTGTTAAGTCTAACAGTAAATAGTTTCCAGTAATCTTGGAAGGATCTGACTCTCTTCACCATATCTTTAATTTCCTTCTGACTAGTCTTCTCAGTTTTGAAAAGCTTTCTCTTTTGAAATCAAAAGTCACTGCTTTGTATTTAGAGGAAATCTTTCCATTACATGAATGCTAAACTAAATAACGTTATGGTCACTATTTTCAGTTGGTAAAACAATATGTGCATTAGAACCAAGTCCAAAGTTGCTACTATCTAGCTGGGTTCATAACCAACTGATCCAATGCACTGTTGTGCAGCCATCATACCAGCACTGATGTCATTAAGTGCAAAACTGGAGGTGACATCCTGAGTTACTCTAGGATTTTTCACAAACTATGGTACAAACACTGAATTTTTGTGAATCACCAAAAGTGATATCAGTACATGTTGCCTTTTTTCACACAAAATGGTGGTTGTATATATTGGGAGGATCAAAACTAGTGCATGCTCCCATTGTGTACAGTTAGAGTGCCAAAACTGAACAACTGCTAAGGGCTACAAATAATGCATTTCGTTCTGGAATGCTGGCACTTACCATGGTCTCTACAGGATTTAAGGTGAGGGCTTCATGTTTATTGCTCCCTACAGGGCCACTGAACACAGTCATTCTCCTGTTGTTATTTTTTAAAGCATTGACTTTACCTTCACTTTCAGGTCTACAACATATTAATTCTGGAAATCTGCTTTGATGTTCTTACCCACCTTTGCATTTAGCAAATGTTAGGAAAAGGAAGGGGGGATCCAATAAAAAGTAAATGCTGCAACTCAGTTAGTGGCGGAGCTATATCTTTGTAGTTCCTTGGAAATCAGCCAGCATTAAATAGAATCCAGTTGGTGGGGACTGAAGGGTTCCTGGCAGCAAATCAATTCAGCAAATCTTGCAGAATAATGTCTTTTCTCATCAGCGACAACTAAAATCTGTTGTCTAGCTGCTGCCATTGCAAATAGGGAAAAATAAGTATTTGATTATTTAAAACCAAAAACATGATAAGGAGTCACCAATGGCTGCACCAAAGGATATACTTTGACAATTCCTGGTTCTGCTTGGTTATAGAGCCTGCAAATCTTTGCTTCTTGATGAGAGCTAGTAAATATGATGAGCCTGATCATGGAGTCAGCACAGAATCAAAACACCCAGTAAAATCAATAGGAGTTTCCTTCCTGTAGCCAGCACATTAGGGACAGAGGAAGAGAACAGAGTGTGTGTCAGTGAGGGCAACTGTGGTTGCACTTAGAAGTGTATGCTCTCTGGGGATAATGCAGACCCCATACCCAAAAAGTATATTTTTAAAGTTCTCTTCTTAAAAAATAAGAATGAATAAGATATTCAAGTGTTGGTTTAATATACCAAATGTAACTATTCTCAGGCCCCTTCCACACATGCAGAATAATGCATTTTCGATCCACTTTCACAGTTCTGCGCAGCAATGTCCAGCTGCAAAGTGCACTGAAAGTGCATTATTCTGCATGTGCGGAAGGGGCCTCAAAGTATAATGATTCACAGATTTGATCTCATTTAAAGGCTCAGGAACACAACCTGTAAACATGATGTGGATGAAAGAGCAAATGTCAGGCTAGCATGTCGCCTCATAATATGTAGATCATAGTACAAGCTTGGCCCATATGCATCTACCCTGCTGTGCAATAATGGTAAGAGTTTGAATTTATATCCCACTTTCCTCTCCTATAAGGAGTCTCAAAGAAGCTTGCAAACTCTTTCCCTGAAACAGACATCTTGTGAGGTTAGGTGGGGCTGAGAAAATTCTGAAAGAACTGCGACTAGTTCAAGGTCACCCAGCAGGCTTCATGCGGAGGAGTGGAAAAACAAATCCAGTTCACCAAATAAGAGTCTGCCACTTGTGTGGAGGAGTAGGGAATCTAACCTGGTTCTCCAGATTAGAGTCCACTGCTCTTAACCACTGGACCATGCTGGCTCTCAATCCACCTACTCCATTGGCAAGTGAGGAATCTAGAGAATCACCTATGTAATGAACAGGTGCATGGGCACTGGGTTGTATAAGGGTGGCCAGTTCATCACTCATTCTGCCCATGAGACTGCATTCTGGCAGAGAGCTAGTTACCAAGTTCTCAAAGGACAGCAGACCTCAGGGCTGAAATTAAAAAATGTTAAACAAAGATCTGCTTAAATCTGCTTGAAATGTAATCCTGCCTTTACTTGTAACCATCATATTCGGTTCTCATCATTTCCCCATATCTATTCCTTGATGGATTTCAGCTTCAACCTAGTCAATAGAAGCTAAGCAAGATAAGGTCTGAGAGTTCAAGATTTGCTTCTGTGTTGCTTCTTGTAGTGTATACTCTAGCTACAGGGAGCTGTACGAAATGATCTTAATAAATCAAGGAGAAGATTATGAAATGTATCTTATTACATCTACAGGTACATAAATGGTGGGTGGCACTTGCTATGCTGCCTGTGGTTCTGTTAGGACCTCACTTTTAGACAGAAGTGCTGAGGACCATCTTGTGAGTTTTTAACAAACACACACCATACTTACTGTGTTTAGTAAGCATTTGTTGAGTAAGTTTAGTAAGCATAAAAACATGAAGTCCAGAGTCTAAAATTACACAACTGCATCACTGTTTGCTCTTCCCAACCAACTCTAAACATAAAATGAATACTATATACAGAATTAGATAACATTCATTTCCATCATGATGTTCATGTCACTAAATTTGAATTTTGTCATTATTTTTCAGGAAAGGGAAAGAGACTAAAGCAAGCCAAAGAAGAAGCCATAGCAGAGATAGACCATTACAGATTACAGAGAGAGAAGAATTTCAGACAAAAGCAAAGCAATGTAAGCAAGACTACAAAGGGGAGATTGGATAGCTGACTGGTTTATACATTTACTTAACTGAGATTATCTCAGCCTGGCTCAGAAATGACATACCTTACATGTAAGGCAAAATGTGGTCCAGTTGTTCAGTGCATAAATCTGTAGGTCCACATGCCCATTCCCCACAATCCTTCACTTTCCAAGGATTGACTCACATTGCCATGGTTTCTCTGCATGGCTAAGGTGTAGACACATCTCTTCACCCTGATCCATCTAATCATGTAGACTGGAAGCTTTATTTGTGGGATCATACACAAGTAGCCTTTAATTTCATTTATGTTTCCAATATACCGGTTTGTAATAAACAAGAACATGGGGTTATCAATGTTTTAAAATTAATATTTTGCCTCTTCTGCAAACTTTTTGATTTGGTTTACAACATCAAATAAACCATTGAAATGAAAACAATAAATCTAATTAAAATTAACCTGAAAATCAAAACACATCCGGTGACCAAGAAAACCAATAGTACAATTGCAGAAAAAAACCTAAAAACACCGTGAAAGCTAGCTAAAATAGATATAAAACAAGGAATAATTCAAATAGCAAAAACACAAAAGAGATTAAAGTAGCTAATTAAAAGATAAGCTAAAGCTTAAGGAAAAAGGCTTGGGGAAATAATAGCATTTTGACCTGGAACCTAATGTCAACAAAGAAGGCACCTGGGGAAGCTTTGGGGGAATGCATTCCTAAGAAAGTCCTGCCTATGGTTGTGCCTGTATTGCTTCCATGGGCTGAGGCACAGACAGCAGGGCTTGAGGTTAGGATCTTAACTAAAAATTAACACCAATGTATAAATCTCTTTCCTTGCAAAAGATCAAGGATGCTACTAAATAAATTCCTGGAGATTTGGGGGTAGAACCTGAGTTTAGCGGGGTTAGCGGGGATAGGGACCTTAACCTAGTATAATGCCACAGGGGCCACCCTCCAAGGGCAATTCCGCACACAAGTAAAATAGGTTCGACCCAGTTCCCTGAGAAGGGTACTAACCTAGGTTGAAGCCATTGTTGCCCCCCCCCCCCACAACCAGCTTGATCCCAGCTCGGAGGGCGGAATCATCCTGTGCTTCTTCACCGCTCTGTTCTGATTGGCTACTGTTCTACGGCCATGTTCTGTCTATCCCCACACACATTATTTAAAAAACTGCCACATGAATGGAGGGACGAAGGTGGCGTTTTTTGATTGGCCAGCTGTACGCATGCCCGAAACACTCAGCTGTGATTGGCTGAATGGGGGACTCCTGGCACCAGAGATTCCGCACTTTACTGGAATTGAGCTGAGTTCAAGCGTGATTCCCTGAAAAAGTAGTAGTTCCCAACTGGAGTCGGAAATTTGACCGTTACACGGGGCGAAGCTGGTACAAAACCACGTCAATCCCAGTGGTTGTGCGGAGCAGTTAGGTCGAACGCAGCTCGAACATAGGTCGATAACGCAAGTGCGGAATCGACCCAAGACAGCCATTTTCTCCAGGGTGGCTGACCTCATAATCTTGAGATGAGTGGTAATTGCAGGAGATCTTCAGTCCACACCTGGAGGCTGGCAACTCTAGTTGCCACAGATATCTCAATAAATTTGTTTGGCAGATGAACATACCCTATTTAACACTAGTGATCAGACTGTGAGCCTATCAATTCTATGTACCAATTGCACGGAGTAAACTGAATAGCTGTCAAACAAATACTGGGCAGAAACTGATTCACAGCTGATTGTGGAAGTCACTGGAAGCTGAGTTCTAATTTACTGCCCCCGCCCTTCAGAAAAATAGCTACACAGTGAAAGTGGAGAAGGGAGATGGAAAAGAGAACACTTCTCTTCATGCTGGAAGAGGACGGAAGCAATGCTTTTCATTTTCCCACTGCAAAAGGGAAAGATTGTTTATCTTTCCCCTACTTCCAAGCATGATGGGAGAACAGATGCAATACTTTGATCTCCTAACTGTAAAAGGAGAAAATGGAAAAGGGTCATTTCTCTCCTATTCTTTGCAATCCAAACTGTCAGCTTGGAATGGGGAGCAGAGAAGGGAAATCAGCTGAGCTCCTGATCCCCCTTCCCTGGCTCTCATTCTCTGGGAGGCACCAAAGTTTCAAGGATGGGAGAGCCAAAGAGCCTGACTTCCAGCTGATCAGCTCCTGTTCTCCTTACCTCTCCCTCCCTTCTGAAATTGCTTGGTACAGAGAACAAATTCCTCAGGTGGAGATCAGAAGTCAGCTTCTGATAGCTGCAAGTAGCTTATTCCTGGAAACAGACACAAACAGGTTGTGATCATTGAAGCAGCCCATCAATTCATTGGCTGCCTGATCACCATTGACAAACAGGAAGTAAGCCAAAGCAGCAGGCGTTCAAGCATCCCTAAAAAGATCAATGAGGGTAACTGTGTTGATAACGTTGTTATAATTCATATAAACTATTTTAAAAGACTGTAGCCATAAGTGGTCCTGATGTCATTCTAGCTACAGACACTGAATAGGAACATATGTTCCTACTAGGCAGGGCTAATGTATTCCACCAGTTTGATGGAGCCTGGGGAGTGCTTTGTGATGTGGATTTGAATTTCCCTTGTTGAGTCAGGGCACTTTGTACTGTTGTATTGATCTGTACTGCTTGTGATAAGGTAAAGAGGCCAAACACCCAACTCTTCAATCTATTACATTTTAAAGACATGCTAAACACTATTGAGAACATTGGTGTCTGGAAAGCTTCTGTGAAAACCAGACACAAACAATGGATACTTTCTGACAAGGAGCTACAAATTTCAACATGGTTTATTTGCCAGCTATTTTTGGACACCATCCACGCCCCCAACCTGCAAGACCTCTGACATGAATGCAGACCTTGGAAAGGGAAGAGCCAATCTTTTGCTTTATGCTGAGCTTCAGAGACAGAGAGAGATGGATCACTTCCCACCAGGCATGGGGGAAGGACAAGCCACAGGAGCAGTTTATGTTGCTTCTTTCCTTCTCCAAAATCTTGTGAAAAATGAAAGAAGTATTCTCCCCTCCCCTGAGAACTCTCCATGTGCATAGATCTCTAGGGAGAGGTTTGTTTCATTTTGTGCCAGGCTGCACAGAAGGCAGAAGCAGCACATGTTCCTCTTGCTGCTTCTGCTTCTCAAAATCCAGTGTGAACTAATGGCACTTTCGCACGTGCAGAAAAATGCACTTCAATTCACTTTCACAATTGTTTTCAAATGGATTTTGCTATTTCGCACAGTTAAATCCAGCTGCAAAGTGCATTGAAAGTGGATTGAAAGTGCATTATTCTGCATGTGCAGAAGGTGCCTAAGAGACCAGACTCCTCCCTCCCTAAATTCCAGTGCATGCAAGAGGACTCAGGAAAAGAGAGTGGGCATATCTAATACTATCTCTAAG
Source organism: Sphaerodactylus townsendi (assembly GCF_021028975.2). Lineage (NCBI taxonomy): Eukaryota > Metazoa > Chordata > Lepidosauria > Squamata > Sphaerodactylidae > Sphaerodactylus > Sphaerodactylus townsendi. The sequence goes on along the minus strand of NC_059429.1, from coordinate 32,955,611 downwards.
TCATTTGCAGTTCAGAGGAAGGGAGGGATGTTTGAGCTTGGTTGTCCATAAAAGGTTCAAGGGAGGGATGGGTGTCACTGGCAACTTATGACCAGATTCCTGCAGTACAATCTCATAGAGATGCTCCAACAGAGTGGGGGAGGAGGTGCCACCCTGACACATACTGTGGTTTTTTCAGGTCACACGAATTCAGATCACTTCAGACACACCTCTATATTTCTGATCCTAGAGACTGAGTATTATTGTTGTAAATAATCACATGGGCTTATGCGAGAGGTATGCATTTGTTTGCAGACATTAAGATGACTGGTATCCATGTTAAACAATGTAGTGTATGACGAAATAGTAAGCTTTTTATCACCATACCATTTGACATAATGTTGATTTTTATTTCTGCAATTTAATCTCGCTGTTAAAACTTCATGACAATCTGATACCTTGCTCACATGCCCTGCACTCTGAAGTGGCATCTTTGTGCCACACCATTAGAGTAAAGAGCATCTAAGCTAGTATAAATTTCCAGTTTCTGTTTTTCTCACAGGATGTCTTGTTTGACTTGTAGATAATGGGCTCTCAAGGTAATCTATCAACAAAAATAGATGAAGAGACTACAACAAAGATCCGGGATCTCACTAATCACTACTGTAAGAACATGGAAAGCATGATGGGACTTCTTTTGGACAAGGTCTACAACATCAGTCCAGAAATCCACCCAAATTATGCATATACTATTTAAACCATTTTGTGGTAATGCTGCAGAAAGTGCACTGATGGCTTTGTCATTAGATGGGGTAATGTGGCTTTCCTCAACTGGCAGATTATAAAGTACCATTAAAGGGGAGAATGAAGTCAGTTGTGATGTTTTTACCACCAGCAAGACTTGAGTAGCCATTTGGCTATGCAGCCTCTAGGATCAAAATTGTCTTGTGCTCGAGCAGAAGGTATCGTTTTCCTGGTATTTGTCATTTTCTACATTTCTACTGTGTATGTTAGAAACCACATGCCAAAAAAGCACGTAGATGTTTATAAGATTTGTGATGTGACTAGTTCTTCCAAGGTTTCACTCAAGCATTTGGCAGAATGGATTTCCTCCTCTTCCCCACCCGCAACACTTTTTCCTGATAACAAGGATTTGCAATGGCATCCTAAGCAAAGTTACATTCTCCTAAGCCCACCGAAGTCGATGAGTTTAGAATGGTATAAATCTTTTTAGGATTGCATTGTTTGTCACTTTAATATGGGCAACGGTGGAATAAGGAATTGTTTGACACCAGCAGCTTTTCAGTGGGTGTCTTTTTCTTCTTTACTTATGTTCTCTACTACTTAAAAAATGTTCCGTATGACTTGGCCTATCGCAGGAAATCTGTTTGTTGCAATATGTGGAATGTTTAAAATAACCAAGTATTTTTAATACATATACGGAGAAAGAGAGAGATTTAAAATTATAGTACTTGTCTAACATCTAGAGAGGCAGCTATCATACATATTATGTAGCTTTACAGACTAGGCATAATTACATCTGATTATGTAGGGCGAAGGAATTTGTGTTTGGGGCCCTGTAGTTGATGAACTCAGTAACTGAAATCTACATCAATCTGCATGTGAAAAAAATTCATTCTCAAGGGAAAAACAAATAATACTTTCTTTGGTCTTAGATTAAATGTCAACGCAGACATTATCATAGAGCAGACATTATCACCCTGTGAGATAGTCCCCTTTTCTCAACTGGAGGAAATGCCACTTTTGAAATGGGATTCACCAATTGCAAATTATAAAGATTTGTTTTAAAAATAATTGTAAGCATTAAAAAATCTAAGTCAGGCTAACTGAGGCATCTAGTCATATTGGAAAACATATGCATGAAACTGAATAAAACTGCAACCACACACTCCCTGACACAGCTATGCATTTGTTGATTAGCAGGGCCTTATTGGAGCTTTTGCATGCCCTAGGTTTGCAAACAATCAGTATTTATCACCTTGAATATTAAATGAGTAGAGGCGAGGCATTACATGAGTAGGACAGCTGAAATTGTTTTGCAACACATCAAGATGTGCAAGAAATAAGACTGAATCATTCAGGGCTTACCATTTTTCCAAAGAGGAGGTTCCTGACCCTTCAGAAACTGTGGGTGACAATTTGATTGCTGATTTTCAAATCAGGTCTTTGAAAATAAACATCTAGACAAGCCAGACAATGCCACCATTTTTTTTAAAAAAAGTTTGTTTTTATAATTCATTCTATTCTCAACCTTCTTGATATCCTTGATGGACACTAGCTTGACTGGCTGGCTATTTTGAGGTGAAATTTTGAGGAGTAGAGGGTGGGTAACAAGAGAAACATCACACACACCCTGAAAGGGGTCTGCTGTCCAATCCCATACTGACAACTGTTTTTCCTTAAATGCATATGTATGCCTTCTTGTTTCTGAGACCTTGATGACTTTCAGAAGGATGGATTTAGCTTTGAGACTGCCAGATGTGGGTCTGTTTTATGTGACTCTTCTTGCAAAAGGTAACTAATCTCTCAGATCTTACAAATCAATTTAGATTGCAATAGTCATAATAGTAGTTTGAGCAACTGTACTTGATGTATAATTTTGTGCTCTTGATGTAGGATCTATAGTTGGCTTTTATGCTGGATCCCCTGAGCTACTCATGTCTCTGTGGAATGAAAGTCTTTTTTATTTAGAGAAACAAGTGCATTTGATTATTCAGAACATCTGAAATAGTGCGGAGACTTTCTTACCTTAAAGCTTCCATGTGCCATGCATACGTACAACTTGACCGCTCCCTACTTTTGCTTAGCCAGTATGCTGCAGTGGTTAAGAGCAGGTGGACTCTAATCTGGAGAACAGGGTTTCATTCTCTGTCCCTTCACATGAGGAGGAGCTCTAGTGAATTGGATTTGTTTCACTGCTTATGTGGTGAACTGGATTTGTCGACCCGCTCCTACACATGAAGCCTGCTGGGTGATCTTGGGCTAGTCACAGTTCTCTCAGAACTCTCTCAACTCTACCTCACAAAGAGTCTGTTGTGGACAGAGAAAGGGAAAAAAGAAAAGTTGGGTTTATATCCCCCCTTTCTCTCTTGTAAGGAGACTCAAAGGGGTTTACAAACTCCTTTCCCTTCCCCCCTCACAACAAACACCCTGTGAGGTAGGTGGAGTTGAGAGAGCTCAAAAGAGTTGTGACTAGCCCAAGGTCATCCAGTTGGCATGTGCTGGACTGCACATGCTAATCTAGTTCCCCAGATAAGCCTCCACAGCTGAAGTGGCAGAGCGGGAAATCAAACCTGGTTCTCCAGATTAGAGTGTACCTGCTCTTAACCACTACACCACGCTAGCTCTACTTTTAGACTCCTTGTTGTTGAGAAAAGTGGAATCCAAACTCTTTTCCTCCAGGCACAACTAAATAAGATAGAGGAAGACCTCTATCAACCTCCCCCCCCCACCCCGCACCCAGTCCTGTTTTTAAAAAGAGAGAGTAGCAGTTGTGGGGTTAAGGGTTTATTCTGTCCAATAATTTTTATCCAACCCCACGGGAGAAAACATGGCGGAAAATTATATTTTCAGACATCTGACTGTAATAGATTGCAAATTAATCTGGAAAGCAAATGTTTTCTAATCATTATAGGGTGTAATGGGAAGTCCCTCATTCAACCTCACTTCGTTCATGCCTTTATGAAAGATACTTTCTCTCAGATTCTTGTCTATGACATGACGATACTGGCCTAACGTGTGTACAGCTGGATAAAAAAACATGAGATCAGTGCTAAAAGTCCCTTTCAGTTGATGCTTTGGATCCATTCCAAGACTACTGAAAGAACAATTGACACAAGGGTTATGGATCACTATAACTATATAAGCAAACCAACAAAACCCTTGAAATTTCCCAAAATAAAATAAAAAAATCCCAAGTCTTATGGTATTAAAATACAAATCGCCATGGATAAATATCACTATGAAAAGGAGAGGATACTTTCAAACAGCAGAGATGCTGTTTAAAATACTCTGGAGGGAGGGTGATATTTTGGGATGGGTTGCTAGAGCAACTCAACATGCCATCCCACATGTTATTTATTTATATTTACTTCATTGATAATCTGCCTTTCTTTCTGAGACTCAGGACATATTACGACATATAAAAATATACTCAAACTTAACAGCAGAGATGTCTTGTCAAAGCCTTTCACAGCCAGAATCAATTGGTTGTTGTGAGCTTCCAGGCTGTGGAGCCATGGTCCGATGATTTTAGCTCCTAATATTTTGCCTGCAACTGTGATTCACATTTTCAGAGGCATGTCATGGTAAGATGTGTGCCTCGGAAACACATCTTTCCATGTCGTGCCTCTGAAGATGACAGTCACCAATGTGGATGAGACATTAGGAGCCGAAACCGCTACACAGTCTGGAATACCCACAAAAGCCAGTAACAATAGGGACCTCCAATAATAATTATAGTAGGCTTATGATTGCAGAATTAAAAAATGATGTAAATTTTTAAGAAGCCTGAGGTTCAGTATACAATATTGCAGAAAGTGGGTTGCAGAAGAAGACTATGACAATTCAGTAAAAGGTAAGCAATATGTACAATAAATGGTACAATAAACTTCAAACATTCATAGTAGAACAGGATTCTCCTCCTAGGGGAATCCTTGCAGGTTCTCCTTACTATAGCTAGTAGGCATTTACAGACTTAACATTCTCTAATTTGTTGAATCTCTGTTTAAATCCACCTGAGCCATTGAATACAACCAAATCATGAATCTATGAATGCCACTGACGTATATTTAGGAGGTGGAAGTAGCGGTTGTGGGTGCCGGCTGAGTACTCTTAAAAAGCCTTTCTCACTTTCGTAAAGAAGCCGGAATAAGCATTCCTGAGAACTGAGAGCATTTTCTCACAGTAAGCCCAGGGTATATTTTCACATGCAAACAAACTACCAGATAAATTGTCTTCCAGGTACATATGAATAGGATTGCAGCAATCAATGGAAAAATATGAACCACTCAAACTGGTTTCCACGTAGTGAAGCAATCTCGAAGATCAAGAGAACTGTAAACATGTGTAGGCTCTACAAATCACCGAGAGCAATATGTGAGTGCTCTCATTAGACAGCAAAGAAGCATGCATGCTTTGTTTTGTACTTACACAGTAAACAAACCCATATAGATGTATAGCACATTAACAGACTGAATACGCTCACATTCATTATCATTTGAATTCTGTGTATAGAAAAGAATTGCCTCTTGTGCCACAACTACTGTGCTATTTTCTGACTCTTACTATGATGTCTTGCCTTTATTTATAGCCCACCATTTCTCATTTCCAGAAAGCAAACAGTTCAAACTATTGGGACATTATCATTTGTTGTGGTTACGTGGCCATTACTGAAAAATGCTCAAAGTATATCACTTGGGAGTTTCATTAAAAGCACATGCAGGACTTCAGCCACACATAGAAATTTGTGCTGTTTTGCAAGCTTAATATCTTTCTGGAGCATTATTGACTTGTACTAACAGTGCACAATAACTGAATGGCAGGTTGCTGTAAGACCTTCATACAATTCTTAGCTTACATGATATGGATACAGCAATCTCTGTGCAGATATTGTTGTTTCATAGCCATCTTGATTATGTTGTTCCTCCCTGTCAAATGATCCTTGCTATAATTAAAATGCAGCATCCCACAAGAGGCAGGACAACACAGAGAGTTGTGTTTAAGAACACAAACTTGTTTATTTATGAAAAGGATTCTCAGCAGATCAGAACAAACTTACCTGGCTGTAGTTTTTCATTGCAAGTGCAGCTTTTCACAATTGTAGATCATGCTGCTGCTAAAGGTATAGGAGCAGAGAACAAGGCAAAAAGTTGGCATTCAGTCCTAAAGATAACATTCACAGCAATTATGTTGACAGAACAATAACATCGCAATTGCCAGCCAAATAACAAAGTTGATTGAGTAATCATATTCCTTTTTAACTAATTAAATGTAAATAAGTGTGTATATTACAGTGATCTCAATGTAGGCTCCTCTTGGAGATGGAAAGAAATTTGCAGCTTAATAACCAAAGCAACCATTCATTGTCTTCAACATCTTTTTGCTGTTTCATGCACAATTTCATCAGGCCACAAGAATCAAGAATACCCCAAAAGTTGTCTTCTTGGTTTCATTATGGTTATGATCCAAAGATGAAAAATAGAGAACATGCCTATTATTGTCATTTAAAAGAGTCTCTGGGTTCTTGATTTAAATCTGACTTTACATAATTACGTTTCACCATTCTTGCTGATTTCACTAGCCCTTGTCTCCACTCTTCGTTAATGTCTCATATATGAACAACGTCCTCATGAGAACCCACTACATTGTATCTGAAGAAGTAGGCTCTACTCAACAAAAGCAATGTCAGAAGACTTTGAGGTGCCACTTCTTGTTGTCTATTAATTACAACATTTCTACCCCAAGTTTCTTCCATCACAGAGCTTCAGGTCATTCAGCCAGACAATAATGAGACCCCAGACTTCTTAGAGGTCACAAATTTTCTTCATAAGGTGTCTCCAGAGCATCAAGCAACACAAAAATGAACTTCTGATTGTTTGCCAGCTCCTCATCCAAAGATGTCCCCTTATGTTTTCACAAGGAATGGTTGGCTTCTCCAATTACTGTGCTGCATTCTTGTCTCCCTCCCTGTCAACCTATTTTCCTGCCTCACACACAAAGGCTATGTGTTGATTTATGAAATGGTTATCCTATCTGATCACCCACAAATTCATCACGTTGGAGGTGTTATGCTCACCCTATTTTTCTAAACAGTAAGAAGTTCCAGGGAACAGAACTTACCTGGTTTGGCTCTCTTAGAGGGATGGCTACGATTTTGCTTAATTTTAAAGATATAGAAGCAGAGCGTGCAGGAGGCACAAAGATACCCCTGCAGTGCCATAGATCAGCTATTTCACATTAGATCCCCAGAGAGAGAAAGAGAGAGAGAATGGTTTTCACCATCCTTTCAAGTGATGGTGCTATGCTTATCAATAAAGTAGTGACCATAAAAGGGGTTTCTGCATACCTGGAAGACTCTCCATACAAATCACTGTAGCTTTTAAAGGGGCGGTTCAAAATAGCAATATATATGGAACATTAGCTGGGCAAAAAGATAAATCAAAGGAGGGGAAATTGGTTTGCTCAATCCCCTTTCAGCTTATAGTATAGGGGTTGGACATAAGGTAGGCATCTCCAAGCACTTATTTCCCAGTTAGCCTATAAACTTAAATACTACAAACATTTAAGGACTCTGATCCCCTTTGAAGATTAAAGAAAAGTATATGAAACATTTCTTCTGATCCTTACTAATCCCGCCTCTAACCTAGGTTTCTTTGGTTAGGGATAAAGCTCCTACTTCATATAGTAAAAGTAGTCTAGAATGGGGAGTTAAAATAGACCAGAAAATATGCAGTGGAAACATGAACTCACCTGCCCAAACACCTCCTGTCCATTACATAATACTCTTTTTGGGGATAGAAGAACTATAAACTGAGCAGCTTGTTTTCCTGAGAAGGAAGCAGTTTTGACTGCCTCAGTCTGTCACATGACCTTGCCACTCCTAGTTAGAGCACATGTATCTATGGGGAAACATGCCTATCCCTAGGTCACACATAGTATTTTACATCTGGTGAAAAGATATGCACAAGGATTCTCGCTCTCATACTAGGAATTCCAGGTATTTCCTGTCACCTCAAATGCAACAGTCATCAGTAGAAGGATATTCATCAGGGCTACAAGCTGGGGGAACCCATGTTCAAATCTTCACTCTGCCATGGTGATTTGGGGCCAACCACCCACTTTCAGTCTAACTTACCTCACAAGAATATTGTGAGGGCAATATTCAAAAGGGAGAATATGTGCTGTGTGCTGCTTTGGTTTCCCATTTGGGGAGAAAAGTGGGGGTATACATACTTAAACCAGCAAATTATCAAAAGGATGATTTATCAGCTGATGAGAAACTAAGTAAAAAGTGATAAATTGTTTTCCAGCAAATACAGAATGCGGTCAAAGGTCAATGTTGACAAATGACTTTGCTGTTATCCCATAATAGCATGGCTGTGTGATACTTTCATAACTTACCAAGAGGTGGTCATTTCAATTTTAGCCATTGACAGGCAGAACTCTCCTACATGGTTTTGCTGTGAGAATATGCTCACGAACACATCTGTGTGCACCCTCCAATTCCATTTTTCACCACTGCGAGGCTGACAGGCAGATCCTGTCAGAATCCTGGAGTGAAATCAGAATCCAAGGTCAATGGCTTCTCTCATGCAAACTATTTATCACACAGTAACATGTGTAGCATAATGAACTAAGCTGCACCCTTGTAATTGATATGTTTTGTTGATTGTTGTTGAACGTGCAGCTATTCTGTGAGCCGCCTCGAGCCCTTCGGGGGTGAGGCGGCTTATAAATCCCATAATAAATAAATAAATAAATAAACTTGGAGACCTTTTTAAATGGGCACAGTCAACAAAAAAGAAAACAGAGCTGAGAAGGTCTGACTTCCTTCCCACCTCAACCCACTCTACCTGTGTGAGTTTTCCTCCTGTATGGTTCAAAGAAATGTGTTTGCAAGTAGTTCCTTCTGGAACAAATAAAAAAAAGGAATACTTAAAATGTATATTCTCCAATGAAAAGCTAAATTCTTGAGACAAATTGGTTCCAGTACTGTGCTTAATAAAACTGTTCCAGGAACCCGCTGAATCACTCCCTTTGCAGCGTCACTCTCTTCAGTATAACAAGGACAAGAATGGAGCCACTTTAACAGCATGGTGATTTTTAAATATATATTTTTATATACCAACATTTTTCATTCTTTTCTTTATATCTATGAAATCTTATAATAGCTTTTGAGCCTATAGAATAGGTTGGGGAATAAATTAAGGAAAGAAAATCTGGGCTTTTTAAAAGGCTGCAATGTGAAAGGGGGGGGGTAAGCAGAACAAGGCTCCATTACAAAATGTTGTAGTAGCTGGAAAGCAGCACATCTGGAGAGCAGTGATGCAGCTCTTGGCTGGCTGGCTGACCTCAACTAATTTTAACAGCTGAGAGGGAAGATTATGTTTCAGCACAGAGGTGGGAGCTAAACAAGATGCTGAACCAAATATCAGATAAGCCTCTGATATTTATGGCTCTGGCCAATATGCTTTAATTTTGATATCTACTTTGAAATCAACATATACTCCTACAAAGGTGAATAACAGTGCAATCCTGTCAGAGTCACACACCTCTAATCCTGCTGACATAAATTGGCTTAGACAAGTTTAACTCTGCTTGAATGTTTCTATAGTGTCTGAAAAAAATGGGATTTTGGCGGGGGGAGATGCTCTTTTGTGGTACCCATTATTTTTCTTATTGTGTGGTTTTCACTGTTCATGGTTCCATTTGCTCTAGCTGCTACAATATCAGAAGTACCCTTCTTCATATCCATCTACTATTTCCCCGTGCAAAATATTTGAAACTCCTGGACTGGTGCAATTACCCTCACGAAAAATAGGGCATGGACTCATCTCAAATACTAATCTCTGTTCTCTCTCTAATTCTCAAATCTGTCTTTCCGCTGCTGCTACTACACACAGATACACATACTGTACTGCTACTTTTAGATGCAGTTAAAAACTTACAGTAAACCTTTTCCCCTATGAGGCAACTCACAAGCAGAACTAAGCTTTACTGCTTCACAGTAGATGGCGCTGCGGGCTCAGCAATGCCTATAGAAACCGTCTCAGTGGTGTCAGCCTAACCAAAGGCGGAAACAGGATTTAAAAACTATACAGTGATTTGACATATTTTGACATGTATAAATTAGGAGATGAATCTATATAGTGCCAGCTTCCTTTGGCTCCAAAACTAGGTGACTGCACCACTTCTGCCCTCCTTTATGTTGTACGTTCACAATGATTCATTTGCCAAGACTTATGGAGCTACTGGAGCACGGTGAACACACACATCACACATGAACACATGATATTGTCTTATACTGAGTCAAACCCTTGGTCTGTCAAGGTGAGTATTGTCTACTATGACTGACAGTGGCTGACAGAGGTCTTTCACATCACCCATTGCCAGATTCCTTTATCTAGAGACACCAGGGAATGAAGTTGGAACCTTCTGCATTCAAAGCATCAACCCCACCCTTAGTGATAAAAGGAATTATGGCGAGACACAGTTAAAATCTCTGCTGAGGGTGATAATAAAGTTAACGGCAGCTGTTCCTCCCAAAAGTTGGGGACTCCCTGGGAAGAAAGCAGAAGTCCTTCAGGGGTGGGAACTGGCAAACATTGCTCCCACACCCGTGTTCAAAACCAATACATACCAGTCTAATATGTAATGTGAAGTTAAGGATATGGTGTTAAGAATACCAGCCTTCCTGATAAGACTGTTGTAAAGATGATGGAGATGACATAGGTGAAAAGCTTTCAGCACTTTTAGAAGAGACCCATAAAAATATTATGTCAAAATATACAGCAGATCTTGGCAATATGATATCAGTGCTACAATGAACATTTATGCTACTTGATGAGAGAAGATTTATATCCCACTTTTCTCAACTGCAAGAGTCTCAAAGCGGCTTATAAACTTCTTCCCTTCCTTTCTCTACAACAGATACCTTGTGAGGTAAGTGGGGCTCAGACAGTTCTGAGAGAACTGTGACTAGCCCAAGGTCACCCAGCAGGCTTCATGTGGTGGAGCGGGGAAACAACTCCAGTTCATCAGATAAAAATCTGCTGCTTAGGTGGAGAAGCAAGGAATCAAACCGTATTGTTCAGATAAGATCTCGCCTAGTCTCAACCACTACAGAATGCTCCTGATATGAGAAAACTTGGAGAGTGAGAGAGTAAAATGACATTTAATTTTTTTTTAAAAAAAACTATCTTATTCTGTTATTTCCTATGGAATTCTGAAGATTGGAATAATCATTTACACCTTTTGTTTTCACCAACTCTGAAGTTCTGTCAGGTTCCTTTATTTTCCTTTCCTCCGCCCCATCATGTTTCTCAGCCAAATTTCATTCTGGTTCAAACATGCAGGAGAATGAAGTGGTAAATGAGGTTTTCAATAGACCACACCTCTTTAGACTAGAAGTAGTGTGTTAACTTCTCATTAATAGTTCCACGTAAACAGAAAACTACCATAGCCAAAGAAAACTTCTGGTTCTTGTCTTTGCTTTCAGGGCTGTTTTTGTCCTCACATCTGTGTGAGGAACATTCCACAGTGTGATCCTTCATAATTGTCCACCTACAGTTCAGCATGACACATTCTTTTCTACCACTTCAGCATTCTGCTCCCTCTGCCATGTGTGGGTGTGAACACTTCTAAGTCTGTCTTGCTCTGACACCAAGATTCCTCTACAAGTTTCAGTCTGTCCAGGCTTCAAAAACAACTGTAATGTGCATCTTGAGCCTGATATCAGGACAGTTTACTACCTCCATTCCTCTCTTACTTTGGACACTGCCCTAGAACCATGAAAATGCACTTCTTGAGGCACAGCAAATTCAGTAAGCAAGAGAAAATGTAAAAGGTGTGGTCTTTCTGACCAGACAACCGTCTTTAAGTGACTTGTCCTCTGCTTATAAAAAGAGTTTCTAAACTAGTGGCTGAATATTGTCAATGGAAAGAGATGGGCATGAGTTCCTTCTGCCTTCCCAGAGGACCCATCTGGTTCAGCAGACTGCTCATTCAGACTTGGTCATGAAGGGGACAGGCTAAATGAGGCTATCTTCAGTCCTTTCCCTTCACCAGCCTCCAGGAAACACATCACCCATTGATGCCAAGTGCAAAGAGAAGGCACGTTTCTTGCATGTGTGCCAAACAATGTACAAGATGTGTTCGCCCACTATCAGACTGTGCTGTCTTCAGAGATGTAATCTTCACACTTTTCCACACACACTGTAGGTGTGCGACTCCTTTCTGTCCATCTGTTACTTCAAGGCTCTCTGCCCCTCTTTGTGTGTGCCTAGAAATTTTCCTCAAGTCTTCATCAGCTTCTCATCTCACAACACTGACATTTATAGGTTAACGGTATCCCTTTGCATTCCAGCATTTTTGTGACATCACATGATTGTAATAACTAGTGCTGCTATGTTACATCATTAAAGCTATAACCCTATAGACATTTACATCATTTAATTTCTCCTATGTTTGTGTGCTGTTGTTTTTTTAGTCAGTTGAAAGCCAGACAATATGAAAAGTGCTAATTTCTTCCAACTGAATCAGAGGCTTCTTTGAATCTTCAGTCATTACCTCAAACAACATCCTGATTATAAAATTGATGTCTGTGATGGCTAGAGACATGGGTAATGAAGGATTTTTCTTGTGAAGGGCTGTCCCCTCACTAATGGGTCCCTGCTCACAATTGACTGTTCCTCTAACGCCTTTCCAGTAAAATAACATTGGGCTGAGTTATAACACAGGCAAGTGCAACCCTAAAGGATGCAGTCACTGATTGGTAGCCCAGAATCTTAAGCCCTGCTCACAAGTTACAGTGAATGCACATATAATCCATGTACCATATACAATTTATTTTTCTTTATATGTATTGAATAATTATGAAGCACCTAGTGCGGTGGTGGCGAACCTTTTTGAGTCCGAGTGCCCAAATTGCAACCCAACACCCACATATTTATCGCAAAGTGCCAACACAGCAATTTAACCTGAATACTGAGGTTTCAGTTTAGAAAAAGTGGTTGGCTGAGAGGTGTGCGTTACTTGGGAGTAAACTTGGTGGTAGTCGGTGGCTTTGCTTTGAAGCATCCGTGCAACTCTTCCAACGGGTGAATCACGAGCCTTGGAGGGTTTACACGGAAGCAAGCCCCATTGCCAGCAACCAAGCTTACTCCCAGGTGAAGGATCACGCTTCAGTTCTTTGCATGAAAATCAGTGAGGTTTAACAGTGCTTAACAGGGTTACCTATACTGCTTCCCCAAAACTAGGTCTTAGGTTTAATGCTAATAATAAAGCCCAGTGGCCCAGGCCAGCCTAGATGTGTGTGTGGGGGGGGGAGGGCAACTCTGTTTGTGCGTGCCCACAGAGAGGGCTCTGAGTGCCACCTCTGGCACCCGTGCCATAGGTTCGCCACCACTGACCTAGTAGTTAAGAGTGGTGGACTCTAATCTGGAGAACGAGGTTTGTTTCCTCACTCCTACATATGAAGCCTGTGGATGACCTTGAACTAGACATAGTTGTCTCAGAACTCTTTCAGGCCCACCTACCTCACAAGGCAGCTGTTGTGCAGAAAGGAAGGGAAGGCATTTACAAGCAGCTTTGAGACTCCTTAGATAAAAGTGGAATATAAATACAAACTTCTTCTTCATTTGGCCCCTTATATGGGACAGGCTTAATTGCATGCATACCCAACAGCTGACCCTGGTTTCCCACCCCTGTTCTTCATTTGCCTGGTAACCTAGCTGGTCTGGCTCAGCTGCTGCTGGCAGCTCCTTAAAGTGGCCACTTGGTGATTTGTAGGAGCTATACATTGCTTGGCCCAGTGATGAAAGCCTCCTTGCTGCTGGTTATAGAAATGCTTGCAAGCCTGAAGATCAAGACCAAGGTCACAGCCACTTACTGTGGCTTGGGTAAGTTTGGAAAATGGTTCAGCCTTGGGAAACTTAATTACAGCTTAGAGGTTTACCTATTCCCTTATCATCTCTACCTGCCTACGTTTCATTGCATTCATATTAATTTTATTACGATCCAAGATCAGCAAACAAACATATCAACGTTACATACTCAATGCATGTAATATATAATTTTTAAAATATAAAATAAAATCTTAGGTTGTTAAAACTGAACCACAATTTTTGCCTAATTGAGCATGAAACTGCATAGAATCTTGCTTCCTTGAAGGTAGTTTCATTGGAACTATCGACAAGGAGATATAAAAGTGGTTTATTATGCCTGGATATTTAGACAAAATTGTAGAGAGATACCTCAATTTGAGTAATTCATTTATTTACCAGCCTATGTCAAGACTCTGCCTGCATTCCCAGACAAGGGTTTCCTGCCTAGGATGGCTTGATTGAAGCCTCTAGCTACTTCCCCCTCAACAAAAGGTTGGACTTTATGGTGACTAGACCTTCAGAGAGTAACCTGCTGCCCAGGAAGACAGCCTCTGTTTCCTCTTCTGCTCCAAGACTTTTCCAGTTGCCGGTCTTTCAACTCTTTCCTGCCAGCTGTCTTTTCGTCTCCTTTTCTCCTTCTTTGACCTTTAATCTTCCTTCCTTCTGCCATGCCCACTCCCTGCCTTGTTACTAAAACAATGCGCATGTGTAAGGTCTGTAATGTTCAGTGTCCCCTCTTAAGTTTAAATACGTGCACTTATGGCCAAATCTTTGTTAAGCAACCATTGTCTGGTGTATACTGGGGTCCCATTCAGAGTAGTGTTTTGTTGTGGGGATAGAAGCCCAGAAATAAGATGATAAATAGACAACATTCAAATCTTTATTGGGGAAATTAAAACAAGGTTAAAAAGCAAGAGACTATCTAACATGTGCACATGCAATAACACAGGCTACCTATCACCCACTAGGGAATTGCTACAAGAAGCAATAAAACAGGAGTAAAGAAATGTGCAAGAATTGAGGTCTTAGGGAGTCCAGAGAAAATAAACAAGTAATAAATAACAATGCTGTGCATCAAGTGATCACAGTCACTGACCAGGGTGCAGCATGAAAAACTGGTGAAGTGGCACAAAGACTGAGACCTGTTCAAATCTCTATGAAGTTTCCTGTACAGTTATAGGGGCAGCGGGTGTGGATCCCGCTAGTGAAGTACTTGGGTAATCAGAGCTACTTTTATACACTGAAAGCCCTGCTATAATGGTGCTTCAGCCCTTCTGGACCAGTATTGGACGATATTGGAAGAAAAGTTTGAACCTAAGCAATTCAGGCCTGATTGTCAGCTGCTCCTCTTTTCCTGTTTACTTCTCTCCTTCCCACCCAACAACCAACCTATATGTATTGCTCCTTCTCTCTTCATCTTTCCCTCTCTTCCTCCCCAACTCTGTAGCTTCTGTGTAGTAAAGGACCAGTTGTATGGTGCTGGCCACTGGGCCAGACCCACTTGCATGGTAGGGATCCCTCAAGGAATAAATGAATAATTATCTAAACAGGTCCAGGTGCCATTACTGAAAATACCCTGCTCCTTCTCACAATATGTTGTTAAGGTTTAGGCCTCCAGAACAAGGCCTTCCCTTGATAACTCACAGGGAACAAGACAGCCCTACAACCCATTTAATTATATGTATCAGTCACCATTTATCAAAACATAGAATCAGTGAGAAGGCAGATGTAACATTTCAAGCATTGTGGCTTGAACACTTATTTGCTACATTCTGAGAGAAGGAACTCACCATTTCCCTAGGCAGCCAATTCCACGGCCCATTATTGTGAGCCCCACCCTCTGCTGCCAACAGGAACAGCTCCCTGCCCTTCTGTACATGACAGACTTTCAAATATATTAAGAGAACAATCATGTCCCTCCTCAACCTACTCTTCTCCAGACTAATCATTCCCAAGTCTCTCAACTTTTCCTCATAGTATGTGGTCTTCTGGTTAGTCTTCTCTCTGATGTGAATAGGCGAAAAAAATTTCCTACTGATTTTTTGAACACTAGATCAATATCTGTATTAGAACCAATTAGAACTTTGTAAATAGTGAACAAGCTTTTCAGTTTGGATGAAGACAACTCAGACACTTCAGCTGATACAAAATGATACAAAATGCCACAACAAAACTCTCAAGAGCTAGGCAGGGTAAGAATATGCAGATTACACCTGTTCTGATGTCACTCTATCGATTCCTGACTAATTCCTGATTAATTCCTATTTTTTTCAAGGTGCTAATTATTACTTACAAAATACTTAATGGCTTAAGATCCACATGTCTAAGGGACCAACTCTCTTAAAGTGCCTTACTATGTCATCTGTAGAAAATGAGTCATATCAACAGTTACCCATACCAACAGTTGTGGCTCCTACCTGGAGAAATATTTGTCTGAGAAGGTCAGGAAAGCTCTCATACTTCTATCATTCTACAGTTGTAGTTTATTGTATTGTATTTTTACACTGGTTGTAATACAACTTAAAGTAAGGGTGTTGCATAGTTTGCTGATTTTGTAATCTGTCTTGTGATTCAGCAAGAAAGGCGGACTATAAACAAATTTCTTCCTGCTAAATGTTAATCTAAAAAGACAAAAAATGGGAAGAGAAAACAAGTGCTTGGCATAATGACCTAGTGGTGGCAGCTAGGCAGGGGCTTATCTGCCAGAGGGACATGGGGTATCACATGTCCCCAGGCTCATGCCATCTAATCACATGAGGGGGAGCCAGGCCCGGTCTGTGCTCACTGGCTCCAGGCAGTAGACCTGGGTGCCTCTCCAGCTCCAGGCAGTAGACCAGGCTGCTTTACTGGCTCAGGGCGGTAGACCTGGGTGCCAGCGCCGGATGGTAGACCTGGATGCCAGTGCCAGGCAGTAGACCTGGGTGCTGGTGCTGGCTCCAGGCAGTAACCCTGGGTGCAGGGAGTAGGGGTTCAGATAATTCAGATTTTGCCCCCGGGCTCCATTTTTCCTAGATATGCCTTTGCAGATAAGCTATGGAACTTCCTTCTTAGAGTGTTTCACAATTCTTTTACTCAGCTTAGCATCCAGTTTGAGAAATAATTTTGTAAACATGAAAATTTCATTGCAATTTTTGATGTTTAGTTGGTTTTTTTAATAAACTCATTGCCTGATATTATTTTTGGATTTATTTTCTTATTAATCAGTATGGCTACCTGAACATTTTATCTAGTGGATTTTCCTCTTTTTGTTTTATACCTCATCATGACTTGTTTTGCTATAGGAGACATTTTATTTGATGGGTGAATTATTGGTTTTAAAGCTAAAGATTGTTACTTTTTCTCTTATTTATGAGGACAATGGAAAACAAATTCAATAAAACACAGAACAAATAATGGTACATGAAAGTTTGCATCAACTGGGAAGCCTGTATCATATGGTTGTTTCCTAACCTACAGACCATCATGTTACCCTGAGCAGGCAGTCTCCATTTAAATTGGGCAAATTAGCTGGAGACAGAGAGCAAGAGGGGGTAACTAGGATCAATAACCTATAAATGTCTGGATTGTCCTTGGTAAAAACTCTTAAATGAACAAGTTGTGAAGAATTTAAAAAGTAAAAATAAGAAATACATTTTAAGCAATGACCACACACACACACAAAGCATACAAAGGCAAATTCAGAGAAAAAAGGAAGAAAGTTGGACAGGTCTTCAGGGACGGGTGGTGGTTACCAGTCTTAAAGGGAAATCCAGGGAAAGCAGCACTGAGAAGGAAAATGACCAGTGTTTCCAGAAGCAAAAGAAAGTGCTTATACATCTAAGTGGGGGTGAATGCATGAATCCAGGACACACACACACGCAAAAAAACCTCTATTAATGGCCAAATGATCAGTGTTTATACACCAAAATGGGTCCTGGGGTAGCACGAAGTAAGCTGGAAAGAAAGCCAGGAAAAAAGAATCGATTGCTTTTCTAGAGTTCTAACAAAAGAGTAGGAGAGGCTTGATGGGTTGTCTGGATTATGCCTGGATTATTCTCTTGAATATTGATTGATTGCTCAGATGGGTACAGATAGGGTGAGTAACGGTCTGCTCAGAGCACTGCTTAAATCACAGTGACACAGTGGGGACTAGCTAGCCCTGTTGTCCAGCCAGGCACACCTTAAAAGCCAGGGGAAAAGTTCAGCTGCTGACCTCCTTCCTGCCCAGACTTGACACAGAAGACAGATCCCAAAACTCTCTAAGAAGCATTCACTTTGTGCGAACCAGGTCTCGCTTTTATAGTTTTTGGCCCCTGTGCCTCCTTGCCAAGGAGTCCTTGGCACCCCTAGTATAGGAAGCATCCTTGTCACCCAAACTTGTCATTAGATTCAACTATGCATATGTCTCTAGAGAGATATGACAATTAGCCATGGGGAGCAATTCTGCAGAGGCAACGCTGACCAGTCATGACCAAGATAGTCTAGGCTAGCCTGATCTTGTCAAATCTCAGAAGCTAAGCAGAGATAATCCTGGTTAGTATATGAATCGGGGACCTCTAAGGAATAGCAAGGTTGTGAAGCCGAGACAGAAATGGCAAATCACCTCTGAACATCTCTTGCTTTGACAACCCCACCAGGGTGAGTCACCATAAGTCAGATGTGACTTGACGGCAAAAAAAAAAAAGCCAAAAAGTAACATACAAATTGGCCTTCGGACATTCCAAATATAACTTCAGAAACAAAACAATTTTAAAGAATCACGAGACTGGAGCATGTGAATCAGAATTCTGACACTGGGTTATTTTTTATTTTAGTATAGCAAGATATTCAACAGAAGGTTTAACCAGTTTTCAGCTTCTGGTCTGTGCCTGTGTTCACAGGATCCCAATCATATTAGGAACTTGGCAATACTGCTGCTACTTCTCCAATTAGTTAACTCTGAAAAGCATATAGCAAAAAATGAGGATAACAGATTAACCTCACGTGGTGCAATCCACCTCCCACTGAAGTCTGTGGCGAAACTCCCACAGATTATTCAGTAAATAAGGAGTAAACCTAGCCCAGGGAGAATCAATTGAAAACACAGCTGCTTTTGATTAATCCCTCCAGTGCAACCAAACAACAACAAAACCATGCCAACATACACTACCATGGAGAGGTGATAATGGCAAACAGCAACATCATTTTGGTTACTTTATTTATCTTTGTGTCATTGAATACTGATATATCTCCCCCTCCTTTCCCAGCCCCGGCTTGTTTTTGCAGATTGAGTTCTGCATGGCCAGAGAGATTTTTTGCTGCCATACTTGTAATGCATGCATGCAAGTTGAGAAATACTATGTTATTTCCTAACATAGGAATTAGTATTAGTATTAGTCAATATGTATAGTATTAGTCAATTAGTATTAGTCAATTAGTCATAGTATTAGTCAATATGGATACAGACTTGAACTGCAGTATCAGGATTCTAAAGCCTGTTCAGCCTCAATAAACATCTAAAGCCTTATACCCTGTCACAACATTGGTTCCCTTAGCACAGTACCATCTATTCACATAGGCAGCACATCCCCTAGTTTTCAAGGTGAAAAAAAAAATCTTCCCTAACACTGTCTACCAGATAGCCTTTGAACCTCAGATACTAGGGATAAAACCTGGAATGAAACTTCTGCATGAAAAGCATAGGTTCTGCCACTGAGAACTGGACCCTCTCCAGTTGAAAATGCCACAGATGGAACTTGGAACATTCTCATATAAATCAGATACTCTTCCACAGAGCCACAAAATGGAAAGCTGAGCCATAAACCAGGCATAATAAGGGAAGCATGTTTGATTTGCAATGACATTGTATCTCAAATCATCTTCTATTGAGATGACAAAGCACAGATATGTGGCTGCTTCTCAATTGCCAATCATGCATCCAGTGTGGTACAGTGGTTAAGAGAAGGATTCTAATCTGGAGAACTGGGTTTGATTCCCTACTCCTCCATCTGAGTGGCAGAGGCTTATCTGGAGAACCAGATGTGTTTCCGCACTCCTATATTCCTGCTGGGCGACGTTGGGCTAAGCACGGGTCTGCAACCTGCAGCTCTCCAGAGGTTCATGAACTAAAATTCGCCATGCTGGAAGAGGCTCATGGGATTTATAGTCCATGAACATCTGGACAGCCACAGGTTGCAGACCCCAGGCCTCTAGTCACAGTTCTTCGGAACACTCTGAGCCCCACCTACCTCATAAGATGTCTGTTGTGGGGAGAGGAAGTGAAAGGAGCTTGTAAGCCACCTTGAGTCTCCTTACAGGAGAGAAAGGTGGGGTATAAATTCAAACTCTTCTTATAAATCATGCATCTCTCAAGCTAAACAACTTTATTAGGATTGTTCCAAGAATATAATAGTTTTTTATTATAGTTTTTTTATTTAATTTTATTAGATTTTTTAATTCCATCCCTCCCCCAAAAGGGGCTCAAGGCAGCTAATAACATAGCAATAAAATAAACAAAATAAACCCACAGTTTCAATAACATCCAATTTAAAATTCAGTACACAGCAGATAATACTTTGGCATTAAAAAAAATCAGCAGCACTGATGGTAGAGTCCCCCAAAATTCCATTCGTGGGACACCCAGTGGAATCTTATATATCCTACAAGAAAGTCCCACAGGGCATGAGTCTCCTCAGACAAAGCACTCCACCAGGCCAAGGCCACAATGGAAAAGGTCCTCACCCTTTTCATATTCAAACAGGTGAATTGGGGGCTAGGCATCACCACAGGGGTGCCTAATCCCATGAAAGTTTGTGGAGGAATGGCAGCGATTGTGACAAATATACTCACTTCGTGGTGTGGCAAGAAAGGAAATGATCTGTTTATTATTATATTTAAACTCTTTCCCACATCCATCACGAAACACAGGAAACCAAGGAGGGGACTTGCAAGGACTCAGAGGTGAACACCCACTGGCATTCCCCCCTCTGCTAGCATTCCCTCTTGCTCACCTCCATTCTGCCATTTTCCCTCTCCCAATTAGCCCTCCCATCTATACTTCCTTCACCAATCCCCCAATGGCTCTGTCTTTACCACTCCACTGTCATTTTCTCCCATTGGGTTGCCCCTTCTTCTTTCCCTAAAATGCCTTATGTATGGTGCTGCTAGGTAACCCCATAACCACATAATGCCAACCAAGATCTTAGCTGGCACTGTTTTTGAAGCTGCATAGTTTGAACCTCCAGACACATCATTTTTCCATTTGGGTTTTTTTTAATCACCCTATGTTTTCTTTAGGTTTGGAAGTTTTCTGAAACCCTGGGGATTCCCATTTCTCCAATCTATATTCTCCAATCCTACAGGAGATGTTTTGATCTAAATTCTGAGGCCCATTTCAGAATTAGAAACATGATATGTGTTAAGTATACCAAATTGCCTTTTGGAAAACAAACTGAAAAGAGAAATCAAGATATGGTGCTTTTCTGAGGCTTGTAAAGCATTGTTCCTTCAAGATCACAGTTGCTGCCTACTACCAGAGTGGGTTCAATTGGACATTGCAGTTCATGCCCACACAATAATTGGCTGAACACCCAGTGTGAGATAATTCTCTTATTGGTTCAAAGATGATCTAGGCACATGTGCAAGAATCAGCATTTCCTCCAAAGGATAATGTAAGCAACAGAAACAAAATGACTCTCTAACATATGTCAGCAAGCGCAGCAACCCAAGAAAATATTATCAATAAATGCAAGAAATACATTGTGGGGAAAATTAACCCAAAGAGGAAAAAACACAGGGCCAAGCAACGTGTAGGCAAACCAAAAAAGCGAGGAAATACAAGGTGTCAGGTAACAGCTTTATTGTCATGTACAGCCTCTGAACATTTTGCTATTCACACTTCATCAGGGGGATCAGAGTTCTTTTTGGTGAACCTTTCCACAGCAATTGAGTTCTACAGGAAAGGTGATCAACACAAAAACAAAATTCCACAGTATATTAATATTGATAGTAGGATGTAAATAGACTACAAGAAGCAGAGAAATGAATAACATTTTCAGGAATATCTCCTGAACACAACTCCTATGGTTTTCAAAAGACACAACTGCATTGTGTAGGACTGTAAAGTTGTTGAGACACTATACAATACTGAATATTTGGAGGGTTCTTGAATGTTGTAGTGCAATTCCTCTGAATTTGGCAACAAACCAGCAGTGGGATTCAGCAGGTCCGCACCACTTCAGCAGAACCGGTTGTTAAAATGCCTCTTGTATACAACCAATTGTGCAATTATTTAAATCCCGCCACCGGAACCGGTTGTTAAATTATTTGAGTTCCACCACTGCAACAACCCATACTGAAAAGGGAAATGAGGATTAGAAGGACTACACTGTGGTTTGGGCCCAGCAAAATGGAAAAATGGGGGAGTGTCTAAATGGGGAGGATTAGAAGACTGCATTCTGGGTTTGGTGATGCATGTCAGCGTCCACAAAGTAAAAAATAGGAATCATCCAAATGGGAATAAAAGGGCTGCACCATAGTTTGGGTGATGAATACTGGCACACAACGAAGTAAAATAAGGGAAGGGCAAGGGCATCAAATCATAAGTGATCTATTGCTATTATAAAAACAAATTAAATGGTGACTGCAGAGGGTGGATTGTAGGAAAAGGTGGCGGCGGTTGTGGATTGATAGTGCGTGGAGGAATAATCAGAACATTATGCATGAGGACAAACAGTGGCTCCAAATCAGTCCAAAACTCCATTGTGATGAAACTGCTCTCAAAAACCTAGAGAGAAAAAATGCAGAAATATGAACTCTATAGGGACCTAAACATGTGCAGTAATTAAGGGGGGAAATGAAGCAGTTAAGAGCCAGAAATGAGGAAAGCCACCTATGCAGAAAAACCCTCAGTAAATATCTACCTTAAGTGTACCTGACATGCAAAGGTGATGCTCCAAACATTAAGGGCCCTACATGTGTACCCCATTTGGGTAATAATGTTTAGTCTGGTGAAGTCAGTGTTCAACCTGCAGACAGCAGTGCAGTGTCCATAAATATATTTTGTTATTCAGACCAATCCAGATTGCATGAGTGCTGAAGCTTTATAATAAGGTTTGTGCTGTCTGATGGTTAGGCGTTCACAGGCACTCTGGCACTCTCTAGGGATTATGTTATAAAGCCCCAAACAGAGCTGACATTGAAGAGATGAATGTCTTATCCCTTGTAAATTTTGAAAATATATTTCTGCAAATCTCGCCAACATTTCAGAGCACCTTGATTTGTAAAATGGGCAGAACTTTGTGTGTTGGGGGATGGCCTTCAGCCTGATGCTCACCACATGCTTAATTCTTCCAGTGCTGACTTTGGCAAAACATCAGATTTTTCCCAAGCAAAGCCTCCAAATGTCTCAGAAGTCACTAAACCCAGCTGTTGTGCAATCATATGACATGTTGCCGTTTTGCACTAGAAAAACTGGGGTTTCACCAGGTGTGTTGAAAGAAGATAATGTGTGTAACGTATCATCAGATGCTTACAGTGAGGTGGTGTTCAACAAGAGTAGGGCACATTTGTTGTTCTATTCTCAAAGAAGTCACAGGCCAGGTATCCTTATTAGAACTCCATTTTCACTTTTGGTGAAGTTCATATAGCAAGCCAGACTCCCTCTATTATGAGACCCTCCTTTATTCCAACAACGGAAGGCCTTCTAGGAAAACTGCCCTTGCTCTGCTTCACCCAGCACCATGCAGGTTCACAGTGAAAGAAGCAATTCTCACAAAGAACAAGCTGTGAAATGCGTTTTTAAAAAGTGTTTTATTGCCATTGGTATTTGGGAGCCCAGGGTTGGTAGCAGCCATCTTTTTGCAACACAGAGTCTCAAGTGCCACTAGCAGTGTAGCAGCTCAAAAGGGAAGCCCGCAAATTGGATTTCAAGAGTATCAGAGTTGAGGATCAGAAACAGCATCCACATATTTAAATCCCATTGTTAAACTAGATAATATCATAAATCCTTCTGTTCATTTTTGTAGCGATTCTGAAAGGGTGCACTGTGGCACATTAAAGACAAATCAGATTTCATTCCAGTTTATTCACAGACCACAAGACACTACTTCAGATGCCGACTGGATGATCACCTGGCAGATATTTATGTAGGAGGTATGGGGGAAAACAGAAAACAGGGTCACGGAGCCATGAAATGCCTGCATTACAGAATGAAATGTAATTATGTAAAATCAGACTTGCCTATTTCCACAGTTCTCTGTGTGTTTTTAAAATGTTCAGTCCCTTCAAAGGAACCATTTCAGATCAGAAAAATAGCATGAGGGAAAGGCTTACATTCCCTAACCACACACCGCACTCTCACTGAATCTGGCCACCATGCACATCTCATTTGGCCCCTAGTGACAGCAAGTAGGGCAGGGAAAAGGTTACTGCTAGCAGCGCAGTGGGAGACTAACAGTGGAGGATTGGGAAAAACAAGAGCAAACAGCAGGCAGAGAAGAAAGTGGGGGGGGACTGGATTTCCTTCCCCCGCAAGACTTTGTGGGTCTCCTTCTTACAGCTACACAGTAGGTGTGTTTGCTGATATATAAGACACCTCTGAAAAAGTCACCATTTACACTTTAGCTTTGTCACTTGTGAAGTAAAGAAACACTGCTCTTTTGAAGGGAGTCATGTGATTCCTTGTTATCAGATGCCTGGTTTGGACCTGAGTGGTGGTGGTGGGGAGTGTAGAGACAATCATTGTCCAGCAGGCTTGCAATAGAAATCAGAAGCCATGGCATTCAAGGTTGTTTTTAATTTGTGAATTGTTTTATTGATATATTTTTATTTGTTAGCTGCTTTGAACCCAGCCATTAGGCTACAAAGAGCTGGTTATTAAGTTTAATAAAATACATAATATCACTTATCAGCATTATATTAACAGGATAATGCAATGACCTAGTTTAGCTCAACTTTCTTAATTTGCTGATGAACACCTCAGATAAAACTTCACAACTTGCCTAATACCGAATTTATTTTCACTTGCTGATTATCTGATATTCTGGAGCTCGTCTTAAGGTTGTATGTGTACCTGTAGTCATCTGTCGTCACCATACACAGTTGCATGAGGCAGCAGAAGGTGCTGTACCACAGAAAGGATTGGCAAAAGAAATGCCCAAGTATCACCATGTTAACAGAAGTGTATCCCAGGAAAAAGGGCCATGTGGAAGAAAGAAGGACATTATAGTAGAAATCAATGCTAAATGGAAAATTTAAAATCCAGAAAGACAGATATTCCGTCAGTTCATGAGTGCAGTGGCTCATTTAGGAAAGACAGGGACATGGGTGGGGTATAATTTGTCAATTTGGGTTGCATGAACTAAATATGATGCATGATTGGTTACACATCATAGACTATTACTGATATTTATGTGGCATACTAGACATTTTGCAGACATAGAAGCCACAAGAGAGAGGACAGTCTATTAGTCAAAGTGGTAAGTAAATAAGGAGGAAGGAATTTCACCTTCACAAAGTGTAAGCGTAGATTACATACTGCATAAAAATTAGCTACTTATTTAGGAAACAACCAAATCACAGTTAAGTGATTTTCAGTAGCAGTTACTGTGAATGGGGCTGTGCAGTAAAATTGCCTTTTCCTCAGATCAAAATGTTCAAGGTCACGCCAAGTTGATGGATGGACATATCATGCATGTGAAGAAGTGAGCCCTGACTAAACATTGCTAGCCTGGAATAAACATTGCTAATCTATAATGTACCACAGAATTCCTGTTTTATTTTATTTGCTATGGCATGTTACCAAATATTGTGAAGTTTTTCTTAATTTGGTTACATGTGAACTATTAAATATGATTATACCAAATGGCTCAGCTATATTATGTAAATTGAACCAAAGTATGTATGCCAAAGGTACTAACTGCTTTTCTTTAAATGAAATATTGTTTGACTTGTATTTATAATGTTGCTGTGGTCATTGCACAATATTAAAAAGTAAGCTTAAGTTTTTTTAAAGATTCTGCCTTTTTTCTATTTATCTTTCACTTTTATGGAGAATTTCTCCTGACATCTGAATTGACACCCGGTGTACAGGTAATACAGGGTATTAATTTATGCAAGAGTATTTCATCAAAGTAAGCTGGGAAAACTTGCTTCTATCTTATTCTTGTTCCTATGCAAAATAGTTGAGTGTGGGTGAAGAATGTTTTTATTTATACAGTTTTTATAGACGATAAAGAAACACAGAAAGCCATGCAAGAAATTTCCCTCCAGTTTCTCACATTTTCTTTCCTTTCAGAAATGTTTTGCCAGAGGCGGCTGAAACCTTTTCAGAACTGTTTAGACTTAATGGAGAGGTAGCCTTACAATGCAATACCAAGAACTCTTTCCTGTGAGTAAGCTCATTAAGTAGACTTGAGTAAGATTCTGAGCAGACCAGCTTTGGATGGCACTGTAGCATCCTAGGCAAAATTACATCCTTCTAAGTCCACTGGTCTGGCTAGCCTGATCAAATCCAATCTCAGAAGCTAAACAGGGTCGACCCTGGCAAGTATGTAGATGGGAGAGTTCTAAGGATCGTGATGCAGAGGCAGGTGGTAGCAAACCACCTCCAAACATCTCTTGCCTTGAAAACCCCGCCAGGTGTCACCATAAGTCAGATATGACTTGACAGCAAAAATGCCCACTGAAGTCAATGAGTGTAGAAGGATGTAACCCAGATGTTATTCAGTGGTTATATGATGTGTAGCTGAAGAAAAAGGAAAGACCATTGAGGACCTAATAGAAAGAACAACATTATTTTCCTTCAACTGTACATCAGTCCCAGAATGTCTTCCCTCCCACCCCCACTGCTGCTACGGGAAGTGGTAAATATGGAGGCATAATCAGACAGTAGTACTCTTCTCTAAAGAGTTACAGAAGTCCATCACATTCCTGTCCCCTTTGTCACAGTTTTTTTCAGTAGTATGTGGTTATTTTCACAAAGCACTGACATTTCTGGCCAACAGTTTTTTGTCTTTTTTTACACACTACAGTGCCTTGCACGCATAACAGAAGTGCTATGGGAGCCATTTTTCTTTGTGCTCATTTCATGGCAGCATTGCAACATATAAACAAGTCAGCTGTGTGGGTCTCATGTATCTGACAAGGAAAGACTCACACAGTTGACCTGCAGACACTCATGCAAGTCTTCCCATCTGAAACTGGGAACTCAAAATTGTCTGACCATGTGATGCACAGGCAATCTGACAAAACTTCCTTGTTTCCCGTTAATGTTTCCAATGGCCTTTTTTTTCCTTACATGACATTGATTTGAACCTGTGCGTTAAGTCACAACACAAAAAGAAATAATGATGGGATTGTATAACTGGTAAAGTGTAAGAAAATTAGCCTTAAAGTATAGAATAGCAGTAAAATGTAATGGGGAAAATATGTCGCACAGTTGCAGTTAACTAGACGTATGTATAATTTTATGTGTACCAACTATGTTTTTAACACTGTGTTTATACGTTGCAATTCACTTTGAACATTGTGGAAAAGTAGGATATAAGTAAATAAAAGTTGTTTATTCCAAAATCCTTCCTGCTCATGTGGTTGTGGGTCTTTAAACATTAAAACAACATCATGGGAAAACCCATGACAAAGTAGCTCCCACTGTGCTTAATGTATCATGTAAAAGACAGCTGATTACTACTATTAAAAGTAATCACACTGGAAGATGAATTTAAATATGTAAGCCAAAAGCACAAATGACTTAGCCGAAAACATTTTTACAGCTTGATGAGAAGCTGCCCCCCGCCCCCGCCCCTGCCCCCCCCGCCCCCAAGAACTGCAGTAGAACTCCTGGGTGCACAGAACTGACAAGGTGTCAGGTATCTAATATTCATCTCCTTTCAGGATCTGGTTCATTTAGCCAGCAAAGCTAGAAGCAACCTGAAAGGAGAAAGTGTGTGGGTATGTTTAGTACAAGTAAAGGGTTAAAACTAACATAATAAGCATGAGACACAGGCAAGATTCAGCTCTGCTAGAAAAAAACAAAAGAGCAAACCAGGAAGCAAGCAGCAGACACACATATCACAGAGGAACAGTCCAGCAAGCACAATGCAAAAAGAAACCTATTTCTTTCATCAGTAATTTGCCTAATCTGAAGCAGTGCAATTGGACTTAAAATTATATAGAGGGTAGTGGAAGGGGATTCGCTGTTTATAATCATCTGACTTTTAAATACAGGATGGTTCTTGCCGATAGTATAACTAGGAAATTTATAATACGTCCCCTTTTTAACAAGGCAGCAGCCTAGGCATAACTGAACAGAAGCACAAAATGAGTAAACGTGTTATATATTGAATATTGTTACAGTATCATTAAATATGTTTTTAGACTGGTGGGTGCAAAGCTGGCTGTAAGTTTACCTAGAGGTTTGGTATGGGCAGTAGGCCAGGCAGAATGTATTGTAGCTTACTGAGGTATGATCAAGTCCAAATTCAGTAAAAATTGTCAGTGTTTGATGAATAATCCATCCACAATTTCCATACATTCCTTAATTGTTGTCTGTTGTTTTAGGAATCAAGGATATATGTCAGAAATTTTCCAATCAACATGCTCAGGGTGCAGTTGTATCATGCACACAGGGATACAGGGCTGCCAGCTTCCAGGTGGTGCCTGGAGAACTCCCAGAATTATAATTGCTCTCCAGGCTAAAGAGAGCAGGTGCCATGGAGAAAACAGTCGCTTGGGAGGGTGGACTTTATGAACTGACACTCGAGCACTTATTCTTTAATCAGCAGTATATTTCTGATTCTCCCCCTTTTGGACATACATCTTAATATGATTGAGAGGGTTGGGTGTATCAGTGAAGCTGAAAGCAATATCATAAAGAGTTTAGACTATGTCAAGAGGCTAAATTCCTAGCAGCATCACTCCAGCCATAATGGTGACAGCTGAGACATTAGACTAAGAGGCATCCATCCCCTTCAGGAATCAATGGCCACATCATCAGAAGAGTACGGACAGTTCCAATGGTGAAGGGGCATAGAAGTCCTTTAAGGATAGCTACTGGGCAGCAGCAGTAGCAGAAGGTGACATTAGCAGAGGATCCTTCATAGACAAACGCAGTGCCACTTCAGCTAACCCAGATTAGCACTGCATAGAAAAAGGCAATGGTAAACAACTACTTCTGATCATCTCTTACCTTGAAAACTCCATGATGAGAAACACAATGGTTTCCAATTGGCAAAGGTGTTAGAAAAGGATGTATTTTATCAGCCTATCTCTTCCAATCTGTATGCTGCATATGTCACAAAGAAAGCTGGATTAGATTTAGATGACGGTAGAGTGAAAGAACAGATGGACAGAACACTAACAATTTGACATATATAGGTGAGACCACATTACTGTAGAAAATAGTTAAGACTTGAAACGACTGCTGAAGTGAAGAAGGAGGAGGAGAAGGAGGAGGAGTTTGGATTTATGTCCCCCTTTTCTCTCTTGTTGGAGACTCAAAGGGGCTTACAATCTCCTTTCCCTCCCCCCCAACAAACACGCTGTGAGGCAGGTGGGGGTGAGAGAGCGCCAAAGAACTGTGACTAGCAAGGTCACCCAGCTGGCATGTGTTGGAGTTCACAGGCTAATCTGGTTCACCAGATACGCCATCACAGCTCAAGTGGCAGAGCGGGGAATCAAACCTGGTTCTCCAGATTAGAATGCACCTACTCTTAACCACTACACCACGCTAGTGTAGAAGAAAGTGCCAAAGCAGGAGCAGAGATAAACATCAAGAAGACAAAAGTAATAATTCCTTGGAAATTACACAGTTTTAAGGTTGACAGTGAAGAAACCTGGTGGGCCACTGCGAGTAGCAGAGAGCTGGACTAGATGGACTCTGGTCTGATCCAGCTGGCTTGTTCTTATGTTCTTAAGTTCTTAAACTGAAATTGTTCAAGATCTTCTATTCCTTGGTTCCATCATCATTCAAAACAAAGACTGCAACCAACAAATCAGAAAAAGGCTGGGAAGGGCAGTCATGAAGGAGCTAGAAAAGTGTAAGGATGTGTCACTGGCACCAGATCGAGATAATTCATACCACAGAATCCCCATTACTATGTAGGGGTATGAACGTTGAATAATGAAGAAAACTGACAGGAAGAAAGCTGATTCTTTGAAATGTGGAGTTGGAGGAGAGTTTGCAGATACCATAGGTCATGAAAAAGACAAAGCCTGTATTTTCTCTAGAAGCTAAAATGACTAAACTGATGCTATCATACTTTGTGAGAGGACAAGAATCACTGGAAAAGACAATAAAACTAGAGGAAGAGAAGAAAGGAGCAGGAGGAGTTTGGATTTAAATCCCACTTTTGTCAACCATAATGCGTCTCAAAGCGACGTACAAACTCCTTCCCTTCCTCTCCCTTCAACATACACCTTGTGAAGTTAGTAGGTTCTGAAAGAAAGTCACCCAGCAGGTTTCATACGTAGGAGTAGGGAATCAAACCTGGATCTCTAGATTAGAGTCCACCACTATTAATAACACTGGAAAAGTTGAAGGAAGCAGGAAAAGGAAGTCATGGTTCTCCGTTTGCAAGAGCTGTCCTTAGCAAGACTGTTAACAATAGGATGTTTTGGAAGTCACTAATCCATATTGTCACTGTATGGCCCTTTCCGCATGGGCCATAAACAGCATCCTAGGGATGGCAAAAACGACATCCCTAGGGAGTTGTTCGCATGGGAGACACTGCTGCATCGCAGCAGCACCATCCTTGCTCCCACCCCCCAGCGGCGCGAAGACGCTGCTTTCAAACTTCGCTCCCTGAGCAAGGTTTTTCGGAAGCAGCATCTTCTAACCTCTGCCGTGCGAACGGCAGCGGCTGGAAGGCACCATTCCCCCCCCCTTTCCCAAATGCCTTACCGTCCCCTCTGGCCTTCCAGCGCATCGCAAAAGCCAGGGGACACGACCCCCTGCCCTGCGACTCCAGAGCTGTCACATAGGGCAGGGAAGGCATGTCCCCTGGCTTGTGCAGTGCGCCAGAAGGCCGGAGGGGATGGTAAGGTGTTCGGGGACAGCACAGCCTCTTCCCCACCCCTACCAGGACTGTCTGTGCGAACTGTCCCAGGGGTGTGTGTCGGCGTCGTTTATGCCGATGCACCCCCACAGCGTGGCCATGCAGAAACAGCCTAAATTAGAAGTGACATGAGGGCACTTAACACACATACACAAACTCTATGGCATTATATCCCATTGAAGTCTCTCCTTTCCCAGAACCTGGTCCTCCTCAGGCTTCATCCCCAAATCTCCAGGAATTTCCCAAGATGCATTTGGTAATTCACCAATAACACATAGTTTTGACTTAACAGCCATCTAACCTCTACTTCTGCTTCGCAGTCTGAGGGCGGGACCACCCTTGATCGGAGTCCTTTGATCCAATAACCACACCACACTCTTGGCTGGGGTAAATTATTTGGCCATAGCCATCGTTTGTTATACAATCAGAAGTATGAGGCGCAGCATGGGATTTTGATCTGCTCTGGGACCTTGCCGCGGAGTTCCAGTGGGCGGTTGGTCTCTTACTGGAGCTTCGCTCTGCTGTGGAGCTCCACTGGGCAGTCGGCCTCTTGCGAGAGCATCCCCCTGACATAATGCTCAGCTGGATGGTTGGCCTCTTGCTCTAGCATTCCCTACCAGCAGGGGAGGGGCAGCTCCCAAGCTCCCCTCCCCTGGCCCTTTTACCCATGCGCCAAACGAAGAATGGCTATGACAAAGAAGCATGCATTAACAAAACCCAAAGCTCTATGGGGAGAGGTGGGCGGGCAAGTCGCTGGCCGGCTGAAACACATGGCCAGCACAAAGGCTTTCTGCTTGCAATTTTAATAGGGTCAAGAGAGCATTCATTTTGTCATCAGTAAAAAAAACCCTTTAAAATATTTTGCAGCTTAAGCTTGTGTGTATGTTATGATGTTGAAAGTGTGCAGAAAGGGTATTTTGGTATTGATTTCAGAATTCATCTTTCTAAAAAATCTCAGCTTTTTTCTTTTTACTGAAGAAAAATCTGAAGGAATACAATCAATTTGTTGCTCAGTGAAGTCACTGGAAGCCTGTTTTACAATTATTTCCTTTCTTCTGTCTTAAATTGACATTGACTTTAACATATAATAATTACACATGGGTGACGCCTTTTCAGTTTTCTCATCAAAGAACTATGCAGTTTACATTTGTTAACATATGACTGTTTACAAGACACTGCGGTTTCTGCTGGCTGTTAGGCAAACAGTGAGTGAGTGTGGAAGGCAACAGTGGTCAATTCTTCTTGCAGGGCACATAGCAGACCTGTCAAAACAGGTTTGAAATAAGATTTAGTCTCTGAAGAAAGTCAGTCCAGATTCACCTAACCATTTATCACCAAACACAAATCTGGATTGCTCAGATTCTTCTTGTGCTAACTTTAATAATATGAGAGTAGTCAGAAGATACTCCAGTGTATCTTCTGAGTGACTACACAGCAGTACCATATCAAAACCCAAAGAAAGAGATGGTATTGCAACTGTTTCCCATACCTGCATCACTGAAGCAAGGTTAGAGTGGGAAGAAGCCCCATCATGGGTTCTGTGCTAAAATGTGCCCAGCACCTGCAAACAAAGGCATGCCAGGAATTATTAGGAAAAGAGCTAAAAACAAACAGAAAAAAAATCACAATACCTGATCTGAGATGGGGTGCATTTGAAACACGGCGTACGATTTGCTTTTTCAGAAATCTTATTAAAGAATCAGAAGAGGAGAAGAAAAGGGCCTACCAGCATAATGTACACACACCCCTTCTCCAAGCAATGAGCCATTCCAGGGGAGTGCTTACTTGGGCGGTTCCCTCCAGAGGAAAGGGCATCAGAGACTTATGGTATTTTTGTAGTATTGGCTTTATTTAGAAATATACAGGAAGTACATTGGTGGAGGTATAGAAGCAGCCCTATAGGGAAAGAGACCCACTACTCCACGTCACATAAAAAGAGATCCTGAGCCTCACAAAATGTTGTCAACAGACAGATATTGAGGAAAATATTTACATTTTTTCAGAACAAACTAACATAGAGGAAACAGTAAGAAGTCCACTAGAAGAAGAAAAGCTGGATTTATACCCCACTTTTCTTTTTCTTTACTGCAAGGAGTCTCAAAGCAGCCTATAACTCCTTCTCTCCCCCCCCCCTCACAACAGACAGTTCATAAGGACTGAGAGAATTCTTAGAGAACTGTAATTGGCCAAAGGTCATCCAGCAGGTTTCATGTGTAGGAGCAGGGAAACAAATCCAGTTCACCAAATTACAGTCCATCACTCATGTGAAGGAGTGATGAAATCAAACCTGAAGCTCCAGATTAGAGTCTACCGCTGTTAACCGCTACACCATTAGAGCCCTTCATAGCAACATCCCATGTTACACGTTCTCCAGTTGCTTTCGCAAACTCGCAGAAAATTTTGTCTCCTTTCTCTGTCACCTCAAGAATCTAAACTGCATTTTCTTTTTACACCCTCAGCTAGGAGGGGGTCACTCTTGGCCCGGGCCATTTTCCAACAAGACCCACTGCAGCTCTACCTGAAAGTGTTCAGAAACATGACTATTTCTTTTGTCATTGACTCTGGTTTCTTCCAGGCATGTTGATTTAGGCCAGGTCCATAAGAAAGAACCAATTTCAAAACTGAAAGCTTATAATGTTGATTAAAAGGTAAAGTCAATATATTTGGAAGCTTTTTTCTTTAATTTAGAAAACATCATCCATCCATACATACATACATCAGTGCGGGGTGCACTAAGCAGCCCATAGCTACTACCATTTCAACAACCCCCTGCTAGCTCCAAACCTAGCCAGTGATTTTTTCGGGTGGGCTTTTATTTATCCTTGCCTGCACATGAATATTATGCCAAGAGACACCACAATGCTGGACACTCGTACTTGATTGTTGAAAGGAATCAGGCAAATTCATGGAGGGCAAGCCTAACAATGAGAGCAATCCCAAATAGGGCTTACTCCCGGGAAAGCATTCTTAAGTTTGCAAAAGCAATTTAGGTAGCTATTTATTTTTAAACCAAAAGGCAAAATCTACATATTCTAATACATTAATACATCTGGGAATTTTAGGTAATTTGTTAGATTATACGGGAGTAAGGGGCAATGCACAGTTCCTACTAAGACTCTTCTATTAGCCTTAGGTTCCTCATACTTTTAATCCTTGCCCATTCAGCTCATCAGTGGAGTGAATGATATAAATCTGTTCAAGACTGCATTGACAGTTGCTGAAACCAAGTCATAAATGGTAGAAAGGTTAAATTGTGAGCAAATGTATCATTAGCAACAGATAGAGAATCTCATGTTTCTCTAGCTCGGCGAAATGCTGTCATAGAAGATCTAAGACCCAGATAAGGCAATATATAAAAACCTTTACTCCTGTTAGCTTTTTAATTGACCTTGTCTGCAAGACCAGGCTTATATCCCAATAAGATCCTCAGGTAATTTGATTCCTTGATCAAACACGCCCTGCTGAATTAGTTAAGCCTACTGAGTACCTTCGAGGGATCACGTTGTCTTCACAAATCAGAATCACTTTGTCCGCTAAATTCCCAATGCTAAACTGTTACTGTTCTAAGAACTTGGCTGGAACATTCTGGGCAAATAAAGCTGCATGGGATCCATCCAGGCAAGTCATACTCTTCTACCCATGTTGACTTCAAGGGACTGAGAAAGGTACATATCTTTTTAGGACTGAAATAATGGTTGCCAAAACCAAGTTTAGGTCGAATTGCAAAGCAATATGATTAGCAACAGATTAAGATGAACATGGTTGTCCAATCCAAGGAATGTTGAAACAGAAGATCTGGGACACAGATAGAGAAACCATTTGGTCAAGGAAATATGGGCAGTGCCCTATAAAAATTAAGGAAGGCAGAGAAAGTACATTGCAGCCACATCTGCCTATAACATTCTACCCATGGAATATTGAAAGAACATTCTGTTGATTTTGACAGGGATATTGATTTTGATAGATCACACCAGGAATTCCCACTAGGATATTATTAGTAAATATTTACTCTGGTGTGCTATATTTTTTGCATGTGTTGGTGGGAAGGGAGAAGGTTTTCAGAGGACTGAGGGACATCTGAAGGGTAGTGGCCCACACTGGGCTTCTATCATCATTAAGGCTGTGTGGTTAGAAAAAGTTAAGTTGTAGCACTTGGAAATGAGAGACAGAATGTGAAAAGATGACAAAAATCACTTGAGTTGCACAGGCAAAGAAATAAGAAATACTGGCTATTTTGAGTTTTCTGGGCTATGTGACCGTGGTCTGGTAGTTTTTGCTCCTAATGTTTCACCCACATCTATGGCTGGCATCTTCAGAGGCTCTTCACCTGCAGCACAGGACAGCCTAATAGCTAGCTTATGGTCTATCAGACCAGATGTTTAAGGTTGGATGTGCCATGTTGTGAGGTGAACTGAATCCATGCCATGGTAGTGGAGAAGCTCTAGCGAATCCTTGGGAGGAGGGAGGAGCATATAATTCCCCTTGGCTAAATTTGAGAGCGTGGAGAACCAGACCCTTCAGTCCCAATAAGGGGTTACTAGAATGCAGTTTGTTCGGTTCGCTTTATCCTGGCTATGACTCTGCTCAACAGGGGAAATGGTGGAAACACTCACAGGAAAACACCTCTCACTTGAATTGGAATGTGTTCCCCATCAAGTGCTTGCTGACTGCGGCCATGAAACAAAAATGAGAATTCTCATAGTGCTACAGAATCTGCTATGCACAGCTCATCCTTATGGAGAAATTAGCATTTTGAATTGCCTTCAATTCTCTAGAAGTAATAGAGGCACAAACAGCAGAACGGAATTTCCATGAAAGCTGATGAAGTGGGCATATGCCCCCATGAAACAATATCAGAGCTGATCAGCAAACTGATCGGCCTCTTTTCTCTTGAACTTTGAATTTTGTTCCCTCATTTGAAACTGCTGCTTTGGATAATAAGGGATTGGTTCACATAATGTGGTCGACCATGATCTTTTGGCCCACCTCCTGGCCGCTTCCGGGGTGCGGGGCACTGTCCTTCAGGGGATTGCCTCGTTTCTCCGGGACCGGAGTCAGCAAGTGTGGTGCGGGGACCAAGCCTCCTGGAAGTGCCCACTTCAGTGCGGTGTGCCTCAGGGGGCGCTGTTGTCCCCACTATTGTTTAACATCTATATGTGACCCCTTGCTCAGTTGGTACGGAGCTTTGGGCTGACGTGCCATCAATACTCTGATGACACCCAGCTCATTCTGTTGATGGAGAGGAGAACAGTCGCCGTCCCTGTGGCTCTCCAGCATTGTTTGGAGGTGGTTGCTGGTTGGTTGCAGCAGAGCAGGTTAAATCTGAATCCAGCGAAGACGGAGATCCTTTGGCTGGGCTGTAAGGGAGGGGTTAGGGATTTTCAGCCGCCGGTATGGGAGGAGGTCTCATTGGCACCGACCTATATAGTCTATGTAGCATTTGCATTTTTGCTCCTGCTTCACTTCAGTGCTGCTTTTGCCAATTTCCATACTGTTTGCACTTAAACTAGTCCAATTGTGTTAGCCAAAGAAACAGAATCAAAACAAGCACCAATGAACTCTGTATCCTGCATGGGCTGCAATTTTGACTTTTCATAATTCATCAGTAGTCATAGGTTCTCTGATGTGCAGATTGCCAAAACAATTTGATCCAATAAGACATTTTATGATATTCCCACAAATAACCAGTTGTCCAAGTGGGAAAAGATAGAGCAAACTTGTAAAGTCAAGTAGGCCACCCTGCAGAAAGGTATTTCACAAAAACTCTAGATGCTGCGACCAAGCCAAAGGATAATGCAGTATACTCATAATGGTGGTTACCACAAGTAAATCTAAAGAACAGTCTACACTTTCCATGTATAATGATGTGGAATAATGTGTCCTTAAAGTCAAGGACTACAAACCACTCATTTTCTTCCAACAATGAAATTATATCATTCAACAAAAACATCCTGAACTTTTTAACCTTAAGGTGTTTGATTCACTGAGACCCATGACTGGCCTGTACCACCTTCTTTTTGTGAACTAAAAATACCTAGAACAGAAACCATTTCTGGTAACTGTTTGAATAACTTATCCAACGGGCCCTTTCCTCAGTAACTGTGAAATTTCTTGCAGTAAGAGAGGTGGCACATTGGATTGTGGAGCTAATGGTAAAAGGCAGGTCTGGGACAATTTTGCCTTAAGAAAACAATCAACTTTTACTATAGTAAGAACCCAGAAGACTTGGGCAATGGACTCCCATTTAGAAACAAAAGAACATATAACTTGTCACCAAACCTAGGCCTCTTCTGCAATCTGCAAGAGATTTGCCCTTTGGAGGGTGATCTGAGGGAGACTGTGGCGTTTTTCTACCTCCATATCCAGGTTGGAATATTTTCCCCTTTGGAGAGGCGAAATGGAGAGTGGTATTGGCTCTGCTGTTGATAAGGAGAGGTCTGGTATCTATATGGCCTCTGAAACTGTTGTTCTTGCCTCGGAAAATATATGTTTACAGTCACCAGAAGACTGAGGTATAATTCCAAGTGATTCAAGGTGAATTACACCTTGGAATTTATTTATCTAATACAGTGGTTGAATCCTGACTGAGAAATTAAAGCCGGATACAACCAGGTTTCAAAACAGAACCTTTTCATCACAGTTTCACCATCCCCACTGCATAAGAACGAGCCTGCTGGATCAGACCAGAGTCCATCTAGTCCAGCACTCTGCTACTCGCACTGGCCCACCAGGTGCCTTTGGGAGCTCACATGCAGGATGTGAAGATCTGGGTTCGGCACGTGTTTTTTTAAAAGGTGCACTTCCATGCAGGTTCTTAAAAAACATGTGATAAGGGGGAGTGGGAGCACCAGAACCGGGATGAATTCGTGTTCGGCGGTTGAGCGGTGGGGAGTTCTTGCTGAAACCTTGATATTTCGCATGAGTATCACATGATTAATTGACCATGGGGATTCCACCAGTATCACATAGATCACTAAACAGGGTTTTGTCTTCAAAAGACAGTTCTTCCACTCTTGCTCTTGTATCAAGTGTAAGGACTGAAGTCCTCAAACAAGAATCTCTTCTAAGTGCAATAAATGTCATTGTTATATTATAACTATCAGCCACATGGGCTGATGTCTTGGGCTGTCCCTTCCTCCAAATCTGATGGTGGGAGCTCAGAGTGGGGTGGAGGCAGTACTTGAGCCATCAAAGTTGATGAATGTCAAGGATGTTCGTTTTGGGATAAGGCCATAGACCAGCAAGGTGGGACAGGCTGTACTTGATTCCAATGCACCCAAGGTGCCATCACATTTGGTGACAACCCAGGGACACTGAGAATACCATTGAGTGCTCTGAATCCTGACCAAAAATGGGTGATGGTGCTAATGAGCCCCCAAGGGGTGGGGGCTGTTACAAATTTAATTAATAAAATAAATAAATAAATAATTGTAAAAACTCCTTGTTGGAAAGGATTGGCCGATTCCTAAGCGAGGATCTTGACGATGTCATTGTTGAACAATGGACAGCCCCATTCCCTGACGGATGGTGATGGTGTGCAAGGCTTCCTCCTTCTTGTAGGTGAGACTGACTGATATTGAGGTAAAGGGCAACAGTGTCAACACAGGGATGAGCTCTGCCATCAAGATGAAGATGACCCACTTTGAGGAGGGGAAAGTGTTCAGCACAGAGACAATGAAGGTTATTGGCATTGAGAAATGAATGGGCTGTGTGACCACATAAGGAGCAGTTCTGATGATGAAAAGAAGGCAATTTTTGGTACTGAGGAGACAGAAACAAAGATTGGTGTCAAGTTGAAGCAAGTGAGGTACTTAAGGGAGAGAGAGCCAGTTGAGATTACTGTGCACGGGTTGTTGTTTGTTTCAGAGGCTTTTGCCTTAGGCTTTTTCTTTGCCTTTCTGGTCAGTGGTTCAGTTGTAGCTCTCTGTTCTAAGGCAGAAGGGACTGACAGAGAAGTTGAGGCAAAGCTACTGAAGGCATACTGTCTCTTTCCCCATTTTCCTTGGGTTCATTGGGAACCATAAGGGATTCTTCCCAGTCAGCTGTGAGGCCCACACCTGTCTGGGAAGTTTGGGATGGATAACCCACAAGACTAGCAAATTGATTTGATATGTCCTCCAGGCACATAAGAGATTCAGAATACCCATCATTTTTGCCATCTTTTTGCCACATTGTTGACACTTTTGAAATAATGCTGTTTTCAATTTCTCCTCACAGAATGTCAGAAAAACTGTCAGAGGTAACCACACATCCTCTCTCCATGGTGGCAGAAAAAGATCTGCAGGAGGAATACTCTCCCCCTCCTCTGTCACATGACTGGGTAGGAAGAGTCTCCCACTCTGGCATGAGGTAGAACCAAGAGGGAGTGCTCCATAGAGATGATATTTCCAGAAGCTTTACAAGCTGAATCTCTGTGGCAGGCCTGTGCCTGTGCAGTCCCATGAACATACAATAAGTTAATGTTTATGGCCAATATCATGAGGTTGAGGAAAGGGGGTGAGAATTCCAAGGAATATCATTTTATGTGGAGTTGAACATCACCGACACTATCATCCCCTAACCCAACTACAAACTGGCCAAAGACTCGCAATGCCACTATTTGGCACCAATTTCCAGGGTAGCAAATTTTTCAGATATCTGGACACAGGTTGGAACTGGAGAGCTGGAATTACTCACATCCCTTATGTTAAGCAACCCTCTGGCAGGTTTTGTTAATCTTTTTAATCTACTTTGAACCTGGTTTACTTTTAAAACAGGCTAGGGGCTAGGGATGGTAAGAGGAACATTAAACACTGGGAGTGGAATAGAGAATTGGCACGTGAAAACATTCCGATATAAGAGACCGGAACAGGCATTTTCATGCATAGTTTGATGCTATGAGCTGAGAAAGGAGATGTGCTGTAGAT
Organism: Sphaerodactylus townsendi; assembly: GCF_021028975.2. Taxonomy (NCBI): domain Eukaryota; kingdom Metazoa; phylum Chordata; class Lepidosauria; order Squamata; family Sphaerodactylidae; genus Sphaerodactylus; species Sphaerodactylus townsendi. Next base: position 32,916,089 of record NC_059429.1, on the reverse strand, counting down.
ACTGACTCTCAGATTTAAGAGCTACCAAAGGTTGCAATTGTCTTTCTTTCAGAGAAATATAATTATCAGGATGCATTATAATTAAATGTTGTGTATACAAAATATTTCTGTAAGGGATTACTATGTACAAATGATTAGTTTATGATTTCAACAGTGGATTGCTAAGGAATATTAGCTGCTTATTAGTTTTATTACAGTATTCAGAACTGCTGTTTTGCGACCAAGTAGCAAAGGCCCCCACACACTCACCTGGGGCTGTGTTTGTAGCCTAGGGCTGGTAACAAGGGAGGCAGATCCTGGTGGCTCTGAGCGGGCAGCAAATGGCTAGAATAGGAGTCTGCAACCTGCGGCTCTCCAGATGTTCATGGACTACCAATCCCATCAGCCAATTGGCCATGCTGGCAGGAGGCTGATGGGAATTGTAGTCCATGAACATCTGGAGAGCCGCAGGTTGCAGATTCTGGGGCTAGAAGAACAGATGAGTGCCTTGAGGTTGATGTCAAGGGATCATAGATAGTTGCTTTACAATCAATGAAAACCACAGATGCAGCAAGTTTGTTGAATAAGGTCCCAGTATTCTAGTCTGTTAAAATTCTTTCAATCATCTTTTCACAGTGATGACACTCTAAGTACAGCTGTTAACTAACAAAGCTTGATTATCATGATCCACATGCTGTTCTTCCAGCCCCACACAAAACTTAGACTTTCTTGCCTTAGACTTACTCATTCCTAATTGTAGGTTGTTGCAGTATGACTTGCTTATGCCTAATCTTCCTCTTTGGTATAATGTAGGTGTGAAGCAAGTTTATCTGGGCTGCTAGAACTTGTCTGGCAGTTTATAAAAGGCAGTCGCTGAGAGAATGAGAGGGAGAGGGAGAGAGTGCTCAGATCTTAAGCTCTGATCTTCTTGGAAAAGAACAATGAATATTTTTCATAGGCTGTTTACATTATTCATGTACTTGTGCACACCTATCTTACTTGTGGAACTTCCTTTGTTTCTTTATTATGCACTCAAGAAAGCACCAGTGCCACCAGAATCCAAAGATCCAATAAAGCTACGAGTGTATCATGCAGTCTCACTGTTGGTTTTTCGTTTGGTAAGTGCAGAATTTTGTTTCATTTGTTTGTTTCTGCAGAAGGGCATGGTTATCGAAAAAAGGTGTGGGTTGGTTGGATGTTCTCATGAGAAAGTGAATGGATTTTTAATGGATTTCTAGCCAGCACCATTAATGGAAGTAAGTCTCAAGATTTTCACGGAGTTCAGTAGGTTTTAATCTTAAATACAGATATGCACAGGATTCAGGGGAGGGCGGCCTATAATAAATAAATAAATCATAAGATGTACAATGAGAGCTAGCATGGCATAATGGTTATGTGTGGAAGACTTTAATCTGGAGAACTCAGTTTGATTCCCTACTCCTCTGCGTGAGCAGCGAACTCTAATCTGGTGAACCAGATTTATTTCCCCATTCCTACGCAAGAAACCTGCTGGGTGATCTTAAGCTTGCCACAGTTCTCTCTGAATTCTCTCTGTGTCTGTTGTGGGGAGAGGAAAGGAAGGTGTTTTTAGATTCCTTTAAAGTAGAAAAAAGAGAAAAGTAGGTTATACATTAATCCAAATTACTTGGTATGACAGAAATGCTGAAGTCAGAAACATGTAGCAAGTTGGGCTGAGCTAAAGGAGCAGTCCTTTTGCCCAAGTATGGTTGGCATGTGCGCACACATAGTTTTGTAAGCTCCATCAAAAGACTGTCTGGTGATAGTGTTTGCCCATTAAGATTGAGCCTTACTGAACTTCTTTACTGACCTGCAGTGAAACTGTCATCTAATTTGTCCCATTGGCTGGATATGTGCATGACATCATCCCATTCACAACATGATTATCTGTGATCTGGAACTGAATTTAAAGAGTAAAATTGTACCAAGAATAATGGCAGCAGTAATTGATGAACTAATTAAGGGGGCAGAAGAAAATATTTTATCTCACTGAACGCAATTTTTGGCCGCAGCATTAAAATATAAAGAACTCAGCACAGTCTTAGCAGTATGAAGTATAAAGTATAAATGACATCGAAAGAGGGCGGGTTCCAATGTAAGAATGGTCTTAATCAACCAATCTTTTAAAATCTGTTTTATATCTGTGAAATTTCTTCCTGTTGTTCAGAAAGTACTTAAATAGTTTTTAAAACCTGATATTCAGGACCCAACATACTGATTTCTGATATACTTTGTTCTTTTATATTCAACAGGGGAAGATTTTTGAGAAATTAGGGATCTGCAGCCAAATTACATTTGTTAGATTTGTGTTAAATGTGTCACCTGCTGGGAATAAGTCAAATCTCTCCATTTGGGATACAAAGTTTGAACAAGTGCCAGTAACGATTTACCAACCGAACAGCCCTTCTACTCAGCCAAGGAAAGGACTGATCTACCTACATGGAGGATGTGGGATTTTTGGAAGCAAGAGTAAGATATTTTATACAACTTTAACATTTCCTTTAAAAGTTGTTATCAATCAGGCAATTTTATGACATTATTTTGTTGGGTCCATAAAGAAGGGATTCCCAAAATCTGGAATGCCCACACCTGTGAACCAAACTGGCCACACCTTACATATTATGGCCAATCAGACAGCCCACACATTTATTTACTCAAGAGACTGAAATTACTAAACTAAAGGTTGGAATACCTAAATTACTTTCTCCAGCCCAGTCAGATTGGGAGTAACCAAATAGCAGCTGCAACTGAAGTATCCAGGGATATGGGCAGAGGTGGGATCCAACCAGTTCTCACCACTTCTCTAGAAGTGGTTACTAATTTTTTCTGAGTGCCGAGAAGGGGTGACTAAAGCAACCTCCCTGCCCAATAGGGACTGGAGGTGCGTGTGTGCGGTGGCGCCACTGTTTGAATCCCACCACCATCGGAACCTGTTATTAGAATTTTTGGATCCCACCACTGGATATGGGTAATAGAAATTTGAATTTGAAAGGGTTTTGACATTCAGATATTGCTTTAATTTACTGATAAAGCACCCAAATGAACACTTAAGAAGGAAAAACAAAATTGCTTTCTTCTATTGTGCTTAGTAAGTTGGAAAATAGATCCTTGATTTGTGAAGTCACTGGAGAAGGAAAATATAACTAACAAAGAGTAGACAAATAGGGGAGAACATAACTGACCATTGGGGAGCACCACAGAACATTTCTTTTGTGTCTTGGGCAGTTCAGTGGTGAAGCCATGGCTCAGTGGCAGTACATCCACTTTGCATTCAGAATGTTCGAGGTTCAATCTCTGACATCTTAGCTAGCAAGAGCAGGCAATGTGTAATGTGAAAGAACCTTCCACCTGAGTCCAGGGCTACTGTACACCACCAGCTACTGTATATAAATCAAGTGGTTTGAACATAAGGCTGTTTAAAAACATGAAACATGCTACAGTCAACTCAGCAGTGTGTTAGGTCCAAAAAAATCATCTGGAAATAGATTTATGACTGAGGGAGCAGGTATCAAGCCAGCAGAGGTTCTGGCCAAATCTGGAGCTGGGGTGAACTCACCCCATGTTTTGATAGGCAACTCCGTGACTGCAACTTCCAAGAGACTCTTAGGGTTGTTTGTTTTTAAATAAATTGATAAATAAAATGTGTGTCTTTGATTATTTTTGTGATAAATAAATTGCATTATTTAAAAAAGAGTTGTGTAAGAAAGCTTGGCAAGCACCTTGTAGCATCTATTGATGAAAAAATGCACGTATTTCAGTCACTTCTCATTGATATGGACAGGATGTGGCCAGAACATGGAGTGGGCACTCTGTTATTTCTTTACATATAAAATCTGGATATTGTTTCTGTACACAAGTAGATTATAATTATAATAACATTTGGATACTGTTTCTGTATATAAGTAGATTATAATTGACGATGGAGATGTTTTGTTGTGCTCACAAGAGATTTTCAGTGGCATTCCTTACATGTCATTAGTGTAAATAACTTCTCAAGTGAACAGTGTACTCACAAGAACAGTACAATGAGACAGCAAACTCACATAAGATTGTCAAAGGCTGGATTAAACTGGTTCTGATGGGTTTTCCAGGCTGTGTGGCCATGGTCTGGTGGATCTTGTTCCTAACGTTTCGCCTGCATCTGTGGCTGGCATCTTCAGAGGTGTGTCACACCTCTGTGATATACCTTTGAAGATGTCAGCCACAGATGCAGGTGAAACGTTAGGAACAAGATCCACCAGACCACGGCCACACAGCCCAGAAAACCCACCAGGATCACATAAGATTGTTGACGGAGCACTTTTCCCATAAGGAGTGATTCAATGTTGAGATTCTTGATCAGAAGGTGGCATTTGATAATGTGTAGCTTCAAGAATTAAATTCCAGGAACCACATTCAAATTCAGGTAATACTTATATTATTCACAATCTTAAAACCATTATTATACTCTTGAATACAGATTGTCCCTCTACAGACAAGCAGTATAAAGTATGCCAAATACATGTTATGATCACAGCTACATAAACCAGTAAAAAACCCAACCCTAAAAAACTAAAAGCATAATTATTTTGAATACAGTAGAAAATGGAATCAGATGCATTGCTAAAACCCATAGGAGATGGAAGGTTTCTAAAGAAACATGTATGTAATCACAGTAGCAAGATCATTCCAGGGTAGCTGCAGTCCAGGCTTACATAAAAAAGGACAATTAGAAGCAGTTATGAACTAGATTATACTTATATTTTCATAGAATCATTGTGGTGCGTTTCTAAGGAAGGGGCGCCCAGCTGGTAATCCAGGAACCAAATACAGTGTCCAACTTAAATCTGTCTCATTCCAGTGATCCTATGAATTTTACTCAGGTAATGGAGAAAAAAACCTGTGCAACAATTCCATTGTGTTCTGTTCGTGCAAATCAGGAGCCCACCAGCTGTGTGCACTGACAGCGCAATGTACCTGATCCACATGGTCACTGTTTTGGGTGAACTGGAACATCTGGTTTTCATGTGGGTATAGCTATCTGAAGCATGATCTTAGATCCAGTGTTCTAATATATGTGAATTGAAGTTGTACCTGAAAAATTCATGCATTGTTCTATCCACATAAGTCTGTGGTCACGTGATCAGACACATTGTAAGAACTCTCAATTCACAATATGAATGGCTGGTGAGTTTCCAATTCCCATGAATAGAATTGAACATAACATCTGTAGAATGTAGGCCTGCTTGAAATTTTATTTGCACAGAAAAGAGAAATTCTTCTAAGATTTCAAGAAACAGAGATAGTCCAGACTTCAGTTTTAACTCTTAAGTTTAAATTTATCTGTATCAAGAAGGTAATAAGGTAAATATGCATATTTGTATGTGATTCTGTGCCATAGAGCTCCTTTATCTGTGCTGAAAGACTGTTTGTCTCAGTTAGCACAAACTTTATTATAGAACAGGTCAGCTTCTTTGAGGAAATTTACTTCTGACTTCTGCACAGAAGAGTGGTCTGGGCTCTCAGTAGTTGGATTCTAGAGCAGTGGTTCTCAACCTGTGGGTCGCGATCCCTTTGGGGGTTGAACGGCCCTTTCACAGGAGTCTCCTAAGACTCTCTGCATCAGTGTTTTACATCTGTAAAATGGATTAAATGTTAGGGTTGGGGGTCACCACAACATGAGGAACTGTATTAAAGGGTCGCGGCATTAGGAAGGTTGAGAACCACTGCTCTAGAGCCCTGATACTTCCAAAAGAACCCCTCTACAGACTCATCCTACAATCCCCCAAAGTTACCCAGGATGCTCAATTGCTGAACAGTAAATTTAGATCCTTCCATAATGGCATAGGATACAAACCTTTAAAGATAAGGTATGTTGTGTCCTGAATTCCAGACAGAATGAAATAATCAACCCAGTTCTTCATTTTACATCACATGGGTAGATCAAGAACTTCACTTGAAAAGGCCCTCTATTACAAGGGATTTAATGGTGAATGTTGACAGTAATCTAAATGTAACTGTCAATATTTTCTGGCCTGTGTCCAAAAAATAGGGAAGTAAACATCTATTTTCAGGCATTCACAAAAATCCATCTGGGATGGTCACAAGCGAAGTCGTGACATTTTAATTGTTAAGTGTAACATACTACTGTCCAATAAGCAAAGTAATTTATTTTCATTTTAAAAAATGAACCAGATAAAATAAACTTTGTCTACTTTAAGAAATTTTATAATACAAATAATGCTTCTGTAGTGTAGAGTTACATAAGACATTTTTAAACATACTAAGGCTTTTCTTTCCCAGGAGGCTATGAACGAGTATGCCGCCATCTTGCCCGAAAAAGTGACTCAGTGGTTGTGTATGTTGAGTAAGTGTGCTTCAGATTCTCTTCATTAAAAAAAGATTTAAGAAAACTGAGCTAGAAAAACACGGGCCTAGTCTGCAGATAGCTGCATAAATCTTGTCACACTCTCTCAGGCCTTTCCTGCTTACCACAGTTTTGCCTCTTGCTGTACTAGAATGTAAGCTATCCATGTTTTCCGAGACCAATCACTCCTCTGTTTATCAGCCATTAGCTTGTAGTTACACTGAAGGTATCAGAGGAAAGGGCAGAAACCAGGGCCTTTGGAAGAGCAAGGCTAATAAGCATTAGACAATTTTCTGTTTCCATTGATTCCTAATTTCTGCAATCTTCATTCTATTACATTGTTTTCTGAATGTCTTATGCTGTCCAACTGCATTTTAAAAAATATTTTAATCCACTGAGTCTCAGTGAGAAAGGAGGCTGTAAATGAAGTTAGTAAATAAAGTATTGGGAGGGCAGCAGAAGGAATCCTTTCCTGTCATCTTCAACCATAGACTGGTACCTCTGACAGGCAGTAGTTGACCAAGATAGTCTGGAGTCAAATGGCATTCCTTATCCGTAGTTGTAGGAATACCAAATCATGCTCAAATATACTTTGTGGTGAGGATCTTATGTCCTACTGATGATTCATCTAGTCCAGCAGAGAGAACTCCAATATTTTGATAAAGTCTGAGAGCCAATGCTTTGATATTTCAGGTATCGACTAGCCCCTGAGCACCGACATCCAGCTCAATTATTAGACTGTCTCACAGCTGCAACATACTTCCTGAAAAATTCAAAAGACTATGGAGTGGATCCTAACTGCATTATTCTTGCTGGAGAAAGCAGTGGAGGTGCACTTGTTGCTGCTATTTGCCGAGAATTGGTAAAAAGTTCAACAACCCCAAAGATTCGAGCCCAGATCCTGATCTACCCATTCCTCCAGATAATGGATCTTTCTTTGCCATCCCATCAGCAAAATCACTGTGGACCCGGATTGACCCGTATGCGAGCTATGAAACTTGGCTTACTGTATATAAAGGGGGAAAGTCAGGATGTCAATATATTCATCAACAATGCCCATGTTCCTGAGGTCATGAAGACGAAATACAAGAAATGGATTAGTGCAGACTGTGTACCAGAGGAATTTAAAGTCAGGGGCTATAAGCCACCATTGCCTGTTCCCTTTTCAAAAGAACTGTATAAACAAGCCAGACTGAATGACGAGTCAATGCTGTCACCAATTTTAGATGAGGATGCCGTTATCCAACAGCTCCCACAGACTTACCTTTTAACCTGTGAATATGATCTAATAAGAGATGATGGACTGTTATACAAGAAACGGCTCGAGGAAAATAATGTGGCTTTAACATGGAAACATATAAAGGAGGGATTCCATGGATTTCTAATGTTTATTGAGGCTGGGCCATTAGAATTTTCATGTTCGAAAACAGCATGTGAAGATATAGTGCAGTTTATAAAAGGATTATAAACATGACGACAACCGGCCCAAGAGTTCTGATCTCCTACTTCCGTAGTACCTGGTAAATGTGGACGGAGAACAAGCAGCAGCTGCAACATATTCTCTGAAGGAAGCTTTTCATGTAGGCCAGGATCTGTGAGGCTGCTTCTGTACTATGCTGCAACTGATGGGGCTTTCTCTCTTTCCACAGAAGCCCTTCACTGCATATCCCTGAAAGTCTAGTTATGAGGGTCAAGGGATCTTCCAGGGCAGTCTCTAGCAACAGTTCCATCAACTACAGACAGAAAGGAAAACTAGGCAAAGTTCTGTGGATGGGTGGAAGTATTTCATACATGTTTATGGGGCACATAAAAGGACAGAATGTTCTGTATAATTGTGTAGTGCAAGAGCCTTTCCATTCTGTATAAAAAATTCTGGTCCTATTCAGGCAGAACTGTTGTAGGAGTTCGACATGGCACGCAAATAGGTGAATATTTCTTCCAAAATTCACAAATATAGCTTAAAACCAGAAAAAAGTATAAATAATTAATGTGATTTTTTTGAGTGTGTACCACCTTCAGTGCAAGAAAGGATGGCAGCTGACATTATTACCAATGTGATTCACAAACAGCTTTATCCAGTTCAATTTTTCTAAACTGGTTTGAGCGCCAGTCCTCTGGCAGGTGATCAAAAGTCATTTCTAGCACAATTATGCAATATTCCACCTTTTCATGTCTACAAACTGGCAATCCTTTCCCATGATAACGCCTGTGCTGTGACTTGCAAAGTCAATCAGCATGACACAAAACTTTCTGTGTAAGATATGTAGCCTGCTGTTACACATGTTAACTCAGAAGTGTCACTGAATTCACTGGGGGGATGCTCCTGAGAACGTGGGCATACAATTGGAGCCTTAACTATAGACCTCTCCTAATCTAAAAGCGTCTGGGTCTGATTCCCCTACCCATATTAGTAGCCATATTCTCTAGTAAAGCCATGTGCTATGAGTTAATTAATTCAACCTCTTTTTTTCTGGATGAATATTTATCTTAAAAATAAAATTTAAAAAACCCGTTGAGATTATCACTCTCCTAATCTTTCATTTGCAGTAAAATGTATTCAGACAACTCACATCACAATATTGCAGTTATAAATGCTAATTGTACAGAGTCCATTACTGCTGGTACAGATCCTTTTGAAAGGAAAGTGTGTGTATGTGTGTGTGTGTGAACATTATTTACACACCTTCCTGTTCCTGCTCACTACTCTTATAACAATTCTTTTTCTTCTATAAAAATAGACATACATATCACTTTATAAAAACTACCTATATTTGACGTCCGACCTCAGTAGAGCAGTAAGATTTTGTCTTGAAATGACATATTTTTAAGATTCATTTGCACATACAGCACAATTTCTGTCAGTCAGATGATCCCATTGTTTAGTTGTCTTTATATTGAAAATTAGTGGCATTTGTTGGGGGATTTGGGATTTGGGCAGAGCCAGTGAGTATTCTTTGCTTTTATTGGCTGGAGAGATGGTTCCATCATCCTATTGCGCTATCTAGGTGTGTGCAGAGAAACCAGAGGAAAGGAGCTAATAGCTATATGTTGAGTAAATGTGGAGGTCAAACAGGGCAATAACAACAGATCCCTTATTGAAGGGAAAAGCCTAGGAAATGGAACACAGGAAAAACTGAAAATATTGAAATGATGTGTGAGGCTACATTTTCACTCATCAGCTTGGGAGGAAAGGGATCTGATCATTTAAAAAATGGACTGAAAATATTGTTTGTCTATATTGAAGTTCTCCTTCCCCCACCGTGTGTGTGACCTAGGACAACTAACTCCATTACCATCCCCTTAAAAAGGGGACTTGATGAGCTAAAAGGGCTTAAGAAGACCTCTTCATACACTGCAACATTTATTTACTTGTCACAGTCTCCAGAAATTTTGGTTTCCGGTTAAAAGTTAACCATAAAATCAGTGTAATGAAAATTTAAAACAAAATAATATTAAAACAGCTTTTGAAATCACTTGACTATGACTAAAACCAACAGTAAATTCAAGCTTTAAAAAAGTAATCAGCAATAAAAATGCAGCAATATATATACTTAAAAAAGAGAACATGACTCCTGTTTAAGTATACCACTATTTAAAAAAAACTTTTAAACTGTAATCCGTGAACATGACAAATGAACATTTAAGAGTGTGTTCTATGTTACTAACTATCACCACAGGCACTACAGATCTGGGCTGTAAAAATATTAGGAGCCAGGCCATCTGCATTTGCCCTGATCAAGTGAGTGAAGCTTTCTGTTTACCAAATGCCAAGCAACCACTTTAGATTTCAGCATGATTGCTGTCCACAATCCCTGTAACCAAAAACAGATTCGGCTAGAATCTGTTTTGTGTTTTGCAACTTGTAGTGGAACTATTAGCTGCCTTGCATCTAAGGGAGTACAGTGGGGTATAAATATTTTAAATCAATAAATAAAACCTAGCCACAAAGCTATCCTCAAAGTTACCAAGACAACTGAGAATTACCAGTCACAAATAGAACAAATTCTGGACAAACAGCTAATGAAATCCAAATAAATAATTACAACAGATAAGGTTTTTCATCTCCCCTACTTTTTAAAGTCTGTGTAGCTCGAAGACTACAGGACTAATAATGGCCGGATCGTGATGGATTCAAAGTTTCACCAGCAGCCTGTCTCCACAGTTCAATTACTGCTGCCTTAACAGGGCCAATTAGCATTCCTCAAAGCTAGATTTCTTTGAATGACAGGTAACCATGGAGAGGCACAATCCAGTAAGCATTCAAGACTCCATTTTTGTTTTTAATGAAATATAAAAAATGCATCTTTAAAGACACATTTCAAGCAATATCTGCTATTATTCCCGGGTTGCCAAGCTGGCAAAAGGAATGCTAGCATTGTACCAAACATCACCCTCAGTAATTTCTGAATGAAGAGAAAACAAAATCAGGGTGATATACAGGAAAAAAATATCTTCCTCCCTCCACAACCAGCGATACACAAAAAGCCAAATGGTAGCTGCTTCTCCTAGGAGGGTTGGCTAGGATACACAAATGTAAGCCTTTGTTCTCCTATCATGATATGCCAGCCCCAATGTACTCCTGTGTGTAATGAGGGCTTTCTGTTATTGTTATGAGGGTCTGCACTAAAGCAGGAGTTGCCCAGAAATCAAATATGTGTTGCTAAGCATTTCCCTGCTTACATTAAAAAGCAGATATTGTTCCTTTGCCAGTACATGATGCAAAAAGCATAATACGCCATTATGAAATGTGTGAAGGAATAACTGAACAACTCTGATAGACCACAGCATAAATCTTTTAGGCAGGTGAGATCTATTCCCAAATACTTTCTCTTTTCCAGGGACCATACGTGTTTTCTAGCACTTCACAAGCTCAAGTCACTGCCCCTGTTGTTACCACATATCATCTGAACATGGTTTTTTTTAGACATGGGTTTTATGGGAATGAACCCATTTCTCAATTTGAATCCAGATTTCTCACCGAAGTGGCAAGCACAGAAAATAAATGTCCACCCTATCCTAGGATCTACAGGCTTAAATTTTAACATGATGACATGATGATGCATCACAAATGTTAAAATCCTTTTGACTGAGTAACAAAACTCTTAGGTGAACTTGAAAAAGGAAATGAGATCCAAACATTTACTGAAATAGAACCATCTTTCATTGAAGGGAATGATCAGTACACTCAAACAGAATAAAATCAACCACACAAAACAGTAACAAATCTTAGAATATCCACAAAGTGAATGCAGATGTTCCAGACATACCCTCTTGAGCATAGTTCATCACTCAGAAAGCTGGGGGATAAGAGTGGGAAAGCAGATTGGGGGGGGGGGGCAGAGATATTCTTTGCCTATCCTGAGTGGGGATTCTACATGAGAGATCCCCAAGTGTCCAGGAAGTAATCAGCAATCCAGACATGGGGACCTTGGAACTCAGCTGCTGCTGAAGCTATATATCAGGGGCTGCCTGGAATGAGGGCCACGTCCTCTTGTCCAGCTTTTTGGGTGGTAGGAAGTTTGAATTGGGTAGGTTGCTATTTAGGTATTGTTTTTAGCTTGTTTAGAATTTTTAGGTTTGGGGGTGAGTTATATAGAAGGGGTTTTTTTTAGGGAGGAGGAATAGACAGGGGATAGGAAAAAGGAAGGCACAGGGGGCCACCAATACTATGGTGATGGGCCGGGGGAGATATGGCATTGGGAGGCAGAGGAGATTGATTGAAAGGAGTATTAGAGGTATTAAACCAATCACCCCTTCTGGCCTGCCTCCCACCCAGCACTATTTGGGGATGCCTGCCAACCAGTCTACTGTTCTGCTGGTGCTACTATTGAATACCAGGTCAGTCCACAATAGAACATCTCTCATTCCTGCTTTGATCCTGGATGAGGGGGCTGATCTGGTGTATAATAATGAGACTTGGATGGAGGAGGTGGGAGGACTTGATGTTGCCCAGCTCTGCCCCCAGATAACTTGGTAAAGCACTCTGCCAGACCCGTGTAAACCATAAAGCTTCCATCCTTTTTGTCAGGCAGCCAGTCCATGTGGTGGCTAGATTTGAGGGTTCTTGCTGTTGGGCCATGGAGACACAAGTTTGCTGTGGGTATATCATCCACCTTGTTGCTCAGCAGCTTCTGAGTGGTTCCTGAATATTCTGGGGGATGTTCTGGCTGGCATTGATAGGTGTCTGTCAAGGCCTTGGTCTTTTTGTGTAATGGTGAGGTGAACAGGGCCATCAGCTTGATTGCTTCCAAGTGCCCCTGCCTTACCTATAGAACATGTGAAACTCTGTGGTATTCTACGAAGTAACAGGCTATGAAACAGGAAGTTCAACAGCTAGAGTACAGGTGGCTTAAATCCCACTGCAAGGCTGACTGAATTTGAGTTAGAGCACATTAAAGTGACCATCAGGTGGCAGTGGTGACAGCAAAAGGAGGGTTTTTTTCTCTGCCACCATGGTGTCTTCAAGTAGTTATCCAGCAGAACTTTTCCATATAGTGAATGGTCTTGTAATATCAAGCCCAAGGAGACAAGGGCAGTGACCAGATAATGTCTGCTGTGACAGCTCTGCAAGACACTTTGAGGGTAAAGTCACTCAGATTCACAGGGAACTGGATGCCACAGTTGAGAATGGGCTAGAAGACGCATCCAGAGAACTGTCTGGTCAAATTATTTTGGATCAGTTTTATTAATGAAGCCTGATGATGTGGACAAGTTGCTTGCTGGGGTCCAGCCAACAGCATGTCATTTGGACCCTTGTCCTTTTGGCTTATGTAGCGCCCCCCCCCTCGCCCAGGCCCTTTGGGCGGTGTATCCTTCCCTCCTCCCTAACCTGGGGGTTGGTCTCCCCAGACGATGATTCTTCCCATTGGCCCAAGGGGCCAAGAAACCACCGCGCCCACAAAGCACTGGGTGTACAAGACAGCCCTTGCCCACTCCACCCTCCTCCTAGCAGGCCTCCCTGCCTCCCTTCCCCTGTCGGGCTTGAGCTTTCATACCCTCCCTCTCTCTCTCTCCCTTGTTGCTTCACAGGGAGAGGAGTTTCCAGGGCTTTGTCTCTCCCCTGTGGCCTCACAGGGAGAGGTGTTTACAGCTTGTGTGAATGACTCCCACCCTGTTATTGCACAGGGTGAGGACCAGGGGTCTAGGTTCTCAAAGGGGGTCTGGGCTTCAGGGTCCTCTTCCCTCCTTCCCACTTCCCACCATTGAGCTGTCCCTTTCTCTTGTCTCTTCACACCATCATCCACATTCCCTGCTGCTACGGCAGCTCCCGACTCACCCTTTCCCACTTCCTTAAATACCTTCTGCCCTCTCATTCCTTTCCCTCGTCCCAGCTGCTTCTTCAGCCCATCTTCTACAGCTGCCTCAGCTGTGGGCTTGCTCTCTTCCCTGCCTTCCCTTTTGAACAAGGCCTCTGAGGCCTCTAAGGTCTTCACCCTCCCTGCAAGAGGCTCCTCTGCTGCCTTCCTATCGCCCGCAGTGCCAGCTGGTGTGGGACTCAGTGGGGTAAAGCAAGCTGCCTGATTATATACAGGAGTTAGTAAATACCTCTTTGAGAGAGGTGGTGGTTCTGTTGGCTCTCAACAAGGAGGTGGTGTGTGCCCCCTTCTTAAAAGATCTTTAGACCCTGAAGATTAACTATCACCCAGTGGCTAACTAAAGTCAAGATATTAGAGAAGGTTGTGGCTGTTAAACTGCAGGTATGCTTGGAAGAAGATGATTATCTAGACCAATTTCAAACTGGATTCAGGCCTGGTCATGGAACTAAAACTGCCTTGGTCACCCTGAATGATGTTTTTTTTCCAGAAGAGAGAAAGGGCAATACAACCTTGTTGGTTCTCCTGGATCTCTCCACGGCTTTTGATACTATTGACCACAATATGCTCCTGGAAAGGCTACAGAGTTGGAAGTTGAGGGCAAAGCTTTGTGATGGTTGTGATGGTTCTGCTCCTCCCTCTAAGGTCGGTACCAGAGAGCAGTCATGGGAGACTCTTGTTTAACATCACATGTACTGACTTGTCCCTCAGGGGTCAATTTTGTCTCCCATCTTTTTCACATGTATATGAAGCTGCTGGGGGAGGTTATCAGGAGATTTGAAGTAAGATGCCATCAATATGCATGCCATCTCAACCAGGAGAAGTGACTGATGTTCCTGACAGGTGGTTGGAGGCAGTAATGGGCTGGATGAAGACCAATACATTGAAGCCAAATCCAGACTAGATGGAGATGTTGTGTTTCAGTGGGCCTCAGGTCCGTGAAGTGGGGAGACATCCTGTATTTGATAAGGCTGAATTGGATCTGCGGGTGCTCTTAGACTCTGCTATGACACTGAAAGCTTAGACGGAGGAGGTGGTCACGAGTACCTATTCCCAGCTCTGGCCAGTTACAGCCCCTTCTGGACAGAGATGATCTGACTATAGTAATCCATGCTCTGGTAACCTCCAGATTGGACTATTGTGATATGCTTTACATGGGGCTGCCCTTGAAGATGGTTCAGAAGCTGCAGCTAGTGCACAGTGCAGCAGCAAGACTGCTAATGGGTACTGCTGGCCGGATGCACATTACACTGATCTTGGAAGAATTGCACTTAGAAGAACTGTCCAATTCAAGGAGTTAACTTTGGCTTATAAAGCCCTAAACAGCTTTGACCCCAAGTATCTGAAGGAATGTCTTCTCCCATATTGATCCTTCCCATTCTGTATGATCAGCAGATGCAGTCCTTCTGGTGGTACCACCGCCTTCAGCAGTAAAAGAGGTGGATACCTGAGATATGGTTTTTTCAGTGGTGGTTCCAAGACTGTGGAATGATCTCCTCCCTAAGATGCGTTAAGCATCTTTTTTATATTCATTTAGAAAATTAGTAAAGACGCCTTTGGCAGAAGAGATGGTTTCCCACTTCTGGTAATATGGATTTTAAAATAGGTTTTATGAATTTTTAAAAGGCATTTTATGATTTTTAAAATGTTTTATGACTTTTGATAGGGTTCATAGATTTTAAATAAGTTTTATTGTTATATAGCTTCAGATTGTAAGTGTTTTTAGGTTTATCAGTATTTTATGACTTTTATGTTGTAACCCATCCTGAGACATTCAGGTACAGAGTGGGCTAAAAATACATTTAAATATGGAACAGGAGAATGTAGAGACATCCGGAGTGGTGCTTGCCTAGTGTTAAGAGCGCAGACTCAACTGAAAAAGTCCAAATAGACATCCAAACAATAATAATTATCAACAACAACCATGTTTATTGGCACTGAGCATAAAAAGTTACAGAATATTGCACTTTGAATCACGTATCCTCATGGCGATTGAGAGAAATCTGGCTACCTCCACCATGGTATGGGAATGCTGATCACCTAAAATGTAGTGTACTATTTCCTTGTTAACAAAGTATCCACTTTTAACAGTGAACCAATGTTTTCCCCACTGAAGTACAAAGAACTCACAATGGAACAATACGTGTTCAACAGTTTCAGGTTGTCTCTGAGAAAAGGGGCAAAATCTTTTGCTATATAAGGTATGTGTAAATACCTACCCCAAAGGGTCACTGTGGGGAGAATATTAAGGCAAGGGGACATAAAAGATTGTTGGAGCTGAGGTGGGAAAAATAGGAAGGGAGAGTTCCATGAGAAGGGATTATGCCAAATTCAGCAGCGAGTAAACCCTGCCCATGTTTGCCTTTCAATGTCCAAAGCCCTTTGCTTCAACATTCTAAAGGCTTGGATTCATCTGCAGTAAAGAGGGAATCAAGAGGGATGCCTGTTGACCTGCTTTTACAAGTGACTTCATTCAAACAAAAAGGCAGATAAAATCTGCTATGCAAAGCAGGCCTGAACCCAGCAAGAGAGCTAAAACTGAGCATATGAAGCAAGATCTGGCAAGCAGAACAGAGCATGACACATGCTTTGGAGGAGCATTCAAATCTTAATTAGAGGCTTTGGAGTTGAATAGAATACCAAAGGTTAGATTTTCCTGGGCTTGTGAAGGGAAGGAGACTCTAAGTACAGCTTTCTGGTTGTCACGTGGTATGGCAAATGGAGTTCCTGTGTTGCATGAACATCTCAAAAAGACAAGGAAAGGAAATCTCTGGTGGAGAAGAGATATGTTAGTGATGGTTTGGTTATGCTTCCAAAAATGGGACAAGGAAGTAATTACAAAATGTCTAGGTTGGAATTATGTGAGGCGACAAACCCTATTAGCTCAAAAAGTTCTGTAACTGGAGTCCTTTGTTAGGAAGGAATATAATTGAAGTATTTTGTGTTAAGAGACGCCGTGATTGATTTGCTGAGAAGAACACTTTAGTCCGTCACCACCACCACCACCCCATATGCTGGTACCCATTTCAAACACCAGCACAGCTGGGGCTTCAACTTTTGTGCTGCAGGGCAGAGAGGCACATGGCCACTGCATATTGGGTCCTCAGCCAGGGCATTTGCCCTTTGTGCTGGTGGGGTGAGCATGTGCAAGGCTGCTCCAGCCCCACAGGTAGCTCCGGCTCCCCCCTCTGGATTGGGCTGCAAAACCAACAAGATTTTTGCATTATAAGGATATGAGAGTCAAAACAACATACATCAGGTGTCTTGGAGAAAACAACTGCTTTGAAGGGTGGACTCTATGGCATTATATCCTACTGAGGTCCCCCTCCCCAGGCTCCCCTCCCCTCCATGAATGTCCCAACCTAGAATTGACAGAGTTAGAGGCCACTGAAGAAGGCTGCTCAGTTAAAATGTTTGGTCTTTTATAACTTTTCATGCAAATGTTTTCTTGGCTATCTTACATCTATGAAAGAACAATTGTTTTATTGTTTTGGATTAAATATGTTTCTGAAATAAACTAGATTGGTTCCTCAACCTTTTCTGGTTTACTGCACATAGCTATATAATACCATGCCTATCCTATTAATACCAATCAAAGGCATGTTTTATAGCTGTACATCCCCATAATCATATTGGTTCTCACTGGTAGTAGATTCAGAAAAGAAAAACAGAAGTGCTCATTCATGCAATATTTAATTTAATGTATGGTGGTCTCTACCGCATGATGTTCTGTCTTCCAAGTTCTGACTTTTAAATGCTAAAGAATTCATATAGCAACTCAGGCATTTTTGATGCTCAGGTGGCAACTCAGTGATTTTCACTTTACTGCTTTCTAGTGCCACCTCACAATGTTCATTTCCCATTTGCTCATGCTGAAGATTAGTTTACAATATAAAATGAGCAGAATTTCCAATGGTTTTCAACCTGCACTCCCCTGGCATTCCGCATGGCAACTGCGTCGCACTATTGGCAAATGCTCACAATTTACGGAATCTCTGGAATGACTGGATAGTAAACAACCATCCATGTGGAACTGCTGCAGTTCTTTTTGACCACTGGAACAATCATTCCTGGGGTTACAGGATCCATGCAGAGGAGCAGTTGTGAGGATCGATGGACTCGAGTGAGCATGGACAAGGGGATGAAATTGCCTCCCAGTACCCCCCTTTCCCAGTGGAGCTGCCCTTATGGAAAACAAAGAGGAAGCAATTTCAACTGTCTTTTTCCCACGTACTGTTCCTCTGCACAAATCCTGTAGCCCACAGGTGTCAAACTCGTGGCCCTCCAGATGTTATGGACTACAGTTCCCATCATCCCCTGCCAGCATCATGCTGGCAGGGGATGATGGGAACTGTAGTCCATAACATCTGGAGGGCCACGAGTTTGACACCTATGCTGTAGCCCCAGGAATGATTTTTCTGGGGATGAGGATAGCTGCAGCCATAGACAGGAGCACATGAAAACTATACCTTCTGCATACAGAGTGGCAGAATACTGCCCACTTATAACCCAGCTTCATTTCAAACCTATGTGCTGCTATTGTGTCTGTGGAGTCAGGCAGCTGTAATGTTGCTACAATTTTTTTTCAAGAACCCTTTAAGATAGGTCAGTCTTATTAAATTCATAAAAGTCAAATAAAATCATTTTCTGTGTTTCTCTAATTTTGCATTCCAGAGGCAATCTCAAATATTTTGTCAAAGCTTTAATTCTTACCCTGGTTAGAATCCTAGAGGCACCACCATAGCATGAATTAATAATAGATGTACGCGCTTCTTCTGAACTTAACAACAAGCAAGTCTTTCAAAGCCATTCATCACTGCATTAGGAGTTCTCTGTTGGCAGAAAGCTTTGTTGTATAGCTTTGTTTTATTCTGCTAATAACTCTGCATAAATCTGCACATATAACATCTGTATTTAATGACAACGTGACAAAAAAATCCTAGTTTTCTTTGAGGAAAAATTGATGTTATCCAAAAACATACAATATTGTAAGAGAGCTCTGCATTCGGGCACAGAGGAAACCAAACCATGCAAAAAAATTAATGCTGGCCTACAAGAGTTTTGTTGCCTCTTGCAATCTAGAGCAGGGGCACTTCTGGGGCAACCAGGAATGTTTATCTATGCTTGCATTCTACTTGCATTCTACATGGTTCATTTGCTAGCAAAAGGATTTTACAACTCATCCGAAAATTGCTTGATACAAAGTGAACTTTTCACAAAACTGTTTGAGGGTTCTGCAAAGCAATTTGTAAACAAACTGCAATTCAAAAAGAGGAGCAATCGTACAGTTGGATGGGGGTAAAGGGAGTTACAGCCAGACATGTGTTTCTGATGAAAACCTAATAGAGAGAACAAACACAATAACTGTAAAAAGGGGGGAAATAATAAACTTTAAAAAATAAACACTAAAAAAATACAATTTGTATACACGTTTCTAGTAGTTGTAGCTGTTACTTGTTTTTTTTGTTACAATGAACACCCCTTGTAACAAAAAAATAGTTGTAGCTGTTGCAGTGTTTCCATAAGTAAAAGGATTTCTGCCCTTGACCAGAATTTTCTTCCTCCTACCACAGCCCCAAATGCCCACTGAAATGTTGCTGATGTGGGCAGAAGCCCCCAGAACAGCATTTCAGGAGACATGTCTGGGCTTAAGTGAAGGGCGGGGGTGGGGGGGAGAGACCAAAACCTATGTTTCGTATGCAAAACTCCTACCATTCATGGAAAAGTTCCAGTACATTCAAGCCAATGTTTCACAGTAGGGTTGATGGTAGACTACATGCTTTCAATCTCCTCCACCTCTCCTAGAAATGAAATCTCTGTTGGAGCCTCAAATCAGAAAGAGGGAATAGAAGTGGAACTGTAGGATCATTTAAATGAAAAAAATACACATTTTTCCTTTGTTTTCAGACATATACCGTGAATACCAACAGTCATATTTAAATGAGTGTTAAAATTCACTGGTGCACCTGAGGAAATTCCAGACATTCAGACTGTTGTATTCTGACAGGGGTGTCCATTGTAACAAAAACATTACACAATTGAATGAATTTGAGGGAAAGTTCTAAGGAGTTTTTCATTAAGAAAAATCTATTCTTCTCAGTGCTCAGAACAGGTTCTCTTTCACATTGAAGCAGAGTCCAGGTTATAAGGGGATCTCATCTGGATCACAAAGGCATTCATGTACTATGAAATACACAAAATCAAGCTTTGATTCTGTTCTGTCTTGTCTCTGTCTGCGTAAGTTTTCTGAAGCTGACAGAGCCTTTACAATTTAATTGGTGTTGACACCTTTTGAAGCAATGCCTTGAGGCACTAGGAGTTATTGTCTACTTCTTCCTGTTTGTCCCAAGCTCCTTCAGTTGGTTACCTCACAGCCTGTGATGCTGTATTGGCCCCTGCACTTTCCATTCATGTACATAGTTGTACAGAGTCCTCTCACAAGAACTCTTGTGAAATGCCCAGCAGGCAGTATTGAATAGAGATTTTCATTATCTGGGATTTTTCAAGGCCTCTAGCAGCAAACACAAAACATACTGCAGTACTTAAAAATGGTGTAGTGGAGGTCCAAGCAGATGCAGTCACGAATCTATGGCAGAGTATATCATGTTATTTACTGCTTAGTTAATGATCAGCTCTTGCAATGGTATTTTTGGACATCCCTTTCTTTCCTGACAGTTCACTTAACATTTACTAAAATTAAAGTCCATCCATCAAAATGTAAAGTCATCACCCTCTCACCATGACTTGTTCTAAGATGAAACAATTCGTAGGTCCAGCAAAAATTCTGTCCCTTCTGGAAACAAGGTTTCTGGACCACACTCTTGCTCAGCCAAAATTTTCTTCCAGTCCTAACTGCCTTACCATGAATGGCGATATTTTAGGAATAAAACAACAGATGCTTGGCTATTGTGCTTTGGTATAAAGACTAAAATAAATGGTTAAGTATACTCCCATCATTATTGGAAGATGATGATTGTGCCATGGCTAAAAGCCGAGGGTATGAACAAAATGCACCCAGATTCAAATCTCTCTCTGCCATGAGTTTAACTGCTGGCCTTATACAAACCGTGCTTTCGTCAACTGCATGTAATTGGGAAACTGGCCTCCTGTGGGCATAAAGGGAGGGAGGGGGGAGGGTGAAACACCATTTGATGCTGTACGGTTCCGGGTTTTATTATTGCAAATTAGTTTTTACATTATGTTTTTAAGCTGTTTTTATCACAGTTGTTCACTACCCTGAGCCCCTAGGGGGAGGGCGGTTTAGAAATCAAACAAACAAACAAATAAATAATACTGATCTACTTTAAAAGTTTGCTATGAGTATTATTAAAAGATCACATATGTGAATCTCTTCAAATAATCTAAAAGAGTGGTATCAGTTCATCAAGCCTATTCATTGCATCAAGAATTTGCAGAAAAGTAAAGTAGTTACTACATGTGGTGTCTATGATTCTTGTTAAATGTCTTTGGTTTCCTTGTTTCTCCTTCTGCCCTGAACTCTCTTCAGCCAGAGAGAAAGAGAATAGAGACTGATACTGCAAGAGCTGTGCACCTTAGAGAAATTGGTATTCCCTGTTGGTTCCATTCTTTGACCACTCAGTTCTGTCCCTGAGCACATGAGCTCCACCCATTGATCTCCTATGTCCAATCTGGGGAGTAGGGCTGACAAGTCTCTCACTCTCCAGCAGATGACCTCCCACATAGCAGCTCCAGTTCCCCAATTTTCCTCAGTATGATAGTTGTAAGGAAATGAAGGGGAAATGGTCATCACTTCAATGCTTATTAACCTGTCCCTACCTCAACAAAACTGACTCAAGATGCCACCCATGGACTGGAAACTCTTACTGGGAGGGTGGGCTTATTTCTTTTTATGCTGATTTTCAACTCTATAAGATAAAGAATGCCACATATCCCCCTTTCATTTTGCTCCCTGCCACTGAGTTCTGAGTGATAGTGCAAACATGTCTCATCCTTGCAAGGTTCCACTTTTTCAAAGAATGACTATCGCTTCTTTGTCTGGATACACTCCAAGATATTTTACATGGTTTTGTCATCTCTGGCAGTGCCCCCGCTGGTTTCATCTTTGGGTGCTGCCAGCCCCTCCCAGCCTTAAGGCAGGCCTTAAGACCGGGTGCCACCAATATGGGTAGTCTGTTATTATTGGAATTGATGCTGCATATTGAATTTAAATGTTTTTAGATGTTTTAAGTAACTTATTGGTTTTTATTATATTGTGAACTGCCTAGAGGAGCAGCAGTGGCGTAGGAGGTTAAGAGCTCGTGTATCTAATCTGGAGGAACCGGGTTTGATTCCCAGCTCTGCCGCCTGAGCTGTGGAGGCTTATCTGGGGAATTCAGATTAGCCTGTACACTCCCACACACGCCAGCTGGGTGACCTTGGGCTAGTCACAGCTTCTCGGAGCTCTCTCAGCCCCACCTACCTCACAGGGTGTTTGTTGTGAGGGGAGAAGGGCAGGGAGATTGTAAGCCCCTTTGAGTCTCCTGCAGGAGAGAAAGGGGGGGGGTATAAATCCAAACTCCTCCTCCTCTTCTTCTTCTTCTTCTTCTTCTTCTTCTTCTTCTTCTGGAGCCCTTTGGGGATGAGGCGGTCTACAAAAGCTAATAAATGAGTGAATGAATGAATGAATGAATAATACATTACAACAATAGATATTCTAAAAGCACATTTTGCACTCTTATTCACATTTTGCTCTGTAAACTACCTGGACAAAAGACCACACAGTTCCATATGTAGCCCAATCATCTCTTCAGAAGAAAAGTGTGATACATGTAATAACCTGAGTCTCTCTTCTTTTACAGAGATCCCATTGCCTTGGGAACAGCTGTTGTACATCACTCCTTGGTAATCTTCTTTTGGCAGAATAAACAAGCTTTCCTGGAATGAATTGCACTGGTTGGCATTAAACTGGCACACCTAGTGTGGAAAAGCATATTTCTGGAGTTGTCAGTTTTGCCTGCCAACAGACATTATAGAGAGTTTCTCAAGAATCCTCCCCTATGATAGCCTGGGCTGTTGCAGAAACTTGAGCAAATTCTGCCATGAGCAACTTCCAGCTGAGATACACTGTGGGCAATTTCTACTGTCCCAACAAGTGAGAGACCTTTTAGCCAATGAGGAGAACCCATGATTCATGCAATAAAGAGGGGCAAGATGCCTCCAGCTCATATACAATACACCTGGGAGTTTCTGGACCTAGTTCTTCTGTTGGAGAAGTGGTGAAAAGACAACTAGACTAGTGGTGAAAAGACAACTATGTTTAAGTGAAATGGATGTGCTGAACAATTGTCATCAGGAAGCACAACAACATTTATGTAATAGGGGATATGCCTCCAACAAATTTTAAAGAGAATAACAATTGGGACAAAATTAGTCACTCAGCCCCATGGGCTAAAATAAATCTGAAGAGTGGCAGAAGCACAGGCCTCCTCTGTCAATCCAGTCTTTTGTGAGGGCCTCTGTGGAGTGATATATGAGTGGATATTCTCAGCATTTTAAAAAGGGAATCAGTTGTACAGGGTTACAATACAGATTAAGGTCATGGTGCAGAGGGAGATGGGGGTTTAACCCTTCCCCTGGTGTGGTTTTGTAAGCTCAAAGCTGACTTCCCTAGACGCTATCATTAGCTCAGTAAAGGAAACAGACGAAGAGAGATATCTTCCAGTTTACAGGATGCAGTCTCCGGGGTTTCTATCAGAAGACAAAGAATGCATTGCAAGAAACAGCTGCAGGTAAATTAGCATTTGTGCAGAGCGCGTTCACTGTTAAGCTGCAGCCAGATGAATCACCTTTCATCTTCCCATTTAGCATACATTTAAGAGGATGGAGCTCAATGAATGTATTTAAAAAAAAAACCTACCCTAGTTTTGTGTGCTTCACTTTCAGCACATAATAGAGGTTGAAGAAAGGAAGAGTGACTATTAGGCGAGGCCAGTCCACTACCGAACCAACTGAAGTGACATTCCAAATTAAAGGGGGCAGCACAAGGAATAAGGTAACAAATACAGTATACACCTATTGCTTCCCAGCCCACCCAGATCCAAAGGTCTGCATAGACCTGACAGTTGGGCACAAGAGCAGGTGGTCCCCAATTTCTAGGCATGCTGTCATAGAGCTGAACAGCAACGCACATGGGGAGGGTGCACATCCTTTGCACTCCCCCTTCTTGAAGTGGCAGAAGGAGTAAAACTGGTTATTATGAAATAGGGTTGGAGGAGGAGGAATCTTTTTTTAATCTACTTTTTAATACTATTTGACAGATTATTCATTAAATGCCATCTATGTTCACGGCACTTTACTGAATAATACAAGTCAGTAGAGTCTGGTCGCTGACTAAATATCAAAAGCAAAAGCAAAAGACACAAGATGAAGGGGGGAGGGGTTCTGAATCTCCCATTCAGAAATAGATCCAATAATTATGCTATTTCCAGTGGGAATGGGATGCACATTTCAGTGTACATCCCCATTCATGTTTAGTGCAACTACATAAGCACACAATCTTTCTGCATAGGCAGGAGGATGGTGGGGACAGCAGGTAGGAAGGAATAGGTGATAGAGAATGCCGGGATTTAGCTTGTGCAATACGTGTGACATCAGCCATCAGTAGCAGAAGGAAACTGTGTGAACATGGGCATTGGAGTGAGTGGTGGGTGGTGTTGCGTCCCATCCAATCACTTCTGACTCATGGTGATCAGTGGCGTAGGGGGGGAATGCAAAAAGCAGCCAATTGAAAAAATAGCCTGGTGGGAACTACACTTCCCAGGAGACCTTGCGAGGCCTTGGGGGGGGGGCGCCGCAGGGGGTCCAAGGCCCAGCCATTTCTGGGAAGGAGGAGGGTGCAGCTGGGCCTCAGTGCAACATGCACCCACTGCCCAGACAGGCCTTGGCCCAGGCGGCACACTTACATCATGCTGAGGCCCAGCCACACCCCACCTCCTTCCTGGAAGTGTGGGAAGCGATTTTTCCACACATACCCCACGTGACTCCCACGGGGCACCCAGGGCGTTTGTCCCTGGATGTCCCTGGGCAGCTGCGCCACTGATGGCGACTTATGAATTAATGTCCTCCAAAATGTCCTGTCATTAATAGCCTCACTCAGGTCTTGCTGACTGACTGAACGCCATGGCTGCCTTTATTGAGTAAATCCATTTGCCTCTTTTCCTGCTACCTTCAACATTTTCTACCATTATTGTATATTCCAGTAAGTCCTGCCTTCTCATAATGTGACCAAAATATAATGGCCTCAGTTTAGTCATTTTAGCTTATAGGGGCAGTTCAAGCTTGATGGTAGGGGAAGAAATTTACCATTTTGGAGATCTGGTTCCTTTTCAGCCTTCACACACTGGCTTGTTACTTACTTTCCCCCAAAACATTTGTTCGCCCATTCTATACATAGGAAGAGAAGATATGAGTCATGTCTCCAGTTTCTAATATCTACCAATCACAACAATAAAAATAAGCAGGTGCTCGATTACACAATTGTATAGTATGTTCCCTACATTTCATAATCTGATAGTAAATGCATATTTATTCAAGGAATCTTTGCAAAACGGATGTCTAATTACCTCCTGTGTCGTTGTATATGCTGTTCCAAAGTATGTCACAATTTCATTTTCAGTTATGCAAGTTTTTTTGTCACTGACCCAGATTTTTCATTTGTGACTACTATAGGTATTACCCTGTTTTTTTAGAAACTAACTCTGGGTGCCATAGCTCCTTCAAGATATTTGTTTCCTATCAAACCTTTTTAGGCTAGTAAAGCTCCATGGAACTAAAAATAGTGAGGTGGAGAAGGCAGACTTTCCACATGTGGTGATCATATAAATGGGCAACAGATCACTGGAAATAAGTGGCAGAAAATATATTAGTCATATTGGAGAGACGGATTCCTCAGATGTCTTAGATCTTATTGTCAAACTGTACAAGTGATACGTCTAAAAATCTCCAAGCAGTTGCTTTTAGGGTTGGAGATTCGGACAGTCCAAATCCGAATTTTTACCGAATCTGCACTGATTCGGATGGATTCGGACGAACAGGGTCCGAATCTGAGCTGTCCAAATCCTAACAGCCGAATTGCGTTTTTATTTTTTGGTGTTTTTTCACGTTTCAGCCTGCAGGGGGCGCATTTTTAAACATATCAGCACCAAAATTTCGGGGTATCATCAGGAAGACTGTCCTGATGATACCCCTCAAGACTAATTACCCAGATTTGGTTTAGGGGAGGGCCAAAGTTATAAAGGACCCCCCCCCAAAGGGGAAGTGTCCCCTATCTCCCATTCTTTCCAATGGGAACTTAGGAGATGAGGGAGCTACCAACTGAGGGTCCCATAGCACATTTCAGGCCCCCCTTTATAAACCAGTCTCCTGATGATACACTGAAATATTGGTACCGATACATCTACAAATGCACCCCCTGCAGGCACCCCCCAGAAATTTGCACAAGATTCTTTGTTCTGCAGGGACTTAGCTGCATTGCTGACAATAGGGAATTTCTGATAGAGGGCTGTGGAGTGCACATTTTTCATGGTAAACCCACAAAACTTTCAGGGTATCTTCAGGAGAGTCTCTGGATGACACTATCCAGGTTTGGGGAACTTTACTTCAGGGGGCAGTGGGAGATGGACCCTACCCTTTTTGGGTCCCATAGAATTAAACCCCCTGAAGAAAAATTCCCCAATTCCCCTGAAGAAAAATTCCCCAAACTTCAGAAATATGCACCTCCCAGCCCTCTACCAGAAACTCCCCATTGACAGCAATACAGCTAAGTCACTGCAAAACAAAGAATCTTGGGCAAATTTCTGGGGGTGCCTGCAGGGGACACATTTTGAGATGTATCGGCACCAAATTATCAGGGTATCATCAGGTGACTGTCCCGATGTTGCCCACCAAGTTTGGTGCAGTTTGGTTCAGGTATGGACCCTCAAAAGGGGTGCAACTATCCCCCATTGTTTCCAATGGGAGCTGATGGGGCTACACATTTTGAGGAGTCCATAACTTTTGGCTCCCCTGAACCAAACTGCACCAAACTTTCGTGGGTATCATCAGGACAGTCTCCTGATGATACCCTAGCTAGACTAGTGTCACTAGCTTTAAAAATGCTTTTGGTTTTGCGTGTTTCACGGCATCACTCGCTCCAGCAGGCTTCATGTGCAGGAAGCTTGGTGAAACATGAAAGGCCGAATTTTTTTTAAAGCTAGTGGCACCGAATTTCAGGAGTACCATCAGGAGACTGTCCCTGATGACTTTTACCCCCCCAAGAGGATTTGGTGCAGTTTGGTTCAGGGGAGGCCAAAGTTATGGACCCTCAAAGGGGAGCCTCTATCCCCCCCATTGTTTCCAATAAAGGAGCTAAGGAGTTAATGAGGTGGCTACCACCATTTTGAGGGGTCCATAACTTTGGCCCCCCTAAAACCAAACTGCACCAAGCTTGGGGGGGTGTCATCCCAGGACAGTCTCACAGATGATACCCTGATATTTTAGTGCTGATATGTCTAAAAATGCGCCCCTGCAGGCACCCCCCCCAAAATTTGCCCAAGATTCTTTTTTTTTTTTCTGCAGTGACTTCTGCATTGCTGTCAATAGGAAATTTCTGGTGGAGAGGAGGCACTCCAGCCATGGGGTGCACATTTATCAAAGGTACACACGATCACAAAATGTTCAGAGGTATCTTCAGGAGAGTCTTTGGATGACACCATCAGGTTTGAGGAACTTTGCTTATGGGGGGGCAGTGGGAGATGGACCCTACCCATAACATTGAACCCCTTGAAGCAGCGGTCACCAAACCTGGATGGTGTCATGAAGAGACTCTCCCTGAAGACACCCTGAAAGTTTTAATGGGTTTACCGTGAAATGTGCACTCCACAGCCTTCCCACAGAAATTTCCCATTGGCTGCAATGGAGGCCAGCCAGCCACTACAGAGCACAGAATCTCTGGGGGGGGGAAATTTCTTTGGGTGACACTTATGAGGGGTGCAGTTTTAGAAACTACTGTCACCAAGAATTTCCAGAGTATCATACAGAGTACTGTCCCTATGAGACTCCCCAAGTTTGGTGAAGTTTGGTCCAGGGGGTCCAAAGTTATAGACCTTCAAAAGTGTAGCCCCCCATTTCCTGTTAGCTTCCATTGGAAACAATGGGGGGATGGGGCGCACCCTTTTTTGAAGGGTCAATAACTTCCCCCCTGAATTTCAAACTGCCACCAAACTTGGGGAGAATCATCAGGACAGTCTCCAGATGATATCCTGAAAGTTTAGTGCCGCTAGCTTTAAAATTGCGTCCGTGTAAAAACACCAAAAATTCAAAAAAAATAAAAAAACGGACCCAATTTTTTCTGATTTACCCGAATTTTCGGGCATATCCGAATCGGCTATGATTCGGATTCGGGCATACAAATCATTTTATGCCCCAAAATACCCAAATCCGAATTTTACCGAATTTTTTTAGTATTGACCAACCCTAGTTGCTTTATTTCCAAATGCTCTTCACCAGCAAAACAAGCTCAAAATTAATAACTGGCTAGTGAAAGTAAAAGATACAAACAAACTGGTAAAACTAGCGGCCTACCAATGAAATACAAATACTTTCACTAGTTTATTTTTTTTTTCAATTCAATACTTACAGTGAAACAGAAATACTTGACAATTATGGTCGAGGGTTGAGCAAGGAATGGGACTTCTCGCAAAATGTGAGAAACTGAGTTCTTAATGATACAGGGTTTTTTTGTTTGAATAGAGACCTTGTGCTTATCATATATACTCTTATTAAAGAGTAACAACTTAATTTGGAAGAATTCTTTTCAATGGATTAAATAGAATGGATTAAATTCTATTATATATTCTATTATATATTGAATCCTGACTGCTCTTCACTAGTCAGTTACCAAATATGTCATGATTTACATAAAAGAATTTACCATGTACCGAAACCTGTTTAATTACTTCATAAAATCACCATGAGAATCTATTCTTTCTTTCAAATAATTTTCCAGGCAAAGTAAAGCACTCTTTGATATTGTGATCTATATGAGTTGTGGTTTGTCTAAAACCAGAAGAACAAGGTATGGCCGGAAAGACACTTACCAGTTGAACAAACTCTTCTCCACAGTTGAGCGATGATGAAACAGAGATTCCAAGCATTTACATAAGTACACACTCATCTTTCCTTACAGCATGGAGCTGCCCTATGTAGAAATGTGACAAACTGGTGCTCTACATGCAGCATAATGCCTCACGTGCCTTGCTATAGTTTTGCATGAATGACAATGAAACAGTGAATTGAAGGGACTAGCAGGAGCCTTTGCATGACTAGAAAACTTTATCCAAACTATCCAAACAAGATAGGATACTCTGAATGAGTTATCTTCCATGTATTCTGGATCCACAAATCATTATATCCTATTTTGAACTGAGCTCTGGAGTGTGGAACAAAAAATTAGGTTAGGTACAGATGGGGAGAGGGGTCCTATAAGTCCGAGAGAAGCTCTGAGGTTGTAGAAAAACCTGATATCTAAAATAAAAGGTACAGAGGGCAGGGATGTAGGTATAGATTTTTTATGGGGGGGTTGGGGGGGCCACACCCCCACCCACCCCTAGGGCATGGCCACGCCTCCCCAAGCCCCACCCCTGGCCTAGCACTTATAAAAACAGCTCTCCGAGGTCAGGGATGGCAGACTCCCCTGCCCTGCCCCTCCCCTCTGGGCAGAGGCATAGAGGAAAAATGGAGCCTGGTGCAAAATCTGAGTTTTGCGCCCCCACCCCCAGGCAGCTGCTGTGAGGCTGGAATCCACCCCAAACAGCATCACTTTCAATGGTGTTTAAACTAGAGAGCCCAAATTCTCCTTTTAAATCCACCTTAAAGGGAGAATCTGGGGCCCCTAGTTAAACAACATTGAAAGTGATGCTGTTTGGGAGTGGATTATCCCCCACCCTGAAACAGCATCACTTTCAATGTGGCGTAGTGGTTAAGAGCAGGTGCATTCTACTCTGGAGGAACCGGGTTTCCCTGCTCTGCCACTTGAACTGTGAAGACTTATCTGGGGAATTCAGATTAGCCTGTGCACTCCCACACACACCAGCTGGGTGACCTTGGGCTAGTCACAGCTTTTCAGAGATCACTCAGCCCCACCCACCTCACAGGGTATTTGTTGTGAGGGAGCAAGGGCAAGGAGATTGTAAGCCCCTTTGAGTCTCCTACAGGAGAGAAAGGGGGGATATAAATCCAAACTCTTCTTCTTCTTCTAAACTGAGGACCTCAGATTCTCCCTTTAAATCCATGCCGAAGGGGGTGGATTTAAAGAGAATCTGGGGAAATTTGGGGGGTGCCTGCTGTCAGGGGTGCAATTGTTAAGCTAGAAGCACCAAACTTTCAGTGTATCTTTAGGAGTCTCTCCTAATTATACCACCCAGGTTTGGTGAAGTTTGGTTCTGGGGGTCCAAAGTTATGGACCCTCAAAGGTGTAGCCCCCATTTTCTATTAGATCCCATTGAAAACAATGGAGGATGGGGCACTCCCTTTGGGAGTCCACAGCTTTGGACCCCCTGGACCAAACTTCACAAAAACCCGGGTGGTATCAGTAAGAGACTCTCCTGATAATACATCCCAGGTTTGGTGAAGTTTGGTTCAGGGGGTCCAAAGTTATGGACCCTCAAAAGTGTAGCCCCCATCTTCTATTAGCTCCCATTGGAAACGATGGAGGATGGGGGCACCCCCTTTGGGAGTCCATAACTTTGGACCCCCT
The DNA here is from genome assembly GCF_021028975.2 of Sphaerodactylus townsendi. Lineage (NCBI taxonomy): Eukaryota > Metazoa > Chordata > Lepidosauria > Squamata > Sphaerodactylidae > Sphaerodactylus > Sphaerodactylus townsendi. The sequence goes on along the minus strand of NC_059429.1, from coordinate 32,885,680 downwards.
AAACCAAACCTCACCAAACCTGGGTAGTGTCATCAGGACAGTTTCCCAAACAACCCCTGAAAGTTTGGTGCTGCTAGCCCAAACAGTGCGCCCCCTGCAGGCCAAAAACCAAAAAAGCAATAAAATGTTTTAAAAACCCACAAACGGGTGGGCGGAGCTTCGGACATGAATGGGGGGGTTCAAACCCGAGAACCCCGCCCTTACCTACGTGCATGACAGAGGGTGTTATCAGGAGACCGTGGTGATTATGCACTGGCATTCTGCCCTGCAGTGAGTGCACGGTTCCTGTGGGGCAGAGAGTCTTGTACTGATGCCATTAGAATTGAACCGTTGGAGATCCTGGGCGCCCTGCACTTTGCAAGAGTAGAAAAATTGCAAGGTTTCCCTTTCACTGCAGGGTTTCCCTCCTTCTGGGTCGCTGTAATCAAAAGGCAGGATGAAGGCTGCCTGTTTTGTTTCTATAAAGCCCTTTAAAAGTAATATTGATAATGCTGAGGCAGCTTTTCATTGCTTTTGCATTTTTAGGGGAAAGTTAGCTGTGGATCCCTGTGAAAAGTGCAAGGGAGACCATTTCCCATGCCCACACCCCATTGATCCATGGCTGGCTTTCCACTAAAAAAGCAAACACAACAAAAAGCAACCTCAACAATATTGATATATTGATATAAGCAATATCAGTATGTCCTTTAAAGGGTAATACCTTGCCTTTTCAGTGGGTCTGCGGCTGGGTGGCAGACATTAAGGCTCCTCCCCTCCCTTTCATGCCACCCCTCCCTCCCTCCCCTCCCTTGCATGCCACCCCTCACTCCCCTCCCCCTCCCTCTGCTACGTGGGTGGGCCAGGTCCAGATGCTGGGCCCACTCCCCTCCCCTTTCCTCCCCTCCCTTGAATGCCTCCCGCTGCAGCTCAAAGCATGGGGGCATTCTGGAGAGTGGGAAAAGGGTTAGGGTTAGGGTGACCCTACTGTGAAGGGAATGCAGAAAGTGCTCCATGCATAATGAGCCTGTGTTCTGAACTCTTGTTGGCCAGTTTGAGGACTGATAGGCTGAGTCTCCCATGTTTTGGTTTCTGTCAGACAAAGGCATGGAGTTGACAATGTAAAAGATAGAAGGGACTGTGGGAAGCAAGCAAAGGAGAAACTGGACAGTGGGCCAAAAATATAGTTTCGGGGTAGAGGGAGAAAAAATGAGAGGTTGCTGGGGAGGAAAGGCGAGAAAGATGAAGACTGAGGAAAACAGCAAAGGCAAGTAGATTGCTTAGTGTGTAGGAGGAAAGACTAGAGAGAAGGAAGTTTAGAAAGGAGGGTGGAAATAGTGTAGCAGGTACTGAGGGACAATTAGATGCCTTCAGAGAGTCTTCGCAGATGTTCTGCTTGTCATACATATGTTGGATAACAATAATATTGAGAATCTAGTGGATTACCAAGATCTGTAATGAACCTTCTTCCAAGATTGATACAGAGAGTGATGCTGTCATGTTTTCTGAGTTGGTGAAATTGGTACCTTATATGGAATGGTACTCCCACTGGCCCCATCCTTGCGATGGTCTGGCATGAATGACAATGAAACAGAAGAACAACGAATAATCATCACAAGTACCACAGGCTGTTTGGTGCTGTGTCAAAATGATCATTCCAGCAAAACATCCCAGCTTCCAGATACTCCAGATATGCAGACCATGCAATGAGTGACAATTACACAGGAAGAATAAGCAAGGTCGTCAACATGAGTGGTCTGTCCTGTACTTCATCAAAGCCATCATAATAAGTAGTCAGTAACCTCTGAATGAACCCGTTTTTGAGAAGACTCTGGTATTGACTCTACTGTTCTGCTCAACAAAATTTCAAAGTTTCTTCCAACCCAAGAAGCCTTCATTCAAGTCAGGCAAGCTGTGCCATTTCTTCCAATGACCATTTGAATCCCTTTGATTATTATTTTTAAAATTCATGCAAAGCTGCAGCAAGGGGGAGATAGGTGCTGTATTCCAAGAACAGCCCTGGTTTGCCCAATCTGGAATTGTGGTAGGACTATCCTGGCATAAAGGCCAGCTAATCCCTTGAATACACTGTTTCATCATCACTCATGATATGCACCATGTGTAAAGGATTCAATGGTGTTGATGAGCGGGTCAGCCGCCTGGCCTTGACTACATTCCACAACCCGGGCGATGGGCCAGCTTCTGCAGCGGAGACCTTATCTCTGCGAGGGAGATGAGACCTCCGTTCCCATGGGAATCCGGGAGGGGGGATGGGATGGACAGAGTTATAACCTGTGCTTCTGGCGGGAGACTTTATTCCTGCCACGTCGTGTACGTGAGCTTTCTAGGATGTCTGAATAAACGGTCTTTTACACCAAAAAAAGCAGCGCATTTCTGCTTCTATGGAATTCCTTACATTGTGGCAGGAATCTTGTTCATCTATCTTCCTAGTGCAGTGGGACCTCTGGTGTCCGGCATGGAGAGGTCGAATATTCCTGTGGAAGGTGCAGTAGCCCCCCAAAGAGGGCTCGAGACTTTCCCTTCTGGATTTGGAGGAACGGCGGGAGAAGCGGGTCACCAGCTGGTAACTCTTTCCGTCCCGCCATTATCAACACGAGTCTTCCTTTACTCCATTGGGACGAGGGGCGAGGAGACGGCGATCATGTGGACTTACATGAGTCGTTTGGAAGCTGTCTATGGATCGGCCTGTGGATGGATATCTGCCGTTTCCGTGTGGATTACAAACCTCAGATGCAACCTGTCAGGAGGCGGGTCTGACCACCTTTCATGCGACAACACAGGGTCCATTGAGCGATTCCTGGACGACCGTATTTTGGTGATGCTCCCAGGAATCCACCGTGGCCCCAGATCCCGGATCAGCAGCTGCACCTGAGGTGCCCGATGGAATACGGTGGAGCGCGATATTATCGTTCTGGTGAAAAGGGAATCGGACAAAGCCTGCATTCCCATCGGGATCTATTCCCCTCCCATCAAAAGAGAGCTGGGATGAGGAAGTGGGCCGACTGGGGATGCCAAGAAGCATGGGCCGTGAGCATCAGCTATGGGAAGAGCGGCGCGGCTGCAGCAAGAAGCGTGAAAACCTGCAAAGGAGACCGGGGAACGGCAAGCGCGAAATCCAGCCGGGTGGACCGTGCCAAAGGCGCTGCAGCGGCAATATGTGCAGAACCTATCAGTCCATGATAAAGTCCTAGAACACTCCAAACTGGACTTACAGCGTCAGCATAAGCGTTCAGGCCTTATTATGCATAAAGTGAACTAACTGCAGCTGTTCAGCGAGGCGAACTGGCCAAACTGGAGCGAGAAAGCAGCTTTGCATGCGCGCAGGATGCCTTGACTTCATAGGAAGATTTGCTTGGAGGGGCAGAAGAAGCAGCAGAACAAGATACCCCAAGTTTAGATCGGCGCTGTCACTGGTACAGCCAGCGCCAGAGGCGGCGCTGCTGGGTCACTGCCGCGCATCTGCCACCTTCAAGGACCGGCTCCCAACAGAACACCAGCGGCACGGCGTTGGTACCCCACCTCCACCCGATTCGGGCCCCCTCGCCGCTTCTACCTCAACCCTGCGCAACGCTGCCCCAGCATGGGGAGCCGTGGAGAGGATATTACAGACCTCAATTCCTGCCACGTTTCGATGGGACGCTTCAAACTCCCCTACTTCATCCTACAGCTTCGATGCCCACATGGAGGACTATGGCGATTTATACCCGGTCTGAGCGAAAAATCACGGGACATCGGTTTCGTCTTAGATGGAAACGGCCGACTGGTTGACTCTTTTGAATCTGCAAGATGGGGATACTCGCCGCAGTGCGGCGTTCCTCAAACCTTAAGGGCTGCGCTTCAAAGATCCGGGTGCTGAAAATGAAGCCATCGCACCATCAAATCTATTCAGCAAGGCAACGTTTGCAGAATTTGCCCATTAATTCGTCTGGCTGCTCGACTCCCTCCTGAAGTGGCCTGGCATGAAATGTGAATACTTCTCGGATGCTGTCGGCGGCAAACTTCGTGAAGCGGTGTTTTTTTCTAATTCCAGGATCCCCGCTATTGCTGATTGGATGCGACTTGGGATCCCCAGGTGGCGATCTCGTTTAGATGCCTTTCGTGCGAGGCATGCGCCCAAAAACCGCCTTCTGACCACGCTCGCGACTCCAAATGACAGCAGCCTCTACGAGACCACCTCCGGGCGCCGTCGCCATCTGGGATTGTGTCTTTACTGCGGAGGACGGGTCATCTAGCCGTAACTGCCGAAAAAACGAAACCAACCCGCTCGACGCGCGCACCCATCTGCCAAACCACCACGCGCAAATCAGGCGCCCCAACGGGCCTCATCTAAAGGCAGTTACGAAGGCGACCCAGAGGGGAAGCAGCTGTTTGCCTCTCTTCAGCCCCATGGATATGAGTTCGACTCCAGATCACGGTGAGTGAAGGCAAGCGCTCCCATTCGCGATTCAAAGCGTTTCTGGCCAGCCCGCTAAGCATGCACCGGATTATAGCCTCAGCCCTTGTAGATTCTGGGTGCTCCCATTTGTTTAATCACGGCCCCAGGTGGCGGAGAACTTGGTCTAGACCGAGTCCCCTGGCTAAGCCCATACCATTCACCCAAATGGGCGGCAGTCCTCGAGTCGAAGGACGGCCAGTTCAAAACGCAACGGTTCTCCTCATTTCGCTGACCATTGGGAAAATTAGTTTTATTCTGGCCGGTGTCAAACCTCCATAGTTCTGGGCATGCCATGGTTGCTGTTGCATGAACCAAAATTCATCTGGAAAGAAAGGATCTTAGAATTCACTGACCCTCCCTGCGGAGAACACATGAATTGGGGAAAACCCACCTTCTCCTGACATACCCCTTGGCTTCATCAGCGATGCTGCGCTCTAATTGCTCCCGATTCTACGGCATTCCACCCGGCTTACAAAGATTTAGCCAGAGTATTTCAGGAACAGAATCGCGATCAATTGCCACCCCATAGAGACTACTGACTGCCGCCATTATTACAGCCAGGGCGCAACTGCCCAAGAGTACGAATCTACGCATGAGTCCCAATGAGGAGAACCGTGCCTTCTTAGACAAGAACCTATTTCGGGTTCATCACGGCGGTTCCTGAAACACACATGCTGCTCCTGTATTGTTTGTTAAAAAAAAAGGATGGGTCTTTAAAGACTCTGCCACGGATTACCGAGGACTCAATCGCGGTTTCCCTGTCCAATAAATACCCTTTGCCATTAATCAAGGACCTTTTAGATGCATTGGGCAAGGGCGCATTTTACTAAGCTGGACTTAAAGAAGCTTACTACAGGGTCCAAAATTGCGGAAGGCTATGAACATTTGACTGCATTTAACGAAATTTGGACGAATATGAATACTTAATAATGCCATTCGGGTTAAGTAGGGGCCCCAGAGCTTTATGGCCCTTATCAGCGAAGTTCTCCATGATTTATTATGCTTGGGTAGTGGTGTACTTAGATGGCGTTTGGTTACATTCACAAACCATGGAAGAGCATGAGGCATTGGTTGAAGTATTGAAGCGGCTTGCTCAACAACTCCCTCTTTGCCAAACTTTCTAAATGTTGTTTCCACCAAACCTCTTCTCGACTATTTGGGTTACCCGGATCTCTTCGAGGGGCTAAAATGGATCCTGCTAAGATTAAGCGCAGTCCTCAATGGCCTGCCCCTACCAATGAAAGGAACTCCAATCTTTCTAGGGTTGCAAACTTCTATAAAGTGACTTTATACCCCAATTAGCTGAACTGACTCTCCCACTCACAGACCTCTTACGCACTAAGGGTAAAGATCCACAGGCTGCCAAGCCGGGCCCCCTTTCCTGGTCTAAAGAATGTCAGACAGCCTTTCAGCTTTTAAAATCAGCTTTTACTACGAACCTATCCTGAAACACCCTGACCCAGATCTTCCGTTTGTGGTTCCGCGTGGATTACCTCGGACAAAGCAGGGCAACTGTTGCAGAAATAAAGATGCTAGGCTGGTTCCGTGTGCTTCATTTATCAAAGAAATTCTCGGATTGCTGGAGCTCAACTGGACTGTAGGATAAAGAGACTGCGGCCATCAAAGTAGCACTTTCCACTTAAGCCACTGGCTGGAGGCGAAGTTACCTTCAAGTTTGAGTCGGATCACAAGAACTTGGCGCCCTCTCCACCTCAAGATGTCGCAAAACAACTCCGTTGGGCGATTTCTTTTCGTTTCTCTTTCACTGTCCATTTTTTCCCGGAAGACCAATAAACTGGCGGATAAGCTCTTCGCGCCTACCGGGGAGGGTGGAGCTGCCTTCACGGATATTCAGCACTGTTCTCTCCCTCCCAATTAGGGCTGGCTGTCACCCGATCTCAGGCGTCCACTCCTCCTTCTCCACCCATTCCCAGCCTGGTCTCTCCTTTCCCTCTCACAGGGAACTTCGAGAGGCTCGCGGAGCCACCAGCGGAGGAAGGTGACTCCCAATTAAGCCTGGAGGAATGGTGTTTGGCGAGGATTGTTGATGCGTGCCTCCCCTCCGTAAGCAGGTTCTCGAGGCCTGTCGTGATGCCCTTCGGCTGGACATTTTGGCTTCCTAAAAACTCTGCATTTGGCCGCCCGTCGAATTTTGGTGGTAGCGATGTAAGGACATCGAGACATATATTAAAGGTTGCTCTGTTTGTCGCGGAAGCCAGAGCGTTCGGAAAACGCGGTCTGTTGAAGCCTCTCCCGGTGGCCTCCACCCTGGGAAGTCATCTCCATGGATTTTATTACGGATTTGCCAGAAAAGTCAGGGCAACACGGTCTTGTGGGTGAGTGGTGGACTTATTTTCTAAACAAGCCCATTTTCATCCCATGTGCTTCCATCCCAAAACCGCTAAGTTAAGTATTATGTTCATTCAGCATGTTTATCGTCTACCTCCGCCCGTTAAGGTGGTCTCCGACAGCGGACCCAATTCATTTCAAAGTTCTGGAAAGCTTTTCTGGGTTTGTTAGGGGCAGCGGTTACCGCCTACGTTCAAAGTGGCCGGTGAGTCAGAGAAGTGAACAGAACCCATAGACGAGTATTTCGTTGTTACACCAACTACCACCAGGACAATTGGTGCGAGTTAATTCCGTTTGCAGAATCGCCTATAATAATAATCACGGTTCATAGCAGTACAAAATATGAAATTGTGTCTGGTCGGTCCTTCCCTCCGTTGCATAACTACCTCTTGAGGCGTTGAATCCTCGAGGAGTTTCAGCAGTGGATTTCATCTCTGGCGAGGGTGGAAAAATGGTCCAGACCGCCTGGCGACTAAAGACGCCAAAACTTCAAAGCGGATAAGCAAACAGTTTTCCTTTAGCGTGTTGGAAACAGCCTGGGTGTATTTGTCTGCCAAAAATCTCAGGGGCGTGCATAAGTTTTTTTCAAAACTATGGGCAAAAGATTCATTAGGACCTTTTCAGATTACTAAAGTGATTAATGATGTCACTGCCGATTGGACTTACCTAATTCTCTAAGTAATATCCATCCTGTCTTCCATTCCAGTTTGCTCAAGGCTCCGTTTCCGATGCCTGTGACCGCCGGAGAGACCCCCGACTATAATTGATGGCCACAAGCATTCTGGTGGCACCATCCTGGACTCACCGTTTTAATACTTAAGCGGCTTTAGTCTCTTGGGTGGGGTATTCCTCTAAGGTATAATCAATGGGTTTATTCGAAAATATTGGCGCCCCGCCCTCATTTCTGCTTTTCATCGCACCTTTCCGCACAAACCTGGGGGGGAGAAGTCTTTTTTAAGGGAGGCAGAGTGTAAAGGATTCAATGGTGTTGATGAGCGGGTCAGCCGCCTGGCCTTGACTACATTCCACAACCCGGGCGATGGGCCAGCTTCTGCAGCGGAGACCTTATCTCTGCGAGGGAGATGAGACCTCCGTTCCCATGGGAATCCGGGAGGGGGGATGGGATGGACAGAGTTATAACCTGTGCTTCTGGCGGGAGACTTTATTCCTGCCACGTCGTGTACGTGAGCTTTCTAGGATGTCTGAATAAACGGTCTTTTACACCAAAAAAGCCTTTTATTTCTGCTTCTATGGAATTCCTTACACCATGGATTTGGAACACATGGAAAATGGGCTAATGCAGTTTCCTGACTTGTGGCTAACAATATTGAAAAAGCCCCTGACAGATTATGCTAACTATGCAAATGAGCATGCTAATCCTTTCAGTTCTCGATTTCATTGTCATTTGTGAAGGGCTGTAATAAGGTGAGTTGTTGGCAGATGTAGTGCAATCCATCCAAAAATTTATACAGGCGAGTGACCATTTTCCTTTGTGCTTATTACTTCAATGACCACATATACATGTCTCACCAAGAGAAATTCATGCTGGGCTTATATAATGTGATATTAATTTAAAACTCGTAACACAGACACAAGAAGCAAGAATCAGAGAAATGATGTTCTCTGAATCTTGTAGGAACCTGATTAGTCAAATTAGAAGTGATATACTAATAGTTTTGTGTTTCAAAATTTTGGATCCTTTTTTATTTATTCAAGCAGTTAGCTTAAAGAATTTTGAATCCAATGGCACCTCTAAGACCAACAAAATTTTATTTTTGGTATGAACTTTCATGTGCATGCCCACTTCTTTAAATACCATGCATGCACATAAAAGCTCAGACCACAAATAAAACTTTGTTGGTATTAAAGGTGCCACTGGACTCAAACTTTTTTTCCTGCTGCCTCAGACCACAACTACACACCTGAATCAAGCATGTTGAGGTGATTACTTTATCTCTATAAATCTTTGGTTTGTTAAGTATTGTAGGAAACTAAAACAGGCAGAAGCAATGTGAGTTTTGTAATTAAAATTCTAGAACCAATCTGAATGAACTGTTCCAATTTAAAAAGGGTTTTAAAAAATTAACTGTAAGAAAGAAAAAGGAGGATATGATTCAGAGCTGAGAGAACTTGCATAAGACTTCCAATGTGCCTAATTTACACATTTTCTGGAAATTTTCAAATGAGTCAACAAGATCTGGTTCAGAAATCCTACATAATAGTCCTCTATCTACACTGGGAAATTGTTTTTAACACTATTTTCATATTATCCCTGCCCAATATCACATGAAGAAAATGAAATGCCAGAAGCCCCAAACAGTCACCAGGTTCCATTGGAGACATAGCCAATTTAATTAAAAAAAACTAAAACTGGAGAAGGCTGCAAGTTCAGACTTTTGTCCTGTGGATTTAAAGCAATCCCTATTTGGATGGCAAAAAAACCTGTGTTAAGTAAATGGTACACACTTCAGCAACATTAATTTAGCACGGAATTGTCTGTCCATACCATTGTTCTATCAATAGTCTCATTTTGACTTTTTTAAAAAATGCAAGGGGGGAAATGGAGAGAGGGAGAGGAAGTGGGAACTGGCTGACCAAGGGAAAGAGAAAATGGCTGAAAGAGAGGTTGGCAGAGGCATATTTGCCTAGGGATGTCCCCGGGTGCCCCCATTTGGTCACGTGGGGGGGCCCAAACACTTCAGGTTCGTTTGTGTGTTTTTTGTAATTTTTAGTGTTTTTTCACTTTTTGGCCAGCAGAGGGTGCAGTTTTTCGGCTAGCGATACCAAAATTTCAGGGCATCATCAGGTGACACTCCTGATGAAACCAGCCAAGCTTGGTGAGGTTTGGTTCAGGGAGTCCAAATTTATGGACCCCCAAAGTGAGCACCCCATCCCCCATCAAATGGGAGCTAATAATTGATGGAGCTACCCTTTTGAGGGTCCATAACTTTGGAAGATAGAAGATATCCTGAAATTTTGGTACTGCTAGCTTAAAGATTGCTCCCCTGACAGGCACTCTCAAATTTTCCCCAGATTCTCCCTTTAAATCCACACCCTTCGAAGTGGATTTAAAGGACTCCCTAGATTGAAAAAAACATTGAAAGTATTGCTGAAGGCTTTTTGGCCAGATTCAACTGGTTGTTATGGTTTTTACAGGCTGTATGACCGTTGTCTGGTAGATCTTATTCCTAATGTTTCGCCTGCATCTGTGGCTGGCATCTTCAGAGGTGTATCACAGAGAGAAGTCTGTTATAAGAGAAGTCTGGACACAGTTTATAACAGACTTCTCTCTGTGATACACCTCTGAAGATGTCAGCTACAGATGCAGGCGAAACATTAGGAACAAGATCTACCAGACCACAGTGACGCAGCCCAGAAAACCCACAACAACCAACATTAAAAGTGATGCTGTTTGGGGGTGGGGGTGGGGAATTTATCCTGAAACAGCATCGTTTTCAATGTTGTTCAAACTAGGAAGCCCAGTTTCTCCCTTTAAGGTGGATTTAAAAGGAGAATCTGGCCTCTCTAGTTTAAACAACTTTAAAAGTGATGCTATTTGGGAGGCGGGATGGGGGAATCCACCCTGAACCAGCATCACTTCAATGTTGTTTAAACTAGGGAGCCCAGAGTCTCCCTTTAAGGTGGATTTAAAAGGAGAATCTGCAGGGCCCTGGTCACACTCGACAAAGCGTTCCACCAGGTCGGGGCCAGGGCCAAGAAAGCCCTGGGCCTGGTTGAGACAAGCTGAATCTCCTTCAGGCTAGGGACCACCAGCAAGTTCTCATCTTCTGAATGTAAAGTTTGTCGAGGGGATATAGTGAGAGAGAGAGTCCTGCAAGTATGCTGGCCCCAGACTCTCTAGGGCTTTGTACATTAGTATTAAAACCTTGAACATGTGATATTGTTTCTATACAGTGTTCTATACAGTGCAAGAACAAAGTCTGTTTATATAGGGGATTTTCTGGATACTTCCAGAAAGTATGCCTGAAGGTATGATATTTAGCCTGGCAAGCATGAAGGCTTTATATTGCTGTAGGTTGATTAGATGATAAAAGTAGGATGCCATCAGGTGATGGCATGATCTGCAACCATAATGGAGAGCAAGTTTTCTAAGTTGCCATATTAAGTTCTTGGAGATCTATGTCAAAAATTATGTTTTTATGCTATTATAAACAGCGGTTACAGATGCCAAAGACAAAGAGTCTAGAGATATCCCTATTTTTAAAATCTTTTGCTCGATATAATTTACCCATTCAGAAAACTAGTACTCTGAAAACATTAATGATATAAGGCTGGTAGGATAAGAATTAAAGAGTAAGTGCAACCGGAATTGAAAAGTTAACCTCCAGGCTTTAGTTTCCAGTAGTGTCTGGTTATTTTCCCTACATAACACAGCATATGGTACACACTTTGGGACTCCAAATACCTTACACAGAAAGAAGGATTGAACACTTCTGACTGTGTGGTTATACAATCAGATCCATATCAAAACACCATACAAGAGTTGAGAGCAGAACTTAGTGGATGTGAGGGGGATCTGGCTGCAACATCTCTCACACCACTGATCGCCAGGGTTGATTCAGATGATCTGGCTAGCTAGTCAGATCTACACAGCCTCTCTGCCTGAATGTTAACTTTGGATGTTTTATGTGAAATTGACAAAGCTGCTCTAATTGACACTTAAAATGGGAGGGAGGGAGAAAAGTAAGCTGAGCATTCACTCAGCCGTTCAACCAGCGCTCTACTGATGATCTATGGAAGGAAAGGGATTTTGAATGCTATTGAGAAAGTAATTATACGGGACTATGGATGTTGATAATTAAGAATGGACTCCAGTGACTAGGATTTGATGATAAAAGATATAGACATCATAAAACAAATAAAGCTCTCAATACTGAATCTGGATAAAACAAGTACCATATTGAGGACACAGCATGTATGTTCATCAGTGTTCTTCAGAATTCACTCCTTGTTTGCTATCCCAAGATAGATTTTAAACAATCTAAATATCCCTCATTATAGAAGAGCATTCACACTTGCTCAGTTAAATTCTTTTCCTTCAGCTATACTGGAAGTTTGATCTGCAAGCACAGTGCATTTGGACAGAGTTTGTAAATGTGGATCTGGTCAGCTTGAGCACTTAGAACAGATATTATTAGAGTGTGAAATTTGGTCTGATGTGAGAGAAAGATGTTTGTCCTCCCTCTTAATAACTTGTGGGATTTTATTATCCCAAAAAACTGCCCAGATTTTCCTTGAAGATGAGGACTGGAAAACACCTTAATAGTCGCTAACAATGCCTGAAGGAAGATTGTCTTTCAATCCATTCAGGACCTTCAAGTTAGAAAAACAGTAAGATAAGATCAGGTCAGGATGAAATCAGTTGGTGTTCTGCCCAATGTGGTGCAATTTCTCTAAATCGGACATGCGGCTGCTCCACCCTGCTAGCAATCCCACTAGTCCACGGAGCTCTCTCTTTCATCACCATTTAACTATGGAGAAAAATGTTATGACACTGGATACTTGGCTTCTTGTCCTCACCAACCTAAATGTGTACTTGGTGTTATTAGACCTCACCGCAGCGTTCGATGTTGTAAATCGTGACCTTTTGGTCCACCGCCTTGCTGGTGTTGGGGTTAGGGGGTCAGCCCTGTGTTGGCTGGCCTCATTTCTCCGAGACCAGGGACTGCAGGTGGCGTCGGGGGGAGAGAACTCCAGGCGACATCCCATAGTCTGTGGGGTGCTGCAGGGAGCGTCCTCTCCCCGATGCTTTTTAACATCTACATGCACCCCCTGGCAAGTTTGGTCCGGAGTTTCGGACTGCGGTGTCATCAATATGTGGATGACACGCAGCTCGTGTTCATGATGGAGGGCAGTCCATCTTCAGCCCCTGAGGCTCTCCAGCGTTGTTTGGACACTGTTGCTGGTTGGTTGAGTGCGAGTCAGCTGAAATTAAATCCTACAAAGACGGAAGTCCTGTGGCTGGGTTGGGAAGAGTGTCCGGTGTCCTTTGGCCTGCCTACACTGCATGGTGAGGCTTTACAGCTGGCCTCATCCGCCAAGAGCCTGGGGGTGATTCTGGACCCAGTACTATCAATGGAGGCCCAGGTCCACCAAATGGCTCAGTCGACTTTTTTCCATCTATGGCAGGCATGGCTATTGGCCCCGTATCTCTCCCATCCTGATCTAGCCACTATGATTCATGCAACGGTCACCTCTAGGTTAGACTACTGTAACTCGCTCTACGCAAACTTGCCTTTAGCAATGATCCGGAAATTGAAACTTGTACAGAATGCGACAGCCAGGCTTCTTACAGGAGCATCGAACAGGGACCGGATTACTCCGGTCCTATACCAGCTGCACTGTCTGCCGATCGAGTTCCGGGTCATGTTTAAAGTGTTGGTCTTGACCTTCAAAGCCATTCATGGCCTTGGACCTGCATACCTACGAGACTGCCTCTCCCCATCTCGCCCCGCTAGGCCCCTCTGTTCATCGGAGAAGGACCTTCTGGTGATCCCTGGCCCTAAAGCTATCAGGCTGGCCTCTACAAGGGCCAGGGCCCCTACCTGGTGGAACAGGCTTCCAAGGGAGATCAGAGTTTCCGCAGGGCCTAAGTTGGACCTGTTCCGCCAGGCATTTGGCCAGCCTGGCTAAAAATATTGCTGCCATTTCATCTGGCCTCCCGTGGGCATAAAGGTATGGAGGGGGGAGGATGATGCCATCTGACGAGATACGGTTCCGGTTTTTATTCTTATTATTGCGAATCAGTTTTTATGGTATGTTTTAAAGTTGTTTTATCATTGTTGTTCACTGCCATGAGCCCCTAGGGAGAGGGCAGTTTAGAAATCGAATGAATGAATGAATGAATGAATGAATGAATGAATGAATGAATGAATGAATGAATGAATGAATGAATGAATGAATGAATGAATGAATGAATGAATGAATGAATGAATGAATGAATGAATGAATGAATGAATGAATGAATGAATGAATGGTGGTTTTCCTTCCATTCCTTTTATCTGTGCCTGTTTTCAATGACAATAGTACTGCTAGCATTAAAAAGTGGGTGGATGCTGATTTGGATGCCAGAAAAAAATCACATTAAAGTATATTTCAATTTGATACTCAGAATCAGGGATCCTGGCAAGTAGTATTAGATCTTCAGCAGCAACTGAACTCTTATTTCTTTGCAGGGTAGACAAAAATAAGCTTTGCCCTTTTCCCATGTTTCAGCTCCTTTTTGGATTATGTAGGCAACTTTGAAAGGATTATGCCTCAACTGCCATAATATTATTCTTCTCTCAACACAACGCCACCAACATGGTTATTTGTTTCGAAACAGGTGGCTATGGTTGCACTAGAGAGGATATTTATTACATACTTATGGCAAAATTTAAACAGCATAGTTAGATCTAAGGTACTGCAAAGGGAGTGGTGGTTAGATGACATTGTACTTTAAAATGTTGCAGATGTCAAGAACCAGAAGGTCAAAACAGAACCCTAATAAAACAGTGACTTAGAATCAGGGCAGGGAGATGTTCCTGTTGGCAGCAGATGATAGGACTCACAATAATGGGTAAGAATTATGGGTGTAAAGGTACTTAGTTGGACATTTTATAGGAGTAGTTCAGCAGTGGAATTAGCTGTCTAGGGAGATGGTGAGCTCCTCCTCTCTGGCAGTTTTCAAGTAGTGGCTGGATGAACACTTATCAGGGATGCTCTAGGCTGATTCTGCATTGAGTAGGGGGTTGAACCAGATGGCCTGTATGACCCCTTTCAACTCTACAATTCTATGATTATAGCTCTGTCATTCTGTGCTCAGTGGCCATTATGTCTAACAATTAAATAGGTATGCTATTTTTATTTATGTACGTATACCCACCACCACCTTTTGCATATGAAGCTAATAAAGGAAACTCATCATGCATAACTACACGCATTCATATTCCATAATAATAAAACAGCCTAACACGTAACAGGTAAGTCAAGCAAAAGCAAACCAGACAAAGAACCACGCAAATAACAGCAAATAGCAGAGCCATCAGAAGTCAACAAATGGAATTATTCCAAGGGGCGTGATGATTCTGTAAAGACTCTGGTTTTAGCCTCTGCCAAAATACACCAGTGAAGGAATATGGGGGTGGGGCATAATCTTTCTAAAGGTACAAATCCCTTTAACAGAAATGATAATGAGTGTCTGAGCTTTGACAGCAGACTAGACAGTATGTAAGAGATTACAGACAAAGAAGGAAAAGACAATTTTTCTGTGTAAGAGAGAGCCACTATTTTGGGATCAGAGATTCCTTGACATCTGTAATTTTTCACAAAGTGCCAAGCAGCCACACTAGTTCTTGGATATGAATCTTCTCCACCAGCATTGCTATTAGTCCTCGGTTTGTGAAAAGGCTGGCAAGTCCCCTGTACGCAGGTGGACAGACAGACAGACAGACAGACAGACAGACAGACAGACAGACAGACAGACAGACAGACAGACAGACAGATATGTGAGTGTGTTTGTGTGTACATACTCACACACTTTGTTTATTTTTTATTTTAATATTAGTGTATATAAAAGTACAGTCACATCATGACAAAAGGGGCACATAACATTAAGAAATCCACCACCTTAACACTAAAAGAATATATACAAGTCTTAAGAAATTTGGTATTCCAGTACATGATAAAGATAGCCAATTTCTCAACACATTTCTTAGACTGAGAATTCATACCTGTGCTGTAGTAATACATTAACTTTGACAATGCAATATTCCAAATAATTTTAAACCATCTTGCTAAAGCATACACACAGTCCTAAAACAGCAGACCAATGCAAAAGACATGGCAAAAATTTAACTGACAAAAGTTTCTTACAACAGAAGTAATAAACAAGGGTGATAGCTGTCTTTTCCAAGAGATGAATCTAACAATCATATAAGGGTTTTTGGGGGGCGAGGTTGCCATCACAGCTGACTTATGGTGACCCCCAAGAGACATTCAGTAATGGTTTGCCATTGCCTACCTCTGTTTCATGACCCTGGTATTCCTTGAAGGTCTCCCATCTAAATACTAACTAGGATCAGGGGTGAGAGTATGTGATTCGCCCAAGTCACCCAGTAAGCTTTCTGAGAACAAATGGGGACTTGAACCTTTGACATGTTAACCACTAAACCACAATGGTTCTCAAGCTTCCAGACAGTGAGAAACTGGAAGAAAGGTTATCAGTTATAACTCAGAATGATTCCCTGTTTGCAAGAGAAGTGTCTGAAAATCAAAGATGCTTTGTTTCAACAGCAAACAGGTATCTTGATTGGACTGGTGACTTGTTTGCAATTCAAAATGGGCAGTGTTGCAGGCACCTTGCATGTGCTCAGTGGTGTAATTCTGCATCCTTGGAATTCCTTGGGTTACACGTACCCAAGATTATCAATGAGAAATGAAGCATCATTCATAATCAGCTGTCCTGCCTTTGCATTTCCACATTGGATGACATTCACTGTCATTCACTGAGTGGGGAGAGTGCAAGTTCCGAACTTACTAAACTGAACGACAGTTCCCAAATGGCAATGCAAGAACTGTGATCCACTTAACACAAATAAGCACGCTTGGCTTTGGGAGTCACACAGCGACACCAAATGAGCAAGGAGGCTGTTACACTTGAAAGACAAGCCATGCAGCTTCCCACATACACCCACGTACCAGAAAGACTGAGACAACCAAAGAAAGCACTACTTTTTCTTCACCAGTTTATTAAGCAGGCAGATGGAGGAGTATAGCTATGGGGAAAGCAATATGATGGTGTGCATGTGCAAAATATTTATGAACTAGCAATAAAGCCCATTGTGAGACAAAATACAATGGGCTCTAGAAAACTGTGAATCATCACTGATATGCCGAGCACATGCTTCAGCGAGGTCTACCCCCTCCAGCACAGTGAGGTCTTCCCCCTCCAGCACAGTTCATTCAAAAGTGAGTTGTCACCTTGCCTTTTAAATATATAGAAGACAGTGCTGAATGATCCCATCAATGAACACTGCACCAGCCAGGCAAAATAAGCAAGTCCAGGAAAGAGAATGAAGCTATGCAGCTCCTCCCAGCACCAACAGGACCAAAACAGATGAGGAGAAGGAGAGATCAACTGAGGAAAAGTATGGAAACATCCATGCAAGACTATTTGCACTGAGATCCAAACAGTGCCATAAACCTGTTTTAAGATTTTTATGTTTTTTGTATGACTTTATGTTGTTCACCGCCCTGAGCCCTCCGGGGATAGGGCGGTATAGCAAGTTTAATAAATAATAATAATAATAATAATAATAATAATAATAATAATAATAATAATAATAATAATAATAATAATAATAATAATAATAAACAAACACCTTCAACCCCGCAAAATGGGCAAGGCTTACATGAAAACACAAGACACTTCCAACTGCAGAGGAATAAGAAGCTGTCTTTTAACATTTTTGTTTCATTTTTCCCACTGCACAAGAGAGATGACAGATATGGGACAAGTTTAGGGAAAACAGTGTGGGACTGAAAATGAAATGTGCATGTGTGATCCA
This sequence comes from Sphaerodactylus townsendi, assembly GCF_021028975.2. Classification (NCBI taxonomy): domain Eukaryota; kingdom Metazoa; phylum Chordata; class Lepidosauria; order Squamata; family Sphaerodactylidae; genus Sphaerodactylus; species Sphaerodactylus townsendi. The sequence continues at coordinate 32,868,331 of NC_059429.1, read as the reverse complement.
ATTTCAAACAGTTTTTAAAAAGAACATTTTCCAGTCAATTGAGAGTGCTGCCCACAGTTTGCAAACAAACTGCAATCCAAGCAGAGGGTGATAGATCCTCCCTGATGTCAGCTATCAAATGCCACCAAACAGGATATATCATTTCAAACATCCTATCAAATACTGTAAAATATGAAATATTACAAGCCACCTGTCAAACATAATCAAACAACAAATAAGGAAATCAAGTACCATGTGTCAAATGTAGTCATCAAATAATTGAGGAATTCTGGTACAGCTGACAGTAATTCCTAAAATACTACCAAATACACATATATATCAAATACTTGGTCAGTATTCTACAAATAACATGTGAATATTCAACATCAAAATTCTTGAGATGCACATTTTAGGAGCAAGTTCTTTTCGCTCTGGAACTACATGTAGAAAGGACAGACCAATATACAACTTGTTTCATCGTTTCTGCTTTCCATGTACAGTAACAAGGAAAAAAAAGGCTTCAGGGCCCATCACTTCACAGAATTTTTTTTAAGTTAGTCATAGAGGCAAGTGGGGCCACAGTGACTTTCTGTGAAGTGACTTGTTTTTTGGATCGATTACCAGCATCGACATTGCATTGTTCTAAAGGGAGCGTCCTTTGATAAATAGTACCTCAGTAGTGCCGGTGAGAGCAGACGGTAGCTCAAGTTGAACAGTGTCAAGGTGGTTGAATGCATGCCTTACTGGCTGCTTGATAAATCAAAAGACCCTAGAGAGACTTGAGAATGCAGTGGGGGAGGGGGGGTGTTTTCATCTTTCTCTTTTACAATGTTCCTTTCTCCATTTATATTTGTCATTTTAGAGACTGAGCTTTATTACAAACTATTAGCCCAAGGCAGAAGGCTGGGAAACTGAGACTTCACAGTGTGACTGAAGCCAGCAAAAGTGAGAACGAGCGAAACAACAAGCATGATTGTGGTTTGTTGTTAAAGGAACTGCAGCCTGCCCTGAATTTCAGTTCAAGATGACTGTCTTGATGTTGCAAAGGGAGAATATGGGCAATGAATGTGTATGGATGAATGTTGCAGAGATGTACGGGAGGGGGGGGAATCCACCACAACTGTAAACCCCTCTAAACACTTCTTTTTATCTTCAAACTGGTATCCATGGTGTGATAAAATGGACCCAGCGCTCATCCCATCACCCAAGGAAGTGAAATCGACCAGCTCAATGGGCCCAATGGAAAGGATACGGAAGCCCCAATCTTTGAAATCCTTGGTGCAGAAGCTTTCATTTTCTCCTCAAACCTAATCTGATGCCATCAGCCTCTTCACTGTAGCCAGAATACCAGGAGAGCTTTATGCTAATTACTGATGCATGAAGATGAACCTACCATTAAAGTGAGTTACTCTGCCAGCCATGAAAACAGTAACAGGCCATCCCCAAATAAAGAAGATTTCTGCATACATGCTACTTTCAGCAAAAGATAAGAGGGTTCCTCTAGCTCAGGAGTAGGGAACCTGCGGCTCTCCAGATGTTCAGGAACTACAATTCCCATCAGCCCCCCCCCCCCCACACCCCCCCCCCCCCACCCCCCCCCCCCCCCACCCCCCCCCCCCCCCCCCCCCCCCCCCCCCCCCCCCCGCCCCCCCCCACCCCCCCCCCCCCCCCCCCCCCCCCCCCACACCCCCCCCCCCCCCCACCCCCCCCCCCCCCCCCCGCCCCCCCCCCCCACCCCCCCCCCCGCCCCACCCCCCCCCCCCCCCACCCCCCCCCCCCCCCACCCCCCCCCCCCCCCACCCCCCCCCCCCCCCCCCCCCCCCCCCCCCCACCCCCCCCCCCCCCCACCCCCCCCCCCCCCCACCCCCCCCCCCCCCCACCCCCCCCCCCCCCCACCCCCCCCCCCCCCCACCCCCCCCCCCCCCCACCCCCCCCCCCCCCCACCCCCCCCCCCCCCCACCCCCCCCCCCCCCCACCCCCCCCCCCCCCCACCCCCCCCCCCCCCCACCCCCCCCCCCCCCCACCCCCCCCCCCCCCCACCCCCCCCCCCCCCCACCCCCCCCCCCCCCCACCCCCCCCCCCCCCCACCCCCCCCCCCCCCCACCCCCCCCCCCCCCCACCCCCCCCCCCCCCCACCCCCCCCCCCCCCCACCCCCCCCCCCCCCCACCCCCCCCCCCCCCCACCCCCCCCCCCCCCCACCCCCCCCCCCCCCCACCCCCCCCCCCCCCCACCCCCCCCCCCCCCCACCCCCCCCCCCCCCCACCCCCCCCCCCCCCCACCCCCCCCCCCCCCCACCCCCCCCCCCCCCCACCCCCCCCCCCCCCCACCCCCCCCCCCCCCCACCCCCCCCCCCCCCCACCCCCCCCCCCCCCCACCCCCCCCCCCCCCCACCCCCCCCCCCCCCCACCCCCCCCCCCCCCCACCCCCCCCCCCCCCCACCCCCCCCCCCCCCCACCCCCCCCCCCCCCCACCCCCCCCCCCCCCCACCCCCCCCCCCCCCCACCCCCCCCCCCCCCCACCCCCCCCCCCCCCCACCCCCCCCCCCCCCCACCCCCCCCCCCCCCCACCCCCCCCCCCCCCCACCCCCCCCCCCCCCCACCCCCCCCCCCCCCCACCCCCCCCCCCCCCCACCCCCCCCCCCCCCCACCCCCCCCCCCCCCCACCCCCCCCCCCCCCCACCCCCCCCCCCCCCCACCCCCCCCCCCCCCCACCCCCCCCCCCCCCCACCCCCCCCCCCCCCCACCCCCCCCCCCCCCCACCCCCCCCCCCCCCCACCCCCCCCCCCCCCCACCCCCCCCCCCCCCCACCCCCCCCCCCCCCCACCCCCCCCCCCCCCCACCCCCCCCCCCCCCCACCCCCCCCCCCCCCCACCCCCCCCCCCCCCCACCCCCCCCCCCCCCCACCCCCCCCCCCCCCCACCCCCCCCCCCCCCCACCCCCCCCCCCCCCCACCCCCCCCCCCCCCCACCCCCCCCCCCCCCCACCCCCCCCCCCCCCCACCCCCCCCCCCCCCCACCCCCCCCCCCCCCCACCCCCCCCCCCCCCCACCCCCCCCCCCCCCCACCCCCCCCCCCCCCCACCCCCCCCCCCCCCCACCCCCCCCCCCCCCCACCCCCCCCCCCCCCCACCCCCCCCCCCCCCCACCCCCCCCCCCCCCCACCCCCCCCCCCCCCCACCCCCCCCCCCCCCCACCCCCCCCCCCCCCCACCCCCCCCCCCCCCCACCCCCCCCCCCCCCCACCCCCCCCCCCCCCCACCCCCCCCCCCCCCCACCCCCCCCCCCCCCCACCCCCCCCCCCCCCCACCCCCCCCCCCCCCCACCCCCCCCCCCCCCCACCCCCCCCCCCCCCCACCCCCCCCCCCCCCCACCCCCCCCCCCCCCCACCCCCCCCCCCCCCCACCCCCCCCCCCCCCCACCCCCCCCCCCCCCCACCCCCCCCCCCCCCCACCCCCCCCCCCCCCCACCCCCCCCCCCCCCCACCCCCCCCCCCCCCCACCCCCCCCCCCCCCCACCCCCCCCCCCCCCCACCCCCCCCCCCCCCCACCCCCCCCCCCCCCCACCCCCCCCCCCCCCCACCCCCCCCCCCCCCCACCCCCCCCCCCCCCCACCCCCCCCCCCCCCCACCCCCCCCCCCCCCCACCCCCCCCCCCCCCCACCCCCCCCCCCCCCCACCCCCCCCCCCCCCCACCCCCCCCCCCCCCCACCCCCCCCCCCCCCCACCCCCCCCCCCCCCCACCCCCCCCCCCCCCCACCCCCCCCCCCCCCCACCCCCCCCCCCCCCCACCCCCCCCCCCCCCCACCCCCCCCCCCCCCCACCCCCCCCCCCCCCCACCCCCCCCCCCCCCCACCCCCCCCCCCCCCCACCCCCCCCCCCCCCCACCCCCCCCCCCCCCCACCCCCCCCCCCCCCCACCCCCCCCCCCCCCCACCCCCCCCCCCCCCCACCCCCCCCCCCCCCCACCCCCCCCCCCCCCCACCCCCCCCCCCCCCCACCCCCCCCCCCCCCCACCCCCCCCCCCCCCCACCCCCCCCCCCCCCCACCCCCCCCCCCCCCCACCCCCCCCCCCCCCCACCCCCCCCCCCCCCCACCCCCCCCCCCCCCCACCCCCCCCCCCCCCCACCCCCCCCCCCCCCCACCCCCCCCCCCCCCCACCCCCCCCCCCCCCCACCCCCCCCCCCCCCCACCCCCCCCCCCCCCCACCCCCCCCCCCCCCCACCCCCCCCCCCCCCCACCCCCCCCCCCCCCCACCCCCCCCCCCCCCCACCCCCCCCCCCCCCCACCCCCCCCCCCCCCCACCCCCCCCCCCCCCCACCCCCCCCCCCCCCCACCCCCCCCCCCCCCCACCCCCCCCCCCCCCCACCCCCCCCCCCCCCCACCCCCCCCCCCCCCCACCCCCCCCCCCCCCCACCCCCCCCCCCCCCCACCCCCCCCCCCCCCCACCCCCCCCCCCCCCCACCCCCCCCCCCCCCCACCCCCCCCCCCCCCCACCCCCCCCCCCCCCCACCCCCCCCCCCCCCCACCCCCCCCCCCCCCCACCCCCCCCCCCCCCCACCCCCCCCCCCAGTAGTTCCTGAACATCTGGAGAGCCGCAGGTTCCCTACCCCTGATCTAGGGGGAAAATCAGTGTAATATACTGTACAATGAAAAGGCAGCTGTAACGTAGCAATTAAACTCTATAATGCATCGTCTATGCAGCTGAAAGGTGAAAGTAGTACTTGAGGTTTACTGGACCTGAGGCCTGTAGAACTTTAGATGATGTCCAGCACTTAGGGTTGCCAACCTCTTGGTGGCAACTGGAGATCTCCTGCTATTACAATTAATCTCCAGGTGACCAGTTTCCTTGGAGAAAATAGCTGCTTTGGAAGTGGACTTTATAGCATTGTATTTTGCTGAGGTCCCTGTCTCTCCATTCCTCAAACCCTGCCCTTCTCAAGCTCCATTCCCAAAATCTCCAGGTATTTTCCACCCCAGGTGTTTTCCACTAACACTGTATACTGGGCCTGGAAACAAACTGGAATCCAATATTGTTCATGCAGCACAGTTCATGCAGCACAGTCATCACAGCGGCCATTCATTAACCTCCTAACAGCCACATTCTGAACATGCTGAAAAGCCACCTACAAAGGCAGCTCCAAGTACACTGTATTATAGCAGTCTAAGAAATGTGCTGCTAATAAAGGCCAAAAGATTGCAGAGGGGGTCAGGGTTGGACATGCAGGCCTGGGCTTCCTGTCCCTTGCTTTTCTCAGACCAAAAAGAGCAAGTCTTTAGACAACATACAAGCTGTGGTGGGATTCAAGTAATTTAACAACTGTTTGTTTACAAGCACCATTTTAACAACTGGCTCTGCTGAAGTGGTGAAAACCTGCTGAATCCCACCACTGCATACAAGTCTAGCTGTTAGGCAGAACCCAAATATCAGTTCAGCTAAAAGGAGGTTAAAGATAAAAAGGAGGGAGGGAGAAGAAATATCTACATTATACAGGAGAGCCCAGTCCGTTCTGAAAGCCCATTATATATTTGTATTGGGGTAAGGTGGTATTTTTAATTTCCTGTGGTAAACCTCATTGACAACAGAGATGTTACCAAAATTCAAGACAACTGTGATTCAATCTGAATGCTCCTATTTCTCATATAGTTTCTACTTATTTGAGAATGAATCATTATTTATCCTAACTATTGTATAATTACTTTTAATAGAAACATTGCTGTTTACATTGAGAACTGATTTTGTATCAGTTGTGTAAAAATGGTATCACTGGCATATAATATAAAAGTGGCACAGAGATACCATGACACAAGAAACAGAACAAGGATAATAGCCGATGAAAACAGGTGAGTCACTACAGTTCTTAGGACCATGTTTGAGAATTAAAATATAATCACAAATCCCTATTCAAATCAGATTACTATTCAAATGAGGGATATAAATGTTAAATGAATATAATTATATTAAACTTGAGAAATGTGTTGGTGTAAACTGTGAAAAATAGTGTATCTGGCAAATAATGTAAAACAATACATTATATGAATGATATCGCTATAATTTCTCATGCAGTTGGATGTGGGAAATGGGATTGTGAAGAAGTGAAGGGGATGTTACAAGTCTAACTCTTGGGCTCTGGATAAAGGAGAGGGCATGATGGAATCAAGGGGATTCAAGTAATCTACATAACTGCTTTGAACTATTTTAGCCAGACAGTTTTCAAAATCCTTAAGCCTCCTTGTCCTCCTCACAAAAAACTGCCCAACAAGCTCAAGCTATGTCATGTTCTCCACTAGCTTCATTCCTATCAATATTCTTCATACATGGGTTTTTGCAGGTGTTGGCTTTATATACAAATGAGGACTGCTCATTTGTCTATAAGTGAGCACAAGTGAGCAAGCAGTAGGAAGCGTGTGACAGAATACTTTCAAGAAACAAAGAAGGGGGGCATTGTTGAACAATACAGAGATGTTTGCTGAAATGGAATGAAGTGTCTTGTTTTCTTATTGCGGCAGTGAAGAAACCATTTAAAATTATGTGAATCTAGGCACATAAAATGAAGCTTCCTCTGTGTGAGAAAAGGGCAATGATTTCCCTCTATCTGCTGATGAGTGATTTTTAATACAGTAATTTATAGGCTTCCGAGACTATGATTAGTTCAACCCTGTGGGTGACAAAAATAGGATGCGAGAACAATATGCTTATTTCTCTGCCAGCAAGCTAGAATTTAAAGACCTTTGCCAAAATTCACATTTGCACACATTCACAGAATATTCTTTTGGCTGTTGTTTTCAATTGCCCAGCTTAGAACTAACCCATTCCCTCCATGTGGCTAACAGAAAGTGCATCACCTGTCATTTTTTTCCTCTGTTGCTCACAATGAGGCCAGTCTAAATACTCAGCTGAGTAGACGCCATGTCAGGAAATCAGCAGCCACTCGTATATCACAATGGTCATTAGTGAAAGATCATTCTGGACCTTTGCCCACAGCACCTTCCTGTGGCAGGAGAAGGGCTATAAAACCCTAGGTCCTGTCAGCTGTTGTCATTTAGGTGAGAATTTATCTGGTCTCGTGGTGCCCTCTGACTGGATGATTATGAATAATGAATGAGGCTGTATGCCACATTGAGGCATTAATAAGACTGGGAGAAATTCCATCAAACAAGGAAATAGCACATTTCTGGGTTAGCAAATACACGGATGATGGCAGTGTTCTCCACAATTCAGATGCAGTGAGAAAAACATTTCTAAAATTTAGTGTGTTTGGGTTTGCCAAGAGGTAGTCACCACCAAGTTACTTACACAAGAACTAGAGCATCAAAACAATCCCAGCTTTAGCTGCCAGTTTACGTGTTTGCTTGGGCCATGCTTTTCACTCACACGAGTCTTCTGTTCACACAAGCAACAACAACATTTGAGCTGGTAATTTCATGGGTCACAGAAACAGTGACTACAATTATTTCTAGCGTTCCAAAAATACATGTCAGAAATAGCAAAATTTGCTGAAAGAAAGATTCCTGAATTAAGAACAGCATAATTGCTCAGGCTCAGAGAGCAGTTAGAGTTCCAGTCTACAACCCAGGAAAGCCAGGTTCAGATGTACACTCTAACATGAAAGTCATTGGACCTCTGTGGGTCAATAATTCTGTCTCTGACCTGACAATTATAGGAATTTTTTTTTAAAAAAAGGGAAACAGTATGAGGGGAGAGGGTTGGCTATGGAGTGATGGGGCAGGGAAAGTACAGAGAAGCCCTCCTGCTGCTGTGCTCACCTGGCAGCTGGTAGAGCAAAGCTGCCGAAAATTATTACTGGGAATATGACCCACAAGGAGGTCTTTGGCCATATGCAGATTGGGTTGCCAACTCCACTTTGTGAATTTCCTAGAACTTTGCAGATGGAGCCTTGGGCAGGTGAGGTTCAGAGAGGGGAGGACTTTCAGCAAGATATAATGCTATAGGAGCCACCTTCCAAAGCAGCCATTTTCTCCAGAAGAACTGGTCTCTGGGGTCTGGCGATCAGTTGTGATTCCAGGAGATCCCCAGGCCCCACCTGGAAACTGGCAACCCTACCAGCCCAAGTTATTCCCTCACTATTGGGTAATTAAACACATGCAACCATCCCAAACCAGACCAAAGCTTACTGGTTCCAAAAAAAAGTCTTTCAGCAGACCCAGCTCCTTTCCTTAATAACATGTTTCAGAAACACTGGTAACAAAATGATTGTGAACCTATGCAGAATGTCCATTAATGGCAGAATCCTATGAATGTTTTATCAGAGACAAATTTTACTTTAATCAATAGGATTCCCTCACAAACAAAGGTACATGGGATTGCAGCCTGAAGATTTCAACTGGAAGGGAGAAGAAGCTGGCTTTTGCCTTAATTATATACTATATTCTGCAGTGGAATTACTGGAGAACTTACCTCCCTTCTTTGGCTTCTCAGAAGCAGAGAAAACAATGCTTTCCCCCTCACACTCAGAGAGAAATATCTGTCTTCACTCCAGTGGTGGGATCCAAAAATTTTAGTAACAGGTTCCCATGGTGGTGGGATTCCAGAGAGGCACTGTGGCATTATGCGTAATGGTAGGGCTGGAGTGGGGCACTGACGGCAGATTTACTCATGCATGCGCCAGGTGCACCCTCCTGCTAGACTTAAGCTTCAAGTTCTCTGCTTGGCAGCTACTGCTGAGAGGAGGGGCGTAACTAAGGCAAAAATCACGTGGCAAAATCACCACTTAGTAACCCCCTCTCGACACACACAAACAATTAGTAACCTACTCTCGGGAACATGTGAGAACTTGCTGGATCCCACCTCTGCTTCACTCTATGGCAGGGGTAGGGAACCTGCGGCTCTCCAGATGTTCAGGAACTACAATTCCCATCAGCCTCTGTCAGCATGGCCAATTGGCCATGCTGGTAGGGGCTGATGGGAATTGTAGTTCCTGAACATCTGGAGAGCTGCAGGTTCCCTACCCCTGCTCTATGGCTACAAGATTCTGTTGGGAGACACACACCTGTGTGAATTCTCTTCTCCTGGCCTTCCTATCTTAGTAACAGAAAATAACTGTCTACCCCTGGATTTAAAGAGAAAGTTTAAATGTCCAGAGTGAAATGGGCAAGTGTGTATTTTAAAAAAATCCCACTCTGAATGCATTAGGTTGTGTAAACCTGATTCTTAACAGAAGAGAAAATAGAGGTCTTAAAGAAACAGTACACAAATTCATTTGGGCCTTTGTAGCCATTACATTTCTCCATACAAAGGAGTCCCTAATTGATCCCCCACCCCACACCCTCCCAGACAAAGAACAAAGATTGACAGTCATGGTCTGTAGATTTCAGCTCACTGCCCAATGACCTAGAATCCTGGTGTGGATGGCCATGCCCTAGGAGATGCATACAGGTTAAGGTCCTTCCTGAGTTTTCCTCAGCTGGTAAAAATAGAATTGTTTCCTTTGCCAGCAGTGTTCTGTGGGTCATTGCATTTATTCTAATTTTATTTTTGAAGTGTGATTTTATAGCTAACTTGATAACGTTTGATAAGTTATTAAAATGCTTTCTATAGTTTCTTGAGTGCTCTCAGCAGGAAAGACTGAAAGGCAATTGATAAATGTGAAAATAAACTCCAAAATAACAGTGGATTTAACAAAAAAAAACAAATAGCTGAGAAAGTATAAGGAAAACTGCCTGATCCACATGATGAGTGTATATGTCATTCACACACTTCAGAATTTGGGAGAGCCTAACCATGACAAAAGAACAATGTATGAAGTATTATGCGCCAGTTCACATATTCATTAATTGATTTCTCAGTTCCCGAATTACTCAGCATCACATGTCACAGTTTGAATTTATGAATAACTCCAAAGAAATCAGTTTTGTATGACAAAGGTTTTCAGCCCATGGGCCAGAGCCTTCAGGTGAACCTTTTTTTTTTTTTGTAGTGCTGCTTTTTGGAAAACCTTCTGCTATTTTAACATGCTAGAAAGTAAGGGTGTCATACCTTCTACCCTGTTTTACACAGACACACACACACACACACACACACACACACACACAAAGAAACAGCAGGACAGTGAAGTGATCCCACACCATGGTGGAGAAGATTCTTTTCAGTTCCTCACTAAGGATACCCCCTGGTACTCAACTTCTGTTTCCTGTCCCCAACTCCATTCATCATGGCCCATGGTTGTGACCTTGACATAAGTAGAGCCTTAAGTCAGGCTGCGTCTCTTCCTGCCACAACTAATGTGGGCTCTGCTGTATGTAAGGCCAGCACAAAGTTTTAGAGAAACTTTACGCTCTCATCAGTATTTCACAGTATTTCACACAAAAAAACATGCAGGCAATTTGGGTGACCATGTGACTTTTATGCCATGTGACTTCCTGTCATGTACTTGCGGTTCTGTGGACCTTACACTGGCACCTGTGGCTTAAAGATCGGTCCTGAAAGTTTGAGAATTATTCATGTATGAGAAAATATGAAGCAGCTTGAAAGATCTGACAAGTGTCATTAACTTGTCATGGTTCATTTATACATGCAAGTCCCTATGAGACTGCACTCATCCTGTGATGCATGTGTGAACTGGCTGGCTGACTGGTTTAGTCAAGAAGCAAATACTCATATTTTGAACAGATATTCTTGTGGGGTACAAAAGCTACGCCATCCTCCTCCTGTCATGAATGGAGAAGTTATAAGCAGCAACAGCAGCAATAGATTGTGTTCTTAAGGTGAATGCATCGGGAAAGACCAGGGTGTAACATCATCATGACTTACAGCAATATAAAGAGTCCACCAAACATATACCCTGCTGTGCATATAGCCAGTTCACAGTATATGTACATAATTTTAGAGAAACCTTATGTTCATAATAGTATTTCATGGAGTGCTTCTTTCTAAAAAAAAAGGGTACTTTCTGAGGTGGCTTCTTTTCCTATCTGGATCGTAAGATGAAACCTTATAGCTGCATTGATGGTAACAAAAAGAACCCTACACTGGAGTTCTACTTTAAGGCTACATCCCCTCATTTCTTTTCAAACCTGCTGGTTGTGTCCCCTGGGAGATGAGAGAGTGCATTGCCTGGCCAGTCATAAATGGTGTTCAACATCATTATCACATTCTACTAGAATCTGAACAGCAATTTTTTTTTCCTGTTGATGCTATCTGAAATTTTTTTAGCAAAACAATGGTCTCAATAGTGAATAGACAGGAAGTTTTCTGACCTTATGCCCATTAAGCTCATATCTGAAACCTCTAAGTTTTTCTTTTTTAAAAAAATCTTTCAGCAATTCAGCACTTTCTTCATTTTTGATCACCAAAACTGGTATATTATATTTTCCCATATGAGCTGATTTTCTTTAATTTTCAAAACATTATTTAAAAGATTTTCAAAATGCTTCCCAGAGGAATATGGCTACATGCATATTGGGACAGGAACTTTTCAGGGGGCAAAGAGCAGACAATAGAAATGTCAACCAGATGTCCTGTTCATACATAACCTATAGGTCCATACATTTTGAATCATGATGATGTGAGGTTACGCATTGCCATATTAACAGCTGTAATTGGAGATGGCAGGGAAACAGAGTCACAACACAGAATAAGCTGTACTACAAATGACAGAGAGTGATAACTTTACAAGGGATAGTAATTTCACCAATATAATCTTGTTCCCTCCTGACATCGCTTGGATCCTGCTGAACACTTGCACTGACTAAATGATTTTGGTCCATTAAACTAGACTTTCTTCTCTCTCCCCACCACTGCAGCCAAAAATATCTTCTGAAATGCTCCTCCTGGGGCTAGGTGACCCCCACAAATGGCATTAGGGCAAGTCAAAGGTCTGCCGGTGTGTGTGTGTATGTGAAAATCACATCCCTTCAGTATGAATCCTTTGCTGGAGTCAGAGCTGTTTGTGTAATTCATTGCTGCTGACAGGCTGTTGTGGGTTTTCTGGGCTGTGTGTCCACGGTCTGGTAGCTTTTGCTCCTAATGTTTTGCCCACATCTTTAGAGGCATGTCACGGTAAGATGCGTTTCCACAGCAAAATGTGGACTGTGGTAGGGTATATGTTTTGTCCACCTTACAGGAGCATGAGGCACATTTGCATGTGTTTGGGTGGAGTTTGTGTATAGTTGCATTTACTGTTACATTTGCAATTACATTAGCAACTGCATATGCATTTGTATTCACAGGCCCATTTACATTTGCAATCGCACAAAATAATTTTCTCCTATTAGTTCATTGCTGTGACTGTGTCTGTTTTCTGTGTTGCATCAGATACAAATATAGTTTCAGATCACATTCCCTGGTTTCATTATTACTAATATTAATCAGTTATTATTGCTAAAACTGTTGTATAGGTATTGCATCTATGCAAGGATTTCCAATGGATCCCTCCAAGGATTTTTAAATGAACCTGGCCTATTCTGTTTTGAAAATTTTGTTCACCTGTATCTCGTAACCCAAATTCCCATTTTATTTATATGCAAAAAAAGAGAGAAAAGAATTGAAGACACTCTTCTCATTGGGGAATTGATAAAATATAAAAAGTGATGGCATCTGTAGATTTCTTACAAGTCACACACTTCATGCTGGTGTTCTCCTTGTTATTAACTTCTGCAATCGCGACCTTCATTGGGCGAGAGTAATTTGATCAAAGAAACGTTATGCATGAGAGCCCATGCCTATCACTCTCTGCGTGATTTATAATATATGATCTCTGCATGAAGGGCTGTAAATAAATAAGTGCAATATGGAATGGGAGGCAAAATAGGTTGTCAAGAAGCGATGCATATAGAAGAACCCATGCAAGCAGCATACAACTCCCGTTGAAATCTCCAGTTTCATCACATGCACAAATGTGGTTCTGTCCACAACTTTTCATATAATGTATTTAATTTCATTTATTCAATTTATACCCCACCCTCTCCTGTAGGGCTCAGCACAGCATTTATGAAATGATCCTTTTTCAAAAGCTCTAACCAAAGAGCAAATTTGCCTATAATTTTCTCATGGGTTAGTGGAGTCTTAACCACAAGACATCTAGTTGCCCTGCCAAAGTCTCCACTGCCCCTGCTGCCATTCTTGCAGGCAGGGCCCCTACCTCTCTTCAGCTGCTGGGTAGGGCAGTGGGCCTGCTCGCACAGGAGGCTTCCCACCAGCTCTTTTCTCTTTCCCTCATCTGGAGCCAGCCTGGCTGAACCAAAGTTGCTACCACCCCACACCTGCTCCTCTAAGTGCACACTTTTGTGGTAGGGGGCTTTTCCCTGAGCCTGTGGAGGTGGAGACTAGCAATAAAAGATTTGGCCATACCAGGCTGGGGGCTGCAACAGGGCTGCTCACTTACCTGGATACAGGTTACAGGATACATGGATAATAATAATAATAATCTCTGTAGTTTGGAGATCCATTGTAATACTGGGAGCTCTCCAAGCTACATGGTGATTAGTAACCCAGAGCATCTTTAGCGGGTGGGCTATGAGGCTCCCCACTGTTGCTGTCCCTGCTTTTCCTCTTCTGAGGAATTTTTTTCCCGCTGTTGTCTCATGACTTTTTTTGTACCTCTGAATTAAGCATTTCTGGGAGAGAAGATATGGGAGAAAATGCAAATGAGGGCAGTTCTTGCAGCCCCTTCTCAGAATCAGAGGGCAAGAAAAAAGCGGCTGCGACTTACCACGGTCGCCATTGCTGCTGGGGAAGGGACAGCCTCCTGTTGGCTACCGCCCTCCCGGCTGCCTCGCGAGCTCCCTCTGTTTGCGAGGTTTCTGGTCCTCTAGGGCGCCCAGCAGAAATGCTGGGCAGCCTGACGTCACTGGGGAGGAGGGCCGGTCAGCCTTTTTAAGGCTAGGCCTGGCTTAGCCTCCTACATATTTGCCGGAGCACGCGAGTCTTTGTGTCACCTCTTGCCTGTCCTTAGACTGATACTCTCAGGTCTAAAATCCTGCTTTTCCTCGGAAATTAGTTTCACAGATTCTTCCTAGCTAGCAAGACAGCAACATGCTATCTTCTCCTCTTCCCACTCCTATATGTACTTCCTAATAAACATTTCCCTTTTACTCTTTTAATCAGTGAGTTAACTGCTTCTCTGTGCAATAAACTCCAGCATGATGGAGGGTTATGAAATTATGCATTGTATTGGGATAGGGAACTTTTTCTCCTTCTCCCAAAATGCTCGTGATTTGGGCTTGCCTAGTGACAGTAAATGGGGTAGTATATTCAGGATATACAAAAGCATTTTTTAAACAGAATGCATAAATTTCTTCTTGAATTCAATATCACAAGATCACTGCTAACTTTTAGAGAGCTTTAAAAAGGGGAAAGACAAACTAATGGGCAAACTAAGCCTAAGCAGGTACACTCAAAATCCTATTTAGGTCTATTGAATGGAGATAACTCCCAGGTAAGCATTCTTAGACTTACACTGCAGGTCTCTGAATAGTATGGGGTAGTGCTGCACTAGACCTGGGGAGTCCCTGGTTCAGACTTGCAAGTTGCTATGAAAGTAGTAGTAATTCTTTTTCAGTTTTACCTCCCTCACATGGTTATTGTGAGGCTAAAAGAGAGGGCAGGAATACATGGACTTGAACTCCATGGAAGAAAGGTAGGACAAAGATGCATTAAATGAAGCTGCTACATTCACAAGCAGTACAGCAGCTGCTGACTCTGGTGCTGTGCCCCTGCTGCGGATCATCCTGAGCATCTGGTTGACTACTGTGGGAAGCAGAATGCTAGACAGGATAGGTCCTTAGTCAGGGATCTTCTCAATACATGGCTGTGTATATCTTTCCCAATGGTTTTCATCCACTGCCTTTTCTAAGACTGTGAACTTCAATGCAGAAAAAGGAAAGGAGTTCCTTAATTTTTTCCCCTTTCCACTATTTCTTCATGTAGAGTTAACCCCAAAACTCCTTTTACTTTTGTGGGGGAAAGAGGCCCATATTTTACAGTGCAGGACCAAACACTGCCAATAACAGCAATTCTGAGTGGAAGAAATCAGCTGTATGGGGAAGGGGGGATTCTGCCAGCTGCATCCAGTGATTCTGGGGTCCCATTCTTACCTCTTGCCCAGGGCTCCAGAATCACTTGGACTGCCCCTAACTATGTAAAAGTTTTAAATTGTAAACGGTGGTAGGTATTCGAAACATAGGCCTGTAGTAGGACATTTTACAGCACAGCAACAGGTACAATATGCATTTTCAATTTATTAATTTGACTCTGGGAAAACCTGTCTGGTACAGGTAGAATAGAATAGAATAGAATAGAATAGAATAGAATAGAATAGAATAGAATAGAATAGAATAGAATAGGTGAGATGTATGTTAAAACAATTCCCAAGTCACTAAAATATAGCTTTAAACAAAGCCTGCATTTTAAGGGTCAATAAGGGTCAATTCTTGACAGTGGAATAGGTTTTGGATCTTTGACTTATAACTTCCAAGGAGAGGAGTTAATGATTTGAAAAGGGCGCCTCAGAAGTGTATAGTTTGTTTACTAAGGGCCAAATGACACAGAATCATATAGTTGGAAGAGACCACAAGGGCCATCCAGTTCAAATTCCTGCCATGCAGGAATACACGATCAAAGCACTCTGGACAGATGGCCATCCAGCCTCTATTGAAAAACCTGAAGGAGACTCCACCACACTCCAAGGCGGTGTGTTCAAACAGCCCTTACCATCAGGAAGTTCTTCCTAATGTTTAGGTGGAATCTCTTTTCCTGCACTTTGAATCCATTACTCTTTGTCCTAGTCCTAGTCCCCAGAGCAGCAGTAAACAACCTGACACCCCTTCAAATATTTCAACATGGCTACCATGCTTCTATAAGTGATCTTATGCAACGGGAACTATCAAAAAGTACCGCAATCAACAACACAACTCTGCATATATTGCTGCAATGGCCAAGTGTATTTATATAATGTAAGAGCCAGAAGTAATTCATTAACTGCGGAAGACCTATGAAACAAGCCGTATGTTGGTTACATATAGAGAAATTGACTTGTGCAATACTTATGCACTTATTCATGTGATTGAAATTGGTGATCGTATAATAATTTCAAATATTGTAAAAATACACTTGGCCATTGCAGCAATATATGCAGCGTTGTGTTGTTGATTGCAGTACTTTCTGAACATGGCCATCATGTCACCCCTTAACCTTCTTTCCAGACTAAATATACCTAGCTTCCTCAACCACACCTCATAGGGCATGGAATCCAGACCTTTTACCATTTTGATTGTCCAGCTTCTTACAAATTACATGGGCTTGCTATGGGGACTACCAGCAATACTGCATTTGAAACCCAGTGGCAACTGATACATGCCTCAAGAGTTCAATTCTGATAAGGGTCTTTCTCCACACATGCTGTTTTCCTGAGTGAAAGCAGCACTGGAGATTCATGGGAGGTGGGGCTGACAAGGCAAATACTGCCTCCCCGGTGCCATTTCAGCTTGACAAAACAGTACGGGAGGTATGAACTGAAATCACATCAGAGGATGAACATTTGCTCTAATGTGGGGCTGCATGTCTAGCTGTGGGGAAGTTGAGTTGGGTCAGAAGAAACCTAACTCGCCCAGTGCAAAGTATATTGTCTAGTTTGGGCCTCTCATTTAGGCCCCTATTTTAGATGTTTCTCTAGTTTTGTGACACTGTAGCACAAACATCAGCAAATGCATCAAAGCCCTATATAGCCATTCATGCAGTTCAATATTGCCAGCTCTGACTCACAGTGACTCTCAAGAGTCTCAGGCGGAGAAGCTACCTCCCTAACATCTGCAATCCTTTAACTGGAGATGTTGGAGATTGAACCGGGGACCTTCTGCATGCAAAGCAGATGCTTTACCATTGAACCACGACTCCCTCTCAGCCACATTTCTGAACGGCTGGCACTGCTTTCACAGCCTGCTCAGTGAACATGATCAAGTGCCAGGACACTGACTGACTGTTGTCGGCATTAATGAATTACCAAGCAACACTGCGATTTTAGGAGTCAAACTGCCAAGCTAAATGTGATGTTAAGAAATCTAAAAATGGATTTCCCACATTTTAAAAGTGGAAATAGCAGCTGTGCATGTTTGTGTGGGTGGGTGAATTTGAATCAGAGCCATGGCAGGGCACAGAGAAAGGCTTTCCCCTGTCCCATTTTCCTAGTCACAGCTGCCTTTCCTTGTTTTGCTATCACACAGAGCCAGTATATGAATACCTGTACATTTCATCCGAACAGGTAAATGGCAGCTCTGCTAGGGGGAGCTCTGTCCCATGACCATGATCTAAATTACACTTCTATTTCTGCTTTTAAAACCTGCAGGTATTCCATCCATGGATTGTCTGAGCCATATTCCTATGTTGCAGTGAATGCATGCACAACTTGCATGTATGTTTCTAAAAAAGAGCCAACGTGTGTTCACTTTACAAATGATTCTGGAACCAGTACCTGGGTAGGTGTGGGTTTTCTATCAGATTTCAGCTGTACATGCATTGAATGTAACTTAATAATTACTTAATAAAGCACAATCAAGTAGATGCTGTTTACAGATTGTATGCATGTTCACTGAAACTTGTGACCAGAGCTCTGTTCTCACGCCTACCTTAGACCAGAGGTGGGATCCAACCAGTTCTCACCACTTCTCTAGAAGTGGTTACTAATTTTTTCTGAGTGCCGAGAAGGGGTTACTAAAGCAACCTCCCTGCCCAATAGGGACTGGAGGTGCGTGTGTGCGGCGGCGCCACTGTTTGAATCCCACCACCATCGGAACCTGTTATTAAAATTTTTGGATCCCACCACTGCTTTAGACCCTTTTTAAATCTATTCTAATTTTTCTAAGGACTCCTGAATCCTTTAATTAAATCCCTTAGCTGTCCTCCCCCACTGAAACAAAAACTTGAATGTGTATAGTAAAATTTGCTCTCATATACCCCTCTTATCTCTTTATTCCCCCACCCCACCCCACAACTAAATCTGTATTGTAATATACTAACAGCCAGGGACGTCATCTTGGTATTCCACACAAAGAAAGGAAATGCCCCTGTGGCATGGGTTCTGTGGAAACAGTATCTCATATGCTGTTGAATTGTTCCCTTTATGAGAAAGATAGGAAGAAGCATATAATCCCCTCCCTGTACGGAAGTGAAGGCATAACAGATGATCAGAAGGTTATATATCTTTTAAATAGCCACAACCTTGATCTGTTGGAAGCGGTGGCTAAATTTTTAAACGGTGTTATATCAATGCGCTTGAAATTGTAAAACTTGTTTTAAATTTGTGATGTATATGCGGTTTATATGCCATTAAAGGTATTCGAAATTCGAAATTCATATACTAACAGCGCTATCCTACACAGAAGAACAATGAATTTATACTGGACTAACTCTGCATAGGATTGCACTGTAAATTAGTTGCAGTACTGTGTAATTTGGTTCTGGTGATAAAGGCCCTTGCAATGAGAGGAGGATATGTATAAGGATCTCAGGGTACCTTTGGCTGAGTTGTCTGATTCTCTTGTCTGCCATTGGCTGACAACTCAGATCCTACAGACAGACAAGCAGAAGGGAGTAAGGGAAAAGGACAGAAGAAGTGTGGGACCAGATTACAGAAGGTATCAAGCAAAGGGTAACAGGAGAGTCTAATGAAGAAGAGGGAACTGACCAGAGAACTGAGAAAAAATAGAGTGGGCACAATAGGAACAGAAACATTGCAGTTGGGAGAAGAGGAGGTACATATGACAAGGAGCTGAAGAGCTCAAGAAAGTTTGATCTGAAATAATAAGCCACATATTTGCCGGCAACCCTCTAATGGGGAGAATGAACTCTATGCAACAGGGACCACTCACTGTAAAGTGTCATGCGCACTAGTGGTGCTGTATAAATACGTTAATTTAATAAATTCTCTCTCCACCTTCCGAAGCCATGCTCTGACAGCACAGACTTGCAGCTAGTGATAAGTGAACATCCCCATGCTCCACTTGAAATTATTTGTCAAACACTAAAAAATGCTCTATCTCTAAAAAGTCATCTCCCACAAGTGGCTATTCCCTTCACTAAATAAGATTTGTGGTTTGGGGAAGAGATGGGGAGCAGCGGCAGACACTTTGGAAGTCATTTTAGGTTTCAAAATCCAAACATAGATTCAAAGCAGTTTGTGACCAACTTGAAAACTGATTGTGTGAGCTTTTTCAACAGGGTGTTTTCCAAGTCTGGCAGTCTCACTGCTTGTAACGAATACTATATTCACATTGCATAAAACAGCTGGATCTGGGTTGGAGGGCATGTCTTAGTGGTTTGCATGCAGAAGGTCCCAGGCTCAATCCCAAACCTCTTGAACTAGAAGATAGAACCAGATAGTAGTTGATGTGACAGACTTCTGCCTGAGGTGCTGGGGACCTGCTGCCAGCCAGTGCTGACCCTGATAGACCAAAGATGTAATGTAATGCCAGCATTCTCACTGGTGAGGGGAAGCTTCATGCGCTCAGAGCTAGGTAGCTCCTTTTGCTTGATTAAAATGAATGGTGATATATTTAATGCAGAATCTTCTTACCATGTGTGTCTGAGAACCAAAAACAAACAATATCTTGGTAAATGAGTGTCACATCCGTATGACTAGCACAGTAAGGGGGCACCATCCACAGGGGGAAATGAATGTAAGAAGGAGGGGTTTGATTCCACCTGTGTCTGCCAATCTTCTGCTGCAAATGCCTTTCAGCTGGTTTGTTTGTTTGTTTGTTTGTTTGTTTGTTTGTTTGTTTGTTTGTTTGTTTGTTTGTTTTACAGCATTTCTACCTTCTACCTTTCGGCCTTCACAAAGACTGCCAAGTCTGCTGACGAGTTAAATGAGTGAGCTTTAAGTGCTGTCAGATCACTTCAAACTTGTGGTGACCCTGTGAATCAATGAATATATACATAATAAAATCACATTTTAAACCATCCAATTCTGCCCAAAAATTCCAACAGATTTTCAAAATAATTAAAACCAGAGCTAAAAAAAAATAGATACAAAAGAATAAAAACAATTAAAACTCTGGGCAAGGAGAATGGATCACTAAGGGAACACCAAAGTAAGAAAAAAAAGGACTTCACCCACTGGTGGACAATTACTACATATAGGGACAGCAGTGGCATAATGCCCGGGGACCGGGGGCATCTTGCACAGGGCACACGCCAGAGTGGGGGCATTCCGGGGGCATTCTGGGGGTGTGGCAAGGGCACAGGCACACACGTGCCTCGGGCACAGTTCCCCCTTGCTACGGCTCTGGGGGACAGCCACATCTCTCTGAGGAGAGAGTTCCAAAGTGTTGGAGCCACCAACCTAATTTCAGAAGGTGGGGGGGTTACACCCGAAGCAGGGCTTTCAAAGATGACCATGGTGGTCAGATAGGTTTTGTGCCATGTTCACTGCTAAGCTCTTCCAGGACCTCACACTCCTGAAATAAAATCCACCTTGAACCAGAATGAAACACATCAAATTGACTCTTACCTTCTGAAAAAACGTCTTGGTACTCTAAACTGAACTAAGGTCGTCCTATTCTACACCTCCAAGCACAATGAATATAAAAGGGGTGCAAGTCTTTTCTCCCCATTCCACAAACCTTCATTGCTATGGCTGAAGCCTAACTTTTCTCAAAGCCTCCCCCCTCCTGAATGTTAGAATCATTAAAAAGTTTAACGTTTCCTAATACTTGAATTTGGGGGTTCCAGTGGGGCTGCATTAACAAGAATAAAAAACCAAGCACTGTTTTGCCTGTTCCAATTCAAGGGGTCTTTTCTAGAGAAGTACCTTTTTTCCTTTAAAAAAACCCCCAACAACCTGGATTTATTTCCAGCTACTTTTGTTTTCCTTGTGGGACCTTTGAAACACTATATTGCTACTTTTCATGTTTTTTATTTGCCCTTTGGAACAATAAAAGCTCAAAGGTTCATAAATATGCATTCTGTAAATGTATTATGCTGACAAAGTGTTGCTCAGATAGCTGTTTTTGCCTTCGGGGAATGAATAAGTTTACAGCAGGCTTAAACAACGGGTGGAAAGGAGAAAGGGAAGGCAGAAGAGAGCTGCGTCAGCGCAAGGGCTGAAAATGGAACAAAAAAGGTCTCTCGGATGTACCCGAAACTAAAAAAAAGAAGCAGCAAGAATGCTGTTGTCAAGAGCCTATAAGGAGAAAGGTGAGGAATGTAGCTTGCTAATGGCCTGGCATATCCATTGCTGTTATTTTAGTTTCTCTCCAAATTGTTCTCTTCCAAAAGGCCTGACTGTTAAATCAGCACAAACCCACAATTTAAACTTGCTAATTTTTTGCCAGCTAATTTTTTGCAGGGAAACTCTCTTTCCCTACATAGACTTTCGGGCACAGTCCAGCTTTCAGTAGCTCTAATCACCGAGGGCCACAATCTAGTTTTATTCCCCTCCGTGTTGTCAGACTGGCTGGTTGGAGCACCTGATTATCAGTTCAGAAGATGTTTGGGCAGGTGGAAGGGCAGCACATTTTCATCTCCCATCCAACCATTCCCAAAGGGGAAAAATTAGTTCTAAGTTTCCAGCACTGTTTGCTAATGAATGTCAGTGGACAGATACAGGTGAATGCCTCATTCCCAACAGCCTGGCTGTTAAAACGTACCATCCCTCTGGAATTCACTGCACCAGCCTGGCTTTAGGCTGCATTGATATGTCACATTAAACCAACATCCATGTGCTCCTTGTTCCTGCCTCCTCACCTTTCTCACAGAGAGCAATAAAGGAGCCCAAGTGTAAACCAAACTCATGATTTATAAACTGTAGGCACCCAGGTGAGTTTTCCCCTCCTGGTGGATTGGAAAACAGGCTTAAAATCCCGGCTTTTGTATGTGCCAGGTTCTGGCATGTGTACATAAAAGGTAACCAGTTTGTTGGAAGCAACATACTTTCATCATGCTTTGCATGAGAAGCGGGCTTGGGAAAGGTAGAAATGTGGTATGCGCGAACACAGCAGCAAGCCAGGTTTGAGCACAATAGATATCCGACAGACTGCAGTCAACTAAAGTCCTCCTAACTAAAGCTGTACAGGCAAAGAATAAACATTAATAATACTCAGTATTCATCTAATGCACCTGAGGTAGGAATGTACTGAACGCTCTCTAATTGTGACATTCACTTTGAGGTAGCTGAAGAGATAGATAAATGGGAAAAATACCATCCCTTGTTTCGTTTCCACTGCTGGTTGGTATCTTTTTGCCCTCCTGGCTCTCATTCCTTCTCAGTGCCAAGTTCTTTCTTATTTGCCCTTCTCGTCATTGGTTTCATTTGCTGCATGGAGCAGCAGTGGCGTAAGAGGTTAAGAGCTCATGTATCTAATCTGGAGGAACTGGGTTTGATTCCCCGCTCTGCCACCTGAGCTGTGGAGGCTTATCTGGGGAATGCAGGATAGCATATTTGATTCTTCCCTCTCCCATTTTGCACCATTTTGTGAGGTAGGTGACTACGAAAATGACTAGCCTTAAGTTTCCAATGAACCTCAAGGTCAAATGGTGACTTGAAGCTGGTTCTTCCAAGTTGTATCCCAGCAATCCAACCACTACAATGTGTTGGCTTTATTAATTTGTACACTATTCTGGCTCTTTGCTAGTACAAGATGTTCATTTTATACATTGTGGGTTGAACCCTTAGATCCATCAGAAGCAGGAATTAATCAATTGCCATCTCTTCCTTGTTCCCCTCCACTCCGGCAGTCTTTATCACCCTGGAAAAGTCAATTACTGAGGTCACAGGACCTACACAGGGTAATAACCACATTGGTCAGTAAACTGAAGTAGGAAAGAAGTGGGTGAAATTCATGGAGCTTGACTGACTGAAAAGGAAGAGGGTGAATTCTCCCTCCCCTTCTCCACTGCACCCTCCTGACCCGCATGATTGTTTTTCCTCACATGACCTTTGACCGTGGAAATTTTTCTTGGAGTCAGAAAGGAGGTGGGGGGGGACAAAGGAACAACCCTCTGTCCTTGCACTCAGGGATCACAGGATCCAAATCATTACAAGCAGACATGCAAACTCCAGCCACTTTGAAGCTTGGAATTTATTTAAGTTCTATGGTATTCAAAGGCTGAAAAGGAATATCAGCAGCAGATATTATGATGTTCATGTAGAACAAGATTTGGGGAGTGGTCCTTTATATTCTACTGCATTTTTGCATACGCAAAAAGTACTAAGTAGACTTGAGTTGTACACATATAGTTGAACTGTTCAATGAAAAATTGGCTTCCTGCTTGTCATCAAACAGAACCTTCAAGAGCCAGTGTGTTGCAGTAGTGTTGACTGATACTTGCCCGATATATCAGCCACAATCTATCAGTCTAACTTACCTCACAGAGGATAAAATGGAGAAGAGATTAATGATGTAAGCCGGTTTGGGTCCGCATTGTGGAGACAGGTGAGGTATAAATGAGTTAATTAAATAAACCTAGTGGAACCACTAGGAGTTCAAGCATCTCTATATTAGGATGCACCTTTGAAGTCCCCTTATTTTCAATGCAATGCATTTTCTTAACTCCACTTGAGCAAATATTGATATGGAAGGGAGGAGTAATATAAGAAGAATTAAGGGTTCTAACTTCTAGTAGCTGTGTTGATCCAGAGTAAAATCCCAAAACAAAATCCATGCAATTAATTTATTAGGATCAATCCAAAAAGCACTAACATGACAATTTTAGGAGTAAACATAGTGGATATTATTTAATATGAGTCTGATAAATGGAAAATAAAATATACAGGTGCACACGCTGGGTCTGTTGCCACAATCTCGTCTAGCAAAGCACAATTGACAGTCATTTTCCTGTCTTTTTATCCATTGTTAGACTTCTTTTTACCACTGAATAAGTGTTCCTTAATCAAAAGAATGGGTTCCACAAAGCCTTTGACATCAAAGGAGAGCTTTTTTTCCCTTCAAAAGCTATTACAGTATCAAAGACTTATTCTATGTGGAATCTAAGGTGAAGCTCTGGAACAATTCTTTTGGGATACAAATGAAAAATGTGGCATGCACATTTGCCAGAAGTATCTGATGCAATCAATTTATGGGGGGAGGGGGGAGGAAAAGGCATATGAAATGTTGATCCACACTTCCTTGATACATGTACATGTACATCACAGCTACTATTTTTCACTCTCCATTTTCTGTCACGTCCTCTAGACCACTTACTAACAATGTCTTACTAACAAAGTAAGTAACAATGTAAAGTTCTTACCATGTGCAAAAGCACCAGAGCCTATTAGGAAGGCATGGAAAGGAAATGACCTCCAGTGTGCTTTGAATTCCTATTGGAGAGGCAAGCCAAGCCATGTAAGAGCTTGCAAGAAGTGTCAGGGTAAAATAACAGAAGTGTAATAGCAATGACCAAGCTGAGATTGTCTGGTAAGGGCAATTGGAAAGGGTTGCTATTAACAGAATTGAAATATGTCAAAGCCCTTTATTGGAGCCTTATGCTCTGACTACTTGCACATGTTTGCCATAGCTAAATGCTGGTAATATGACATTTCCTCCCCCCCACTCCCCACACACAAAAATTATCCTTACAACACTTTGAGGCATTTTATTAATCAGCATATGTTGTATGATTTGCAAATTCCTATCCTGGAGGAATGTTACAGTCTGCACAAGTTGTAAACATGATTTTTTTAATATAGCATTGCTGATGAAATGAAAGAGGCTTGCAAGGAATGCAAAGATAGGTAAGAAGAAGGCCAGTACCCAAAGGAAAGGCTGTAGAACCTCTCAAATCTACTGCATGGAAGTCAGACAGGTTTTATGTTCTGCAATGATTAGGGTTGCTAACCTCCAGATTGGGCCTGGAAATCTCCAAGTATTACAAATGATCTCCAGACTACTGAGATCAGTGCCTTTGGATGAAATAACTGCACTGGAGGGTGGATCTTACAGTATTATGCCTCTCTGAGGTCCCTTCCTTCCCCAAATTCTGCTGTCTCCAGATTTCAGTCCCAAATCCTCAGGAATTTCCCAGTATGGAGCTGGCAACCTTAAGTCATACACTTCTTGTTGTAGTTGACAGGGAAAGTTCAGAGCTCTGCCTGTATATAAGGACATTGGAAAGGACCTGGGTGATATCAGAGATTGTGTATGTGTGTGTTCGTGTTCATTCATATTAGCCATACTGTCGGAATAACTCCATAATGGTCATAATTAGCGTTGCCAGCTCTGGGTTGGGAAATATATGGAGATTTTAAGGGTGGAGCCGGTGGAGAGGTGGGTACAATTCATAAAGTCCACCCTTCAAAGCAGCCTTTTAATTCAGGCAAACTAATGTTGGCTGTCTAGAGATTAATTGTAACAGGAGATTTCCAGGGGCCACCTGAAAGTCAGCAACCATAGCCATTTATTTATTTATTTATTCATTCATTCATTCATTCATTCATTCATTCATTTAGCGCCCACCCCCAAAGGGCTCAGGGCGGTTTACAACATATAAAATTCAACAAGATAAAACCCAATGATTGGTGCGCCCCCTCCTTTCGTTCTCCTCCTTAAATCTTGTGGTCCCTTTAACATCAATGGGACCCACCATTCCCCCCCGTTGTGAGGGTTTTGATGTTGGATGCCGATAACTACTGTATATTGAAACGCTGTATCTTAATGGGTTTTTAGTATTTAAGATTAATGGAGCCTATATTATATATATATTTATATTTTGTATTTTGTTTATGTGACTATCTGTTATATTGTTGTTTTTTATGTTGTGCACTGCCCAGAGCCCTTCGGGGGGAGGGCGGTATATAAAACCAATTAATAACAACAACAACAACAACAATAACAACAATAACAACAACACAAATATAAAACCATTTAAAGTTAATAAATTAACAAATACAGTACAAATACATCTACCCTAACCATAAGTAGATCTCTAGTACTTTGCCTGGTAGTATTCATCTGGATTTCATTGAATTGGTTGCACCTTTTGATGGGGATGTGATAATGCTTTCCCACCTAGGGCTATTAACTACTGTACAACATGTTGGTTACAACTAGAGGTGGATTGGGGTCAGAATATCAAAAACATTCATTTTTTATGTCCACTGAATGACAAATATTGACAAGTTAATGAACAAACTGTATAAATACTGTTAATGAACAAACTGTATAAATACTGTCTCTGTTCCTTTTAAATCAATGGGACTTTTTATACATGTTGAATTTGTCCTAGTTAGCCCTTTTGTGTATCCAAAAGTGAACATATCTTACCATGACATGACTCTAAAGATGTCAATCATACATGGAAGCGAAACATTAGGAGCAAAAACTACCAGTCCGTGGTCACATAGCCCAGAAAACCCACAACAGCCAACCCTGGACTTCCTTGGTGAACTGGCCTCCAAGTACTAACCAAGATCTGATATTAGGCTAGCCTGGACCATTCAGCAACCAGAAATAGCTCCACCTGCTGTTGAAAAACTGAAAAGCAAGAGATTGTCAACCCTAATGGTCAGAAAGGTCGTGGACAATGTCAAGCTAACAGTGTAACTGGTTGTCATTCCTGGCTGATGGGCTTTATTCACCTTGGTGAGTCACAAGCAGACTTTTCAAAGTAGAAGGCTGTATTGGATATGTTTGAATGTTGGCTTTCATAGGTCCCCCAGATTATTACCTCATGATAAATTTTAATTTCCCTTCATCGTAGGAAAAGTTTTATCTCTTTGTTATAATTCTGTGCTTAGAATTTTCTTAACCTTCTGACTACTTCTCACTTTGTCCAGCAGAACATAATGGAGACTTCTTCTTTGCTCCTTGTAAATGAGGTTTGCAAAAAAAAAAAAAAAGCTTTTTGATTGCCTGAAGATCTAAAGGTTAGAGGCTAATAAAGGTTTCATGGGATTTGGCCCATAGTTGGGTCAGAGAGATGAGTTTAGTCTATAAAAATTTCTGCATGTCCCCTGATGCAATTTTCCTGCACACTGCCAGAGAAGACAGGTTAAGATATACTGGCCTCAAACTATACAGGGATTTAAAGGTGAATACCAGCACCTTGCACTGGGCCAAAAGCAAATTGGGAGCTGCTGTACATGGAACAAGGAGCAGCAGTGGCGTAGGAGATTAAGAGCTCATGTATCTAATCTGGAGGAACCGGGTTTGATTCCCAGCTCTGCCGCCTGAGCTGTGGAGGCTTATCGGAGGAATTCAGATTAGCCTGTACACTCCCACACACGCCAGCTGGGTGACCTTGGGCTAGTCACAGCTTCTCGGAGCTCTCTCAGCCCCACCTACCTCACAGGGTGTTTGTTGTGAGGGGGGAAGGGCAAGGAGATTGTAAACCCCTTTGAGTCTCCTGCAGGAAAGGGGGGATATAAATCCAAACTCTTCTTCTCTACTTCTATGATATACTCCAGTCACCATACAGTACCAACAGTAGCTTCTGAAGAGTCCTCAAGGGCTGCCTTATATAGAGCATACTGCAGCAATCTAATCTAGATGTCACCAGGAAATGCATCACAGTGGCAAAATCTTTCCTGCCCAGGAAGGGCTGCAGCTGACTCAAAGTTGGTGAAAAGCACCCCTGGCTATTGCTGACGCCTGATTCTGCAACAGCGGATCTGGATCTAATAGTACTCCCAGCTTATGAAACTGCTATGTTTCGGAGAAGTCCAACCACATCGAAAACAGTTGGCATCTCAGTTCTTGGGTCAAGCTTTCCTCCACCAATTATACCTCTGTTTTGTCAGGATAAAGTTTCCACTTTTTAGCTCTTATCTATCTATCCTCATGCCAAAGGCAGAAGCTGCACTTAGCAGAGCTGGGTGGGTTGGATACACCCCAGCCCATTTTCGCTCTCCCTGCTGAGAAACAAAAATTCAGCAGAGGAGCACTTGCAAAGACCTTCTGAAGTTTAGGCAGCTTCAGGCATTAAAGGACTAAGAGGCCAGTTTTTTAAAAAAAACACATTGGCAGTCCTTATTTATTTACACTCTTAGGCATTAAATATGTTTAGGGAAAAATAAGTGTCATTTGAATGAGAAAGAATGGATGTGAGATAGCTTTTCGCTGAAGGAGAGCAGCTGTTTTTGTTCAGGACAGTGAACTATATATTCTGTGTTTCTTTACTACAAAACATTATACGTTCTAAAGCAGTGGAGTCATTAGATCAAAGCTGGATCTTGCAGATTCGTTATGGAATTCTCACCTCTTAAAGCTGTCTGGACTCAGGACTACTGCAGGCACAATTAGATCTGTAATCTATTTAGTTTTACAGGGGCTGACTTTTTTTAAAAAAAGACTTTTCTAAATAGAAACAAGACTTGAGAAATCAGAAGTTCACTTCAGTCTGGGACAGCAACTCAAACCCTAGAATTGACTGCCACAGGAAATGTGTGCTGAGGGAGACTTTACTAGTATTGGCTATATAGGGGATTCCTTAATCCTGTACTTAAAGTTATAATTAGGAAAAGGACCATCTGAACAGATGGTGTTGTTTAATATACTCATTAATGATGTGGAAACAGAGGGTGAACAATTTGCAAGTGACATAATTATTTAGGATAGATATAATTAGAGGAAAATGGGTCTTAAAAGCCAAATGAACGGTTGGGTAGTATAATGGCCAATGGGGGGCTGGGGAGGGGAGATCAGTATTGATCAATTCAAAGTGGTGTGTATAAAAGCATTAATTGGAGCCACTTGTATCCAGCGCAGAGATCCAAATTGGTTATACCACAAATCAAAGTAGAGAGGCTGACCTTATTGTGCTACAGCTCAGTAAGCTTGAAGCCTGGTTTAAATATGAATCCAAGCAGGTTGAAATTGAACATACATGCACAGATTCTGTGCAACCCATATAATGTTATTTAATTGGAGTTGCCTGCATCTGTGCATACAGCTCTAGCATGCTGAGGATCTATGGCTTGAACACTGGTTGCTCTGGCTTGCTAACTTTGCCTGCACATATCCAGGCCAACCTTATGATCACTGTGTTCCACAAATGAAAATGTAAAGGAATCTTGGGGGAAAATACATCATGACCTTCCACCATCCGACCCTCTACACAGAGAATTTGGAGACCTGTAATTAAGGGAGGCATTGAGCGATTTCCAACAACATCCTCACTGGATCTCCCGAGATTCTTTGTGGAAAGCCATGACAGTTAAATGAAGCTGATGTAGGTTTGCAGAGTAGCAGCTCTAATGGCCCTCATTTGCCTGGTCTCACAAGAGCCGGGAAGATAAGAAGGGCCAGTACTCGATTCAGATCTCAAAGGAAGAATGCAGCTGTTATGCAAAGAAAGGCAGTGGCAAACTACCTCTGCTCATCTCTTGCCTTGAAAATCTCATAAGAGGGAACTTTGCAGGATTGCCAGGAATCCATTGTGACTCAACAGCATTTTATTCAAGTTTGTAGTAAGTAAATCATCCTCAAGAAATATCTATTGAGATGCTGCCACAAATGATAGTCTAACTGTTACTTCACAGACATAACAGAATTTGACTTTTTTTGGTAGTTGCCTGTGGAAACAGCAGCTACAGGATTCTCAAGTAAAACTAAGAAATGCTGCTGATAGGAAAGTGTGTCCTTGGTCCAGGGCTATTTTATGGTACTTTATAGAATTTTGTTAATTTACATTTTTTTGGTTTGATGCACTTTATGCTGTTATTCTGCTCTTGCTAGTTAGTATCATTACAGTGTTAATGTTTGGATGTGATCTTTCTAGAGCCCACTCAGACATCTTCAGAATACAGCAATACTATAAACATTGAAAGAAAGAAAAGATAGATAATCAGAAATCTCTTTTCTCTATGAAGCTGGATAGTCAGACTACAAGGTACAATTGCTGCCATATTTTTAAAAAATGGCTGACAAGTGGAGCTTTTTCCAGGGCCCAAAGGATGGATATTTGATAGTATCTGGCATTTGTGAAGCTTGTTCTCCTGACCTGGTAGGTCCAGGGTAGCCTGATTTTGTCAGACTTTGGCAGCTATATAGTGTTAGGCCCTTTCCGCAAGGGGCCAAAAACGGCGGCCTGGGGACGGCAAAAACGCCGCCCCCAGGCCGCCGTTCACACAGGCGGCGTTGCTGAAACGCAGCAGCGCCGACCTGGCTCTCCTTCCCCTCCCTCAGGGCGGTGTCAAGCCGTCCTCAAAAACACCCGTTTAAAGGGTTGTTTTTGAGAAAGCAGCGTGTTCCCGGCGGTGCGGTGCGAACAGCACCGCCGAGGACACGCTGTTTCCCCCATCCCTCTCTTACTTACCTGCAAATTGCGCCCGTCATGCCCTGCTTTGTCTTCCCTAAGCCCCGCTTGCGCTGTCACTCCGACCCCTGGAGGTCGGAGGGCAGTGTGGCGGCCGTGCTTCTGAAGACTGAACTGAAGGCGACGAAGATGAAAGTAAGAAGAAGGGCAACTACTGGAAAGCGGCTTCCTTGCAGCTTGCCGGCAGAATTCTTGCCGGTGTGAGGGCGCCCGGAGGCCTGTCGGAAAGGGCCTTAGTATTTGAATGTGAGACAACAGCAAACCACCTTTGAGAACTATACAGGCTCACCACAAGTTGGTTGCAATTTAAAAGCTCTATCCACCTTCATGTAGCCTGTTGAACGCTTCTCATACTCCCTTATCCAAAGTGAACACACCCATCATTTCTGCCTAGTTTTGTGTGCTAGATAAAAATCCCTACTTGTGCCATGAAAGTTCACTGTTGATCTTTGGCCAGTTAGGTAGCACAAGTCGGGGGGGGGGGAGGGCAGCTAGCTACACCACGGCCTGTGACAGCACAGCCACGGTACGAACAAACCTGCCCCTAAGCAGCTTGCTGAGCTGTGGCAAGCAACCTGACAAAGATGCTCCCCCAACCCCTATTGAACATCTTTATGTAGCTGCAAGGACTTCGCCTACATTTTGCCCAGGAGCCCCTGTGCTGGAGGTACACCAGAATGTGTGGCCACTGCCCCAGTGCCCATGCAGGACGTTGCCATAACACTCCCCAACACCAGCATCAGTGCTCTGGCACTGTCATAAATGCCAGTGCAATTGCCCTTTACACCAGCACTAGGTCATGCCACCTCCTGACCACTTTTGGCCCCCATCGTTATGAATTGAGCTGACAATCTCTTAGCCTAACCTTCCTCACAAGATTGTTGTGAGAATAAATGTAAGAATGATGTAAGCTGCTTTGGGTTCCTTTTAGGGAGACCTTACCTTTCACCAAGGAATTCAGGGCAGCTTCATTTCATCCTCACACCTCTGTGAGGTAGGCTAGGCTGTGTATATGACTAACCAAGCTTTTTATAGCTGAGTGGGATATGATTTTATCTCCAGTCACTCTGTCTAGTACACCACAGTGGCTCATCCACTTGATATCATACTTGGCAACTCTACTGTATGTGTGTTTCACCTTCTGTAGCAAGATTAGACAGGGCATTTTCTACCATGATGTGTTTCTGGAATTCCTTCCCCATTCCTAATCACTTGGCCCCGAGCCTTTCAGGCTTTTGGCATCAGCTCAATTTTTTTTGTTTCATTCAAGTTTCTTGCTGATGTGCCTTTTGGTTGGCCCATCTGTCATACGTTAGTATTACCTTGTGTCATCCTAGCATTTTAACATCTTTACATTTCACCATCTTCTACTCCTGCAGCTTGTTAGCACCTTTATTGCCTCTGCAGCTTACTGAATTATTTTCATTATGGACTCCTGGCTCTACTCTTACTTCCTGGTGCATATTAATGGTATAGACATATTGAAACTATTAGTGTTTCCTTTTTTTGATGTTTTATTGAATTTATTTTTTATTTTGTTTTGTCAGCCATCTCAGGAAATATCAGTACGGGATGCTGGAGATAAATATTTTAAACAAACAAACAAACAAACAAACTATCTTTGAAGGATCCAGTAAGGGAAGTCAGCAGTTTTACACCCAGAAGTGCAGACATGGCTTAGAAAAAGTGCCATGCCTAAAGGCAAGTTCATAACTGAGATTATCAGTCCCACTTGGGCCCTCGCCAATTGCTACTAAGGCTTAATTGGCATCTATGTTCAGTGTCAATGCTCAATGCCTGTAACTGGACCATATGAAATAGAGACAGAGCCTCAGAGAACGCTTTTCTCTCACAACTAAATTATCTAGTGACATGGGTTTAAGAGATTAGAGAGAGAAGCTTTCCAGGGGTGGTAGGTTTCCCAATTTCTTTCCCTAAAAAGCAAGCATTTCTCTGGGCTGCAACACATGCTTGGTTGAAGGAGATCAAGTCAGCACTTCTTGAAGAGGATATTGTGGTACATGCCTAGTATTTACAAAACTCCACAGCTCTTCAGCATCACAAAATGTCAATAAATCAATTTGAAACTGTATTGTACAATACATTGGGCTGCATCTTATGAATCCATTTTGCTTGTAGAGGTCCTCTGACAGGATATACCTGGGGTCAGAGAAAGCCTCATTCTACCAGTAGAAAGCACTAGCAAAATGGGTTCATAGGATCCTACCTATTATTACATGCCTTGAACTTGCAGGACATGGTATGATGCATCCCGAGGCAAATTGAAAGGTACAAACAAGGTAGCTGCAGGAATTTATAGGGCGTCTCATTCTTTACTCTCCACAAGTTCCTCTTTTACTTCCTTGAAAGCCCTACAGCCTCTTTCCTTTCCCTGTTTCCTTCTTTTCTTCCCATCTCCTCGCCAGCCTCCCTTTACTCCCCATCTTCAGCTTTCTGTTCTTCCCTCTCTTGACAGCCTCTCCTTGGGAAAACTCAACATGGTGTTGGCCACAGGGTCAGGCCTAGTTGCACAGTAGGGAACCTGAAGAACTAACAGGGAACATCTCACTTTTCTTTCTGTCTCCTTCCCCATACTATTTCCTCTTTCCCTTTTCCTAGCTAGCAGCCTCCATATCCTCACCTTTCCTTGCTTTTCACTCACCCATGAACCAATTATTTTTCCACCATTTTCAGCTATATTTATTATTTATTTGATTTATGTATGTACTGCTCTTCTCACAAAGGGGACCAGAAGAATCTTACATTATTCTCCTGTAAGGCTTGAAAGCTATAAATGCAGTTGTGGTTGCTTAGCAATGACCACTGAGGCCTTTTGTACCTTAAAGCTACAAGTGCTGCTTCTATAATTTTATAATTTTATTATTATTTTTTAATTAAATTTCTACCCCATCCTTCCCAACCAAAGCCAGGCTCATGGTGGCTTACATACAAAGATAAAATATATTGAGTATAAATAATATAGTAAAATACACTAAAATGATCAAATACAACAACACCTCCAGATGGCGAATCTGGGAGCAGGCACACATTGTAAAAAGTACCTATTAGAAATTTGCTAGAAGTTTGGGAAGCTGGCCAGATGAGCAATTGGACTGTGGGTGGCCTCAACCCAAACCCCAGTGGAACGTCTCTACCTTGCAGACCTTGTGGAACTGGTTATGGTCCTACAATGCCATGGTATCAGCCGACACAGAGTTCCACCAGGCTGGAGCCAGAGCCAAAAAGGCCCTGGGCCTGGTTGAGGCCGACCAAATGTCTTTGGGGCCAGGGATCACCAAGGGATTGCTGTCAGGGGAATGAAGACACCTCTGTGGGAAATATGGGGAAATGAGGTTTGCAGGTATAAGGGCTCCAGACCGCTCAAGGCATCATAGGGGTTTTTTAATGACTCCAATGTATTTAGCGGTTTTTAAAGATTTCATATTTGTCTGTAAAACCAGAGACTTTATGAGGTTTGTAGAATGATATGTCTTGTCTGTCCGTGGCTCCAGTCTCTGGATTTAAGTATCTACAGCTAGGGCCACATTTAGAATTGGAGATATTGATGTGTGGCTAAAACCCAAAGGGAACATGATGTTCTCTTCCCAGCCCTAAAAAGCTGCTCTTGAAGATCAAGGAAGCCTCCTGTTATTCAGTCCAATACAGCATAAGGGACTGCAAGTGGAAAGAGAAATCAACCTAGACCCTATGTGTGCAACAAAATGATTAGGTGTGCGCAGTTGTAGATTTCAGCCATTTAGTCTGAATATTCTTCTTCTAAGGACAATTATTTTAAGGACATTTTAAAGTGAGGCACAAGCATGAATTCCTTTTTATATCCCGAAGTAGAGCAGAAATGTTTCCGATATGCCTCCTTGCAGGGGACAGTCATCAGACTGTGCACATAAATTGTTTCAAAGGACTAATAAATCTCCAAAGACTCCTTCATGGATTAAGTGTCGAGAATGAAATATTGTATTTTGACTTTGGTAGGACATTAAATAATAGTGAATATAAAAGACAATAATTGTGATCCCTGAAAAATGCAATTAATTTTGCTGCTGTCTTTGGAAGCCTGTTCATTTATAACCAATAGATTTCTATAGGACACAAGAAATTCCAATAAAAATATAAACTACTTATTTTAAATTAACAATGTGGTTGCATGTCACATGTATTTATGAGGTAATTCAATTAGACAGTTTTTACTTTAAACAAGTTTGTGCACAGTATTTATAAGACAATTGCACAAAACTTCGTTGTGTTGCAAACCCAGAAGAAAATCAAATTGGGATGCACAGATTAATTGCGATTTAGGACACACACACACACACACACACACACACACACACACACACACGACCAGGATTCATCTCATTCTGTCCTGTCGTTGTGACTGTAGGATTCAGAAGGAAAATGAACTCATGAAGCAATTTTCCTTTTCTGCATACATGACAGGAAAACAGCTCTGCATATATAGGACAGATCTCACCAGTTCAGCACACCTTGTTTTCTCATTCTTGATCTTTCAGACCGCAGTCTTCAAGTTCCTTTAAAAAATCACACGCTAATGATGAGGAATAGAAACCTGTCTAAAAATAAAAGCTGAGCATAGGACTGAATGGTGTAATACAAGGAGCCTGCTTTTGAAAAGGCATTTCTGTATGGAAGCAACTATTATGTGTGACTAGGTCTTTATTGTAGTAAACAATATTTGTTCTTTAATACTAAGGCAACTAGAGGCAGTACTGGAGATTAAATGGCCTGGGCTGCATGAAGAATGTTAAAAGGCATGTGCATGGAAATATTTGATCCGTAAAACTATTCTATCATCAGTAACAGACATTCACTTGTGGGCATGGGGTTAGTAGTACTGCGTAGTGGTGAATGTCTTTATAAAAACATTTCTAGGTATGAAAGTTATTCTGCCCTTTGAGAGAAATTTAATTGCAGGAAGGCTGAGCATTCCGTAACTTGGGGGTATCAAAAAACAGTGCATGATAGAGGCAGAATTTACTTTACAGGAAACCTCAACTTTCATTTAAAATAAAAATGCAAGTTTTTAGGCCTTACAATTGTGAAAGTAATACAGGAACATATTTGGGAGCTGCAAAGGAAAAGTTCAGAAGGCAGAGGGCAGAGCTACTATGCCCTGCATAGCTCCTTTCCATGTTGATGCTTAGCAACCCAGAATAAATCAGGCAAAATTGTATATACACCAGTAAAATACACAACAATAGGAAATTATGCATTTGTTATCAATTTGGATAATGTATAACAGGCAATGTTCCATGTAAGTTGCAGCCACCATATTAGTACCATGCAGATTAGAGGCTGCCCAGCAGGGGGAGCTTTCCTGGGCAGCTCAGTTCCACGCAGCATTTTCAGACTGTAGCACAGTTCTGGGCGATGCTTAGAGGAAGTGTTGATACCAGGCCATAGAATTTAGGTGGTTTCTTGGCACAGAGCTTGGATTGTCTGTGTATAGAATTTTATTTATTTTAATTCAGGGTACACACTGGCCTTTCTGTAGCTGAGCTAATAAGGGTGTTACCACTGCACAAACATGTATTATTAATGCATGGGATTTTGCACCAATGATGTTGTAATGCCCACTAGTGTAATGCCTCTTCCATTGTCTGTGGATGACACTTCCTGGCAGCCTCTGCCTAGCATAGCAGGCAAACATGGCCCACCCATACAAATTGCTGCCAGGAACCAAGACCCATTACACACCAGATCAAATGTTATTTCCTTCAAGCAGAAGATTTTGGACCACCTGAATTGATTCTTTTAAAATAAATAATAAACAGGCAGACATACAGATAGATAAAGAACTCAGGTAATGTATTCAAGAACAACTCTACAGAGCCATGGACTGGCTGTTTCTGGAAAAAGAATGATGGTGATTTAATGACTTTTAAACGATTCCAGCAAGGCTGCGTTGAGGAAATGTTAAGCTTGTTTGTGTTTAACAGTCCAATCTGAAGCAGAATTACACCCTTCTAAATCCATCTAAGTAACTGGATGGGGTGCTTAGGATGAGATTGCAGATAAAGACGTGTTATAATGTTTTCATACAAAAATTTCAGCGTTTTTAAAAGTTCAAAACAAAGTTCAAAATAAACAAAATAAAAATACGTGCAATTGATTACTTTAGACCCAGAAGAAACAGTAATGTTTCCTAATCCTGCTGAAGCAGGGTGCAAGAAAGCAGGGGAAGTATCAAAGGGCCAATTTAACTCAAATAAATCTGGTGCCATGAAGGATTTTAGTTGCAGTGTTAAGAATATATAACAAAGAACTGGAAAGGCTGCCATCCTTTCATGGCTGGGATTTGATTTACAGGGTTAGCGGTCAGACTGACAATTGAAATCAAACTGCATGCCAGTTTCTCAACACTCCAGGCAAGTGGGTCAGTTCTTCCGATTGGTTATCCCAAGGGAGAAGTAAAGGGTAGGGGGGAGAACATATTGTGGCGAAGTACACCTGTGCTAGCTGTTGGATCAATAGCCTCTATCAGCAGGGCTCTATTTAATGAAGCCCGAACTGGTGTCACAGGCCTGCTAACAGCTGCAAGTTAACACCGATACCAATAGAAATGGCCTGCGAGTCCAAATAATTGCTTCATATTTTTCCCCCACAGAAGAGATTTATGAGCAGATCATAGCATGTGCATAAGAAGAGCAGCTGTCAAACTCTTGGAAGTTTGGGGGGGGGGGACTCTTGTGTCATAAGGAGAACATGAAATACAGCACCAAAACAATAGCTTGGATGTTAATGGATTGGTAACTTTTTTGTTCACACCACATAGATCACCATTAAAAAAATCTTAACTATTCATATTTATACAACATTTCCAGAACACAGTCCAAAGTCCCACATCCAAGAGGCCTTGCTTTGGCTTCTGCGAGGGAAAATGCTCTGTATTGGCAATAGAGATCCCCTTTTCTACACCCAAAGGAGTCCCTCCTAAAGATAACAAGAAGCTGCAATGACCACTCTGGTGGATATTGTAACCACTAGGTCATGGCCATAATTTTCACAGTGCATAACCAGTCTAATTAATTTGTAGTTGCCACAGACCTATGGGCTAACATCATTATTTCCACCTTATAGACATGAAACTAAGGCTAAGGAAAGGATTCTCAAGCTTTCAACCTGTGGAGAACTTTTTACATCTTGACATACCTGCCAAGCAATTTCTGCTAGAAACCAGAATGTGTTAGAGACTGTAAATAAGATGTGTGCTGGGGGATTACCCAGATCTCATGGCCGTATCACTTGAACAGTGAGTGTGATCCACAATATACCCAGTACACTCCTACAGTTATGTTTTGAAGGAGCCAAAGGAGTTTTCATGGGCCCCAGTGCTAACTGGAAAAAGCTGAATTTTTTTTCCGGCTTTTTCAGATGCATAATTTTTGTGGAACATTAGGAGGGGGGCAATTTTTTGAGGCAGAATGACCAAACTTGCAGCATAGCTATAGATGACTTTCCTTACAAGACCCCCAAGTTTGGTGCATTAGGAGCCCATAAAATTGAATCCCCTGACCCAATCTTCACTAAACCTAGGGGTTCTTGTTAGGAGAGGTGCCAGCAGTTGTGCCTTTACCTCAAAAAATAACCCCGTAGATGACCATAAAGTTTCCCCATTAAGTTTCCCCATTAATTAACATAGGAGCTATTCTCTTTGCATTTACGGGGAACAGATTCATGTTACACTATAGTAAATCTTTTCAGGCTTTGGAAGGAGCTTATTTTCAAGGTGGAAGCACACATTTTTCAGCAAAGTTACAGGTGCTTCTCCTTATAAGAGTTGCCTGTGGGTCCCAACTGCCAGGGGCCCCCAAATGGAGAAAAATTGGACAAAACTCAGGAGCTCTTATAAGAAGCATCTGCAGCTATACCAAAAATGTGATGCCTCTACAGAAAAAAAGCTCCCAAGAGCCCCAAAGGGTACAATGTTGCTAAAAAATAATGTCCTACCATTGCGGAAATGGTGGGAAAATTTGTCTCAACTCCATTCTCTGGTCTAAAATTGCTTGACTCCAATCAAGCAGTTTTAGACCAGAGAATTTAGCTGAGACAAATTTTCTGACCATTCTTACAATGGTAGGAATTTTTTTTAGCAACACTGCACTTTTGGGGGAGTATGTGTGGGCCTCTGGGGAGAGCTGTTTTTCCTCCCAAGAACCCTGTGATAACTGTGGGACATAAAGGGAGGTAATGTTTAGGAAGCATATAAGCAGCAGATGAAAATTCTCAAGTGGAAAGAATATAAGAGAACATAATTTGTGTATAGGAAAGAGGATGTAACTGAGAGTCATTAAGAAGTCAGTATGGGTTTGTGTTGTCTTATTGTAATTGTTGTGTGTTACCTTACTGATGTTAAGTTACTTGGAAAATACATAATAAAAATTAATATAAAAAAGAATTCCACTTAGTCACCTATATGTAATAAACAGAGGCAATGCTACCAGGGGACAGGGTGTGTCCGTTGCACCGGGCGCCCCCTTGTGGGGTGCAAAAATTGCAGGTTCATTTGTGTTTCTTTGGTATTTTTTAGCGTTTTTTTTTTCAGTTTTTGGGCTGCAGGGGACGCAGTTTTTAGGCTAGCAGCACCAAAATTTCAGAGATTTTTCAGGAGACTCTCCTAATGATACCACCCAAGTTAGGTGAGTTTTGGTTCAGGGAGTCCAAAGTTATGGATTCCCAAAGGGGGTGCCCATCCCCCATTGTTTCCAATATGAGCTAATAGGAGATGGGGGCTACACCTTTGAAGGTCCATAACTTTGGACCCCTTGAACCAAACATCACCAAACCTGGGTGATATCATCAGGAGAGTCTCCTAAAGATACTCTGAAATTTTTGGTGCTGCTAGCTTAACAATTGCATGCCTGACAGCAGGCACCCTCCAAATTTCCCCAGATTCTCCATTTAAATCCATCCCCTTCGGCATGGATTTAAAGGGAGAATCTGAGGTCCCCAGTTTAAGGTGGATTTAAAAGGAGAATCTGGGCTCCCTAGCTTAACACCATTGAAAGTGGTGCCCAGTGGCTGCCCATGGGGGGGGGGGGGCAAAAATCAGATTTTGCACCGGGCTCCATTTTCCTTAGCTATGCCTCTGGTAATAAATGAATGGGGGGGGGGGAAGTCCGTATGGGTTACATGATGCAGATCACATGACTGAATGTAAGGTTTTTTTTAAAAAAAAACAGGCACAGATCCGAAAAGAGAGCAGTTGGCTAAAAGATATTCAGAAATGAGATAGTTGATAGTATTAAAAGGTCGGGAGGAGGATGGAGAATAGTTCAGTGAAAAGCAGGAAACAGAAGATGGTGTTGAGTCAAAGAAGAGATGTTGGAGTCTGATTAATTTTCAATTGGACAATGACTACTGCCTGTGGTAAGGACTTGAGGGAAAGGAAACATGCTGTTTCAACATAGTCCTGGAAAAAAGGGTGGAAAGCAATGCAGAGCCAGGGGACAAAGTCCAGAAGAAATATGTGTGAGGAAGCACATGGAATGTGTTTTTCTATCAGTAAGGACAGAGGAAAAAGTGAAATCAGCCATTGTCCTTTCATTGTGCATAGACTAGTATCTGGTTAAGTTTCAATTGATATAAACTGCTTGAAAAGTTGGGCATTTTACCCTTTGCTGTTTGTCTAATACAGCTCTAAATCCCCAAACCCCTCCATTCTCTGTGTTATTCACCCAGTGAATATTGTAAGTCTTCTTTGCTATAGTTATGATTCTTCTAAGTGGCACCTAATGCATTGTGGGCAAGGAATAAAGTTAAATAATTGTATCTATAACAAGGGAGAATGAGTGCATATCCATAATTACAAAAACGGAAGGATACATTATGTTGCAGGAGGGAATAGCTGCTGATCCCACAAGATTGTTATCTGTGCTGGTATAAAAAATGTAATAATGGGTAAGTTGTGTAGGAATGACAACATGACAAGGGGAAGACCCACGATGTCATCTGGTTTGGCTTTCAAAACTAGTGTAGAATGTGAATCCTTCTACAAGGTGAATAAACAAAAGATTTCATACACACACAGAGAGAGAACATGTGTATTTAGAAGAACATTTTTATAAAGGGAATATGTCTGTAGTTTCATTGAAATGGTGCAGGCGTTCCTTTGTAATAAAAGGAACAGGACTGTAGGCTATTCCAACGTTTATTGTATTACCCTGCTCTTACTGTATTGTCTTCTGTTAATTCCATTTTCTGCATTTATCATGTCTGATAAATACTACCTTCTTTTTGTGTTGCTTTTTCTAACTTTTGTCCTAATGGCTGGTCCCACACAAGTCACCTGAAATGTTTTTAAAAGTTTTAGATCTCCCCAAACAACACAATTTTTGTTCACACTTGAAACAATTCCTGGCTGCCATTTTCTGTTTTTCCATTTTCCCCCCCAGTGAGTGGACAAATTGGTGTTTTTATGCCGCTGCAATTCCTTGAGTCTTCTGTGAAGATTAAACCACCAATAATCTCAAACAATGCTCTGAAATGCTCCAAAAACAGGAGAAGGCAGCCAAGGAATGAACTCACAAAATGACCTCGATGAGGCAGTGCAGGGAAGGCAGAAAGGCTGGGTAACGTCCTAATGGGGCAGCACAGGCAAATGAAGCCTTTTAAAAAATGTCTCAGCCAAAAGAATCACTAGAAAAGAGGATGCATTTAAAATGCTTTAAGGCTGCAAATAAAACATTTTTGGGAAAACACAATGCAGAACTCCTTGGAGGAAATGTTTCATTTCCTGCCCCAAAATGTTTTAAAGTGTCTGTGTAGAAAGGATCATTGTCTTGTTTATTGGATGTCTTATACTGTCCGATTACATTACTTCACATTGATCCGTCTCGAGTCTCTGTAGGAAGATGGGCTATAAATAAAGCAAATAAAGAATGTTTTCTGAAACTGTTACACAGGAATCAATGGATTAGGACGGAATTGTTATAGGACAGGTTAAATAAGCAGCTCTGCAAAAGAAGAAGAGAGATCCCATTTATAAGCTTGGGGAAGAAGGAAGTAGAAAAACAGTTAAAGGCCAGTTAAAGAATGACAGTTGAGGAAAGACTGCTGGGCATAGGACAAAGATATAAATGTACTAGGTAGGCCTGTGGGGGAAATTGTTATGAAGCCCAGGAAATCAGAGGAAGGTTTTAACTGTTAAAAGACATTACCAGGCAGATACAATTGCAATTAATAGTTTCAGGTATATAATATCTAGAGACAACAGTTAATCAAAATGGGAGAGAAATATATACAAAGTAGTAGGTGTAGCCCTGTAGATATATTATGATCACATGTTCAATCAAAGTGCATAGGGAGGGGGGAGGTTGTGAAAAGTATATGACTAGAGGTACCATCTTCCCTAATCAAGTACGGCGCTTTTCAAATGTTCCAGTCATGATGAGGGAGCTTATATGTGTGTATAGTTGCTCCGTGTATGGGCACTGTGTTCACCAAGTGGGGATCAAGGCCTTCTATGTGCATTAACATGCATGGGGGGAAGGTCATGTGTACTGAATTTAAATGAATTTCTTAACCTAGACACATGTTGCTAAAATAGTTTTCACTATTTCACATAGTTTACATATCTGAGGGATCGCATCTCCCCGTACTTTTAACCCTACTACTGGGGCCCACTCAAGCTCTGGGAGGAGGCGGTTGCCTAAGAGAAATCCCTGTGGCCCAAAAAAAGATCCGGAAACTGGCCTCCCAACAAGGGCCAGGGGCTTTTACCTGCCCCTGGCCCCTGGACCTGGTGGAACAGGCTCCCCTAAAAGGAGACCAGGGCCCTGCTTGGAGGACCTTCAGGAGTTTCCGCCAGAGGGCCTGTAAAGCAGGACCCTGTTCCGCCAGGCTTTTTATTTGGCCAGCGGGATGACCATCTGACCCCATACCATCTTGGTCTCCCGTGGGCGGGAATGGGGTTGGGATAAGTCGCCATCTGTAAATTGTAAATTTTAAACTGTTTAAATTCTATTAATTTAAAAAAGTTTATTTATATGGATTGTTTTATATTTGTATTATTATGTTGATGTACACCACCCTGAGCCCTTCGGGGGAGGGCGGTTTAAAAATGAAATAAATAAATAAATAAATAAATAAATAAATAAATAAATAAATAAATAAATAAATAAATAAATAAATAAATAAATAAATGGTGGGACAGAGCCAACACACTTGTATCTGCTCACCTTTTATGTGTGTTGAACTGATCACACAGCAAAGCACTTATTAATCAATTTGCTCATGTTGCTAAAAGCAATACAAGTTTTATTTTTACAGAAAGGGATTAAAATCTTGTTAAACCCCTGTACCAATTAACACAACATGTGAAACTGCATAAAAAGTTATTTGCTTTTTATCTTGGTCTTCAAAATAAGGTCAAGCAAAGTTGATTCTGTGTACTGAGGTTGAGGAGTTTGGATGTATATGCTGCCTTTCTCAACCTTGAGGAATCTGAGTGGTTTATAAACTCCTTCCCCTCCTCTTTTCACACCTTGTGAAGTAGGTGGGCCTGAGAGAAATCTGAG
Source organism: Sphaerodactylus townsendi (assembly GCF_021028975.2). Classification (NCBI taxonomy): domain Eukaryota; kingdom Metazoa; phylum Chordata; class Lepidosauria; order Squamata; family Sphaerodactylidae; genus Sphaerodactylus; species Sphaerodactylus townsendi. Next base: position 32,825,602 of record NC_059429.1, on the reverse strand, counting down.
AGAACCCTGATTAGCCCAAGGTCACACCGCAAGTTTCATGTGTAGGAGACAAACCTGGTTCACCAGATAAGAATCTGCTGCAGTGGATCAGTGGCAGCAGAAAAGAGAACCCATTTATAAGCAAACTGATAAGTAAAGTGAGATCACCACATAAGGTGGCAAAGCAGTGGAATATGGCTATTTTTCTATGGATACTAGTAGCAGCCATTTTATGGGGACTACCAGACCTGATTATTAAAATACTACAATACATCTGCTTTGAGGATTTCCCTTCTTCACCTTCTATTGTAAACTAAGCAGATCCATTTCCTAAGAACTTCAAATGCATTACTCCATTTTCAGTTAATATTTATTCTTGAGGGGGGCAAAAAGACACTGAGGTTATCTTAATGTACACTGTACTTAACTGTTGTTTCCTTTATTAAGATATTGTACAACATAGTTTTCAAAACAAAAGACAAAATCCTTGTGACAAAACACAACAAAATGAAGTATTTCATCGTCAGAACTATTACAGTACTACTGAACATGAGGCCAAGGGAAAGTGTACATGTTTTGCTTATTAAAGTAATACATTCATTTGAAAGAATAAGCATTCTTAATTGAACCAGGTTTGGTTAAATAAATAGCATAAATTTTAACAGAGACATACACAGATCTGTTGAGTCTAGAATAATATTCCTGCTAGTACCAAAAAAAGGCATCATTAAACTGTATTATTTCTATATAATTGTACACTGTTGGAAATCTTACCGTTAAATGACCCAACAGTTAAGTATGCAGCTCTGTCAACAAGAAACATAATAGTTGCATTGCCTGGCCTTTGTTTGTCCCAAATGTGGAACAAGAATGAATTCTTGACACTATGTCTACTCTATCATCACTGCAGACCAAACTATATATTTCCTAAGATTTATCCTATAGGTTCCTTTTTTCAGCCTCTCTCTTTCTTGTTACTTGCTAGGTAGCATGCAGCACGATCATATGGCCAACTGAACAATAACACTCTCACTTCATTTCATAAAAGAATTCATTGGGAAAGGTATGTATCATACGCTGAACTAGTATGTGCCCAACCACCCGAGGGGTAGCAATTTCCATTAATTCCTCCTCCCTCTAGTGACCTCCCATATGGCCCCTGTGCTGCTCATGAGGGTCTGCCGATCCCCTGTCCCCAGATCCCAATCTTGGGGGGCTTAGGGACTGCAGCAGCAGGAGGAAGAAGGCTGGTCCTGCTCCATAAAGCCTGTACATCACTCGATCCACATGGCTATCATCAGACTTTCTAAATGCAAGGTAACATAACACCATCTCCTTCCAACTTGACAGAGTAAGAACTCTATGAAGGGCTATGCATAAATGCAGATCAAATATTGCCCCGATACAAGGGAAACAGCACTGAGAATTACTTTGTTTTCCAATTCATTAAAAGGCTCTGCTCCAGTAATGTTTAACAGAATTCCTCCCCAAGGGGTAGTAATACTAGCAGTGGAATTCACCATGTTGACAGCCTTGAATATGTAATTATGTCTTTCAAACAATACTAGAGGGGGTTGGGAGTGGCTATTCTATAGTTTCCATACTATTGCTTCTAACTTTCTAATTAGACCCTTGCTTGACCATCTTTTCCTATAATTTGAAAAAAAAAAAAGACTGGACTGTGTGGGGAACAACATGCTCAACTGACCTCTTGGCAGCTAACCAATGTTTAAGACTGGATTGACCCTCTATGTCTAACACAAGTGCACCTTTCTGATATCAGTGACATTGGTCTGAAATATCTGTACTGTTCTGTTTGCTAGATGGTAAAGTCACATTAATTGTCATTCAATATAACTAAATTATCAACACTGGAGAAATTCTTTTTATAAAAACGGTCATGCTTTTCAGGTGAGTTAGCTGAATGCATGCCATAATTATTTCCATTCCTTTGCAAAGGATTTTTTTTTAAAAAAAAGTTTTAAGTGGATGTTTAAAAGCATGCAGTTTTAGCAACGTGCACATCTGGACTATAATTAATTAAACCTGCAATCCTATGTACACTTACTTGGGACCAAGCCCCAAAGAACTCAGTACTACTTACTGATAAATAAACCATGCATGGAGTTGGGACTTTAAGAATATTGCATGCTGAAACTGTGTTTCAGTAGCTTGTCCCCAAAACCTAGAAAATGCTATAAAAAGGAACTAAAATAGATATTGAAAATTTCCTGGAATAGCTTTGCATAGTAATACCTGCTAATGAGGGTAATGCAATTACTATCCTTTTCTGTGTTTCAGCAAATAAAACTTTGGCCCTACTCATACAACCCCCCCTCCCCCCCCCAGTTTATTATGGAATACAATTAATATTTAAATGCAAACTATCATATTGCTCTCAAATTCTGAATGTTGACGTTAAAGGTACAATTGTGCTTGGGAGAAGGCACCATTACAGTTAGTATACTAATCTCATATGAATGAATTCTTTTTCTAGAACTATAACCCTGATGCAGAACAACAGTAGTGCAAGACTGCCCACACCTGGCTATAAAAGATGCATGAGCATAAACAAACCCAACAATAAAAAGGCTCTGGTTCAAGTAGCAACTTTTGTGATGATCAAGCAAATACATCCCATAAACCATGTGGGGCAGGTTACTAGGGAGTCAGTAAACTTAATTTTGCTTCCCGAATGGGTCTGAAAAAGCAGGGGGGGGGGGGCAATTGTCAAGCACCTTGTAGCTTACCTCCATGCTATGGGGCTGTGTTTTATTTGATACGTCAAAAGCTGAGTCAATTGGCTCTGGTTGCTGGCAGTAAACTAAGCTGCCGCACAGGAATGGAGCATCTTGGACATCACTGAAATTCAAACCACAGAAACAGTTGAATAGCTCCTGGGTAATCCGTTAGTTATGAAAAAGCTTCTGTTTAGTCATTTCTGTTGTCAAGTAATACAACAGGGACTTAATTGGTCAACCATAACTTACTGGACAGGATCCAAAACACTTAGTTTCCTCTGCTTATATTATGGCACTCTTACACCTTCTCATCTAGCTGCAATCCCAACCCCAACCCCAATCCCAACACTGTTGCCTGGTTCAGGGACCTCTAGGAACACTAACACGCCTGGTTGCTAAAGCAAGTGGCCTTCCAACAATGGAATACAAGCCTTGGTTCCAACTCATGGTCTCTAGCTAGCTAAACATGTCCTAGCTAGACTGGGAATGGACACTTGTGAACATAGCACAATACTACTCTGATTTTATCATCTAGGGGAGCCACAGTTCTGATCACAGAGGACAGAATCAACTGCAAGTACAGTTTTTATGATATGGATACTAAGCATATGTCTCATACTCCCTTCTAAATGTTTACTTACCAGTTCTTACATCAAAGAGGACAAGCAAGATGCATGTGTAGCCACTGCAACACTGCCTTAATTTTTTTTAAAGTAGTGCTACATTTTTTAAAAAAAAAGCAGTACTACGGAGGCTATCTCCACTGCCAAAATCGATAAAGTGCACAGCCACAGAAAGTGAATTTTAACCGGTAACATCAGCAGTTGCATTGGGAGGAGCGTTTCTATATATTTTACATATGCTTTTATGATGAGTGCAACCAAAGAAAGAAATAACAATATTGATTGCATGGTGACTTACTAAAAGATCCGTGATTATTATTTACAAAGAAACATTGCTGCTGCTCTTTGCAAATGGTGCAGTTATCATGCTCACTTTGAAACTTCAAGGTACTCCCAAAATGTTGTGAGACTAGAGCTATAGATGAACTGAATGTTGTAATTTCAAAATAATGACTTTACTAATTTTTCTTTTTAAAAATCAATCATGAATGACACCTATGAATTTCAAATTGGAATATAGGCAAAGTATTAGTCTGACTCTAGTTCTAATGTTTATGGTTACTATATAAAATAGATCCCTATTTTTAAACCTGAAACTTAAGCTAACTCTTTTCAGGAAACAAAATAATGTTTTCTAAGTTACGTCCATAGAACATAAATATACATAGGTGATTTTGAAAGGAGATGTCTTCATTCTAAAAGATTATTCATATAAAGGTTTGGTAACTATATAGATTTCCTATTACTACAAATTTCAGCCCAATGTATCTGCAATACATTCTTGTAAGAAAGTCATCTTTGGGTCACTGACATACATGAGGTGCCCTGACACATAAATAATTTTCCACATGGAACAGTTGTCATGTGTGTGCAATCTCAATTAGCCTCTAAGTGTGAACTAGCTTTTAAAACTGTCAATGTAGCATTCAAATTCTTCCAAGATATTTCTTTTTTAAAGAGATATAGGAAGAAGGCAAGAAAAACCTTTGGAAACAAATTTAAGGCTCAAATCTCAATTAGATGTGCTCAATCAGAGCCATAAGGACTGATGCAAATAATCCATATATACAAGTACAATCCTATGCAGAGTTAAATTTTAGAAGGGAATAACACTGTTTAGGAATGCACTGGGAGTGTAGCAATAGGTTAGCGTAATTGAGTTAAGTTAAATGCTTTTAGGGCCCATTTATTTCAGTGCAACAATTTAGAGTGAGCTTAGTCTCTCTGTCCCCCCTTCTTCTGAGGAGGAGGAGGAGGAAGAAGAAGAAGAAGAATTTGGAAGTGTTTAATACTTTGGAACTCAACCCTGAAAACTAGGGATTCTGGGAATGATCCAGAGAGCCCTAAATCCTATATACTCGCATCATTATCCTCCAACATGGCACTGCATAATACAAATATCTGAATTTTTTTAAAGGTGAAGATTAGGATGCTGTGCAAAGATAAAGAAACAACAACTCAACAGGATTGTTTTTCAGTGTTGGACAATTTTTCCAAAAAAGCATCCTTTCACATTCAGCAGCCGTGTTAAAGTTCAACAGCCAATAAAACAGTTTCTGTCTACATTTATCTTGACAAACAAAACTGTAAACTACATAACTCATTAAAAATTCCTATTAATTAATTGCCTCCAGGGGAAAGGAGAAAAGGCAACAATAAATCCACTAATGAACAATAAATTTACTCATTGTGCTGATTCATCATGTCTATAAATTATTAAAAACAGAGGCACTGATTCGAGAGTTAACCTTATAGTAAACAAGCAAAACGGCAACTCAGATAAGTGGAAATGAACAGCAAGAAGTTATACAATTTTTGCAATTCATGGAAAAATGTTTGTGAAATTTCCCAAGTAGTTAGAGATTGCCAGTTTTCTGCTTGTCAGTTTAGAACTTTTTCATACTGTACAAACATCCCCTTTTTAAAAAAAACAGAAAGCTCAGTTTAGAACTTTTTTTATACTATAAAAACATCCCCTTTTTTAAAAAAAACAGAAATGTTTTAAAGTAACGCCTCTGTAACAAAACTTAAATGCGCTAATTGCAAAAAACTAAAGTTTAGGCAACAGATGGAACTCAAGGTGGAAGACAGTTTCTGCAATAATACGTAGAAATTTCAAGGTTAGTTTATCCTCTTTGGAGCTCGATGAATCTTCTAGCTGCTTGCAGTGAGTGCATGCATACGTTTTGCTACATCATAAACGTAGGTTACATCTGGTCGCTTTTCTGGATCGGGGTTAATGCACATGTTAACTAATTGTCGCAACTGGAAGAAAAGATAAGTAATATGTAAAGAAACAAAAATAATAATGGGTCACGAAGTGCTGGTGTCCCTCAGCCTCCCCTCACCATCCCATCTTGGTTCTTTAATTAGTAACACTGGGAACTGCAATGATGAGGCAATAATGGATTCCACTAAAGGTGCATATCCTATAAACATAATATTCTTCCAGACAGTTATCAGTATTTTTCAACCAAATTCCCAACACAACAATGCTATCCATCTTCAGCTGCAGTCCTGTTAATTTGCATAGTTACCTTTAAGCATAAGACAAGTTAAATTGGACTCTATTTATAGAGATTGGAGGCAAATACTTGATGATAACTGAATGCAGAATTCACATACTAGCTTCAATCCAAAGCAAGATTAAGTGAGGTTATGGTCATTCTTTCCACCAGGTTTAAATATCTATACAAATCTATGCTGGATTGTGTGTGTACTTATATAAAAGCAAGTTTTCTACTTCATAAGTTTTCTTTTTGATTCTTCTAATAAGGTTCATATATAAATACGAAATATACCATCAGACTTCCACTCTGAATAGGTCACATAGGCAGTCCATCTGAGTAAACAAAGCCCTACATCCACCTGGGAACGGCTCGTGCAAGGTTCTGCAGTGAAAGGCTATCACAAGCAAGATGAGGCACTGCAGAATGTTGGCTGAATGCTTCAAATTCCCTTCTATCTCAACCTCACCATGGCATAGTGATTTTACAATGGTTGCGTATATCAGTTGTATGAAGTTAATAAATTGCTTTCTGTTAAGAAGAAACCAAAAAAAAGGCTCACAGCTAATCTTTTAAGGCTGTAGATGCCAGGAACTGAGACACTGGGAAGATGTCATGAACTTCCACCAATATGGAGGTCAGCAGAAATACATATTGCTTTTTAAATATCTTTTTAAGCACATCTGAAGCACATGCTGAAGATCCAACATTTACTCCAGTCCCAAACATATGTGATGTTCGTAAAGCATATATTCTAAAATCACAAAACAAGCAACATTGTCTTTGGAAAGATGTGCAGAAAGCTGACAATCTCTTATGGAAGAGCCTGATACATGACTATAATTGTTTTGGCTGCTCCTTGAAACTGGGAAGCTATCCTATTAACATGAGCTCGTCGCATCAGTAGTATTTGCCAAACCCAGGGGATACTAATGTGAATTAGGCTGAGCTGAGCTGCTAGGACAGCAATATATTCTTGTCAGGTATGAGATGACCAGCGTGCTCTGTTGAAGGCAGACTGGGACAGTAACTAAGCTGGGGGGGTGGGGTGGAAAGGCTCCTGTTGCATCCCTGAACAGCATCCTCCTTCAGCTCTGCTTATTCTCCTTAACCTCCTCTGTGAACTTAGAACAATGACAGTATTTTGCCTGGAGCTTAGCCCGGTAGTAGGGAACAGCGGGATGCATTTCTTTGCACTTTAACAGGTTTGTAGTCTCCAAGTGAGGGGGAAAAATAGTGTCCCTCAAGTCATAAAGTGGGACAAAAAAAAAACCCCTATACCACAACCCTGACACAGGTAAGACACTGTTTAGAAACTCCTGTGATAGCAAAGAACCTAGACTTAAAGCATTAAAATGTCGCTTATTCGGTGCACGGGCATTCACCATCACTGTCCCAATCAACACAGATGCTATACTGGAAGGAACAGGCTGGAATTTAAGAGAGAACCAAGTGGGCCAGAGTGCACAGTCTCAAATCCCACACATTGTTAGTGTGGAATAAAGCCTATCTTCAGGCATTAGGGCCACCAGTGCTAAGGGCAGATTGAACTGCAACTTCAATGTTTTCCCCAAGTTTTTTCCTGTATAAATAAATTGGTGGCAAGAAGAAAAACACTGGAGATATTGTTGCAATGGAGGCAAATCCTGCATTTCCATGCCTGATACTCAGTGGACCCTTCCATCACCGACAACCAGGTTTTGCAGGGGTTACTACATGCATTTGCATACAAGGCACCAGAGATCCATTGTGTGTGAATGCACGAGAACACCAGTGCACATGGATAGGCTCAGCCAATTAGCCATGGAGTAAGAAGAAAAAAGTCTATTAGGTCCTATTTGGATGCCCAGTGTAGTGCCATTTTATGACAATTACTCTTCATAGAAAAAAGGGCATCGGATCTCTACTCTGCAAACAACAAATTGACCTGATCAGCATCTCCACATTACTGCTTACTGCTCCTTGCCTTGGGGCTGTTACATCAGGGTCCCCTCATATTAAGGGGCCCGCCGTCCCCCCTTCTGGGGTAGGTTTTAAATTGGGGTTTTGGACGCCTCCTGTCTATTTATGTATTAACTGTTTTCGCTGTTTTATATGAGTTTTTAAGTTATTTTATTGATGATTATGGGATGGAGCCTATGTATTTATATTTTATGTATGACCTGCTCCTGCTTGACATTGAACTGTGTTGTTCACCGCCCGGAGCCCTTTGGGGATCGGGCGGTATAAAAATTGAAGGAATGAATGAATGAATGAATGAATGAATGAATGAATGAATGAATGAATGAATGAATGAATGAATAAATAAATAAATAAAATTCCTGAGGAAATCACCATCATTCTGCGGTTCTAAGGAACATTTGACAAGTAACTAGTAGAAACCATATACTGAAGTACCCACCAGTATAAAAACGGAGCACTGCTAGATCTTAAAGGATAAGGGTACTTCATCTACTTGGGTTCACATCTAGGACAGGAGATGTTGTTAAAGGGCTCTGAAAACTTGGTCTGGATAAGGGACAAGAAAGTCATCCCAGCATGGAGCTCTGCTTCCATACAGCATAACAACAATAATAAAGGTTTTGTTTAAAGAATGATCCTTGGATCACACATTGACTAAGGCCGGCAGCATTCTTGAGTGGTGATGAGGTGTGCTCATCAACAAATCCTCCACTATTCAGATACTTTCCTTGGTGAACCGGATGCTTCAAGTCAGCATCCAATCAACTGATGCCTGGTGTTCAAGGTACTTCTGATTGAAAGGGAACGTGTGTGCATGTATCAGGTTTCACCACAGTGAGATATCTGCACAGAGAATCCAGGTGGTCTGTATATATCCAAGCAGAGGTGAAGGAAAGATCTGACCTATTCTGTATCATGTCTTGTTCACTTTAAACACAAACTTAAATATAAAATTCAGCTCGTTTCCTGGCTGGTTCATACACGCACGCACAAAATATGCTTGTTGTGAGACCATGGACCAGTCACATAAATTCAGTCTAACATACCTCACAGGGTTGTTGTAAGGATAAAGTGGAGGACAGAAGGAGGTTAGTGCCTTTGGGTTGCCATTGGGGAACAAAATGAACTATCTAAATAACTAACAAAACAATGTAACTTTCATCCATCATTTGATTACACAACACTTGAGAACTTTCTGCAAAAACTGGGAACGGTATGTGTTGGAACACAAGAAGGCAGTGGGCAGGTTTGGAGTGATCTAAAAGCTATGTGTGGTAATTAGACTGTTATAACTTACTAACGTATGCAAATCATTGCTGCCACTAAATGAACATGTACCTGCGAACTCATCTTTATTTTTCTAAGAACTGTGGCCTGCAGGATTAAAAAAAAAACACTTTATAACAACTCAGATGAGCTTATCTTCATCAAGACTGGAGTGACCTAATCAGCATTTAAGAAAATTTAAACTTTTGGTGGAGGGTACAAACTCATTACTAACAAATTCTTCCACAACATCACTGCTATAGAAATTAAACAAAAATGGGGGGACCAAGGCATCCCTTGGCAGACCTCATCTGGTGGAATATCATCTTGCCAGAGCCAGCATATATTCACCTACAGTAAAAGCACTGCTATCCAGCACTCATGGGGAAGGGTTAATCCTATGTGCCAGGTGTTCAAGCTTATTGCTTTGCCTGACCCAGCAGAATCTGGAGTGGCAAAACCCTATACTGCTGGGAAGGCCATGAAAACTGCTCTCATTCTTCCCATCCCAATCATCCTACTCAGCAGCCAGGAACCCTCAAACATAGATGAATCCTTGAAGCTCAAGGCAGGCTGACGTGGAAGAAGGGGCCCAGGGATGATGTCAGGTGGCACCGCTGCCTGTTAGAAGCCCAATAACAGCCAGAGCTGACCAGTTGGAGAGGACATGAAAAATGGCAGGAGAAGCAAAACTATAGTGGCTGAGAAGAAGCAGCTTGTCTCAGAATGATGCCAGTTATGCAGTGCTCTGGATAATAAAGTGCCTGATAACAAAGCTTCTACTGTACTAGTTTTGTAGAATATCTATTTTTCCATATAATATGGATTTATCTACATGCAAAGTCAAAGTCAGTTTCACATAATGTTAAAGCACTCACTGCAGTTGTGTAGAAAGGCCATTAAAATACAACAGAAATACACCAAACAGGCAGTTTTGAAGAAGAACACTGGCTTGTCAGTTTGCCCTCAAATCAAAAACATTTAACAAAAGAGAAAAAAATAACCTGCAGTGAATGCAGGCCACAGTCTTTGAAATATCTGTAGTTATTATGGGCTTCAGCATACTGAAAGTATATTTAAATGTCCTGTCCTTCAGTTCAGTGGCTGTGCTGCTTCGGAAAGTATAGAAATGAACTGCTCAGTATAGGATTGTAACTGCTCAGGAGTTTTGGGGGGGAAAGAAAAGGGAAAAGCTGCTGGCACACTAGGACTGAGGAACAAATGGAACTGCTGAAGGAAAGGAAGATAGGGGATTATCACAATAGAAAGCCACTGTGTGTGATAATGACTTGCAAGGGAAAGTGATATGTGAAAAGGGTAACTTGATATTGCAAGGAATATCACAACCCTCCCCCCAAAAGCCTGTATGTCTACTTCTCCATTTAAAGCACTTATTCACTATGTCACAATTGATAAATTCAGTGCTTTCTAGTCAATAGCAGAACCAGAGTCAAGATCTGATCCATAATCAATCCTTAGAAGTTAGGTAAAATGCTGATAATAGGAGACATTTATAGTGAAACAAAAAATAAATACAGAGAAGATATAATAAGACAGATCACAGGTTGCTGTTTTGTCATTTGTTTTAAAATATTCTTATGCAAAAGAAGACAAAACCCATGCAAAGTAATTTTATTCCTTCATCAAATTTATTGACTTAAAAAATTCCAGTGGATTTTGTTGTTCAGTGATCCCTGAACTCCGGTGCTCAACTAAGTGCACTTTTCAGCTTGGATAACAGTTTGAAGTCTAAATTTTCAAGAAGTCTTTAGGATACTGTGGCACTCTGACTGATACACTTTAGCCTTTATCTCTTCAGCAGTTCCAAATCTGTTCTAAAACTTTCAATATTAAAACTATATTATGAGAGACAGAGAGAGAAATCTTTACATACATTTCCATTTTTTTAAAAGTGTTATATCCTGTATATTTTCAGGTGACAAACTAATTAAAGCAATAAGTACTCTACCCAATGGTACTTATGTCCTTCACTTATTTTGTTAAGGAATTATGTTCCTACTTATGGCAGAAAACATATTCATCTTTCTCTCAGGCTGTTACACAGCAAAATTATATTAAAAACAAGGGATGTTAAAAAGTAAACCCCTCAGTTTCTGACTGAAGGAACAGTTTCTGTGGCTCTCTCTCCCCTCCTGGAAACTATGCAGACTAAGTTTTTTTTTAAAGCCCCTAAAACCAAAGGTGGAATCTATTTCCCTTTCCCAGTACTGAGACCTTCTATTGGGGCTGGACTTTGATATTTGCCCCTTGGCTGAGAATCCATATATCCAACTTCACACTTAGCTGCAGTGAAGTAGCCCTGCAGGCAGGCCGACTTCAACGAACCACTAGTGGTATCATCATTAAAATCCTGCTGAAGGTCACCATGGCAACCGCCTGCTGAGGCTTCACTGCTGCACTCGGCATCTCCTAATCAGCTACCATGTGAAATGCAAATTCAGACAGTCTGAAAATTAGTCAAGAAGAATAGAGGATGAGGATGCAGATACGTGAAATATTCATGCGCTTCGTGGAAAAAGGAAGACAGCATGAATGACACAACAAAGAACGGCCCCTGACATTCTTGCTATCATTTTGCATTATTGTTCACACCCTACTGTATTTCTAGGCCTCCGGTTCTGAAGGTGCCTATATGAAGTGCCATATTTATATTCCGCAAAAACATAATAATTAAAAACGGCCACTGAAAAACAGCTAATTGGGAAAACTACATCAAGAACATGTTGAATGCACTGCCTAATGGATAGGATTATCTCACCTTGTAACCATCTTCCTTGCTTTTTTTTTTTTTAAAAAGACTCTATTCAAACTATAATAGAAATATAAGAATTGTCACACTGTATATGACAATGGATTTTTTAAAAAGACCAACAAGTTCTAGTCTGCAATATTTTATTAATTATCAGAATGCTGAGAAGTGAGAGAATCTTGGACTAGAATTACAAGTTACTTTTCATGCTGAAACCTAAGCAGTGCAAGACTTTAATAGTTACAAAACATATTTCAGAGAGGACGTTTATGTGCATTTCAGCAAAATCTTTAATTCATGTAACTAGAAGAATGTGCTACAGCCTCTTTGTTGGTTTGCGGCTACTAGAAGCTGCTATTATTTTACCTAGTCTACACTTGAACAGACTGTTTCAAGATACCCACGCACACATATACATTCTCTCATATACTAGAGAAAGAGATACATAGAGGTTATGCCCATTTGCATAAACGAACAATAAGATATTTAAACTGTTCAACACTCAATAAGATATTTAAACTGTTCCCACTTTTTAATACTTTCAACATTTAAAGCAAAGAGAAAGGTCGTTAGCACAAGTTTTGACACAGAAGAAAAAGAGTTGGTTTTTTATACCCCACTTTTCTCCACCATTAAGGAGTCTCGAAGTGACTAACAATTGCCTTCCCTCTCCCTCTCACAACAGACAAATGGGGAAAACAAACCCAGTTCTCCAGATTGGAATCCACCACTCTTAACCACTACACTAGGCTGCTCCAAGGTGAATACTTTTTTGCAAGTTTCTGATTGCCCTTGAATCTTGGGCACAACCACTGTCTGGTGCGCAGTTTTTATTCATTTCAACGGGGGATGTGCAGGAAAACTTGTCCATTTACACAAAGGTTTACCGATAGGAACCTGTTTTGATTCCTGAACTTAATTACTGGAGAAAGTGGCATACTGTCAATTTGGTTGCAGGTTTGAGGCACATTTCCAGTGTGGAGCAAGTGCTGGCAAAGACAGCTTTAACATAACAGATAATAACTTACCTCTCTCGCTTTTGTGATTCGGATCCTGTGCAAGAGGTTAATATTTAAGGAACACTGGGAGGGAGAAGTCACTTAAAGTGGATGCTGTTATCCCAAGGAATCTTAGCTTTGGCTTGCTATGGTGTAGTAAGAAGTTCTTTATGAACACATTATCATGATCCTGTGATATTGAGATTCTTCTAAGATAATTATCCTGTAGCTGTCTATAATCTCCAAATAACCTTCCATTAATTTATAATGATTTCCATCTGTTCATCTTTTATATATATATATATGTCAAAGCTGATCTGGTCGAACAGTGGTCATGTACTGGCAAAAGATAACCTGGCAAAAAAATCTGGACTGTTATAAGTCCTTCTAAACCACTACAGGATGCATGGAAAAATAAGTTTTCCCACTGGTTATCATATTATAAACATACCCCTTACTGTGGAAACACAAAGTCCTTCCCTTCATAGTACAGTGTTTCCATATGACAAGGTTCTTACAGGGTATATAGCAGAGCACTAGTTCCTTTCCCATGTTGTGTACACAAATGCTTCATTATATCACTAAGAGAATGGGAGACTTGTTCCCATATATCTGGCCAATACTCCTGCTCTGCTTGATCAAGAAATATGAGTTCAAAGCTTCCATCTGCTTTGATGGCTTGGTATGAGCCCATCCAGGCACTCCTAAGTTGTGAAGGGGATGGACAGAAAGGCATCTGTAATATCCTGTGGGGAGCCCTCTGCACTGTAGGTGCTATACCTGCTTGAGGAACAAATGTTCCATGACAGTGGTAATTTCAGAACATACAACGGCATGGTGTAGTGGTTAAGAGTGGCGGACTCTAATCTGAATCACTGGATTTGATTCCTCACTCCTCCACATGAGTGACAGATTCGAACCTGATTTGTTTTCCTACTCCTCCACATGATGCCTGCTGGGTGCCTTTGGGCTAGTCACTCCAAACTCTCTCAGCCCTACATGCCCCACAAGGTTTTCTTTATGGAGAGGGGAAAGGAAGGCTTTGATTGTAAGCCACTTTGGGACTCCTTAAACGTAGAGAAAAGCAGGGTATAAAACCAACTATTCTTCTCTTCTTGTGCTCCTCCAAAACCCACAAAAATAAGGAATTACTCACTTCTTCCGAATAGTGATCTGACGGAAGGGGTGGATAGTCACATTGTTCTATCTTTTTACATAAAGAGTACAAGTTCATTTTGTCACCATAGAATGGACTTTGCAATGCAGCCATCTGTTTCCAAAAGAAAAAAAATCCACAAATACAAACCAAACATATTTAGTTCACTGAAAACGTTTTCAACCTTAACTTTTGTTTAGATAAGTCCAATGCACATTGCAACTGAACAATCTACTACATCATCTTTTCTGCTCTGCCATTAGCACAAATGTGATTATTCTAGAACAACTTTTATTATAGTCATTTGTTTTTCAAATTATTTATGCTAAATATAACATTCAGCAGTGTTATAAACTGGTTGCATATTACAGATTAATTGAAATTAGTTTCTGAAACCAGGTTGTTACAGACTAATATTGACTTCGTAAACAAACAAACAAGGCAAGTATTAAAATTCTGTTTTACAGACACCTATCAGTGGAAATTTTGGCCAGGTTCCACACAACCTTGAAATGGATTCCTTGGTTTCTCAAAAATGATCCCCTACTCTAGACAACAACCTTCTAGAGTTGAGGGGACTTTAAGAAATGCTTTATGATGTATTATGATATGCTGGGGTTCTAAGAAAAGAGTTTAAAAAATCTCACAAGATGTTTGTAAGGCCTTAGGTGTGCCTAAAGTAGTTTTCTAAATCCTGGCCATATTTTGTCTTAAATACGTAGTTATGTTTCAAACAATATACCAAAATGTGGCTAAATTAATCTCTTTAATCTAAAATACACAAAACAAAACAAATATATTGAATTTCTACCCTATAAAGTTTCTAGCTGTTAGGGCAATTTTAAGTACGAAAAGATCACCTCCCCAAACATCTATGCTGGTGTCAGCACCAGTGGATTTTCTGGAACCAACAGGAAGATGGATACTCTATCAATCTTCATTCCTTCCTGGATCAAAGGATACATTTTGGAACTCTGTATGCCTTGGTTTCAAAAATTTCACCTCTGTTATTTATATTCCTAGCTACTTTGTGTCTTTGGTGGTTTTTTTAGCTCTGAGATCCTGTTTAATGCAATTTCACTAACTTGATTAATATAATATGAAAAAGATAACATCTAAATGTAGGGTAGGGATGCATTTTCTGTTTTAAAAGAATTATGTTATACATAAAGAATACTGTCTGAAAATCTTCAGCGAGTCGTACATATTACATCCCACAGAAATCAAACACATATATTGTACAGCTGCATACAGAACAACATATTCCATCTAGGGGAAAAATGTACCTATACTTTGTAAGAATTTTTTTAAGGAGAAAAAAAGAGCAACTTTAAAATGTCATTAATACATCTAACACTTATTTCACAACCATGTTAGAACCTGACATTTCAAAGGCAAACAAATACCGTGATGAGATTTTCCAACTTTAAAAGGATTTGTAGGGGAAAAAAACCCACACGTTCGCATTGGCTTCTAAACCCTTTAAATCTCTGAACCAAAGCAGCATGAGCACTGCTTTGAGTGCAGCGCTGCCCCAAAGTCAGTCACCCTTTTCTACATGTGCTAATAAGTTTGATTTTGGAAGGACAATGTGTACATTCCCCAGACAGGCAGAGTGTGTGTGAAACACGCTAGTCCATGCTGTGCTACTCAGTGAGCTTCAGCAGGGACAGGACAAGCTGAAAATGGCTCTCATCTGTCTTGTGGTCTTCCAGATAGAACTTTAACTCCTTCATGGCCAAACGCTACTGTCTTTGCAAGGGTACACTAATAAAAGGACACTCTGGTATGGAAAAATTCCTAGAGAAATACAAAACAAGAACACAACAAGAACACTTAAAAAAACCCCACATTACAGCTATGTATGCTAATTAGGAATCATAAACATTCTGCTCAATTTTAAAATCTCACAATAGCAAGGGATGTGGGTTTCTGAGGAAAAGCCCATTTTCCAACTGCATTCATCCCATAATATTAAATTGTGAAACAAATATAACTTGTGCCATATTTTTAAGAGTAATGACAAAAATCAAAGCAAGAAATGCGAACAGAACCTGCTCATATGCAGAAATTCAAAATAAATGCAGAGACAGTCACTGCTGGTACACTAGGTGTTCATTAAAAAGTACTTTTGTTTGAATGCTGCAGAGTGTTAAAACAGAGAAAGAAAGAGGGAGAGGCTGAACGTCCCCTAAGGAGTTAATACAGGAATACTATATTTTCATGCATCTCCTGCTTTGACAGATGAAAAATGTCAACTGTCCTGTTTTTATTTTCAAGCTTTTGCACTATTCATCTGGTTCATTAGTGCATCTCGCTGCTGCCCCTGACAGCTGCTCGCCCTCTCCTCCCAGCAGCTGAATTTTTCAGGCTAATTTGATCCTCCACACTGAGACGATCGCTAGAATGATTGACTTGCTCCCTGACCTCCAGGGTCTGACTTTCCTGATTAGTATTCTGGGGGTGTCTGAGGGACGAAAGCCCACTGTCTGTCTTCAGGGCTGGTGGCAGCGCTCTCTCTCTCTCTCTTTTTTGGGAACTGTAAGCCACCAACCTACGACCCTGTAAGGATGCAATTGCTGCGCTGAACAATAAAGGAAATGTGTAAAACCTACTTTTCCATGTAAAGGTCCATGTAGCGAAAGCATGGCATCTTGATTTTAATTAGTAAAGTCTACTTTGTTGCATATCAATTAAAACCACAGTGATTAGAGGATTTTTTATATGTCTCAGGAATATTTGAAAGGCTAATTCTCTGAGTTTGAAATGAACCTTTAAAAAATCTTAGATATAAGGTAATGCTGGAATTATTGTTAAATTGTAAGCTGTACACCATAATAGCAAGGGATGGAAAGTAACAAATTTAGCTGAAAAATCTAATTAAAGTGTAATAAATTAGGCATTAACTCTGTTGAATTAAAACACTGACTGAATTAAAACATTGCTGAAGAATGTTTTCATGGAAAGGTCATTTGGGACTTCATGGAGATCTTATGAACAAGCTCCAAGTTTTCCTTGGGTTAATATGAAGGGACTGTGAACAAATAGAAGTTCTAAATACAAAAAAAGAAAAAAATTAATGAAAACAACTTAAAGTGTACCTTACAAGTCACATGAAGAACAAGTGAGAAGATTAAAAATCCACTCCAATCTGTATTTCAGATTATTTATATTCTTTGTTAAACTGAATTAAGTAGCTAAAATCCAGCTGCTCTGGCTGAACTGATGTGTGGAGAGGTTTAGATTTACTTTTTCCCATCACTAATTTGTTATAAAAAATTATCAGGGCCCCTATAATACCAATCTGCAGTACTATGGCTGAATGAATTTCAAGTTGAAGTCTGCTGACAGTCAAATGAAATGGACATGTTTGCTAATTTTAAGGAGAGGAAAAGGATGTAGCTCTTAAACCATCTAAGGCCATATTTGCAAAGCCTATAAAATATGAAACTATTCCACTTTAATACAAAAGAAGGGGGAAATTTAAATACATGATTACATGGCATCTTAATCAATTCCAATTTTATGCAAAAGTCCTGTAGTGCATTACAGTGATAATTAAAATAAAAAGAAAGCATTTTAGTAAAAAATGTTATGAGTGGCTGGATCAAAGAAAATTCTGCTTCACAGAGAGCCCACGGTGGATCTTATAAAAGTGCAAAGAAAATATTCATAGGTCCATTTATTTGATTCAAGGAATTCATCAAATTATCTTTTAAAATCTATATAAGAAAAGTAACATGAGATGATCTGTCTATGAAGCAGGATTTTCTCCATCTTTGATAGAGAATCCCCACCCACAGCAGAGTAAACCCAAAAGTGGTCTACTACACAGAGGAATCTGCTGTAATGGGGGAAGACCACTGGGCACACATACATTCTTGCAGGTGTGCAGGTAGTCTCTCTAGATCATTCCTAAGTTCTATAAGATCTTCCTAAGAGGAGATGTAGGTCCAATTTTACACATGTCTTGATTAAATAAAAACTCATAAATTCTAAATACTATTGATATTTATTTGATAAATTTAGATATAAATAAATTAAATATCTCAGGACCCAAACTCTTCTTTTTTACTATGGTCTTCAAAAAGCAATAGAATCATATCACTCATGACATCAAATATACAAGGGTGATCCTCAAGAATAAGTGGGAACACCTGGTCGACTCATGCAATAGTTGACAGAATCAGTATTAAATGAATCCTGATACATACAGGCCTAACAATCCCCATCCTCGCCCCCCCAGGAAAAAAAAGTCCTCATACGAACAATGCAATAGTAAAAATTAGAAGACAGCACAATTCTTTGAGGGCTGTAATGGGCCATGAAATCAGAGATTCTCTGTTTATGACCACATGTAGAAACTTATTTTGACTTTTTTTAAAAAGTAAAAAATGTGTGTAGCACAATGTAAAGTAAAACTGATAAATCCCAAATACAAACTTTGTGATAGCAGGTGTTTATCCTGATTAAGAACTTGAGTGAGTTCTGCTGACTCATAGAGGCAGGTGGTTCGTTACCTCACCTGGATGCTTTTGAGCTCGGAAGGCCCCTCTGGAGAGCTTTTGGGTTGTAGTTGTACAGCCCAGTGGGAGAAATCATAGGAGCAGCTGTGCATGTCCTGAAGGATTTAGTTGAACTTGGCTATCTTGTTGATTTCTGTATAATTAAAGTGAAGCTACAGGAATGGTTGGCACTGCAATTAGCATGTAAAAAAGCACGAGCAATACCAACTCACTGTATTATTTTGTTGCCAATCTTTGGGATGTATGGTTGCTATGTATCAATTACTCAAACTATAATGTTGTTCCTTTTAACAGCTGGGTAGTTGTAAAGATTTTGACAGCTATATTCTATGCAGCTCTTAAAAGGCACAGAAGCTGTTGCCCCATAGCAGATCCAACCATTTTAATCAGGAATGCACTGCAAATTTGAAACTGCAATATTTCTAGGGTTCCATTTGAAGCACAGTTTTTTTAAAAATCAATAAAAGGTCAAATAACCCTTGCCAGTCATACTACAAACGTGGCACGTTCATTAGATGTGTGCGAAATGTTTCCATTTAGACCTATCATCTTGACACAGCTAACCTTGGTGCTGAATGTGTGCTACTAAGGAGAATGCGCAACAAGCACAATTTCTGCATTCAAACCTCATGGCAAGCTGTTATTAAACTGAGAGTTGTCATGATGGGCATGATACAATTTGTCTGTTTTGCCCTCTTTCCTCCTCCGCTCACATGAGAAGACTCCCCAATTTGAGAAGCCTCCTGTTCCCCATGATGTCCAAACATAAGAGCCTAAGCAAAATGAAGTTTTGTCAAAGGTTAGAATTAACTGGCTGGTGTGATTTCCCAGGCTGTGGTGCCATGGTCTGGTAGTACTCTGCGTGCAGAAGGGGGGGGGGGGACGGGAGGAAAGGGAGCACGTGGGCATGACAAAATGTGGTCTCCAGCAAGTCTCAGTTTAATTACAGCTTCTTGTGACATCTGAATGCCAACTTCATTTACTTGTAAGAGGAGGATCCATTACACATTGAAATAAATAATGACAGCGGCTCACTGATCTTGGTGCAACTGGGTTGTATTTACAGATGAGAGGAATGGGATCACTGTTTAATTTTTGTCATTGTTGGCATAAAAAGAAGTTGCTTCCCCAGCTTTGTTTCATACTAATTCATCACAAAAGGAATATAAAAGCAAAAATGCAGGGGAGATCTTAAAAAGAGGCTGAGAAATACTTTCAAAAGCAACGAACATCAACAGATTAGGCCTTATTAAAACTGTCAATATTACCTCGTACAAAAGACATCCTAGAGACCAGATGTCAGATTTGAAGTTGTATCCATTTTCATGGATTCTCTCTGGAGACATGTAATAAGGTGTTCCCACTGTGGCAAATAGAGAAATATAGTTTAATTAAAAAGCAAATACTTAAAATATTGTCACGCTTTTAATAAACAAACATTTCAAGAATTTGGGTGGAAATAAACTATTACTTGATGTTAGCTAATTAAAACAAATAGTAGCAACATAAATGAGGCCATGCAGATGGCTGATGTAAATGAACAGAGCTTATGTAATCGCAAATGCAATTGAAGTAATTTAACCATGCTTTTATAGTCAACTTTTATTATTAAAGTTTTTGTATGATTTATATTTTCAAAGAATAAGTACAAAATTATCAGCAGATCCCATAGTCAATGATTTAGCAACATATATTCCATATCATTCAGTTGCAGTTTATAAACTCATGGTATATTTTATAGTATGGACATTAAGTAGCATATTTCCTCATTTGTACACTCTTTATTACAAATAAATTCCTCAGTGGTGGTGAAACTCAAGGGAAATCATCTATATTCTTCATTAAACTAGACTAGGACCCAGTATCTAATAAGGACTATCAGTTTTAAAAAGCTTGGTTTTTACAGTTGTTAGATTCTGGTGTTCATGTATTGTCTTGTTTTCAAATCTCAGAACGTTCACAAAGAGCACAAAATGCTATAGGAACAATTACTGATTTAAGGAAAGATTTTTTAATAATATCACTCCTTTTTAGTTTAAACCTCTGGTAGTTCCATTTGATGCAGACGTGCATTCTAATAGTTCCAATTTACGCAAAATTATGAAAGAGCGTCCTTTGCGTGCTTTTTTAGTAGCTGCTCCAATGCTATGGTGCAGTCTTCCAGACAACTTTAGAAGACCATCATTCTTTTTGCTGTCTGGGATGAGATGCAGGACTGAACTTTATAGAAGGGTTTTGGTTTGTCTGGATGAGCATTTTGAACACCCTGGCTTGGAATATTTTGTTGCTGGCTATTTAAATAGATATAGTTTGGAAGTTTATTATTGTCTATTTTAACAGTCATATGCTATACTAGGTTTACTTGGGTCCCCGTTTTAGGGAAGGAAAGCAGGTCTAGAAATGTTTTGAATAAATAAAACATTATTTGTATGAATTATGGTGTCCCCCCCCCCACCTTTCCAAACTGAAGTATCTTTTAAATGTCTCCTCTTCATCTTTCAAGTGAGGTGTCACATTTCAAAAGTTTACATTAGAATAATTGAATGTTTTTAAGGTATTTTTTTAAGGTTCACCCTTATTAAGGCCAATATGGATGTTTCATTAGTGACAATTGTCCTATAGTAAATACACTATCATTTCAGAAAGGACATTTATTTTGGATATTTGGTTCATGTACTGATAGCAAAAGAAATACTTCTGTTGTATCTGAGATGGGAAAAACATTGTTTTCCCAAGAAGCCACTATCTCTGAGTAGGAAAAGCAACTTATACAAAAGGGACATTACAAAAAATAAAATAAATTGGAATTGATGCAGCTCACTTCCAAATGAAAGACTGCATCTTATCATTCTGTTCAGCTACATTTGGAGCCTTCTTGTTTGCCAAGGAGCATTCTTCTAGCAAAAGACTTCTTGTACTGGAAGAAGATGCTAAATGAAGCTCAGCTGAGTAGTAGGATATAAACTACTGTAAAAAAAATAATGGAAAATAATGTTTTTGAACAGAAAGTGAAGGTTTAGGTCCAAGTTCTATATAACATTTTTTTAAAAAAAAATCTTTAGTTGATTTATACATCACCTAAACTTGTCTTAAATTACAGTGGCAACTGCAGTTACTTCACGTGTCAAGGTGTCCAAATTACTCCAGATGGAAAACTATTCATATACAGCAGCTCTTCATTCAGCCTGATGGCTCTATCCAACTACAAATGTGCAACATGAAAAGTTTACCCTGGCATAATGAAAATATCTTGCCCCACGTAGTAAGCCAAATGATTCACTAGGTGAGAAAAGCTATGATATGAAACATTTTAAGCAACCTATATATTGGCCTGGATCTACCATACTGTTTCTGGGATCTGTTTCTATCAACTGAACATGACTCTCTTCTCCTCCTTACAGGGTAACGCTGCAGTTCCAAATGCTGCTTCTAAAGGATGAGGAACTCATATGAGCACCCTGGAGGTGTGAATTTATGTCTGTGATGGAAGGAAGAAGGTGAGAAAGTCACACCCTGGTGGTGAAGCCAAGCCAAAGCGTGACAGGCCCTAAGTAACCTTCCATGGTACTGAATTGCAAAAAATAATGCTAACAAAAGAAGCTCAAAAATTTAAATATGCTACTGTTTAACACAATAATCTGCTGTTTTTCCCTCTAAAATTATCTTTCAGTTAAAAAGTTGCGAATGGAAAAGACCACCCAAAGATCTCAGTTCTTAAACCACAAGGACTTTATAGTGCACTGATAAAAAACCCTGATGACAGAATTTTCTTCAGAAAAACAAATCTGTACATATGGAGAGTTTATATAGAGATCTTTAGTATTTGGGAGTTTAACAAGAAAGAGGAACTGATGGGGAAAGACTTTGCGGAATTGGAACTGAACCTGAAAAGATTCAAGGTTTGAAAGTTTATAATTTAACAAAAACACAGATACCGCTAAACCAGAAGTTCTCAGAAACCTGCTGTTACACCAGGGGAGTGAGATGAGTGTAAAAGATTGATGGTGGGGGGGAAAGAAGAGCCAACGCTTGCATTTTGCTGAGTTTAGCCAGGCATAACACCTGAACTATAATACAAACACAAGCTTTCAATAACTACTTTTTGACTTCACATGAACAAAACATCCAAACTGCTATATTACACCAAGATCAGTTTAACAATAAACAGGAGATACCTTAAAGCATGAATGATATCTTCTTCCAGTGTAAGCCTTTGTTGACTATGCCCTACTTTTTTAGATGCAGTGACCGCATCCTCAGTAAGCTGTCATTAGGAAGCATGAAAAAAAATCAACAACGAATAGCAAGGCCAAAGGGCCAAGAAATGCCGGAAGTACTGGGTAAAATGCAATTATGCAAAAACAAAATCTAATCACACACACAAAAAAAGACAGCGACCAGACAGATTTGGACTAACTACAGATGAATCTAACCACAATTTCAGGCAATGTCTGAATCAAAGCGATACCTCTGACTGCTAGATATGGGTAACAAGTAACAGAAAAGGGGGTTTGTTATATTGTGCTGCTTATGACCTTCCTAATAACATCAAGAGGTCCACTGCAAAACAAATGGTGGACTAGATGGCCCTTGAATTTTGGAAATACTTCATCTGAGTATCAGTCAGATTTTTCCAATAAACTAGTGCTAACTTGAGGGGCAAGTTGCTTTATGACCTAAAGGAATTCAGTTTTTGCCATGCCAAAAACTCTCTGGCTGTAGGGATAACTGACTTTCTAAAATTGTGTGGGGAAGAAAACCACTGTCCATAAGTGCACTGTAAACTGTTAACAAACAATGCATGAAACAAAAGTAGTATAATATAAAGGTTACAAATAGCCTAGCATTCTTCACAGGCATTTCCAAAACACTGATTGCTATTATATAATGTAAAGAATAGTCCAGGCTAGCCTGATCTTGTCATATCTTAGAAGCTAAGCAGGGTCGACCCTGGCGAGTTTTGGATGGGAGACCTCCAAGGAATACACTGAGGCAGGCAACGGCAAACCACCTCTGAACATCTCTTGCCTTGAAAACCCCACTAGGGGGTGATTATAAGTCAAATGTGACTTAACAGCAAAAAAAAGTATCAGAAAGATGTCCTTGCTTTGTTAGGGTAGGGTAATATTAACCGACAGTGTTTATTCAAATGCTTTGGGAAGCTGTGGCCTTGAGGTGCTCACACATAGACACCATTTGCATGTACACTGTGATGGGGGTGAACATTAGCTGGAAACCACTTCTATCTTACATGGCTCCAAATTTGCCTGGCAGAACCTTGCTTCTCCAGCAGGTCCAAGAGGATCTCTTCATGTGGTGCCTTCCATCATTACTACTGGAGACTATGGTCTCCTGCATGCTGTGTGGCAACAATGTTGTTGCTGCTGCTGATGTTGCATTCCAGGGTCTTGGAGCCTCAAAGGGGCCCATCATGACCCATTTTAGATCAGACCAAATCCCACATTAAAGTAGAACTCGGCAGTATGATTATCAAGAGACTCGTTTAGTTCTAATAAAGTGCTGATTTATCAAGGCAATCATTTAGTGCTGATAAAGATGTTACTATACTGCCCTGGCATGGTGTGGGGAGTGCTTATTCACAGGTATCCCTGCCTGCTTGCCAGTCTAAAGGGTGATGCTGGCGTTGCAGAGATGGAGAGCCCATTCTCTGGCAATAGTCAGGTCTACCCACAAGGAATTTCCAAGATTTTTTTTCTTTCTGTTCTCATATTCTCAGCTTGCTTGCCACTTTCAGCCCCATAGCCAAAGAAGAATGTGTTCTCAACATGACACAGAAGACCTGCTGAATGGATACTCATTTCCTCTGACAACATTGCCTCCCCTGATTATCTTAACCCAGATACTCCCTTCTATAACTAACTTCTCTATTGTTTCTCAAACAATCCATCCAGACACCTCCCAGATGTTGTCCTAATACCCCCCAAAGGTTGTCCTAATACTCCCCAAGGGTGGTGCCTCACCATATAAATATCCTACCCTCCAAAGGGCCAGTTGCCCAGGGCCATTGACACCTTTCCGTCTTCGTCACTGTGCCCAAAGCACAGTGGAACATGGAATGGTTCTAAACCCCAGATCTTCTTCACATCACGATCAGGTCATATAACACACACACACACACACACACACACACACACACACACACACACACACACACATCCCATACCCCTTTCTATTCCAATCCTATTTTCCAACCTATTTTTATCTTAGGAACTCTCTGTGTGTGTTTACTGCATTGAATCAAGTGCTTGTGAACCTCTTATCCCTACAATAAAGATTGTCAAATTTGCATTATAGTCCTCTCTGTGAATTTTCTTCCAAGAGCTGATCTTCGTATACATTGATATTAAAGACTCCCTACCCAGCCTCTTGCAATATTAATAAGCAGTCTGCTCTGAGCTCATTTTCCCCACATTATCGAGAGACTGTGTCTCCATCCTGGGTAACAAAGGGACCTCAAAAACCCAAGAGAAAAAGGAGACTGCCTTCTACAGCAACACCCAAATTTTTAATAATATTCCCCAAAAGTCTTTAAGTGTTGCCCACAAGCTTGGATTACACTAAGAACGATTTCAGTATGAATAGGCATTTTCAGTGAAACATCTCAAAGGCATTTTAATGATGAAGCATATTCTTTTCAGTCCATACCATGAATATTTGCTAAAATTCATCTTGAACGCTGGCAATTCTGTGGGTTTTTTAAAATACATTTAATTACTTCCACTTTTCATTTATGAAATTAATTTCCACACATCGTTATGAAAGTCATGAAACTCTCTCTGACCTAAAGAATGCGCAGCTGTGGTTTTGGAGCTAAAAAATCTTCCCAGTCCAAGGTCTCCAAGTTTTACTACTCCTGTAGCTGTAATGAACACATTTGCAGGCTTAATGTCTGTAAAGAGAGAATTTTTTTTTAAAAAAAATACATGACAGAGGAAAATCCACCAACTGCAACATTATAAATAATGTATGATCAGTAATCTAATTTTGTGACTTGTTTGTTGTTAAGCATTGAGCAAATAAAAAATTGCTGGCATCCACTCTGAGTTAGACAGTAAGCGGGTGTTCAGGATCTCTAGTCATCTGGTTTGTTTGTATCAGTTTTGATTGGTGCAGGCAGAGCATTTGGAAAGATGTGACATTCGACATGTGTGCTCAATCACTGACTTATCTGGTTGGTATTGACTAGTCAAGCAAAGTTGGCCACGCTGACCAAACTGAAGATAAACATTTCCACTGAGGAGGGGAAAACTCTAACTGTCCTGAAAGAGGTGATCATACCTTTCCTTATGGGGAATGTACACCCCCACTCTCCTGGGTGCCATCTCAGGATCTGAATAATAACAGAGTTGCAAGGGGCTATTCAGCCCATCTAGCCCAACCTCCCACTCAATGCAAGATCAGCCTAGAGCCGTGGTGGCGAACCTATGGCATTCCAGATGTTCATGGACTACAATTCCCATCAGCCCTTGCCAGCATGGTTTGCCACCACTGGCCTAGAGCATCCCTGACAAGAATTTGTCCAGCCACCACTTGAAGACTGCCAGATAGTAGGATCTCACTGCCTCCCTAGGAAGCAAGTTCTGCTGCTGAACTACTACTGTAAAAATGTCCAACCATTACCTTTCCGTTTGTAATTTATACCCATTATTGCGAGTCCTATCCTCTGCTGCCAACAGGAACAGCTCCCTGCCCTCCTCTAAGTGACAGCCTTTCAAATACTTAAAGAGAGAAATCATGTCACTCCTCAAGCTCATCTTCACCAGACTAAATAGTCCCAATTCCCTCAGCCTTTCCTTATAGGGCTTGGTCTCCATTCCCGATGAGCCTTATTGCTCTCTTCTGCACTTGCACTATTCTGTCCACATCCTTTTTGAAGTGAGGTCTCCAGAACTGCACACAATTCTCCAGGTGTGGACTGACCAGTGTGGTCTATGACTGGACTATGTCATCTTGTGATTTGGATATTATGCCTCTGTTGATACACTCCAAGACTAAATTGGCCTTTTTTGCAGCACAATGACTGCTCATATTTCACTTACAGTCCACCCACACCCCAAGATCTTGTTCACATACACTGCTACACAGAAGTGTAACTCCCATCCAATATGTGTGCTGTTGCTACCCAAATGTAGAGCTCCAGATATCCTTGAGAACTGCATCCTGTTCATAACCTGCTCACTTTTCCGGTGTATTCTGATCTCACTGAATTTTATCTCTATCTTCTGGGGTGTTTGCTACACCTTCCAATTTGGTGTCATTTGTATCTAGCAAGTAGTCCCTCCCCCATCTATATAATTTTAAAAAATATTGAAAAGTACCGGGCCCTGAACCGAGCCCAGTGGCACTCCACTGGGCACCTCCCTCCAGTTAGTTCTCCAACTGGTTCCTTTTCCACTTAATTATCCTACAGTCTGAAGTCCTCTGGTTTACCCATCAGATGGGGAAACTAGTCAAAAGTTTTACTGAAATCCAGGAAATCATCTCAATGGTTTTCCCATGATCCAATAAGTCCATCACTCAATCAAGGAAGGAAACGAGGTTGGCTGTGCAGGACCTGTTGGGGACAAATCCATGCTGATTTCCCCAGATTATCAAGTCCTTCCGATAATCACAGACCTCTCTGTCCATGTCAACCAGCAGCCCAGACACCATGTCTGGACTACTGTCATCTAGCCTGTTCTTTTCTCCAGGGGAAAAAACGGAGACAAAATACACACTGAGCCTTTCTGCTTTCTCTCTGTCCTTTGTCAGAGTTTTCACCCAACAGTGTACATATTACCTCTTTTACTTTGTGTTTGCTCCTCACATATCTAAAGAAGCTTTTCTTGCTGTAGCGAGCCTCCCTGGCCAGCCTCAGCTCACTGTGAGCTTTGGCCTCTCTGATGGCTGATCTACAGTACCTAGCAACCCCCAGATACTCTTCTTTAGAGGTATATCCTTTTCTCCGTTTCTTGAACATTTCCCTTTTTTTCCTTAGCTCATCATGGAGTTTTCTGCTCATCTACATTGGATTCTTGGATCCTCTATCCCATTTTCATCTTGCTGATTAGTGATGGTGTGAGATTGCAAGAGCCCTAAGAGTTCTAAAACAGTGATGCCAATAAAGGCTATTGAATGGAATGAATGGAGAGCCCATCCTTCACTTGCTCCTTTCCCTTCCAGCATTCTTGCCCACGGAATTACATCATCATGCCTCTAAGTTCATTAAAGTTCATCCTACTAAAATCTCACACACATGTCTGGCTATGAATTTCCTTGGCCACGCACAGTAAAAGGAATTCAAGGAGGATTTGGTCACTTCTCCCTAAGGTCTCCACCCTAAGCCCTGAAGCTTCCTCCAGCATTCCTCCTCACCCTAGTCAGGCTGTCTGTAGAAGACTCCAGCAACAATACTGCTTGTACTTCCTTCCCTTATAATCACCCAGATATTGTTCACTAAGCATGGCCAGTTTAAAATTCAACGTTCTTAGATGTGGTGATTAAAAATCGTTTAAAGAATCAAAGTTTACACTTGGTGATTGTGCTCAGTGGATCTTGAACAGGGAACATACTCCTGAAAAGTTTGAATTTTTCAAAATTCATGAAAGGCAGGTGTACTCTGCTTATTTTGTACATAATTTATTTTTCAATCCAACGGACAATGAAATGCATTTTGGGGTGTGTCACATTGGAAAGATGAAATAGTATTATCTGGTCAATAATTTGATTTCCATAAGTAAAATGTAGCTGGCTGATCATATTAGACTTATTTCCGATAGTCCAAAAATGACATTTCAGATACTTTTCACACCCAGCCAGGGCCTGTTGTTTTGTATTCAACAAGATTTTAACACTAAGCACTGTGCAACATCTGAGAGCCTATCAAATACCTCCCTTGCTTCTCAAGTCCCTCCTGTGAGTGCAGACTCATGCGGGGGTGGGGGTGGAGAGTGGGGTAAAAGCTCTTCTCCCCTGTCAGTTATGGAGGAAACCCAGGTTTCCTTCTCTTGAGTTTGTACTGCAGGCAATTTTTTTTAATTATTGGGGAGACTTAAAGTTAAAAAAAGAACCCTTCCAAGATTGGTAATACCTGTTATATCTCACAAACAAATACATGTTTACAAATAAGTAGTAAACCTATTGAGAATTACCAGCATACAAAATAGTATATAATTGAAATGTAGATTGTTCATTTTAACTGTATTTTCTAATCTTCCCAAAGGAAAACAGAAAAACAGTTTTCTGCAGAGGAGGAAGGCAAAGGGATAAAGCAGGTTCAGTGGCAGAATATCAGCTTTGCATGAAGAAGATTACAGGTTTGATTTCTGGCATCTACCCATTACTGTTCTACTCAGCCATAAAATATTGGTCACTGATTCCTACAGTAAAATAGATTTCTGCACATGGTTACAGTGCCTTCCTCCCCCTCCCCCCAGTTACCATCCTTATGCTATGTTAGTTTAACACAAGTAAGTTACCTCGATGCATGACACGCCGCGAATGCATATGCTCTAAGGCGCTGCACAGCTGAACAAAATATTTCCAAACGGTCCTTTCAGGAATCAGTCGCTTCTGTTTCTTAAAATGCTTTAAAAATGAAAAGAAGAAATTTGAAATCTGGGTTGGTGAGTATACTAACATGGAAAAACAATGACATGCTTAAATATTACAAGCTGAAAATTATTATCAATTGAAACAAAAATGGTTAAAGTAATCAAGAGGGAAATTTGTGTTTCATTGGGAAAAAGGAAGTTCCTCCAGAACCTTTTTACCTTATTTGAGAGAGAGAGAAACACCTGTGTCTGAAAAGGCCAACTCAGTCCTAAAGGGAAGACCAAGGGCTGACTTTCTAATAATACATAGAAAGCCTACGATTTAGTTGGTATATTTTAATCCTGCCCTTTTACCCAGGAGTTCAGGGAAGCATTTGTGATCCTATTTCATCACAACAGCCCTGTTAGGTAGGTTTGGCTAAGAGATAACGACTGGCCAAAGGTTCCACAGTGACTTTCACACTGATCTGAACCCCAGGTCTTGTTCAATATTCTCATTATATTACACCACAGTGGCTCTGAGAATAGTAATAGTCATCAAAGTTCTGTCCCTCATATTTTGTAACCTACTTTAAGTTGCATCGCCATCAATACCTTGCTTTCCCTTTGGAGCTTCTGAACTATAACATAATATGCAGATAGTTTCAGAGGGTAACAATACTAGTCTGCAGTAGAACAGCTAGATTCAAGCTTTAGCTGATAAATTGAACTTTGACTCTTGAAAGCTTACACCCCAAAAATCATGGTGGTCTCTAAGGCACCACTGGACCTGAATCCAGCAGTTCCACTGCAGAGCAACACAGCTGAAACTATCTTCATTGAAGGCACCAGTTTCAGCCACATAGAATGGAAATCCATTCCCCTCACAAATAAACTGCAGACAATTTTAAAAGAAATTATTTGCCCTTCTTTCAAAGAGCACATAGTACTATATATGCACCAGATGTCTGCTGAACTGCAGGAGCGAATGTCCATTGAGGCAAGATTTCTTGTACGGATGTATTTACTTGAGCCCTACTTTTACTTTCCATTCTCTCTGCAGCAAGTGATCCCACTTTTAGCACAACTTTAATTTGCTTTGACACCAGAGAAGAGCAGATTTGCCACAGGCATTTTCCATCCACCCTCAGTCAGCCTACCTAGCTTCACCCTTCCAAGTTCCTTGCACTGCCATCCACACTGCCCCCTAACCCCTCTTCCCTGTTGCTGGCTCCTTCATGCTTCCTACTCATCCTGCCAGCATATTTTGATATCCAGCAAGTGGAAGTCAAAGAAAACACTCAACCACACAGGCTTAAGCAAAACAGGCAGACCTTAAAATTCTCATATCGACATATCAGTATCTCAATATAATAATAACAGAGAATGGTCCCGTTACACACCAAGTGCTTCTATGTACTCAGCCCCCCCCCCTTTTCCAGGGACAGTATGAATTCTTCCACACACGCACTGCAGGGGTGGCAGAGAGCAGATGTAGGGGTTGTTTGGTGCTCACTTGCATTCCAGGGACAAGTTGGCATTTCTATGGGTAGTACAAGAAGGGAGTCTTTTTGGCTTCACCCCATCTCTCCCGCTCTACTTCTGCTCTCCCCAATGATGGGGAGGGTTTTAAAAACTGAATTTCAACTTCAAGCATTTGTACCATATTTGATCTATCAAAATAATGATAAATCTAATACGGGAATATGAAAACAACAAGCCTCTCTCTCCTGCGGCAGCAGCAGCAGGAAGTGTGTGTTTGTGGGTGTGTATGTGTGTTTGTGTAGGGTAGAAGGAGAGAATATCAGCTCTAGGACATGGGCCCCTTCTTCAACAGCATGTGGGCAAAGGAATTGCTTTGCCTCTTTCATGGTGTTTTTTTAAAGGGCTATAACATTCCTATAACTACAATAACAGCAATATTGATATAACAGTAACTTAATGGGTTTTACAGAGACAGCAATTTTGCGACAACCAGGTGTGATGAGATCTGTGCCTTTAAGAGTGAGCTAATGGGTAGAGTTAAGAGAACCAGTAAAAGCAGACCGGAGAGTTCAATAAACAAGCTGTGCAGTGATTGCCTCCTCACCTGTAAACAGAGAAACACAAGGAGACCCCACTACAACCTCACTGTGCAGTGAAGAGCCCTGAAGTAAGCATTCCATGCATAATGGGCCTTGGTCTACTCCCTCTTCATATCGACCCTATGAATTAAGTTTGCCTGAGAAACATCTACTGGGTCCACATCTCTGACACATTATATGAGGCTTATTTTTAAAATATGGTTTAGTTTTACTATGGTTAGATTGTTAAACCATGATTCATCTTACAAATGATTGCTCAGATCTCAGGTTACCTCAACAAATACTGGTTTCATTGCCTTCCTAGAAGACCAAGGAACATTTTATTTAAACAACAAAATTAACAAGGATTAAGTCAGGATGTCTGCATTTATTAATCACACACAACTACAGTTAAACATTTTGAAACCAAACTGAATTCACAGCTTTCCTTAGCTAGCCCCCAAGTGGGGTGGGGAATGGTCTGGAAGCTCATTGCTGTTCCAAGAGAAGTGTCTGAGTCCTCACATGGCTAGTACTGACAGTCAGTGGGAAGCAAGGTGGTGATACAATGAGGCACTATCATTGGTTGGGTGATGTGAGACAGGTGTGGATAATTTCCCGATCTTTTGCAGGAGTTGGGGGAGGGGGAAAGCAGCAGCACTGAAGCCAGGATTTGCCAAGCCAAGCCAGGACTCACTGATCAACTGCAGACCCAATCCTGGTCCTGCTAATTAACCACAGGTAAAATAGGTCACAGTTTTGTGTTATGTCTGAGCTGATCCCCTACCTTCAGATACAGGTTTGACAGACCTTAGCAAATTACAGTTAGTGGAATAGCCTGCTTTCATATTAATCATAGCCAGTTCAATTAAAATTATGGTCTTGTACAATGTCTGCACTGAGCCATAATGAGCTTTATAGTTGGGCAAAGATTTGAACCTGGACCTCCCCAGTCCAAAGCCGAAACAATATCTACTACAGTGCACTGACTCTCATGTAATATTTAATAGTAAGCTACATCTATCTTGCCAGATATAGACATATACATCTATAAAAAATTTATTTCACATATTGTAATTCCAGGATAGCAAAACAACTGCAGTTTCTCTTTTACTGTAGGCTAAGAACCTGTAAGGCTGCCAACTCAACAATCTTGCAAACTTGGCAGGTGTGAGGCGGCTGTCAGAGATGTTCAAACTGAGAAGAAAACTGCTGTCCATCCATCTGCCACCAATCTATCCTCTTTAGGTGATGCTTTCCTCTGCTTGACAGAACAAGGTTCAGCAGGATGTGGAAGAGGAAATTAACAGCTGTGCATTAATTGAGGCAACCAATATTTGAAACAAGCGTCTTGTAAATTCCACTGGCAACATATGTCCTTAAAGCAACACAGCCTGGCCCATCATCCTCCCAATATTCCTACTCAGTGCCATTAAACACACTCTGAACCTAAATATATGTATTTGGATGCAATATTGGTTTCTGTGGAACTAGGATCAGATTCAAACAATCAGAAAAAGCACATGGCACAGTCCTTTTACAAGTCACAGGGAATAGAATTTCTTTATCTGAAAACACCTTGCAGGCAGAAAGGCAGCAGACCAAGAATCAAAGATCTAGCCATGGTTGCTTGGTCTTGAAAAATAGGTCCCATTCCTTTCAAAGAGGCTCAATAGGATTTTATTTACCTACATGCCAAGGAAAGCATCAGCTGTCCATTTCCACATGTTAAACCTCTGTTCAAGGGACAGAACCCATTTCGTCAGACTTGTTGGCAACCTCAGACCTATCCAAGTTCTAACATGCTAGCTTTCTGCTGTAATGGCAGTTACTCAGGTAATGGTGCTACATCCTTTCTGTGTAATGAAGAAATCAAAGGTCAATTAAAGAATTGCTTTTTCCATGCACGCCAAATCATTCCTCTCCTCTTTGCTGCTCCTTTCCCACATCCTCAATAGTGGTAAAAAAAGGTCATATCCGACCCTGGGGTACCACTGCGAGCAGTGATTTTATAGGCAGGCCACTTTTGTGGGGTAGTTTGCCATTTCTTTCCCCGGCTATTGTTTACCCCCTAGCTATAAGCTAGGTACTCATTTACCGACCAAGAATGGATGGATGGCTGAGTTGACCATGAGTCAGCTACCAGGATATCTGACCCACAGGGGCTCGAACTCCTGACTGTGTGAGTGGCAGTGCAAGCACTTAACCACTACGCTACTTTAACAGTGGTAAATGTTAACAAAGGTCTCTGATGTGAAATCAAGTTTGAAACCTGTTTATAAGAAGTACATTTTCACTGTGGTTAATATTAGCATTAGGTTAACATTTAGAGTGAAATCCGGGGCCGAGGGGCGGGGAATCAGCGCAGGTAGCTGACTTACCACACCAATATATCTCAGAGATACATTAGAATAAGCACCAGTCACCACAGCCAGGCCTCCAGTGCCATTCTACCACTCTTGAGTGCCAGCACAGCTCCACAGTGGCTGCCCATCAGCACAATAAGGTCAGAGGCTCTATCCAAACGTGCAATGACATACTGACAGGTAAGCAGGGACCTGGTTTTTGAACATCTTTCCCTGGTCCTTTTGCTCATGGCTGGGAGCGTCCCCACAGATGGCTCTTAGGAGTTCACTGCCCACTGCAATTAAGGGTATCCAGATGGGTAAGGAGACTTGCACTAGAAAAGATACAGGAGGGAGGGAGACCATAGAATCCTGTAGACTCATGAACTGAAGTTGGGAGAGAATAATATTACAACTGCACTGCCCCCAATATGATATGATGCACAAGACAAAGTAAAAGATACGTGTGTGTGTGTGTGTGTGTGTGTGTGTGTTTACTTCTCACAGTATTTTTAAAGCTCAAATGAGGCAGTACTTGAGTGCCAGTTCCTTAAATGCTGCCTTCAGTCAGACCTGGATTGAATCCAAACAAACTCTGTGTATCTGTTCTCCCTGTAGCTGAGATTTGCATATCAGAGGATCGTTTGATGTCAACAAGAAGATAGAGACCAGGTTTCTTTTCATTTAAAAACAAATACACAACTTCAAGTATATGCATATAAAACATACACTTCCTTGTTTTAAAAATGAATCCTGAAAAGATTTTAATGATGTACTTTTAAACAAACTTCTCCTGCTATCAAAAAAAACCTCCCATCTCTTATGGGGCTTCCTATATTTAGATTTTTCACAGTTTACCTATCCCAAGATGCTCTGGAACATATAGAATGCACTTCTGATGTCCAGATTTGCTGTGGGATGGTACAATATCAGGGTGTATACAAAAAGCAATCTTTTCCTCACAAGTAAAATCATATTGCGATGACTTCAATACACCAACAAAACACTGATTAAACAAACCCCATAGAATACACTGAAAATTGTGGAAAACATTCACTGAAATTCTACATCCCTCTAAGACTTAGTCCATTAAAGTCAAAGGGTTTTAAAGGGTATAAATATGTTTAGGGTTTCAATGATAGCCATCTATGGCAGAGTCTGGAGACTGTGGCCCTAAAGCACACAGAAGAGCTAACTGCCCACCAGTGTTCATTATAAAACCAAAGGGGCATAATATTATCTGCAAGGCTGTAGTCATCCTGTCCAATTTGTGGGCTGACTTGGAGAATACAGTGACTGTGAGATAAGATCTTGTATCTCCTTCCTTTCCTAATGATAAAGGACCAATTTTGTCACAAGGCAAGAATCATACTTCATATCATACATTAAGACATATGCACACAGGGTGGAACCCATCTCTCTTTGTTTTGATGCCCCCGCTGGAATATTTGATTGCCTGGGTCCTTCCATCTGTACGCACTGAAAGCAGCTTTCAAAAAGCACTTCGTGAAGAAGAACAAGGCATCAACTCCCTTTAAAAATAGCCTCACTAATGCTCAGCTTCAGGGACTGAACAGAGGGTTGCCATTTTCCAGGTAGCATCTGGAGATCTCCCAGAATGACAACTGATCTCCAGATTACAGAGATCACTTCTCCAGGAGAAAATGACTACTTTGGAGGGCGAATTCGATGTCATTATAACTTATGAAGTTCCTCCTCTTCCCAGGATCTGCCCCCCAAATATCCAGGAATTTTCCAAGCTGGAAAACTGGCAACCCTAACTGAACACCCTTCCTCCCTGTGCAGGGCCATATAGTTTTCTGTCCAAGCTCAGAAGCGACTCGCTTCTGCTTTTCTTTCTTTTCTCCCATCCCAGTCAGATGGGTTGGAGCATGCCTCGAAACTTTAGGCCTTTGATAAATTTACACAAAGGCCTCAGGCTTTCTTGAGGCTTCAGGCCACTCAATTCTTCAGCCTTAATCCTAAAATCATGAGGGCCACAGAAGCTAAAAATTATTAGAGAAACACCCTAGATGTGAACCAGTCCAAAGGAGAAACTTGGCATATGGGGGGAAATGCAATACATTTGAACACACCAGGGCCTAAAACACAAAAAATAGCCAACTGCCCTGTTCATTATAAAGCCAAAGGGGCATAATTATATGCCTCTTGTTCGTTCACCCACACACTCTGACAGGATCGATTTCTCTTATAATTGAGAAATTGTTTCAAATTGGCTGCTTTTTCAGATCCATAAATTGTGGGGGAAGTCACCCTGCCAAGTTATGGTTTGAGAAAATGGCAACAATTCTGTAGCCCATACAAGAATCTGAATCCATAATTCAAAGGCCAACATTCTCCCTCATACTTTTTAATAAGCTGTCCACGTTCCTCCTTTGCATGTTGCTCTGCACCAGTCCAAGATGGAGAAATGACGACAACCATCCCTGCTTCTACTATGCCCTCTCCCCATTTGCTAGCCAAAGGAGGCCTTGAAGCCTTGCTCACAGCAGGGCAGAATTTGTCAGAAAGCCACTTTCCTTGGGCCTTAACTACAATATGCTGAACACTTACATGTCTGTTATTTTCTCAAAAAAACAAAATTCTGAACAGCACAGTATTTGATTGCCTGGTTCAAAACTAGATTATCTGGCATCTCTATTCATCACATTCATAAGGTGAGCTGGTGGCTGTAGGCTGTATTTAAAGTCTCATGGCCTTACTCAGTGGGACTAAAGGCAAAAATTGAAGAGACTGCAATATGTGATATTATTAGAGCTGGGTGTGTCCTTTTGAAATATACAAGTGTAGGTAAATTCATGATCCGGCTCAGGGTTGTGAATTTCCAGTGCTACTGTTGCCAGAGGCCACAAAAAGGAACTAATTTATACCAATTAGTATTCTATTTACTCCACCTCTTCCCCACTGGGAACACAAAGCAGCTTATATCGTTCTTTCCTCCATGCTATCCCCACAACAGCTCTGGGAGGCAGGTCAGGCCAAGATTATACTGTCCAAGATCATCCAAGCAAATTCCATGGCAAATATGCATAACTGTCAATGACTGTTTTTTTCCAGTGAGAACTTATATATCCTACAATTCACAACAACAACATCAACAACAATCTTGTTGACAGAGTCGGATGGCACATATATAATTATTTCTATAGTAATTCTCTCTCTCCTTGAGATCTACCATTCAGCAGGGGGTGTTGACTTGGGGGGGAGGGGGAGCTGTTAGCATAGCATCTTTACCAACTCCTAGGATTCATTTCAGAAAGAAACAGCATTATTCTGCTGTGCAATATAGCTGTAAAAGACATAAAGACATAAGACAATGACTGCTCCATCCTGGCAAAGACGCATCAGCAGTCAAAGAAATCTTTAGTCGTGAGATTCCAAAAGTTGTATCCATCCCTCCAAATATTAGACTCATCCAACCACTGAAAAAGTGTTCCTTTTTGTCATATAATTTTTATTAAAACTTTTAAAAAGACAAACAAACAAAAAAGACAATCAGACTAACAGGGGGAAAGGGATGGAAAGGGATTTCCTTTGCGCCAAATATAGGCACAATTAAAGATTTACCACTTGCTCCCTAGTTACAATTATGAAAGTATAGTTCATGTCATTCTTAATTATTATTACTAATTAAGTAGGATTCTCTCTTTTCCATATTATATCCATTTTCTTATTTTCCTAGTCATCATTTCATTTTTTTGGTCTTAAGCAAAAATGTTAACCATCTATTTTCAAATATCATTTCCCGCCTTGTGATGAAAGGTATAACAGTGTTTTTGACACAACTTGGGTTTATATTTGTTCCATATTCTCAGAATGGCAAAGTCTAATATAATGATTTTTAAAATCCTTATTGACTTTGACATACTATAAATAGGATGCCATTCAAATATCATATCATGTCCCTCTAATTCCAGTAATCTTCTATTTCTCAACAGAATCCGTTATTTCAATGAAACCAAGCAACAGGCAGCAAAATATGATTTCAAATCAGGTAAACTTAATCCTCCTCTTTCCTTGGCATCTTGTAAGATTTTATATTTAATCCAAGTTTGTTTGTTTTTTGCCTTGCCATTGCTTAAATGGAATTATCATTTGCTAACATTCTTGACATTAATCTTGGTCGTCCCCCCCTCCCATCCTCTGTGGCTCTGAGAATTTCATCTGAACAACCTGCTAAGAAGGCAGAATCAAGGACGAATCCTAAGGAAAAGACTCACTTGGACCTGAAGGGATTGTCTGAAACAAAAAATAACATTCTGGGTAAAACATTCATCTTAATCACAGAAATTCTCCTTGGATTCAGCAAAGATTCCTGAGTTTTCTGGGACTTTTGGGGTGAATGTCTGAGGAATCGGAACTGTGCGATAGTGTCAAGGTAGACAGCCATTCCCGGTTAGAACCTGATCTGGTGCATAAGAGAGAGTAGAAATGTCCTGAAAGTGTTAATTATTATTATTTTATTTTATTAAATTTATATCCCACCCTTCCCAACCGAAGCTGGGCTCAGGGCAGAGAGGATTATCTCATCTTATTCTAGTATTGATTAATGGTTAACAACTATGTAGGCTCTGGTTTCTTCAGTTCCAAGTGAGTATTTTCTCTAGGCTTCATCCTTGATTCTGCCTTTTTAGCAGGTGGCTCAGATGAACTTCTCAGTGCCACAGAGGATGAGGGAACCAAGAAAGTTGTGATACTGGAATCAATGCTATCGAGGCAGTCTTGAGGGATGGTTTCCCACAGAAAATGTCTTAACTGCTGGGACATTGAAGGTTGACAAAAGTACTGCTATCAGTCTTGATGCCCATCAACAATACCTTTTCTGGACTGAGTTTAAATGTATCAGCTTCCATATGGCTTATAAAAACACCAGGCACTGATTCAGAATTTCTACTGACTCAACTTGGACTAGATAAAAAGACAAATAGAGCTGGATGTCATCTAAATATTGATGATGCTTTACTTCTGTGGTTCCCAACCCGGGGTATGTGTGCCCCCAGGGGTACACACTAGAAAATGTTGGGGTACACAAAATAATTACTTAATGGGTTTGCTAATATAGGGGTACAATTTTAGGGAAATGGGTTGCCAAGGGGTATGTGAGTGAAAAAAGATTGGGAACCACTGCCTTACAGGAAAAATCTGGATGACCTCACCCAAAAGTTCCATATAATGTTAAAAAACATGGGATCACAGGCATAGCAATACAGTACTGTAGTACCTCTTTCTAGAACTGCTGTGATACGTGGCAGAGAAATTACAGGAGTACCATTTCACTAACTCTGAAACTCTCAATATGATCCAGAAAAATACCATGGTTGACAATAATGAAAGCTGCTGAGAGGTCCGGGATATTAAACAGTAATATACCCTGATTATTAGCCATTTCATATCATTCTACTTGAAAGTCCAAGGCAATTAAAACACAAAACCAGGCTGGTAACCAGACTGAAATGGAAATATACTAAAATGGATTACATTTCTTAACAGTACACAGGCTTCTCTAACAGATTAGGCCAAACAGACCTCAGATATGAAGATTTACGCTCAAACACACGCTCTTAATCCTATGCAACATGTTAAAAAGGTTCCTTGAAGTGCTAATTTCTTAAAAGCACTAATAATGTTAATCCTATTGTTGCAAGTTCACCTATTCATTTTTTTACACATCAGATTCTGTCTTGCTCATTAGGACATAGCATTCCATTGTACTACACCATGGTGAAGACTCACTCATGCTCTTTAACAAAGAGGCACCTGCTATCATCCATACTGGCTGGACTCCAAGATACAGTCCACGCTTCTTAAATGTAATTATCATATTTCACCCTGCTCATGTGAAAAACAACGCAAGCAGAGTGAGGCCTTTGCATTGTGTTATAGGTCCTTTCTCTTAAAACGATCATATAAA
This sequence comes from Sphaerodactylus townsendi, assembly GCF_021028975.2. Taxonomy (NCBI): domain Eukaryota; kingdom Metazoa; phylum Chordata; class Lepidosauria; order Squamata; family Sphaerodactylidae; genus Sphaerodactylus; species Sphaerodactylus townsendi. The sequence continues at coordinate 32,786,202 of NC_059429.1, read as the reverse complement.
AAGGAGAAAGGGGGCAGAATTCCTCACACCTCCCTCCCTCCTCCCCACCACATATACACCTAAAACAAACTCATGCCGATCTTACTACAAGAACTATGAAAACATGAATACATCATGACACCTTATACATATTTAATCATAGCCTGATAGGCTGTCATTAACTTCAAAAAGCAATCTGAGTTCACAATATTAAACAAGATGCCTGTGTTAAGAGGACATCATAAATTACCCTCACGAAAGGGATGGGTAAGAAATACCCATGAAGCATAACGGAACCAAAACTTGCAAAGGATGACATTCGGTATCTCTGGGGTAAATCAGAATTAAAAGTACTCCTCCGATTCACCAGTAGATTAATTGATGAATTCATTAAGCACTCATTAAGGTGGAGGATTTGTTTTAGAATCTAATTATAGTCAGACCTAATCTTTGCATGGGTCTCCAAGTGGTGATGACATTGCTGTAAAGTACCCTTTGTCTCTGTATGAATCTGGGTGGATTGTGCATTTTCAAAATTATAAAAAATGCAAATCTTTAAAAATATCATTTATATTAAAATACCAGGATGCTTATTTTGAAAGCGAGGCAGAGAGACTGGCTACAAGTTAATGATTTGACAGCCCCAGGTAAAATTAAGGCATCAATAGGTCATAATGAAACCTGCCAGAGAGACACCTCATATTAATAAGTGCTATGTCAAATAGGAATTTTCAAAAGAGAAAACAGATGTATCAGTGTAGCAAATGTAAGCATACAGAGTTAAAATACATACAGTTTGGTTATAAATGCTACCAGGCCATTGCTACTCTGTACACCATCACATTTTTTACTGTCTTAGGTTAAATCAAAAAAGAATATTCTTCAAAGCTCAAAGATAATTTTCTACTATTTTGCTATAAAATTCCTGCTACTTTGCTATTAAATAGTATTTTTATATCACAGGGTAGGGACTAAATAAAAAGTATACATTTGTTATATATACATCACACACACAAACAAGAAATAAAAATAAGCAGGTGTGGAGGTCAAAGGTCTTACAATAGAAGGCAATATATATTAAAATATTACATTGCCTTGGAGTTATTTTGATTTAGTTATAGTATCTTAAATATGCATGTCAGCTCTTGGAGTAACCTACTGCATTTAGCTGAAGAAAAACAATACTGTTTTCTGCTTTTGATTAACTTATAGGACAGTTTTTTAAAAACTGCACATTTTGCCTAATTATACTTTCATACAGTTCACCCAATGGTGAACTTCTTGAATGATGTTTTTTTAGCTCTCATCACATCTTTAATGGCTATTGAAATATTCCATAATATCTGGACTACATTGGCAGTTTTTACCAAACATTATCACACTTTAGTGTGCTAAAATTATGAATGATTTTATTTAAAAGTCTTCACTAAGGCTCAGTTCAAACAGTTCCTGCGCTATAGCCAGGATATTGTGTTGCAGTGAAACAAAAGCATTGTGGCAACTTGAAGTATAACAACATTTATTCCAGAATGAGTTCTTGTGGGTCAGAGCTAACTTCCTTTATTACACAGAACATTACAAAAAGGGAGAGGAAGAAACCATGATTTGTAGGACTAGAAACAAGTAATGGGCTTGGACACATCCTCCTTCCCTCTTATGCATGACTCCACTTTCAATTGTATTCAGTGCTAACCATAGTTTGCCATCACATCTAAGAACAAAACAAATATAACTTGTGGGGGCAAAGTGGTAACATTGGTTTGAACATCGCTGGCAAAATATGTTTGTGCAAACCTACAAACTGATGTTGAAGCCACAGGAATTGGGAGGAGGACACATACAAGTCCACAGTTTACGTCTTATTCTTCAAATCACAATTGTCTAGACTGAGCCATGAAGTGATATAGAATATAAAATGTCATTCCTCCAAACTTCTTTTCCAGGCCAAGATGCTAAAGTTGTTTTCTAATTTAGGTTTACAGACTATCGGTACACACCATAGAACTGACAAAACAGAAATCTAGTTTGTATAAAAATACAAGAAAATAAAAACAACAGATAACAAAAGAAAAAGGCATGGAATCGGTTGGTTGGACAGCACTGGTTGCAGTGATGATTCAGTGTACCTAGGTTTGCAGCAAATGTATTTTTGAGTTCAAACTACTGTTGCCAAAATTTTAACCTGCAGCTAGTTTATAACATTAAAATTATAACACCTGAATTATAACAATAAAATTCTTAAAAGGGAAAATTTAGAATGGAAATACTGACAAAATATACCATGGCGGCCCAATGCCAGATTCGGAGTGCAGTCATTAATCTCTTCTCCCTTTCTGCCTTTTCTTGCACTCACATACTGCATGTGTAAATAAGGTGCAAACTTTGGCAGTCAGTTACACATGTGCCGGCCTTAACCGTCTGGATGGAATTTACACATTTGTAACTGGGAATAGCATCATAACTCCTTTTTCTAATTCATTCTATGCAGTAATCCAAATATGAATTAAACTCCAAGTTATGAAAAGCAAAAAAGTTAAATACTAAAAAACATTACACATATTCCAAATAAAGAACTAATAAACTCTTAAGGTTTTTGTAAAAAAATCCTACCTTGATCATTCTAGAAAGATCACCAGCATCTGCTAATTCCAGCACGATATTTAATTCATTGTCTTCAATAAATGAGGCATAGTATTTAATTACATTTGGATGATTCAATTGCTAGAAAAACAAACAGGTATTTCAATTTATAGTTGAATAATCACATAAGGAATTACTTTAATTTGATGACAACTCTTAAGTATCCTCCCTCATTTAAGACTAGAACCTCACAACAACAACAAAAGGAATATACTTCTGCAGTACACTACACAAATAGCAACAATATACTATTTATAATTTACACAATAAAATAAATAAAACAGAAGTTCAATTTATTTATTTATTTCAGTTTATAGGTCACCCTTTCTCATGCTGGTTCAGGGCAGCTTACAACATCAATTAATAACAGTAGAATCAATAAAACATTCTCGTTAATATCTCAGCACCCTTAACCTCCACTAAGGGGATAAACAATCAAAATTTAGAAAAGGAAAGAGGGAGGGAGGGAGGGAGGGAGGGAGGGAGGAAGGAAGGAAGGAAGGAAGGAAGGAAGGAAGGAAGGAAGGAAGGAAGGAAGGAGACACCAGCTGGTTGGATACTATTGCTGTTCTCAGCCATAAACTTGGTAGAACAGCTTTGTCTGATAGGCCCTGCAAAATTATACTAAATCTCCCAGGGTCTTACTGGACACAGGGTTCTACCAGGCCAGAGCTGAAAAAGCCCTGATCCTGGTTGAGGATAACCATGCAGCTTTCAGGTCAAGGACTATGAGAAGTTGTTATTTGCTGAAAGTAAAACTCTTTGGGGAACATATTAGGAGAGGTGGTCCTGCAGATACAAAGGCCCCAGACCGCTTAGGACTTTAAAGGTTAATACCAAGACCTTGAATCTGATTTGGTACTCTACTCGGAGCTAATGGAGTTTGTGAGCACTGGCTGGATGTGTGCCTGTCACGGGTCCCAGCAAGGACTCAAAAAGATGTGTTTTGAATCAACTGGAGTTTTTGAAGCAGTCTCAAGGGCAGTCCTGCAAAGAGCGAGTTGTAGTAGTCTAATCTGGAGGTCTCTGTTACATGGATCACTAAAACAGCATTGGATGGAGACAGATAAGATGCCAGCAGCCTAGCCTGGTGAAAATGGTAAAATGCCAGCTGAGCCACATGTGTGACAGATTGATAATACTGTGGACAGATTGATAATATTCCCCTGGGGGGTTTGTACCACGTCTCCACTGGTTTTCACCAGCCGGGCAAAGATCTATGAGACAAGTGGTAGGTTTCACAGCTTCCAGGTACCAGCCAATATCATTGTGGGAGAGGCATGGGATTCATTGCAGGATCTGAAGACTTCCAAGGGGTCTCCAGTTCCAAGTTGACAGGGAAGTCCTGACAAAGCAATAAGGTATCTTCAAAAAAGCTTGCATATGCCTTCGAAATCTTAGTAATTTGAGGGCTCTCTGTCAGGGCTATCAAAAACCAAATCACCCTAAACAACTGAGCAAGATGAGATCTAGCAAATGCAATGCAGGCCACAGAATATTCTTTTTTGTGGCCTTCAACGCTATCTCATAGGCTTTCATAAGCATCCTATAAGATGTTCCTGTCACTTTGTTGCAAGTTCTCCACCCAATTCATTCCAGCCGTCTAAGCTCTTTCCTTTTTCTCCTTAACTCCACGGTATAGCAAGAAATTAGTTTGGGGGCAAATCAAAGAGGATGTCAGGGAGCAATCTTATTGATGTCTTCCAAGAGTCAGCCATTCCAGTCCTCCTCCAGCTCACCTAACGAGTCGCCAGGAGACAATGGATTCCACAGAGTATTTGGGAAATCAATAGGACCCATAAGTCTCTGTGGGAAAGCATAAATCAGCCCAACACCTATACATGGAGGGGCTGGTATGCTCAAACAGGCTTTCAGGGCATAATGGTCCAACTATGGTCCTCTATTTACAGAGATATGTCCCTTATCCAGCCCCACCCCAAAGATCAAATCCAAGATCAAAGATCAAATCAAATTATTTCAGCATAAACTTTTGAGAGTCAAAGTTAACTTCATCAGATGTATAAGGTTCACCTTGGATGGACACTCTATGTCAGTGATGGTGAACCTATGGCACGAGTGCCAGAGGTGGCACTCAGAGCCCTCTCTGTGGGCACTCACGCACAGGGTTCATAATGCAGGGTGGGGGCAGAAAATCACCCACCACACACATCTAGGCTGGCTTGGGCCATTGGGCACGACGCCCCACAGAGAGCAGGAAGGACTCGACTGGCGGGCCTGGTGCCTGTGCTCTGGATGGCTGCTGCCCGAGGGGAGGCAGAGGATTAGGAAGCGTAGATGCTAGAGGGGCGCAGAGCAGTGCGCGCAGGACTTGCTGGAGGTTAGAGCAAGCTGGCCCCTGCTCGAGTGGGTGGGGTGGAGGCACTGGACCAGTGCAGGGCAGAGCGGCGGGTGCATGCAGGACTAAAACCTCAGTATTCAGGTTAAATTGCAGTGTTGGCACTTGCAATAGGTTTTTAAGTTGCAATTTGGGCACTTGGTCTCGAAAAGGTTTGCCATCACTGCTCTATGTGTTAATATTACTGTACTGTAACACTACTGCAGCAGCGGCAACAGCAGCAGCAGCTGCAATAAGGAATCTGAGCTGAGTCTCAACAAGAAAGGTAGACTGTTAGTGAAACTGTTCAATACCAGGTCCATTAGCCACAAGACTACTACTCTGCAGAGTTACCTTGCAGAGCATAAAGTGGACCTAGTATGCCTAACTGAGATCTCGGTGAAGGAGGACGAGATGGTCGCCTTGAAAGAGCTGGCCTCTCCAGGTTTTTCAGCCTTCCATAAGTCACGTACAAAGGGTCAGGGGGTGGTGCTACTCATCCGGGAGTCTTTCAGAACACTCCTTAAACTAAGGAGCTTAGGAATTGGGTTTGTTGGCCTTATGTGGGACACCAAGGAGAGTTTAGCTACCTGGATGGTGTACCTTCCAACTAATGCACCAGCCAATACATCTTATTGGTATGATTGGGGTTATATGTTTTCGTTATGGGGCTGGGGGACTCTTTTGAAATTGCTCTACCCTTGTTTGGTTAAGTGACATAGGATTTGTGCCTTTTATTACATATGTTATAAATTTTCTTTCATGTTGGAAGCTGTTCTGAGCCTGCTATAATGAAGGAGAATCAGATAAAAATCAAATTAATAAAGCAGCAAATTAACACAACTTTCTTTCTAAAACAGAGAGGTAGTAAATTTTGCTGATTAAATCATATGCTATCTCAAAAATACATATATCCAGCTTTTGGTATCAAATTCACTTCAGCATATCTGATTAAATTCATTCTGTGGCTTAAAAGACTGATAGGTTCACAACTCCTTTTTCTATGAAATGGTCCAAATGTGAATTAAACCTCAGGTAATCAAAAGCAAATAAACTAAAAAAACAAGTTATACATCAATACTGCAGACTTGCATCCTGCAGAAGTAAGGCTCTGTTTATGCTGCCTTGATCTGTCTGTCTACACTTGAACCTTTCATGGCTTCACACTTCAGTGTAAAACTTCTTGCCAACACTTTCATGTTTCTCTTTGTGCTGAGAACTTCCTGATGATCTCTGCCCTGGCAGAGATGGTGACTAGTTTCTGGTCAGGGAAATCCTGGTCTGGTAAGGCAGGGACCAATTCAGTAGGGTCAGTAAGGTGAGAGACAGAACAGCAGGGTAAGATTGGGAAGGATGAGCCAAGGCCCCGCAAGGAAAGGCAAAGGGAGATGAAAAACTGTGTCTCAGCTTGTTCCCAGAGCAAAATGGAGGAAGAGTTATGCATAACCTCACTTCTTGACATTTCGTGGTTGGCTCTTGCCTTCTGTGGCAGCCAATTTGTGGTGGAGCCCACCACCCTATTCAGAATGCCACAGACACCCGTGGGTTCAAAAAGATTAGGGATCTCTAGTCTAGAGTCACTTTAGAGTTTAAATAAGGGCAGTGTATGTCTCAGGCAGACATATAACCAAGCATTTTGTGAATGAGAAGAGTCTAGGTAGCTTGCACAAGATTTTTTAAAAACCTTCCCAAAATGACTTGGAAAAGTCTAGTTTTAAGCAAGCCTGCGACTCTGCTTTTAAATCTCTTCAGAATTTTAACACTGATCACAAGGCAAAACTAAAAAGGAATGTTGATTCAAGGTATATCTCTCCACCTATGAAAGAAAGCATACTTCACAGCAGCTCAGCTATGGGATTTTCTTAAGCAGTCTTCTCTTTCTGCCAATTTGTCCTATAATGCTTTGCAGGTGTATGAAACATTACTTAAGAAATCAATATTATTCCAAAGTTTAATAAATCCAGACTGATTGGTAGCCATTTATATTGTAACCTCTGTGGAAAGGTTTTGTTATTGGATACCAGTAATTCCTCAACTGTTTCCACTGTCCACAGGAAAATGGTGAATTGCACTTCAATGCACATTACCTTTAACCAAAGATTTACCTTCAGAAGATCTATTTCTTTGATGCAGTCAGCACGGGCCTTGGCATCCATTAAATCAAATATCTTTTAAAAGAAAAGAAGAAAAAATAGTTTTTACTAACTTTTTAAAAATTAGTAGAAAGTATATATTTAATGTAACCAACAAGTATGCAATCCATGGTGTAACTGCTCACTAAAATACCACAAGAGAGCTGTGCCCTCTCCCCAACAATTAAATTAAATGCTTCTGTGGATCAAATACATCCATCCGGAGGAAGCCACCTGTGCCTGAACCATGCTTCTTAGGAGGTGAATCCGAGGAACTAGCGAAGATAGTGGTAGACAAGAAAGAAACTAAACTAAATGCTACCAAATCCCCTGGCCCAGATTGCATTCACCCAAGAGTTCTTAAAGAGCTCAAGCATGAAATTGCTGATCTTCTCACTTTAATATGCAACTTATCTCTGAAATCAACCTCCATCCCTGAAGACTGGAAGATGGCCAATGTCACACGAATCTTTAAGAAAGGATCTAGGGGGGACCCAGGAAATTACAGACCAGTCAATTCGACATCTGTTTCTGGTAAATTAGTAGAATCTAATAGTAAAGATAAAATTATAAAACATGTAGAAAAGCAAGACCTGCTGAGGAAGAGTCGGCATGGTTTTTGCAGAGGCAAGTCCTGCCTTACAGACTTACTAGAGTTCTTTGAGGGTGTAAACAGGCATGTGGATAAGGGGGAACCAGTGGACATTGTCTACTTGGATTTCCAAAAGGCTTTTGACAAAGTTCCTCACCAGAGACTATTGAGAAAACTCAGCAATCAAGGAATAAGAGGGGAAGTCCTCCTATGGATTAAAAACTGGTTGAGAAACAGGAAGCAAAGGGTGGGTGTAAATGGGAAGTTCTGACAATGGAGAGATGTAGGGAGTGGTGTCCCCCAAGGATCTGTTTTGGGACCGATACTCTTTAACCTATTCATAAATGATCTGGAAGTAGGGGTAGGTAGCGTGGTGGCCAAGTTTGCGGATGATACCAAATTATGTAGTGTGGTGAGAACCACAAAGTATTGCGAAGAGCTCCAAGTGGACCTTGATAAATTAGGTGAGTGGGCTAAGAAATGGCAAATGCAGTTCAATGTAGCAAAATGCAAAATGATGCAGATAGGGGCAAAAAATCCAAACTTCACATACACACTACAGGGGTCAGTGCTATCAGTCACAGACCAGGAAAGGGATTTGGGCGTCTTAGTTGATAGTTCCATGGGAATGTCAACTCAATGCATGGCAGCTGTGAAAAAGGCAAACTCTATGCTGGGGATAATTAGGAAAGGAATTGAGAATAAAACTGCAAAGATTGTCATGCCCTTATATAAAGCAGTGTTCAGTTCTGGCCGCCACATCTCAAAAAGGATATCAAAGAGATAGAAAAAGTGCAGAGAAGGGCAATGAGGATGATTGAGGGATTGGAGCACCTTCCTTATTAAGAGAGGCTGCAGTGCTTGGGACTCTTCAGTTTGGAGAGAAGACGTCTGAGGGGGGTAGATGATTGAAGTCTATAAAATTATGCATGGGATAGAAAATGTTGACAGAGAGAAATTTTTCTCTCTTTCTCACAATACTAAAATCATGGGGCATATATTGAAAATGCTGGGGGGATGAATTAGGACTAATAAAAGGAAACATTTATTCATGCAACGCGTGATTGGTGTTTGCAATATGTTGCCACAGGAGGTGGTGATGGCCACTAACCTGGATAGCTTTAAAAGGGGCTTGGACAGATTTATGAAGGAGAAGTTGATCTATGGCTACCAATGTTGATCCTCCTTGATATGAGATTGTAAATGCCTTAGCAGACCACGTGCTCGGGAGCAGCAGCAGCAACAGAAGGCCATTGTTTTCACATCCTGCATGTGAGCTCCAAAGGTATCTGATGGGCCACTGTGAGTAGCAGAGTGCTGGACAAGATGGACTCTGGTCTGATCCAGCAGGCTTGTTCTTATATTCTTATGTTGCTTCTTTACGTAATTCACAGCTCTAACTTTGCCTTCTTGCAAGGCAGCCTCAACTGGAAGTGCATAATTGCTATGTGTCTGCAATGGATACAATTGTATTATTTGATCACTCCAATGCAGGCACAGTGGAATTACATGACTTTCATGAGTCACTGCTGCAGGCATGCCTCTAATGTCAGGAAGCATGCCCAGATCAATGACTCATATAGAAACATGTAGGTCAGCTCCACTAAGGGATAGTAAATCTTAAAAAAAATCTTTAAGACTGAAGCATCCCATGAATTTCAGAAAATGAGTGTGCTTCAACCCTCTTGTATAAAATAAAATATAGTGTTCATTTGCAATGCATTTAGAAAATGGTTCCAGTGATTAGCATGGTTATAATCAACATAATGATTTAAGTCAGGATAGAGTGTAGTAGTGCAGGGAGCATCAAACTTTGCTAAGCACTCTCCCCATTATTGCTCTTCAAAACAGACTCCTTCCTCACTATCTGCGATTACCTAAATACACGTGTACTGGCAACGAGGGGAAAGAAAAGCAAGCAGCTTTGCCAATGGTTGTATAAAAGGGTTTTGAGTCCTCATAGCGAAAGAAAACCTTCTCAATGGAGAGATACTTGTAGAGTACAATTTTAACCAGTCAGTCAACAAAAGTGGAAAGAGGAACTTTTAACAGGAACATACCCTATAATTCTCTCTATGCTACTCCCTGCTATGCTACAATAACTGAAAGCAAACACACTAGGTTGAGATTTATGATTCATGAAGCTAAGGGCAGAACAGAACAAAAGCAAGATAAGTAACATGGATGGAATGTTGAGAATAAAAAATAACATCTGACTAATAACGGGGGAGGGGGGAGAGAAGCAGAGGTGTATTGTGGAGGAGCAGGAGGGGTGATTCTCCCCAGGCGACATTCGCCTGAGTCACATGTTTATTTGTCTTTTCTTACCCATACCAAATATAACCATCCCATTCATAAGTCATTCCATCTCTCTCCAAATTTAAAAGTCTCCAATTTTGTAATATGACTCAGTCTTTTAACCAGATCAATGCAGAGGCTTCAAAATAAATTCTTAAATAGGTATTTGTAAGCCACCCCTTTCTTTACCATCACAAAGTGTTTTCAGTTTTATTTTGGCTTCCAGTCCTTGCTATATAAATCTGGCCAGCTCTTTTTGTTATATATTTAGCAACAATTTAGTTTGTTATAATTTATAATAGGTATATTTTGGAAAAGGAATCAAATTCTCTGTAAAATGTTCATTTGAATAACTGAGATTTGTCCTAATAAAGATAAATTTAAATTCTTCCATCTCTTCTTCATTTATTTTCTTTCAGGTTTTTTCTTATTCTGACAAAATATCAGATTGGAATTTATGTTAATCCCTAAATATTTAATAATTTTAAAAATTTAAAAACTGGATTTTCCTTCCAATGTTTTCTGAGCTTCTGGAAATATATATTTTAACAACATTTTTATTTATCTTTGTTAACTTTTAGTCCTGAAATATTAACAAATTCATCTAATTTATCACTGAGTATTTGTATGCTTTCCTCTCAATGTGCCAAGATTATCAAGAGATTGTCAGAATATGCTTTAATTTTATCATCTTCTTTTCTAATCCTATAACTCTAATCAAATTCTTTCCCCTTATATCATTAATTAATATTTCCAGAACCATAATAAAGAATAATGGGGAAATGGGGTACCTCTTTTTGTACCTCTATTTACTTTGTATCTGGACATCATTTCTCCATTTATTATTAATGGTGCAAATTTGATTCATGAGAGGCAAGCAGGCTTCCTTCCAGGCAAGCAAATAAAAGAGTACTTGACAGTACTGATGGATGTGATAGAATATTATCAAAACTGGATATAATCTTTTTTGACATAGAAAAAGCCTTTGATACCCTAGACTGGAATATTACAGTAGAGGTATTCGAAAGGATGGAGTGTGGGAAAATTTTTATAAAATGAGCTGGGCAAATTTGGACATTCATCACATGTGTCTTGCCTAAAAGGATCCTCCATGAATGATGCCATCACCCCAAAGCTTTGCTCCATGTGGTATTCCTCTTTAGATCAAGCAGTTAGCATTATATGGTCACGCAACCCGTGGGTGCTTTTGACAAAATGTGATAATCAGTCCACCTTTTGTTTGCTGCCTATCCAACCTGATGACTTCTGCCTGCTAGATTTTAAATCCAACGGGAAATAAAGCCATGTCTGTGGATTGCTCTGATGCTTGTGCCATGTTTGAGGCCTTTAGCATGTTTGAATGGGCAACAAAAGAGAACACTGGATCCTCTTATGTGATGCACTAGCTTGACTTTTTGGGGGGTGGGGTGGATGCCACAGAAACATCGGCATGTGCTCATCACCTTGCCTATTTTCAGGTCCTTGCATGCAAATTAGGAATACCACTGGTACATAAAAAAACCAAAGGCCCTGCCACTAATTTAGTGTACTTAGGGATTTCTCTGGATTCAGTAAAGGGCACGTCTACCCTCCTGGTAGATAAACTGGATACGCTACAACATTTGCTGACTAGGGTCATTAAAAGGAAAAAGTGCACCCTTAGAAAAATCCAACTGATACTGAATCATGTCAATTTCACTGGAAGGGTGGTCTTCTCAGGTGGGCCTTCTGCACCAGCTGGCTAGATCCATGACCAGGGTCTTCTGCAGCAGTAAATTGCTGTCCTCATCACATAACAACGCTCTGGCCCTTTAGAATATATTAGTCAGTGGACTGGAGCTGCAGATTCTGCATCGTTCTGCCTGCAAGGGGCAACTATGTCTGATACACTACGCATTGGAATACCTGGCAGTTTACCCTAAGGTTGCTGGCATTTTCCTGGTGCATGCTGATGGCTCCTGCCTTTCTCATTTTCAGTTTTTCAGTTTTTTGCAGGTGTGTCTTTCTAATCCCTCTGGGGATTTTAGGGTGCATTCATTCCAGATTGGGGCAGACATGGTGACGGTCGAACAGGATTTCTCCTCCAATTGGATAATGGCCATAGGCTGGTAGCATGCATCCACGTACAAGCTATACATTAATCCTTGCTTGTCATACTAACTGGTTAGTTCCTCTAGAGACTTAGTGGATAGTTTTTGATAGTCAGGCACAATATCATGTTTTGGCCAAGCAACTATGCAGCTTTGTCTGGATGGGATCCCAATGTGGGTCTTAGCAAAAAAAAAAACATGGTCAGAACAGCGAGGGATGAAGTGGGATGCCCTTCTTCCTGCTATGGTGGGCAAAGTTTATCACTAGGGCCCACAACAGGCTAACATCATTCAGCCAGGGGAGAATGATCTTCCAGTGCAGAAAGCCATGGTTTTATCTCATCGTATGATCCATGACCTCAAGACTGCATCAAAGATTTCCAGAATCCTCATTGTTTTGGTTCTGCTTGTTGGAGTGTTGCAAATGGAAGGAAGTGTTGCAAATGGAAGGGAGTTCTCACTCTGCACTAGGTAGACTTGGCCAGAAGTAAAGCCTGCAAAGCGGTTGAGCAATCCATGAGGACTCTTAGGGAGGGTGTAATTTTGCACTCTGACATTTCTTTCAGGTGCATGGGAGTTTGGCATGCACCTTTCTGAGTGGAGCACTGAGATCTGGTTGCTTGAAATTCAGCATGCTTTATGTGATTGGTTATAGGCTTAGGAGCAGTGGCAGGAGTGGGGCCTGGGTGATCTTTGCTGTTTGGCAGGTGGACAATGGAATGGATCTTTTTTGGGGGGGGAGGAGTTGTACCTGTGTGCCTGCCTCCTCATTTTTGGGGGATCCCATAAAGGATCTTGGGGTGTAGAGCCACTCAGCCACATGTCCAGGTGGGGAAGTTGGCTGGCTCACCTTTAGATGGAGAGGGGATCATGTAGAGGCCAGTGCCCCTGGCTCTCAGTTGCTGACCATTCCAGTACTCCCAGGTGGGCTGGGGAGGGTGTTTCATTGGTCAGCAGGTGGGGCACCCTATGCCATCATCCATTCCCATGCTCTGGACCTGCTGCTTTACCTGGATTTACTAACCAAGTGTAAGGAATTCCATAGAAGCAGAAATAAAAGGCTTTTGGGGTAAAAGTCCATTTATTAAGACATCTTAGAAAGCTCAAGTACACGCAGTGGCAGGAATGACACTTCCCGCCAGAAGCACAGGTTATAATACCAGGCACCCCATCCCCCCTGCCTGCTTCCCATGGGAACAGAGGCTTCATCTCCCGCGCAAAGATAAAGTCTCCGCCGATGCATCTGGCCCATCGCCCGGGCTGTGGAATGCACTCAAGGTTACTTCACCATCAACACCATTGAATCCTTTACACTCTGCCTCCCCTAAAGAAAACCCCTTCCCCCCAGGTTTGTGCGGAAAGGCGCGGTGGAAAGCAGCAATAAGGGTGGGGGGCTTCAATGTTTTCGGAATAAACCCATTGATTATACCCAGAGGAATATCCCACCCAAGAAACTAAATATTGCAAGCGTTTGCGATTAAAGCGAGAGTCCAGGATAGCGTCAATTTCGTAGTGTTTGTGGCCATCAATAATAGTCGGTGGGGGCCTCTCCATGGCAGGTCGTGCCAAGCATCGGGAAGCAGGAGCCTCCTTGAGATAGCTGGAATGGAAGACAGGATGGATGTTACTAAGAGAGTTAGGCAAATCTAAGCGGGCAGTGACATCATTAATCACTTTAGTAATCTGAAAAGGTCCCACAAATCTCTTGCCAAGTTTGGAATATCTATGCACGTCTCTGAGATTTTTTGTAGATAAATACACCCAGGAGCCCACACGCAGAGGGAAATCCGGCGGTGTTTATCCGCTTGCAGTTTTTGGGAGTCCTTTGCTTGTTGTAAGGCGGTCTGGACCGACTTCCATGCCTCGGCTAGAGATGAAATCCATTGTTGAAATTCTGGGGGGTCCAAAGCAGCTGCGGGCAGTTGTGGCAACGGCCGGAAGGAGCGACCAGACACAATTTCAAAGGGGGTTTTCTTTGTACTACTATGAACCGCATTGTTATAGGCGTACTCCGTAAACGGAATAAGCTCGCACCAATTGTCTTGGTGGTAGTTGGTGTAACAACGTAAATACTGCTCTAGGGTTCTGTTAGTTCTCTCCGTCTCGCCGTCACTTTGAGAGCGTGGTAAGACGGCCGGGCGGCCCCCAACAACCCTAAAAAAGCCTTCCAGAACTTTGAGATGAATTGGGGGCAGCGGTGGAGACCACCTGCGGAATGGAGACGGTAAACATGTTGAATAAACAGCCGTGCCAACTTAGGAGCGGAGGGGATGGAAGCACATGGAATAAAATGGGCTTGCTTAGAGAATAAGTCTACCACCACCCATAAAACCGTGTTGCCATGACTTTCGGGCAAATCTGTAATGAAATCCATGGAGATGACTTCCCAAGGGCGGGAAGCTACCGGGAGAGGCTTCAACAGTCCATGGGGCTTTCCCGGGATGGTTTTGGCTTCTGCACAAACCGAGCAGCCTTTAATGTATGCCTCAATGTGCTGCATTGGCGCGCCACCAGAACCGGGCTAAGTGCAGAGTTTTCAAAAAGCCAAAATGTCCAGCTGAGCGGGCATCGTGGCAAGCTTCAAGAACTTGCTTGCGGAGGCACATACCAACATTCCCCTCCGCCAAACTCCATTCTCCAAACGCGAATTGGGAGTCTCCCTCGGCTGCTGGAGGCTCACGCATGCCCCGCCTCCTCCAATTCCCGCAGGAAAGGAGAGACGAGACTGGGAACGGGGGGGGGTGGAGGAGAAGTGGACGTTTGAGAGCGGGTGACAGCCAACCCCAACTGGGAGGGGGTAAGAACAGTGCGTGGAATGTCTCGTAAGGCAGCTCCACCCCCCGGGTGAAGGCTGATCAGCCAGTTTGTTAGTTTTCCCAGGGAAAAAATGGACTGTAAAAGAGAAACGAGAAAAGAAATCGGCCCAACGAAGTTGTTTTGCGGACATCTTGAGGGGGGTGGAAAGAGCTGCCAGGTTTTTATGATCCGACCAAACTTGGAAGGGGTGCTTAGCCCCTCCAGCCAGTGGCCATAGTGGAGAGTGCTGCTTTGATGGCCGCCGATCTCCTTGTCTCCTAGTCAGTTGAGTTCGGCACCAGAGAATTTTTTTGACAAATAAGCACACGGAACCAGTCTACCATCTTTATTTTTTCTGCAACAGGGCTGCCCCAAGTGCTTTGTCCGAGGCGTCCACGTGAACCACAAACGGGAGATCCGGGTCAGGGTGCTTTAGGATCGGTTCGGTGGTAAACGCATGAATTTTAATAGTTGAAAGGCTGTTTGACATTTCTCAGACCAAAAGGGGCCCCGGGCTTGGTGGACAGTGGATCTTTACCCTTAGTGCAGAGGGTCTGTGAGAGGGAGAGTCAGTTCAGCAAATTGGGGTATAAAATCACGATAGAAATTAAAACGACTGGGGTTCTTTGCGGTTGGTGGGGGCAGGCCATTGGAGGACTGCTTCAATTTTAGCAGGATCCATTGTTAAGCCCTCGGGCGAGATCCGGTAACCCAAATAGTCAATGGAGGTCTGATGAAAGCAACATTTGGAGAGTTTGGCAAAGAGAGAGTTGTCAAGCAAGCGTTTCAATACCTCACGAACCAATATTTCATGCTCTTCTATAGTTTGCGAGTAAATTAAAACGTCATCTAAGTATACAACCACTCCCTTGTACAGGTAAATCATGGAGAACTTCGTTGATAAGGGCCATGAAAGCTCCGGGGCCATAACCCGAATGGCATTATTAAATATTCAAACTGTCCAAACTTTGTGTTAAACGCAGTTAGGTGTTCATATCCTTCAGCAATTCTGACTCTGTAGTAAGCTTCTCTCAAGTCCAATTTAGTAAAAATGCGTCCTTTGCCGAGTGCATCTAAAAGGTCCTTGATCAAAGGCAAAGGATATTTATTGGACAGGGAGACCGCATTGAGACCTCGATAATCTGTGCAAAGCAGTAAAGACCCATCTTTCTTTTGACAAACAAAGCAGAACTTGGCGTGTGTGTGTTTGGTAGCCCGCCGTATGAAACCGCGAGCAAGGTTCTTATCTAAGAAGGCACGAAGTTCCTTCTCCTCATTATACAGGACTCATCACGGTAGATTCTACCCTTGGGTAGTTGTGCCCCTGGTTGTATGACAATTTTACAGTCAGTGTCTCTGTGGGGCGGCAACTGATGCAGCATTCCTGCTCCTGAAAAACTCTGGCTAGATCCTGATATGCAGGTGGGATGCCAATAGAATCAGGAAGCCAGAGGGTGTGTGTCAGGAGGCGTTGGGTTTTCTTCCCAGTTCGTAGCTGTTCACCACAGGGAGGATCGGTGAATTCCGGGATCCTCTCCTTCCAAAATGAATTTTGGTTCAACAACCAAGGCATGCCCAAAAGTGGGCTGGCCGAACTCCCAATGGTGGTATAGCGGAGGAGAACCGGCTGTGTTTGTACCTGGGCGGACCTTAAGTTTCGAGGGCTGCCAGAATCCATTTGGGTGAATGGTATGGAAGCTTAGCCAGGGAATTGGTCTAAACCGAGCTCCCTCTGCCACCTGGGGCCATTAAACAGTGGGAGCAGCCGGAATCCACAAGGGCCGAGGCTATAATGCGAGTGTGTTTAGCGGGGTTGGCCAGAAATGCTTGAACAGTAATGGGGTACCTTCACTCACGTCAGAGTCGGGGCCATGTCCATGGGGGCTGAAGAAAGACAAACAGCTGCTTCCCCTCTCTGGGTAGCCGCCGGTCACCGCTTTAGGCGAGCCAGTGGGAGGCTGACCCCTGACCTGCGTGGTGGTTTGGCGGCCGAGTGCGTGAAACTGGAAGCGGTTGGTTTTTTGCTTCTTGGGACGGTTGGCGGCTAGATGACCCTGGCCCTCCGCGGTAAAGGCACAACCCAAAGTCGGCGGACTGGCGTTCGGTGGTTTTGGTAGGAAGCGGCTGGAGAAGCGGATTTGGTGGACACAGTAGTGGTTTTAGGCATTAGGCGGCCTCCTTGTGGCGTATTCAAGCGAAGGGCGCGACGCATAGCGGCCAACTGGATCCAATCTGCAATGAGTACGAGACGAATTAAAAGCACCGTTTCACGGTGGTTTGCTGTCCACAGCATCCGAGAAGTATTCGCATTTCATGCGCTCAGGCCGCTCAGGAGGAAGTCGAGCAGCCGCCCGCAAATTCACGGACAAATTCTGCAAGCGGGCGGTTGCCCTGCTGGATAGTTTTGATGAGTGCCGGATGGCTTCATTCTCAGCGCCTGGATCTTGAAAGCTCTTAAAGCTTGGAGGAATCACGCGGGCACTGTATGCGAGAGTCCACTCATCCTGCAAATCCAAAACAGTCACGAACCAGTGGGCTGCTGCCCCATCCAGGACTGAGCCGATGTCCCGATATATTTTGGCGTTCAGACCGGTATAGATCATCATAGTCTTCCAGAGTGGGCATTGAGTTGCAAGATGAAGTAGGGAAGTTTGGAAGCGGTCCCATCAAAAGCGGGCTGGTATCGAGGAGGCCGATAGTAGCTCTTAAGCCTGCTGGGGAGGTGGTTCGCGGGTTGAGCAGGTTGGGCAGGCAGCTGTTATGCAGGCGAATAGGAGCTGGCGGTGCCGCTGGCGTTTGGGTGAAAGCGCAGGCGGGACCCAGGTGCGGCCCCGGCACCGGCATGATCAGTAACAGCATAGACTCCAACTTGGGACCTCCCGGTCTACTGCCTCCTTAGTTCCCTCTCCAGCGCAGCCAGATCCCTCTCCTTGCGAGCCAATGCATCCTGGTGCGCATGCAAAGCAGCTTTTTCGTTCCAATTTAGCCAGTTCGTCCCGTTTAAGGGCTTCAGTGAGCTCACTTTGCGTCGCGCCAAGAGCCTGAACGCTTCGTTGCCGTTGTAAATCCAGTCTGGAATGTTCCAGGACTTTATCATGGACTGACCGATTCTGGGCATATTGTCGTTGGAGCACGTCTTTGGCACGGTCCAACTCGAGCTGGACTTCTTTGCGTTGCTGTTCCCGGTCCCTCTGCAGGTTTTCGCGCTCTTGCTGCAACTGTGCCCGTTCCTCCTCCCATAGCTGGCGTTCACGGTTCCATGCAGCTTTGGCATCTCGCAGTCGTCCACTTCCTCATCCCAGTCCTCTCTCGATGGGAGAGCGGAAACTCGTCCGTTGGGAAGGCAAGCTTTCCTCGGACTCTTCGGTCGTCTGGAAGCGAGGCATCGGAGGCACCGTAGCCGCCGTAGCCACCGGTGGCTCCCGAGGCACCTCCAGTGCGGTTGCTGGCCCGGGATTAGGGGGGTCCGATTGGGAAGCGATGCAGGATACCCCTCCCAATTCCAGGTTTAGTCCCGGTGTCCTTTGGGCCCCAGTGCTGTGCCACGGTGGTTCTTTGGGAGCATCACCAAAATACGAGTCCAGGAATCGTTCAATGGACTCCTGGGTTGCCGCGTGAAAGGTGGTCAAGCCCGTCTCCTCCATGACAGGTTGCATCTGAGGTTTGTAATCCACACGAAAACGGGTAGAGATCCGGTCCACAGGCGCTCGATCCATGGACAGCGCCGCAAACGGGTCATGGAAGTCCCCATGGTCGTCGTCACGTCCCTCGTTCCAACGGAGTAAAGGAAGACTCGTGCTGATACGAGGACGGGAAAGAGCCACCTGCGAGGCTCCGTTCTCCTGCTGGTCCCGCCAGATCCAGAAGGGAAAGGTCGGAGCCCTCTTTGGGGGCTACCGCACCCTCCGCAGTAAAATTCAACCTCTCCATCGCAAGACAAGAGGTCCACTGCACAGGAATATAGATGAATTAGGTTTCCTGCCACAATGTAAGGAATTCCATAGAAGCAGAAATAAAAGGCTTTTGGGGTAAAAGTCCATTTATTAAGACATCTTAGAAAGCTCAAGTACACGCAGTGGCAGGAATGACACTTCCCGCCAGAAGCACAGGTTATAATACCAGGCACCCCATCCCCCCTGCCTGCTTCCCATGGGAACAGAGGCTTCATCTCCCGCGCAAAGATAAAGTCTCCGCCGATGCATCTGGCCCATCGCCCGGGCTGTGGAATGCACTCAAGGTTACTTCACCATCAACACCATCGAATCCTTTACACCAAGCTGTGACCAAAGATGGGTGAGTTTTCCTTCCTGCCTACTTATCTCCTCTCAGACCTGCAATGAAAGTTTCTTTTGCCTGTGTCTAACCAAGGGATCTTTGACTCTCAAAAGTTTATACCCTGACAATTCTGTTGGTCTCTAAGGGGGTACTGGACTCAAATGTGACTGCCTTTAGATACTGCAGTTTATGCAACAAACCCTGGTTAATCTATCAAACATATTTAACAATTCCCATCTGGTACATATAAGTGTTTGCTGTTTTGTTTCTTCTCCCCTGCCTCCCAACAGGAAGATATCTACCATTTCTGGGCCAGGCAACTACAAGGGATGGCACTAATCATACTGTATAAACTCTAGTCAACAAACCAGCTACAAACACTTCTTTAAAGTCCAACCAGCAAAGTCCAGTTTATTAGATTATCTGAATTCAGATGTAAGAACTAACCAGAATTTCATCAAACTACCTATCAAGATGTCTAAATGCAGCCTCTGTGTCTGGTCATGTTCAAGTTTACAGGTGAACTTTCCCTATACTAAAGCTTTCTTCAATTTGTAGATGAAGATTTTACCGGTAAAAAAATCTCAGTATTAAAATTATACTCACAGAGACCAGCCAACTATGCTTCTTTTTTCTTTTAAATGCTTATGGACATCCTTTTAAGTGTGTCCAAGCAACGCTCACCTGGTACCGATTAAATTGACTGCCTGAGAAGAATTCCAAAAGGCCTGATTATTATTTAAGAGAAGTTGCTCTTTGTTTGTGGTTTACTACAGAGGAACACATTAACACACCATTAATAAGGTTCTGTTACCATTTCCATGAGCAAACCCTAACTATTGCAGCCTAGCAATTTTATGACAAATTCATCAGTTCTCTTTGGCTAATGTCACTCACCAAAGGAGTCTCAAACACTAAAGGGATACAATGCTCTGAGTTGCTGATTTGGTTATCTACAATTCTCAAATGTTTTATGCAAACTTCACTTTTCTCACAAAAAGTCCAATAATATGTGGACGTGTCATTTGCTAGCCTAAAGCTGTGTCTTATTACCTGTTATTTTTCACAAGGGGTTTCATACACTTGAGAGCTCTTAATATAAACTTAGTATCAGCACCTAGGTCTTTTGAAAAAATCAGTCATGTACTAATAAGGGCATCAAGAAGATCTTTTAAAATTTCTTAAGTCTACCGTGTTTCCCCGAAAATAAGACAGTGTCTTATATTAATTTTTGCTCCCAAAGATGCGCTATGTCTAATTTTCAGGGGATGTCTTATTTTTCTGTGTTCTGTTTGTTGGGCATGGTTCCAAACAAAAACTTTGCTACGTCTTACTTTGGGGGGATGCCTTATATTTTGCACTTCAGCAAAACCTCTACTATGTCTTATTTTCAGAGGATGTCTTATATTCGGGGAAACAGGGTATTTGATAACAGGATCTATAGGGCACTAATGTTGGATGCGTTGCAAATGTTTGTTTCGCTACCTGCACATTGCAGCTGAATACAAATACAACCACTTTTATACTTGGAAAGTCCTGAACATTCAAGGAAGTCTGCAAAGGTGAACTGAAAAAGCTCAAGACAATATACTGCCCAATTAATTACCAAGCATTTTGAACATAAAATTCAACAAATTAAGGCAGCCTGCATACTTTTGTGCATGTCACTACATTCATGTACATTATAAATTTTACTAATGCACGCTTGGAAAAGCAGCTAGAAATCATCTCCCTTGTCTGAACCCATAGCTCCAGAAGTGTTCTAGAAGATTTTAAGGCAGGGGGGAGGGTCAGAACTCTTTCATATGCACATACATATTATTTGGGACATTTTCATCTAGGACATTTCACTTATTTTCTGGAGGGAAAGGCTGAGTTAATGAGATGATGGTGGCAGGTATGAGAATGGACAATGTTTCCCTTGGGGAGAAGGGAAGGTTTATACTGAAGGAGGGCTTAAAGTCAGTGGGAAAATATTTTGAGGTGAAAGACAAAGAGGTGGATGGAATGCGGGGTATTTGCACCAAGGTAAATATATACATTTTGGTAAAGAGTGCGTGTCCATGGTGAGATTCTAAAGAACATGGGTTTTGAGTTATGGATATGAGAATTTTGAATGGCTATTCTAGGTTCTGGATGCTTCTGAATCCTGATATGGGTAGGAAAATACCTATCAGGATGTACGCAATAGAAAAATACCAACCAGCCTAACAAAATACCTAGAAACAGTTTTCAATAGTATAAAAGTAGAAATCCTTCCTTAAGATTAATTAGTTCTAATTTAATCCTCCAAAGGCAATTCACTGACAACGAACAATGAATAATTAATTCCTGTGATAGATCAAAGGATTCCTTTTATCTAGGTATTAAGAGTTGAAATGAAAAAGACAAAACATGGAACTACGTATAGCATAAAATGCAATGGGTTTAGGGGAGAGAATTCTGGTGAAGAGTTTCAGCCTTTCTAATTCCTGAGCAGATGAGGCTGGCTAAAAATTACATTGAGTTTAATAGCAAAAACAAAAACTTACTGTTGCTGGGCAATTATGTTTTTGCATTCTTAAGGGTTATTTTAAAGTTCAGGAAAGAACAGTAAGCGTTCTTTACCTATGCCCTTTTGACATTTTACGTTGTGATTTAATGATACTCTACCCCACTTACAACACAACAAAAGAGCTTCTACCTGAAAGCTTTTTTTTAAAAAAAAAAGATACTTTGCAACATGCAAGCAAGTTGAAGAAAGTTTAAGCAACATTGTAACGATTCGTAGATTTCCAGGCAGAAAGTTTGCTAATGGATAAATAATTTGATTTGAACAACCTTTGCAAAAATAAATGAAAGGGTCTAATCCTATAGTTTTGCTTAACTGAGCACAACTGATCCTACAAGGTGCTAGCCAAAAACCGCTTTGGATGGAATGGGGTCTAAGACCCCCTCTACTGGAATACTACCATAATAAGCTGTACTGAGCATTAACTGCCACAAGCTAGTCCTGAATGTCTTGCTAAATAACAGGATGCATCAATGCCAACATGAGAAAAGGATGAGATGACCGAAACAAAACTATGCAGGGACATTCTGCTCTTCTTGAAAAATCATTTGATGCACTAAAAGCATATTGAGTGGAGACAGGGAAATAATCCAGAGGAAAGAAAATGAAGTTATGCCACTATGCATTTAGAAAACAGTAGGAAAAGAAATCAAATCTAACAAAGAAGAAAAAAGGAAAAGAGCTTACAACATGACAAAACCTTGTGAAGGTTCCTTTGTTGCCGTTCTCCTAAGAGATATGACATGCGTGGGGCAGGGAAGGGTTTGCCTGCACTGTGGAACACGCACTTAGGGACATCTCTTCCGACTCAAGTGAAGGGTGAAGATTTCATTAAGCTTTTCTGTTCCCTCATAGCAGGACAGCTGGAGTTTTTCAGCTTTCACATGAATTATAAAATTGTATGTCTTTTTGCTTTTAATCTGCTACATAGCATTTAGTTATAAAAATTTACCCCATCCTTCTACTTAAAAAAAAAGAGTACAACAAAAAGCTTCAAATAGTCATCATGTTTAAAACAATGGCTCTGATCCTAAAATGCCATTCTATCCCTAAAGTGCCAACCCTGTGCAGGCAGCAAGCTGATTTATGCTGGCCTGTGGAGACTAATGGAACCAAATGGCTTCCGGAATGCTCTGTGGGACCTGATGCCTCCCGGTGACTCATTGGATGGACTGGTAGATGACTGGAATGGCCAGCAATACTGCCATTGATGAGATCGCTCCCTGGTGCCCCTTACGCTCCTGTACCTGATCAGCCCCATGATGTACTTTAAAGCTTAGAAGAACAAAACAGGAACTCAGACAGCTAGAGCAAGTCTAGAGGAAATCTCATGACAAAGAGGCAAGAACATCTTATAGAATTTTTATGAAGGTTTATGAGATGGTGGTGAAAGATATGAAGGATTACTTTGCAGCCAACATCACGTCCACAAGCTTACATCCAGCACAGTTATTTAGGGTAATTCAGCAATTAACAATTTTAAGAGACAGTCCTCAAATGAATAGAGAATTTGCTTTGGGCTGTGTTGAGTTCGTCAGCTACTTTACAGATAAAGTTTTGTCTCTGTCAAAACCTTCCTGCCAGGTTTGATGCAGTGAATGAACTGGAGGCCCCTTGGCAGTCTTTGGGTCCTTCTTTGGACCAATTCAGCTTGCTCTCCCAGGACAATGTGGACAGTTCCGTGACCTGCAAAACCTGCTACATGCCTTCAAAACCCGTACCCACTCTGGCTAATTAAAACCAGCATGGATGAGGTGCAAAGTGAGTGAGGGAAATTATCAATCTTTCCATCAACACTGGGAAATTTCCCAGAGGCTTAAAAGATACCGTACTGAGACCACTCTTTAAAAAACCAGCTCTAGTTACTTTAGCCAATCACTGCCCAGTGTCCAACTTACTGCAAGGTAATTGAGAGAGAGATCACACAGCAGCTCCAGAATTATCTGAAGAATCTATTCCAATTTGGCTTCCAAGCAGGTTATGGGGTACAGACAGCTCTGATTGCCCTCACAGATGACCTCGGCCGACACTTGGACCAGTGCTGCTGGTATTATTGGGTCTTACTGCTCTATTTAGTCGATCACGACATTCTGACCATCTGCCTTATCAGTGTGGCGATATCAGGACAGCCTTATAGTGGCTGTGCTCATTTCTTCATGACTGAGGTCAGAGGGTTGGAATTGGTGAGAGAATGTTCATGCATCATGAATTGGTGTGGCGAGTCCCACAAGAGGCAATTCTCTCACCATTATTATTTAACATCTATATGTGCCCTCTAGCTGGAGGTTTTGACTGCTTGGGCTGATGAACTCATTTATATCTGATACAACTTCAGCCATTCTGGGCAACTGTCTGGAGGCTGTGATGTAGTTGATGAAAGGGAGCCAGCTGAAATTAAATCCAGCAAAGACAGAGGTCTTGTGGCTGAGTAGGGGCACGTGGGGGTTGTCAATTGCCATCCCTTGACAATGTGCAGTTTGTCACTGCATCATTTGTCAAGAGTTTAGGTGCTCACCTGGACACATCCTTATCTATGGAAGTCCAGGTGACTAATGCTACTCGCATGGTATTTTACCATCTCCGGCAAGCGAGACAGCTGACACCCTACCTGTATCAGGCTGACTTAGCTACTGTAATCCATGCAACGGTCACCTCCAGGATGGATTATTGCCACTTGCTTTATGCAGGGCTATCCTTGAGCTTGCTCCGGAAACTCCAGCTGGTCCTGAATGCAGCAGCAAGAGTTCTAACTGAAACCTCGTGTTGGACACATATTCAGTCTGTGCTCCACCAGCTGCACTGGCTCCAGGTGGAGTACCAGATCAAGGTAAGGTGTTAATACTTACGTGCAAAGCCCTAAATAATCTGGGACCAACATACCTTTGAGACAGTCTCTCCTGTTATGTCCCCCAATGGACACTCCATTTTTCAAGCAACAATTTACTAGTGGTTCCTTGCCCAAAGGAAATCTGGCTGCCCAGAGCTGCCAGAGCATATGGTTGAGACAGCATTGGTTGTCTACTCTGGCTTCTCCCCTCACCATTCACCATCTGTCCTGCCACTCCTCTGATAGGTGGAATTTTTCTATCCTCTCCTTGTGGAACTGTGAGCTCTTTGATAATTGTCTGCCATCTGGATTAATTGTAAATTGTTTTAAATTGAGTTATTGTGCAGTGTTATCTTGTTGTGTACTGTTGTGAACCACCCCAAGCCCAAAAAGGGAGGTAAAGAAATTTAATAAATAAATGCAGCAGCACCTTCAACAGAACAGTTTTTCCATGTGTCAACAAGGAATGAGCCATTTGCTGATTATGTTGCTCAGAGGCAGACTCACAGTTTGATCTCCACACTGTTCCTTTAGGGCCAGCAGCCAGCAGAAGCATGATTTCAGGGAGTGCAATAGGCTGCAGTGGGAAGAGGAAGGTGAGAAACCATCTTCCTCTAACACAACAGGTCACATTGCTTAGGCTCCAAGGCAGTAAAATTAACACAAAACAGAATTCTTCAGCAATTAAAAAAAACAATCTCAACCCCAGAAGATGCACCAAGGCCCCACCAATTTCAATTCAAAATTGAAAAATATCTGCGAACACATTAGAACCCAACAGAAGTAAAACCAAAAGAGATATGTCACTATGTGGTCTCATTCCCTTTGGCCTTGATTTTTGTTTACGCACACATTTTCCCCTCTTCAGCACTCACCTTGCTCTCAGATCAGAGAATCCCCACATTTTCCAAATGCTCTATGAATGCGACTTTTTTGGTCCCTTTGCAGGGAAAGCAAAGGAGATTCCTACGAATTAAAATTTCCTTGGGTTTTCTCACCTCCCCACCTTTCCCTGCCCACAGCACAGCAGATTGCCCTGCTCCACCATCTCCCTCCCGTGCCTCCTCCATTTTGGGATGATCAGAAGTTTGGATTCCTTTTTTTTGCTATTTCAGTGCTGTCTATTAATGGTGCAGTGAACCTAGTGAAATTTACAAGGCTAAGGAGGAATGTTTTATGTGACATACAAGGGTGATTGCACTGCTGTCGTTAGTGCCCTACCATCACCACACATGATGATACAACTTCAGTTTCTGAGACATGACAAGATCGGGCTAGTAATAATAAAATGCAAAGCTTGACTTCTGCAGTCAGCAGGCTATAGATAAACCAGACCCCCCCCCCCCCCCCCCAAAAAAAAAAAAAGCTGAAAGGCAAAGCAAGAAAATGGTGGACTGTTCAGTACTTGGGGGAGGGTAACCACAACAATGGAAACAAACAACGGAAACAAAGAAACGGAGGGAAGAAAAGGATAGTTCAAACTGCAAAAACCTACTGTGAAGCAAACTGGCTGCTTCTCAACCGTGGAGTAAGTAGTGCATATGTAAATAATCTAAATTACAGCAGGTTTCTCTATAGTTCTTCTCTTCACTATCCTAGCCCCCTTACTTATGTAAAAGTGTATTTCCTCAATGGAATAAAATCAGTAGCTGAATTCTTCATGCGTAACAATTGACAGATTCTTACCTGCACCTTTTTTAAGGCTACTGGCACTCCGTCCAACAAGCATGAGGCTCTGTAAACTTCACTGAATTGTCCACGGCCAATCTTCTTCTCTATTCGGAAGTTGGCTAAAGTATTGTAGCCCATGTCAGGTTGCAAGGCTTTCTGCAGTCAAAGATTCAAGAACTTAATTTTATGGTAAACAACATTTGCTTTTGTATAGTGGAGTCTGTACAATTATCTTTCACCCTCCCCACTCAGTTTTTCATTCTATTTACTTTAATAACATGAACTTGAGAAACCTACACATACAGAGTTCAGCATGTGTGTGTTGAGTAACAGGGAGAACCTTCTTTTACGGTTCTAGGCTCATATGGCCCAGTGCCCAGTCACAGTATTTAAAACAAATACCTCAAAGTAGAAAAGACTGTGGTAGGGGGAGGAGAGTACAGAAATAGTAAAGGCACTTTTGAGAGACCTGCAACCCCCGGTCATCATCATCAAGACAGATCCCCTGAGTGAAGTAAGACAGAGGGAAATGGACAGCTGGGCACCAACCATTGAGAGTTGAAGGACAAGGGGACCAATGATGGGGTAAAACTCCCTTGTTGCATGAAGTGAGAAGCCTGGATGCCTCATGGCTGGAGTAGCAGCCTCTGAGGTTAACAGAGAGGAATGTGAGTCACATTTACATTTTTTCAAAACTGTGTCTTCAAGCAGGATCTTCTCTTAGTCTCACATCAGAGCATGAAATCCAATAATAACATGCATTCTACTGAGCAATCCAGAGAAATCAGTAGCAGGTAGCCCCCTGTAGGATTTGAGGGGAGGTGACAAGGATTATCTTTCTTCTAAACTCCCAAATTAGCAAGCTTCAACATATATATGTGGAAAAATAAAACAATCTTCAAAGTACTTCTTCCTAGCCTCTTTACTCAAGTACTCCTACCAACAATTACCTGAACACCTCATCCGTTGCTAGTGACTCCCTGTAGATGAATTCTCAAGTACAAATTTTATTATGTGATCATCTATACTGTTTATATAATCTAAACTATTCCAGTTTAAGTTACCGTATATACTCGCGTATAAGCCGAGTTTTTCAGCCCTGTTTTAAGGCTGAAAAATGCCATCTCTGCTTATACACGAGTCACCGCTTACCAGCAATCACAAGCCGCTTGTTGCTGTCCTACCCAGAGGGCGAAGGGAAACCCGGGCACTTCAGGCCTCTGCTGAGGCTGGGGGTGTGGCCAGGGACGACCTCCCTGTGGCTGCACAAGCAGCTTGTTGCTACCCTCCTGGGAGGGTGAAGGGGGAACCCTGAGGCACCCCGCTGGCTGGGCTTCCTCAAACCCCAGCTGGGAGGCAGAGGGAGCTCCTTATTTGGGCAGTGACATCAGGGGGAGTCACTGCCCAAATAAGGAGCTCCCTCTGCCTCCCGGCTGGGTTTGAGGAAGCCCAACCAGCAGGCAGGCAGAGGTAGCTCCTTATTTGGGCAGTGACATCAGGGGGAGTCATTTCCCAAATAAGGAGCTCCCTCTGCCTCCCGGGTGGTTTGAGGAAGCCCAGCCAGCTAATATTCTTAAATATTTATATTTCACAAAAGTCCCCTAGAATATAAAACTAGAACAATTTGTCCAGAAGAAGGGGAAGTATTGGAAGGGGTAAACTGAAAGTCACTGACACTTAAATTGCTTTCTGTTTTATACCCTAACCATTTTATAAACCATAGTACAAGTAACATCTCTTTCTATAAAGGATCTGCAAAACGGCAACAATTTTGTCACGTCTAGGCTTTGTATTAGAATTTAAAAGCACAAACAGCAGTGATTCAAGGACCCTTGAAGTATGCAACTAGTCCTCTTTGAAATGTAATGGATACTGAAAATATGTCTAGGCTTTTGGCTCTCTGAAGCTGTCCGTCACATAACCAAAAATAAATGAATATTCAATAGAACCATTGGCGTCTGAATACGTAACTGCTTTGATAGAGATGGCACTGCACAGATTCAATGATGTAAATTCAAAAGGAACTGATGCAGGCTTAATGAGGTGATCTGTAGTGTTTGTAGTGAAAATACAGAAACTTGGGGAGTTCTCTCATTATTCAAATGCTCATGGTACAGAGATGAAGAATGTGGCTACATTAAGCTGGGGGAGGTTGCGAATTTTTTTTTTTAAGCCAGCATATATTTCAAAATTTGAATTGGGAATTGCATCCTCTGTCTGCGCAGTAACTTGACAAACATTAGCGTGAACTACTAAGGCAGTGTGACAACCGCATGCTGAGAGCAAAGTCTCACTAATGTGTTTTGGCATGCAGGTTTGTAATAACACATTTACATATGCAATGACCTACATTTGCATGTCAGATCACACACTGTCTGGCTTTATTAAGACCAGGCACCTCCCTGTGTTTGGCGGCCAGAGTGGCGAGAGAGGGCCAGAGGGCGGTGTTTTTTGGCAGTTGAGGGATGAACTGCCACTGAGGATTAGGCTGATATGGCCTGAGCATTAGACACTTCATTAGAGGTAATCTGTTTAACAGTGGGCAGTGTATGTAAACTTCACAGCCCATTTGCAGCACCTTCCCCCCCACCCCCAATGGCCTTTCTTCAAAGGGCAGTGTGGCTGACTGACAGCTTGTCTCATCCGCTCCCTTGTCCTGTCATACAATTTCGACATGGAGACCTGACATGAGAAGCAACATAGCTGCACATCTCCAACTATCACCCAGGTCTTCCTCCCAGCCACAATGCAATTTGGAAAAGGAACAGGCTTGCCCATAATTGGGGCATTGGTAGGTCAGAGAACATATTACAGTACATTTTAGTCATTGTCAGATTGCATTTTAACTATCACATTTAAAAAAAATCAGCAAGGATTTCTACATGTCAACTAGGCTGATTTCTATAAACTGTCATCTATAGATGTTTATCTAGATCATCAATACTTTCTCACATTCAGAGCAAAGATATCACTGCCTCCTTCCAACTACAGTTTGGAGATATGAAGTCAGTCACATGCTGCCCGTCTCCCTTCCTGCTCTAGTGTGAATTCCTGCCTTCCCTCCCATGTCATCCTCAACCGTGGCTTATGATTAAATCTGTACCAATGATAACCACAGTTAATGCTAGCTTGACTTTGAAGTGAGCTTGCAAACACCAATATTTTGCCACCCGTGCCTGTTAAGTATTATGTTCATTTTTGCTCTTCAGAACATGCTGTGGACACCAACCAGGGAGTCATATCTAGCTAAACAGCCCTGCCTACTGCATGATCCTTCCCTTCACATGTAAGGGCTATAGTTACACAAACAGCAAAGCATGACTGCTGCATGACATGTCAATCACTTCCAAATACAACTTCTGTATTCAGACCCATGTACACTGATCTCTGCACTCTCTTTCTTGCTATTATTCAGAGTGGCATGGATCTTCTGAAAAATTTCTCATTCTCTAATCTGATTAATGGGAACTAGTATGGTACAGTGATTAGAGTACAGGACAAGGATTTGGGAGACCTAAGTTGAAACCTTCACTCAGTCATGAAGTTTACTGTGTGACCAACAGCTGGCTCCTTTCTCTCTCAGTCTGACCTGTTTCATAGGGTTATCTTAAGAATAAACCAAAGGACAGAAGAACTGTGTTCCCCACCCAGAAATCTTTGGAGGAAGAGTGAGATAAAAAATGAGAGACAGGTGGATTCAGATCCCATTGACTATATTTGCCTTGTTGAAAAGAATTACAATGATGTTAATTTTTTGACTCGCATAAATATCTAAAATTGAAATATCCGAATGGGGGAAAATAAGTATTCTTCTTATGTGGTTTAACTGATGATTGAGATTTTTACATAAGGATTGGATCCAAAGAGCCATAAATGAAGCTCTGCTGGCAGGACACTTCTGCCTTCCAACTCAGAAAGTCACTCCTGAGAGTTAGGGGAGCCTTAGTAATAGAATGGGATGAAGTACATGGGAGGTGTCTGTTAGACCAACCCCCCCCCCATTCCCAACAGTGTACCCTTCTATTTTTGCACCATGAAAATTACACAGACATAAGAGTTATGACTGCTGAAGTCCAAGAGCTACTTCCTGTGCTACTATCTCTTTTGCTTATTCATAGCTCCACCATTCTGCAAAGACTTAGTTGTGAAAATCAACAGAACAAATCATCCCTCAGTGCAACTCTTGTCAACAGGAAAAGTATGGTAACTTAGTAGCATTCTCATGCAATTACTTAAAAATTTACATGTTCCAAAGATTTGAACAGCATTAGAATGACATAAGCCAAAAATAACCTTGCGCTGGAACCTGGCTTCTTTCCCACCGCAAGATTTTATTGCTGGTTCTGTGTGCTCCAGATTCCAACTTCTATTTTCCAACTGTGGTAACAGGGATTAATCAAACAAGTGATGTCACCCTCATCAGCCAGGTTCCAACACCTGAAAGTTCCATGACAGGTCAGAGAGTGAAGACAGATCTACCCTTTGTTCTATAGCAAGGTTCAGGACACCTGGGATAAGGTTTGAAGGCACATGAGGCAGCAAGCCTGATGAAGTTAAGCAGGTTTGGGTCTCATCAGTACCTGGATAGGAGACTCTAGGGAACAGCCTGTAAACCCAGGTGAATTTAATGATTGAAAAAAGGCAGGACATTTGTATAACTAACAACAACAACAACAACAACAACAACAACAACAACAACAACAACAACAATAATAATAATAATAATAATAATAATAATAATAATAATAATAATAATAATAATAATAATAATAATAATAATAATAATAATAATAATAATAGGCTTTAAAATGCCCAGTTTGTCAATGCTTTTGAACATGCATGTGAGGGGAGGGGTAGTGGTCCCCCACTCGCAAAAAGAAGACAGAATAAAATGTTCTGGATTACATTTTAAGACAAAAAACTTTAAATGCACTATTACATTAACCTTTAAAACACAATTTTGTAGTGCTTGAAAGTATAAAACGTAATGTCTTTCAAAGTTATTCAGACTGCAAAAGAAATACCACTTTCAGGATTATTTTCATCGGCATTGAAGCTATTCCCCCCTCCCCCAATACCTTCTTACTCTACCCAGCCTAACTCTCTGCACTCCATTATATTTTGTAGTCCATCCTACTCTTAGAAAAAAGTAAATCATGTAGAGGATTAGGACAAAACTGCATGAAAGTCTAGTTCTAAAACTGAAGATAAAACTGGAAGGCCTGAAATTCATACTGCATTATTAGGGTGTGTGAAACAGAAATGAAAAATAGATGAATCTTTTCAAACGCAGTTTTTGATTTTAAAATACTTTCTTAATGCATCTCTTTACTACCTGTCCTTCACAGACAGTTCTTAAAATATTTTACCTGTGACTGAAATTGAGGAACAGGAGGACCCGTCATTCCTTGGGATTGCTCATCCATTGCTTCCAATCACACTTTTCAATGACCTGCATAAAAATTCCATGCAATTAAATCTTGCTATTGTGTGTAACCATATATATATATATATATACACACACACACATCACTATTATTATATACCATATACACAGACTTTACAAAGTAACACAAGCAAAAGAGTGACACAAGATTCAGGAATAAAGAACCAAAGCAAGGGCTATAGGAAAGGATGAAAATAAAAGTTTTTTCTTAACTAGTGTCAGAAATAACACAGAATTGTGCAAATGTCTTGCACAACATTTGCTCTTATTCCAACACCTAAGAATTTCAGTGTCTGTATTATGGTAATTGTGGTATAAATACAACTCATAACCAATTCAGTCAAAGCTAGTAATTCTAGATGGAACTGATAAGGATTGTGTGAACAGTGGTTTCTGGATAATGCTAATAACTAATAGAATTCTAATTCAGTGTTTTAATGGAAACCCGTTCCAATTAATTAAATGGACTCAGTATAAATGTGAACAGGATTTCTGTCTAACAGTCCAATATTACATGCATTTATTTAGGTGTAAATCCCATGTATTCACTTGGGCTACTCCCAAATAAACATGCATAGAATTAGAACCTTTAGCTAAATCCATTGCATGGTCACTGCCACATGAAGTTTGTGAATAAAATTAGAAGTAATGGTTCTGTGCAGCCAGACATTATCTGGTGTGACACAGAAGTGATCCATTGATCATACTGGTACTTATCCCACAGTAAGAGTGCTTAAGACTGCAACATAAGAAACTAATAGTGAATTCCAAATACAGTCGCACCCTTCATAATTTAAAAGTCAATGGGCTTAGAAAGTTGTTATATTTGATAGTGCACTATAAATGTTTTCATATAGTGATGAAGTCAAACAAATTGCTTTTCTTAACTTATAAGAAAAGTTTTTAAAATCTATTTTTGGCCAAATTGGCACTTGTCAGACACAAAAGTGCAACATACAAGAAGATCAGCAACCATGTAAAAGCTACAAATGATTGATTCACTTTTGCTGCTGTAATTTTCCTCCCAGCATTTTTGGCTGCTTGGGTTCATGTAGATTGAAATTTAATCAAACATGAAAGCATTCTGATCAATATATAAAACTAGTCACAAAGAACAAAAGGCCTTTCTACAGATCCTTATTAAAACCATACTAGAAATGCAAATACATTTACTGAAATATCGAAGAAGACTTCCCAACTGGGAAATACTATCAAAAGAAAGTACTTCTGTCTGGTGGTGTTCCCCCCACCCCACCCTAAAAAAAAATTGAACTCTCTTCCTAAACTAAAGTTTTGGAGGTGATGTAGATCATCTTACTTCTTCAAATGCCAGTTTGATGCTTTCCATCTTTCCAGGAGTTTTTAAGTCGCTGCAATCCTTCAGAAGTAAAGGGAACATTGACATTTTCACCTCATAACTCTTAAACCAGAAGCAAAGCTTTTCTCCAGAACTTCTCTCTAGAACAGGCTTTTGCACTTTCCTTGAATAGTAGTAATAAAACTACTCCATCGCAGATACTACCTCCCACTTGCATCTCAAAACAATGAGCACTGAGGCTGGGAATCAAATGTCAAAGTGAATATAGCTTCGACACAAAATGAGTTAAACGTTCATGCAGTCCAGCTTCTTTATATACCTTTTTTTAAAAAAACACCCCAAAGCGACGAAGCATTGCCCTCACTGAGCTGACTATTTGCTATTCAGTTTAAAAAGCTCCAGTTTAAATGTTTCTGCTCCTCACTGAAATTTGTTGTGTTGTGATTAGCTCAGACCAGAAGTTTTCAGACTGTGTG
This sequence comes from Sphaerodactylus townsendi, assembly GCF_021028975.2. Classification (NCBI taxonomy): domain Eukaryota; kingdom Metazoa; phylum Chordata; class Lepidosauria; order Squamata; family Sphaerodactylidae; genus Sphaerodactylus; species Sphaerodactylus townsendi. Next base: position 32,752,776 of record NC_059429.1, on the reverse strand, counting down.
CTGAGGAACCCCAGGGCTCTTTGGAAAGTTATAAAGGGTCCTTCAATGAGAAGATCAAACTCTTACGGTCTGCCAAATCTTCCCATGTAATAAGCACTTGCAGGGGCGCTCCAGAGCACACAGTGAAATCTCGCAGTCATTTCCGATAATGGCGAGGCCAAACAAGTCTGTCTGGAGATCCACGTGCTGTAAGAGAACACTCTCCAGAATGTGCCCAGAATAATTTACAATTGCAGGCGTTTCACAAAAGTTGGGTGCTGTTCTATAAAACATTTGGGGGGGGGGGATACTGAAACTGAAGCTGTCCTGCCATCAAAACGTAGACGAGCCAGGCCAAAAATATTGTTAATTGAAAGAAGATTGACATATAAAAAGAGTCAATTTGTGTGCCAGAGACCAAATCTATTGCCTTGCAAAGTACATCCTGACCCCTTTAGTGGCTAATATGTAACCAAGAAAGAAGGCTGACTATCCACACTAAGCAGAGGCATACAAATGATAAAGATAACACTGTACTGAGGAGTATTCAATCATGAGGATGCATGAGATGAAATCACAGTCCCATGGCCCAAAAAAACCTCCTTTTCCCTCACTTAACTTTTCCCTGTCCAGCAGTATTGCCAGGTACAGACTGGAAAACTGCATGACATCTGGATTGGGGAGGACCTGAGGGGGAAGCTGTTGGCAACGGCATGATATTCTATCACAGAGTTTCCAGCAATTCCTAGAGAGGTGTGTCATCACTTCCAGGTTTTCACCAGAAGTGATCTCATGGTCATTAGAAAAATAATAAGGAGGGTAGTAGCATCCCCCTTTCCCACTATGGGACTGGCAACCCTACTACCAAGCCATGCTGTAGCTACATCACATCTTGGCAGAAGAAAGGGAGAACACCCTTTTCAGGATGGGGGGATAAGAACAGTAAAGGGGAGTGAGGGAGGGGAGGGAGTGAGGGGTGGCATGCAAGGGAAGGAGGGGGGCAATACCTGGACATGGCCCACCCACCCTGGGGGAGGGAGGAGGAGGGGAGGGGTGGCATGCAAGGGAAGGGGAGGGAGGGAGAGGGAGGGAGGGGAGGGGTAGCATTTTGCCTGCTGAGTGGCATTTTGAAAGCAAACTCACTCCCAGCAGTTGCAAGAGTTGCTCCAGAAATTCCTCCGTAAGCCAGGGAAAAACAGGTTTATTTTTTTCTTTGGCTTAAAGAGGAAAGTGCTGGGAATTACAAAACACATGTTCAGAATGACCACAGAGTAGTGTGGATGTTTATCTTTAATGTGGGGCTTCCCGCTTTCCATGCAGGAAAAATTCCATATGGAAGTATCCTGTGTCCCAGCTATTTGAAATGGTGTATCCTAGGTACAGGCTTCACTGAAAACCAGCTGAGGCTACCATAGGAGCACGATCATTTGAACCCACACATTAAAAAAGCTCCCAAGGGGGCACACAATCCTCAGGTAGGAATATGTACCAATAAAGTTGTCTTTGACACTGTATCCCTTAGCTTCTAAAAGATGAGGACACTGAATTTCATAGAGTACACGAAATACAGCAACAAATGGGTGATAAGGCTGGAGTATTGCTGGCAGTTACTGTATTTTCTCACAACACTTGGCAAACCCATCGGGTTATTTAGGATGTGTGATGAGGTCAATGCTGGCAATTCCTTGCAAGATCCCAACATAGTTTCTCATCTAATGCTGAAAAAATATATATAATGTCCCCATGCGGTCAACACTTCCATGGAAAAATTAAATCTCTGTCTAGGCAAGTCTGAAAAGGCATAATTTCAATATTAAGCAGGTCTGCAAACGAACTTAAGGCCATGAACAGCCTTACAAACTTAGACTCACTAATTAGATCTGATACCTCTAGCTTATATAGGAAGGTAACTGAGGAGTTTATTACTGCATCTTTCTTTTTAAAGTACAGTAACCAGAAAGGAATGAAGCCAGTGTAATGGAAAGAGTGCTAAGCTTGCAGAAACTGAGCCTAAATCCCCACTTAGCCATGAAACTCACTGGGAGTCTTTGGGCAAGTTGCTCTCTCAGACTGACCTACATCACAAGATTATTAAGACAAGAAAGTGAAACACCATACAAGCATGGGATGACTCCAAGAACATCCCATGTCAACTTCAACGAAAAAGGGGGGACTTTGACAAAGAAATAGCTCAATGTAATATTTTTGCCACCAGTATCAGAGCTGCAGATGTGTGTGTTTTGGCACTACTAAAGCAATTAATGAAATCTTATGTATAGACAAAGCTCATTTCACCTTTGAAATACGTGATACAGACTGAACAGAAAAGAAAAATAGAAAACTCAAATGTATTAGTCAAGAAAGAAAAGCTCTCCAGTTAGCTGTATGTTTTGCATTTTAGCAGACGGGATTGCTTTTTGTTTTAGTATGTTTTGAAGAAAAAGACTAATATTTGAATTAGAACTGTACCTATTACCTCCCATATCCTCCTCTTTATTTTGCATATTAAAGTCACACCTGTGCAAGGCAGCTATGTCCCCATGGTGTTGCAGACTGCCACATTTTAGCAGAATTAATACAGTAAGTAGGAGCTGCACACTGTTAATTTCTTCATCCTTTTAGCAGGTGTGAGCATAGTAACAACATGTTTCATCACAGTGAGTAGTTATTTGTTTATATAACCTATTGATTTTCAGACTTTTCACATTTAGACAGTCCTTTCTATATTGGCTGGTCCACTGAAGAATCTGGAATAGAGAACTCTGCGGCATGTTCTAAGGCAGAGGCACCCACTGACACCTCTTCTGGTGCCCACCAAATATTTCTAGGCAGTGGTTGGGGCCACATAGGGCTTTTGCTCAGCAAACCTTCTTACTGACTATGGAAATGTGATGGATTGTGCAATTTTTTTTACAATGCATCTGCAGCAGCTGCCAATTTCACAAACCATCTGCAGCAGCTGCAGCAGCTGCCAACAAGAACCTACTCTATGCTGCTGAAGTGGCAATACTTTTGGGGTTGTCTCTGCTCTCACAAGAGCCATTTCTCAGCAGTCATTTTGTTGTTGTGCTCACCATGCCATGTTAGAATTCCAAATGTGGCCACAGGCTCAAAAATATTGGGGATTTTTGTTCTAGGGAGAATGTACACAGTCCAGATGAAGCACTGGTTCACAGTCACATTACCTTTCAGGTCAAGGGTGCAGAACAATCTACCGTATATCCAATATTCATCTGCAGCTGCACATTTCAGCAACTGATCAAATCCCCAGCCTGTCATGGAAATTCCCTGGGTGACCTTGGGCCAGTTATTCTCTCAGCCTAATCTATTTCACAAGATTCTTCCTCCTCGAAAGTGTTTCAGCAAAAATCGGATGATTATTCATTAGGGATGTCATCCTGCACGATGTGGGTGACTAGACTGGAAGGTCTCTAGGTTCTTTCCAACTTCTATTTTATTCAGTGAGGATAAAATGGAGGAAAGAAGGGCGAAGTTGGAAGCCACTGGGTCTTCAGTGGGGAGAAATGTGAGACATAAATACCAAAATAAATAAATAATGATATTATAATGGAGGAAGTCATATGGGGAGTCCAGGAACCATTTTTAACACTGAGGTTTTCAAAGGGCATCACAGTTTTAAAATTGGTTCCAATCCCATTAAAGATATTACTACTAATTCTAATCTTTTGGAGTTTTTTTTAATTATATTAAAAATTCCTGGAGCAGGGGGAGTCACTTTCTTTAAATCTGAACAGCTCTAACCACAAGGAGAACATGAATGGCCTGAAGGCATTAGCACAACAGAAAATGTTAAGCAATAGCTACACACTGTTCTGGTTCTTCCCTGTATAAATATAACAGCATGGAGTTCAAGAATGATGCTCAGCTACAAAGCATAAGGTACTCCCAATTTCTGAAGTTTCTCCAACTAAGACCAAGGAAATTTGAATCAATTAGCACAGCTCAATCTTATTCCAGGAAAATTACAACAGAAGTAGAATTTTTAAAAAAATAACAATGAAGAAACCTGGGAATTGTGCTGACTGCCAAGTTACCTCCTGCCTTGCTTTGACCATTTGACCATACTCAGTTGTCCATTAGTATCAATTAAAGATTATTTTTTCTTTCTCTGGTTCCAGAGAGTCAATCAAACACATTGTATTGTCGAAGGCTTTCACGGCCGGAATCACTTGGGTGCTGTGTGGTTTCCGGGCTGTATGGCCGTGTTCTAGCAGCATTCTCATCTGAATATAAGTATCTTGGCCTTTGTTTCTTTTGTCTATGGTCATCCTGTGTTTGTGTGGAGCTGGTTTGACACAGTCTTGACCCTAGTATTTTTCAACACTGGCAGCCAAGTTCTGTTCATTTTCATAGTTTCTTCCTTCCTGTTAAAATTGTCCATGTGCTTATGGATTTCAATTGCTTCTCTGTGTAGTAGTCTAGATCGTGAGTGATGGCTTTCTGTAGAGTAGTGGTCCGTTGTGAATTTCTGTTTTTTTCAGAAAAATAATATTCTATGTCCAGGTTGGTTTATCATGCGTGTTCTGCTATTGCTGATTTTTTCTTGGCTTTGAAATAGTCTGCAGCGTGCCTTTACCAGGTGTTCTTTGATACGTGTCTGTGCACTGCGTTTGGTGGTTCCTATGTAGACTATGTAGAACCACCAAACTATGTAGACTATTCAGATGCTCCCACCAGTGACCTTGCTATCTACAGGGTTACTCCCAGGCTATAATTGTTACTCATACTTCTATTCAGATGCCCTCAACTATTGACCTGGTTGCCGCCTTTGTTACTCACAGTCAAGGTTTCCCCACCCACCCTGGACACTCCAACAGATATATACTCCACTTGCTTTCCCAACATCAGATCCTCTGAAGATGCCAGCCACAGATGCAGGCAAAACGTCAGGAGAGAATGCTGCTAGAACACGGCCATACAGCCCGGAAACCACACAGCACCCAAATCAAACACATTACTTTGAACTACTTCCACTAGGAGAAACTTCTAGATTCTTCCTGCCTGGTTTCCTCCAAAAATGTTACTAGATTTCCAACTCTGGTTTGGGTAATTCCTGGAGATTTGGGGAGAAGTGCCTGGGGAGGATGGAGAATGGAGAGAGGGAAGGATTTAGGAATGTGATTCAGAAAAGTCCAGCCTCCAATTCTGTCATTTCCTCCAGGGGAACTGCTCTCCAAAGTCTCCAGGCTCCAACCTGAGGTTGTAACTCCGGGTCATTCTCAATAGCAGCGTTAGCCATAAATCTAGTATTGTAACAGGAAGAACCTAAGAAAAGTAAAGGAATTGTAAGTATTTTGAACCAGAGAAGTTAGGAGGAAACTTCATAGTGCTTCTCTGTGCACAATTCTCCATTTCTGAAGAGTCACTCTTTCATAAAATAAAAATAATGAATTTGGGTGCTGTGTGGTTTCCGGGGTGTATGGCCGTGTTCTAGCAGCATTCTCTCCTGACGTTTCGCCTGCGTCTGTGGCTGGCATCTTCAGATTACAACAGAAGTAGAATTTTTTAAAAAAAATAACAATGAAGAAACCTGGGAATTGTGCTGACTGCCAAGTTCTACTTCTGTTCCTCTGAAGATGCCAGCCACAGACGCAGGCGAAACGTCAGGAGAGAATGCTGCTAGAACACGGCCATACAGCCCGGAAACCACACAGCACCCAAGTGATTCCGGCCGTGAAAGCCTTCGACAATACATTAAAATAATGAATGCTATTGCCACTGCCATTCTAGGCAACCTTTGTAGTTTCCAAGTTGTTTGTTTTTTATTTGATAATCCCTAGAATTTGTAAGAGAAAACACACATTGTCCGGGGCGTGCATTTACTCGGACTTACCGCCGCCAGCTGGCCCACGCGGTTCGATGGCCGCCTCGCCGCATACGCCACCGACGCCTAATCCCAGCGGCTGGATTAGGCGGCCGAGGGGCAGGCGTGACGAACCGCTCAGGGCGTGGAAACCCTCCGGGCGGCGCTGGGCGCTGGACGCCCGGCGGGCTCCGGCCGCCAGCATTACTGCGATACTCCATCGCGGCCAATCCTGGCTCGGAGGGGGGGTGCGCAGCGACGAGGGCGGCGGACGCGGCTTCGCCTCCGGGCGACGAAGGGAACGGCGCCTTCTCAAGCGGCGCTTCCGGCGCTGCGCCGAACTGCTGGCCGGGCCGCCTCCCAGGGAGGAAGCGGGACTTCGGCTTTCGACCACCACCGGCTTGGCGCCCGGCGTCACGGCCCTCCAGACTGCCGTCCGGCATGACAGAAGGCGTGAGCGGAGGAGTCTGGAAAGGAAGAGCAAACCCGGCAAGAGAGGAGCCCCTTTTAAGAGTGTAGAGGCGGCGAGGGGATAAAAGGGGAAGAACAGCAGCAGCTGGGAGTGTGCGTGGGACAGGAGGCAGAAGGAAGGGTGTGCAGAGAGGGGGGCTGGAAGGCGGAGGTTAAGGAAGAATAGCCAGCTGAGGGACAGGAGGGAAAGTGGAAGGCCTGTGGAGAGAACAGGCCCCAGTTCTGGGACAGGGAGACTTGTGGAGCAAACAGAAGCTCCCTCGAGGGGGAGGCACCTAAAGGGGAGTCCTGTGGAAGGAACGAAGGCTCTCCCAGGGAACTGTATTGGAGAGGCCAGGCTGACCCCTGGGGGGGTTTAGGCCCCACTGTTTGACCCTCCCGCCTCCCTGGGAACAGGGGGGTGAGGCCGGGAACAGAAAGGCTGGAGGTAGGGTTTGGAGGGAAGGCATCAGGGCTCCCCCGCGGTACTCTGGAGGGGGACCCTGACACACACATATTTTGGTTATTTTGCAAATGTGGAGAGGATAAAAGCAGAAGTAAATAAAATAACCAAAATTAAAAATCAAGTTAGGAATCTGCTGTGCCGGTCAAGTCAAAACCAAGATAGTTATTTACATATCGCCTCTCATATGGTGGAAGGGATGTTATAATCACCAATCTGACATGGAACTAAATAATATGATGCTATGGAGGGATGTTGAGACATAAGTGCTCCAATGACATCTGTGGAAAAGAGTTCTATTTTGTTGAAATAAGCAGGTGGACAGTCATGTCCTCGACATATGATGCATAGTTCTTTGGATACACTAAAATTAGCATGTCAGCAATGCCTTTCTTTTTCTCCTTACATTTAAACAGTATGAGGAAAGTACATAAAATTAAAATATGTAGTACTTTAAAAAAATTGGCACCAAATACGGCCTGTACTACAACAAATATGTGAAATCAAACCACACTATTTAGGGCATTGGAAATGTTGCAGGAGGGTGGTGTTGTTGTTTTTTTGCAGAAAATTCTCCAATATTTTTCTGGAAAATCCACATAACTGTTCAGAGTTTTTGTATGGATTGGTAAGCAGATTCCGATTCAAAACACCAATCAGCCACATATCACTATACATCTGGAAGCATTTTGAGAGCTTCTGATGTTGAACTAGAAAAGAGACCCACCTGTCTGTGCAGTTTGATAGAGAGACAGGAATTCAGCCAAAACACTAGAATATAGACTAGCAATACAGATACACATCCATTCTTGAATTAATATTCTAGACAACTTAAGCAACTTTCTACTATCATCCCCCAACTTTAAATGGCCTTCATTATTCAAACAGAACACTACAAAGTTAAACACAGATGGCAAAAATTTTAATACTGCCACAACAAAGGGAAGTCACCCCTTGGTGTTTCTTACAAATGAATATTAAATGAATACTGTATGAAGAACTAAGAGATTATGGTTACTTCTCAATGTTATTGTAAAACCAAATAAGCTTAACATTATCATGATGAATAGTAACTTGCATTGTTTATTAGAGAGATACTTCTGTGTTACAACAAAAAGAGAGCAGAGTCCTGCCAAAGTTCAGTATTGTGCATTTAGCTATCTCACTGAATTCAGTAGGATTCAAAATACTTAACTTCGGATGGATCATAGTCAGTATGCTTAATATGAAAAAGAGTGTTTATAACTCTTGAAAGTGAGTATCATATAATATCTTCTTGTAAACTTTACCAACAATCTATATGATAGACCAGTAATATTTTCCCTTGCTGCAAGTGGAAGGCTGCCTAATGAATACATGACTGATGAGAAATTCCAACTCAGGACTTCCTGAACATTATGCTACAAAACTATATGATACAGACAGAGTCTGTCAGGATGCCGAAGGGCTGAGTGATGGCGGCTGACTAAAGGTGGAGAGAGGTGGCAGACCAGGAGAAACCAGAGGAGAGGGCTTCTCTCAGCCTCAGCAGAAGCCAGGGTGGGAAATTGAGGGTGGAGCAAAAGCCCAAGCAGAGCAGAGCCAGACTACACTATCATCAGCAGACCTGTCAGACAGATTACCGGCAGCTGGTAAAAAGGTGAAAGGGGGATTTGGGAAAGGTGAATTTGGGACAGTGTTTCAGGGAAAGAAGCACCTGGGGCTGGGAGAAGGGACAGGAAGGGAGGCAAAGCAAAGACAGACAGGAGGAGGACCCAATATCAGGGTTCCAGGAAAAGCAAGTTCCCAGCTCAGGTAACCAAGGGGACCAATGAAGGGAAGGACAACCCCCATAAAATGAGCCAGAGACAGAGGCTAGGGAGGAAGTGGCTAGACGTCTCCTTAATGACAGGGAATGTTTCAGCCATGGCAGAGGAGGGAACTGCTTCTACCTCTTTCGACCCTTCTGAAGCAAATGACAACTCAGCTAAACTGATGGACCTCACCAACAAGGTACCCTTGGGTGAAACCCACTAGTTACTTCCAGTTTACACAGAGCACTCTGATATGAATTCACAAGTGCATAGTTGAGAGCTGGTATATTGACCTCATACCTGAAAAACTCAGCCTCAAATTCATTTTTTGCCATGAACCTTACTGGTTTGATTTTGGTCAGTCATGATCTCTCAGGGCTGCTGCTTGAGAGGAGCTCATGAATAAGCTCCACATGATAACCCCTCTCCCCAGCTCTGCTACATCTTTCCTAAAAGATAAAAATGAAGCAGATTTAGGAAAGACCACAAGGAAGTTCAGGGAAGCTGGACATTGCATGATTGCCCCAAAGTGCTGTGAGGAAACGGGGGCGGGGGGGAATCCACTTCCCATCAGCAGCAGAGCTGGACAAAATACCAGGCAACACAGGCCATTCATTCATATACTACTTATCTTGTGGCTGTTTGCTTTGCAGTGGGGTTTGCTCATGGTTTTTTGTTTACACAGACAGATTACCCTCCTCGGAAAAATCCCTAGCCGATCCATCATTTTGTCTGCCCACTGCTTCCTTGTTGTTTCTGTGCAACCTCCATTTGGGGAGGTTACCTGCCACTTTTTTTTTTTTGCCATCTTTGGCCTAGCGTTGCAGAATATGTTTCCTGCAGATTTCACAGCAGGTGAGGAATGGGGGGGGGGGGGTTCAGATTGATAGATAGATAAGTAGTGCATGAATAAGCCTGGAAGCCCAGGCAGTATGGAAATATTGAGCAGCAAAGCTTGCCCCACTTTCATATGCCTCCTCCAGAATTCCAAACTGCTTCTCATGTGCCATATAAACCCCCCTTACTTCAGAGAATAACACCACAAAGCAGCAGAGAAAAGAAAAAGCTCAGTTGCCTGACAATACCAGTTTGCTTTCCTGTTTCCCTTCTCCCAATTTGTCCAGACTTCAGACACAGACACCACTTATCCAAAATGGGGGGAGGGGGCAGCCTTGCAACCTCAAATGAGCTTGAGAGAGAAGCAACATCAAAGAGTCTACAGCACAAAGAAACCAGCTTTGTCAATTTCACTATGCTCACTGCTCCAGCAATAGACCTTTACCAGTGGGAAAGGGGGGGAGGGACAGAGGAGAAGAAGAAGCCCTTCTGCTCATCCTGAAATGGTGGTCTAAAGAGAGATCATCCTGAATTGGTGGCTTAAAGAGTGAGAGGAACTGTTTCGGTGTTGAGAGGAAAAGGCAGGGAAGATTTGAAAAAAACCCCGAAGAAAGCTTTACGCATGCCAATCTCCCAGGAAGAGGGAAAGTCACACTTTCAGAGCTTTTGGAAATCCCAGGGATTTTCTGATCTGAGGGTGGGGTGAAGAGGGAGAAATGTGTGCTGGTGAATACAGAGCTCAAGGTACATTCCTGTTCTAAGAGATCATTACTCTCCAATATTACACAAAGATTTGTGAATGATGTATTTCATTTTCACACACAAAATCCTAGAAACAAATAGTATAGATCTCACACATTCCCCAAAGGAATTTTTTAGCAATTCACCAACCAGACGTCATTTCCCCTTTACTGAAAAGCCTTATCCAGTTCCAAAGGTTAATCAAATTGTTTTATTTGGCAAACAATTCTTGTTAGTCTATCGCTTCAATAACTATGAATTGGTTTGACCTGGACCAGTTGCTCAAGGCCAAGTTAGAGAACCCACTGAAAGGAAACCCGGTCAGAAAAATATGGTCAGCATTTTTATGGAGCAGGAAGGTGGTTGTATAACACTCCTATGTTGGCCTGGTCTCAACTATTTATTGGTATACTTCCTTTGTTCTTTATAAAAAATAAACACTTACTGTGTTCATTTATTAATGTATGCAATGTGTCAGGCACAATAAAAAAACAAAACCTCATAGTAAAAAATATCTTTTTTCAGTTGATTTGGCTGATCGTTATTAAATAAATATGGTATGAGAAAACTCACTTCCTATGTCTGTCAGCTGATTACAACATCTGCTTTTTAAATAAATTAATCACTGTAAATGAATGTATCTTTTATAAACTTAACATTCGTTTTCTTTATTTCATTTTACAGTCCCCTACACACACACAAAAATACCCCTGCCAAATAAACATGGGTGCCCTTTAGTCCCAGTACCTACTGTTTAAAATTTACCATCACCAATCAAGCTAAATTTGAACTGATTAATCAACAGATTAAATCAATTATATCTTGCAGCTATAATCTGCTGTCCTTAAATATTATACTTGGATGAACATAACCTCATCCTATTTTTCAGTAAACATTTTTCACATTTTCACAGCTGGATTCTACTGGTTGTAGGTTTTCCAGGCTGCGTGGCCGTGGTCTGGTAGATCCTGTTCCTAACGTTTCGCCTGCATCTGTGGCTGGCATCTTCAGAGGTGTATCACAGAGGGAAGTCTGTTACACACTGTGTGAGGCATCTCTGAAGATGCCAGCCACAGATGCAGGCAAAACATTAGGAACAAGATCTACCACACCACGGCCACACAGCCCAGAAAACTCACAACAACCAATTTTTCCTTATAATTCTACTAAACAGGTTCTTTAAAACTTAATAAAACTACATTTCTTTTTCTAGAAAAGTGTGCATATTTGATATCTTCAGCATGCTATGAAGGTAAAAATAACTTTATGTTATTTAATTAGGAAAGAGGTTTCATGTTAAGCTTGAAATATCCTCAGGACTCTAGTGAGCAAAGGAAAACATGGGAAGTTGCTACCCAAAGAGAAATTTACACAAAAACACAGAATCTTGCCCAAAGATAATGTGCACTTATGGAGCAAAATTAAATTCATGGCTAGAGGTTTGCATGATTTGGGCAGACTAATAATTCCTACTGCCAAAGGGGACACTTCTTTTATGAATCCAAGAATAGTTTGGCAGCAGAAACTGTTACAACACCAACTGAACTACCAAGTCCTGTTGTCCTGTTCCCACACATATTCAAAACATTTTCAAAGTGTCCAACACAGCTCACAAATTTTAAAATTAAATTCAGAATTAAAAATAATCAAATCTGAATAAAGTCCATGTTTTTTTAAACTGCCCTATCAGCTCAAAGAGCCAAAGGCAGACAAACATGAACTGAAATAACAAGTCTGCAAATCACATACAGACAAGAACCTCTTTGGATAGTTCCATTGGATAGCAGCCATGGACCATTACCGTTTGCAATATTAAGCAGTACTCAACTATAACATCAGAGAAAACATGTACCTCAGACTTTTAAAAGACCGGGTTGCTTATGTAACCCGTATAGCTTTAAAAGGGTCGGGTAAGTAGTAACAGTGTTGTGCATCCCACCCACCACTTTTAACAGCCTGAACTACACTTAAACAAATAGTTTTTGTTCAAGAGCAGATATTTAATTTTATTTAAAGGCAAGAAAGGAATAAGAACTTTCAACAAAATAGAGGAATAGTAAAACAGAATGAACAGACCCAACGTTGCAGGGACGGGGGACAGAATAAGTCTCTGGCTCCAACTCAAAGCACTGGAATGGTCTGGAAAAGTTTCCCTTCGTATCAGTCTGGAAAAAAGTTCTTTTTCTCCATCACAGCAGAAGTCCCATGAGCATGGTGAATCTGAGGCTCATGCCAGACAAGGGCTCCTCTTTCACCACTACTCTTCTGCTCCTTCCACAGACTTTTCCATCCCAGTAATGTCTTCCTTATCCAAATTCTCCACTTCCTCTTGAGTGAGTGACAGTGGCGTACCTAGGCAAACTGGAGCCCTGGGCAAAACCTGAGTTTGATGCCCTCCCCATGGGCAGCCACCCTCTCCCACCATGACCAAACAATGATTTTTTTCCACCAGGTTGTTTCAAAGTCACCACCACATTATAGAACATGCTCCAACTCACAAATCTGAACACAGCAATGGGCCATGCCACACAGCAGAAATATTTTTGAATACATTTTCAAAATGCTTTCAAAATGTTTTATTACTGCTATGAAAACATTTTATGGTGTTGTATCCAGTCCCCCCAACTGAGGGAAACACCATCACTTTCAATGTTATTTAAACTGGGGACCCCAGATTCTCCCTTTAAGGAGGATTTAAAAGGAGAATCTGGGCTCCCTAGTTTAAACAAGTGATGCTGGAATCCACCCCCAAACAGCATCATTTTCAATTGTGTTTAAACTGGGGAGCCCAGATTCTCCTTTTAAATTCACCTTAAAAGGAGAATCTGGGGTCCCCAGTTTAAACAACATTGAAAGTGATGCTATTTTGGGGTTGATTCTCCCCCACCCTGAAACAGCATCACTTTCAATGTTTAAACTGGGGACCTCAGATTCCCCCTTTAAAGCCATGCCAAAGGAGAGGGGGATTTAAAAGGAAAATCTGAGAAAATTTGCTGTCAGGGATGCAATTGTTAAGCTAGCAGCACCAAACTTTCAGGGTATCTTTAGGAGATGCTCCTGATGATATCACCCAGGTTTGGTGAAGTTTGATTCAGGGGATCCAAAGTTATGGACACTCAAAAGTGTAGCCCCCATATCCTATTAGCTCCCATTGGAAACAATGGGGGATGGGGCACCCCCTTTGGAAGTCCATAACTTTGGACTCTGTGAACCAAACCTCACCAAACCTGGGTGATAGCATCAGGAGAGTCTCCCGAAACATCCCTGAGATTTTGGGGCTGCTATCCTAAAAATGCGCCCCCTGCAGGCCAAAAACAGAAAAAACACTAATACAAAAATATCTCACAAATGAACCTGCATTTTTGGCGCCCACCTGTGCCCTGGGCAATTGCCCACTTTGCCCAATGGGAGGAACGCCTCTGGTGAGTGACATTCCCTTTCTCTCTTTCATCTAGTCTTCCTTCTCAGACATGAAGACATCCACACAACTCATGGATTAGCCATGTGAGGCATAATTAGTGTCTTAATTATCAAAGACTTTAGTAATCATTTGATTAGGATTAGCCAAAATAGGTATCGGCAATATTACCATATATTCTGATTGACCAATGTTTTGATTGTCAACTACCTTTTATATTTCCTTTCTACTTGCCTTCAATCTATCCATTCATTGTTATTAAGTGAACCTTCGTAAAACAAGGGTATTACTATTTTACAGGAAAATACCACATCAGTCTAAAATCAGTGTATACCAAGGCTCAGGTCCCAAAGGGCCCAAAGTTGGAAATGCATGTGGGATTGACCACATACGTGTGTCCCCCCAGAGCAACAATATGATAGATCTACCCATCCCTATCTATCTATCTATCTATCTATCTATCTATCTATCTATCTATCTATCTATCTATCTATCTATCTATCTATCTATCTATCTATCTATCTATCTATCTATCTATCTATCTATCTATCCTATTCTATCCTATTCTATCTATCTATTTATCTATCCATCTATCTATCTATCTATCTATCTATCTATCCATCCATCTATCTATCTATCATTCTATTCTATTGGATTTCGTAGACCGCCTCATCCCCAAAGGGCTCTAGGCAGTTCACAGTACAATAAGGACCAATAATTTACTTTAAAAACATCTAAAATACAACAGACAAACTTTTCTCCAACTATGGATTTCAGATTTTTTCCCCCATTCCCTTTTTTATTAAATAGGAAAAGCACTGGCTCTTACACCATAGATGACTACAACACATGCTGAAAAACTGACAGAGAATTTGACTGGCAGAACTGAAAGTCAACTAGATTCTCAACATCAGGAAGTGGAAATATTTTTCTTATTTTTATTACATAGAAGTGCAGAGATTCTGTTTTCTAAGAAGATCTTTATTCCTGGTAAGACAACTTATCCAGAGCATCTCACACGGCCTTCCAATCTAGGATTGTACTTTATATTGATGAAGTTCCATTCATTTCAATAAAACAAAGTTAATATAAGCAGAGAATAACTTCCCTTCTCAAAATACAATTTTGAAAGACAACAGTCAAACGGCATTTGATTTAATTTCAAGAGCCAATTATTTCCCCTGCCTGAGTCTCTTATTCTGCCCTTTCCTCTCAGGTACATCTTTAAAAAACACAATCCTTTCGTTTACAAAAAAACCAAACAAATAATGATTATATGTCGCTCATAAGTGTCAAAACTATGAAGTACACATTTTGAGAAGCATGGTCTTTTCTGAGAACAGAAAATCATGGTTATTAAAAGACTGTACAAATACTAATGACTTTTTCTCTTTGCCAATGAAACAAAGCCAATAGCAAAACATCATTATACCAGTTTTATTTATATACAAAGTCTTCATATATAATACATGTGACCTATCTTGTAAAGGACATGCAGCAGATGATCTAACATGATTGAAGTACATTTCTCCTCCACATAATAGTTCAAATTCAAAGGCCTAGACACACACAGGGGAAAGTTTTTGCTATAGTAGTTCTGGCAGCTGAAAAGACAAATTCCTATTTGGTTTCAACCAGTGGTTTCAACCAATTGGCCATGCTGGAAGGGGCTGATGGGAATTGAAGTCCATAACATCTGGAGTGCCAAAGGTTCACCACCACGGGACAGTGGCATGTCTCTTCAGCAGTTTATCTTGTCCTTCTCCAGAGGAAGAAGGGGTGCGCCCAGATCTCCACCAGATATGCCTACCATGTATTTAGATTCAGGCAAAATGACTTTTCCGGTGATGGAAACCACAGACCATCAGCCCAATTCAGAGTTGGGGGGCGAATGCCCACTGAAGTTGACACAGACTCACACAATGCATTTGCCCTCCTAGCCAGTGTTAAGTGGAACTTATGCCAGTCGGGAGGGCAAACAGAGAGGCTCTGCAGCTCCTAACCCACTTCTAGCAGCCATTTCCACAGCTGTGCTAGCCTAATGTGGCGGGGGACACTTCTGGGGGTGTTCTCAGCGATGGAGCTGATGTTACTCTGCTCCCGCGGGGTTGTGGCCCTGGGAATACTGGCAGCAGGGAAGACATTTAGCTCTATGGAGGGCTTTCTGGTGGCAAGGTTTTTGTTCTCCTTTGCTTTGGGTTTTTCTGTCCTTCTGCACCACTGGAAAGTCCTCTGGAGGTGGCACAGTGTTGCCGCTGCCCATGCTGCACACACAGGCAGTGCACTGCCGTTTCCGCACGGCCCCCCAAAACCGTTTCCGCACGGCCCCCCAGGCACCCCCACGCCGGCAAGAATTCTGCCGGCGTGGGGGCGGAGGCCGTTCGCCGCATAGCGTCGCGAAGCGGCCTCAGGAGAGGCTTGGCCGGATGACGAAGCGACTCCTGCGTGGAGCGCCTCTGCCAGCTTCCCACTCACCTTGTCCCCGTTGGTCGGCCTGCTGGCCTCCGAAGCTCCACCCGCGCTGCCCTCCGACCTCCAGGGGTCGAGGAGGGACAGTGAGGAGGGAAGCTTCGGAGGCAAACAGGCTGTTTGGCGGGGACAAGGTGAAAAAAGAAAGAGAAGCTGCTTTATCATTCAGCGGTGCCATTAAGCACCGCGCCGCCGGGAACTTTACACTGTTCAGAGCAAAAACACCTTTAAAGGGTTGTTTTTTAGAGGCTGACCCTGATGATAGCAGCCCTGGGGACAGAGGAAGCGAAGCCAATTACGGAATTACTGCGTTGCAGCAGCGCCCGCCTGTGCGGAAATGGCTCCCTGAGAGCAACGTTTTTTGCCGATCCCCGGAAGCCATAAAAGAAACGTCGCGAGGAAAACGGCCATTGTTTTACACGAGAATCAAGTTCCAAAGCTGTCTGCCTGTAGAACCTCTGCACAATCCCTTGAATTTTTCTGAGATTTTCCCACAAAACAGCAACTAAAAAAAGTTTGAAGGTCCTCTTTAGCAGTTCTCACACAAACCCCAAACAGCTTGTCTGGGTCATCTTGGACATGTCTAGATGGTGTACTTTCCTCTGGACTGTACCTATAATTTTAACAAACTCCTTTTATTCAGAAAACAAATCAGTGACTCAATCAAAATCCATGAGAATCAATGACAATCTAATCACAATGGAATATGAATTGTAGTCTGAAAACCCAGCACAGAATGTTTGCTTAAGAATGCAACTGGGTGTTGAGTTACACCTTCAGACTTCAAGAACACAGAGATAAGTTTGAAAACTATAATGGCAAAACTAAATAAATACTTGAAAGCATGGTGGCAAATAGTACAACAGGATTAGGTTCTCTGACTTGTTCATCTCTTAAACTCTCTAGCCAGATAATAAGGTTATTTAAGGGCCTGTATGTAGTAAAATAAAGCACATCTTGCCTGCTAGATACAGTTCACATGTACATGAAGTCTGCTTTGTATATATATAAATAAACCTTTAATGGCATAATTAAAACAGCAGCAATATACCAGAAAAATGGCGACCTCAGTGTAATGATACAATCTCCAGTACAGTTATAACCGTTTGCTGATGACAGAGCACAAAAAGTTAGCCAGCGCTTCCAATACACTTGCAGAACCACAATCCAACATCGTTACCACAATTGATAGATTAATATTATCAATGGGGGGTTTTAACCACAGGTTTAGATATTTATTCCTGGTTAAACTGTGCTTGGGCAGTGTAATATCACGTGTTGGATTGATTCTTAAATGGCTGAACTGCAGGGACAAAATGCTTTCATTAAAAGGCACTTTCTGTATTCTGCCCTGAGTGGTAGCTGAAGGGAGAATATTGCACCTGGCAAGGGTCAGGGCTCGTCGCAATTTGGGTTCTAAGACCAAATGGAAATACTTGGCCATGGTATAGGGTTTTAATGGTATACCCAAGTGCAAGGGAGAGCAGCGTTTATTAGCCTGCTGCATCAGGTGACTATACTCGAGATCATACAATCTCTTTTTGATAGTCAGCTTTAGTCTGCTTTGTAAACTAGATGATATGCAACTAAAATATGCAAACTAGTCACAGCCAACTTTTGCTGGCTCGTGATCTATTTATGAGGTAGCTCCTCAACACAGAGAATTTTTGTAGTCTCCTTGGATAAAATGTACTGAAGGGAATTGCTTTTTCTATTGGTTCCAAGTTTGTTTACAGAATGTTGGGCATTTTTGTGTGTTATCAAATGACAAAAACAATACTGTAAAGGGAGATCCAGACAGCTAATATGCATATAAAACCAGATCCCCATAGCTAATAAACACATGTAATTAACAAAAACCAGAAAGTTACAACTTGTTCTTTCAATTTAGCAAATGCCAGTGGATGTAGCCTGTTAAGTCTGTGATCTTCTTTGTGAATGTAGAAAATACAATCACAAACCATCTCAGCTTTTCAAAAAGACTAAAGTGGCTCTCCTCTTTTGCTCCATCTCGTTTTCCAAGTGACTCCCACTAGAAAATACTGCATTTGTTTTTGAATAGGACTATGCACTGAGGCATATGCTGCAGGCTTTGTTCCAGAGTCCAGTTCCTCTCTCCCTGCTCTATTACATGAAACCAAAACAGTCAAGGAGGCTCACTGCTTTGCATAATACTTGGGGATCTCTAGTGAGGCTGTCAGCTCTTCTCTGCCAGCATACAAGGCACTAACACTCTTCTCCCCTCCCTCACTCAAAGCATGTCTTCAGAGCCTCAGGCTAACAGCCATGGCTTGGCCCACGTGAGCAACCCTGAGATTTCATTCAGTTGCTGACGTCAAATAGAAGCAAGAACATCTTGGTTTTAATGACTCTTCCCTCAATACATGAGATTTTTATGCATGCTGGTTAGTAGCCATTGTACCTTTCACATATGCAACCTAAGACTAAATTTTGTCAAAGGAAAAGCAGAAGGTCACTTTCATGCGTAGGCTTTAAACCTTTTCACTATAAACATGTCAGGAGGAAAGATCGACAGCAGTTACTATAGATCAGATCTTTCCTATTCTCTATGCATGCAAACATAATCACACCCATTCATACACATTAATAGCATAGCTAAAGTGCTAGTATAAAGTTTTCTCTCTTCCAAATCACTATAATAATTTTTGGTATGGTTCAGTTTTTTAGGGGAGTAGGGAATCAGAGTTTAACAGATTATCTGGAGTAGGAGATGTAGGGAGTTCAGACTTGTCTCAGGGAAGAACTACAAACGGGGAAACTCAGAGCTTTCCTCACTTCCAGTCCCTATGGTGTGAGAGAAGGAACTACAGTTCTTGCTTTCTTCTTACCTTTTCTTCTCCTGTGTCTTGAATTCATATAACACCAAATCTTTAAATTATAGAATAATATATTTACTCTCTGTCTGTAATGTTTTCTATGGTTTGGTCTTGTGGTGGTTAGGGTGAGAATGGGGAGGCAATGCATTACCACATGTAATGGGTAGAGCTAGTAGTATTTGCAGTTTTGTATGCCATTAAAGGTTGAAATTGGGTAGAACTAGTATGTAATGCAGCAATTCCCCACCAGGGATCCGTGGTACCCTGGGGTG
Organism: Sphaerodactylus townsendi; assembly: GCF_021028975.2. Taxonomy (NCBI): domain Eukaryota; kingdom Metazoa; phylum Chordata; class Lepidosauria; order Squamata; family Sphaerodactylidae; genus Sphaerodactylus; species Sphaerodactylus townsendi. Next base: position 32,733,693 of record NC_059429.1, on the reverse strand, counting down.
CCGTGAGCATGACTCAGGGGTACCACAGCAACGCTAACGCCCCCCCCCCTCACTTTTGCAGTGTCTCCCACTGGCACCAGCAAGGACATAGAGCTGGGCCAGAGGGCAGGGCTTGCTGCAAGGTCAGCAGCCACTTCCTGCCACCACCACCACCCCTGTGCTTTCCTTCACCCTGGGAGGGGAAGGTGGGCGGGTGGCAAGCAGGGGTACTGGGGGGGGAGGGAGGATAACAGGGGTACCGTGAGATATGAAGAGTGAGGTCAAGGGTACCATGACGTTGAAAAGGTTGGGAAACACTGATGTAATGTTATAACAGGAGTTGGGCTGATAACTTTCTTTTCTGATGTAAAAGGTTAGGAACATCTCTTTGCTAGTTGAATGAAATATGAACTAAACTCCTATTCCTCCTCTGCTTTGAGTATTTAGCGAGGTTTGGCAAAAAGCAAAAGCTAAATGGAACTTAACTCTTGGCTTGCAGCCTGTGAACTGAGCCAGTGGACAACCAGCACCAACTCAGAAGCTGTGCTGCATTTTTTGTCCAAATTATATTTTTGTGTTTACTTGTAAGCAGCTTTAGTCCCATGTGTGGAGAAAAGTAAAATAGAAATAAATACATTCTTAAGCTATACTGGGATCGGGCTGTAAAGTTTAATTTAGTACCAGAACTCATCCCTTGCTAATTCCCCGCCACCGACCCCACACACTGAAACTTTGGCTTTTTGTGCACTTACTGCTTGCCTTGAGGCTGTTTGCTTCATATTGGGGTTTTCCCATGGTTTTCTGTTTACACAAGACACTGGGCTGGAGTACTCACACAGTTCTCAGGTCCATTCAGCAGAGACAAGCTAGTCCATAACAAATGGATTTACTTGTAAGGAATTTCACTGGCAACCAGTGCAGATGCCAAAGCAAAGGTGTTATTTGCTCTCTCACAGATGTACCTGTGAAGACTCTGGTCACTGCATTCTGTACCAGTGTTAGCTTCCAAGTCAGTGTCAAGGGCAGGCCAGCATAGGGCAAATTACAATAGTCCATCCTGGGGGTGACCGTTACGTGGATCACTGTGGCTAGTCAGGGTGGGATAAGTAGGGGTCAGCTACCTAGCCTGTCAAAGATGCCCAGTGGGGTCAGATGATAGCATTCTGAAGACAAATGCAGATGTCTACAATTAAGCCAGATATCTCCTAGGCAGATGCAGGAGCCAGATAGTAAAGTTCCCCAGGCAGATAGGAGAGTCTTTGGTGTAGTTCGATGTTTTCCAGAGGAGTATGTGAGCCTCTAAGTTGGTATGAGTAGTGTTCCTGGATTAGTCCTGGTGGGCATCTGACAGAAAAAAAACAGCCACACCAGCAGAAAGGAACACAGGGAGCTACTGGGATCTTCAGGTGGGACAGCAGACTTCAACCAGTCATCTTTATGGCCTCCCAGTTCACCCAGCTCTCCCACTGCACTGCTCAGCACAATAGAACACTGTTGCTGTCCTATTGTAGCTTCTCCAGTTCTTCTTTTCACTGTTGGAGGGCCTGCAGCACCCTCACCCGTCCTTCCTGTGATGATAGAAACAGTGTGGCTAAAGAGTTGAATCTCTTGGCAGCAAGCCACCTCAGATACCTTCTCCATCAGTTTAATTGTAAATAGCCTTGAAATGCAGGGTAAGTTATTCCAACTGGGAGAGCAGATAGCAACAATCCTTAAAGATTTTAGGATCTGGTTCTCAGCTCAACTCGCAGACCTTCATATCGACAACTTCTCAGGCCACTGCCACTGGTCTGTGCAATGGTAAACATCAAAGCTCCATGCGGCTTGAAGCTTTTCCCAAGTTCCTTGCACTTTGGACTGAATAGTTTTTTTGGCTCCAACCCCCACAGAACATATATGCAGAATATATAAAGTAAGCTGGATTAGATGAAGATGGAGTGAAAATTGAGATATGCAGATGACACCATGACTACTGCGAAAGGTTAAATCAGAGAGTGCTAAAATAGGACTAAAGCTGAACATCAAGAAGATGGCCAGTCTTGTCCAAACGATCAGGTGAACGACCACAGTGCCCCTCCCATAGAGGCTTTTCGGGGAGACTTGCAATGTGAAAAAGCCTCCTTCTGCCAAGAAATCTCTATAGGGCTCAATAGATTTTGGCAGCTTAAGTCTGAGGACCTGGCCACCAGCATAAGGTGGTGAATGATCGTGAGGAAGCTGACTAATGTTGGCTCCTCCTCTGGCCATGCCCCTGCTATATCAACACCAGCAGCACAGGGGTACTGGAACGCTGGTGTCCCAGCACTGGGGACAGCCATGGCGGCTACACACAAGCACATTTGCTCCTCTGCTGGGGAAAGTGCCCCAGGCAGAACAAATCTGCTGGCACAGGTGGATTTGGACTCTCCCCTTTGGATGGGGTCACAGATTAAAGATTACTGGGAAATTAATCAACTTTAAAGTTGACGAGGAAACAGAAATTGTTCAAGACTTTCTATTCCTTGGCTCCATGACCAACCAAAATGGAGACAACAACCAAGAAATCAGAAGGAGACTAACTCTGGGAAGAACAGTCATGATGGAGCTAGAAAAGATTCTTAAGTGTAAAGATAGGCTGCTGGAGACCAAGGTTAAGTTAATTCACACCATAGCATTCCCTATTACTATGTATGTGAAAGTTGGTCAGTGAAGAAAACTGACAGGAAGAAAGTAGGTGTGGTTTGTTTTACTTTTTGAAATGTGGTATTGGAGAAGACTTTTACAGATATTGTGGATCTCCAAGAGAAATAAGTGGGCACTAAATTAAATCAAATCTGAACTCTTCCTATAAGCTGAAATGACCAAAATTGGGTTATTGGGTGCTTTGGTCACAAGACAAGACTCAATGGAAAAACAATAATGCTAGGAAAAAAGGAAGGCACAGCATGAGATGGACTGTCTCAAACAAGAAAGCCATGGCTCTCAGTTTGGGAGACCTGAGCAAAGCTGTTAATGGTAGGATGTTTTGAAGGTCATAGATTCATAGGTCCCCGAAAGTTTGAGGCAACTTGATGGTAGTTTGCGCACACACAAACACAAAAGGAAGAAAGCAGCTGGGGGAAAATAGAATCTGTACATAAAAGAAATTTAGACGTTCCAAAACTGCCATAACCTGTTAACTGCTAAGATATTAGCATTAGCAAAGTCATAAAATTAATTCACTGCAATTTTTGAACTGTTGTATTTTAAATTAACAGGTGCTTTAGATACCTTCTAATCACCTAGCATTTGGTTTGGTTTGATTTAGCTTATTTGAAGGTCTGCAGTCTATGACAGTTTAATTCAGACCCATATAACTGATGACTACAAAGCTAAATGCAACCCACCAGCCATATGCCATGGGGCTTGATAAACCCCATGATAAACCTTCTGCTGGCTGGTTGGGACTACAGAATAGGAGGTTGTCAAGCATCTGGCAGGCCACAATACAAAAGAGATAGGTTGCATTTTGGCTTAGCAGGTGATAAGTTATGTAAGCCTTGTTTAACCTCTTCATCTGTTTAAAAGAATATTTTATGAATACTTTCACCTGTATGTTAATAACACAGATGACATTAGTGTCCTCCAACTTTTGTCTCCATATATACAAACACAAGCAAATAGAATCTCTTCATTTCTTCACTTACGGAGAGTTGATATTGCAGGAAATAAGTGACCTTGAGGTAGGGAAAAACACACTGTGGGCAGGAAATTCATTAGAGGAACTAAAAGAACTGTATTCCTCCATGCATTAAAACTTTCTGAAGCATCCAACTGGAACATGCAGTTAACTCAAAAGACTCCTGGAAAAGAATATAGATATTCAGTTCCTAAATGACAATCAATTTGGAGTATCCTTAGACTACCAGGAAGAATCCTTTAATGTAAAGATTTGTGATAAAATCCTGCAAGTGTATAACTCCTATTTCTTGAAGAATTAGCACCAATGCATATGGAACACAGTCTCATTGCTAAGTAAACTAAATACAATCTGCATATCTATTCTTTGTTTCCTCATTAGTATCTTATGAGATAACTAACACATCAAGATAATAAAACCACCACAGGAAGGTAAATACTTCCTATTTCAGAAGAGGCAACAAATGATGGGCTGATTAAAGCTGATTAATGGCCTCGTGCTTCAAATTTTTTCTTAGTATCCTCTTTTTATAAAGACACAAAGAAATATTTATCATGTCAAAACAAATTTCTGTATTATAAAAATGTTATAAGTGGATGAAAAATAACTCTTGCACTGTCATACAAAGAAAACTGGCAACACATAAATCATTATAAGGAATTCAGCATTTTAAGGATATTAGAACAACCCTAGGACTGCACTGTAATTTTCAGCATCTCATCAGTCTCTGGTTTTGAAGGGTTCTTCTAGCTTTCATCTATACATTTAAATAAAGATATGACTGAAGATATTTGTGAAAACATACATTTGATAATTCTTTTTGAAAAATGGCAAAATTAAAGAATGCAATCCTTCGGAAGGTGAACATAAAACGAATAAGCAGGCCTATCTCTTCACAGGATCAGACCATACTACACATAGACTAGGAGAAATTCAACACAACTTCTGCTGTTATTAAAAATGACCTATAAAAATAATTGTTTAGTTTCGTTACAGCATTTATACTAAAAACAGAGGAATCTAATATTTTTCTGAATATAATCAAACAGCCCCATCCAAAGGGGAGGGAAACAGCTTGGGGGAATGGTGTGGGACTGCACAGCAGATTTGGTCTCCCTGGGGCACTTACCCCAGCAGAAAGGTGAAGATGCCGGCGGCCCTCCAGAACACCTGGCCACTGCACCAGTACTCCTGCACAACCGCCAGTCCCATCAGCACAGTGGAGGTGTTCCCAGGAGTAGAGTGGATGTTAGTTAGCTTCCACTCCAGCTTAGCAGGAAACTCTGCTGCAGCCTGGCGCTTATGCAACACTTTGGGTGGTGTACGTCCATGTTATCCTATAGAGGGCTTTCCAGCAGTGGAGAAATCTTTATTAATTTTCTGCTTCCCCGCGCCACTGGAAAGCCCTCTGGAGGCAGCAGGGCGGCCTGGCAAAAGCACAGTCTGGAGTCAACTGGGGCTGTGGATGGGGCTGTGTGACAGACTGCCAGGAAATCTTATTTTTTAAGAGAGCAGTTTTGTCTAAAACAAATTACTGTTTACAGTCAGAGTGAGGCAGAAAGGTGCCACCTGATTGGCTGTGACATCCTGCACTCTACTTGGCCAAGTAACTGTATGATGCAGGGAGGTGGGAGGTTAACTCCCCATCAGAAGAATCTTTGAGGCTTTTTGGTCTTGAGTGTTTCTGCTGTTAAGTGCTGTCTGCCTTAATTGTGTGTGAAAAACTAAACATCTTTGAGGGAAATAGTCAGTCAAAGTGTAGGACTTCTACTGTTATCAGCCCGAGTGCTGGGTGAAAGCAAATACATACACAGGGAAAGTACACTGGTGGAAGGATTTATCAGAGGGCCAAGAAGTAGCACCATAATAAACCAGGATAGAAATATCTTTGAGTGAGAGAAGGATTCCTGTATACCAAAGGGTCTGGGTTTACCTCAGCAGAGAGTTTACATTTAATTTTTAGGATTTTTCTAACTGTGTGGGTTGTGTGAGGGTACCGTGTATAAGTACCAAGCCAGTGTTAGGACCCTGTACGTGAAGAAGCCAATAGCCAGTACTACCTGTAAAGTTAAAGGAACTGTACAACCTGTGAAATATCTAAGAAACTATAACATCTAAGCTGAACTGAAACTGAGCAATCTTGTTAAGTGCTGTGCGGAGAAAAAAACTCAGAACCTCTACGCCAACCTTTTATGTACAGTGTGCATGTATATGTGTGTGTGTGTGTGTCCCACCTTCCTGCCTTATTTGCCTCATCAAAATCCTTTTCCAAGTTATTATTCCTCCCTTTACCAACTGCTCTTATCTGTTAATAAATATTTAATCTCTTTACATTTTAATCCGCCTCCAGTATTTATTTTAGAGTGCCTTAGTGAGGGGTGTGCCGGGAAGGAATAAAGTCAACGGGCATCCTTCACCTTCTGGGCATGTTACAGGGTTGAAGGGAAGTGCTTTCAACCAAACGCTACCATTTTCTGAAGCACCTCAGTCCCTGAAGGAGAAAAGGTGGGAAAAACCGACAGGACAAGTCAGTGAGTAGTTCCTTGCCTGAAGAAGATAAGTTTTGTGTGTGTGTGGTTTTGTTGTTGTTTTTTGAGGGGGGGGGTCCATTGCCAACTGTATATTGTAAATTGAGCTAATTCTCATTACCTTTCAGTGGTTAACCATAGTCAGTTAACAGTCCAATTGTACTCAGAAGCAACCACTGAGATCAGGGTCTAAGCACAATTTCGCTAGGCTTGATGCCAAACCATAGCATGGATGCTCACATACCATCTCATAAGTTATAAAAGGATATGTGTTTATTTTCTGAATTGACACAATAGATCATATTACAGTAATAAAGTTACAAACAGGGCAGGGTCTCTGAACCCTTGGGATCCAGGAAGCCGTACCTATTCCCTTAGTCTATATATATAAAAAGCTAACAGTGACTTTGTTAGTCATGCCCTAACGCCAAAACGGCTGGACAGATCGCCCCCAAATTTTCACATGACATCCCTCCCTGTTGCGGGCAGGTAATCAGACCTTCAAATCGCAAAAAGTCCATACCTGAGCCAGGTAAAACGTCTTTTTCCTGGCGCACCAGGCCATGAAGCTGGCTGTGTTTAACTGTCACCCTTAGAATGTTCGTGCAGCATGTCTGTGGCCTGAGGGGTTGGTATGCCTTTAAAATGTTCGCGCAGATGGCCAGAGTTGAGCATTGAAAACAGTAAACAGGTAATACTGTTAAGTAATACAAGTGGAAGTGAAACATATACACACTTTGCCATGTGAGACGTCAGGTGGGGTTTCCCCCCCCACACACACACACACAGGTAACTTTCACTCTCTGTGCCTCACCCACTGCTACCACACAACACACATACTCTCATACACATCCAGCGCATCCTCACACACCTCACTCTGTCCTCCCTCACATCCAACCACCACTTACCCACTTCCTCACCCATATTCGCCACAGCTCTCTTTTACTAAAAGAGAGCTGGAGTTTGCCTTTTTCTTCTAAGAAAATCCACGGGGTGAGGGCAAACCAACACTACTGGCTCTGCTTCTTTTGCACATGGCCCTTTAAGAACCCAGGGAGCTGGCCTCGATCTGAACGCCTCACCACCCTGCCTCTGCTGCCTGACTGGGATAGCCTCCTTGTCGCAGTTCTGCCTTACCCAAGCCAGGACTGTGTGTGTCAACCAGCCTCATGGACATCAGGATTCGCACTCTGGACAGTTCCATTGTGGAATGGAAAGGGTTATCTTATACTAAAAAAACACGACACCACCATATAACAATGTGAATTCAAAAGGGAAAGAGGGATTCCATTTGACCCCCCCAAAAGGCTATGCTGGGAATCATTGGACCTGCATGGACATCTGTGTGGATTGCGGACTGTGATGAGAAAGACATTTGCCACAGCAACACGTGGCCGGGCCCCGCTAGTTATTTATATCCTGCTTTTCTCCCTGATTGGGATCCAAAGTACCTTTTCACATCATTCTCCCCTCTTCCATTCTATCCTCACAATAACAATTCTGAGACATAGGTTATGCAATAACAATTCTGAGACATAGATTATGCTGATTGTGGTCATTTACACCCATGTGGTTTCCTTTGCTTTGAGCACACATACCCTTTGATTTAATTCTCATTTATGGACACATTTTCCCCGCTCCAGCACTCACCCTGTTCTCAGATCTGTGAATTCCTGCGGTTTCTGAAAGCTCTGTAAATGCAACTTTTCCCCATTTGTAGGGAACACAAAGGAGATCCATATGCATTGCATTTCCTTGGATTTTCTGCAAACTATCAATAGACAAAATATGTCCCCCCCAAAACAGTGGCAGGCAACACCCCAAAGTGGTACAACAAAGGAGGCTGGTGGGGAAAATGGCAGATTGGGAAGCAAAAAGAATGGGGAAAAAAGAATGGTGTAAATAGGAAAACCCCATTGTAAAGCAAAGTTAGACAATCAACTCCTTACCCACAGGGTAAGTAACGCATGCATAAATGGCTTATGACAGGCCCTGGGATACCCAATGAGCTTCTACTGCAGATTGCAGATTGTAACCCAGTCCCACTAGCTCTTAGTCCAACACTAACCACTATGCCACGCCAGCTCTCAGAATTCCTTTTCCTGCAACACTTTGACTGACTGAGTTTAGTGAAACATTTCCTACTAAGGATTAGTAAGTTTGCAGTCTAAGTCAATTCAACAGTTACAAAACCTTAGTCCTTTTTTAGCTCCAGCCTTCCCACACTTACATCATAACTCTTTGTTGACATTTCTGGTTTTCCTCTCTGCTTTTTTTCAGCTAAATGGGAACTTCTGGAAGGCTCATCTCTCACCAACAAATGAGATATGTGCTGTCACTGGAACATCCATTCACCAAGAAAAGAATCCAAAGAAATAACGAAAACAAGAACCAAATGTATTTTAAAGTATTTTGCCTTTAAAAGTAGTATAAATGGAATAGTGAGAAAAGAGGTGCAAGAAATTTCACCTTTTATCCTTCTCATAGTGATTTTAACAGACAATAGTCATTCCTATAATGTAAAAAAATCCAGATTCTATAGCAACTCCATCATAGATATTTTCAACAACCACAACACCCTTCCCCAAATATTTAGAAAGCAGCTAGTTAGCTACATATGATACCCCACCAGCATTCAATCAACCTCCTTGAACTAAATAGCTAGTGGGATGTTTTTGGCTTAATGGAACACAATTTACACAATGAAGAGATGGCTGACAGCCTTATGACCACAAAGAACCACGTCCTGAAGGCTTAACTACTCAACGATTTCTCAGGTTGATACGACACCCAGCAAAAACCAGACATGAAAAGAGTTCCTGGATTAAATTCTACATGCAGGTATGCAGGGGCCTGCATTGTTGAGACAAGGACCTTAAGGATTCTCCCCACCCAAAGTGGCTCTAAGGAAACTTACTTATAGCCCCAAGGGGGCATAAAGTGTCCCTCTCAGGGCTCTTTCAGTTTAGGATGAAGACACAGCAGGGAGGCTTAAGCACTCTCTCCCAAGGCCCTAAAAATCAGTTATTTATTTACTTCATTTTATTTGCCTTTCCCGCAATGGGCACCCAAAGCAGCTTACACTCTTTCTGTTTTACCCTCATAACTAGGTGAGGTAGGTCAGGCTGAGAATGTGTGACTGTGCCAAGGCCACCCACCTAGCTTCCATGGCAGACTAGGGCAGTGATGGCGAACCTTTTCGAGACCGAGTGCCCAAATTGCAACCCAAAACCCACTTATTTATCGCAAAGTGCCAACAGGGCAATTTAACCTGAAGACTGAGGTTTTAGTTTAGGAAAAAACGGTTGGAACCGAGGCACGCGTTACTCGGGAGTAAGCTTAGTGAAGCAACCGTGCAACGCTTCAAATGGGTGAATGACGATCCTAGGAGGGTATACTCAGAAGCAAGCCCCATTGCCAGCAACCGAGCTTACTCCCAGGTAAAGGATCATGCCCAGGCCAGGCAAGATATGTGTGTGGGGGGTGATTTTCCACCCCCCTCCCACATGATGAACTCTGCGTGGGCCACTGCGAGTAGCAGAGAGCTGGTGGGCCACTGCGAGTAGCAGAGAGCTGGACTAGATGGACTTTGGTCTGATCCAGCTGGCTTGTTCTTATGTTCTTATGTTCTGTGCATGAGTCCCCACAGAGAGGGCTCTGAGTGCCACCTATGGCACCTATGCCATAGGTTCGCCATCACTGGACTAGGGATTCAAAGCTGGATTTCCCAAATCATTGTCTAACACTCTAACCACTACACCATGCTGTCTTCCAACATAGCTGGAAATCAAGCTTATTTTTGGAAACTCCCAGGACCGGGACAGATGTGGAAACAATGAATCTTGTACTTAGGGCAACAGTCCATGTAGAAGATGAGCAAGTGAGGTATACTTGCTTGAATATTTTTCTAAGACTAGGGAGGCCTGAATTCAAATTCCTATATTGCTATTATGTTTGCTGCGTGACTCTCTCTAAACCTAAGCTATCTCTCTCTAAATCTAAAGGGTTGCAAGGATAAAATGAGGAAGAGGAAACCATGTACATATCTCCTGAGCTCCTCTATGGAAGGAGAAGATAAAACAAATAAAAAGTGTACACTTAATTTCTATGGTTGAAGCTCTCAGCAGCTTCAACAAGCAAACCAACTTTTATGGCAGATGACAGAAGATAAAGATGATAGATGGATTGTTGGCTGACACTAACTGAAAGCTGCTGTCTAGGAAGACAAGAATTGTTTATTTGTTGTCCTCATTATTGCAGCGATTAATACTAAAGGTACATTTTATCATTTTCTAGAAAACATGTACATCCATGCTTAAATACCACACATCTGTATAAATCTCAGTATGTCACATAAATTTAGTTCCTAAAGACTTTGTAATGTTAAAACTCAGTTTATAAGTGGCAAAGCAGAACCTTGGCGTTGTACTTTGCAAATAAGTTTCAGAATTTTAAAGGTGCCTGCAAGCTCACAAAGGTTGGGGACCCCACAAGATACAAAGACTGAAGATGAAAACAACAGGAAAATGAGACATGCTTCTTCCCCAGAAAAAATAGAAATTCATTCCTTTGTGACTATGTGCACACACAAATAGGAATTCATTCCTTTGTGACTGTGTGCACACACATAATAATGACTGCAGTTTACCGAAGATACAAAACTCAAGTAATTCAGCGAACACGCTCAGAGTGGCTTTCATACATTGTTTGACATCCATATTACAGTGGTTTTAAGTCACTGTAGCATACCTGCAGAGGTTATATGGAACTCTCACAAAAACACTGTGCCAACAGAACTGCCATGAACTATGTCCAGTTACCCCCCCAGCTTAAGTGATTGGGGGAAAAGTCGGATGGAAAAAGAGACTACATACCTACCATCATGCAAGAACGATGGGCAGATGCCATTCTTTAATCTTGGCTTTACCCACCCTTACTCCTAGGATATAATGATCATAAAGAGCAAAAGATGTGGGAGACAGGGCAGGCATATGCCTTGCATATAACCACTTTGCATATTGCTTCCAAGGACTGTGAGTTTTCACAGTGAGGTGATACAAACACAAGGGAAACAACATTCAAGCAACTCCAATTACAGGGAATAACAGTGTCAACAAAAATGTTTTAAGAAAAAAAGTGGTGAGGTAACTATATAATTCTTAGCTAAACTTTCAATTAATGTTTTATTATTTTCTTTTCCTGCATGTACTAAAATGGATGACAGCACAGACTGCTGGAAATATTGGAATGCCCTGTGGATGTAATGGGAGATAGGAATGCCAATTGACTTGTGTTGGACCATTGAAATATATCATAGCACACAGAAGTTGCAATAAAAATGCAGAATGGGTTTGAATGAAGATTTTTATAGTCTGAGGTACACCACTCTGGGCCTGGAATTACAGTCCCCCACATGGAATGATGGCCCTTGGGAGCAGCAAAATCATTCTCTGACTGGAATGACAGCCCCTGACAGCCTCAAAGGGACTGTGACTGGAATAATAGCCCCTGGGAGTAATATGAATTTCTGGGAATGGAACAGGCACCAGAGTGGAAGCTTCAGTGTTTTGGGACTGGCATGAACAATTGTACTACTCCCATGGATTGTCATTCCACTTTGGGGGATGATATTCCATTCCCGCAGCACAGATTCTATTCCTAGAAACTGTTATTCCACTGGGGGGAGCATCGGTTTAGCTGTTCCTATTGATAGGGACCACCATTCCACTCTGGTGCCTGTCATTCCAAACGCAGAATACCCATGTTACCCCCAGGATGCATCATTCCATGGGTGGCGGGGGCTCTTCAAACCCCACTTCTGTCCCCCCCCCCCCCCCCAGGCAGTCATTCCACTCTGTTGGCCCTCTTTCTAATGTATGAACAGTTACACTATTGCCAAGTGCAATCATTCCTCTCTCAGGGCTGTTACTCTACTCCCAGAACAGTCTCTTTGGGCCCAGACACATTCACCCAAAACCCATTCTGCATTTTTATTGCAACTTTTTTGTGATGCAATGCAGATCAATGGAATTCATATAAGTCAATTGGCATTCCTGCCTCGCATTCTATCCAACCCGTGTTCAAACCTCTCCCACTGTTCTTTATGGGTAGTCCTATCTTCTATTTTAGTACATCCCTCTTTTCCCTAGTTAAATTCCATATTGACCTTTTATCTCCATAAAGCTGCCAGTTTAAACTCCCAAAAAAAGAAAGGGCACCCCTGTACAAGAATGGGCGGCAGTCGACCCCCAAAGGATTCTGGGGAAGAAAGCGTGCTCGACCAACTAAGCAGCAGCAGCAGCAGCAGCAGCCACCCAAGCCCTCACTTCCTCACAAGACAGAAAAAGTTTCCTTCGCTAAGATACGAGACAGCCCGCGCACGCGCGTTTCTTTCCTCGCGGGCCTGCCTTATTAGCTAGAATAGAGTGGCATTCATGGGCACCAATCAGACCAGAGACGCTGCCCGCATTAGCCAATGAGTAAGGGTTGGAGGTGGGACTGCGCGTCCCTCCCGGGTGAAGTAGCTAAGGTCGGGCGGACTGGGAGGAAGAAGGAATTTCTCGGCTTTTCCACTCCGTCGTTTTCTCCTCAGCCATAACGGTTTCCTCACGCTGAGACTTTATTTCTGTCAGCCTCCCTCCGCCCTGCCCTTCTCCTCTCACGCGAGGCTAGGGTCGCGCTCAGAACTCCTGTACCTCCCCCCGCCCCTATCAAACATTTCAGTTTACCTCAGTTTGAGTTCGCGCGCCCTCTTAACTTCGGTTTTCCTCTTCAGGTGACGCAGCCGAGGAGCAAAGGAGCTCCGTAGGAGGCGACAAAACTAGCCGGCCTCTTTTTCCTTCTGGTGCCGCCGCTGTCAAGGCTGTAAACATCCCGGCATCCCCGCGGACCAGGAGGCGGGGCTGAGAGGAAACCCTCCCGCAACGCCTAACCGCCTTCCCTGCCTCCGTCCCTCCCGGGGGCCCCTTCGACTTAAGCTATGACTTTATTTAGGCGTCCTGTCAGCAGTGGAGAAGGTAAAACGAACCGAAAGGCAGTCTGGAGTTGAGAAGCGGGAAGCGTTGACTTGGTTTCAGACTTAATGCAACACGTGCAATGTGCAGGAATCTCGGCCGTAGAGTTGGAGTTGATAAGATGGAGATGGCTCAGTTGTTATATAATGTCCGTCTTTCTTCCTTCGTGTCAGTTCCCATATTGGTTTTCCTCTTTCAGTATGGCCCTTGCCCATTCGCAGTCTCAGCTCTGTAATGTCTCAAGTAGTGATGTCAGATATGAAACCGATCTTGTGGTTTTCTACTTGACAAGCCACTGTTATCTTTCATGCATATAAACACAAAATTTCAGCACCAGGTCTTGTTTTGACATGGGACATTGGCCTGGTAGATTCCCCCCCCCCCCCTGAGCAATTTTACACATTCTTCTCAGGATGGTTTCAGACTTAATGCAACAGAGGCCGTTTCCCCACTTTGAAAAGAAAAGCGAGGCTTACCAGGCTTCGTTAACTGGGTGTTTCTGAGCACGCAGTCATGCTCTCCATTGCCAGCGTTCTGCGCGGGGTTTTGCAAAAGACGCCATTCTGAACAGGCAGAAATGACGTGTGCTGAGGGGTCGTGAGGGTGGCAGAATCGGGGGCGGCTGCGTCATTGCCGCTCTGGTAGTGGGGAGTGCCGGCGGACCCCGCGTTACTTGGAGCTAGTAGGGCGCAACAAAAGGCAAGGGGGAAATGGCCAGAAATAGTTGCCATCTATATCAACTTTAGTAGTAATCTCTTGGCAGTATTCAAAAAGTATACAACACATCCAAGTCTCTAAACACTGACATGCATTTGTGAACTCTGAACCTTTGTGTTCCAAGGTGTGTTAAATTTTGGGGGGGGGGGGTAGTAATGAAGTGTTTCTGCGCCCACATTTTCATCCCAGTCTTAGAAGAGAATGGTAACTAATTCAATGGAAACCTGTAGTTTTACATAGAATTGGAACTTTGTATAGAACTGGAGCTGTTGTGAATCAAAACATAGTCCAGTGGCACCTTTAAGACCAACAAACTTGCTAATGTACATTTTATTGGTCTTAAAGGTGCCACTGGATTCAAAGTTTTTTTTTCTGTTTCAGATCAATATGATCCATGTGAACAGATCAAAACTGCCAAGCTACATGAACTGTATTATACTTTTGCATCTGAAACAAATACTTGTTTTCACTATGCCAGACTTTGACAGGTAGTGCACCAATGGCATCATGTATAACAAACAAATGTGATGGGGTAGAAAAAAATATTCTTGATCCAAAAGGTGTATACAGTGAAACCTCGATTTTTGTCAATAATCCGTCAGAAAACAATCGGCAAAATCCAAAAACGATGAAAACCGAGGCAATGATTTCCATACATAGGAAATTAGCAGCGAGGTCACGTGGCACGGCGTTGAAAGCAGTGAAATCCGACGAAATCCGAGACAACCAACGAAAACTGAGACAACATTTTCACGCCAAAAATCGAGGAAAACCGAAACCGACGATAACCAACATCAACCAAAACCAAGGTTTCACTGTATGTGGTTTTATGACATGAATGAAAATAATACTAATGCTAGGAAGATTCAAGGATGTACAGATTCATAAATGAATATGCATCCTGTTCTGTTAAATACACTTTTCCTTCCAGGGAGCAATCTTGTACATTCCTCTCACGTTTTTGAATTTATACAACCATGTACCTATAATGTACTTGTGCTATCATAGTTGGCATAAATATACATTTTACTGTCTGTATATATATGGCAGAGTTGAAGCCACTGTGTTGTCAGCGGAATAGACAAATATAGTGACTTTGTAGTTACATATTAGCAGTGCAATCCTGAGGGCTACAAAGATGGAGCAACCAGCTGCTGATGCCATAGTAGTGCCACTGGTCTATTTAAGAAGGGCAGCTTGGGTGGTGAGTGGGCAGGTGTTCCCACTACAAGGCCCACAGACAGCAGTTGTGGTGGTGTCCCCCACAAGATGTCACAGGAGCAACAATGCAGTTGTGATGGATGGGGAAACCAACCAACCACAGGATATTAGACACATATACCTGACCCTAGGGGTACGGGAGAAGAAAGATGTGCACCACTGAGCTACATCCCCTAAAATGCACAAGCTGACATGAAACTGGGGGCAGGATGTGGTATATATGGTGTGCCTGCACTTCTTATTCACAAAATATGTCATTTGTCAGGTAAAGACATCCTTGGATTCAAACTGTTCATTAAATAAAAAAACATATGTTAAACCACAAAAGTTCTTCCATAACGGTTTCAACCACTTCTTTGCATTAGAGGCCAATCCTGTGGGGGAAGTTTGTCTTAAACTACTTGTGAAAGAGTGAGCCACAGAATTAAATTGGTCTGTTTGCAATGTGCATTCTAATTCCAAAAAAGGAGACATTAAAGACTACAGCAACTATAGGACCATGGCATTAGTTTCTCATGCAAGTAAAGTGATGCTCAAAACTTTACAACAAAGACTGTTACCATGTATGGAACAAGAAATGCTTGATGATCATGCAGGATGCAAAAAAGGAAGATGCACTAGAGAACTTATTGCAAATTTATATTGGTTGCTGGAGCATACAAGAGAAATTCAGAAGAAAATCAGCTTGTCAGGCCCATCGAAAAGGGGAAGCAAATTGCAGTTCAGATGTGACATGACCTCACACCAGCATCTTTGCCACCTCTGCTGGCATAATAGACACTCCTGCTCATGGAGAGGACAAGGACACTGGCATCCAGCTGCCTCTCAGTTCTGCAGTGGCAAACTCTGGAAACGGTCGCCACTGCAGAACTATTCTGGCATCCAGTCATCCACTCACATTCCAGTGCATGGGACATTAGTCAGCTTCCACCCAGGCTTTAGGGCCAGGAATGTGGTGGCCAGGGCCATGGACTTACACCATCCCAAAAGGTGGCATAACTCAATTTAGAACTATGAAGGACTTTCTAGGAAGCTGGGTTAAATTTAGATGAAGGTGGAGTGAAAATTGGTGGAAGGAACATTAACAGTCTGAGACATGCAGATGATACCTTTCTCCTTGCAGAAAATATTGAAGACTTGAAAAAACTGCTGAAGGTTAAAGCAGAAAATGTCAAAGCAGGACTACAGCTGAACATCGAGAAGACAAATATAATGACTACTGGGAAATTATACAGCTTTAAAGCTGACAATGAAGCAACTGAAATTGTTCAAGATTTTCTATTCCTTGACTCCATCACCAACCAAAATGGAGACAAGAAATCAGAAGGAGATTGAGACCAGGATGAACAATCATGAAGGATCTAGAAAAGATTCTTAAAGGTAAGGATGTGTCACTGGCATCCAAAATTAATTCCAAATCCAAAATTAATTTAGTCCACAGTATTCTCTGTTGCTCTATATATGGGTGGGAAAGTTGGACAATGAAGAAAGCTAAAAAGTGATATTGCAGGAGAGTTTAACGGATACCATGTACTGTGAAAAGACAAATCAAACTGAAACTCTTCCTAGAAGCTAAAATGACTAAAGGACTGGAAAAGACAGTAATGCTAAGTTGAAGTCAACAGGAAAAGAGGAAAACGCTACATGAGATGGATTGACTCAATAAAGAAAGCCCTCAGTTACCAAGACCCTCAGTTACCAAGACCTGAATAAGGTTGTTAATGATAGGACATTTGGGAGGTCAGTAATTCATAGAATTGCCAATAAATCAGAAGTAACATAATTCAAAATCCAAATTTCTCCCCTATATTTAAGAACATGAAATAATAGATAAGTGGGAGAGAACTGAAAGCGAAAGACATCTGCTTCTGCTGTTTTCACTTGCATTTACTGTGGAGAGAAAAATAAAATATTCTGCAACTCTGAAAAGCATGATTGTCATTTTATTTTATATTTGTTCTAAGATGTATGAATTGATATCTCAGTATTTTGGAGAAATGTATTTCCTTAATTTCTTGTTATAAAAATATCTTCTGGTCCTCACAGCAACCTCTTTCGTTTTGAGAGCAGCTATCTATGCCATATAAGCAATGATATCTCTAACTAAGGCCCTAAGGAAATTAGTCAGTCTCCTTTCTCCAGAGTTACAGGAATCATCAATAATTTAGCAAACATTCTGTTTAATATAGCATTTACGTAATTGCGTACAGTCAGCTAAAGAAACAGCCTTGAATGTGTTGGAAAGGATTGCAATTCTGGCAATAGCAGTGGAGGTCCCACTATAATGTTTTAAAATGTTCTGCTTCAGCAAAATTATACATTTCTAGAAGTATTTTGAATTATATATGTCAGTATAAAGGAAAACAGGCCTGTGCCAGGATCTTACTGAGTGGGCCATGTCCAGATGCAGGCCCCCTTCCCCTCCCTTGCATACTATCCCTTGCATGACATCCCTAACCCAATTGGCCATGCAGATGTTCATGGACTACAATTCATGGACTACAATGGACTACAATTCCCATCAGCCCCTGCCAGGGGAGGGAGGGGTAGCATGCAGGGGAAGGGAGTGGGGGAGGGGAGGGAGGGGTGGCATGAAAGGGAGAGGCCCCGGCATCTGGATATGGCCCACCCTAGCAGAGGGAGGGGGAAGGGAGAGGGGTGGCATGCAAGGGGAGGGGATGGAGAGATGGGTGGCATGAATTGTAGTCCATGAACATCTGCAGCACCATAGGTTGGCCACCCCTGCTCTAGAGAGACCACTCGCTTGTAGAAGCATCAGAATATTGGGACCTATAGTCAAATGAAAGTAGTTAAAAAGAATCCCAAAATATTTAACAAAGAAGGATCATCATTAGTTTATTAACTGTAGTTTCATTTGAAAATGACATCCTGAGAGGAGACAGCATATTTCAAAAGTATTCTCTGGCCATTCTCCTTATATATGTGAATAATTCATAGAAGAGACAAAGAAGAGTTGGATTTATACCCCCACCCCTTTCTCTCTTGTAGGAGACTCAAAGGGGCTTACAAACTCCTTTCCCTTCCCCCCTCACAACAAACACCCTGTGAGGTAGGTGGGGCTGAGAGAGTTCCGAAGAACTGTGACTAGCCCAAGGTCGCCCAGCTGGTGTGTGTTGGAGTGTGTGTGTTGAAAACAATACTTTTTCTATCGAAATTCTAAATATCTGGATTTGTTAGGTTGTACTCTCAAGTTACGCATGCAGGCCACAGTCCATCACAGAGTTAAGCACCTGTAAACCTACCAAGTCAATGGCCTTGATACTCTAATCTCTTTTGAAGTTCATAATACTCAACAGCATAACATAAAATCCGTAAAACAAATATACAAAAGTGTGGGGTAATGAATAGATTGTTGAACTATTATCTGGGAGTCCTGGGTTCAGATTTTCACTCTGCCATGAACACGTGGTGGGAACCTTGGACCAATCATATACTCTCAGCTGGACCTACTTCATGGTTGTGAGGACAACTGCAGGAGAGGAGAATGTAAATTGCCTTGTTTCCCCCAGTAGCATATGAAACGTAATCCCATATCAATACACATACTGTCCAGTAAATTGCTAAAGCGTTCATATGCACTTTAACAGTAAATAAATACTGCTTCCCCATCCTGCCATATATCCAGTTTCTGCTGAATCCACACTCTAGTTCTGAAACCTACCAGATTTTTTAAAAAGAGCTTCATTATTATTGTAACCTGTACATTCAGTAAGACTAAATTTAAATAATGGTTTTCTAAATAACGATTCATTCTTGTGGGAATAACCTTAATATTTACAATCAGATGAGGGTTTCACATTTCAGATTAGTTTTACAGTTATATCAAAAATTATTGATTTTGGTATACTTTTAGAAATATATAGTTAATTATGAAATTATTGCAAGGTGAACTATCTCCAGTTTCATCTGGGTCACTAGGCCTTGCATTTCTTTGTTGCAGTGTTTGCGTTTTGAACACTTGCCTGCCCTACCTGTAGGTAGAAGAAGGTAGAAGAAGATGGGTCTTTGTTGCTGCAGCTCTCAACTGTAGATCAGCAATTCAAATTGCCCTCGGCTGATCTCTCTGGATCCCCAGGAACAAACTTAATTCCAGAATTGCCAAAACTTAAAAAAAAAAAGCACATGCAGTTCACAGCACTGGAGCTCAACTAATGTGGCCAATTAACTGTTGTGGCCCATAACCTTGCTGGGCCCAGAATCTGTTGGTAATTCTCTCTGGTAAGAGATACCTTTTTCATTACAGCAGACTGCACAGAGAAAAAACACAGCAGAACTTATTCAGGCATGCGTGTCTACAGACAACAAAAGAGAGCCAATTCATTGTTTCCAACTAATAAGAGGAGTCTTTATTATTGAACTTCATTCTGGATAGAAAAGTGGAGTGATATTCTAATCTATCTAGCTGGATGGTGAGGATTCTGCCTGCATCTCTTTGCACACATTGTGCAAGATGGAGGGTGTGTGCAAGAATGGTGAAGGGCGGAAGAGAAGCAGGAAGGAAGGAAGTTCCCTGAGAGTAGCAATCTACATATCAAGGGAATAGTGTCAAAGTACTAAAGAAAAGGTGCCCAATGTCTTGACCCCCCCCCCAGCTATCTGAATTAGTGGTAAGTGCCACCCCCCATCACTGAGGCAGGAGTCTTTCACTTCCGATAAAACTTTTATCAATTCACACAAAACTTGTGGGGTATTCTGCTCAAAAAGTTTCACTCTCATTTTTACTGCTTGTCCCTCCATCCTCACAGCTAGGTTATTCCGCACAATAAAATCCAGCATTATTCTGCATGTGCAGAAGGGGCCTCATCTCCTCACACTTAGGCCCTTTCCCTCTCCCACTCACCTCGTCGCCTCCGTCGCCCTGCTGGCCTCCGTAGACCCGCCCACGCTGCCCTCTGACCTCCAGGGGTTGGAGGACAGCGAGGGAAGGTCTACGGAGGCCAGCAGGGCGACGGAGGCGACAAGGTGAGTGGGAGAGGAATGGGGAAAACAGTGCATTCCCGGCTATGCCGTTTGTACCGCGCCGCCAGGAATGCGCTGTTGTTCCAAAAACCTCCCTCCAGGAGGGAAGTTTTTGGAGGTGGCCTGATGCCACCCTGGGGGAGGGGGAGGGGAGCCAGGTTGGCGCTGATGCGTTTTTGCAGCGCCGCCTGTGCGAACGGCTCCCTGGGGACTGCGTTTTTGCCGTCCCCAGGGCGCCGTTTATGGCCCGTGCGGAAAGGGCCTTAGATTGTGCAGATCTATTCCACTCCAAACAATCTTCTGTTCATTGAACTTCTTGAAACTTAGCACTTAAGATATAAGGGATTGATTCTCTGTACCTAGGTTTGCAAAGGAACAATGGGATTAAAGTATTTTTCTCAACTCTGTATATTTATTTTATAACATTTTTGTTATGAATAAGAGGTGTATTATCTCTGTAGACACAAATTCACAGCTTTGAGAACTGCAAAACCAATGTCAGGCCAGACCTCATGTCTGGTCCTGCGCATTTACGTTTATAAAGACTGGTAAGGAAAGAATACCAAAGAATCAGGCTTTAAACAGAAAGATTTGTTCTTACTGTGCAGAACACAGGGTGCCTATCTAAAAGAGTCACCCACAACCAGCCAAAAACTTCCTCTTTTTATAAATACAAGGAATACATATGTCATAATTCATGATCATACCTGCATACATAACCCATATAATTATATTTCTCCCACATGTGCTTTCTTCCTTTGCATTAAAATAAAATTGGCTTGTCTGATCCTTCTTACACACAAGCTGAAATTTTCCTTCTCTCTGCCCATATGCAAGGGGTAGCAATAAACTGAATTCTGTCTTTCTGGTTTTCAATCAAGATAACCAGTTTCCAACATTCCTAAGGGTGAGTTTTCCCACAGAGAAATACATCTTTAAGGTGCAATGATTTCATGTACAACTTATTCACTTTAAAAGGTTAAAAATGAGTTTAACAAATATAATATGTGATTCTAGTAGAATACATATTATATAGATATCTCATTATCATTTCAGTGTTCATTAAGATATAGAAAAACACATTTTCAATCATCTGATCAGATTCCTCTCTATTCTAACCTTTGATCTCTTCAGTCCTTTGTTTATTTCACATAGGCCATCTTATATAGCTAGCTATGCCAAACAGGTCTATAAGATATGTTCTTTTGTCATGTCTTAGCCCTTAGTGATAACATCTTTCTTAGTGATATAATCTTTTGTTTGCCTGCATAACCAGCTGACCTAGAGAGAAAACCCTTCTGAATCTCTGACTATATAAATCCCTCATTCTTTAATATCAAATACAATTTTAGGCACATTCTCCATCCTCACACCAAGCATCTGTGATATGTTCTAGATAGAAAAATTGCCAAAAATAACCTTATAGCAACCTCTGGAAGAGCATGACATTATGAATGCATTAATGGAATTTATTTACCAAAAAAATCAGAAACTTATTGCATGAATGGGTACTGGGCTAACTCATTGTTGGGCATGAAATTCCAAAAACTTAATCCTTATTTCCAGGATGATCTTTGCAACTATATGATGTAACATCTTAAAAACCAAGAAGAAACTACCTTTTCCTTTAAAAGAATTTAATTTTAAAAAATCCAATTTAAATTTTAAAAAGCCAATTCTTTTATTTTTTTTTAATCATTGGTTTTAATCTACCCTGTTTGGTAATAGGATGGAATGGAATTTTGTGTAAGCATCTAAATAAAACAGTTTTCATTTTTTGTATATATTGATCTTAACCTGACTGCAAAATAAAGGATGTTATTTTATAAACAGTAAACATTTTCATCAATGATTGCTTGACTTTCAGGAAGTACTATTAAGTCTCCATGTATTTGCAAAATTGTTTAGTAGGTTGAATGTGCCAAAATCATTGGTGGTAGAAAGCGCTATCAAGTCACAGCCACATAAGGTTTTCAACGCAAGAAATATTCATTCATAAGGGGTTTGCCACTTCCTGCCTCTGTGTAGAGACCCTCCATTTCTTTTCCAGATTAGTATTTCTTCACAATGCAAACAGAAAACGTATTTCTCCAGAATATAGAATGAAAACATTTAACTTCCTGAGGTAATTTCTATAAGTTATTCCAAGGAAATGCAATCAATATCTCTTCTGATTTTTTATTCTCTCTACAGAGCTAAAGCATGTTTTTCAGCTGTAAAAGTGAAGGCTTCAGTCCTAGCCTATTAACTGGTTGACTAAACATATTTACAGTGCATGCTTGACCAAACAATGGCAATGACTGAAGAAAAAAATTCAATGCACAAATCTGTTGCGCTGGAATACTCTGGCTGGTTCCACATGGGCCAAAAACAGCACTGTGAAAACAGTGTGAAAATGGTGTAAAAGGGTTTAAAACAGTGTAAAGGGGTTTATACCGTTTTCACACCGCTGTTTTTGGCCCATGCAGAACCAACCTCTGCTTGGATAATTGAACTGTGGGTTACCTGAAAAACAAAAAAGAATCATTTAAGAGAGAGAAAAAACAAAAACTATTGCTTGTTTTACAGACATTACTTGAGCTCCATTTCTGCGTGCAAGAATAAATGCACTTTCAAAACTGCTTTTCCAAGTGGCTCTTTGAAGCTGTGCCAGAATGGCACGAAATCGCGCGTTTTAAACAGTTGGCGAGAAGTGGTTTTGAAATTATTTCTTTGGGTAATGCTGGAAGAGGGCCTGGTAGTCTGAATGGTCGCCTTACTCTGTGGTTTGTAGGGAGTCACATTTGAAATTACCATCAACCACAAGATCAACATGAGTACTGACTGTATGCCTTGTCTGTTTCTGCTATTAACCAATGGGCGAAACTAAGCATGCACTGAGCTCAAACAATAATACTGGCGGCACTGCAAACCATACGGCCTATTTTAATTACACCAGGATTAGGGGCATGTAGAGTTGTCTCTTTCTGCCACTGTTGAACTTCAACCCAATGCTCTTTCGCCCACATCTAGGAGACCAGAGAGGAGACATCCCTCTGTTATCACTTGAGATTGCCATAGTTACCTGGAGAAGGATCAGACGTGGGCTGTGAAGAAATGGGAGTAAAAGAATGCGCCTTCCACCACCACCACCGCCACCACTTTACCTGTAGTGGATTTGCTCTTGTCAGCTGCCCTACAGGTTTTACTTTCTGCTCTGTGTGGACTGCTTGCGGGCCTGGTCCTTGGGTGAGAGTGCAAAGGCTATGAAGAAGAAGTAGTGGGTAGCTGAATGGAAAATATGGGCCCTTGCATCCATGGCACCAGCCCTGCAGTTTACCCATCTTCTAGTCTCTCTGACTGTGGTTGTTTCAAGATAGGAATGGTTCTCAATTTAACTTTGGCTCAAGCAGTTAATATTTTCAGAGCAAAGACCCTATCAGGGCTCAGGCATCTGAAATGACCGTGAAACCCTGCATTCAAGTAGTTCAACACAGAAAAGATCAAAATATTTCATCAATGAAACCAAACCACTGTTGCAATCCTTTCGAGCAGAAGTCTTTTCAACTGCAAAGAGCACTCCTTGCAAGAGATGTGGGCATGTCCACAGGACATAGCAATGCCCAGCTTTTGGAGAAACTTGCTATGAGTGTGCAGGGAAGAATCATTTTGAAAAATGGGTAATGCATAACATGTCCTTTCAACTTGCTAGAGATATGAACGCTCTACTCATAAGGCCAATGGCTGCACACCAGTACACTATGCTGATATTACAGAGAAATATATTTCTCTCCATATTAAATGCTTAGCCTTACAATAGTGAAAATACAACAGAAGCAGATCTCTTTTACTTTCACATTGCTTCCACTTACTCAATTTTTGTGCTCAGGCAGGACTCTTGCACAATAACATCATTTGGCAATAAGGGCCTGAAACCAAACAGCTCTTGGCAAATTGAAGAAGGCCATTACAAAAATTCCAGTTTTACAATATCTTGATTCTGCAGAACTAGAGATCGAGGCTAATGAATTCAAAAATGGAGACATGTCCATTCCAGAAAAGGAGACCAATAGTATATGCATCCCAGTCCCTGTCCAAGGCAGAACAGAACTACTGGTACTCATAAATAGGAGAAAAAAGCTCCGGCAATTGTTTTTGCAGTGTCCAGGTTCCACTAGTATGTATTCGGTGCTCAAATGAAAGTCCAATTTGATCATAAACCACGAGGAGCCCCAGCAAGACCACAGAGAATGTTATTACATCTGCAGAAGTATGACATTCAGATTTCATACAAAAAAAAACAAAGAGGTGCTGACATTTCAAAGGCCACCATAGATAGCACTCCTGATGTGAAACCCTTGATGGAGGAACAGGTGATTTATGGCCTGCACAGCACAATTCAACGATCACATGATTAATAAGGATTTTACTGCAACAGACACAGATCTGCTTGCCTAAAGATCATCACATCAGTGTGAGGTTGCCTTCAAATTTCAAGGATTATGTTATGGGATAGTGGTAAAGACTAATCTCCAACAGCGAGTTAAGTACTACTGATCTCTGACTCTGAGTTCTGACGTGGTTGATTATGTTGACTGTTAATTGATAAGATGACAGCGTTAGCTTGAAGATGGGGAATGTGATGTACATATGAACATTTTTTACTAAGCTAGTGAGACTCAGTGTTTCGGAGTCATATACACACAAACTATTTTGTTTCTACCTCTAAGTCTGTATGGGAGGGGCTTCACTTAGTTCTAATTCCTTGTGTCTGCAGGATGTAGTTCCATGTATGTGTAAGTGCCTTCTCTGTCAGAAGCAATAAATTGCCAGAATCTCCTGTGTGCTATCTGGGTAGGTAACTAAACACCAGACCCCAAAAGATACTGTCTTCCCAAGTGCATGAGGGCTTTTTTGTTTTGCCTGGTATTCCCTCACTGATTCTCATTGGCCTTCCACCAGTTGTTGTGTGTGTTTGTTCATTTGTTCATTAACATATTTGTTCATTTTTAAAATATATTTACATATATTTTAAAATCTTGTTTTAACATTTTTATTGTTTGCTGCCTTGGGGACCTTAACATGAGTGGAAAGATGGCCTTAAAATGTTATAACAAACCATATATGACTCCAAAAGCACTGAGTCTTACTAGGTTAGTAAAAAAATCTTATTTGTCTTCATACAAGCAAAAGATATAGAAGGAGGCTTATGGCAATTGCTTAAAGCCAAGTTGCTCTGCTGCATGATCATATCCTTTCTTCATCCAAATGTCTGTATTTTCTATTCCTGCATCCGTTTGTCTTCTCACTATTCCTGCAAGTTTGGGGGTTGTTGAGCAGGCATCTAATATAGTGTACTAGAAGGCTTGACAAAGAAAGACAAGCTATACTTAAACAATACCAGACAAAGCCTGGATTTGCTGAGAGTATCATATTATTCTCAGTAATTTAAATGGTTAAAGATATAGGTAATCTGAAAGCCATTCCACAGACTATGCAGCAGTGAATCCAGGCTGGCCACTACACAAGCACTCCTATTTACTTCAAAGTAAGCCACACTGAACACAGCAGGATTTGTTGCTGAGTGTATAGTAATAGGATGGACTCCAAGATGTGTCTACAGAAGTTATTGCATCTTCCTGGAAAGATTTCTAACATTATTTGTTGCTTTCATACTTAAAATATATTAAGTATCCATCTAAAAATACAGTGCATGTAGCCAAGTTTGGAGCAGTCCTCCTTCAGTACATGAGTTTACAGCTTTGCTACTCTTTCTCAAAAAATCTGTGCCTTGGGAGCTGCCTGCTTATCCCATTTGCTGTTCCTGGCTCTTGTAAACAGCCTCTTGTCTGCCCTGGGGCCCATCTGCCACCTTACTTGGCAACACTGAACATGGCAACACTTTTTCTACCAGTTCCCTTGCACTGCATCACTTTTTCCTCCGACTGATCCAATGTCATTCACTCAGAATTTAAACGTTAATTTCAAGGTACAATCCCTAGCTAATGCAAATATCTTGAGAAAGAAGAGCCAAAATAAAAACGGACAAGTTGATTGAAGTCTTACTCAGATAATACATTTAATTGTGTGTTTTATTTGTGTACTGATTTTAAGTTCTGGATGCTTATAATGTTTGTGTCCTTCAGCCTCTGCTGTTCTGTGGTCACCTTGAATTAGTGAGATATGATAGAACATAAATATTTTAACTAACTAAACTTTGCAAACACTGTACAGAGAGCAAGCTATTTCCAAATATATTACCATCATTTTTGCAGTATTTGATCTTGTAAAATAGAGGATGTTTATCTGGGAATAAACAGTGAAAATCAGAAAGATAACATATGTCCCTAAGCACATATTCAAGTTGTGCAGTCAAATAGAGGATTACAGGGTCATCATGTAGAAGTCAAAGTGGACAGAATTATGGCTTTGGCACAGTTTGGAATATCTGGCATATGGTGATATCAGATAGTTTAGAAAGTGTATGTCTTGTTTCTAGAGCTGAGCTTGGGAAGAGGAATGGGTTCAGAAAGGAGCTTATGGGGATTTGTCTGCATGATCATCTAAAGTCTTCTTCGAGTTCATATATACTTGTCTTAAGTTTCAGGAAATTTGGATGCTCCTATGAAGAGGTAAAAAGAAATCAAAGAGGCAGCTAAAATAAATCAATGAATCTTGAATGGGTGATTTCTGCAATCCTCAGGTGGCTTGGGTAAGTGTATTAACAGTATTTAATATTTATACAGAGTTTTAGAGGTTCGGGGATTTTATGTTATGGGTTGTATCCAGGCTACAGAACTTCGCTGCTCCCTCCATCCTCACACCCGACTGATCTCCATAAAATGCTGCTTTTCAGATAAACGAGGAAAGACATGGAGGGTTTGCAATGAGAAGGGATGTATTGGATCCCCTGCAGTGAGAAGGGATGGAAATTGGCAATTTAATTTGGATCCAATCTTATAACATTAACGAGTGGAGACCTGAGGTAGTTGCAGGGTCGGTGCAATCTGTCCTCTAGTCTCCATTTCTCCTGTTGCCTTTCGTCTCCTTCCATGACTTGTTCCTCCTCCTTCTGTGCAGCTTCTACCATCACCGCTGCTTCTACCATTCCTCTCTGCTTCAAAGCACTTCAAAATGACAACATTGTACACGGATGGACTTATGGACAATCGCAGCAACCCTCAGAATTGCAACTGGATCTTGCAGTGTCGCATCACAATATCACACTCCCCTCCTCCCTCACAGGTTGGGTTTGGGGTATTTTTTGAAGTCCCCTCAGGAACTTTTTTTCATTTTGGGATTTTTCTGCAAACTAAAGGGTTTCCTCAGATATTCCTTACTGGTTGGTCATGACGGGCAGCTGCTGTATATAGTTGCTGGAAGGAAGTTGGGGATTGTGTGCTCCTGTTTTTAAATCACATTATACTATAAGGTTTTCCTTTCTTTTTCTGTCATTTAATTTAAATTGAATATTTGTATTTTGTATGCACCTTTGGGTCCTCCAGGGGGGAAAAGTGGGGTAAAAATACATATAAAACTAAAGATGTGCTTTAACTTTGCTAATCAGTTTACCATCTGCCCAGTGGTGGGATCCAAAAATTTTAATAACAGTTTCCGATGGTGGTAGGATTCAAACAGTGGCGCCGCCGCACACACGCACCTCCAGTTCCTATTGGGCAGGGAGGTTGCTTTAGTAACCCCTTCTTGGCACTCAGAAAAAATTAGTAACCACTTCTAGAGAAGTAATGAGAACTGGTTGGATCCCACCTCTGCATCTGCCTCAAAGTTCACATCTGACTCCCTTGTTGATACACATAGGGAACGAGAACCAACAACCTCAGATTTTCCTGAGATTGCCTTTGCAGCTGCAGGGCTGAAGAGCAAGAGGAGGGGAAGGATTTCTCATTCAGAACTGGGGGGGGGCCATCAGTTTTCTCACAGCCCCGATGGCACATCAGGCACTTGGCCTTGCAAGGGAGGGGCCAGAGTGGTATACTGTGGTAACCCTCCTTAGATTGATGGGTTGTGGGAGGAAAAGTTGTTCCACACTTTTCCTACTCACCCTCACTTTGTTTAGTAGTTGTGGGTGTTTTTGGTATGTGGGTTATGTTGCATGCTTTATGGGAGTTTGGGGCATTGGTCTAGATCCAAATTGGGGGAGACTGAGATGGTGGGCCTGCCTGTCTTGGTATGGGGATCCCCATAAGGGGTCTCGTGGGTGGAGCTGTCTGTCTTATGTCCAGCTTGGGGGCTGGTGCATAGATCCAGCCCTCAGGTAGCATGGGAAACACACAGTGGTGGAAGATGCCTATGTGGGACCCCTGGACTTGCATCCGGCAATGTTCCTCCAGCAGACAGGATGGCTTGATGAATTGTGTTATCAGTCTTCTGGAAGGTCATCCAGTTATGAATTTGGCGCGATGCTACATCAGTTCTCCTGCAATTACACTTAATATTGGCTGTGGAGATTTTTTAACCAAAATAACATGGTCTTATTATTTTGCCATCCCCTTCATTCCCTCCTTTTCCCCTCAGCTGCAATTCAGCCAACATTGTGGACATGCTTTAAGACATGAGGTTAGATGTGTGCTACAATACCCTTTGATATATAACCATCTTTGAGATTCAACGGCATGTATGCCCTCAATGTTTATATTTTATTTCTTGTGAGCACTGTCTACAAAAAAGTCTATCTTCTTACGTGTGCCAGTCATGATGTGTTGAATCTGGATCAGGACACATCATGACAAAAAAAACAAGAGAAGCCTCCCTATAAAGCAAGATAGTTCTTCATCATCTCAGTGTGATATCAGTGGGCTTGACCTTTGCAGAAACCCATTCAGAAAATTCTAGAGCTGTACTGAGAATGTCTTGGCACTAATTCAACCCATCCCATCCCATCCAAAAACAGACATGGAACACACATTCCTCTAGAACCAGAATTGTACCTTTCTACTCTGTTTTTCTTTAGCAACTGCAGTAGAGACATATTAAAAACTTCTTTCTGGAAGACATGTGAGCTAGGCTTTTCTTTCTGAATAAATAAGTCAGTTTTGTCCTGTCACCCTTTCTCTCACTTCCTGTTAGTGATCTGAGAATAGTGCAGAAAATTTCCTAGAGGGGAAATTTACTGGCTATTGACTGGCACACTGAGTGTTTACTGTGCCTTGCCAAACAATATCAGGTTGAATCTTGTCAACATTACTGTTGATTTACCAGACAAGTTTATTGTAACCAGACATCCTGTCCCCATATCTCTGGAACCTAATCATCACTTTAATTTCCATGGACCAACATCTAACACATTCTCAGTCACAGACAGCTTCTCAGCATGTGAAGTCTGCCATTTCTTCAAAGTGAATCCTTCAACCCATTCCTGTTTCATTCTCTACATCAGCCTTGTCATGTGGGAAGACTTCTCTCAAGAATTCTGGGTCCTGACAATCATATTCATTGGCTGTGCTGTAGAGATCATTACTATTCCATCCAATGTCAATACTATTCCCTCCCTTCCCCCCCCCCAAAAAAAACCCTTCCTCCCTTCTGCTTGAGGAAATCTCTCTCCAGCTGAATGATGCGATCAAACAAGTTGTGCCTGGAGTGGGGACCAGCCCATGGGAAGGAGAGAGCAACATGACACAGATAGCACAATGGGAAGAAACAGGTGAAAGCTTTATTGATTACAGATTCCTCAAGTCTTTGTGCATCATAAACAGGGGATAATGGGTGCAGTTGTAATGTCCATCAACCTCCCAATTACCAGACTCGGGTTCAAGTGAAGTAGATTTATTGATTAGAGGATTGTGAACATCATACACTCTGGGTTTGCCAGAACAGAAGGTCTAACAAATTACTTCTAGTTAATATCTCCACTTGAACTCCCTTTTCCCCCAGGAGTTCCCACAAAGCAAAACTGCCCCCAAGCAGTGTAGTTTCTCCAAGGTCATGGACTTGATAAAACCCCCAGGTGCTGTGTGTTTGGAAAAAGAAATAGTTACTACTATCACAAGTAAAGCACTGTTAATTATTTTAGCTGGAGGTTTCAGGTGCCCCAGCCTCCTATTGTGCTATGGCAAGAGCTAGGTGGAGTCTTGACATGTTGACAGCTTAACTGGACCAAGTTCAGTGCAGCTTCTCCCCAACTCAGCCCTCCCTTCGCTTGCGTGTAACCTAGGAGCAAGACAACTTCACTGCTGAATTAGCCTGGAATTTCGCGGTGAAGAAACCACTGTTCCTGGTCATCACTATCTTCTGGGGGCATAGTCAATGAGTCAGCCCTGAGGGTTGACTTTTCGCTTTTGTCATAATTCCCCAACCTGGAGCTTCTTCCAGAGGGGCCCACTTTTGAACTTCCGCAGGGAGTCCCCTATGCAACAACTTCTTGCAATTATGTTCCCGGCAGTTGCTAATGCCGTCAACATGCCACAAGAGACAGAAAGCTTAGCTTGCAAGGCTTCACCACCAAACTGAAGGAACCTGCAATGTGTGTTCAGCCCTAATATCGCCAAGCCATATTTCATTGCCCTCTGTGGATAGGCTCACCTCATCTGTCCTGTAGAAACCATCTTGCCTGTGGGAAATTCCAAGATGCTCAATCACCCCTCCACCATGAGACAAAACAAATGTCTAAAGTGCCTGGTTAAATTTATGTCATAACAATCAACTCTCCTATGATCCCAGGTACCCTGCCACTCCTTCCTCTGCAGGAGGAATAGTTAAAATAGATAATGCAGGGGGAGCTGATTCCTCTACAGAAGCACTGTGGATATCAATACCAGGGGTGAAGCATAGTTTAACATTAGGAATATATTATTGTCCCCCTGACCGAAGTGCACAAGAGGATTCTGAAATGGAAAAAGAAATTAGAGAGGCCAACAAAAGCAAAAATGTAGTGGTAATGGGCGATTTTAATCTTCATCCCCATATAAACTGGAAAATGCATGTTCAGGTATTGCAGTAGTAAGGAGAGAAACATTCCTGGATATGCTAAATGACTGTGGCTTAGAGCAGATGGTTGTAGAAGGCGTGATCCTAGATCTATGAATTCTATGTGGGACGCCAGAACTCTGGTCGCGGCGGAAGTCCGTGTTGCTTGAGCCTGGAATGAGGGAACAGCGACTAAGCAATGCTGTCATTAGATTTCCAGGTATCTCTCTGCATGCAAACAGAGTGGGACAACTACTTTCAATGTAGTTACATTTGCCTTCAGGAAAGGGAAATTTCTTAAAGATGAGGGGAGATAGTGCTTAGCAGGAAGCTGAAAGGGAAAATCAAGAGGGAGTCCAAAGAAATGTCCAAGGTGCTTGGGAGGTTATTTAAAAAACACAGCTCCTTAAAAGCCTGAAGGCTGGAATCGTTCCACAGGTTTGAAAGGCAGTGCCCAGTCCAAAAAAGAAAGCCACCATGGTTAACAAGGGAGGTTGAGGAAACCATTAGGAAAGAAAAGATGTCTTTTAGAAAATGGAAGTCCTCAACTGGAAATCCGATGAAGAATACCAGAGAGAACACAAACCGGATGGCAAAAAAGAAGCAAGTTAGCTGTAGAGTAGAGACAAAAAAAGGATTATGAGGAACGCAATTTTGGCTGCAAACATCAAGAATAGCTGGGAAACTTAACAAACAGAAGTTCTTCCAAAAGTACACATCCAAAAGCTATGAAAAAAACCAGCTAGGGAAGCGGTAGGCCCGGTAGGATGATGAAGGCGGAACAAAAAGGGTTGCTAAAGATGACAGGGTATTGACTGCAGAGAAGCTGAATCGAATTCTTTGCATCTATCTTCACCAAGAGAGGAGGTGAGGAAAATTCCTGCACCTGGAACCAAGGTTCTTAGGAGGTGAATCCAGAGGAACTGGCAGCTAATGATAGTGCGGGTAGAGCAAAAGGGAAGAAGTTCTGGCAAGTTTCATTGATAAAATTTACAAATGATACTTTTAAATCCTGGCCCGAATTGCGTATCTCCATATCCAAGGAAGTTCTTAAAAGAGCTCCGCTATAGCATGAGAATTGCTGGACGCTTCCTCACATTAATATGCAACTTATCCCTGAAATCAGGCTCCATCCCTGAAGACTGGAAGATGGCCAATGTCACACCAATCTTTAAGAAAGGGTCTAGGGGGGACCCAGGAAATTACAGGCCAGTTAGTTTGACATCTGTTCCTGGTAAATTAGTAGAATCTATGGCCGTTTCCACACGGGCAATGAATGGCAGCCTGGAGACGGTAAAAACGCCGTCTCCAGGCCGCCATTCGCACAGGGGGCACAGCTGCATCACAGCCGGCCATGCCGCCATACTCGCTTCGTCCTTTTTTCCGTCGCGGAGCCGGCGTTTCCCCAGAGCGCTTGGAAGCGCTCTTTTTGGGGAAACGCCGCCTCGAAGCCACTGCCGAGCGAACGGCAGCGGCTTCGCGACACCTCCCCCACCCGGCACTTACCTTGTCCCCGGGCCTCCATCTCCTGCAGGCGCGCAGAGCCAGGGGGGCGTGTCCCCAGGCCTCGGCGACACGCCAGAGGCCCGGGGACATGCCAGGTTGGCCCCAGTGCTGCCCACGGCGCCTCAGCGGCACCGGCCTGCTCCGGCCTGGTTTCAGGACCGTCCGTCGCGGTGAGGCGGTCCCAGCGTCGCTCGGGTCGGCGTGCATTAGCGCCGACCCGCCCGCTTCCGCCATAACCGTGCAGTTTTTAAACGGCCTATCATTATTAAAAGATAAAATTATTAAACATGTGTAGAAAAGCAAGACCTGGCTGAGTGAAGAAGTCCAGCATGGCTTTTTGGCAGAGACAAGTCCTGTCTTCACAAACTTACTTTGTGAGTTCTTTTGAGGGTGTAAACAGGCATGTGGATAAGGGGGAACCAGTGGACATTGTCTACTTGGATTTCCAAAAGGCTTTTGACAAAGTTCCTCACCAGAAACTGTTGAGAAAACTCAGCAATCATGGAATAAGAGGGGAAGTCCTCCTACGGATTAAAAAACTGGTTGAGGAACAGGAAACAAAGGGTGGGTGTAAATGGGAAGTTCTCACAATGGAGAGATGTAGGGAGTGGTGTCCCCCAAGGATCCGTATTGGGACCAGTGCTCTTTAACTTATTCATAAAATGACCTGGAAGTAGGGGTGGGTGTGCCAAAGTTTGGCAGATGATACCAAATTATGTAGGGTGGTGAGAACCACAAAGGATTGCGAAGAGCTCCAAGCGGACCTTGATAAATTAGGTGAGTGGGCTAAGAAATGGCAAATGCAGTTCAATGTAGCAAAATGTAAATGATGCACATGGGCCAAAAAAGCCAAACTTCACATACACACTACAAGGGTCAGTGCTATCAGTCACAGACCAGGAAAGGGATTTGGGCATCTTAGTTGATAGTTCCATGGGAATGTCAACTCAATGCATGGCAGCTGTGAAAAAGGCAAACTCTATGCTGGGGATAATTAGGAAAGGAATTGATAATAAAACTGCAAAGATTGTCATGCCATTATATAAAGCAGTGGTGCGACCACACTCGGAGGCAATCACTGTGGTTCAGTTCTGAATGCTTCCGCATCACATCTCAAAGGATATCGAACAGAATAGAAAAAAAAGAAGAAGTGCGCAGAGAAGCGGGCAACAAAAACCTGGATGATTGATGAAGAAGTTGGAGACACCTTCCCTTATGGAGAGGAGAGGCTGCAGCGTTTGGGACTACTTTAGTTTGGAGGAGGAGACATCCTCGAGGGGATAATGATTGAGAGCTCTATAAAAAATTATGCATGGGGTAGAAAATGTCGACAGAGAGAAATGTTTCTCTCTTTCTCAAAATACTAGAACCAGGGGGCATTCATTGAAAACGCTGGGGGGAAGAATTAGGACTAATAAAAGGGAACACTTCTTCATGCAACGTGTGATTGGTGTTTGGAATATGCTGCCACAGGAGGTGGTGATGGCCACTAACCTGGATAGCTTTAAAAAGGGCTTGGACTGGGGGTGTAACGAGGCGGCCCTGGGCAAACTGTAGCCCTGGGCAAAACCTGAGTTGGCGCCCCGTAGCGGCCACTCCACCACGACCAAATTTTTTTTGCACCAGGACATTGGTGCCTGCAGGGGGCGCATTTTGGATGTATCGGCACCAAAATTTGATAGGGGTATCATCATTGGAAACTGGTCCTTATGGTACAAAGAAGCTTTGGTGCAGTTTACAGAAAGTTTAGGGGCCCAAAGTTATGTACCCTCAAAGGGGGTGCCCCATCCCCCATTCTTTGCTAAGGAGATGTGGGCTACCCTGTTGAGGGTCCATAACTTTGGACCCCCTGAACCAAACTGCACCAAACTTGGGGGGTCCCATCATGACAGTCTCCAGATGATACCCTGAAATTTTGGTGCTGATACGTCCAAGAATGTCTTCCCTGCAAGAACATCCTGAAATTTGCCCAATAATCTTTGTTCTGCATTGAGTTTTCTGCATTGCTGTCAATGGGGGTTGCAGGCTGGGGGGCACATTTCTGAAGGCACCGTCTCAAAACTTTCAGGGTCTCATAAGGAGACTTCCCTAATGATACCCCCCAGGTTTGGTGCAGTTTGGTTCAGGGGGGCCAAAGTTATGGACCCTCAAAACTGTAGCCCCCATCTCCTATTAGCTCCCATTGGAAACAATGGGGGATAGGGGCACCCCCTTTGGGAGTCCATAACTTTGGACTCCCTGAACCAAACCTCACCAAACTTGGGGAGTATCATAAGGACAGTCTCCTGATGATACGCTGAAATTTTGCTGCCGCTAGCCTAAAAACTGCGCCCCTGCAGGCCAAAAATGGAAAGCCACTAAAAATACCCAAAAACGAACCCAGCATTTTGATGCCCACCACAAGGTGATGCCCTGGGCAGCTGCCCACCTTGCCCAATGGGCATTACGCCAGTGGCTTGGACAGATTTATGGAGGAGAAGTCGATCTATGGCTACCAATCTTGATCCTCCTTGATCTGAGATTGCAAATGCCTTAGCAGACCAGGTGCTTGGGAGCAGCAGCAGCAGCAGAAGGCCATTGCTTTCACATCCTGCACGTGAGCTCCCAAAGGCACCTGGTGAGCCACTGTGAGTAGCAGAGTGCTGGACTAGATGGACTCTAGTCTGATCCAGCAGGCTAGTTCTTATGTTCTTATGAGCTCTGCAAAACCCAATGATCTTGATGTCTGGAAACTACTGCTCAAGGTCAGCTTGGGTTGTACACTGCAGGAAGATGTCTGACCATCAACCCAAATCATTTTTACACAGTAGAATGACACATGCATCTGGATGGCAATGGTGAGTGCAGCCTCAGTGAGGATTGGCATCATGTTCCCAGCTCTTGCATCATTGGCTCAGTCACATGATATCTAATGCTTCCCCCAGCCTGTCGGGATCACTGTCTTGGCTATATTGCATAAAGTTTTCTCTAATAATAATTGTGCTTTGCCCTTCTTCTAGCTGATGTATCTAGA
The DNA here is from genome assembly GCF_021028975.2 of Sphaerodactylus townsendi. Taxonomy (NCBI): domain Eukaryota; kingdom Metazoa; phylum Chordata; class Lepidosauria; order Squamata; family Sphaerodactylidae; genus Sphaerodactylus; species Sphaerodactylus townsendi. The sequence goes on along the minus strand of NC_059429.1, from coordinate 32,698,173 downwards.
GAAACAAGAAAGTTGGAGCTGTATGCAGGAGACTGTCACCTGCCCAGTGTTTTTATTGCAGAGCTGGGCAAACCCTGGGATGCTGCTGAAGTGGCAGCCTCAATCCTGAAGGAATGCATCCCTTAGTCAGACAGTTGAAGACCCACCAAGACCAGAGCAGCCCAGAATACTGTGTGAGAGTGAAATCTAGTAAAGTGGTGCGGATCTTGATACATTAGTGAGGAATCATGGACACCTGGGTAGTGTGCACCAGAAACAGAGGGCTTCATCTGATTCTAGATCTCGAAAGCAGATCTCTTCCACAGCAAAATTTCTGAACAGTCTTCATTGCTACCATTTTCTCTTTGCTACCACCTTGAGAGTGGTTTGCATCCACATTTTAAATGCATACTTTCACATCACAGTTCATCCCTAGAACCACAAGTCGCAATTAAAAAATCATGTCCAATACACAGTACTACCATTTGACCTTTCTGCAGCACCACACATCTTGCCAAAGAGTATGACTGCCCACCTTCATCTCCAAGATGTTACCAAATCTATCTATATATATAAAAATGGAACCATGCGTTTGTTGCTTTGAGAATAACCCCGCACCTGCTGGCCCAAACGCTCTGAAAATTTCACAGACCCTTACTCATTCCCCTGACTGTGTTCTTATGTACCTCCTGCTGTCAGACAACACACCTGAGCCAGGTAAAACATCTTTTTCCTGGCGCACCAGGCCATGAAGCTGCCTGTGTGTAACTGTCACCCTTAGAATGTTCGTGCCCTTAGAATGTTCGCTAAGATGGCCAGATATGAGCAGTGAAAACAGTACATAAGCAATAACTCGAGTGGACGTGAAACACATACACACATTGCTGTGTGAGACGTCTGTTATTCTTTTTTCTTTTTTGTATAAGGAGTACGAAGATGTCTGCTGTGTAATATAGAAGGCTAGTGACAATTAAGTGATATTTTATTTAACGAATAGTAGAAAGATTGGTGAAGTCAAACCTAATTTAGTTGAAGAAATTGTATATTTCAGAGATGACAACCCGTAAATAGGGAACTACATATTTGAAAAGTTCTTCTTCTCTCTTTTTTAAATCAACTTTATGTAAAAGTTTTAACTGACAAATACTGTATGATTTCCTTTTTGTAATGCTGTAAATCTCAATAAACATTTATGGAAATTCAAAAAAAAAAGAAACACATACACACATTGCTGTGTGAGACGTCAGGTGGGGTTCCCCCTCCTCACACGCAGGTACCTTTCACTCTCTGTGCCTCACCCACTACTACCACACAACACACCTACTCTCATACACATTCAGCGGAGGGAGAGGGAAGGGACAGAGGGTGAGGCATGCAAGGGAAGAGAAGTGAGGGAGGGGACAGAGAGTGAGGGGTGGCATGCAAGGGAGGGAGGGAGCGGGCCCAGAATCTGGATATGACCCACCCACCCTAGCAGAGGGAGATGGAAGGGAGGGAGGGGGAGGGGTGGCATGCAAGGGAAGAGCAGGTAGGGAGGGAAGGGACGGAGTGGGAGGCATGCAAGGGAACAGAAGTTAGGGAGGGGAGAGAGTGAGGGGTGGCATGCAAGGGAGGGGAGGGAGGGTCCAGCCAGCCTAGATTCCCTGAATACTTAGGTTACAGTTCAGAAAACCAGGTTGCCTCCGAGGCACGCATTACTCAGGAGTAAGCTCAGTAAAGCAACCATGACATACTTTGAATGGCTGAGTCGCGCCCCTCAGAGGGTTTACTCAGAAGCGACACCCATTGCCACCACCCCAACTTACTCCCAGATAAAGGATCATGACCAGCCAGCCTAGATGTGTGGGAGGGGTGCCTTTCCATTCCCCCCCCAAGGAATGCGGTCACACACATCAATGACATTGCACAGTATCAGCCTGTGCGTTTGCATGAGCATGTACTGCTGGCCTCTGCAATTGATTTGCTGCTACTGTTCCTTTCCCATTTCACCACAATAAGCCACAGCAATGCATGGCCAGGCCTCACTAGTACCTATATAAAAGACTTCCAGAGAGCTCAGCCTGTAAATAATGGAGGCTATTCCAGTTATAGTATAATTATTTGCTCTTCTGCTATCTTTATTAGAAAACTCTTCTGCCTTGAAAATCCCTCCCAAACCTACCTAACTCTCTATGTCAAGCCTTCCCCTTTCCTTCCCTCTGAACTAATCCAGAGGCTTGCTTCAGGCATCTCCACCTCCCTCCAACCCCACAATAGTCTGTCTTTGGACATCTTTAACTGTGTATCCTGAGTCTTGATTCTCTTGTCATTCCTAGTCCCACAACAACATAAACAAAAGTACAAAAAGTACATATCAAAAATAGGATTATATTGTAAACTAGAAAATACCACCTGAGTCCAAAACATTCTAATCTGGAGGAACTGGGTTTGATTCCCAGCTCTGCCGCCTGAGCTGTGGAGGCTTATCTGGGGAATTCAGATTAGCCTGTGCACTCCCACACACGCCAGCTGGGTGACCTTGGGCTAGTCACAGCTTTTCGGAGCTCAGAGCTCTCAGTCTCACCTACCTCACAGGGTGTTTGTTGTGAGGAGGGAAGGGCAAGGAGATTGTAAACACCTTTGAGTCTCCTACAGGAGAGAAAGGGGGGATATAAATCCAAACTCCTCCTCCTCCTCCTCCTCTTCTTCTTCCTCTTCTTCCTCTTCTTCTTCTTCCTCTTCTTCTTCTTCTTCTTCTTCTTCGGAATTAATTTTAAACATTGTATTGATTCTAATAACAATAACTATTGCTGCAGCAAATTCAAATTGATGTGGGTATATCTATTGCTATGCTGGTCATAACTGGACATGGGTCTTGCCCCCTCCCTCCTGTGCCCCAGAGCGTTGTGCCCCAGCTGCAGACATCATCTCTTGGCACCAGGACAACAAAGATGCAATTGTGGGACAGCAAGGCTCAAAAGCCGTAGAGGGATTCAGCAGGTTTGCACCACTTCGGCAGAACCGGTTGTTAAAATGGTGCTTGGAAACAATCAGTTGCATATCATTGGTACAGTCTAGGTGACTCATGCCACAGAAGCGTAAACAACCCCAGAGAATCTCACTGCCTAGGTTCTCCTTTGCAATTTGGCCTTTATGGCACTCCCAAGTTATTCACATTTTCCAGTTACTGGGTTACATTTTTTTCAATCAGTATTGTTATCCAAACATTTTTTGAGTTAGCAGATTACTCTGTTACCCTGTTCGTGTGGTTTTGAGCTTTTGAGATGTGTCACTTGTTTTGTTGATAATTCATTAAAATTCCTTGTGGCTGAGAAACTAATGAGTTGCAATTTTGACAATGCAATCTTGACAATGCTTTCTTTGAACATACAAATTGTTATGGAAATAGCATTGCAGATTATACAAAGTAAAAAGGAGGGAAGAGACCAAAAGCCAGATATCATTCATTAATCAGGTCAGCTTTAAAGATAAAATTGATAGCACCGCAGGAACTCAGTAAAATTGGAAGAAAGGAACACAAATATCTGACTTGGGCAAGGTTATTCCATGCTGCTTCCACACGGAGATTTTTCTCTGCATGGACAGCAGGAAGCTCCTGCAGTGAAAGGAAGCATTCAGACGATATGTTCTGTGTGCGTATGACTACTTTCACTCCCATTCTTTTATTCTTCAGAAATTACAAAACTCATTTCTTTCCCAAGCAAGCTGCACTGAACCACTACAGTACCACTGCAGTGCAGCTGAGGAAAAGCAAATAAAGGCCCTGTAAGTTGCTAACTGTGGGGAAGAAGACTGTACAATGTGTGATGTGACACAGAGGGAGAGGGGCAGGAGCAGCAGTGGGGGTGGCAGCAAAACCAAGGAACAGGGCATTGAGACACCATTCCCACCTGTTCCTGCTTTGCTTCTTTCTGCTACCATGAAAAGGGCCTGTTTTCATGCCTGTGTCTGGAAGTGGCCCCTCACTCTACAAACATCTTATTCTTAAAAGAACACTGCTCATTATGTTTAAAAAGAAGTTGTTTCCTGCCATTAAAAACACCTATTTTCTGTGCTAAATATTAGTTAGGCAGCTTTGTCACATTTCAGATCATTCTGTGCTGAACCTCGAAGCGGAACTTATCAGAGGGAAACTGAACCTGAGTGCAGACAGTTTGAGTCATCAAACGATGTCCCCAGCGGAGTGGTCCCTCAACAAGTCAGCCTTCAATCTGATAACATCCAGGTTTGGGATTACAAAAGGGGACCTCTTTGCCACAGCAGAGAATGCGCAAGTACCAGCGTTCTTCCTTCAGCCCAAGGCAATGGCTGTGGATGCTCTGATCTCCCCTTGGCCCCATGTTCTCCTGTACGACTTTCTACTAATTATGGTGATCCCAGAGTTGTTTTGAAAATTTTGGCAGAAAGAACCAACATGATCCTAGTCACTCCATTCTGGCCAAGGAGACCCTAGTTCTCCATCATCCAGGGACTAGCGACGATGTTGGCACTCTGACTTTCAGTGAGACCGAACCTCCTCTATCAAGGACCCCTTGGCATCCCAGTGGGAGATGGGCCCTACCCTTTTTGGGTCCCATAGAATTAAACCCCCTGAAGCAAAATTCCCCAAACCTGGATGGTGTCATCCAGAGACTCTCCTGAAGATACCCTGAAAGTTTTGTGACCATACCTTCAGAAATGTGCACCTCACAGCCCTCTACCAGAAATTCCCCATTGACAGCAATACAGCTAAGTCACTGCAAGAACAAAGAATCTTGGAGTAGAATTCCCCTGGGGGTCCCCGCAGGGGACGCATTTCTTTGAAGATGTATCGGCACCAAATTATCAGGGTATCACTCAGGTGACTGTCCCTGATGTTGCCTCCACCAAGTTTGGTGCAGTTCCCTGAGTTCAGTGTATGGACCCCTCAAAAGGTGTGGCAACTATCCCCATTGATGTTTCCAATGGGAGTTTCTGATAGGGGATGGGGGCTACACATTTGAGAGTCCATAATCTTTGGCTCCTCTAGAATCCAAACTGCACTGCAAACTTTGGGGGGTAATCATCAGGACAGTCTCCTGATGATGCTGCTTCGAAAGTTTGGTGTCACTAGCCTTTAAAAATGCTGGTTCATGCGTGTTTCAATCCGCTCACTTTCACTCCAAAGCAGGCTTCATGTGCAGTGAGCTGTGAAACATGAAAAACTGGAATTTTTAAAGCTAGTGGCACCAGACTCAGAGGTAGTCATCGGAGACTGTCCTGGATGACACCCCTTAGAATTGGTGCAGTTTGGTTCAGGGGCCAAAGTTATGGATTCCCTCAAAGAGGGGCCCCTATCCCCATTGTTTCCAATGGGAGCTAGGAGATGGTAGGCTACCTATCTTTGAGGGGTCCATAACTTTGGCTCCCCTAAACCAAACTGCACCAAGCTTGGGGTAAAAGTCCAACAGGACAGTCTCCTGATGATACTCCTGATATTTTGGTGCTGATATGTTCCTAAAATGTCAATTCCCCTTGCACCAATTTGCCTTGTTTCAGATTTCCGTGCCTGCAAAAGTGACTTCTTGCATTGCTGTCAATGGGGAATTTCTGGTGGAGGGCTGTGGGGATTGCACATTTATCAAGGTACAGTCCTGCAAAACGCTTCAGGGTAGTCTTCAGGAAGAAAGTCTCTGAATGACACCATCCAGGTTTGAGAACTTTGCTTATGGGGGCAGTGGGAGATGGACCCTACCCATAACATTGAACCCCTTGAAGCAACGGTCACCAAACCTGGATGGTGTCATGAAGAGACTCTCCTGAAGACACCCTGAAAGTTTTGTGACTGTACCTTGATAAATGTGCACCCCACAGCCCTCCCACAGAAATTTCCCATTGGCTGCAATGGAGCCAGCCAGCCACTACAGAGCACAGAATCTGGGGAAATTTCTTTGGGTGACTGTGAGGGGTGCAGTTTTAGAGCTACTGTCACCAAAATTTCAGGGCATCATACAAGTACTGTCCCTATGATACTCCCCAAGTTTGGTGAAGTTTGGTTCAGGGGGTTCAAAGTTATGAACCTTCAAAAGTGTAGCCCCCATCTCCTGTTAGCTTCCATTGGAAACAATGGGGGATGGGGCACCCCTTTTGAGGGTCAATAACTTTGCCCCCTCTGAACCAAACTGCACCAAACTTGGGGAGAATCATCAGGACAGTCTCTAGATGATATCTTGAAATTTTGGTGCCGCTAGCTTTAAAATTGCGTCCCCTGCAGGCCAAAACGTGTAAAAACACTAAAAATTCAAAAAAATAATAAAACGGACCCGAATTTTTCGGATTTACCCGAATTTTCGGGCATATCCGAATTGGCTATGATTCGGATTCGGGCATACAAATCATTTTATGCCCCAAAATACCCAAATCCGAATTTTACTGAATTTTTTTAGTATTGACCAACCCTAGTCTTTCATAAAGAAATAATCGTGCTTACACCAGACCTGACCTTTAAGCCAAGGACTCATCCAGTTTCCATCTGCAGCAGGACAATATTCTACCCAACTTCTGCCCAAAACCTTTCCACTCCAGGGAACTTTTGTGGCACAACCTAGATGTGCGCAGAGCCCTTAAGGCCTTCATTATATGGTCAGATGACATACGTCAAACCCAAAGTCTGTTCATCAATACATCTTTTTCGAAACTAGGTCTACAGATGTCCATCGCTACAGTCTGTTCAACACTGAAAACGTGCATTGTAGAAGCGCACAAGGCGCAAAAACTCCTGGTTCCTCGGAGTATCATAACTCATTCACTTCACAGCGCGGCCACCAATGCAGCCGTCTGTCACAAGGCCTTAGTCGAACAAATCTGTACAGCAGCAATATGGTCCGTTCTATCTTCCCTTTTGCGGCAATACAAGCTGCAGTCCTGGGGAGCTGCTGAAACTGCCTTCGGGCGGAGAGTGCTGGAGCACATACTGGATAGCCCACCCTGCTTAGGGAACACTGCTTAGGGAGATCCCACCAAGATGGCCTCTGCCTCCAAGAGAATGGTCCATTGGACACTTACTGTAAAGGGGCCTTCTCTTGGTAGGCAGGAGGCCATCTTGACCCTTCTGTGGCATCATTAGAGTTTGGAATGGGCTGTGGACTTCTTAGTCCAATAGTTTGTGCTGTTTAACACTTCCTGTGGACTTCTTAGTCCAGTAGTTTGTGCTGTTTGTCACTTCCTGTTATGGTTACTGTTCATGTTTCTATTCATGTGGAGGTTAATGTTATTGCTGTTCTCTTAATCTCCTATGTGTTTTCTTACTTTTTCTACTCTTTTCTACTGCTCAGTCAGGAGTATACTGAGGAAAATGAACACACCAAGACAGGAAGTGACTAATTCTTTTTCCTACCTCCTTGAGATGGGGTGGAAATCACACACCAAGATGGCCTCCTGCCTACCAAGAGAAAGCCCCTTCACGGTAAGTGTCCAATGGACCGTTTTGCTATGAAATAACATACTAAATATATTAACAGACACAATCTACACGGGGTGACTGATCCATCACTGAATACACTTCATGTTTTAGAAGTGGAATCAACTGCACCTTAAAAGCTAATTGGGTCCTTATTCTGCCCTTTGCCACTGTCAAGAGAAATGTAACTATCATGTTTTCAGCATATAGAAATTTACCCTTCTGAATACATTGTTAAACATAAATTAAAAATTTACCTCACTCAATGAATTAGCAGGATTGCTGCCAACTCAGCACTGAGCTAGCAGGGAAGCTATTGAGTTGTCAACTCCACAACATGAGCCAGAAAGGCTGAAGGCAAGTGAGACCTATTCAAAGTATTAGTTGGATCTAATACACTAAGATGAGAAATGAGATATGGTTAACCTTCCTGAATAAACTTGAGTTACCTGCTTTGGATTGCCCTATTTAATGGCCGTTACCTTTCCCCATTCTGGCAGGTAGTATAGCTGCCAAAAAAAAAAAGACAAAAAAAGTAATGAAGAAACATTCAGGGGCCAAAAGAAAAGGAGACTAAAATGAAATTGCAACTCCTGGACTCTCAGAATCTTAAAAAGTGCATACTTGTAAAGGAAAGAATGAGTAGGAAATGACTTCACCACTGTCTGCCATTTGGATTTAGGGCCTCTGAGGAAATATGAATGCATTCATTTCTTAATTAAACAGAAAACTAGAGTGAAATGCAACCAAATATGTTCACAGTGTGTCTTGAGGATTTTGGTCTCATGAGGCTAATCAAGGAAAAGTGTTATACAAATTAATTTTTTAATACTTAATTTTGTTATTTTTGCTTCATGTGCTCAGGAAGCCTCCTGAGTTTCCATTGACCCCTTTTAAAATCTTCAAGGGAAATATTTGACTCCCCAGCTTTTTCCCCTACCAAGTACATTCTAAGATTGGTGAAGGTTTGTAATGATGAAGCAAGATTATAAAGAAACACAGTCATTACTCTTGCAGCCCTTTTTTCTTCAATTAGTATTTCTAATCACATTAGACATGTTTTTAGTATCCAGAGAGGATGCCTGATCCCTACAGCTATCGTGAACCATTAACTTTAATTAAAATTTACAAGTCTAATGTTGTTACATCTGCTAAAAGCATTAACTGCCATGTTAATTACCAAAATGTTAATGTTGCATTAAAATATGAATGTTCCCTTTTGACAGTTCATCTCTGGTCTTCCCTCCCCCCCACCTCTGGAATGTGTCTAAAAACTGCAAAGTCTGATGAAAAAGCATGAATAGGAACTGAAATAATGAACTAAATTAGAAAAACCTTATCTGAACATTAATCTCTTTTTGTTATTTTGTATAAATACGGTGGAAAACTTTGATATTCTTTGCTGAGTATCTAAAATAAGTACATATATCTAATGTAGTAACAGTGCCATAGAGGGAGAAACTGGCGCCCCCCCATGCACTTGCGCCCCCCCCCAACATGCCTCACCTTTAAAAGTTAAAAGAGCAACCTGCTCCAGTCCATGGGGGCTACTCTGGGCTGCGGGGGCAGCCTGAGGGGAGGGGTGGGGGAGCGATTCTCCCGGGGGGGCCATGACTGCGCCCAGGGCATTTGTCGCCCCTGCCCAGTGGTACCTGTAGCTCCGCCTATAATTGTAACTTCCAGGAAACTTGGAAAAGATGCTGTGCTTCTCCAAGAATCACTGGAAATTCTACAGTAAAACCACAGAGTTTGTGGGACTCTAGAGAGGGCTGACATCGCTTCTAGATTTTCCTGGAAGTGAGATCATGCTGTTGGTCTGATGACCATTTTTAAATTATTCTCCAAGTGACTGTGGGAAATAAGAGCTGGGAGTGGGGGTAGAATTCCCCCCTGGTCCAGTATACTGTACAGTATACAGTATACTGTATACAGTATACTGTACAAATGACAACTGGGCTGCCATTCTTTCTTTACCCTTCCTATTTGGAGCTGCCTTTCTGGGCAGTAGTGTGGACTCTTACGGTTATGACTAAATCTCAAGCCAGAAGCCTCACAAATATCTACAGTTTCAATGCAGTACATCTATTCATCCAGTACTGAGTCTTTCCCACTTGCTATCATAGTTTCTGTCTATTCTACCCTTTCTAATTGTTGGTCACATAACTTATAACTTGTATAAACTTGTATAAAATAAACACTTTAATAAGACTCGTTCTGGTTGGTTTTCTGGGCTGTGTGGATCTTTTTCCTAACGTTTCGCCTGCATCTGTGGCAGGCATCTTCAGAGGTGTATTACAGAGGGAAGTCTGTTACACACTGTGTCCAGAGAGAAGGAAATGTTTGGGGTATATATTGTCCATGTCCCAGGGTGGGGAACCAATCAGTAAGTTTTTGGGTGGAACTTGTTATGCGAAGATGTGATTGATAGTATTGTATTTCAGGTGGGGCTTCTCAGTCCAGGGAGTGATTCAAATTTTCATGCCCTGCAGCAGCAGCAGTATTGGTGAATGCAAATCCTGTGTTTGGGTGGAGTCCATTGTTCATGAACTTAGCATACCTTGGGATTTGCTTTTGGTGTTTTTAAGTACTGGTAGCCAAGCTTTGCTAATTTTCGAAGTATCTTCTTTCCTGTTGAAATTGTCTTGATGTTTGTGAATTTCAATGGCCTCCCTGTGCAGCTCTTCTGATTTTTGTTTTAAGAGCTTTAAGACCAAGAGAAACCAGAGGACTGAGGAGAAACAGCCCACCACAGGAAAATATTTCTACCATACATCAAGGGAATCACTGATCAAATAGGGAAACTGATGAAGAAACATAACCTACAAACCATCTTCAAACCTACCAAGAAAATACAGCAGATGCTACACTCAGCAAAGGACAAGAGAGACCCTCTCCTTTCTTCAGGAGTCTATCGCATACCCTACAGCTGTGGAAAGGTCTATATGGAACCACAAAACGCAGCATTCAGACTTATTAGGAGCACGAAAAACACTGTCGGCTTAACCATCCTGAAAAATCTGCAGTTGCAGAACATGTCTTAAACAAAACTGGACATAACATTTTATTTGAAAACACTGAATTTCTGGACAATTCAGAAGGTTACTTTGTCAGACTGCACAGGGAGGCCATTGCCTGACCACCACCCCACAATCTGGCTGAGATCCAGTGCGGGCCCTTGAGCAGCCACCACCCAGCCCTGCCTCATTTTTCCTGGCCATTCCTGGCAGGCACCCCCAACCTCCCTCTCTACCTGCCGCCGGCCTCTCTCCTAGGGAAAGAAAGGGAATTGACGCACTATTGGGGGGGTGCACTTTGGGGGATGCAGTTTCAGCTCTTTCCCCAGTGCCATATTCTTCAGGTATGTCCCTGAACATACATAGTTATGCTTAACATACATAGTTATTTGAATCACTGAATGCAGTACTTTTGCAGTTTTGATCTATTGTAAGAGCACAGATATAGAGAAAAATTCCCAATGCTTAATGACTGTTTTTGTACTTCAGCCTCTGATGTAACAGGAACAATTCATTGTTACTAAATTGGCAGCTGAATTTTGTGAACTGTGCTTGAAGTATATGTGAGTCTTACAAAGGTGTCCTGAACTCTTTTGAGACTTTTCAAGAACAGATTGACCATTATGGCCCCTGTGGAAAGAGTAGGCTGATGGCCTGGGGGCTGTCTCCTACTGAGCTACCCCAGATGTAGGCAAGGTGAATCTGTCCTCAACTGGGGGGGGGGGGCTTACATGAGACTATGACTATTTTTGCACTGTCAAAATATCCCGGGGTGAACACGGAAAATATCCCTGTGCAGCCAGGAATTCCGCACAGTTCCTGAAGCTGCACAGGGTCTGCCCCAGAATTGCCCCGCAATGTTTACCTTAGCCCGGGATTTTCAAAAATCACCAGCTTGGAGGTTCTTTTTAAAAGTCCCGGTGTGACCCTGTTGTGCCTGTACCATGCAAAAAACAACCAGGAACAGGAACGGTTTATTTTCCCACCCAGCTGCCTATCTCCCCGCCTGACATCCATTCAAGCTGCCACTCAAAAACAACAGCCAATCAGAACGCAGCATACTGGGCATGCTCAGTCATGCTTCCAAAGTAAATACAGAAGTCCGGCTCATCCAGAGTAACTGGAACGTTTCCTACTGGTCCTAGATTTGCTCCTGGGCAGAAGCGGGGAGCCATGCATAGGCAGAAACCGGGATTAAATAGCCCCGGTATATATGATCCCAGTTCAACCCTGATGTAATTGTGCTGTGCAAAAAAGGACCATGCTTGCTTCTTCTAGAGTGGTCCTGCATGAGACAAGGTTCTCCTCACCTTGTCTGGGAATATTCCACAAGAGACAAGGCTCTCTTCACCTCATCTGAGATATGAGATGACTGAGTCACTCATTCAATTTATCACATTATTCTGCAGACACCATGTGGGAAACATGTATGTGTGAACTAGCTGTTTTAATGATGATTCCAAATAAAATGAATCACCTCCTTTTAAAAAATTAAACATGTAGATGTTAATATAATTTCAAATAGAATGTATGGATGTTTAATACATTTTGTTTATTTTTTTTGTAATTTAACAAATTATCAGCCAATATGTGATTTTATATCCCCCCCCCCTGCCCCAACACTGGGCCTGTCATAATGTAGCTGTTAAAATTAAGCAATCAAGAGAACAGGACATTGAAATGTACACATCTGACAAGCAACATAGAACATCTACAGGCAAAATTAAGATTTATGCCCATAAATTAAAAATATAGGATATGGCATGGAGTTTAACAGTACTCATTTGCAAACTGAGAAATTAGCTGGCATACTGTTAACTTCAGCCATTAAAATAATTATTCATCTTGGAAAAGATGGAATGCAATTATATTTAAAGATTTGATAAAGATGGACTTGTTATGACCTTTAGAAATTTAGGGTATAACTAGAAGATATGCTGGGAATTTTGAGTCAGAAGCTTCCAGACCTTTACCTTTACCAGGCATGTGAAGGCCCAATTTGGATTGTAGCTAGAGCACGAAGGTAGGAGGAGCCACTGTTTGCCTGGGGAAATCTACATGTACTGGTGGCTGTATGTAGGTTTTTCCAGTTGAACAAATTGTTATCTGAGGCCATTTCGGGTCAAGAAAACAGTTAGTGGGGGAGACTTGATCTGCCAATGTCTAGGTGGTAGGTGGAGATTTCCTGGGATTAAAACTGAACTCCAGAGATAATTTCACCTGGAGAAAATGGTCACTGTGGAAGTTGAACTCTTTGGCTTAATACTCCATTGAAGTCCCTCCCCTTCCCCAACCTTGCCCTCCTCAGGGTCCATCCCCAACATTTCCAAGTATTTTCCAACCTAGAGCTGGCAACCCTATCCACATGTCTGACTGTTCTGTTCCAAATCAGGTTCCTGCATTCCTAGGAGTTAGAAGTATAAAACTTGCAAGACATGTCCAACCAAAAGTTCTCATGGTGGATTTGGGAGGAATTCAAGGATAATGTAATGCTGTTAAAATATAAATCATTGCCCTAATAGGATCATTCATTAGTATACCACTCCTTGTCAAATAAAATTCCAACAGAAGCAATTCAATTTTTAAAGTGGCTGCTGCATACCAGAACCCCAAATATTCATGTTTTCCTGTTCTCAGCAGCATCCCTTCTTTTTGTATAACAATGGAATGGCAAACTATTAGGAAAACATGAGTATATTTAAACTTTCTCCCACCTGCCCTCTTGTTCTGTCATTTCCCCCTAACTAGATTCCAGGTGGTAACAAATTGGGAGAGAAGTTGTAAAGGAGGATTAGATATGTGGAAACGGGAGAAGAAGAGCACGTCTCCTGCTCAGTTCTTCCCTGGAAGCGCCCTTATATTGCCTTGACAAATTCTGAGAACCCATATGTGCTAAGATAAGTTGTAGTTTCAATAACTTTTGACTATCAGCTTGCCAAATGTTCACTAGTTTAAGAAATAACTCCTAAATCCGGCTGCCTGCGTACTGGGAAGGTTGAAAGCAAGTTTAATTAGGAAGTGCGCTAGAGTTCTTTGCAAGCAAATACAAATTAGGATTTCCATGCAGATTTTTTGCTCCAAATCTGTCTTTATTCTGACTCTTATTTAGTCTGCTTACTACTTGGCCCTAATAGTCTGGCTGACAGCAAAATCCAATTTACAAATTACTATGCAAAATGGCCCTCAAAGGGGGCAATTTTCCAAGTGTTGTCTCCATTGTCTTTGTCCCTTCAGGAGATATTCGCAAGTTCTCATTTTCAGCTATGAAAATGACAAACTGAATTGGCCAATGCCGGTGTTAAAATGCTGGCAGAGATTCCATTGCCTCCTCAGCAAGAACTACTCTTTTCCTTTATTCTGGAATACACCCATTAATCCAACTACTAGAACAGTCTAAAACAGGACATTTTACTCCCTCAGGCTTGAAATTTAGGATATTTGGTATAGCAGTAAAGGCTAGTAGCTCAATACAAAACAAGAAAGCCACATGTGGGACAAGATAATTCTGCTCCCCCTTCAGATATGTCACTCAGCATTGGATTAATAAATGAACAACTGCAGAGAGAATGGCACCTTTTAAGTCTGATAATGTCAAAGGATGTGGAAATTCTCCATTCATCCACCTTAATGCTTCATCCACCTCAATCCTCAGACTCAGAAAGGGAAAACTTGCAGTGATGGGGTTGGGTGACATTTTTTAGAAAACAAGCCATTTTTGCCAGTACATCAATCAGTAAAAAGTAAAGGTCCTTTGCAAAGATATTTGATTCAGGTCTGCTGCTATAAATCAAAGTTATTATCTTACAGTATCACCCTCTGCTACTTCTAAGCAGAATCCAGTCCCTTATCTATTCTATTTTGGCAGAAATTCTGTGGACTGCTTACTCGAATCATTACTTTCACATGACTGTTCCAAAGACAGTGTTCATGTTGGCTTTGTACAACATTCTTCCAAATGAATATGAATTAGTATTTTAAAAAATAATATAGGTTTCTGAAAGTACTTTCTAATTCTATACAAGAAGCCAGTTCATCTCCTGGACTTTTGTTAGCTTTATTCAGTTTGTTGCCTGCAGCAATTTGTGTAAAATTAATTTGGGGGGCGGAGCAGCATGCTGAAGATCAGCACTCTAGATGACTGTTTGCTGAATCTCACTGTTCATTTGGGGCTAAACCAGCGGCGAAGCTCCCAGGGGGGCCACGGAGTGTATGCCACGCACCCGGCGCATGATTTTTTTTTGGTCCGCGTGGGGAGCGCAAAGATCCCCCTATAGCCTTCCTCCCTTCCCCCGCTCCCCCATGACTCCACTTACTTTGAGGAAACCGAGGGGCAGGCTGCAGAACAGGCTCTGTGCCTGTTCTGCAGTGGGAACTACATTTCCCAGGGTCTCACCAGAGTAGGGACTTAATGTAAGTTCCCACAAGCCTGTTCTACAGCCTGCCTACGGGTTTCCTAAAAGTAAGTGTGTGGGTGTTGATGGAAGGTGCCGTGTGGGGAGCACGCTGTGATTTCCCCCCCACAGTGCCCCCCGTGGCGCCCCCCACACTTACTTTAGGAAACCAAGCGGGCTGCAGAACAGGCCTTCCTGTTCTGGTGGGAACTACATTTTCCAGGAGACCCTGGGAAATGTAGTTCCCACACAGGAAGGCCTGTTCTGCAGCCTGCTCGGTTTCCTAAAATAAGTGTGGGGGGCACCACGGGGGGCACTGTGGGGGGGAAATCACGCTTGCCCCCCACTACACCCCTCCCGCGGCACCCCCCACACTTACTTTAGGAAACCGAGCAGGCTGCAGAACAGGCAGAGCCTGCACTTATTGTGGGAACTGCGATTTCCCAGAATACCCTAAAGTGGTCAAGTTCCCACTCAGGCTGAAACCTCCAACTCTCTTGGATTTCCTAAAGTAAGTGGTGGGTGGGGGGCGAAAAAGCCAGAGTGCGCACCGGGCGCATTCTGGCCCAGCTACGCCTCTGGGCTAAACCAATATGTAGCATAAGTACAAAGATCTGTGCCTTGTACAGGAACGTGGTGGTGGAAAAGCATTGTATCTTTGCCACCATTTCCCCCATCCCTTCGGGGATGGGACGGTATAGAAGCTCAATAAATAAATAAATAAAATAAAACAAACTCCCCTTTTTAAAGTCTTGCAAGTTAGTTGCCATAAGAACTTTATCTCTGTTCTAATCAACCATTATATATGGCTCATTCTCCTGGAGGTGGAGAACATCTGCTTGGGTGATTCTCCACCCCTTCACTGGGAGGCGGGAACTTGGCACCATTTTAGCCAGTATTTTTTCCTGCTTCTCAGGGAGAGCACGAACTTAGGCTAGGCGCCCTACTTCTTCTCTTGTCTTAGTGAATGTATGTGTGTTTTTGTCAACTTACCACTCCATTTTCCCGCCCCGCCCACCTCATCTGTCTGTTCCTTGTGGGAAGGGAAGGAGGTTTTTGCAGCTCAGTTGCTCTGGCCACTAATTTTCCCGCTCTTTTGACGCTACAAAATGGCATCCAGGTCATTCAACCATTCAGATCGCGTAAGGGCTACCCAGGCTGCATCGGCCGAAATTATCCCCTTCTGAAAGGAGGTCGTCAGGCTGACCAAGGGACAGGCAAACCATCATCCCGCTTCAGAGGTAATCAGGCTGACCAGGAGACAGGCAACATTGCCCCCCTGAGAGGTGGTCAGGCCAGCTCAGGGGAGGGCAGGGCTACTCATCAGGGCGGCTGGCAGGTACACCCAGAGCTCAGAGAACCAGTGCAAGACCAGCCGAGGGGAAGGAAGTGCACCCAGAAACTTAAGCATTTGGAAGCCCTGGCAGCTCCGGCAGCTGCCATGGCAAAGAAGAAAAAAGCCCTCAGCCACCTACGTGCTACAGATGCTCCTGAAGTGCCGGTGGCAACCTGCGCTTCCAGCCCCAGGCAAGAGGGACCCTTGCAGCAGGGGAGTGGGGAGGACGGGGAGGAAGAATCCCCCAACACAGCCACCAGTAGCCCTGGACTCCTGCAAGGACTTTCAAGGGATGACCGGATCTCGCTATTTCAACAGTCTATTAAAAATGAAGTAGATAGGTGGCTGTGACCAGGAAGAGTATATACTGGCCATCGGAAGATGAACCTGTGACTCTGGGAAGGAGTAATCCCCTCGTCCTGCAACCACCACCAACCTCTACCCAGAGCCCGTTCAATGTCACCCCCAGTTAGCAACAGAGGGGATGTCTCACAACAAGACCCCTTATGGTCACCAGAGATTGAGAATATGCACGTATTTCAGACACTGAGGACCATGAATATGAGTCGTCATAGCGTTTCCTTAGGTTCTTTAAGGTAGAGAATTTACCATTTCCTATTGCCAAAACTATCTCAGCCCTTGACCTACAGGACCCAGCGGACTCTGTGGATCCCACAGGCTCCTCCTCTAATTTCGCACCCATCAAGGGCCGCCCCAAAGGAAATACTGTTTTTTTCCCCTCAGACTGAAGCTAACCAACTATTTTGTCCTATTCCTGAAAGCTTTGAAAACAGGATCAGGAAGTAGTGGACGGTTCCTTCTACCAGTAAAGGACTTTCTTCCTTGGCCAAACATCTGTACGTGGTTCCACCCTATTACAAAAAGATGCTCCAGATACCTCTGGTTGATGGGTCTATAGCAGCACTGCAGTCAGGAGGCCTGGTGAACAAGGACGGGGAAGGCAACATCAAAGACACAATGGGTAGACGTGCAGAGGTGGCTCTTTGCAGAGAACACGAATGGATCACCATGATAATGAAAGCCTTGGCACCTTCCCTGACTGTGGCCAGAGCCATGATCGTCTGGCTCCGTTGTGTTCCTGAGTTTTTACCTCCAGAAAACCACACCATTAGAGACGGTATAGAACATCTGATGTCGGGAACCTCCTTTCTGGCTTATGCCAAGTTGGATGCCTTGATCCTGGCCTCTCATTTTTTATGCGCTTCTTCGAGTGGAAACATTACTAACGCGTAACCTCTGGCTACACTAATTCTGGCAGAGGCTGACCTACGATTTTGAAGATGGTGGTCGCGACTGAATTTTCAAAAGATTAGGAATTCTTTTTTTTGGCACCGAAGGCTGGACTCAAGTCTCTTTCTTTGTTGACTCAAAAGAAGCTAAAATATTTTGGCAGCGATGAAATGAAATTTGTTTGCCCAGACAGTCTTCAGACTTTTCCAAGGCCTACCTTCAGAAATCAAAGGAGCCTCCCAAGGAACAACAGGGGCGGCCGACATCCCTGGAACCAGCAAGACTCCTTCGCAGAGCCACGGGTGGAAATTTTAAGAATCCCCGAGTCAATCAGACCAAGTTTGCCATAGGAGATAAGCAAACTCCAAGCATTATCGCCATCTGCACATGCCAGTCCAAGGAAATTCACCTTCTACTCTTAAACAGACCTTCTGGTCACGAAAATCATGCCAACTTATGGACAAAGTAAGTGGTGACTACCGGCTACATCATAGAATTTGCCAAACTCCCAAAACATCGGTTCTTCCCATCTCCTCTCAGTAACAGACCAGACAAGCTAGGCTGACAGGGATATGGTGACCCATTCACGAATTCTTTCCTCCAGAGATCCAGGCGTAGAGACTGTGCCCAAATCCAATAGAAATTCCTTTGCAGTGCATTTCACGCATTTTTTTTTTACTGTACTTAAAAGCAGGGGATCTGGAGGGGGGCGATACTCAATTTGATCCATGTATTGTCATTCCGAATCTGTGCCTATCTAGCTGACCTTGGATATGGAACAGGTAGTAGTTCTGAGAACACTGTCGTAGAGGTACTGGCCTTTATCCTGCCTCCTAGCAACCTACATTTATTCTCCAGGCCAACACAACTGCATTTTCCAATACAATTGGGGCTAATGTTCACCTGACTGCTGACTCCTCCCAAGCACTAATTGACAGCCTATCTAGATAACACATGTTCTCTATATTCTTAATGATCAAATCACCTTCTACCAAAAATCCACCCACCCCAACCTCAAAGAGGTATCCTTGATACATCATCCCACTCTAAACATTCTTCCTAAAGTTATTTCCCCGTTCTGTTTATTTTAGTACATAAGTTTGCTAGTGTTTTTTTTTCTGATCCTGTCTAATGATTTAGAACATGCTCTATACTTCTTAGATATCCAAGATTTATTTTTTATTTGCATAGGAACAAGACATGTCATCAGAGCTCTTACTTCCTTACCTACCAGCAGCAGTGGTATAGGAGGTTAAGAGCTTGTGTATCTAATCTGGAGGAACCGGGTTTGATTCCCAGCTCTGCCACCTGAGCTGTGGAGGCTTATCTGGGGAATTCAGATTAGCCTATACACTCCCACACACACCAGCTGGGTGACCTTGGGCTAGTCACAGCTTCTCGGAGCTCTCTCAGCCCCACCTACCTCACAGGGTGTTTGTTGTGAGGGGGGAAGGGCAAGGAGATTGTAAACCCCTTTGAGTCTCCTGCAGGAGAGAAAGGGGGGATATAAATCCAAACTCTTCTTCTTCTTTCTTCTTCTTCTTCTTCTTCTTTGGCACATGGTCTTAAACCAAACTAGAAATGCTTTTTGTTTCAATAGCTTGTAGGAGGGTACTAGAGGGAGGCCAACTATCAGACTAAAACTACTATAGCTAGCAAATGGACCGGCCTAGTATATTATCTAGTACAGACCACATTATTGCCTTGTAAAACCTTGCAGCCTCTTTATTACCGGCTAATTAAAAGGCCAACGTAAGGACACTATTTACAGCCTCTTTTAAAATATGTTCACAATATATGTTGTCAGGAAAACATCATAAGTTGAGCTATACAGTGAAGTCGTTCATAAAAATATGCTCAGAATCAATGGTGGAGTTTTGGCACCATATACTTTTCTGACCTTGGGAATTAACTAAACGGTTTTAATAAAAATATGAAAAGTCATGATTGTTATCAATATATGAGCCTTTAAAAACTAAATTAGGCTGTGAAAAGTTGTGCTAGACATTTTTAGAGAGTTGCCAAAGCTCAGAAATTGAGTACATACCTAGGATACATATTGTATTTGCCATCTCCTGTTTTTAAAAAGAATTCTTTCTCCTTGAGCCATTTTCCTATTGGAAATCACTACACCTTAGCTGCATTTACCTTAATTGATGAACATGTATCTGTAAATTTTCCATGGGGAGCTAAAAGCTGTTAGAGGGAGGGAGTTTTCAGCAGGAAGATAGCTGACAAAGGATTAAATAGCTTCTGAACTTGGTAATTGTTACATGGATCACAATGACAAGGTCGGAGTGAGATAGATAGGGTACCAGCTGCTTAGCTTGGCAAAGATAGAAACATGCCACCCTGGCTATATTTGTGACATGGAATGGGAAGCATATAAATTCACCCCCAGGCTCTTGACAGTTGGTGTTGAATTCATCCCATTCAAAGTTGGCAGCTGGTATCTCAAGCCTGGATCCCTCCCCCCCAGCTCAGCCACAGGACAGCCATCTTTGATGAGTTTAGTTTCAATTGACTGTTTCAACCATTTCCCCATGGCCTTCAGATACCTGGACAGTGTACTTGGGATGGTATCTAGTCAGCCAGCCAGGCAGCCATAGATACTCCTCAGTGTTATCTGCCTACAGATGACAACCCAGCCCAAAAATGCGGACCAACTAAGAGAGGGGCCACATGTAGATGTTAAATAGCATTGGAGAGAATGGCCCTCTGAGGGACTTGCCCAGTGCTACCCTCGGTCCCTGATCTTGGAGGAATGAGACCAGCCACCACAAGACTATCCCATGTAATCCAGAACTGGTGAGGCAGTAGGCCATAAGGTGTCATGTACTCAAATGCAAGAATCCTTGGGAACATAAGAATCCAGCCTGTTGGATCAGACCAGAGTCCATCTAGTCCAGCACTCTGCTACTCGCAGTGGCCCACCAGGTGCCTTTGGGAGCTCACATGCAGGATGTGAAAGCAATGGCCTGCAGCTGCTGCTGCTCCTGAGCAACTGGTCTGTTCAAAGGTGCATTTGCAATCTCGGAATCAAGGGAAGGATCAAGATTGGATAGCCATAGATTGACTTCTCACTCCATAAATCGTCTTGTCCAACTACCCTTTTGTAGAAGCCTTATCCAGGTTAGTATGGCCATCACCACTCTCCTGGCAATGGCAGCATATTCTAAACAGCGCAACTCACACATTGCGTGAAGAAGTGTTTCCTTTTATTAGTCCTAATTCTTCCCCCCAGCATTCTTCCCCCCTGGTTCTAGTATTGTGAGAAAGAGAGAAACATTTCTCTCTGTCAACATTTTCTACCCCATGCATAATTTTATAGACTTCAATCATATCCCCCCTCAGATGTCTCCTCTCCAAACTAAAGAGTCCTGTCAAGCATTGCTGTAAACGGTGCTGGCCCACCGCAATCCAGTTGTTTACAGAGGCTATCAGTGAGGGCAACCAGAACAGTTTCCATTTCATGTCAGGCTGAAACAGGTCCAATGCTGGTGTATCCTCCAGGAGAGTCTGCAACTGTTTCACCGTTGATCTCTCACCTGCCTTATCCTAAAACAGAAAGTTCAATTCTGGGTGGTAGTTGGTTGGATCAGAAGGATCCATATATGGCTTTTTTAAGAGCAGTCTCACCACTGCCTCCTTCAACCTCCCTGGAAAGACCCCCTGAATAAAGGGTCAGATTGATGATGTCCACCAGAAGGGACTATACCCCATCACTGCTGGCTTTCAACAGCCATGATGGACACTGGTCTAAGAGGCAGGTGATTGACTTCCCAGCAGCCAGGGTTTTGTTCACATCAGCCGGGGAGAGCTGGCTGAAATGGTCCATCACAGGACTTGAAGACAGACAAGGGGCATCCAGTTCATTCACTGTATCAATATTGGCAGAAAGGTCTAGCTGAGTGACAAGACTATCTGCAAAATAGTTTACAAAAACCTCACAGCTAATTACCGAATCACTAGCATTTTGGGGCTCCTCAGAGAGAGGGGTGTAAGAGACATAATTACTCTGTATAATTGTGCTGGGCATGAGTTGGCAGATGTAGCGGAGGTTGCATACAATTTCTTTTTAGCCTCATTCACTGAGAAGAGCTCTTACTACTAAATTGTGAATACACTGCCAAACTTATTCTAGCTGTCTAACTTCCCATTTTCATCACCCATAGCTCTGTGATATACCATAGTGCTAAGTTGATGTGGGGGTGAAGAGGACTTTGGGAAGTGATCTTGTCGATAACTTAAGAGATAGAGCTATACCAGTCATCTACTAGTTCATTTAGCAAGTTGCTGTGCAGCAGTGGATCCCAAGAGCATTCTGGAAACTAGTTGGATCCATAAGCCTCCACAAGTGAGCATAAATCTGCTCACTGCCTACATGAGGAGGGGCTTAGAATCCCAGGCGCAGGCCTTCAGGGTAAAGTGATTTGATCAACTTGGATCAACATTTACCCCCATACCAAACATCAAATCCAGCATGTAACCGGCTTGATTGTGGATCCTGACATAATCAGAGAGAGTCCTAGTGCCACCATGGAAGAAATCTGCAAAGAAGAGACCTCATTGGCATGGACATTGAAATCTTCCAGAACTAGCATTCTAAGAAACCTCAAGCCCCAGCTCAACACTACCTCTAACAGATCCAGCAGGATATCAGGTTGTGCTCTAGGCAACCAGTATACCAGCAAGATAGCCAAACTCTCTGCAGCATTCCATACCAGACCAACACAATCAATGCTGGAGATCGTTGGGATTGCCCTGAGGGAAAAAGATTCCTGTATACTGAGCATTGTCACTCCTCTTTTCTCTCACCCCCCTGATGAAGGGGACGCTATAGAAACCTGGGGAGCCCAAGTTCTTTTCAGTGGCAACTCATTTCTGCCCTTCCTTCACCCTTGCTGCTAGTTCATGGCAATGTACCAAGGTCCAATTTCTTTTAATGGGTTGAAAAGTGAACCTGCAGCATTGTGTTCTAATTATTAATGGACCTGGCATTGCACAGCATCAGTGCTTGAGAAGGCCTCAAATATCTAGCCCCACCACCATTTTCTCAGGAATGGGATGGAGGTTGGAAGGAGACCAAGCATGACCATATTTCCACCTCCTTCCCTTACCTACTGTCATACGTTCTGCAATCCCTTAATTCTAATTCCACTCTTTACCCCCCCACCTCCTGGTATCATCACTAAGATCTCTTGATCTAATACTGCCACTCCATTGCGGGATACACAGTAGTTAGCTCTGTCCCTCCTAATTCAGTCATCTACAACAAACAGCATATCAATTTCAGCGCCTAAACAACCTTACCCTAAAACTACCAGAGTTACAATAATATCTATTTTAATGATCCAAGCTACAATGAGTAATACACAATATTAATTACGTTCACAAATGTATCCCTATTGCTTCCCTATTGTATCCCTACTGTCCACTCTCTCAACCATAAACCCACCCCTTACACAATAATTATAAAACAAAATAAAATGGTTGAAGGCCAGAAGACCAACAAGTACCTACTGTAGGACCAAGAAAGAGAAGAAAATCAGATTGGAGAGGGGGAGGTCAAGCAACAGCCCATAGGAACTTTGCAGCAGCCAGCAGGCCCAAAGAGTGTCAGCCAAAAACCTGCGCTGTTGCAAAATATCAAAATGAAGAACTCCAAAAAGGTGCACAAGGTAAGCCTGGTGTTAACTGGCCTTGAAGAAACCTTCCCAAGAGCGCCTCCCAGATGGAGGTGTAGATGCACTTGGAGAATGTCCCCTAGATTATTGACGACTATTTGAAAGTCCAGTTCAGGACTTGCATAACCCCACATAGTTCTGCTTAGCAAATTTCTAATTCCCCTGCTGTCTGTATAGAATTTTCACAATTTCCAGAGTTTAAGCACCAAAAACACCTGAAGAATTCCTGACTAACTTGCTCCCAGCTGTTCTCGTTAGCTCACTGCAGGCCTCCACAGGAGCTCAGCATGCTCTTCTTATTCAGGGAGATTCAGGAAGCTTCTGATTTTATCTCTTTAAAGAGACTTCACAAGACCAACCCCAGTCTCCTCTCTCTGCCAACTGCAGATCAGATTCTAGATCAAATCAAAACTTTCCCAGAAGCAAAAATGACCAAACTGAGTCTATCATAGTTTGGGCATTTTATGAGAAGACAGACCTTGTTGGAAAAGACAGTAATGTTTGGAAAAGTTGAAGGCAGCAAGGAAAGAGGAAAACACAACATGAGATGGATTAATTCAATCAAGGAAGCCACATCCTTCAGTTTGGAAGATCTTAGCAAAGCTGTTAACATTAGGACAGTTAGGAGGTCATTAATTCATATGGTCATTGTAAATTGGAAACAGGTTGACAGCACTTAACATGTACACACACAAAGGATGCCAGTTCTGATAACTGGTTCATATGGTTACACAAATTGAAATATTCAAATTCAGAAATTTCTTGCTGGAATTTCCATTTAAATTTCTTTTGTTAAATAATGGAGAGATTACTTCTCTAATAAACCAGTTCCCTCACTTCACAACAGACATCTTCATATCCTTTTGTTATGTATCTGGGGAGAGGCTGCTTGTCCAGGTATGAGGAACAAGCAGTGGGGCAGAACTGATAACACCTGCAGACTCATATCTAAAATTATTTGGAAGTGGAGTGCATCGTTCTCATCGGATTGTGTATGATATAAGTTGTTTGGTTTAGATTTCTTGGAAGTGAACTTTCTGACTTTTCCTGCAAAACCAGGTAATCACTATAATCAGTGGCGTCGCACCCATGGGGCGGGGGGCGCGCGATGCCCAGGGTGGAGCAGCCGTGGAGGCAAGGCGTGGGTGTGGCGTGGCGTTCTGGGGTGTTCTGGGGTGTTCTGGGGTGGGCAGCACAGCAGCAGGGGCGCAGGGCAGTTTCCCCTAGCTCCACCTTTGACTATAATATAGAATTTGTGACTCATTGCATTATTTCAATATGACTCTTTGTAGTATGTAATTTTTTTGGATGCCTTAGAATTAGTTCAGGTTGTTTTTATAGATAAAATTATTAAAGTAATCTCATTTTTAAAAATATTGATTATTTTATTGGACCAATTGCAGTGGCTTTCCAGCTTTCGTACTCTGTGTACAAAGTGAAGAAGACATTTATAAAATTAGTATCTATTCAAATGGAAATTAAATATTAAAACTTAATGCAATAAAATCTATCCAATAATGTTTTGGGATTTTACCCAATGGTGGGATTCAGCAGGTTTGTCCCAGTTCGGCAGAACCGGTTGTTAAAATGGTGCTTGTAAACAACCAGTTGTTAATTTGAATCCCACCACTGATTGTACCTAATAAGAAGTTTAAAACTAACAGTCACAGAAATGAACTGGAGAAATGTTACCATGTAGAGAGATTCTTCCCCTGCCTCCCTCATTGTTTCAGGAATTTGATTGTCCCTGATAAATATCTATTTGAAAACTTCCACCATTCTGTATGGAAAACACTGTTGAGAAGTAGCTAGTTCTTCTAGATGTTTTATACAACTAACTTGCTGCCTCTGTAGATGGCCTCATACATTTTTATTCATTAATAGAAGTCTAGTCCTTTCTATTTCAAGATTTAACTGCACATAACTGAAATGGTCTTACCCATTTTACATCTATTCTAGTTGACTATTACAAATCAAATTGAAACTATGAGAAATGTCAGTGCCAATAAAAAGTATATGCATCTGCACAACTATGAACAAAAATTAGCATCTTTCAATATTTTTTATTCCTTCTGACTATTAATAATGAATGTTAATGAGGCTGACATTTGCATTTTACAAAGAAATTCCTTTCTGAAAAACTTACTGGATAATTAACATCACAGCTCTGCTTCAAGTTAGGGGTTTCCTCCATCAAAAAATATTTTTTGGGTAGGGGAGCATGAAAACTTTCAATGATACATATGTGTGTATTTTTTAAGATGACATTGTGGCATGGTAGGAAAGGACAGTCTGGTAAAAAGTCCTGAAACCTTCTGAAAGTTGATGGAGCAGAAACATGGCAACACATTTTCTTTGGTCATGGTGATGTAACAAGGCAGTCTTGTTCATAAGAACATAAGAAAGAGCTTGCTGGATCAGACCAGAGTCCAACTAGTTCAGTACTCTGCTACTCATAGTGGCCCTCCAGATGCCTTTGGGAGCTCACATGCAAGATGTGAAAACAATGGCCTTCTGCTGCTGCTGCTCCTGAGCACCTGGTCTGCTAAGGCATTTGCAATCTCAGATCAAGGAGGATCAAGATTGGTAGCCATAGATCGACTTCTCCTCCATAAATCTGTCCAAGCCCCTTTTAAAGCTATCCAGGTTAGTGGCCTGTGGCAGCGTATTCCAAGCACCAATCACGTGTTGCGTGAAGAAGTGTTTCCTTTTATTAGTCCTAATTCTTCCCCCCAGCATTTTCAATGTATGCCTCCTGGTTCTAGTATTGTGAGAAAGAGAGAAAATTCCTCTCTGTTGACACTCTCTATCCCATGCATAATTTTATTGACCTCAGTCATATCCCCCCTCAGATGTCTCCTCTCCAAACTAAAGAGTCCAAAATGCTGCAGCCTTTCCTCATAGGGAAGGTGCTTCAGTCCCTCAATCATCCTCTTGCCCTTCAATATCCACTTTGAGATGTGGGGGACCAGACGCCTGAACACAGCTCCACTCCGCAAAAAAGTGCAATTAGCACCCACTGCTTGCTGGAGATAAGGGCAGCTGGGACAATCTTTGGTGCAGATTTTATTATCAACTCCTCTTCCTAATTATCCCCAGCATAGAGTTTCGCAGCACTTTCACAGCTGCCCATGCATTGAGTTGACCATTCCCTTGGAACTATCCAACTAAGACGCTCAAACTTTCTCTCCTGGTCTGTGACCTGATAGCGCTACTTGACCCTTGTAGCTGTATGTATGTGGATAAGTTTTGATTTTTTGCCCCTATGCATCACTCTTGCTGTTTCTATTGCTACATTGGACTGCATTCTTACCATTTTCTGTAGCCCACCCACCTAATTTGTCAAGGTCCAATTTGGAGCTCCTTCGCAATCCTTTGCAGTTCCTACCTCACCTGCACCTACATAATTTGGTGCTATGTTTCCCCAGAGATATAAGTCAAGTGTCTTATATTAATTCTTTTGCTCCCAAAGATGCTTTTGCAAGGTCCTTATTTTCAGGGGATAGTTCCTTATTTTTCCTGTGTTCTGTTCTATCAGGCATAGCTTCCAAAACAAAAACTTTGCCTCTATGTCTTTTAAATACTTTTAGGGATGCAGCTTTATAATGTTTCTAATTTTAAAGCAAAACCTTCTTACTATGTCTTATTTTTCGGGGATGTCTTATATTAGGGGAAACAGGGTATGCATCTCTACCCAACCTAGCCACCACACTGCCCCAATTCCTCTCTACTTCCAAGTCATTTATGAATAGGTTAAAGAGCACTGGTCCCAAAAAGGATCTTTGGGGGACACCACTCCTTACATCTCTCCATTGTCAGAACTTTCCCATTTACACCCACACTTTGTTTCCTGTTTCTCAGCCAGTTTTTTTGTAATTCATAGGAGGACTTTACCCCTCTTATTCATTGATTGCTGGAGTTTTTTCTCGAGTAGTCTCTGGTGAGAAAGTTCTTGTCAAAAGCCTTTTGGAAATCCAAGTAGACATGTCCACTGGTTCCCCCTTATCCACATGCCTGTTTACACCTGTAAAGAACTTTAGTAAATTTGTAAGGCAGGACTTGCCTCTGCAAAAATTATGCTGACTCTTCCTCAGCAGGTCTTGCTTTTCTACATGTTTTATAATTTTATCTTTAATGATAGATTCTTTAATTCTTTATCTTTAATGATAGATAATTTACCAGGAACAGATGTCATACCAACTGGCCTGTAATTTCCTGGGTCCCCTCTAGATCCTTGGAGCAAAAGTTCCCCTTTCCCCAAAACATTCACTCAACTTATTCAAAAA
Source organism: Sphaerodactylus townsendi (assembly GCF_021028975.2). Classification (NCBI taxonomy): domain Eukaryota; kingdom Metazoa; phylum Chordata; class Lepidosauria; order Squamata; family Sphaerodactylidae; genus Sphaerodactylus; species Sphaerodactylus townsendi. The sequence continues at coordinate 32,670,812 of NC_059429.1, read as the reverse complement.
TATTTAGCATACCTCCCACATTTGAGGGCATAGCACATGTGGGAACAGATGAGAAATATATTGCCAAAGAAATCTTATGTGCCAAAAATATCTTATGCTACAAACTTTAAAAATATGCTGTAGAATAATGTACCATATATACTTGTGTATAAGTCGACCCGCATATAAGTCGAGGCACCTAATTTTACCACATAAAACTGGGAAAACTTATTGACTTGCGTATAAGCCAAGGGTGGAAAATGCAGCAGCTACTGGTAAATTTCAAAAATAAAAAAGATACCAATAAAATTATATTAATTGAGGCATCAGTAGGTTAAATGTTTTTGAATATTTATTTCAAAGAAAAACAGTAAACTAGCTCTGTAAGTGGAAAAGAGGGTCAACAAGAACAATATGGTATCAACAATAAATTTAAAAGTACAAATACCTTAGCATTTTTGCAAGGAAGGGTTTTAAACAATGAATCTTAGAATAAAAACTGGAATGTATATGCCTGTTCACTGCGACTCAAAACTCCCCTGCTTTTTAAAATAATAGTTCATTATTTTTAGTGTACATATTTTTAAAATTGCACATGGCAGGTGTCATTTTAGAAGGGACATTACACAACCTGTCAGGGGAGGAATGTTTATGTTAGTAGTACCAACATTTCAGAATATCTTTAGGAGACCCTCCTGATGATACCACCCAGGTTTAGCGAAGTTTGGTTCGAGGGGTCCAAAGTTATGGACCCTCAAAATGTAGCCCCATCTACAATTAGCTCCCATTGGAAACAATGGGGCACCCCCTTTGGGGGTCCGTACCTTTGGCCCCCCTGAACCAAACTTTACCAAACTTGGCTGGTATCATCAGGAGTGTATCCTGATGATACCCTGAAATTTTGGTGTTGCTAGCCTAAAAACTGCACCCCCTGGTGGCCAACAAAGTAAAAACCCTAAAATATTTTTTAAAATACACCTGACTCATGTATAAGTTGAGGGGGGCTTTTTCAGCACAAAAATGTGTTGAAAAACTTGACTTATACATGAGTATATATGGTAGTTGAATTTGTGCTCGACAGAGGAAGCAGCTGTTGGGGTATGGAATACTCATCATGCAATGCTAGCTCCAGACAATGCCAATGTTAAGTATTTCTCAGGGCCCCCAATTCAGCAAATAGCCTCCACACCAACATTACTGTCATTGTCACTTTGTATATAGTACCGAAGAAGGTGAGAGATGTTATAAGAAAATATTAATCTGCACTCCCTTCTTCTTTTCCAAGTGAAGGGTGGTGATTGACAATGCCTTGCTTGGAAGCCTTTCCTCCAACACCTCACTCTTCTCTGGGCTTCAGAAAAAAAATAGTTGTGGTCAATCCTAAATTTCAGATTTGATCAAAGTTGCCAAGTTCACATTGATTGTGAATTGAATGTGAAAGAGGAAAAAAATAAAGGCAACCAAGAATGTGCTGTCAGGACTTTTATAGCACCAAGAGTTTTTTTAATGATTTTTTAATGCTCCATTGACAGGCATATGAAAATGAGTGCAAAATGCACCTTCTTTACAACACAGAAGACAACATCAGCACAGAGCAAATTTCAGTAGAATTATTTTTGCATATCTTAAGTGTGTTTCGTACGTTCAGTTTCTAATGTGTTGTAAATCAAAGTTTAAAAGAAGTTTCTATTTTTAACCCAGGCTTGAAATAGTAGTAGGAAATGCTAGAAAAAGTTTAATCCTAATGATCAAGTGAGTTTCTAAAGCAACTTGAATCTTGTTTGTCTAGCCAAGGAATGCCACAAATTGTCTGCATTCAGCAGAGCATACATTCTGAACTTAACAAAATCACTGTTTCTGGGGTAACATATTGCACACCTTGAGACGCACGGAATCCCATTGGGTGGTGAACGCAACTTAACTTTTCCAGCAATAAAAGATGATAATGCTTTGAAAAACAAATCAGGCTATGAGCAGTGAACTTTTGACCGAAGATATTGATTTCCCAACATGCTTCCAGAATATTTAATTATGACTTTATGGCCTATTACAGGTAGAGCTCCTCATTCAAAAATGTTCCATGGATTCCTTCAATGATAGCCAATTATAATTATTAATCTGTGCAAGGAACTCTGGCTTTTTGAAATATGCAGTATATTTTTGCTACTATTTTGTAGTAGCCTTTGCTGGGTTCTGACAGTCCCTTAAAGGAAGTGAAATATTTTTATTTGGCTGGGACTTGTTCAACTCTTTTTGCATACCTTCCTTTAGCAAAGGTGATGGTTCTGCCTGAGATCTGCCAGCATCACTAAAATAAGGAGAAGCCTGTGCATGGTCCCATCCCTGCTGGCAGTGGTACTATTGTCCTGTAACCCTAAAAGTCCTCTAACTGTGTTAATGTTTTTACTATGCTCATATCTATGGCATGCTGTATTATTAGATAGGTACAAAGCAATTTTATTTAAGGAAAATACTTCTGAGTTCTTATTTCCACTTTTGGGAAGGGATATGGTATGCAAACACCAAACACCATGGCCTTTCCCCCCTCAAAAAACAGCACCTTTGAAACAAAGGAAAGAGAACCAAAAATATAGCAAGACAAGGGTGCTTAACCCTTTCCCATCTAGTTCTTGGTGACAAGTTCCAGAAACATGCAGGAAGGAAAGCATCCGGATGGGATTTGGAGTAAAGAAGCAGCATAAATGCTTAAGATTCCCTTCCATCTACTGCATCTCAGCTTGAAATCTGCTTCCCAAAGCTGTTTCTGATTGAAATGGAAAGAAGGCCAGATGGTGTTTGTTACACCCATTTCCATGTAATGTGTGGTGTGGTCCTGAGTAGCTTCACATTTAAAATTAGGAGCAGGGCTCATTTTGTGAGAAGATGGAAGATGGCCAGACAGACCTATGCCTAGTTTAATTTTCACAAAATTAATCACTCGGCCCTCCCTTGAGATCACAGTCCAAAATATTTTTTCAAACTTCCAGAGTTCAGATATATATAAATGAATGTGCCATCAATTTGCAACTGACTTTTGGTTTTCAAGGCAAGTGAGAAGCAGAGGTGATTTGCCATTGCCATCCTCTGATGAGTCTTCCATGGTGGTCTCCCATCCAAGTACTGACCATGCTTAGCTTCCAAGATCTGTCAAGATCTGACTATACCATACCATCCATATCTCTCCAAATTCATAATTCCATAAATCTCTTATTTTTGGCATTATTGGTATGTGAGTCATTGTCTAAATTATAGGGGTTTTAAGGTTTCTTTAGCCAGATGTAAAGGTTTAGATCACAGCAAAATTGCATCAAGATTTCTTGTACAGACGTACTTCCTCAAGCCCCATTTTCACTTTCTTGTCTGTCCCCGTCCTCCCCCAGCCCCCGGCAAGAAAGACCACTTGTAGCACAAATTTAATTTTGGTTCACTGCCAGAACAAGAAGATTTTCCAATGAGCACAGCTTTGTCCCGGACCTCTTCCCTCTGCCAACAGCCAGCCTGCCTAGCTCCACCCTTCTCACTCTTTGCACTGCTGCCCATGACTTCCTCCTTGCCCCATTCCATGTTGCCAGTTCCTTCCTGTTTCTCTAACGCTCATTTTGATATATCAATGTATCGATATAGCAGATTTGGCTTTTGCAAGGAACAGCTCAAGCAAGGTCTGTTTCTGGCACCCCCCTCTTCTAGTGCCAGCCCACCCACCCCTACTCCAATGATTGGGAGGCCTTTTAAAAAACTTTTTTTTCAGACAAGCATTTTTTTAAAACAAGCCTTTCTCCTGTGGCAGCAGTACAGAGAGGATATGAGAGGGGGGGCAAGGGAAGGCGGGGGGTATCAGTTCTATAGTATTGGGAGAACTGGGTGCTGTGTGGTTTCCGGGCTGTATGGCCGTGTTCTAGCAGCATTCTCTCCTGACGTTTCGCCTGCATCTGTGGCTGGCATCTTCAGAGGATCATTGGGAGAACTACTGAGTGTTATGAAACCTGTGCCTTCAAGAGGTGTGGAGTTAAGAGAACCAGGAAACAGAGACCTGTTGAGACTAGCTGCAGAGATGACTGGGCTGCTTCCTTGCTTGTAAACAGAGAAACGCAAGGAGACCACACTTCAGCCCCACCGCACAGCTAAAATGCCCTAAGTACCAGTAAGTGTTCCATGAGTGATGGGCCATATTGAACTATTCACTACTCCCAATTTTACAATTACCAGTGATGTATGAGAATATTCCTTGTCTTGTGTATGACAGGCATCTTCCTCCTGCTTCATTCTCCCTGATCTGTTTACTTCATTGTTTCTCCAAATCTTCATTCAACCTCCTGTCCTTGATCCCTAAAGGGGTGTTGCTAATTATACAGTAACATTCAATTAGAAGTAATATTGCCATGTCCAATTAGGCATGATAGTTTACCAGCTATTATTTGCATTTTAAAACACCCGTACAAACGGGAACATGATACTAGCTTACTATTGTCAGTGAACATGCTTTCTGATCAATAGCCACTTGAAATGTAATTTAGACCATGGCTCAATTTTTCATGCAGTCGTTTCAGTCTTTCATATTTTTGGACTATTAAACAATATTATCTTAAAATAAGATGGTGAGATAGGATTCTAGTTGTAAAAGAAACTTTCTGTAGATGGCAGCAGCACTAAAGAATGGTATTTTCTTCATTTTAGCTCTATTTGCTTAAAAGTTGGACTAGTATGTTGCTAACAGTGAAGTCAGTGTTTATCATTCCAGAGTTTACTGCTGTTCCAGTTGCCCCCATCAAGGTCAGAGGAAAAGCAAACAAACCAAAAAGAAAGGGTGGTGAGGCTTCCAATGGTCAAGCAGGTCTTTTCTCTCTGCTGATCATCTTCTTCTCAGGCTAAGAGCTGAAGGATGAATGTCCTTTGACTCATGCCTAAGGATTAGTGCCTGTGGGTATGCGCAGGCTCTATATGTTTCTGCGCAGAGAGGAGGACAAATTCAGTGAAATTTTATCCAACTGTCACTAACTAGCAGGATCATTTCCAGTTTCTCTCTTGCCAGGAAGAACATATAGTTTAACACAAATATAGTTTAAATTGAACGTCTGCTTTCACAAGCCTGCATAATGCAAATATACTTCAAAGCTATTGATTCCATAGACCAATTAATATATAACTGCTGTTATTAACGATAATTGTGTCTGATTCTAATTTTCCTGAAATGTGGGAAGCCCAGAAGCTCTGCCACAGTGTTTCCTTTGAGAAAGAGAGAAAGAGAGAGTCTTTATTACAATAGCATCAGATTCCTAAAAGACCAAGTGTGCCCAGGACACTTTAAAACAAATCAAGCAAAACATTATGGGATTTGCCCCTTTTGTAGCAGATCTGGGGTGGACAACAGAAGGGGCAGATGACCCAGGTGCCACTATTAGGCATCACATGGGAGCGCCATTGAGCCTGTTCCCCCACCCTACCGTTGCCAGCAAACCCCTTTTGGCATGGTACCTTTAAAATTCGGAGAGTCACTGGGTCGCACTGGGGCAGGGGGGTGGTGGTTTCCCCGCCCCCTCTGATCTGCAGGAGAGGCGGCAAGTGAGCAAGGCAAGTTCAAGTACTAGACAAAAAAAAGTAGGCATTTTCTCTGCAACAGACTCAAAGCTGTTTTCATCATGTATCAAAAACCAGCACCTAAAACTATCAATTAAATCAGCAAAAATAAAATTAACACAATAGGCCAATAGCTGCTGGCAATCACATATCTCCAATTAACCCAGTCATCCAAATCAGTCCTAAGGAGAGTTATACCTTTCTAAATCCATTGACTCTGCTTAGGATTGCACTGCAAATATGGCACCTGTTTTGCATGAACAAGATAACAAGTTCAGTCCTTTCCTATGTCCAGAACTAGGAAAGAAACCTCAGTGAACAATTATAGACAAGAATAGGTAGTATAGGGGAGATGGAGTAGCAGTATAATCCAGCACAAGGAACTTCACACGTTCATGTGACTAAGAAGTTAAGCTAAAGATTGTGGAAAGTGGATTTGGAATTCCAGCATCCACATTTGAAAGAATATATGTAAAAACCGTCCTGTTGATTTCAAACTCCTGTGTATATGTGCCAAGGTGGACATATTCTTCCAAATAGCTGTCATATCAGAGTTTCTTCCCTTCTTGTTCTGTTTACAGTGTAATGCTGTTAAAGAAATTACCTTGAAAGCTGGATTATTGAAACAAAATCCAACAAACTGCATTGTATATTAAAATATGGCAAGCAGCTTTTACATTTTTTTGAATGGCAGAAAAAATGTTGAATCTCATAGTGATGCATTCTTCAAATGTTAAACCTTCCTGTTAATACATCCGTAATATCATTTTACCCTTTTTCCCACCCTCCCCCTCAATCTTTTTTCTTATTTTCTTTAAGCGCGCAGCAGCAAGTTCATACTTTCCACTCTCCTTTTCCAATATTCTGCTTTGATTCCAACTTCACTTAACCATTCTGTAAATTCAGTCCAAATCCTCACCATGTCCATTTGTTTTTCTTGCCATGTTTGGTTTCTTGACATTATTCCAAAAATTTCTAGTTGAATTTGTTCCCATACGTATTCCAACCACTTCTGAGACCATATTCTTTTATCTTTCCATCCCAACGCTATGAAACCGTGGGCTGCTGTTATCATAACTTGAACAGAATTGAACAGAATCCTGAACAGAGAGTGACTGTTTATTTTCATTTTGTTAGGCAATGAGAGTTCAGCTTCCTAAAGCATACATTTTGTTGATTTGTTAAAAGAATTACAATTCAAAAGCTGATATGTTCATACAAAAATCAAACTTAAACTGCTTATAGATCTATTTCTTCAGGAGCTTAGGTGGGCCAAACTGAAAGGGCAAAACAAGGAAATCCAACAGAAGATAGTAGTACAATTCTTCTCCCACCCAGGACAGTTATAAAAGTCTGGTTGAAAGGGTTAATGGATCAACTTTTATTTCATTTGCCAGGCACTTGTTACTCACAAACTTTACATAATGGCTCATTCCGCACATGCAGAATAATGCACTTTCAAATTGCTTTCAGTGTTCTTTGAAGCTGTGCAGAATGGCAAAATCCACTTGCAAACAGTTGTGAAAGTGGTTTGAAAACGCATTATTTTGCGTGTGCAGAAGGGGCTAATGTAATCTTCCTTCCACTTCTTTTTCCTTCTTTTATACACAGGCTTGCAGCAAGGAGAAGGTGAATCATTAGTGAGGGTTTCCCCTAATATCAACCAATACTGCCAAAATTAAGCTGGGGCTAGAGGCGCTTCATCCATTGAATCCGTTTTAGTACATGACACAGCAACTCTGCTGAATCTAAGCAAGTGTCTGGATCTGGCCAGTACCTGGACAGGACACTTCCTGGAAATCCTGAGTAAAGTACTCTGAGTTCCATAATTGAAATGTAAATTATATAAAGAAGATTAAAATTGTGTGTGTGTGTGCTGTCAAAGCAGCTGATTTATGGAAACCCCATATTAATACATCCTAAACTGTGTGTGCAGATAAAGGTTAATGGTGGTAAAGTGTGATGGAGTGCACAACTGGAACATTTAAGCACCAAATTGCAAGCCTATTTGGTGCCAAATAGGACCAGAATTTCAAAAACAGTATGCCATTATGGATGATCAGCAGCTCTACAGGTGGGTCATCTTCTAGACTGAAAATAAGCAAAATACTCCATTCAAGTTATTTTTTTTTGTACTGTTGAGGGATTTCACAGCCAGAATCAACTGGCTGTTGTGGGTTTTCTGGACCGTGTGGCCGAGGGCTGGTAGTTTTTTCTCCTAAGGTATCACCTGTATGTATGGCTGACACTTTCAGAGGCATGTCATGATGAGTTGTGTTTCCATGAGATGCCTCTGAATATGCCAGCCATAGATGTGGGTGAAACATTAAGAGCAAAAATTACCAAACCATGACCACACAGCCCAGTAAACCCACAAAAATATTTTTTTGTTTCTCCTTTCTTATAAGGACAGAGCCCTTGTGTAGAGTTTCTTTATTCTACCTGTAGTTGTAAAGTGTGCTCTCTCTCTCTCTCTCTCTCTCTCTCTCTCTCTCTCTCTCTCTCTCTGTGTGTGTAAAAGAATGTTATATAAAATTATGTCACAGACAAAAACAATTTAGAAATCACGAAGCTAAACTGATCCCCAAATTCTCACTCCTCAAACATTCTATAATTCTCATTGGTGAGTTCAGCTGTTCATTTTCCTATGCTCTGTTTCCCTTTTGCTGAGGACCATTTCATATGTCACAGAAGGACATATGGACTTGTATTGATCTGTTTTAAGATGTGTTTTAACTATAGTGTACAAGGACAAGGGGTACATTGTTTTCTTGCCCTTGGGTAGCATAGATGAGCCAGTATTTGCCCTATGTAGAAACTTACTTGTAAAAAATAGTCCACTTGGGCCATTTCAGGTAGGGAAAATGGTGTGAGGAAGGCTGAAGCCCCCCCCTCCCCCCCCCCCCAGCATGGAACATCAGGTACCAGTTTAACCCAAATTATTTGTGACAACCGCAGAGTGATGCCAGGCCGCCACCTAGCATCCCTGAGTGGATCTGTGGAGCAAAAACAGGTGTGCCAATGGTAGGCTGGTGCTAAATGTCACTCCCACTGAAAAACCAGAAGTGATGTCATGCCCTTGAGAATGACACTCTAGGATTTGCCAGAACTCCATAATTAAACTATAACATTTTTGACAAACTCTAGAGTGTCACCTCCCAAACCATGGCTGGTTTTTCCAGAAATGATGCCCCACACTACTGCAGTGTCAGCACACTTGCCTTTTCTTCCGTATTTTTCTCCTGCCAGCCTTTCAGTTGTCAATATATGAGGGAAGGATGCCCAGGGAGGAGACTTGGCATCTTTGTTGTAATGTGTGAATCAGCTCAGCTGTTCTCAACACTCCATTTCTTCTAGAAAACTTTCACTCTTCACCAGGCTATTTTTCAAGTTTTTTTTCCCTTTTGGTTAATTTACAATGTCATTTTGAGTCTCCCAAAAATATAGAAATTCCTCCCTTGTTTGTGGATGGTGCTGTTGGGCAGTTTCATTGTCCATATAAGGACCAGCCAGTTTACTATTAGGTGCAGTCATCATAAAATGACAGATGTGCACGTACAGCCTTACTACCTGGAAGATAGGTTGCTTTTCCATAACACCTTCTGCCAAAATCTGACAGAGAGGAGGACAGTAGTAACGCTGACAGTTTTTATGAACAGCTTCTTAAGAATTGTCTCTTTTACTCTTCTCTTTGTTTTTGTTTCTTGGACCATGTTGTCAAGAGAGTATCCATCTTAGAGGAATTTTCTGACCTTAGCTCATTCTTTGCCTCTGCAGTTGCAGAGTGCACCTCCCTCCTGCCATAGTTGATTATCTCAAGGAGGAGTTGGCAGGAAATCTTAATTAGATCATGCATTCAGCTGAGAGTTTCTGTTGCTCAATCATCTCCTAGAAGATTCCATGAGGACTGCCCTATGATTGGTTGTGAGGGGTCACCAGGTTATGGTCAGCATTTTCTATAAGAATGCTATTGTAAGAACAATCAAGCCCTCTTTTCTTTCCCCTCTTTTTGCTGCCAGTAATGAACTTATACTAAGGTCTAGAAACTTCAGCTCTCAAGAACAATTTTGCTACCATAGTACTTCAGCAAGTAATTAGTAAATTAACTTTGTTATTTTCTTAGCCCCCTGCCATGCTGAACTGTGATTTCCTTTTTTATATAAACTTCTTTCTAAATTTCTTTAATAAAACTGTACTTTGCTTATAATTTGGTGTTAGTTTACTGACCAAACCCAGAAGCACTTGGTTATGTTCCTGTACAATGGCTGGCCAGCTGCTGCATGTATCTAGAAACATTAAATGTGATGGTCCTTTAAAAAAATCCAAAAAGTATAATCTCTTTCAAACTGCACAGTGGCCATTTTCAAAAGGGAAAAAAAAAACATTAAACCACTACCCTTTTATTCCCGTTGCTTCAATTAACTGCTAGCTAGATAGCGGTAGGCAAAGCACTTTTCCTATGGCTAAAGGAGGATTCAAATTTCATATTTAAAAATCTCTTTTAATGAAGCAAGCAGAGCAATAAGAGGATTATCTCCTTCAGATCTAATACATAAGGCTGGAGGGCACTTGATTTATTTCCCCCAAAGCCTTCAACCTTCAGTGCTTGGATACATTATTTTGAATTATTCACATACATACATATACATATTACATACATACATACATACATATTACACATACATACATACACATATTATTACATACATACATACACATATACACACACACATACATACATACATACATTATTTTCTATGCAAGTAGTACTTTCAGCCCAAGAACAGATTTTGTACACATTTAATGAATTTAAAATCTCTCTCTCTCTCTCTCTCTCTCTCTCTCTCTCTCTCTGTGTGTGTGTGTGTGTGTGTGTGTGTCTTGTGTGTGTGTGTGTGTCTTTCAGATCCTTACTCTAATTTCAAAAATTGCTATGGCATCCAAAGAGCCAAAAATTGTGTTTGCCTTTGCACTTCCTAGTCTAACAGTTTCAAAGGTTGAATATTTGTGTTTTGCTCAGGCATTGGGAGAATGCTAATCTCTTTCAGTTAATAATAATAATAATAATAATTATTATTATTATTATTATTATTATTATTATTATTATTATTATTATTATTATTATTATTATTATTATTATTATACACATAACAACACAGCACAAGTGTCTGGAATTCATCTCTGAATATCGAGTCCTTCCCAAGGACCTAGGATATTAGAGGTATTTGCAAATGAGAAGATATTGTGTGCAGTTCCTAGAAGTGCTGCTTTCTGCAGCATGTGGACTGATGTTCTGTCCAAGTTTAGGCTTTCCAGATGTTTTTCAAGATTTCTTGGGATTCCTCCTAGAGCACCGACTACTAGTGGGATTACTGTTGTTCTTTTCTGCCACAATCGTTCAACTTCAATTTGTAGGTCCTTGTATTTTCTCTATCACTGTTATGTCTGGGGTGTTGTGTGCCAGGTGTCTGTCTGTTTGTATTCTAAAGTCCCAGAGTATTTTTGCTTCTTCATTTTCTGTGGTCTTCTCTGGCTTGTTGTTATTATTATTATTATTATTATTATTATTATTATTATTATTATTATTATTATTATTATTATTATTATTATAAATAAGATCACAAACTGGTGAAAGAGGAAGCTCAAGACATTTATGCTTCCTTTCTTGTATCTTGCTGTTCATCAGAGATTGCAGTGAAATAAAGCTGACATTGCCATGGACAGAACAAGATAAAAAACAGTATCCTGTCAAAGGTTCACCTCATTGAACCAAATCCATCCCTTTTACAAAACTGGATAATCTAAACTTTCAGGAGTTCAACAGGAGGGGGGTAGATCAAGTGTGGAGGGAGAGCAAAAGAGATTTTCACATCAATTTGCAGGAGTGGACATCATGAGGCAAGCAAATGACCTGTCAGGGGGACAGTATCTATGTGATGGAGATGCATTCCTAAATCAATGTAACAAACAATGTAACAAACCAATGCTGCTAATGTAACCCTCGCCTTTTGGGGCATTCTTTCAATGCTTACTTTATGGCTTCACACGCCTTGTAGATAACTAGGGTTCCCCTTGCCCTCTGGTGCCATGAGAGAAAGAATTGCATCTGTTATCTCATGGGGCAGGAAGCCAGGTGGCTCTCTCTTACTATTTGCTGCCGACCTTGGGATGCCTCAGCTCCAGGGACTGTTTTTCTGCTTTCACGACTTCTTGGGAAAACCAGAGCAGGGATTTACGATGGGGAATAAAGGGGATACCAAAGGTCATGTTTGTCAGAACTGGCATTTCCAAGCTTGGGTGCTCCATTACCTCAACAATAAACACTACTGATCAATACCTTGGAGTCTGTTGGCTTGCGGCTCTGAGACCTAACATGAGCGGGAATGGGCATTCCACAGTTCGCATTGACTCTGGTATAATAACAAATTGCTAAGACTTACTCAGAGTGAGAAGTTACTTGGAAAAGCCAGGCCAGAGTCAGTATCTTTATAGGGTAGCTGGAACCCAACTGGCCATTTGTGCTCCCTGATCTCTGATCTTTTGCCACTATCAGACCTTCTACAATGATTTATCTGGGAACCAAAATTGGTGGCCCAGGGAAAAAGGCTAGCCTTTCTCACCCTACTGTCTTCTGTCTTTTGACAACCCCTAACCAATCTGCAGCCAGATTGCCTTTCTCCTAACTGATTGAAAAAGAAAAAAAGGAGCTGTCTATTCCTATTCTATTTCATTCCATACCTGGTCCATCAAATGTGACTTGCAATCTGAAGCTGACAGCCAGTTGTAATAACTCAATGATATTACATGCACAGCTTCATTTTATTGTTAAGATCTAGCATCTAGGGTAGAGCATACTTGTGAGTGGAAGTTTTGCTCTTCTTGTTTGGTTGCTGAACTAGATGAAAAATGACAATCCACAAAACTGAAAACTTAAGATTTTACAAGAAAACTGCTGCTTTGTTAATGGCCAGAGCAATTATTATTCATCTTTCTTTCTTAAGGTATCTAGAGAGATCAGAGATGCTGATGCCTGAGGCAGCAAAGGATAACACAACTCAGTGCCGGCCATTCTGCAACAATATTTCTATAGAAATAATCCACCTTAGCTTCAGTGGGATTGTTTGTCATTAAATATACATGCAAGACTAAGCCTTCTCCTTGATTAGACAAGGCAATTTAACATTGCATTTTACATTGTGGAGACACGAGCATCAGCATCTTATAAGGCCCCGGAGTGAGATCAAACAACAGATGTAACAAAATTAAGGGCCTTGACCAGGTATTTGAGCCTTACCCCCCTTCTACAGAGCTTTAATTTGCTCTTTGAAAAAAAACTGCCTCCCAAAGTCTTTTTTTTTAAAGCTCCATGAAATATTCCCTCTTTCCCTCATTGTACTTGTTGGATCAGCAAGGATTACAAACATATACTGCCACCATAGCATTTGCAACCATTTGCTTTAGGCTATTGATCAGATTTCTGAGTCTTAAGCATTTTTACTGAATGTTTAGCAAGGACATGATTTTTAATGAAGAATTCTGGGGAAGAAGCATAACATCAGAACTGTATTTATCATTATAACCATCAGCAAATGAACCTGTTAGTTATTGCTGGAAGTTAGAATGAAACCCAGATGAGTAATAAAGTATAGGTATACCTCAAAGGTAAAGTATATATCAAATTTGAATTTTTCCACATTCACTATAGAAATTCATGCCCACCTTCAGCTTACTGTACTTCCTTCACCACCACATCAGTTATTTATTTAGGAAATATACACTACCTCTTTAAAGATTTGCTTGAGGCAGCTAACAAGGTTAAAATGGAAGTGAGGAGAACAATGTAAGTCATTTTGGGTCTTCAGTGGGAAGAGGAGGAGGAGGAGGAGGAGGAGGAGGAGGAAATCGGAAATCGGAATGTAAATAAAATTAGTGGCAGCCCAATCCAAAGGAGGATAGTGATAGAGTGATAGCCAGGAATGGTTGCTGCCTTCAAAGAGGCAATTGGGGGCGCAGGTAGCACAGGAGAAGAGAAAAACCCTTTCCTCTTGGGAAAGTCTATTGTGCAGAATGACTTTTGGTGGTGAAAGTCTGTGTCACTGGGAGGGGATGTTCCTGGCCTGAAAGTACACTAGAAAAGTATCCCAAAATGCCCCCCCCCATGACTCTGGTGTGGGTAGTTACTGTGGAGGCCCGCCATTGCAGTGGCATAGCTAATGGAGAGCAAGGGGAGCGATTGCTCCCCTTGAGCACATTTTTAACAATGGCACTGTGCTGCTCCCCAACTCTCTTGAATGTGGCAAAGGGAGCGGCAGCCAGTCTTTGACATCTACCCAGCCAACCCAAGCCACCATTGAGCCTGGACCAACAGACCCACCGTCTCCTCCCACCAAGAAGCTGCTACACCAGCCAATCAGAGGTGATACCTCTGCACCTGGCTAGCCAAGAGATGCAGGCAGGAGCGTGAACTGGTACAGGAGAGGGCGTGGATTGGGGGCTTAACCCTTTGTGCTCTGCAGGGACCCGAGCGGCTCTTTCTTTTCATCTCCCCCAGCCCTCCCTTGTCAGAACTTAGCAGCAGAGGAAAGGAGGCTAAGGGGTGGGAGCAAGGGGAGGATGCTGGGGCATGATTTACATTTGTTGTGATTAATGTCAGTTATAGCCCCCCTCCCTCCTCCAAAATAAGGAAGGGGACAAGGAAGATGCTAAATACCCGCCTCGAAGACTGACAGCTTTTCCTTAGCACAGTTTATAGGGATAGCCCCAGGCTCCCCACTCCTCAACATTTTAAATGGAATCTGAAAGTAATTGAAAGATGGGGGAGGACAGAAAAACCTCAATAAAACCAGAAAAGAGAGAGAGACCCCCCTTCTCTGAATCTGGATCATCCACCAACCTAGGCCAGGCTTGCTGTGTCTATCAGTTAATGTCTTGTCCAATTGAAATGCAAATCCATTCCTCTTGGCCCTGGTATAATTTCAGCGGGCCAACTTTGCCTCCATGGCTCTTCCTGACCAGCCTTTCACCTGACTGGGAAATGCACTGCAACTTTGCCAGCCTCTAGAAGCCAATCAGAAACAGCCCTAGCACAGGCTGGTGACTCAAGGAACCCAGTTGAAGCTGACCCACTTTTTGGAGGTGACATGGAATTCAAGGGCTTGCATTGGGCTGAGCTTCCCCCTCCCTCTTTGGAAACCACTAGCATGTTAAAAAGAAAGAAAAATAATCGGTTGAGTAAACCCAAGTGGGGTTTCCTAAGCATGATCCTCCCCCAAATAGTGGGATTTTACAGATCCCAGATTTTTTTTTTAAGTGTGTGAGATATTTTTTTTTTGCAAAAACACACAAACACCTTACTTTGTGCAAGAACATGGCACCTTTTTAATGTACTTGCTTCCCCTAACTTTAGAACCTGGCTGCGCCCCTGTGTCTGTGCCACTTTGTGAGGGGCAGTGTGCACAGACGTTGGTGTAGAGCTCCTGCTGAATGTGGCTTCTGCTCCTACCCTTTAGATCATACTTAATGAGTAAATATAACAGTAAAATCAGAAAAATCACAGAACAATACAATTATCAGTACTGAAACCAACAGTATAATAATCAGAAAAACTACTAGAGATGTCAAAATAAAACAAAAACAAACCCAAAACAATTGGCTTTTTTTAAAAAAAATGTGGAGAATGTAAAATAGCATTCATAAAGCAGCCCTCAGGCGAAAAAATTATAAAAATTCAAACATATTAACCTTTTCAATGAGAATATCTGTATCCAAATATCAGGACTGGGTCATCACAGCATTTTTCAAAAATGATCGTTCAGTTCTAAAATGGTGTCAGCACTCATGGATCAGAGATGTGGACACCAAAACGTCTGGTTTGACCCTAAAAAAGATTGAAGGAGCTGATTCCCTTCTCCAAGCCTGAGTATTGGATCTAAGAGACTCATGTTAAAAACCCAGATGTGTGCCCAGAGCAATCACTATTAGAATCCTCTGCAGGTGTACCAGCATCTAGTACTTGGGCAACACCTCATAAAGTGTGTAGATTCTCAGGAATAAACAGTCTTAAGGTTAAAGTTTAATGTTTATTACAAAAACTAATAACATAGGGAATTAGCAAATCAAATACAAGGGGAAACAATCACACACTTTCATACACCCACACTCTCGGTAACAGTTCTATAAATCCTAACCTGTTGGGCTTGCAAAAATACTCCCCCCCACTGCTTGAAATTGTTCTGCTAGGAACTTTGTTCTGCTGCACTTTTTTGGGTTGACATTAGTACTGTTGGGCATGCAAAAGCAGTCTCCTTTGCTTAAGATTGTTCTGTACTTGCAAAAGCTGTCTTCTTTGGTTAAGATTGTTCTGCTGTGCTTCTGTGGATTGCCCATGGTTCAAGCGAGGGTGGGGGGATCTGCTGGGATTCTCTCATTTGACAGTGATTCTATTGAGCTTACACTGTGCATTGGCTCGGACATCCTGAGCAACTTCCTTGTTGGCATGAGGATTCGAGGGACAGCCTTGCAATGACTGCACTCATTTCTCCAGGGCTGGGAACAGAGGGTAATGATTGGTGAGAAAACCTCTACCCATCGCTCGTCATTATGCATAGTTCCACAAGAGGTGATTCTCTTACCAATATAATTTAACATCTTTATGCAACCCTCACTGGGTTAATCCAGAAGTTTGGACTGGGGTGTCATCAATAGGCTGACACCCAATTATGTCTGTGGATAGAAGGTCAACCAGGAGCTGCCCCAAAAGTTTTGACCAACTGTCTGGAGGCTGTGGTGGGATGGATGAAAGAGAGCTAACTGAAGTTGAATCCAGTGAAGATTGAGGTCTTGGGTACAGATTAACTGAGGTTGAGGGTGGAGTGCCAGCTGCTGACTCTAGATTACATCCAGCTGTAAGATGTGTCAACTGTCAAGAGTCTGGGTGTGCTCCTAGATATCAGCTTAAGTATGGAGGCTTAGGTGGCACACACGTTGTCAGATTGGTGGGGGATACTAGGGTTATTGTGGGCTCCACCATGCTTGCTGTGCCATCTGTTCCTTGTGGGGGATGTTTGTTGTTATTTCCCCCTTTGGGATGGCCGTAGGGAACAGACCAGCAGCACCCCTTTTTATTTGGCAGTTGCCCTCCACCACTGCAGCAGCCCTTAGCATTGGGCTGTCCATTTTGTTACAAAGAGGAAATTATAAGAATAGCTAATGAGGTGAGTCTATCGGAAAGAAAAGGTGATAATCCCATTTAATAGTTGGAAGTTTATCTTTAAAAAGCATGAAAACTGCAATTAATGGGTAAAGCAGAATTATACAGGGAGGGAATGGTAATGTAAAAAATCATGTAAAATGAGCTTGTCATTTTCTCCAGGGAATGATGAGGAACCAGACAAAAATAAGTTAAGTTTGATCTGTTTTGCTGTACTGTTTCATCTGAAAAACACAGACTGAAATCTTGCTGACAGATTCAGGGCACACCTTCCAGCAGTTAACAGTGGTGAGTGACTACTCCACTATGATTCTTCCCATTTTCTTCCATGCAGTTAACGACTTTCATGACCTCTCTGTCTACGCCTTCCGAAAAGGATTCCAGGACACCTAGTGATCCCTAGAAAATATGTGGTTTTCCAGAGACCCCTCTGTTTAACAACACACTGACTCAAACTTTCCTAGGTTTCTTTTTATCACCTCTTAATTTGTTTCCCAGCCTTTAATCCTGCTTTGCCTGTTCCTCCTCTTTCAAACATATTAACCATCACCACATAGTATTGACTGTTGGCTTCGCCAATGCCTCTTTTTCATTTTCATACCTGTTGGCATGAGACTAATAAACAATTAATCTTTTTTGAAAAACACACTGTATGTCATGTAATGATTCCACTTTTAATTCTGTAATAATGTAACTTGGACAGCTTCAAAGAAGATGAGCTATGATTGTGACCAATACTTCTCAATTTCTTGTCTTGAGTGAGACTGTGAGAAATAAGGAAATTAAATTAAGGTTCCTGTGAGCATAAAGTTACCTTTTTCCATCTGCAGAGAAGACTTCTTTTTGTGTCTCTCCACGATTCACTGTTCTGGTCTGCCTTCTTCCAAACAGTGTTAATTCTGTTCATCTCCTCATTGGATCATTTCGTCACTTAGCAGAATTATCTGCCCTCAGCAAAAGTATGTCCAGAACAGTGACTCACAGAGGGGTTAGGCTGTACTGTGGGTGGTTATTTCTTACTCATACACATTCTAAAATTAAACATTTTGAAGCATAATAATGAAATGTGCAACCAATCAAATATTTGGGAAATACTGACCTATGGGCTTTACCTACTCCTCTGTTCCATACTTTATTGAATGTTTTCTAAGCCCAATAATATCCCAATATAATCACAGATTTAAGAGCAACATATTCCTAAAGGCTGTATTCATAAGAAAGATCACTTTAAAAGCTTCTTACTAAAATTCCACGTGGCTTCGTTTTTCCCCTGCAAAAAATTTAAAAACATGGGAATGTGCAGCATTCATTAGGTTACACTGAACCATAAAATCTGTCTCATAAAAACATATATGCAAGGAAGAGCTACTCCACATATTATTATTACATATGGAATGGTAATCTAAAACTAATTACCATTAATTTTTTATGAGTCATTTTACTGTTCAGTGTTGTATAGCAGAGGAGGGATGAGAAAGGAAAAAGGCTGTCTCGGTGCTTTGCGTGCAGAAAGTTCTAGATTCAATCGCTAGCATCTCTTGTAAAACATAGTAAGTGTCATAAAAGACCTCTGCACAAGAACCTGGAATCAGAAGATAATACCAATCTTGGGAGACTAATAATTTAGTACAATCCATCTGCATGCCATTTGTGGTGCAATTTCTGTTGGCAGTCTGTATGGTCTGGCTGAAAGTCATGGTTCCTTTCACAAAAAAAATGGTTTCTAGAAGGGGGAAAACCTTAAAATGACTCTGTTGTTGCACATGTATAGGTCAAAGTGCAAAGACTTGCACCTATGGAGTTTGTTCCCAGTGGATCTTGTATTTGTCTAGTATGTAAGTAACCATGGATTATCTACTATGGTAATAGTTTTTGCAAAGGTGAATGAGGGCTTTTTTGGATTGTGGGGACAAGAGTCGTTTAAAAGAAGTATGAAGATATAGTTTACATATGATAAAGTGAATTTTGACTCACAGAGACTTATACCCTAACATTTTGTTGGTCTCTAAGGTGCTACTGGACTTATTCTGCTGCTATAGACTAACGGAACTACCCACCTGATACTATCTTAAAAGAAGAAAAACTCAGTAAAAGTTCATTGTTACATTTTTGTTACATATTTTTTCATAAGAGGAATTGGAAGTAAATCACCCACTTGACACTGCTGGGTTGTTGGGCCTGCAGTGTAAAATAATTGTGATCCAATTTTTTGAAGAATATTTGGCAAACATTTGAATATTCATAGAATAACTAGTGAATATTAGACATGAACAAAAGTTTTAAAGAACCAGTTGCTTTCAGTGGGGTGCTGTGGGGTTTCCAGGCTGTAAGGCCTTGTTCCAGTAGCATTTTCTCTAGACATTTCACCTGCATCCATGGCTGGCATCTTCAGAGGATCCTCTGAAGATGCCAGCCACAGATACAGGTGAAACATCCAGAGAAAATGCTACTGGAACAGAGCCATACAGCCCGGAAACTCCACAACACCCCAGTGATTCTGGCTGCGAAAGCCTTTGACAATACAATTGGTTTCAGCTCTAAAAAGAGCCAAATATCTTTCTGACAGCTATAAACATGCATTTATATTGAAATATATGAATCTACATCTACATTTGAATTTGTTCTGTACATAGCAGTAAAATTCCTGCCTACCAAGTTGATGGTAGCAAGCTTTGCGGTGGTCTTTTCCATCAGCCTGCTAATGTGGTAGAGTACCCAACTGTTTCTTTTCATTTCCTTTACAAAGATTTTCAAGGTTGAAGTTGCAGAGAAACTGGGAGGTCAAAACCTTAATCAAGCAGATAAGAAGACTAGTCATAATGAGAAAAAGTCAAAGGCATTAGATATGTTTGATGTAGGGTTGCCAACTCCATGTTGGGAAATTCATGGAGTTTTGGGGGTAGAGCTTCAGGAGAATAGGATGGCATACAGTCCATCCTCCAAGGCAGCCATGTTCTCCAGAGGAACTGATCTCTGTCATCTGCAGATTTTTAAAAATTGGTTTTCATTAAAATAATTTTGAAATACAAATACACACAATACCATTCGTACATTCGTTTCCCTTAACATTTTTCATAATTAAACAATTATTTCTCCCCCTAAAAAAATTATTACACATCTTGTCATAAAAGATAGAAATTAATAGTGTTTACATATTTTATCCATTTTGTAAAATCTTTTAATATAAGCTGTTCTTATTTTGTCAACATTATTGTATGTCAACTATTGTTTCTATTTATTTATCATCTGGAGAACAGTTGTCATTCCATGAGATCTCTAGGTCCCACCTGGAAGTTGACAGTCTAGTTGACCTGCAGAAGAGATGAATAAAGGAAGGTATATTGATAGTTTTCAGAGGAAGAGTTGATTTTATACCCCACTTTTCTCTACCTCTTAACCCTACACCATGATGGGGTTGATCCTTTCATACTATTTTATAGCGTGCTTTTAGTTTAAAAGCTGATATTGTAAGCTGCTCAATGATGTTTTTTTCCTTTTATGGTTTGTCTGGTTTCTTAATTCCAGATTTTGAATGTTGGATTTTAATTAGTAACACTGAATGCTTTATGTTTGTTTTATGATTTGTTCTGCAAGCCACCTTTGCACCTGGAGAGGTGGCATAAACATTTCTAAATAAATAAAATATAGAAATAGGAGAGGACTAAAAAAAAGGCATAGACAAGCAAGCAAGAGGAAAGAGGAAAGAAAAAGCCAGCTGTGCTCCATATGCTTTCTGCACCATTTGTGCTTAGCGTTACAGTTCTGATGGCAGCTGGTGGAGGAAATGCCATAGTTGGCTGCAATATCCTCTCCTTCAGATTTTTATTATCTCTTCTAGGTGTACATAGCAAAAGAACTCCTATGGAAAGGAACCACATTTTTAAACAAAATAAAATTATCACTTACCTATTTGGCTAGGAAACATGAAGAAAGCAGAGTTACACGGGAAATGATCAGGTGTAGCTGATGAGGCTAGGATACCTTCAAGCCCTCATAGCATTGAAGAAAATTCAATCAGGTTCCTGTGTCCACCAAAGAACATGAAAGCAAGATTACCAGCTTTCTGCTGTTCATGCTGAAGTGGTTGCTTTATATCAAATCATATTCCCATAACAGCATGCCCATTTCAGAATGAAATACCCACAATATGTTCTCTCACTCTCCTTTGGGGGGTGGGGGGAGAGAAGAAACTTGCTTCCCAGTTGTGACCTACAGTGTATTTGTCTTTCTTGTCCTTTTTTATGGACCTCTGCCTCTTCCTGCACTGCTAGATAGCCAGCTTTAACCAGGCTGACATCTATTTCCACAAATACATGAGTGGGGATGGCAGTTAGCAGGAGACCAGTTAGATCTCTTGCTTCCTTCTGATGTGGCTGTCAGGAAAAAGATGAAAGTGCCATTCACGGCCCCAAACACCACCACCACCAATAATGAGTGAGCAAACCACTAACAAAAAGATTTTTTGTCTGGGAGAAAGTGCGGAAACTTTCTCAGAAGTGAAGAAGTGAAGAACAATTCTGTTACCATCCTGAAGATGTTCAAAAGTAACAGTAGTATTCAGTACACATCACTGAATTGAATATTTCAAATGCAGAGTTTCCCCAACGTGCTATATGGTGACCAGCCTTCGGAATAAATTATTTGTTTATAAGGTTGAACATGTCACACAGCACTAACATCTTACCAGCAGCTACAAAATGTCTAAGAAATCAGAGAGGACATCATATATAACAGACGTTAACATCTAGGCAAGCAAAGCTCAAAGACAGAGAGACAGGCGAGACATGTCAACAGCAGAGTTTGATTCGATCATGTTTATTCTATTATGGGATAGAAGCAGACCTACATGAGATTCGCAGTAAAAGATCATGCTTTTGCTCTTTATTATTTTTGATACTATTTTCAAGTACTTGGCTTTTTAAATATCAGTTCTTAAATTAGTACAGCTGAGGGAAGTAAGTCACTGATAACCAAATTTTGCTGCTAAAGAGTTAGTCCAAAAAAATTATGGATATGATCAAAATATTTTGACAGGTGATTTCAGAGGACTTCCTGAAAACCAACTGTTCAAAAAGTATCATAACTTTGGAAAATTTGACTTTTGGTTTATAAAAAAGCAAAACTGTTCCTATGTTCATGGTGATAATTTGTGATAATTATTTATAATAATTTGTGATTACCCAACAGTTCAAGAGATTTAGAAATCCTGTGTCGCGCAATCAGCTAGTTCAATATAAAACTACTCTTCATTCTTTAATGAAAGAGAAACAGGTCCAGTATGCGCAGAATCAGTGGGATTGCTTATATCAAGCTGTAATCTCCAATGACTCAAACCGGTGGTTTAGACCTTGACAAACCAGACTTGACTCCAATAAAATGAGGGCGTTTTCTTCTATTCTCCCTGAGGTTTGGATAGATCATTTTGCGAAGCTGTTCCAAAAGGAAGAGACCAGTAACATTTATCATCCATCTCCATCATTAGATGATTCCAAATGGTCTCCTGTAACAACTCAGGAAATCATGGATCTAATAATTTAATTGAAACCCAGTAAAGCCTCTGGCCCAGGTGCCATTTCCCCAGAGGATACTGAAATCGCATATAGAGTGGGTGGGCAGCTTGTGGCCAGTCTATGCTAGTCAATGACAAGACATAGACTTCTAAACCTTGGCAAACATCTGCAGTCATTGTACCTATTTGTAAAAAACGTGACCCATCCGCTCCTGCCAACTTCCGCCCAATTAGTTTGACATCAGTCATTGGGAAAATATATGCTAAGACACTTCTACCCAAACTACAGGCCTGGGCTGATTCATCCAGAACATCATTGGCCCAGAGCAAAATAAGGCTTCACGAGGGGGAAATCCACGTTAGACCATTACTATGCTTCTTACAGCATTTGGTTAATAAATACTCCAAAAGTCCAAGAAGCAAACTTTATGCTACCTTCATTGATTTGAAGGCAGCTTTTGACCACAAGTCTCTAGAGAACGTCTTTGGAATAAATTGGCTATACAAGGAATAGACAATAAACTTCTTTTTCTAATCAGGCAACTTTATACCAACACAAACTGCAGAGTTAGAGATTGCTCCATTGAAGGTCTCATGACTGTTCCTATTTCTACCTTTAAAGGTGTGAAGGCAAGACTGTGTGTTAGCACCAACCCTTTTCAATTTATTTTTGAGTGACCTTCCATCCAATACTTATTGGAAATTAATAGCCATGTTCGAATTAGACTCAAGGCATATTGTAATACTTCTATATGCTGATGATACCATCCTTCTATCTAGCTCAAAAGTTGGACTTAGTCGACTACTTTGAATAGATAATGGGTAAATTACTGTATAGATAACGGACTAGTCATCAATTATCAAAAGACCAAGATTTTGATCTTTGCCAAACAATACAAAAAACATAACCAGGCGATTCACTTAAAGTGCCAGTGGAACAGGATTAGTACCGAAATATCTTGGAATTACATTTTCTTATGCCATCTCCTGGTTTACCCCACAAAAGAAGCTGCTATGGCCAAGCTGCTACCATCAGTTATTCTGCCATTGCACGCTTCTTTTATGGAAAGAGCCACTCCCTTGTCCCAGCAGCACTAAAAATCATTGCAACTCTAAAGGATAGAAGGCGCGGTTACTTTATGGAGTACCTATACAAACCCAAGCAGTTAGCGACTCCTTGAATGCTATTTCAATCCAAATTTTCCATTAAGGAATTATGGGCCTGCTTAGGCTATTGTACCCATTATGCGAAGCCCTCTGTTTAGAACTGGGCCAAAATTAATTTGTGGACACGGCTTGGTTGAGAGCTTTTGAAATTTTGGCTTCGCCTGCATTTCTACGCATGGTGACTTTTCGCTGATTCACCTACTTTTGTCTGATACTCAGGCTAATCCATGGTTCTCTCTGATCCAAAGAAAGATTGAATCACTTGGGTATATTTCTCGACTCGCTTTTCCCGCTATCTAGTTCAGAATCCTACAACTTGTTAAAACAAAAATTGT
This sequence comes from Sphaerodactylus townsendi, assembly GCF_021028975.2. Taxonomy (NCBI): domain Eukaryota; kingdom Metazoa; phylum Chordata; class Lepidosauria; order Squamata; family Sphaerodactylidae; genus Sphaerodactylus; species Sphaerodactylus townsendi. Next base: position 32,647,039 of record NC_059429.1, on the reverse strand, counting down.
TGGAAGCCCAGATGGATTAATTTATTTGGGGCTGCTATGAAAACTTGTTCACCCATACATCTTTCCAATACCCCTATATCAAAACAGGATGAAAGCTCCCTATTTGTATTTTTTTGACTAATCCAATGCAGAGAAGAGCCCTCACACTTGCTCGCTTCAATGTTTTCCCCTCCGCTTTATTGCATTGGTAGGGTTAACAACTTGGAAATGGCCGAAAGGGTATGCTCTTGTGGTGAACAACAAATGGAGACATTGGAACATCCACTGCTTTGCTCCCCTAAATCTCCTCATATCAGAGCAAAATATTCCAAATGTTCTTTTTTCTGGGATTACCCTAGTGAAATGGGAGAATCAGGTAGACTTCCTTTCCTTCTGGACAATTCTGACAATGAAACTTGTGAATTGGTTGCACAATTTTTACTGGAGGTGATGCACAATCAATAATTTATATTTTATCTTAAACCTTTGTATTTGTATACCTTTTATCTCAGGTTTTTTATTGTGTTATGATTATTGTTATGCCAAATAAAGGCTTATTATTATTATAATTTGTGATTACTGTAAGACAAGATGCAGAAATTTAGGGATGGTCCATGTATAGCCTTACAGAAAGAATTCAAAATTGTTTGCTATTGCTGTAAGAAATAGCTGTTGCTGTAAAAAATAACTTAGTTTTTATAGAAACTATGTGTTATTTTTACACCTAGCATTGATATAATATTTATAGATATTTATTTTTGCCATCAAGTCACAGCTTATTTGAGTCAATGTGGTATAGTGGTTAAAAGTGGTGGACTCAAATCTAAGGAAGTGGGTTTGATTCCCCACTCCTCCATGTAAAGCCAGCTGGTGACTTTGGATTAGTCACAGTTCTCTCAGAACTCTGTCGGCCACACCTACCTCACAAGGTGTTTGTTGTGGGGATAGGAAGGGAAGGCAATTGTGAGCAGCTTTGAGACTCCTGAAAGTTAAAGGAAAAGGAGGGTATAAAAGACAACTCTTCCTCTTCTTTTTGTTATGGCAACTCTGAAGGGTTTTCAAGACTTTTGAAGGTAGTTTGTAATTGCCTGCCTCCACATTACAACCCTGGCATTCCTTGGAGATCTCACATCCGTATGTTAACCAGGGCCAGGTCTGAGAGTATGTGACTGGCCCAAGGTCACCCATCAAGTTTCCATAGCTGAGCAGGGATTTGTATCTCGGTTTTCCAGGTCCTAGTCCGACACCTTAACCACTACACCATGCTGGCTCTCTAGAATATTATGTAACACTAGCAGTAAAGCACATTGTACAAACAAATATAATAAGCTCTAGAAAACTATTTGTGGGTTAACGGTGCCCATTGAAGGGGCTAACTCCTCTTGCATTTCCTTCCTGGTTGGCCCCAAAATTTACCACAGATGACAAAAATCTAGTTATTCAACAAAAAAAGCTTACTTACAGATCTCCCCCTGCTGCGCGCGTGCACACACACACACACACACATAAAGTCTCCTCTAACTTTGCAAATGGGCTCAGCTGTGACTTGACAGGGGCCTGTTCTGCATGGGTCTCGCAAGCGGGGGTGCACTGGCATACTTGACGCTGGTGCACCCCCGAGGCCGTTCGCACAGTGCCCTGAAAATGCCCCCAGCACAGACCCATCGGCGCAGATCCCCTGTTACCTTGTCTCCTGGCCGCTGTCGCACTGGAGAGGCTGGGGGACATGCCCCTGTGGCCATGGCAACGCCTCCAGGGCCGGAGGCCAGGAGCATATCCCCTGGCCTCTCCAGAGCTACGGTGATTGGGAGACAAGGTAACGGGATCTGTGCCTGTGTGGGGGAAACACTGGCGTTCACCTGGTGCCGTTCGCTCGGCACTGGATGGATGCCAGCATTTTCCAAAAGACTTGTTCATTGAGCAAGTCCAAAAAACACCATTTTGGGGGGAATGCACTGCTGCCACTGTGCTCCAGCAGTGGCAGCAGTGCGCAGTCCTCCCCCACAACGGTGTTTTTACTAGCCCCACACCTGTCTTTATGGCCCATGTGGAACAGGCCAGGGTTGGTTCTGTGTTCCAGGCAGGAAGTTCTGCACAGGGACCTCATCCTGGTAAGGAGAAACACATCAAGTGTGGAGGAGGGAAGTATGGCTTCCTCCTGGACCTTCTCCGCCCCTTTTTAAGGCTCATTGCCACCAGGGAGAAGCACACCCTGGGGGGAGAAGGGGAGTATGGCTTCCTACATCAAGAGCTGTTGGAAAGTGTAGTCCTTGCCCCTCTCGGATGGCGGGGGATTACACCTCCCAGCAGCCCCCACTTTTTCTGTTTCATCGTCAGAAACATGCTGCTCAATTATATAGTGAGATTATTATAATAGTGCTGATAATAAGATATTTCAGTAGAATTTTGCAAGTAGATTTTGTGTTGGAGTAGGCATTAAGAATACAACTTTTCTCCACTCTCAAACTGACAGATATTGTCAGCACATATCACTTCTATTAAAGCTATTCCATAAATGTTTCCAATATTAAGCAATATTTCTAATAGAAGATGAAGTGTTAATATAATCCATTTGAGGGTGATATTTGGAGGTAATAATGCTCTAGATCTACATTAACCAAGAATCTTGTCCCAAGCATGCACTATCACTTCCCCTTTTGATACAGAATAATGCTTCCTTCGTTCATTTATAAGAGGGCCCTTTGCATTGTCCAGGGAAGTACTTGGACCTCAGAAGAAAGCATCCAGAATTTTCCACCCAAATTCTACTTTAGACTTGGAGAATTCTACTTGGGCCTACTCCAGCCAACAAGCTTACACCCCTGACATTCTCTGCCTCTACTTAGGGTTCCAGTGGTTTTGAAATAAAACACTTCTAAGTCCCTTGAGGGTCTAGATCCTGGAATCTAATCTTGAGTCCCTGCTTTCTAGACCTCCAAGCCTGCCACTCATTACAAAGTGAATTTAATGCATTACAAAGCAATTTGGGCCATGCACCACCACTTTTAAAAAAGCTTTTGCTGAGATTGACCGTTACAGAACAGAGCATCTGATGCAGATTCCCCCTATTTTTACTATCCCTGGCAGACAGCAAAAACTGAGATCTATCAAGATCTTTATAAATAAATTATTGGTGACTTGCATTTGCCTCAATAGCTTTCAAGACATGCAAGTCTACATTAAGGAGGGAAGCTTCAGCTAGAAATTGTTTCCCGTGTTGTGGTTGTTGGTTTTTTTTCATGAAGACAGGGCCAGCATTAGGATTGGCATATTCAGCCAACCATCCTCAAGGGCCCACTGTCAACTCCTGACTACCAGGGCATGAAGCTTAGCATCAGATGCTGACCAACAGTTGTGCCGGAGGACTTGAAGCACTCAGCTCCTTTCCTGGTCACCCTTCTCAGCCACAAATGCTTCAAGTCCCCGAGCACCACTTAGATGTTTTCACCCATGGCTAGTCATGGGGAACTCACCCATGACTCTGTATAGTGTTCCCAAGGAAGAACAGAGGAGAGTGAGAAAGAAAAGGAGGGGGTTGTTTTGAGGAATGAACTGACAGACAAGGGGGGGGGTGTTGCTGTCTGTGGCAGGGGCAATTCTGAAGTTTGCTTTTAAGTCAGAGATTCATGCAGTTTGGCATCAATGAGGCTCCCATACATTATTACATTCTTGGTGGTTTTCCCACTTTATAGCATGAGTTTCCTGAGGAAATGAGGGAGACATCATCCTTGGAAACTTGTAGAAAGTTTTGAAATTCTGTTTTATTCACCAGCCCAATCCTGAGGGTCTCTATGGCAGTGCCAGCCATTCACCCAAATAAATAGCAGTGGTGCTGGTAGGATCCTTGTGGACATCCTGTGTGTGGGGGGGAGCAACACATGCCCTTCCACAAGCCACTGACTGCATAACAAGCACTGACCGCATAACAAGAGTCCATAACAACCCTGGCAACGTCAACCAGCAGGCAGTGGTGCCCAATGACATTCCTCTGAAAGGCGCACACAGGTACAGCCAGTCACTACCTGCTGATGCAGCCATTGCACCTTGATGCCCCTCCTGCAAACAGAGTGCCAGAGCTCAGGCAGAAAAGACCTAGAGACAGCACAACCCCAGCAGAGGCACATGGCCAAAGTGTGCCTCCCCATAGTTCACATGGGAAGAATGCCCAGTTAGATGCCTGTCATCTGGCAAGGCTCAGACCAGCAACAAAAGTGCTAGCCACACACCACCATCCCTGCTGCAAGCCACACATGTCCTTTCCCCCAAAAAAAGAAAGAAAAAGAAGCAAAAAAATCACGAGACACTACTCTCAAATTCTCAGCCCCCACACTGAAAATCAGCAACCTACCCACTGGGCCAAAAAAGTGGGCACAAAGGGGCATGGCATTAGCTACTGCACTGTGGTCTAACATTACCATCAGCCATATGGTACCAGGCAGACAACACTGCATAGACATGCATGTTTTAGTGGAAAGATACTGGGATAGTATGGCTAGAACTCCAGGTACAATCTCCTCATAGAAAAAGGCCAGAGGCAGAAAGAGGTTTTGGAGCTGATATTTCACTCCCACAAACCAGATGGAGCTGATATTTCACTCCCACAAACCAGATAAGAGGGAATAAGACAGCCCAGCAGATGCGTTCCCTTGGACAGTCATCAATTTGGCTGAGACACCCCTTCATGATCCCTTGTACTTTGGGATTATTCCCCAAAAGGTCTGTGTTGCCCATTATCTGAAGCAACTTCCTAACCATAAACTCAGATGGGCATTCTCAAGAGCAAGATACAATTCCTTTCCATCATCTTTACTTCAAGGCCAGGAGAGCGAGGCAGTGGTGGTGGGCAAGAGAGCGGGGCAGCAGGAGAGCGAAGTGGCAGGCAGTGTGAGGCGGAGGGCATCCCTCAGCATGATCGACACTGTTCCTTCTGTCCTACTTACACTGTCTCCCTTGAACACATCTTGCTCTCCTGCCCTAAGTATAACAGCTTTAGGCCAGACTTCTCTGCCTTAACCTTGGTTGGATCCTCGGTTGGATTCTCAGATCATCCTATCAATGTAAAGATGATTTTCCTGCTCAACAGTTCCGAGGCTGAAATAACGGAAATCGTAGCCAAATTTTTCTACAATTCTTTCAGGCACAGACTTTTACTGACTAGCCACTAGCTTGGGTCAACACTCACACACAGGATTTCACCCACATTAGCCTGCCCTTTCCCTAAAATCAAACTAAAACACTCTCTTCTCTTCCAGAGATAGAGCTAAACCACTTTGCAACACTACCAGGCAGAGCTTTCCTTCACTCTGTCTGCTCGTTTTTCTGAGCCAGACCCACAGGGGTATCTTGGGGGCGGGGGGTAGGAGAGTCTCAAGATCCAAGCATCACTCGGTCATGTGGAGGGTGCATTTGGCCACCCACACCCCCTTTGCCTTGCTCTCCCGTTGGCTGGCTCACCTTCCACCTCACTCTCCCACCGCCTTGCTCTCTCGCCCACCACTTCGCTCTTCTGCCCTCCGCCTCACACTGCCTGCCACTTCGCTCTCCTGCTGCCCCGCTCTCTTGCCCACCACCACTGCCTCGCTCTCCTGCTGCCTCACTTTCCCACCCACCACTGCCTTGCTTTCTTGCCTTCTAACTTGCTTTCACACCCAACGCCTCGCTCTCTTGCCTGATACCACCACCACCTCGCTTTCCCACCTGCTTGCTGCTTTGGAGAATTAGGGGCACAATTTGGGGGGAGGGCACTATTTTGAGTGGTTTGGGAATGTAATTTTAGTACTTGCCCTAGATGCCATTTTCTGGCAGTACATCACTAACCAGACCTGATCTGTCACTGCTCTCTCCCTGAGGCAGAATTCAACTCTGTCTTCTCCAGAGTTCCCTCCAACATCTCATCACCCTTCATGAAAGGGATTGGATGGTAGAGCAGCACTTCTATAGGCTCATCTGAGTGGCTGATTTTCCCTTTGGGGGCAGGACAGCCTCCTGTCCATCACACTAACCCATAGAAGGATCTAATAAGCTCTGACATGGGATTCCCTCTGCCATATCTTTGTGCATTTCCTACCAACAACTGCTGCAGTGATATGCCTGTGTACACCCTTTGGTTACATTGTGTGATAGGTAGCACTCAGATGGTTATCATAGTCTTTCTGCTTACTTTTGTTTGGTCTTTGGAAAATTACTAAGGCTGGGTCACAATAACAGAACAAAACGATCATGATATTATGGCACAGTGATGTAATTGCTTACTGATTCATGTAACTTTATAACTGACTCATGTGAGTAGCATTAGGTAGCCCTCAAAGCTGCTCATAATATGAATTCTCTCATTTGTGCACAGTATAGAATCATAGAGTTGGAAGAGACCACAAAGACCATCAAATCCACCCCCCTGCCATGCAGGAAAACACAATCAAAGCATTCCCAACATATGTTCATCCAGCCTAAAATCCCAAAGAAGGAGACTCCATCACAATCAAAGGCAGCGTATTCTACTGTCGAACAGCCCTTGCTGTCAGGAAGCTCTTCCTAATGTTTATGTGAAATCTCCTTGAATCCATTACTCCTTATCCCTGTCTCTGGAGCAGCAAAAACCAAGCTTACTCCCAGATCCCTTTCACATGTACTGTTAAGCCAGGTGTCACCCATCCTATATCTGTGCATTTGATTTTTATTGCCTAATGTTAATATCTAACATTTATCTCTGTTAAAATTCATTTTGTTAGTTTTGGCCCAATTTTAACAGAGATAAATGCTAGATTGTTTCTCCAACAATCCACCTGAACACCTCCTAGAGGTTGTCCTGACACGACCCAAGGATTGGCCTAACACCTCTAGAGGTGGTCCTTCCCCCTATAAATATCCTAACCCCCCCAAAGACCATTGTCCAGCACCATTGACATCTTTCTGTCTTTGTTGCTGTGCCCAATGCATTGTACACCCCCCTTCCCCCGGAATCAGACGCTGGTCATTTGGGTCTGAACCCTGGATCTTCTTCACTTCATGATCAGGTCGTATTACCCATAAAGATAAGGGGGGGGGGAAAGCTTTTTAAAATTGTTTTTAACCTCTCTGGCAGGCTTGAGCTCATTCTGAGCTTTAGTTTTTCTGACTTTCTCCCTACACATTCTGGCTATTTGTTTGAATTCCTCTCTGGTGATTCCCCCCTTTTTCCATTTCTTGTACATGGCCCTTTTAAATCAGTTGAAAGTTCTTTAGACATCCATCCTGATTTCCTCAGACACCTCTCATTTTCCCTCCTCATTGAAACTGTTTGAAATTGTGCCTACAAGACCTCAGTTTTAAGAAACTCCCATCCATCATGCACTCCCTTCTCTTTTGGTATTTGTAACCATGGGATCACCCCTAGTAGTTTCCTAAGTTTACTGAAATCAGCTTTCTTAAAGTCTAGAATGCATGTCTGGCTACGCTTGGCATCCCCTTTCCACTGTATTATAAACTCCAGGAGAACACGGTCACTCCCACCTAAAATTTTACCATTTCTACCCCATTAACCAAGTCATCATTATTGGTTAGAAGCAGATCTAAAATAGTTGATCCCCTTGTTGCCTCTTCCACCTTCTGGACCATAAAATTGTCTGCAAGACCAGTGAGAAATTTGCTGGACCTTACAGTCTTGTCAGAGTTTGACTCCCAACAAATGTCAGGATAATTGAAATCTCCCATTACCACTACTTTTTGAAAGTTTGTTCATCTGTTCAGAAAGGCATCATCCAACTCTTCAGTCTGGCTTAGGGACCTGTAATAGACCCCCTCCCCCACAATGAGATCATTGTTTTTTCTCTCTTCCTTAATTTTTACCCAGATGCTTTCAACCTGGCTTCCAGGATTTAAGTCATGGACCTGTTCACAGGTGTAATCATTCCTGATATATAATGCTACTCCTATTACTTTCCTAGTTGGTCTACTTCTCTGTAATAGGTTATATCCCTCTATTAATGTATTCCAATCATGACACCTATCCAACCAGGTTTTGGTGATGCCTATTATATCATATTTGCTTTGCCATGTTAAGAGTTCAAGTTCATGTTGTTTATTTACCATGCACTGTGTATTAGTGTAGAGACATCTAAGGCTGTGATTCATTCCCTCTGGCTGCTTATTTAGGGTTTTTTGTCTCCCACTGTTGGGTTCTTGCACTATTTGCTGAGTTCGCTCTATAACCTTCAGACAATTATCTCTAGCATTTGATGGACTCCTGGCCACTTGAATACTCTCTCCCTCCCCCACATAACTCAGTTTAAAGTCTTCCTGACCAGGTTTGTGAGCCATCTAGCAAAAATGTTCTTTCCTGCAGCAGTGAGATGCAACCCATCCCTTGCCAGTAGTTCATCTTCATAAAACAATGGTACAATGGTATTTCCTTCAAACTTGTTTAGGGAGAAGTTGGCTCTCCATTTGTTTCCTTCTGCTCAGTTAGATGAGAGCTTTAATGGGTTTTTTTTTCTTTTAAAATGTTTCGAATATATTGCAAGGCTCAGCTCTCATATGTCTGGCTTAACATTTAAAAAACAACATGTCATTCGTCTTTGAGAGAAAACATGCTTTGTGCAGCCAACAAAGAAAACGTTAGCATAGCAAAGAATATAAGCAGCAAAACACTTCAAAGTCTTGTCTGAATTTGGTGGAGGGTGTGTGAATAGAGGATAAATTTATTCTGGATGGAGGGGGAAATGTAGAACTCTTTAAGAGAGAATTAAAGATGGCAAAATAGGAAGGAACAAACCTAATCAAAATATTGTTTGTTGTTATACCTATCATGCTCAAGGAGCATGGAAAATGGAAAATTCTAAGTAGTGACCACAGAACAAAGCACAATACCAAAAATGAACCTCTGGCAGGTTCACTTTGTTTTTTCCTGTCCACAGAACTATGGCATGACAAGCCAGATTTACTAAGAGTAAAGGAGTTCCTTTATTCTACCTAGTCATCCTAGCAAATGAGTCCCTAACTGACCTTTTGGTGGTGGCTCCAAAAGGTCTTATTTTGGCATCCTTTTGTTCTGATGTGAAATTGTATACATTTTGTGCAATGTCCAAAAATGTGCATTGTGAAATAGGTTATTATGTGGTTAAGCTTACTAAATTCTTTAAGAAGTAATAGATGAGGGAAACATAAAAAGAAATGGAATGTTTACATAATAAATTATTAATTCATTTTATTTAGATATTTATACCCTGTTTTTCTTCCAGTAAGACAATATCACCCTACATTTTATTCTCAAACAATGCTGTTTGAGAATAGATTAGGCTAAGAGTGGCAGATATTTGACCTTGGTCCTAGCCCAGCATTCTTACCACTTAGCATGCTGTCTCTATATCATGTAATAAATGACTTTTGACCACTCAAATTATTTGAACACTCAAAGACACTGAATGGTACAACTATTTTGCTCCCAGAAGGCAGGGACCTCATAGGAACTACCAGTTGGGATCATTTGGAGAGTGGAAGCGTTTGGGGTGAAGGAGCAGGGCAAACTACATCACATTATCACATGATTTCCCTCATTTTGCTCCCACAGTTCCATTGAGTGAGGGTGGGGACCAGAGCACTGTGGTGGGAGGTTGCTAACCTCAATGGGCAAACAGATAAATCTAATCAATCACTGTTAGTCTACTCAATCCTTGAAGTGTCTTCTTTCTTCTTGGCTGCCAGGTCTCAGGGGAGCAGCGGAAACAAAAAGCGGAGAGTGCCCAGGATGGAGACACAGTCTCTCAATAATGTGGGGAAAATTAGCTGAGTAGACTGCCTATTAATATTGCAAGAGGCTGGGTAGGGAATCTTTAATACCAATGTATGCAAAGATCAGCTCCCGCAAGAAAATCCACAGAAAGGAATATCATGCAAATTTGACAATCTTTATTGTAGGGATAAGAGGTTCACAAGTACTTGATTTAATGCAATAAAAACACACAGAGTTCCTAAGATATAAATAGGTTGGAAAATAGAAAGGGGTATGGGATATATATGTAATATGACCTGATCATGACTTAAAGAAGATCTGGGGTTCAATGGCCAGTGTCCAGTTCCAGGGGGCAACATGTTAGGCACAGTGACAAACACCGAAAGATGTCAATGACACTGGGCAATTGGCCCTTTGGAAGGTAGGATATTTATAGGGTGAAGAACCACCTTTAGGGAGCGTCAGGATGGATTGTTTGAGAAACAATAGAGTGCCTTGTAAGGTGGTCATGAGAAGTTAGTTACAGAAGGGAGTATCTGGGTTAAGATAATCAAGGGAGGCAATATCATCAGGGGTCCTCTTGTGGCTGCAAATGAGTATGTATTCAGCAGAGCTACTATATTATGTTGAGGACACATTCTTCTTTGGCTATAGAGCTGAACATGTACTGCTATGGCAAGCAAGCTGAGAGCAGAACATAAAAGAAATAAAATCCTGAAAGTTCCTTGTAGTTCCTGGCTATTGCCAAAGAATGGACTATTGCCAAAGAATCTCTGCAACACCAGCATCACCCTTTAGACTGGCACACGGGCACGGATACCTTTGAAGAAGCACTCCCCCTGCTATGCCAGGGCGGTATGGTAACAAGAGCAATCAGCATTGCACAGTGCCACAACATCACTTCTAGTCCCATGGCTAGAAGTAATGTCCTGATGTCGAGCGATGCCTTAGGAATCCCCTGAGATGTGTATGATAAAAGTATTATTTTTTAGTAACTCTGAATTCAAATGTATATTTTTATGCCAATAAAAGGTATTGATGATGATGATGATAAAAGCAATAGAGATTTGGGAAATTCCTAGAGCATCAGGTGATGTCACAATGCCACTTTCAGTACGCAAACAGAAGTGACACTGGAACATAGCATGATGCCGATACCACCACCATTCCAGTTCTCAACCTTTCAGCAGAACTTAGCCCAGGTTACACAGTTCATTCTCTTTCCTTCAAATGGGCAGCTTGACAGATCCCAAATCAGGTTCACAACAGCCTTCCACCTTTTTTTGTAAGCTTTTTGGCCATCCCTATCCAACCCTACTGTGTTTGTGTTATAAGATTGCAAACTGCCTGGAGGAAAAGCATGCTCTGTCCCTTTAATAGAACCATAATAGGATGTTATTTTCCAAATGATATTTACTTCCACATCATGAGAATAATTAGCTGCCCATTGTCACACATGAAACCTTTATTAAGGGGTCAGGATGTTTTTCTGAAGGTATGTTGCTCGCAACCTACATTATAACAGCATCTGTCAGGTCTCTTTGTTCTACTACAATTCCCAGGATTCTTGGGGCTTTGCTCCAGGCTGCCTGAGTTAGTTTTGTCCTTCACATATCCTAGAGAACCAGTTTTTGAAAAAAGACTTATGTCCCATGACAGGAATTCTGGAATTTCTAGTTCAACACTGACTCTTCGGGAGAGACCTTTAGGCTTCCAACTGAGACAATGTTCCAACTGGGCCCAGCTCACTGCAATTTACAGGCTGAAGGTAGGCCTCCAAACATAGAGGGCAGTCAGATATATTGATATTATTAAGTATGCATCCTGGACCATATTCTAGTCTGTGTTGTAACTAATACATGATTTACTTATTATTGGCCACCCCCCATGGAATTTTTGACCAGCCATTTTGTGAAGAGCCTCCATTAACTCCTAATAAACATAAAACAGAACAGGGATAATAACCCTTCTGCCATTATTTATAATTTTCATTCATTGGATTTATATCCTGGCCTATCCTAGCCAACAAAATTGCAACTTGGAATCAGCCCCTTAGTCATACTGAAATAAAGAGATTTTAGAATGCAAATATAGATTAGGGAAGGGAAAAAATCAAACAATTTTGGTTTTGGTGGGAATTCCCTCGTTCTGGGCTTCTGTTTTTCTTGTTTGCTCTCTGTGTTTTTCTTTCTCTCATTTGCCCATCCTGCTGTCTCTTTCTTCTTTTCTTAATTTTTTTTCTTCTTCCCTATCTGTCTGCCTCTTTCAGCATTCATTCTCTTGTCCCTTCCCTATTTCTTGCTTCCTTTTAGTTTCAAAAAATACAGAGGTGGGAGACTAGCAATGTGCCAGTTCCTTGTGCAGTAATGGGGAAAAGCTTAGAATAAACCTTGAGATATATTCTTCCTTGATTTCATTTTGTAGACTGGTGAAAACAGTTTTTTCAACAGTTCCATTGGGCATTTGGGAATTAATGGAGATTACAAAGTCTCACTGTTTTTATACCACATTAAATTTGACATTTATTAGTTTGGTGCTTTTGGTTTCTAGTTTGTATGGTTGTTTTTGCATTTTAAAATAGTAAAATGTCTTGTGAGTTGTCTGTTCTGGATTTATAGTGCTGCATGGGGAAAACCTTGACATAGTGCTGCCAATTTGTTTTTAGACTGCTACTGATGGCTGGTTTATAAAATACTGAAAACATATTGTTGTCTAGGATTTTGCCCTCTTTTTCCTCTTTCAAAAACTGTTGGTTGATGTATTGGGTGAATTCATTTTGTTATCTGTCTTGCTTACGGTTCCTAATTGCCTGGAAATGGTGGGCAATCACCTGCCAATTGCTTCTGCTGCCCACCAATGCTCAGCAGGTTGATAGGATGAAACAGGCCAGGGGAAATGAGGTGGAATGATTGATGTCTCCTATGCAATGATGTAATTTTTGACTTGTGTGGAAGTGCTGGCCTTGCATCAGGGGAATGGTCTGGCACACATGAAAAAAAACCCTCTATGGTTTCCATCACATTTTTAAATCAGTGCTAGAGCGTCCCCCTGGTGCAATGCCAACGCTTCTACATAAACCAGAAGTGGCACTGTGTAGGTGACACTGGTTGCCTGCCCCCCCTGCCTCCCTAAACCTCCCGCTGGCAACCCTTGTCTTTCTATGTCACATTTTTATTGTTGTGTATATTTTAATTGAATTTTAGCTAAGGTTGCACTTTTCTGCAAATGGCAGCATTTATTTGGGCTTCTGCACAACATCATTGTGCAGTCGTCCATCCTTTGGGTTTTCCTGAGCTCTACTGAGAGTGTGCTATACGAGGTTTCCCCAAACCTAGTACGGTACAATTCTTTGAGGAGAATCATATCCAAAGTGAATTTAGAATGGGACCATTTCTCCTCATCCCCACCATTCTTACACACATACACAAACTCACACTGCTGATAGGCTTCCTGCCCTTAAAAAAAAAAAACCTTTAAGTGTTAGGGATATATCACTATAATGTCCTAACCTTATACTAATATTCCTGCTATTGATTTTTTAAAAGCAGAAAGTCTACTGGAGTTGTGGTAGAGAGATAGATGGTGGGAATGAAGGGAAAACAAAGAAATGGGTTCATGTCCGAATAGTATAACATTTGGAACAGCTTTTGTGTAAGAATACTATGTAAACTCATCCACTTTATACATTGGAGTTCACACAGGGCAGAAGGAAAGTAAAGCTCTTTCAAAAATATTACTTAGTATTTTTGTCATGTTTTTAGTGTTCTGTTACACTATTGTAGGTCCTGTCTAGCAGCCATGGGGAAACTTATTGGAAGCTGGGAGAGGCCTAGCCTGGTGTTAAAGCAATATCACAAGTGATGTAGTGACATCACATCTGGTACAGTGATGTCATTGCATTGCTGGTATTGTGGGATGCTCTGGTATTTGGGCAAAAACTCTATGGTAGAAGCCATTTTTATCATAGAGCTTTTTACCAAATACCAGAGCATTTTGTGTTGCTGGTGAGCTAGGCCTCCCCCTGCACAATTCTGCACTTTCACCCCCTCAAAAAGATTAGCATTCTCTTCTCAAACAGTTAATAGGCCACATTTTTAAAACATAGATATGTATGTATATATCTTAACTCAAAGCTTCTTCTTCCAGTATGCTTGCCAATGAGTAGAATGGCATTAGTAGGATTGACAACGAGGGAAAATAACAATGCCAAAAATGGAATAATAACTGATAAATATGATTCAGAAAATTAGTGGTAATATTAACTCACAGTGCTGAATCCTTTGTTCATAATTAGATGCAACAGGCACAGTGTGAGACACAAAAAAAGAGCAGCTGGCAGATATTCTCAGTAAGAATGCTTTCTATTTTGTTGTCAAAAATATGAGAAGAAATCCTATACAAATGCAAGCTTTTTGTTTATGCCAATTCTAAGCTTTTTAGCAATGCTGCACTGTAAAGCAAAAAGAAAATGTCTTAACATTAAAATTACAAGTTAGATTACACTGCATAGGGAGGTTTTATTTTAGTTTGAATGACTTAAATTAGTATGAATGTGCTCGGAGGATGTGAAAGCAAGCTGGGGGAAAATGTATATAAGGTTATGTGTTTGGAGAAGTCTGTGTCAGGTAAAAAGCCTATAATTGCTCATCAATGCACTGTAACAGAGGAAATCCTTTGGCACTGTAACTGTACTGGCAAATTGCTATTGTATGATTTCTGCTCTGTGTTTGGAAAAGCAAAAAGATTTCTGAGCTCATTTTAATGCTCGTGAAAAAAGGCAGATAATTTGTTCTGAGGGAGGAAATCTTTCTCACACATTGCCATTTTTAGGTGCCAGTATATTATCCTATCTGAATGAGGATATTGCTGTGTGGTGCCTATACTCAACTCAAGATCTAGAGCGGAGTGTCTGAGCTTGATTGCTAAGGAATATCAGGTTCAAGGACTTGATGCTGAAGTATAGCATGTAGTAATGTTCTATTACTAGGTGAGGACAGAAAGACTTATTCCTAAGCATTTATACCAGCTCTGGTTAGTCCAGTCCAGTCCACTTTGTACTTACAGTCAGCCTCAAAGGCTGATGTGGTACACTGCTATTCTTTTGTATGCTTGAAGAGGGCTCAACTATTTAGTTCTAGGTGCTCATTGGACTGCCTCGGATTAGGGTTGCCATGTGTCTGCTGGTATTCCAAATGCTTGCGGGAGAAAGGGTTTTTTTGAAATGATTGCAAGCAACTGTGTGATGTTACTTCCAAGAAAACATGGAAGTAAAATCACATATCTCTAGGAATCACTAGAGTGTCTTAATAGAACAATGGTAGGGTTGCCAACCTTCAGGTAGTGGCTGAAGATCTCCTGCTGTTACAGTTGATTCTCATGTGACAAAGATTGGTTCACCAGGAGAAAATGGCCACTTTGGAAGGTGAATTCTATGGCATTATACACCATTGAAGTCCTTCTACTCCCTCAACCCTCTTCCTACTCAGGCTCTCCCCCCCCCCCTCCAAATTTTCAGGTACTTTCCAACCTGGAGCTAGCCACTTCCAGGGAAACCAGTCCTGTATAGGAACTGATCAAAAACCTGTTGTGTTACTTTAGAGTTTCCATTGATTCTTAAAGAAATGTTGGTTTTCTCATAAGTGATGTCATGCTATTACTGATAACTGTCTCCACATTTCCCTGTCCCAACCAACCTCCTGCTTTTGCCAGGCTTAGCCTACCTCCAATTTTTATTCAGTGAAATCCTAGACCAGGGGTAGGGAACCTGCGGCTCTCCAGATGTTCAGGAACTACAATTCCCATCAGCCCCAGTCAGCATGGCCAATTGGCCATGCTGGCAGGGGCTGATGGGAATTGTAGTTCCTGAACATCTGGAGAGCCGCAGGTTCCCTACCCCTGTCCTAGACTGTCCCATATCAGTAATGGGTTCAAGGTGAAGGAAAAGAGACTCCACCTAAACATAAGGAAATCTTCCTGTCAGTAAGGACTGTTAGGCAGTGGAATGCACAACCTTGGAGTGTGGCGGAGTCTCCTTCTTTGGAGGTAGAGAGGCTGGATGGCCATCTGTCAGGAGTGCTTTGGTTGTGTGTTTCTGCATTGCAGGGCGTTGGACTTGATGGCCCTTGGGGTCTCTTCCAACTCTATGATTCTATGATTCATTGTGAGAAGCAGAAATAGTTTTCTAGAAAAAGAAAGTAATTCAGTATTCACTCAGAAGTTCCCAGCTCAATTTGGAAGATACACTTCGTGACAATTTTGCACTACAGATTAAACTGATCATTCCTTCTTCTTGCTGAACCCAAAGATTTCTGTTTTGATAGCTATTGGTGTGGATATCTAAAAGAAAATTCTCAGCACCTTCACTAATCTCCAAGTCCTCAAATTGTTCATTGAGAAGAGGAAGTCAAAACAATTAAAAGTTTGTGTGTGTGTCTGTGTTTGCAGTGCAGATATATCTTTCATTGATTTATTTTTAGACCAGGAGAAAGAGTTGTTATCAGTCACAGGGTATGATCTATATCCTTTCTCATGAAAAGATGACAGTGCAGAGGCGTTCCTCCCATTAGGCAAAATGGACAGTTGCCCAGGGTGCCCCCCTTGTGGGGGGCACAAAAACTGCAGGTTTGTTTGTGGGATTTTTTGTATTTTCAGTGTTTTTCCATTTTTGGTGTGAAGATGGCGCAGGTTTTAGGCTAGCAGCACCAAAGTTTCAGGGATTTTTTGGGAGATGCTCCTGATGATATCACCCAGGTTTGATGAGGTTTGGTTTAGGGAGTTCAAAGTTATGGACTCCCAAAGGGAGTGCCCCCATTCCCCATTGTTTCCAATGGGAGCTAATAGGAGATGGGGGCTACACCTTTGAGGGTCCATAACTTTGGACCCCAGGAACCAAACTTCACGAAACCTGGGTGGTATCATCAGTAGGGTCTCACGAAGATACTCTGAAATTTTGGTGCTGCTATCTCAATAATTGCACCCCTGACAGCAGGCACCCCCTAAATTTCCCCAGATTTTCCTTTTAAATCTACCCCCTTCCTGCCAATGCTTGTTTTCATTCTTTCTTTTATTATCTCAATGCCTAATAAAGGTTGTTGTTGTTGTTGTTATACACATAGCAACAAGCACAAGTGTCTGGAATTCATCTCTGAATATCGAGTCTTTCCCAAAGACCTAGAGCACCGACTACTAGTGGGATTACTGTTGTTCTTTTTTGCCACAATAGTTCAACTTCAATTTGTAGGTCCTTGTATTTTGTGATCTTGTCCAGCTCTTTGTCCTCTACCGTGCTGTCAGCTGGCACAGCAACATCTATGATCCAAACATGTTTTTTCTCTACCACTGTTATGTCTGGGATGTTATGTTTATTGTTGTTGTTGTTGTAGTAGTAGTAGTAGTAGTAGATTTCACAGCTGCCAGATCTTTAGCTGGTTGTTGGCCTTCATTACAATTCGAGCCTCACCCAGAGGCCTAGGAAGTTGTAATGCATCTACGTAGTATTCGTGTGGATCCCAGCAGGGCTGCCTTCTGAATTTGACCAATGTTAATTTTGTCAATTCGAAGATGTTTCACATGCTGCCCTAGTGTTTTCGGGATGGCGCCCAGCATGCCGATTACCACTGGGAAGACCTCAGCTGGTTTGTGCCATAGATGCTGAAGCTCGATTTGTTGTTGTTGTTGTTGTTGTTGTTGTTGTTGTTGTTTGTTGTTAAATCCACCTCCTTTGCCATGGATTTGAAGAGAGAATCTGAGGTCCCCAGTTTAAACATTGAAAGTGATGCTGTTTCAGGGTGGGGGATAATCCACCCCAAAACAGCATCACTTTCAATGTTGTTTAAACTTGGGACCCCAGATTCTCCTTTTACAGTGGATTTAAAAGGAGAATCTGGGCTTCCTAGTTTAAACTCCATTGAAAATGATGCTGTTTGGGGGTGGAGTCCAGCTAAGGAGCCCAGATTTTCCTTTTAAATCCACCTTAAAGGGAGAATCTGGGGTCTCCAGTTTAAATAACATTGAAAGTGATGCTGTTTCCCCCAATTGGGGAGGGGGCTGGATACAACACCATAAAATGCTTTCATAGCAGTAATAAAACATTTTGAAAGCATTTTGAAAATGTTTTCAAAAAATATTTCTGCTGTGTGGCATGGCCCATTGCTGTGTTCAGATTTGTGAGTTGGGGCATGTTCTATAATGTGATGGTGACTTTGAAACGCACCTGGAGTGGAAAAAAATCCATTGTTTGGTCCAATGGTGGTGGGAGGGTAAACCCATGTGGGTGTGGAGCATCAAACTCTGGAGGTTTTGCCCAGGGTCTGTCCAGTTTGCCTAAGGTAATGCATTCATCATGTGACAGTGTGCTCGTGCATGCTACGATGGAAATTGTAGCAGTGCACAACCATATTGTAAAGGAGTGCCAATTGTCTTTTAAGATAAAAGAATCTTATTCACCAGCTTCATCAAAATCATTACTGTCAGCGCCAGTAAACATTGCACCTTGATTTTTTTAAAGCATTTTTTTGGCTTTGGATGGCTTTTAGCAACACTTTTGCTTTTCCACAGTTGTGCTCATCATTTTTTTCCCGCCGCAGCCTGGAGCGTACAAAATGGCAGGCGCAATTGTGGAAAAGTGAAAGTTTTGCTAATAGCTATCTGGAGCTATAAAAGGCTTTTTAACAAAAGCATCGTGCTATGTTTACTGGTGTAAACAATAATAGTTTTGATGAAGCTGGTGCATAAATATGACCCTTTAAACATTAAAAGAGAATGGGGAACCACAGGAAGATGTGGCAGTTTGATCCACATCCTCCTGTCATCTTTTCATGAAAAAGGGTATAGTGTCAGTCACTTTTTTCTTGTCCCTGGTGCTACTTTTAACAATAACCTGACACACAGAAATGTAGTGGGGTAGAGACAAGTAGTAAGGGAAGTTTCACTTTTTAATTTTTTGTGTTATCAAACTACAGTTAAATTCACAAACACAGGGACATAACCTGTCATCTAGTCTAATCCTTGGTTTCATTCAGATTGCCATATCTGGGGCTAGTTTGCATAAGATCCTTGATCAATGGATGACTTCAGCATGAAGTGAAACTTGCATGTGTTAATACCCGGTCAAAGACCAAACTCAACAGAATATTCATATTACTACATACAATTTTTTCAAAAAAGATCAACTCATATATTCAGCTGTGAGTCATCAAAGGCTGAGAAATCAAGTGGTATAGTTTCAGGAAATGAATGGGTAAAACCAAAAGTGAAGCTTACATTTATGTATTGCTTGACTTTTTGCTTCTGTTTACAATGTACTTATGAATCCTATATTTGAGGTTACTTCTCCCCGTGCTATTTTGGACCTGTTGTGGAAGCATGGCTACAGGAAACACAGGCTTATTTGCTGCTAGGAAGTGCCAAGAAAGGAACACCACTTGGTGATGGTGGTGGAAAGTGCTGCCAAGCCACAGCAAAATCTGTAGCGACCCCATAAGATTTTCAAGGGCAGAGATGTTCAGAGCTGGTGGGCCATTGCCTGGCTTTGTGTAGCTGATCCTTAGCAGCTGACATCTGACACGATTAGGCCAGCAGGTACCATCCAGACCAGGATACAGCTTTATAACTTACCTCTGTAATATATTCTACACTTCAACAGTTATTCTGACATTTAGGATGCATTTTCTGTTCGCCAAAAGCTGATATTGGCATTGTAGTGCTATGCTTCGAACTTGAGGACTCTAGTAAATAGTTAATCTCTTCATTGATTTTGAAAACTGTTCTTGCGGTTCTTCTCCCTTTCATCAGGCGTCATGTTTTGTAAACCCTTGAGCATCTTTACTACTTTATGTTCTACCTTTTCCTTAATAGGAAAGCTTATGTATTTGCTTGTTCTCATAGCAGAGAGTACATATCTCACACCATGTTTTTAAAGGCTTTAACTCTTCTCCACTTACTGTCCATTGGCTTCCAAAATAGGTCAGTGAGTAAAAAGATCCCTTTTCTGAAAACTATAAATGGTTATCAACAGGGCTGCTGAGAACCTGACAGAAATTCCCTTTGGGGCCTGCCTCATATTAACAACACACATGAGACTCTTGATTAGAATCAGTATATTGCTCCTATTCCCCAGTTGTATCTTCCCTAGCTTCCTAGGCCCCTAGGGTTACCCAGAAAGCATTCCTAAGATGGTCTGCTCAGAATCTTTCTTGGGACTATTCTGTGCATCTTACTTCTAGAAACATGTTCTTAGAATTGCATTTTCTGGCACACTTTCCTTTGGAGGCTGTATTTAATAGAAGGTCAAGCCTCACAATTACTCTGAACATAAGAAACCCCTGCTGGACAAGACCGATGGGCCAGTGGTAGGATCCAAAAATTTTAATAACAGGTTCCCATGGTGGTGGGATTCAAACTGTGGCGTAGCGCCAGTGGGGCTGGGCGGGACACGATGGGGGTGTGGCCGGGCATTCCAGGGGCGGGGCTTTCCTGGGCGGGGCTGTGGCAAGGATGCAGCCATTGCGCCGGTCCTTGGGCGAAAACGAATGCACGCAGGCGCAGGCTGCCATGCACACCGTTGTACCTCCTGCTAGACTGCTTCAAGTTCTGCGCGCTTCTGCTGAGAGGAGGGGCGTAACTAAGGCAAAAATCACGTGGCAAAATCACCAATTAGTATCCCCCTCTCGGCACACACAAATAATTAGTAACCTACTCTCGGGAACCTGTGAGAACCTGCTGGATCCTACCTCTGCGATGGGCCATGTAATTTTCCACAGAGACCAACCAGAGAAGAAGGCCTTGCAATCTACTTTACAATCTACTAAAATAGGCAATGGTGATAGTTTTCTTTTCCACTTACAGATTGAATTTGGAGCTAGAGATGCCTCTCGAAGGTAATCCAGTAAATCCAAGCTTATCCAAGTCGAACATAATTTACTAGCCACTATGCTGCATATAATCCTCTTACCTGACTTGATTTTTGTGCATCTCCAGAGATAGTTTTGTTAGAGTTGCAATGGAAGTCCTAGTGCCTGATGCTGTGCCTCTTTTGTATCTGCCTTCTTGGCCTAATAGTTAGGTTTCTGGTCTTGATTGTGGGAGCTGAGGGTATGAGCTTGATCTCTGTTTCTTTTTCCTTTGTTTTCTTTCTTTTTGAAGGGAAGATGTGTGTGTCTTGGAGCTGGATGGTTGCATGTGATTGCACTTTTGCTGCGAGTCATACATTTGCCAGGAAACGGGTGGGTACCCTGTGTTACAGAAACAGCCTCATACACACACAATAGCACTAATAGTATAACATGATAAAAACTATAATATTGAAACACCAAACTTTTCAATGGCATACGATCATCATACACATAATTGCACATTAACTGTTGACAAAATTAATCAAATTCAAACAATACATAAGTGCTTGAAACTACTTTGTATATTACCATTATCTTATCCTGTGGGTTGTCCTACATATCCTATGATTTGTCCTACATTCATACTATACATTCTGCATTTTACATACATACTATATATTCTCTGTGTACTACATTCTCATTTTAAAAAGCATTTAATTCATTCCAAAAGAGAACACATTTTAAAAAATTAAAGTTGTTTTCATGATATGAAGCTGTTACAAGACCAATCCTTGGTGGGAAGATGCAGGCTCTGTTTTAAAACAACAGTTTTAACAACTGTTAAACAACAGTCTACCCATCCTGCAAACCTTGGGGTACCTTGCAAGTGCCTTGCCAAAATGGGGAGCCCATTCTCTGCATTGGCTAGTGTGCCCACAAGGACATAGTAAAATCTTGTTTGGACTTGCCCTTGCCAGTATCAACCTTGCAAAATACCTGAGCCACAACCCCTTCCTGAAGGGATTAAGAGAAGATCTGCATCTGCATCGGAGAGCATTCTCATCTCCAGCCCTGGACTATCCCCCCCTGCAAAGACAAATAGCTTGTTAATGTGTTAGCGCCAAGTGTCCCTGCCAGTATTTTATTAACCCAAAAACTTCTCCCTCTGACTAATCTCTCTCTAATGACCACCTTATTTACATTGCCATTGTTTTATAGTTATGATTGATTCAGCGTTTTGCCACTTCCAGGCACTCCCAGCTTAACCCATCAAACCATTAGCTTAACGACTCAACACGTAAAGTTAATGTCTGTCTCTGTCTATCTCTTGTCTTTCCCTGGAAAGGCAAAACTCTCCTTTGTCCTGGGAGATTAAAGGCCACACTGCATAACCCCGAGGATCCCTTTTTCCCTTTCCCAGTAGCCAGTGTTCAATATCTATGAACACTTCTATTGATATTGTCCCCAATACAGAGCTAAATGCAGGTCACTAGGCATTGTTCATTGGACCTTTCTGCTCCAAGATCAGGTGACTATAACCCCCACTCCCCAAACCCCATTCAACTATTCCAAACCTATCCCTTCAACACTGTTTATATCCTAGGACTGTGTGTGTGTATTCCGCTGATTTGATTATTGTGTGCTTGTATACCCCATTTCCCCTTAATCAAATTGTTAAACTTTATTTTGCTCTTCTGTTGATTTCTTGTAAAGCTGACCTTAGCATACATAGGCAACAAAAATCATGAGCTTGCCTGACCTTTTGCTAAGCCTAGAGCAGTGATTCCCAAAGTGGGCGCCACCGCCCCCTGGTGGGTGCTGCAGCAATCCAGGGGGGCGGTGATGGCCACAGGTAGAAACATTAATACATTTATCATTCTGTTTAATTGCTATTAAAATTTAAAAAAAATTAATTTCCAGGGAGCGCTAAGTAATATTTTTCTGAAAAGGGGGCGTTAGGCCAAATAAGTTTGGGAACCACTGGCCTAGAGGCTGCTCTCACTAATTTCCCACTCTAATTTCCCTAATTTCGCTAATTTCCCGCCCTAGGTAACAAAGCCCACTGGACTCCCACCATTCTAGGTAACAAAGCTCACTAGAAAGTCTTGATTATTAAATGTTAACTATAACAACATTAAATACTTCATTGCACTTTGTTGGTATTCTTCAGACGTTTTCTGCACAGAACATTTAGAAAGTTTTGCAAACATTTTAAAAGAACCATTTTGACTTTTTTGTCTGCATAGCATGGAAAAATAAAGCATTTCTGGTGGCAAAAGTTCTTTCCTTTTAAATTATTTTTCTATGAGGTTTCTTCAAAACTACAGAGTCTCAAAATCTGCACATATTGCTGATTCTCATATCGTGTCTCCATAGCTTCGAAGATACCTCACAGAAAATTTAAAAAGGAAAAATGACACGTTCATGTAATCAGCAGGCAATGCTGAGTTTATTAATCTACATTAATGACGGAAATGACAGGCAGCCATAATGCCAGATGAGTAAATGTCCCTGGGAAGCTTCAGCAAATGGCGGACAGCATGGAAAATAACTGCAGCAAGACAAAATGGCGGACGGTGAGCAGCAGAGAAAATGAAAGTGAGAGCTTCAAAATTGGTCAGGAGAAATAAAATGTTTCCTGCTCTTTCCACAGCAAACAGGAAACAATTTCAAAATATTTTGGCAAAAAAGATCATTAATAAAATGTTTTGTGGAGGAAATAAAACATTTTCAAGATATTGGGGGGGGGGGAGGAAGCTATGCAGAACTCTTCCCCAAAATCTTTTATTTCTGTCCTGAAGATGTTTTATTTGTGTTGTGTGGAATGGGCCAGTGTGTTATACGGAACACAGAGAGTCCTTTCTCTCAGGATTTGTAATCTCTCTAATGGCATATGTTTCCAATGTTGTGAAGGTCAACACCATCAGCCTATCTTGCTTTCTCCTTCATCTCCCAGTGACATCCACTGGCAACATTCATATAACCTCTCTGCTTCTCTTGGTCACCCATTCAACAACAATGTACAAGTAGTACCCACCGCCATGCATCTCTCATACTTTTACTGTACAGTTACTATTCACATGTGCTGAGGAATCCCTGATGTTTTGTTCTCAGAACAGCCTACCTGATTCCTTGGAATTTCACTTTTCTGAGTGTCTGTGTTGTAATATTTGAGAAAATATATGTCCATCTTCTTTTCACCTGTGTCATGCTCTACAAATCCATTGTGTGTATCCTATAGCATGTTGTTGCCAAGGACCCAAATTTAATAGTACGTCGGTAACAACAATTAACAAAATAGCTTTCCTCAGTTCATCACATTATCATGTTATAATTTTTAAAGTTTTATCTTAGTGTAATTGTTCAGAGCAGTATTTTTCAAAAGTCCTAATCTGTTTCACATTGACTTATCCATGAAAGGACTTCCTCCCAGCTTATTTGCAACAGAAACTCTGCTTCTAAAGATTCTGCAGTGTGTTCTGTGCTACTTCCACATGATGACAATCTTTTTGTTCCTTCTGTTCCAGAGGCTTTCAGGCTGTCACGGTGCTATTGGGACATCCATATTGTATTTTTCCCTGCGCCTTCCTTTCCATAGTGCCTCATGACTGCCACCCCATGCCATTAGAGAGGTTTAAACCTCAGAAAGTCCTCTAATGATTCAGTGGGCAAAGGTGGTAAAAATCACCAGGAAATGAGGCAAGAAAAATTGTGCCAGTGTAGCCAGGAGCAGCAAAATGTGCACCTTTCAACCCATAGTTTGTAAAGGTGGTTTTACTGAGCTCTTCCTCAAATAATCATACCACAGCTTTGTTTCGGAATAATCACAGCAAATTAGAGAAACACAGAAGCACAGTAAAAAAAGAGAGGGAGATGATATCATGTTGGTGCTGTCAAAACAGGGTTGTAAATTGTAATAAATAAGGCTGAGCAAAACAACCATGTACAAGCAGCTGTGTACTCAGTTCATACAGCACACCAACTGAGCTGTTAGTCTTCATTGCTGTTCTGTGTGAACCTGTGTACATGTGTAGCAGAATGATGTGAAGATGAAATGGCAGTCAGTCTGATATGACTGAATGGACTGAACCACTTCAGCTAACAAATGGGGTATGAGTAGACTACAACTTTTCTTTCTCACATGCTAGGGGTTGGGTTTGTTTGCAGGTGGCTTTGTGTGGTGTTTTTACTGTGAGAATGTTTAAAATAACAACCCCCACTATAATCTGAACTTGATGTATTCTGTCTCCTCAGGAGTCTGCTATCTCATTGTGATGCATATGTACGCCAGACCTGAAAATGTAGCTTTTAAAGTACCCCAGCACTCACCTGCAACTGTACAAAAATACTGGCCAGTGTAAATACAATGTTTTTCAAGGACGTTTGTTCACTATGAATCTTTTCATTGCTAACTCCTAATAAGTTTTTGTGAGATCCCATGATTCCTAGGAATGTTGCTTGAAAATAAAACCATGAAAGTATTTGTGTACCCAGGGGCTGGGGGTGGGGGGTTAGGTGGACCAAAAACAAGGCTATCTTCTCTGTAGCAGTATGTTTCTGCTTCCTTTAACGTTGTTTAAAAATTCAAATTTCAGCTACCTCATGTTTCTGACAGGGAGTAGACATAAATGCTTTGACTGTACTAGCTGGCAGTCTTCAAAGATCAGGAACAGAGACAGATAATCACACTTTGTCCCCTGGGAAATAGGTAGCACATCTGCCTGATGGGGAAGGGGATAGTTTATTTATTTAATATATACAATATTCTCAACAAAGATCTCAAGCCAATCATAGGTGGAAGTTAAAGATCCTCCCACTACAATGAACACATCCACTACGAGATATGAGACAGCAGTGATCAAGAGACCTTTCAGTGTGAGAGAAAACTGTTGATTTAGGATCTGAGTTCACTCAGTGTCTAGAATTCCATATAAGCAACCACAATTTCTGTTAGTCATGGTAGGTGTAAAAGTGTGGCATTTATTCTGATTTCAAAAAAAAGTTGCATGGTGTTGAGCAAGCCAGAATGCAGGCATCAGGAGAGTTAATTCTGTTCCATTCCTTGCCTTTTCCAGTTCTTGAAACAGTTTTCTCCTAGTTGGGAGAAAAATGCTGAAAGAAATGGAACACAGTAAGGTAATGAATCTTAGCTGTGCTTCATTTTTAATTTTCTAAAAAAGGTCTCCTCCACTTGCCCTTCTGGGTGCCAAAGAAAGAGGAAACAAATTATTCCTATGCCAGTTTATGCCTCTTTGTGACTGTACTACCGGTATATATGATTATTTGAGTTGTCCATAGAATGGAATGCTTTCTCCCATCTGCACAAAATATGGGAAAGAGGCTATGAATTTTAACCCTGGAGGGGGGTGCAGCTCTTGCCAATACCAAGAAATATATTATCCCTTAAAACCAATTTTTTTAGATTTATTTGTTAATACAATTAGCTGGATTTCAAATAGGAATCTGGCTCAAGTTTCTAAAACAACATATTGCTGAACTGCAAATCCTGTTTTAAGCACCCATCCATTATGTTGGCGGTTATGTATCCATTATATGAGCATCTATATTATAATATGAGAGTGAGCTGCTGATGTGGGATTTTTATTATTATTATTATTATTATTATTATTATTATTATTATTATTATTATTATTATTATTAATTTAGGTTGGGGTCAAAATTGAAGTGACTAGCTTCCCTGCTTGTGATTTTAAGGTTCTCTTTTAGGTTGCCTCCTCAAGCCACTCAAAAAGAGGTTTCCTTGTTTTAAGGTCCCCATTTAGTCTCTCCCCATGCCTCTCAAAAAGCTTCCTTTCAAAAATGGGGTGGCTTCAAAGTGGCAAATGCACAAGAAGTTAAGGAAACGTTTCTATCTCCACCACTCTAGCCATGAGCAGCCGCACTTTCTGCTCATACATGGGATGGCGGAAACCCTCAGTGCCATCAATTGACATGGTACTTCTAAGATACAGAGAACAACATAAGGGAAACATGCAAAAAAATAAAGAACCCCTGTCTCAAGAGCTTGCAATATAATGGTCCCAGGCTAGTGCAAGTATATTGTAAAGATAACATCGACTTTAAAAATATATATATGAGATCCAAAAGAGGCTGAAGAATTGAAGAATATACTTACATTTTTCATTCAATCCATTTGTATTAGGCTCTCTTTAGTAACTCTTCAACAGAACATTTATAACACATTGTAAAATCATTCTTTAAACAGTTTGGCCCATAATGAGTTCCACTGTGAGAACTTTTTTTGCAAACAAATACAGTCTTGTTCCCAGGGTCCAAAACATTACACAAGTAATCTGTGTTAATTTGGTGCTATGTTGTTAAGAATGGAATTACTTTCTTTTCATTTTCACTGTGCAGAAAACCAGGAGTTAAGAAAACATTCAAAATGCTCAATATATACACATAAGTGAAATATTTTAATGTTAGTCCGTATTCATAGAAGTTACATTGTTTACATAGGGTTCATTTGTATATAATAAAATTTCATTTTAAATGAAAAGGGACCTTTTTTCTTTTTTTGGCAAGCCTAAAACAAATTAACATATGCTTTGGATATACAATTTAAGAGGAACAGAGTTCTTCAAAATCTTCCACAAGTAAGATTTTTAACAGTTACAAGGCTTCATCTCTGAAGTAGTATTCTCGGTAGCTGAAATTCAGCTGTGGATTGGATGGTGCACAGATCAGTTCTTCTAAGACTATTTTTTTAAAAAAAAAACCTGTTAAATGATTTGGCTCATTGCATAGTGAGTATGTAAACGTCTTAGGGATCATTAAGCTAAAACCATTAATGGTATTATACTTTATTGAGTAAGCCTTTCTAGAATCATGAATAAGATATTTTTGCAGCAAAGCAAAAACAAAGTGTTCAACTGCCACTGGCATTAAAACGTTGTGTTTGGCCAGCATGCACCAGGGCTACTGCAATAGTCACAAAGTCACTGTGTTTGTTTGGTTTCTAAGCATTTTTTTTTCTGACTCCTAAGTTTGTTTTTTGTTGCCCAAATTTTAGCTTTAAGAAATTGGGCACGATTCATTTGACAGTTGTGGTGCCCTGTTGATTTTAGTGGAGGAAATGTAAGCTGCAGTTTGGCTGGATCATGCCTTTCATTCTTGATGGGCATTTAGTATCCACGCCAATTGTGTGCAAGAAAAGAAATGAAAAAAGGGGTGGGGGTGCAGGAAAAATACCAATGAAGTTATTGTACATTGTGCAACAATCTCTTTTCATTTTCTATATAAAACATTGATGGGGATGCATCATTTTGTCAAAATAATTAAATTAAGTTCAACAGTTATGTGTGTGTTAACTAGGTTTGCATCAAGTAAAATGTTTATTAATGAAACTACTGTACAAGAAACATCAAAGCGAAATGCATCATACAGAAAAAGTACACTCTAGGTGACAGATGAAAAAGTGCATGCAGATTGCTTTAATTTTATTTTTAAGTAAGAAACAAATAATACTAATCTTGATCCCTATTATCTTTAATGAGTGAGAATTTTCTCCTCTGAATTTACAAAAATGTCAGTGAACATATATGAATATATGACTACTACACATTGGCAAGCAAATGGAATGAATGCAGTTTTTGGATCTTATTTTACAGTTATTTTTGCTTGACAAATGTGAGTTGTTCTTTTTTTAAAAAAAGGAAGAATCTTCTCAAATAGGACTGGGTAGTACTGCCAGGTTGCTCTGATGTCATACACAGCCTTCGGATTTTTAGTTAGACATCATCAAATAACATGTGTTAACATTCAGGAAATGACATTGAGTCTATTTTTAAAAATTATTTTTGGCTCAATAAATTTTTAAATATATGGTTTATCATAACCTAATATTGTCTTTGTCTTCACTGCAGTGGATTTCCGATCAAACTTTCCCCTTCTTTTAATACTTTAGGGAATTTTCAAACGTCGGGATGTTTGGCTGTAATGCCCCAAGATTTGTTCTCCCTGAAAGAAATCATAGTGACAATTTATTAAACTACAGAGCAACCTGGCTTTTAGGGGTCTATACTTTTAGTTTGTGTTCAGTATACCTAGCAACTAAATCTTGTTGCATTTCATCATAATTATTTGTTATATAATTTTCATGCAATTACTTCAGCTCCTAAACTGTCTGGGGTTTTGTTTCTGCTTGTACTTTGAGAATAAGTATGGCACCCTGATCCAAAACATACAAGGGCACAATCCAACAACAGCTAGTTTATATTAAGTTCAAAGGAAAATAATGGAATGGGACAGAGTTGAGAATAACTTAAAATCCATTGATTTTAATGGCATTTTGTTTGGGTCAGCATTCTGAATTGTGCCCCATGTGACTTAGAAGTGGATCCCAATGATTTTCAGGGAAACTTAACTTCCAAGCAATTGGGCCCAATCCACCTAAACACTTAGTCCCACTGAAACCAGTGAAGTTTAAATTAGTCCCACTCCCAATTAACTTATCCCATTATTTTCAGTGGAACTTCAGTGTAATGGTTGTTCATTGGATTGGATCCATTGTAGTTAGGATTGTATCCTAAAACCGGTTATAATATCAAATCAATGGGGCATTACTTTTCATTTTAAAAAACCACAGAAATCTTAAATTGCATCATCTATATGTACTTTAAAGGGAAATCTGGAAAGAATGTATATTTTAAAATATTGATAAAACTCCCTTGACTGTGTCCATCATCATTCACACATATGGTAAAAATAACACAACACACTGCCACAATTAAGACTATTTTTTAAAAAAAGAAAACGGATGGTAAATAAAACTCCTTCAATTCAAAATGGTTTATTCACACAAATTTAATAGGATATATCACAATTGTTTGGTCCATAAATATTTAGGGGAAATAGTTTCTATACAATGCATTTCTCAATAAAACAAAGAAACATGGACAAAGTTTGCTAGACCACTTAACTGTACTATAAACACGAAGTTCAATATATAAGATTATTGAATTTATCAACTATATCCGAAAGAGTGCACAACTGCTTTCTATGACATGTTTGTCCCCTCTACCAGGATACACCATAAAAAGAGTTTCAGAAATAAGAGGTAAAACAGTACAAAACTAGTGAGGTGTCAAAAGGGCTTGAAACAGTTAATTTAACAAACAACACATATATATCCTGATTTTTTCCACAAGCTTACTCCCAAGTTATATCATAAGGCACATTGCAGAACTGAGTTATAATTAGTCTACTTAATAAAGTAGATCTATAGTACCATATAGTTGTTCTGTCAAAGAACAAAATTTATAAGTATCATTTTTTTGTACCTGTAAAAATGTATTAATAAAGATCTGAGCCTTTCCAAGGTTGTTTGGTCTGGTTAGTGGTAAATGCCCATAAGGTAATAGAAACAGGAAAAGTTCAAGGTTGGCACCTCAAGCCTAAATGTATCAGTTTAGAAGTAAATTCCATTCATGTCAATTGAACTTACTTCCATCTAAATGTGCTTTAGGTCAGCAGCCTTAAGCGTCACAGAAGATGATGACCACACTTTCTAAATATATAATGACAAAGACACATTTTCCTTTGTTACAGTGTTAACATCTCTTCCTTTTTTAAATAAGCTACTTTTCTGTGCTAATTTTTTTAAAAACCCTGAGCAAAAGTTACTATAATGCACTTTAATATGGGCAGTGAACTGTCAATATGCATCCACACATTAGTAAAACAAAAAAAAGAATTCCTTTCTTAATCACTTTGTGTACTAAAAATAAAATTTTTTAAAGAAAGATATTTGATTGAGGGGGGTGTGGGGGAAGAGGCTAAAATAAAAAGTATTTGTGCAAAAGTCATTCTTAACAATCCATCCAAACAGATCTTAACAGATTTGTTTGGTTTGGGAGGATTCCACATCTATTAGGGTTTTTCAGAATAAAGGATACAAATGAACATTCACCACTGCCCAGACCATTCAGACTTTTAGCTTAAATATTTTTTTTAAAAAAATTAACCAAACACTTGCAAGTATAAACTAGGAAAGTTATTTCAATCAGCAATGCATCCACAAGGCTTTTGAGTTTAGCGGCTTCAAAGTTTTGGAGTTTTAAATGCACAATTTGTAAGATTTTTTCCCTGTACTTCTAAAATGTGTTTTTTAAAAAAACAAAACTAGGGGACTATAGTGAAATATACTTATGACCAGCAATTCCAATGAGTTTTAGTATTCTTATCTCTGTGATAGATTTTGCCAGCCTATGTGTATGTATTTATTTGCATTCTTACAAATGTGTAAATACATATACTCACACCATATGAACTAAAGTTTTTCTAATGGATATAATCCAGCAAATGTTTGTCATGAGGGTTGTCCCATTGAAAGCAGTGAATGTGCAGCCCCAAAGGGAGCAAATGCTCCTGGGTCTGTTTTGGGATGGGAAAATGGCACAGGAGGAGGCAGACTTCCCTCTTTCCCAAACCACAGTCCCAGTCCAAACTGAAAAATGAGTTGCCCCACAGTTGTTATCTGGCTGCAGAGAATGTGTCAGATCAGTAGAATCTTGACTTATGCTGAACATCTTGTGCGGTTTGGCCCTTAGTTGTGACTAGTAGATGCAACTCCAGTGGGACTTTCAGTCCAATCCTATGCATGTTGACATGGATGTAAGTCACAAAAAGTTTAATTGGATTTATTCCCAAATCAGTACACATAGGAACTTTCAGTGGGACTTTCAGAACAAACCTATGCATGTTGACATGGATGTAAATCACAAAAAGTTTAATTGGATTTATTCCCAAATCAGTACACACAGGATTGTTATCATAATCGGAACTCATTTTGCTGAATTGTCCATTTTGAATATTATGCTTTAAAACACAGAATCTAAAGTATGCTTTATAAAGCAGCCAATAAGAAATACTAGAATTAGCTTTTAAACATCTTAAGAAATCATATTTTGCTTATTTCCATCTACCCTGAAAATGATTTATGTTGAGAGTTTCCTTAATAGTAGGCATCAATGTTAATATTTTAAAGACAAAATTCTGTCCATACTTTTTAACATGAATCCAATTTTGATTTTAGGGTGTGCTCCAGCCATCCCATTTCACTTTTGCTGGGTTATGCTCATAATGGGAAACAAAACTGAAAAGGTTTCAACAGTTTAACCTCCAATTATTTGGCTACAACTATCAATATCGTTTGATTTCAGAGGAATTAATCTAGCAGAAGTACAGAACTCTAGACATTTTAACTCTAACAAACGAATGTACTCTTATCAAGATCTTCAGACTGGCATAGATGATGCAAGCCCCTCCAATTCTAAATTTAAGTACTTTTTTACCTCAGTGGCAAAGTTCAGTGTATGCTGAACTCACCCACTGCAATTGATGGGTTTTAGTGCTTAATTTTATCTGGATTGTGTGTATTACTTGAAAGTGACTTCCTCAGAAATCAGAATAGTATGCAAGCAGTGGACCCTGTGTTTATTTATGTAGAAATAAGCCTCACTGTAGTCAGTGGCACTTTCTCCCAAATAAGTGTCCATACAGTTGTGGCCTTGGGATCAGCGTTTGCACTGTGCTACAGCAGAAATGGTCAACTTCTCTATTTTCAGGGGCTGCTCTGTTTTCTGGATTGCAGTCTGCCGGCCACAAGGGACACTGACATATTGACAATCCTGTTAATATTGGTGTCATATAGCTATTGGAGCTTCATGATGATTGAGTGCATGCACAAAGAGAGATAACACTGAAGTGTGGACACACACACACGTTCTCTCTCTCTCTCTCTGATACTCATGCACAAACAAATTGTCTTTCCTTCTGGGTAAAACTTATTTGGTAGTGCAAATGGGGCTTTGGGGCCCAGTCTTCAGGCCACCAGACAATTATTTTTTCCTGTGCAGTCATTTGTCTACTAAGTCTGGAGGATCACAAAGACGGAAATTGATTAGCTTGCCTCTTGGATCTGGAATCTACATATCCAGTGCTCTCATCATCAGTCTGTTCTCTTCTTTCATTTATACTAGGTTTAATCTTATTCCAAACGCAGTGAAATAATGTATGGATAATAAAGTTGCCACTTTTTAATATATGGATAGAAATTGAACATAGGGAACAGCTTTAAGTGCTCTGATAATAAACATATGAAAATTAGAAATCTGAAGTAAAACCTTTCAGTACATACTGCAGTGGACTGAACATTGCTCAAGCCTGTTATTCTCAAAGAACTGAATATGAATACATGTGAGTACAGTCACTGGACATTGGGAGGGGAGAAGATTACCCACTAGCTGCATCCCATCCACATGCACAGTCCATCCGCATGGACAGTCATCTTAAACTTCTGTAAGAACCTATGTGTATAAACTGTACATGCATAAGCTATGTGTTTGCTTAGGCTGTACAAAAAACAGATTCCCTACATACATGCAGCTTGTTCCCACACAGGCTCTGGCTGAACTACACTCAGTGTGCATAAAGGCAGGTATGAAATATAGTAACACTATCCCTACTAATTGGCAGGATAATACAAAAGCCTATTAAAGGTTGGATCCAGAGGTGCCATTCTGTTGATGTAATTTTGTTTATGCTACTTTCATTGATGGAAGAGGGCGTCATGATTTTTACTGATTGTCCCTTCCCAATGCAAACCTTGTTTTGTCCTCCATGCTATTCCGGAAGGTTCCTGGGCCCCAAGAGCAGAATTTGAGGGGTGGGCAGAAAGAAGAGCTGGGAAAGTACTATTCCTCAAGCTTCACTGGACTCCTGGTGATTTGGATCTAACCCTAACCCTGCAAGATTATAAGCACACACTGGAAAGTTGTTATTTAGATTTTGCAAATACAGTCATTTAATCATGTATCTGCATCTCATGTGTGGTAAAATCCACAGGTGACTGGCTGTGCAATCCTTTGCAGAGTTACTGCAGTCAAATCCATTGGAATCAATAGTGAACTGGAGTAACTCTGAAGAGGATTACATGTAAGTTACCTTTCAGTGAGAGCATGTACCCTGGAGTTGCACAGTTGTGTCATTACTCCTAGTAAGTTGTTGTCTGTATTCACCCTGATAGACACCTTTGTTCAGTTATTTTTATTGACCCTGCTTCACATGATGTCTAGTTTTGTGATGGTTGCTTCTCTCCTTGGCTTGGTGTGGCTCCCTGGGTGTGGCACATAGGTCTCATGCCTCATTTACCATACCAAGCAATTGCCAATTGGGCATGTCAACCAAACCACACCATGATGTGGTGATGGTGTACAAATCTAATTAATTCTTCTTGTTACAAAAGAGTCACAAATTCACATCACAAATACTGTGGCCACTGTGGTCTGCAGAACAAAGGAATTGCCATTAATCCAGCAGCCACATATATCACACTGACTTGCAAAGAGATAGAGAAAGGTTTTTCTGGCATCTTGGTTTTCATAACAGAAGTGACCTGCATGCACTTCTGCAAATGAAACAGTAGCATTCAAAAGCAGCCTTTAAGGCTGCAAATTTACCAAGAAGTAAGTTTCATTGGACTCAAAAACAGGACTGTCTCTATTATGGGATAGAAAGAAACTATTACCACATATGGCAGATGTTGGAGTGCCAAATTGTCTTGGGGTTTTTCACAACTGCTAGGGACTGGAATTGTTTGCACTTTCCATTTCAGGCACCAAAATAACCTTCTCCAGCCTTACTCAACGGGACTTGCTTACAAGTATATCGTCTTTAAGATTAAGGTGCCAACAGTTGGAAGAAACCTGTGGCTTTGTTTGGAAACACAATTCTACGACTTCCATAGTAACCATTGTTTTCAAGATTCTGGAAATAAGGAACATACAATTTTAAGAGGCACTTAATAGAATGATTGAAAACTCCCTTTAATTTGGCAAATAATTTTTCTTTTAAAAAGTCTGAATACAATTTATAGACAGAGCATGTAACTTCATAATAAAGTTAGGTTACTGCAAACTCATTTGCCAAGTGGCTGCGAATGCTACACACCAAGCTGGGTTTTCCCAAATATTTTGTGGTGTTTTTTTTTTAAAAAGTCTTGCAAATAATATTAATAATAATAATATAATAATAATAATAATGAAGAAAGAAGAAGAAAAGAAGAAGAATTTGTTTTTGTTTTTAAGTCAAATGTTAGAAAAGGTTTGTTAAGGTAGTTTGTGAGGGGCTTCCGGAATCGTGGCTGTCCAAGTTAGAGGTCACTGTTGACACTACAGTGATAGTGGGATTGGTCAGGTCTGTTAAAGTGGTCGCAGTGCCGGGTGGAGTGAGAGCGCCGCTGTCTGCTGAGGGCGGTGCCGGAAGTGACGTGCCATCAGTTTTATCAACACCCCCATTCTCCTGTCGCAAAAGGTTCCTTCTGAATTTGGCTCTTGCGTTTTGGAACCAAACCTGCAAACCAATCCCAGTTGATTTCTTTACCAATGTTTGTCTTTGTTTTGACTGATTCTTTTTCTTATTTTGCTTTAATGCATTTTTTTTAATTGTGGGATTTAGTGGAGGGGAAAGGGAAAAATAATTTACAACAGTGCTTTTCAGACTTTGTACCCTCAGAGAACTCTTTCCTCACTAACCTGATTGCTATGGAAAACATGCTCCCATGTTGTAGAAACCCAATGCATTGTAGAAGATTCTGGAACATGATAAAGGTGCATGTTCTATTCACTCAAAACACTGTCAGGCCTACTGGTGTCTCATTGGCTGATTCTGCACAGCAAATGAATAAAGGGGTGCAGTCGTGACAAAGGAACCTGTTTTCCTGTTTACCCATCCACATGTGTTCCATACAGACAGTGATTGGAGCCCACAGAAACAATCCGAGTTGCTTTCATGCTTTGCACGGAGACACTTCTTTTTAAATTTCCTGCTACACATGCTTAGTTACACAGCCATGTAGAGATGAACCCCCACAGCCATGCCAATCATCCCACGATATGACCAGCTGCACTTGCGTAGCTACATAGATGCAACCCACAAAGAAATTTTTTTAAGGAAAAGGGGCCTTCCTGGAACAACCGGGGAATGGTAGGCTGCTTCTCCCTCACTATGGAGGGCATGGTGGAAGGGAGGCAAATAAAGCAGCTCCTGCCTGGCCATTCACTCGGGAGCAGCTCCAACCTGGGATTTTTCAAAAGAATCGCTAGTTTAGCAATTTTTGAAAAACCCAGGTTGGGGAAAATAAAATGGGGCAGACTCGCTTTGGGGGCGGGACTTGTGCCAAGTCCCCACCCCAAAAAACAGGTTTTATAGCATCCTACACCCGTGTTTCTTTGCCTGTGTAGAATCAGCCATTGCTGTCCTATGAGAATTAAGAATGCATTGCAGAGTATACTCTGTCATACCTTCCTGCAGCTGTGCATTACGGAGGTAAATTTATGATGCTGGGCAAATGATCTCTTGGAAAAGGTTTTTTACAATTACTCAATTTCTGATTGAAAATATATGATAAGTTCCCAAGGAACTCCAGGATTCTCATGAACATTGTATGGAAACCACTATCATAACAAAATACTTTATTTTGATTTTTACATTCTTCTATTCATATGCTACACCTCAATCTATAGGCGCTGGTAAAATGCATTTCTAGAGACTATGAGGAAATAATACTAGTGATAGATTTGAAAAATTCTGTTTACCCACTTATTCTAGAAAGGAACTACTTTGATAGGCTAACTCACTATTTGTTAATTGCAACAGCATTTTAGTAAAAGGTGGGTAGACTGAGTTTTGTGTTTGGAATTGTAAACTTACTACAACATTTTAAACCCTTAAGAACTAATACAGGATAAAAAGTACTATCTCCCATTTTCTTACATGGAAAGCAAAGAGGGGATTTCAGAACTGTGCTGGTTTTTCATTTAGTCATATCCCTTTCATTTAAACCTCTGCTATTCATTTTTGATAGTGTCTATGGATCTGGAATACAACATACAGGAAACTAGGGGTAATGTTAACATGTGATGTGCTGCAGTATCTGAGACCAGAATCTTGCATTCATTTTTAATGTGGGAAAATCACCACAAAATGAGTTTCTACCATCTTTCCATGGTGATCAGTACTTTGGAATATGTCACTTAGTAAAATATTTCTCACAGCCTGGATGATGTAAAGCTGTTCAGTGCTGTGCATTCCAAAGATGTGCTCAACATGTAAATATAACAAGTTAAAGTGCTTTTAAATATAAACCTGGCACAAGAATCCAGCCTTAGATGAAGGAATTCCATGTGATATATTGATTGCTGGACTGCAGGCAAGGACGTAGGTAAGGGGGGGTTCTCGGGTTCATCCCCCCCATTACATGTCCGAAGCTCCGCCCCATTTGGTTTTTTGTAATTTTTTGTTTTTCTGTTTTTTGGCCTGCAGGGGGCGCAATTCTTAGGCTAGCAGCACCATAATACCACCCAGGTTAAGTGAGGTTTGGTTCAGGGGGTCCAAAGTTATGGACTCCCAAAGGGGATGCCCCATCCCCCATTGTTTCCAATGGGAGCTAATAGAAGATGGGGGCTACACATTTGAGGGTCCATAACTTTGGACCCTCTGAACCAAACTTCATCCAACCTGGGTGGTATTATCAAGAGAGTCTCCTAAAGATACTCAGAAAGTTTGGTGCTGCTAGCTTAATAATTGCACCCCTGACAGCAGGCACCCCCCATATTTCCTCAGATTCTCCTTTTAAATCCACACCCTTCGGCATGGATTTAAAGGGAGAATCTGAGGTCCCCAGTTTAAACATTGAAGGTGATGCTGTTTCAGGGTGGGAAATAATCCACCCCAAAACAGCATCACTTTCAATGTTGTTTTAACTGGGGACCCCAGATTCTCCCTTTAAGGTGGATTTAAAAGGAGAATCTGGGCTCCCTAGTTTAAACACCATTGACAGTGATGCTGTTTTGGGATGGATTCCAGCATCACAGTGGCCACCCGGGGCCCCCTGCAAAACTCAGATTTTGCACCAGACTCCATTTTCCCTAGCTACACCTCTACCCAGAGGGGAGGGCAGAAGTGACTGCCAGCTGGGAACCCAGTCGGGGGGGCTGGCGGGGCAGGGGAGTCTGCCATCCCTGACCTCGAAGAGCTGCTTTTATAAGCACTGAGGCTGGGGTGGGGCTTCGGGAGGCGTGGCCACGCCCCCAGGGGCAGGTGGGGCTGTGGTCCCGCCCTCGAACCCCCCCATAAAAAATCTATACCTACATCACTGACTGCAGGCAGTGGGTGGTAGGATTGTTGTGTTCAAATTCTCTCCATGTAAACAAACAAACGAGTACTCCCCCTCTGTAGCCAAAACTAATATGTTAGGGAAAAGCTAGAATTTTCTCCTTCCCCACTCTATAAACACTTAGTTTTATGTACATAGACAAGGCTTTTCTATGGAGGAGGTTTCAGACATGCTATTCCTGCCTGCATCCTGACGAAGTCCAACAATAGATATATTACATGGGGTTACCAATCAGAAAAAGCATCCCTTAATTTAAAAGGAGGATCCTCAATATTACTTGCACCCAACAAATATGGAGAAATTTAGCAATTACAATTATAACTAAAATATGTGCTTCATATAACAGGGGGGGGGGGAGGGAGATTCTGTTATTTACAGCATGCCTGGGTGCTCAGTGCTAACAGCTTATTTGCCTTAAATGAGCAATAAATTGTTAGTATTTTAAATCAGGAGAGACACCACATGAAGGTTGTAGATCTTCCACCCTGCTCAGAGCAGAAGGTTGCTCCTGTCAAGGTGGGTTGCTCTTGCAATCCCAGGAACTGTAGCCTCATACCCCACTTCAGAATTTCTTTCTTGCTTTTGGATCATACAGTCTAAATGCCTTAACTCTTTATGTATCTGTTTAGGGACAAAATGTATTAGGGAAATTCACTAGGGAAATTCAAAACCTTGAAATAAGGGTTGTGCTACTTTTAGGTGGGGAAGAGCATTTGGGAGAAAATTTGTAAGGAAGACCTCTTACCTGCAGAACTCTCTTGGTTAGGCCCGTTTTCTGGGCAAGCTGTTTGAGGTCCTTGGCATCTGGGTTGTGATTAATGGCAAAGTAGGACTTCATGGTACGAAGCTGGTGGTGTTTAAAAGAAGTGCGCATACGCTTGGTCTTCTGAGATGGGGGGTAAGGCTGCTGGTCTCTGTCCAGATGATCTGCCTCATTTTCATTACAACCTGTTCCGAAAAGCCAAACAAGACAACAAGGAGTGGGCTGGAGGTTCTATTTGTCTGCTGTCTTCGTGGTAGAAGAGAGCAGAAGTCTGACATATTTCACTGCATGGGACATTTGCCAGGCCAGTGTAATACCAAGGTTGGTGTTCATCTTATTTTTTTAAGCACTCTGTATATTATAAACTAGTACATCAGAGGGAAAGACATAATCCTTAATCCATTTGCTTTTTACATGCAGAAGAGTGATTCGGAAATATCACAAATGTATACATACACCACACCTGTGACCAGAAGTCATGCAGTCCAGAATTCGACCATTTCTTTCAGCATTAGATGAATAAAAGGGGATGGAGGATAAGTGTTTTTTATGCTGCAATGCAAAAGGGACCAAAATGATATTTTCCGGCTTTAAACATGCATTATATCCCTTGGATCCACATCTGCTAAGGGAGCCAGTGTTTTGAGAGCAAGCCTGCCAGGTTTCACTCCTTTAGCATTATTTTTGAGACAGGCCTGTTCCCTGAGGGAAAAGAACTTTGCTGTGTGTTCCCAAAGAATCATTTAAAACCTTGCTCGTCATACTTTCAAAATTTTGCAAGCTAAAAATCAGCCAACTGTGGTTAGAACTCCATGTTATGCAGCCACCTTCTGAAGCCTGAAAGTCACTTTTCTGCCAAGCACAATTTGGAAAGGGGTGGTTTTCAGCAGAGAAGAGAAAAGATGCTTAGCCTTTTCTACATACATCATATTTCTCCATGCATCACAGAAATCCATATTTGTACTTGGAGAAACAGAGAAACAATAATCCTGGCCTGTAACAAAACATTAATAGCTATAGTATGTATCCTTAAATGTCTCCACCCTACGCCTGAATTCTCAAATTACTCTCCAGGACTTTCATATGTTAGTAGCACCATACTGTTTTAGTTCAGACGATATTCACATATGGCTAGTCATATATGTGGCTTTTTATTTCTTGTTCCATTTTGGGAAATGGTGGTGTACAGATTAAGTAAAAAGTCTGCCTCTGATATTGTTAAGCAAATGACTTGTTAAATCCTACCCCTAAATGCCACACCTCCTTAATTCCTTAGCAAGCAAGCTGAATGGAGCAAGTTGGGTAGTGGATAGGATTTTTTTTAGCAAAAGCAGGGCTCTTCTTCCTGCAGTGAGACTGATATGTTACTTCCTGTCACATGCTTGCAATTCATTGGTTAAGAGGTGTCCTGGATCTTGAGAGATTGAAGACCACTGCTGTGTGCTGTAGAAGAGCTGAACCAGCCCATGTGTGAGTGTGAGAAGTGCTGTCAAGTCACAGATGACTTATAATAACTCCAACAAGGGACTTTCAAGCCAAATCATTAAGGAGAGGTGGTTGGCCATTGTCTGTAGAGCCTTTCTTGGAGATCTCCCTTCCAAGCACCAACTTTGCTTAGCTTCCAAGGTCTGATGGGATCGTGTTGCCTTCCCTCCCAAAACCAACTCTTAGAGGCAATAAATTCAAATCCACAGACGTTTTGTATTCTGTTCAAAACTAACTGCCTCACAGACATTTGAAAGTATCCTTAATAGGATTATGTCTTTGGGGGGAAAGGGGATATATTGCAAACTATTCTCTCACAAGTTTTGTGTGTGTGTGTGCATTGATACTGCAGCTGTACTTGTGCAGCTGAACGGAGACAGTTACCAAGAGAAATAACAAGTCTTCTAACACCCTGATCCTATTATGTTAAAATAAGTGGATACTGGGGATGCTGTGCAATGTGTTTAGGACTGTGGGTGTGAGTAGATGTGCTTTAACTATTAACCCTGGAAAAAAACGTGATCACTTTTTGGGATCTGCTTAACAAAGCCAGCTCAATCCTGTGTGGGAAGGGAAGAGACTTCCAACAGCACTGCTTCGGTCACAAAGCAACCGAAACAAACTGAAAGAAATGTTAATGATCAGTTGTAAAGGAATTTAATTGGTCTGTATTTAAAGCATGTGTGTGAGCATCATTTCCACACACACCGGACAGCTTGGACTACTTCCCAACAGTTTGCTAGATTTATCTAGGAAGCTTAGCCAATCCCCACCCTTGAGAAAACGATGGAGAAGCCTACATTATACACTGAACATTACATCAGTCCATGGAGACTTAGATTTTATAGTTTATATATTAAAAAAAGAGTTAAAGCATCTCACATCTGCATTTTCCCTCCCTCTCCCATAAAAAAGAAAAGATTTTTTAAACAATATTCTTTCCACTGCTCTGTGAAAGGCAAATCAACAGATACAAGTTATCTGATTCTTAAAACATGATCCCTAAAAGCAGGGCCAAGTGGTTCCTGAGATGTTAACTGAAATGAATGACAAAAAGCTGAAGACACTGAGTTTTCAGAGAAGTTTCTGTTACATGATGAAGAGGCAAGCTACTTTCACGTATGATTTTTTAACATTTAAACTATAAAACAACTGCAGCAGAGCAGTGGCTGGGGAAGCTCAGAAATGGAAAGATGATCAATAAAAGGAGCCAAATGTACAGAGCTTTTTCAAAACCTTGGGAAGGATTTGTGCAAGGGATTATTCCTGCATCATTCCACATGATAGCCAGAAGATGGTGCTCCACAAGAAGCAAATCTGAATTGTGGCCCTTCATATAACAGATGTTAAAGACCACTGTGCTTGTTCACAGGGGCCCTTTCAACATGTCAGAGGATGAGACTAATATTCAGTAATACTCCTTAAGTTTCTGAGGTTATCTATGTCAGGATCCTGTCCTGTGAAATTTATTTGCATTAAATGCTTACGGTCCCTTAATCTATGGCATCACTAAGACTGAAGTGGGGAATTCCATACTATCTTCTCCATTATTGACACTATTCAAAGTATTTTTCTTAGATTGTTGCTTTTCTCCTTGAATAACACCCTTATTTTATTATTAATTGCTGCATTTTTGCTAATTTGTACATTCTATCATAAGTAGTAGTCATTTGCTGTCTGAACTAGGGATACTTCTTTTTGTTTTGTTTTTTAAATTTCAAATTAATATTTGTTTCAAAAGTTTTGTGGGAACATTTGTATCGCAAATGTTCATTTTTATATCTACAACCATTTTTTGTTCCCACTGGTAAACGTTTCTTGCTGTGACATCTTTCATCCAATTTGGATGACTTCACCCAGAGACTTCACCCCATCCAAGATATCACTGTTAACTTTACATCTTTGTAAAAGATATACTGTGGGCAGCTCACGTGCACTCATGGGCACTCCCTTCTAGTCAAAGCAATATCAGCAACAGCATGGAAACTCTTACAGGGGAAGGAGAGGACTGTTCTTTTCAGGGGAAGGGGTAGCCAGGTGATAGAGATGAAGGTGGGTTGGTGAAGTTTCTCCTGGTCAGATATGCCTTCTTATGACAAGTTACAGCACATGTACAATTAAGACTGGATCAAACAAACGTTTTATAAAATTTGCAAAGAAAATAATGTTTGCATCATCTGGGAGCACCTACGGTTACTTCTGCAAAGGCCACGTAAGAGTGCTGCTTACAGGAGCAAATTTGTACTCCAATTTCCAAAGCTAAATTCTCAGGATTATACCACCCTCCATAAGTAATTTAGGTACCTAAAACTGTACTTCATGAATGCCCATATATAGTCTTTTCATCATTTTGATCTAGTGGGTATGGGGACTTAGATGCAGAAAATGGATTCAAATCCAATCTCTTGAATGTTCTATATAAACTTGCATACAGCACATCCACTGAGTGGTGCACAATCCATTTCATGTTGCTCAGAACTTAGCAGGCCATAAGACTTGAGTGGTAACCCATTGGCTTGATAGCCACATGTTGGGCAGGCTCCTTTTAGATTATGGGTAGACATAACCACTTCTCAGCCTCATTTCCCCCTCTGTAAAATGTTAACAGTAAATATTCACTTCCCAGAACAAAAACACTTAAGTTACTTGAAGGCCTATATAATCCATAAATAACATCTCATTGATCATGAATAAAAATATCATGGGACTTCTCATGGCTTAAGAAATGGGAAATTATTTCAGCATTCTCTAAAGATGATGAAAAGAAATTCCATTTTGTGGCATCAAAATGAAAAGGGATTTGCAGTGATGTTTGGCTCCCGCAATTGTCTTAGGGTTCAGCTGCAAAGTTACTGCATTCATGACTAAGGGTAGGCATCTAAAGAAATAGGATACATTATATTGTCTGGGAAAGGAAGTTGCCTTGGCTTTGGATCAACTCTTGCAGGCATTTACCTCTGTGTTGTTTTTCTAGCTCTGAGCAATATCTTTCCACAAAGATTTTCAAGGTAAATACACATGTAAAATGCATAATATAATAATATGAAAGAGGACATATTTATGTTTAGGATTTATTTTTCCCCTGATGATTCTCACTATATCACAAATACTGCTAGCATTAACTTCCCAAATGTCCAGTAAATCCAACCAGGGTGAAGCATGCTTCAAAACTGATGTAAAAAGAGC
This sequence comes from Sphaerodactylus townsendi, assembly GCF_021028975.2. Lineage (NCBI taxonomy): Eukaryota > Metazoa > Chordata > Lepidosauria > Squamata > Sphaerodactylidae > Sphaerodactylus > Sphaerodactylus townsendi. The sequence continues at coordinate 32,603,891 of NC_059429.1, read as the reverse complement.
CTGCCTCCCAACACTGGGCTTCCTGTCCTTGCAAACAACCCGCTTTCCATTGGGATTGCCAACTGACCAGAAAAAGTAGTTTGGTCTACTTTTGTGCCTTTAACAATACTTTGTTTCAGATTAAGCTTTTCATAGCATCGAGATAAATAATATCACCTGCACATTTATGGGCTGACTGAGAAGTTGGCAACCCTATCACCAATTAGCTGCACCAAAACAGTCTGCACAAGGAAGGCTGACACCACAGGGAGCAATTTAAAATAGCCTCCATTCAGCATGTCTAATTCACCCCAGACTCTACTCTAAATCACAGTATGAATATAAGCTGAAGGTGCATTCCTAAGTAGGAATCCTACATGGGACTTTATATTGCCCTGCCACTTTCCTACATGGTTGTTATTTTCTGTTTACTAAAGTTAACATATTGCATTCCATTTTGGGGGGGAAAAAAGAATTATTTCCATAATTGTCAAGATAATAGTATACTGAGCTTGTACAATGTACTTTTCATGATGACTAGCTTCCTATTTTAAGAGAATTTTGGCTTCCATTATCTGTATTTGATCGTTGGGCACCTGATTACACGTGACATCCTTTTTAGTATAAAGTGTAAACCAATTCAGTCAAGTTTCTATCCTAAAACATTTTCCTCAAGAGTCCAGGTGCCACTTAGAGGAACTTACAGTTAGGCTGGCCATGCTTTTGAAAACAGAAAAGGCTTCACATGCTTAGATTATAAGTAAAAACATCAGACCCAAAGGTTTGCTATTCTAGATTGTACCAAGTATTCAAACAGTCTAATGCTGTATGCTAGTCAGAATTTCTGCCAGTCAGAATTTGTTTCTTGCAAGCTTATATTTAGAAGAAATACTGTTCTTTTTAAAAGAAAAGGAAATTCTGTTCTTTTAAAATATACAACTAAAATTCCAATTGAGAAATATTTAATGTAAAAGTTACTCTGAAATCTGCAGCTTGATCTAGGGCCCACTGAATTATGTGGGATCTTCATTCCTAACCCCCTCAAATCAGAAACAGAAAAGTGGGGGGGGGGGCGGGGGGGTGGTCTTGCTCAGTGTTCTTTGTTTCTCAGATACAAGTATAATTGGGTTACAGTATCTTTGGCATGATTGCATCAACCTCAGAAGTCCTTGTCCCAGGACAGTAATCAACCCATTTCCTTGCTTTTTTTTTTTTTTTGCCACTAACAATATTCCTCTATACACCAACTTTTCCTGGCTATTATTAGTGGCTATGATGTGTTTTAATTGCTACTATTTAACACTGAACACCTATGCATCCCACTTGAAAATATGTTTCACTGGCTTCACTTCTCAAGTAAATGTGTAGGATTGCAGCCTTACTTGTGTTTTGTTGTTTGAAACACAATCCTGCAATTTTTATAGGTTTTAAATAGTACATATACAGAGCTGGAACTATGAATTGAGGGGAAAATCATTTTAAAAATCCAAAGATATAATTTCCTAATATGTGCTTAAAACATGATAAGGAAAATGTGGAAATTGCTTTGAGTGTGAAAATACAGAGTCAGATAAAATTTATTGTCGAAGCAATCAAGAAAACATAGAGCCCTAGAGGGATTCGGGGAAGATATATGATCTCCTCAAAGGCATAAGGAAGTACCCCATAACAAGCAGGCCAGTATCTTTCTTAAGCTCTTATCAGTACCTCTGACCTCCCAGCCTTACTCTTCTCTTTTAAAAAAAATATATCATTTTAAAATCCCACATTCTAACTGTCACTTCGTCATTCTAAAAAATGGATTTACAGATACAGAAGGGCTAGACTTTCATGATCTACAGAGATGATTCATTTACACTTATAAACTAGCGAACTCCAAAGCAAACTCCCTGGAAAAGGAAGAGTGGGCTGGACTTTAGGGAAAAGGATTTGCCTTGGGATTTTTGTAATGGACCTGAGGGCTTTTGAGACAGATAAGGCTGCACAAAGGGGGGGGGGCTTACAATTGGGGGCAGGAGACTTTACTAGGCTGAACTGGCCCTCACATTACTGTGTTGTATACTGTCTTTTTACAAGGGCTGCTATGTTTACAGCATTTGGGAAGGCTGCATAGAAAGAAAAATGCCACCGTGTACAACTCCCCCTACCATGCCAGCACTGTGGTGACAGGAAAATAAATCAGGCAAAATTATTTTCTAAAATATTCTTTCTTCCAGACAAGCGTTTGAATGTACAAGAGCCTGCAGAGTTTTGACATAATCCCAATTTTTTTTAAAAGAAGTCAAACCTAGTTTATTTCTGTTTTTGTTCTGAATTACTAATGCTTCAGAAGGAAGCTTGGCAAATGGGTGGAAACTGACTTTGTATAATCTGCCATCTTTCGTCGTCTCTCATGTTCAAGACGAACACATCAGCAACAGCCAGCTCAAAATGTAAAAACTTTCTCCTCCAGCCCTCTCTGCCCTGCCTTCCTCTCTTTTTGAGGATTTCTCCCTTCAGAAGCCACCAGAGGTCACTGCTACAGTCATTTGACAGTCCCAGCATGTTGGGAATTAGAATTTTCGGAGAAAAGGATTTGGAGACAGCAATGTTTTTACTGGTGGAAAAAGCTCCTGCTTGAGCCCAGACTGAAATGCAGCTCCCACCCCAAGGAAGGATGGGTGAGGAGCATAGACGTCAAATGCCACATATATTATGTGCAGTGAGGTCTTTTAAAACCCAGTGCTCTGTCTTCCAAATATTTCAGTTTGGTTGAGTTCCTTGAATTGTCTAACCCCCTATTTAAAGATGCTTCAGTCATCATGCAAAAAACTCAACACATCTCTCAAAATAGGAACCTTGGAATAAGAGGATGAATGCCCCCTTCCCAAACAAAAGAGAAAATGCCACCAAGTGCATTCTTCTCTTCACTGCAACTCTATGGGGGAAAAACACATCAGTTGAAATCCCTTCTTCTACACAAGTTTTTAAAGCACCAGAGCCCACAGACTTTTGACACAATCCCAAATCTTGTAAAAGAAGTTTACATCTATGATCCTGTGTGGATCTATTCACTCAGAAGTAAATAGAGTTCAGTGTATTCCCAAGTAAGTATCATAGGACTGTAGCCTTAAGGGCATTGTTATAGTCTCTTAATAGTTATTCAATATTATTTCACATCTGCATATGTAAGCGTTTATATATGCAGATGTTAAAGTAACATTAAAATTATTGTCAAGATACTGTATAATTGATTCAAGGCCCATAAGGCATCAAACCAAATGCTACAGGGAAAAGAATTTGGAGACAGGTGTGATTTGTTCCTGAAAAGGCAGTGTGAAGGGACTGAGCCCTAAAACTGAAAGGCACATTTACACATTCATATGCAATGTTAAGGCTGCTCTGTGTAAATAAATCAGATAGAGATCATTTGACTTTTGCTCTGAATGGACACCTCAAAGCAGTCTACATGTGTGATCCCATGCAAATATTCTTGAATTCAATTAGACTGGCTTCCAAGTAAACATTGAAAGGATTAGTCAGTAAAAATGACTCTGTGTTTATAATTTGTCACTTCTCTGGGTTACTGCCACAGGAGTGGAACAGACCCATAAAATCAAATGTACATTCCAGCCAATGTCAAGGTTTTACTTGAAAATTGGAGCAAGAAATGTAAATATCAATGTGTTTATTTAAAATATTTCTATGCCCACCTTCCTCCCGAGCATCTCAGCACTTAATGTGGGTCACAACAGAATGAAAACAATTTGCAAAACAACCATTAACACCACAAATACAAAAATATTTCAAAACTAATTTATGAACACCTTATGCTTCCACCAGCAGGGTTCCCCCCCCCCTTTGCTCAAATTGTCCCCAGTTTAAGCTGATGAAACTGATCTGTGGTAACTATGCTCCTTTTTTAAATGTTCTCTTCTGCCTGACATATTCCTCATGCAAAAAGACTTTGAATTGGAGGAAGCTAAGCCCCCAGAGCATTCTGATGAGTTGCCATCAAGCAGAAAAGGGTACCACATGTGCCCTGAATGATGCCACCAGCTCCTAGTTCCATATGCCTGGTCAGCCTAATGCATATTTATTTGGAAATATCCTACTTGGCTTTAGACTGTGAGACTGTTGAATCAGTTGGAACTGACTTCTGAGAGAATAGGTGTAGGCTTATCATGTGTTTGGGATAGATCAGAATCTATGACATGTTTCACTCTTGCCATTAATATGACTCGGGAACCTGTTCCACCATTTGTGTACATTTGATAATTTTGTTTAGGAGGAATTGGAGACTGAAGGTAGAAACACACTTCTTTCTGTGATACACCTCTGAAATTGCCGGCCACAGATGCAGGCAAAATGTTAGGAACAAGATCTACCAAACCACGGCCACACAGCCCGGAAAACCCACAACAACCAACTGAAGGTAGAAACTTCTCAATGCAGTGTGCATGTTGGCCAACGTGTTTATATTATCACAGCTGCAGAAAAGTCAAGAGCTGCTTACAGTGGCATTGTGTGATGATTATCAAATAGTTCATTTGGGCTGAGGTTTTTCTAGGCAACACCTTAGCATCTGATGAAGTAGGTTGTTGCCTGGAAACTTCTGTTGCCTAGGCTGCAATTCTTCTCTTACAGAAAATAATAGTAGAACTGGAAGAGGGATCACACACTTGACTTTCTCTTGTTTTGGTATTCTTGCTTTCCAGTAAGCAGTGATCAAGAACAGATTATCATCATCCAGAGAGTTTTTTAATTACCTGGCTTGTCTGATATTAACATTTAAGTACCTTTCTAGACTGCCTAGTTTGCTTTAGTGTGGTTGGAATGTTCACCTGTTCTTGTACCCTAAAAATAGCCAGAGATATCCTTATTTATTCCTGTTACAATTCAGCCTATGTTAAGCCAGTGTTTAAATTCCCATGGGGAAAGATGTACAGTTAGGCAGTGCAAAGTCAATGGAATTAGAATGGTATGAATCTGTTTAGGATTGCGCTGCAATTCTCTCATTTGAAGCAGAAGCATTTTAAAGTTGTAGTTCTAGTTACACTAAAATTTGGTAGTAAAACCAGTTTGAGATTTTTAAAAGATGTCACTAATGAAGCTGCAGTACAATAGAAATAATAGATAGGCTCCAAAATAAAATCACTAGTTTGGCAGATTTTGGTTATTCCTGAAATATTAAATTCTGAAGGCTTTAGTATAATTGAGCATACAAACTGCCCAATTTTGCCGGAAAATGCTGATAGTTTTGTTGTTGATAGCTTCACTTTGTATCTTAGGGATATGATGGGTATCAGAAAGGTCTCCTGTGCAAGGGAACTGATTTTGCAAAAACATTGGAGAAACCCAGGACAAGCCCTCTTGATATATCTTTTTTGCCTCTTTGCCTTCTCAGTTCTGTTTCCCAGAGCTGCTTGACTTTACCAAAGTCACCCAAACGTTTTTCTCCTCAAATCCTAAATCCTCTGCTGGGATTTTATAAAGCACTACAAAGCAAAAATGAATGATTATAATTAAGGTATTGGACGGGCGCTTTTTCTTTTTCTTCTGCAGTGCAAGAAGAAGGTTTTTATACCCCATCTAGAAATGATGGGAATGGAAAGGTCTGGGACTCCACATGGCTGTCCCTTGGAAGTGGGTCGAGATGTTGAACGTTCCTGGGGCTGATACCTTTCACATTCTTGTTTAGAAGCGAGTAAAAGCCTTTCAGCTCCGGCGGAACTGATGTGCAGGACAGCAGTCCGGTTGATTTGAGTCGGAGATTGAAGGGCCAAACTAGCAGGGGTTCATCTGTTAGATGGTGCCTCCCTCTCTTTCTCCCGGGCCGTTTCCTTCTAATGCCAAGTGCGGTGTTCGGGGCCACCCTTGGTCCGGGCAGGGCGGCTTCTGGGGGGCACCGAGTTCCAGGGGCTAGCCCCTCGCCTTGCCCAAGCCGGTCCCAACCAGCCTGCCCCCTTTCCGGCCCGAGATGCCGCGCAGCCCCCTGGCAGAGGGGAGAGGCGCCTCGGCGTCCTCTGGCTGCGGCTGGGCGGCCGGAGATTCCGATGTCATCTCCAATTAAGCAGGAACAAGGACTGCCGGCCGGGCCCCCTCCCCCTCCCTCCCTCCCGGGACCCGGCCAGCCGGAGAGCCGTTTTGCGCTCCGGCTGGCCAAAGGGGGGCCCGCAGGCCGAGGGGGCTGTGGGGCAGAGTGGCCTGGTCTCCGGGGGTGGGAGGGAGGTTCAGGCCAGCAGTTGAAGACCCAACGGGGCGGGCGCCCACATTTCCTCCTCCTCCGGGGGGCGGGGGCTACTCTACCCCGAGCAAAGTCCGGGGGAAGGGAGGCCCAAACGCCCGGGGTCTTCCGTACCGCGCGCAGCAGTGCCAGCGCCAGCCGCGATCTAGCGAGTCTGGCCCGTTCGTGCCGGCAGAATTCATCCAGCCCTCCCCTCCGATGAGCCTCCTTGGATCATGGATGGGATATGCCCACCGTTGCACGCTCGAGTTCTGGCCTAAGGAACCCTTTGCTTCATCCGAATGGGAACGAGTGCCGCGCACCTCCGCCCCTGTTCCCCCCCAGAGGGGGTCGATCCCGCGGAGCCAACGAGCCACCCTTCACTGCCCTCCAGAGCCCCACGCACCCAAACACAGCCCCCTCTCCAAGCTAGTTTGTCGAGCCAAGGAGCGAGAAACATCCGACTGTCCCTGCTACAGCACGCGGCCCCTTTCACGCTGGGGACTCTCCTGCCCGAGGGCGATTTCACGGGGCAAGGCGACCCTACATCCCCTTGGCTGAGCCCTCTTCCCGCCCCCGCCGCGCTCCCGTCCCGTTCAAGGGGGGGGCGGGGGGCTCCCGTTGGAAACCGGCAGAGTCGGGCAGAAAGAGCCGCGCCCTCGGACGGCCGAGAGTCTTATGGCTGTCAATGACGTGTAGGTCGTGGCTAGCTAGAAAGATGCCACCTGGGTTGCCGGGTCGTCCCTTTCGCCTCGCCTCCCCCAATTAGTAACGTGTGAATGATTCTTCTGAAGAGAACCCTCGTCACGAATCGGGCCTCCGTTCCAGTCACCTCCTCTACTAGGAGAAGAGAGAAGTTTCTCCGAAAAGCATCGAAACCGGACCCGGTGAACTCCGGGCAAACGTGGGCTGGCTGGCTGGCCCGGATCAGAAAGTCCCAGGAGGGGAGGTGGCCTCGGGCACCCACGCACCAGGAGCCCTTGCCCGAGCCCCAGCAGGGGAGGAAGCCGGAGCTGCGGGACGGGGACGGGGGGGGGGTTTGCCAGCTGCTGGGTCCTCCCGTCTGGTAGCCTTTACCGCCAGCGCTGCCGGCACCGTCCCCAGCCAGGATCGCCAAGCGGGCTTCCTTGGCAACCCCAAGGGATGCTTCCAAGGCCCATTTGCAGAGCAGCGGGGGGGGGGGGCGCATGTTCCAAGGGGCCTGGCACCTGCGAGAGGTGGGCAGATGCAGGCCGGCGGGGGGGGGGAAGGGGGCGCCACTCACCTGAGTTGTAAGCGACCAGATCGACGCCCAGGGCGGGGCTCTTCCTCTTGCGGGGTCGGCCCTTCTGGACGGTGCCGGTGCCGTTGAAGTAGGGCAGGGCCAGTCCGCCGCCCTTGCCCGCCAGCTCGGTGTAGCTCAGCTGCGGCGGCGGGTAGGCGGCGGGGTCGGCGCCCTGCAGGAGGCTCTCGAAGTGCGCCCGGCAGTAGACCACGTTGTCCTTCATGCCGAAGTGGTCGCCCGTCGTCAGCGTCTTGTTGCACGTGGTGCAGGTGAAGCAGCTGAGGTGGTAGACCGAGTCCCGCGCCCGCATCACCATCTCCGAGGCCGAGATGCCCAGGTGGCAGCGGGCACATCTCTGCACGGAGAACCTTCTGAGGGCAAGAGCACAGCCAGTTAGCGCCGGTCGAGCCCCCAGGCCCCGGCCGCCCCGCTCCCTCTCCCCCCTCCCCCCGCAGACTAGTCGCCCTTAGGACTTCGGGAAGGGGCGCTGACTGCTACACCTCGGGGACACGCGTGTGTGGCGGGGAGTGGCTGTCTGGATAGACTTCACCTCAAGCAGCCAGAAGGAAGACTATGTAGAGTTATGGCAAAGGGCCAGTTGGAGACTGTGGCCCAAAGGAGCGGCCTGTCCTGCACGGATGGTGTCCAGACACATCTCATGCTGAATCCGGAGCAGGTCCTTTTAAGGCCACACAATCCGACCAGTGTTAAGGAGAAGGGGACCTCTAAAACCCGGGAGAAACAGGCTTTCAGGAGCCCTAGTTCCACTGGAGTAGGGGAAAGAAAGAGACGGGGTCAGCTTCCCCACCATGCCAAAACGGCCTGCGTTTAAAAACCTTGAAATTGGCATTGAGAAACAGCAGTATACCTCTGGGAAAGCACCTGTTTGAGTCTCCCTTTAAAACTGCAGAGTGGATTCCGCACAGTTGCAATCGTTACAAATGAATTAGTGAAACTTTAGGAGCGCCTAAAGGGAAAACGAGTTCATTTATAACGATTGCAACTCGTTATAAATATGCTGTGCAGAATCACTCCTGCTTCGAACTTGGCTTAACTGTAGGTACGGGTGCCACAAATAATCACAATATACAATACCTATACTGCCCCCACTTTTTTTCCCTACACCTCATGCAGATACCCTCTCTGCTGATGCCCTTTCAGATGTGCCTGTCACCCTTCTTTAAAAGGGTCAAGAGACAAGGGGTTTGGTTCAGCAATTTCTCTCCCAATTGGAGAAACCTTAAATGGTCGAAATCTTCTTAATTGTTGGAACAAGTGGGAAGCGTAGGCATTTTTTGCATAATGCCCGCGTGTATCGCAGCAGGCTCCCCCTTAGAAGACAGGTCCTGTTGCTATATTATTAACACAGATCCATTTACTGTCTATTGATCTAGGGGATTTAAAAAAAATTCAATCTGCAGTTCACCAAGAATTGCTGCAGCCCTGTCCTCCCGACCGAACTCAGCAAAGCCTACTTTTGAGTAAACTTGCACGGACTCGGGCTACATGGGACCCTGTGCAAAGCCCCACCAGTTAGAGAAAACCTAAAGCTATTCCACTGTCCTTCGCACATCCTCAGATGTGGACCGAGCGTCTAAGGACTGTGAGATCTAGAAGCGAGACCACTGACCAACCCCAGACAACAGATGACGGGCGCTCCTGACAGAGCTCCAGGCCAGGCAACCGAATCCAGGGTGAACTTTCACGCCCGGCCTGAGGCTCTGATGGGATCCGTTTCTCCCTGCCGGTCTTTGGCGCGACTTGGGAACTGGGACTTCTCCCTTTTCATTTGCACCCGTGGGGAGACGGGTCGCGCGGGGAAGTCAAGCGCCAAGGAGTTTAAGGCGCCCTGGGAGCCCTTGACCTGGAAGCTGCAGCCCGTCGCCTTCCCTGTATTCCTGCTAAGGAAGTGGAGAACTGAGAGCCGTCTGGGCCCACCAGGACCTAACCTGTTCAAACTCATCCCCACCACCTCCGCGGTTCTTGTCAGAAAGCTGGGGGCCCTGTTTGTGGATTGCACCCTTACTCTCTGGCTGGGCAGAAGTGACTGTCCCCAAGTTGTGGCTGATTTTTTCAAAAGGCGGACTGAAGGAAAGAATAGAGGGGGAAACGATTTTGGAAAACAGCACCAAATAACCCCCCCCCCCCGGCGCACATAAGTAAACAATGGTTTGGCGACTCCTTAAAGATAGTCGTGGGCTAGAGGGCACTCCGATGGGAGCGCGCCCCTCTGCCCTTGGAAGGGCTTGCTTGCGCTTAACAGTGCCCCGGTTCTGGATGTGAGTCTGCGGCTGGGCGCTGCGCAGGCCCCTTCCCCTGGCCATCAATGGGAAATTGTTTCCAAGAGGCGTGGGACGGTCCGGGGGCGGCCAGCAGCGGCTCTGAACTGCGCCTGAAAGGCTGGCAAGCCCCAAATGCGTCTTTTTAATGAGAAAACAAAAACGCGGCTTGTCTGCCGGCGGCTCAACGCTAACGAGGCTGCCCAGCAGGAGGGTTCCCGAGGACGGCTCTGGCTGCAGGGGGAGGCTGTGCAAAGGGGGGCCGGGGCGGGCCCAGGCGCTCCGGAAGAAAGAAGCGCCCGCAGTCTCCTCGGAGAGAAAACCCGGGCTCCGGGCTGCGCTCTTGGGCACACGCCTCGCCACTGAGAGCTCCGCTGAATTCAGGAAAACGCACTTTCCAGGGAAAAACGCGGAGGACCCAGATCCTAGCGAGGACCCAGGCGCAGGTGAACCTTGCGCGAGAAAGGCAGCGCTTTTCAGCTGTGCTTCGGGGCGCAGGTGAATCTTTGGGCTGCTCCTCTCAGCCAGCGGCCCTGGGTGGGCAAACCAAGCTCGGCCGGCCTTCCTGGAGGCGCTCTCTTGGCCCCGTGAAGTTGTCACTGAAGTCCCGCATTGTCTTCCCAGCCGCTGGGAAATCGACTGCTTTCCAGACAGGGCCGCCGCAGCTCTCCCAGGCCTGGTTCGCGTGCCTGACTGCATCATTCACGAGGCGATTTGCAGGTGCGAGCAAAGCCCTGTCAGATCAAACCAGACAGCCGGCGCTTCCCTGCAACCTGCCAAGCATTCCTAGGCCTCCCCTCTACACCTGCGGCTGCTGGTCCACCCACCCGGGCCAGTTTGGCTGCAGGATCCAGTGAAGAGCCAGCCAGGATCTTGCTAACACCAAAGAGGGGCATTTTCTCTCAGGTATGAGGAGCAGCAGCAGACACCTGCGCAACCTACTTCATTTCTCCACACCTGCTTACTGTACAGCGGGCTGGCAGCTGACTGTCGGAAGTGTTTCCACTGCCTTTGAGGCGCTTTGACAGCGCAAGTCCATCTGCCCTGATGCGCCTCTGGCTGACTCACACATGCAAACCTTGCTGGCTTTCCACTGGTGGAAGGATTAGCCTGCAAACAGCTCCAAGTGTATCGATCTCTCACATTTAGACGATGCTGTTCTTCTATCGCGGAGCTCCCGGTGGTGCCCAAAGGGGTTTCAAGAGCAGGCCGCGCCTAGGACCAGACTGTTCGCTGCATCCCCTGCCTTTCCAGCCAGCCAGAGGGTACGATGCCCGTTTCGTTGATCTGTGCGTATAATTTGCCCAAATTGGGGGCCCACCAGTCCGGAAAGGTTTTATCTCCTGCCTCTCAAGCCGTCCCTGACGGATCATCATTTGCAATGTGCACACTGATGACCTTGATGTAGGTGCCTGTATGAACCGGGGTCAAGGCATCCAGTGATAACAAGCACGTGTGAATCAGCCCCCGCTCGGGAACTACCCAAGAGGTTCCAGATTCTGGAATCTCAGAGAAGCGTTACCATTTAGCAAAGATGTTTTTTTTTAAAAAAGATTACCTTCGTCCAGGGTGTGTTATTTCCTCTCCCCGCCCCCTCCCGGGAGTGCTGTACCTGTAATAGTCCTCCTTGCAGTAAATGCTGCCGTCCTTGGCGAAGCACGTGAGTTCTGACTCCAAAGCCAGTTTACATTCACAGCACTTAAGACACCGGAGGTGCCACTGCTTGTCCACAGCCAGCAGGTAATATCTGTCGGAGATCTTGCCTCCACACCCAGCACACAAGGCAGGCTTCTCCGGGCTCAGAGGGGGCATGTTCTGCAAACGAATGGGGAGGGGGGGATCAGACAAAAAAACACCCCTCTTGCAAATATCAAAACAACGACATGTGCAAAGCAGACAATGCAGAGCAGGGGGACTGAAAGGCCTCCGGGGATGGGAGTCTATCAAAGACAGCCTCTTTGTTGGGGGGTGGGGGAGGCGTCTCAGGGGACTTTCTCTGCGTGGATCTTTTCTGGCCTCGACTCCCGAGTTTCCCTTCCTGCCCCCCCCCCCTCCCCAAATCAAGCCTTGAAACTTTATTGCAACGACCACACCGAGGCCACAGTTGGAAAGAAGGAACTTGATGCCAGAGTTTTGATTTGAAAGGCTGAATGAGCGCGACCCACCCTTTGGACTTGCTGTGGGGTTAGAAATGGAGGGGGAGGGGTGTTATTCTCCAGGCTGGACGTTTAATGGTGGCGATGACGGTGATGACCCATTTCTCAAGAGCTTCCCAGCTCTTGTCAGTTTCCTGCTCTGGGCCGAGACAGTCTCAAACTTGCCAAGAGGCCTCTTTTCCAAAACAGAAGCGTAGGCGGGGGACCCAAAAGGAGCGCAGGGCGTCCGCTGCATGGAAGAGGCCCCTCCGAAGCAGCGTCTCATTGTTTAAATGTGAACCCCGTGGATTTCGATCCAGTTGACGGCCGGGGAAAGCTGGTTTCCGACCGGGAGCGGCCATTCCCGAAAGCCAGAAAGGATCTCCCCCCGGCAGAGCAGTGAACTTCGGTAACCCAGGAGGAGGAGGGAGGAGGAACTTTTCGAAACAACATCCTCACCTCACCCCAACCATGGCAGGGCTGTCGGGGCTGCAGAGCACCGAACTCGGCAGGAAGCGCCCCCGAATTGACTGGGCTTTGCAGCCGAGTAAACTCGGCGCAGGATCAAACTGCAAGCCGAAGTCCTCCAGCAGAAACCCAGTCCGATCCCGGGGCGTTTTTCTGTGCATGGTTCGGCTGGGCCTGGCGTCCCTGATCTGGACCGCACTGCGAGGGGACGGGATCCGATGCTTAAAAGGGCGGGGAAGTGGCAGTTCTTGGAGCAGGGTTCACTTCAAGTGTCCTTTTGCTGCCCTTACACAACAACAACAACAACAGCAGCAGCAACTAGGGCTGTGTGTAAAGCTCCCTCTCGCCGGATTTTTCATCTAAAATTCCATTAACAAGGAAGGCGGAAAAGCTCTGGTTTTTCCCCCCAGGTCCACAATGGCCTATTAAAATCCGGAGAGGGTTTTTTTTTTTCTCTTTCAAAGTTTCTCTTTTGAAAATCGCAGAGGAGGGAGCGGAGAGAAAGCGCCATGTGTGAGAAAGCGCCTGTAAACACCTTGCGGATTAAAAGGAGGCGAAAGAATCCCCTTCCAGTAGCTCCACACAGACCAGAGGACTGGTTTCTCTCCCGCTCCCCGCAGCAAAGGGGGGGGGGTGCAGTTTGCGGGTCCAGCGAACCCCCTCCGAATGAACTTGGTCTCTTCTTCAGGGCGGTGGAGGAAAGAGGCCAGTTCAAAGAGGCGAAGCTGAACTTTCTCCAGGCCTTTCCTGGGGATGTGCATTGACTGGGGTGCCCAACGGAAGCTCTGGGATTTAAGGGGGAGGGGGAAACTTTCTTTCTTTCTTTCTTTCTTTCTTTCTTTCTTTCTTTCTTTCTTTCTTTCTTTCTTTCTTTCTTTCTTTCTCTCTCTCTCTCTCTCTCTCTCTCTCAAAGGGAGGATTCTTTCCCCGTGTCTCTTTGAGCATGCTAGATATGATTCCACTTCAGATCACTAGGTATTAGAATCATTTCCGGAGATGGGGTGGGGGAGGATAAAATTATTGGATTACATATTTATTTATCCTGCTTTTGAACCCTGCCCTTCGCTATTTTCTTTAAAAGCGATTTCCCCGACCTTACGTTATGACTAACATTTGGAGACACAGAGTATAAAGTACTTTACTTTCTATAAAGTAGAGTATAAAGGACTGAAGCGAAAAATCTGCATCTAAGAACATTCCCCTCCCCCAATGAATTATTTGGTTTTTTAAATAGGAAATCTTTCCTTGCCATATTTGTTTTTTATTGATAGCAATCTGGACTTGAAAACTTTTTAAAGGAAAGATGCTTCTTCGGAAGTAAGTCGCTTGAAGCTGCTGCTTTCAGGACTGCAGTTCAGGGATGGGTTTCAGATGCAGATGCGGTGATCGGGTAAAGGGTAAACAAACAGGTAAAATAAGGCCAAAGCCCAAATTACTCTGCTCCGGAGAGGGACCCTTCCCCTAACGCCAGTCTTGCTAGTTTCCAATCCTAAACACTTTTCCGAGTTCTGAACCACTCTAGTTCAGGAGATTTACTCGGAAGTAAGTCATGATGGCTTTCTAGGTCTAGGTACTAAGTCTTAGTAATTATTAGGGGGTTGCCGCCCTTTTGGAGAGTCAAGAACTAACCCTCCCTCAAAGTAACGTTACTTAAACTGTGAGCCAATAAACTGACATCCTTGTTTATTTAGAATGGAGTCTGGACGAAGGGTTTTAAAACATTCGCGGCATAATCGGGCCAACTTTAACCATTTTATCGCCCCACTAATTTCACCGCCCAGAGCCCCTCGGGGATGGGGCGGTCTAGAAGCCCAAAGTATAAATAAATAAATAAATAAAATGTGTGCTAGAGATCAGGGGGAACTGTAACTCGGGGTGAAGCATATTTACTTGGAAGCAGGTATCACTGAATTCAGCGTGACACACACACACACACCCCGCTCCAAAAGCAACAATTTAGAAGCGCGTCATCGCCTGGATTCTCCTGTTTGTTTTTGGTCATCAGGGAAAAAACGAGAGGGGCCAAAGGCGGCTGCCTCTGATCCACCCTTGCGCTTCGCCGGGGAGAAAGTCCCGCTGCATGGAGTGGGTCGGCCTTGGAGCCTTTTGGATGCTTTCATTTTGGAAAAGACCGACGTAATCTCAACCCTGGAGTTGGGACCGGATGGGTTTTTTTTCTATCCGAAGGGAAACTGCTCCACCCGACTTGCGGAGAGTGGCATGCCCTTCCCCTCCGCCAGCCCAGTCCCCGGAGGCCTGGCTCCCGCTCCCGCCTCCGCCGGCAGCCTCCCCGGTCCGCCCGGCCTTACCGCTTCCCTGCCGTTCAACTGCCCGGCTTTGGCCAGCCGCGACTCGGACTTGGAGCGCCTCTCCATCTCCTCCATGATGCCTTGGATGTGGCCTCCGGAGATGCCGTGGAACAGCATGGCTGGCGGACGGAAGGGACACGCGTTTCCTTCGGCTCGGCACCCCACTATTTCCATATACGGGCCCCAGAGTCTCGAGTCAGAGCATCCGAAGCGGCGCGCCCAGGGGGAGAGCCCGCAAAGGCTCCGGGGGGACGGCGGGCGGGCGGGCCGAGGGGGCTCCCCCCGCCGGGAGCGCAAGGCTCGGACTTCTTCTTCTTGGCGAGGCGGGCGGGCGCCCGGAGCAAACCCCAGCCGGGCGGGTCGCGAAGAGGGAAGCGCCGCAGTGAGCTCACGGGGGTCTGTCCGGGCTGGGCTTTGCAGCGGGCTGCGCTAGAAACAGGGAGAAAGAAAGAGAAAAGAGAGAGAAAGAAAGAAGGAAAGAAAGGAAGAGTGGGGGGGAAAGAGCCGCCAGACGCAGCCGGCCCAGTGCAAGCCAGTCCTACGCCGACCTCTTCTTCTTCTTCTTTTTCCTCTCCCTCTTTTGCAAGGATATCAAGCCCAGCCGAGCAGGATTCGGGGAGGGGGGGCGGTATTTGGAAAAAAGAAAAGGAACAATCGATAGCGGCAAATAAGCTGCGGTTCCCGGTGCCTCGAAAAGTTCCCAGTTGCCTCTAGGTTGGATTTGGGAGTGAAGCTTGCCGGAGCTGTGTCCAATTTGTTGGCGAGGAAAGCCAACCCATTTGGGGTAATTCAGGGGGAGGAGTCCGCGCCCAGGAGCTGCCACCGGTGTCCCCCCCCCCTCCTTACACAGACAACAAAGAGCTGTCAAACTCCTCTCAGCCCCCACGGTGATGGGCAAGCGGCGACAAATATTCCTGGGAGGGGGGAGAGGTTGAGACCCCCCCTTCCACCCTCCAGGAAGGGGGAAAAGCTGCCCGCTGCCTCGAGGGGACCGGCCTGCGGGCCCAGACTGCAGTCCTGCCCCCCCGCTCGCCCGCCCCTCCCTCTTTCCTAAATCCCTGCCCGGCGTTCACTCCTCAAGTTCACCGCTTTTTAACAATGGGAAGGGGAGGGGGCGGGGAGAACCCCCGAGGGACGGGTGTGAATGAATTTTGGCGGCGCGGGAAGCTGCTGATCAGCCCGGGGAGGGATTTGGCAAAGTTCAGGGCACGATCCAGCCGGTGAAGGAGGCTGAAATTCCGGGAGCTGAGCCACCGAGTAGCCTCCGTAGGGTTGGCTCGCCAGGGCTCCGCGGATCGAGGCCGAGGCTTCTCTTTGGTCTCGATTCGATCCCTGGCTACATGTGGCCAGCCGGCTCCCTTCGCAAACTGACCCTAACACTAAGTTGCTGTCATGTAAAAAGCACCAGGTTGATGCTTTCCCAAAGGGAAGGATGAGATGGAGACCGCGGGCCGCTAGTTTGAAGCAGGCTGCCTGGAAAGTGGGTGGGGGGACGTCAGTTTGCTCAGGCAACCCCGCGAAATACTTCCCCGTATTTAGAGGGAGGGGGGAGCCCCTCCTTGGAGTTTGCGGGGTGCCAGAACGTCCCGCAAGAGTCTTTCCTGCGTCTTATTACTCAAAGATTCCAGCGTGCAATTCGTTGGGTTCCGGAATTTCTGAGATTAATGGGACAAAAAATATTCTTTCCTATTGTTAACAGCCAGGGAAGGAAGGAAGGAAGGAAGGAAGGAAGGAAGGAAGGAAGGAAGGAAGGAAGGAAGGAAGGAAGGAAGGAAGGAAGGAAGGAAGGAAGGAAGGAAGGAAGGAAGGAAGGAAGGAAGGAAACTGATCAACTTGTTTGGGAGCCTGTGGTTTGGCTAGAGGTGGGATTCATTGTGGACCTCATTATTTCTTTCTTTACAAAGCAGATCTCACGTGATTCAGAGGGGTCCCTTCATTGGATAAAAGAGCGAGTTTCCGAGTTGCACAGCGCTTTTGTTTCCAGGCCAGAACGAAGGTTTCCGTGTAATTCGAAAACCTGCTACTCCAACCAGCTCGCTCCCCTTGTTCAGTGACAACTACTGATTCTTTAAGTTTCATTCCCTTTAAATTCTATTAGGTTACATGTTCGGACAACTGAAAACCGCCGCCCCCCCCCCACTTTATTTTTTCCCTTCCTCTGTGCCTTTCACATTACAGACCTTCGCTCCCCACTCGCGTTTCCTGACGCTGACTAAAAACCCGGAGGTTACCATTCTTTCGCTCCCTTTAGACACCTCTACCCCAGAGCTCTGTGTGATTCCTTAACCTTCACTCCACCCTTCCCTCCACTTTCCTGCTAAAGAACTGATGGGAAGAGGCGAGACACATTTTGCACAGTTAAAAGGCACTGGGGGGAGGGGGGGTCCAGATAAGTTGCAGGTGCAATCGGCCTAAAAAAAGAAAGTCAAACCGCCGCCCCCCCAAAAAACCCATATAGTTTTAAGTGCAGTAAACTTTCTAGGATTTGTTAAAAATCAAATTCTCTCTTTCTGTTGGCACACGAGAAGGAAGAACAGCAGGACTTCTATTTATTGTCAGTCATGTAATTAGGGGAGAAATCTCGAGTCGAACAGAGAACACAGAACCAAAACAAAACGGGAGAGCGACGCCGTCGGGGGGTCCGGTGCCTTCCCTTTGGCAGAGCCGTCTAGCCTCTTCTGCCCTGACTCCCAGCAGCCAAGGCCCAGCGCGGGAGCGGAGGACAGGCTGGCCTTGCACAGAAGAGCGGGAGTCCCCTGTCCTGTGGGGTGGAGGAAAAGAAGCGGGCGATCGGGCTCAGCGCTGGACTAGGCTATTTGGGTGGCTTTCGTCCCGAGTTCATAAAATGGCACACATGCGGGTCTCTGACCCAACAGCCGAGGAGCGTCAGCGTTTGTAATGTGCAGAAGGAGGGGGTTTGATGAGCCGGGGGGGGGGGGTCTGCTTGGAAATGAAGAGGCAAGTTGGGGGGGGGGGAAGAGTCGCTGAAGGACACCTGGCTCATCGGGCTCTTGGGCCGTGTGTTGCTGGGACTCGCGGACGACACTGGAGCGGAGAGGCGTTTTCCGAAGGCATCCCTTTCTAGTACGCAGCTCTTTTGAATGGCTCCGGGTAGGAAGCACAGGGGACCCCTCGAGATAGTTGCTTGTCCCCGGGAGAGCCGCGCTCCCAAGAGGCAGGGCAGCTCCGCATAGCCTGGAGTCGGGAGAAGCCAGAGGATCACCGGGCCGGGCCTTTGGAAAGGAGCTGGGCCTGGACCCAGCAGCGCCAAGCCCCACCCCGCCCCGAGACCCCGCCCATTTCGCTGGTTCTTGATGCCCCCGCGGCCGGTCCTCCTTCGCGCTTGACCGCCAGCTCTTGCCGCCTTCTCTCTGGGCGAACTGGGTATCAGTGGAACCGAACTGAGAATTCTGGGGGTGAGCCCACTGCAGTCCGCTCGTGCCAGCAGCAGAGGTCTTTGGTGTCTGGGGAAGGGAATGAAGAGAGAATGAATGTCATAGAACACCAATCCAAGCCGCCTTGTAGGAGAGCTGCAGTTCTCCTAATCCAGTGGTGGCGAACCTATGGCACGGGTGCCAGAGGTGGCACTCAGAGCCCTTTTTGTGGGCACTGGTGCACAGAGTTCATCATGTGGGGGGGGGGCGGAAAATCACCCCCCCACACACACACACACATCTAGGCTGGGTGGGCACAATCCTTTACCTGGGAGTAAGCTTGGTTGCTGGCAATGAGGCTTGCTACTGAGTAAACCCTCCTAGGGTCCTGATTCACCCATTCGAAGTGTTGCACGGTTGCTTCACCAAGCTTACTCCCGAGTAACGTGCGCCTCGGAGCCAACTGTTTTCCCTAAACTAAAACCTCAGTATTCAGGTTAAATTGCCTGTTGGCACTGTGATAAATAAGTGGGTTTTGGGTTGCAAATTGGGTGCTCGGTCTCGAAAAGTCTCGCCAGGAAGTTTCCTTGAGCTGGTTTCACTCCCCCCGTCCAAAACTCCCTCCCTCCCTCCTTCCTTCCAGTTCCTCTTCCCACTGGGCCTTAGGAAACGGCGGGGAGTCTGGTCTTGGGTCATTGGACAACTTTCCTTGGCTGTCCCCTTCTCCATCACAAGAGGCTTTTCCTGGGGAGGGGGCGGAGCCTGCAGGGCAGGTCCAAAGCTCCAGGCACAGCCCACGTTCTACTACAGGGCAGGCGCTCCATCTCTGGGTTTGGTTCCTGTCGGAGAGTCGGGCACGTGCTTCAAGGTGGCCTCCTGAAATCGAGGGGATTTCAGAGGGCCCCAGCTTTGGCCGGATATTTCGACGAGGGAGGTGGGTGGGGGAGGCGAAGGAAGGAGAGGGTGAGGAGGAGTCATCCGCCTGGCCTTCTGCGCCTACTCTTGAGGGTGTTGTGAATGAATGAGGCGCTCCCAAAGGCCAATGCCCCCTTCAAGTCACACGCATAGCTTCGAAAGCAGGATGTTCCACATCGTACCCCATTCTGGGCTCTTGGGATTGGTAAGGGAGATAATAATAGATCATAAATTTTAATCATAAAACTGCTCTGCCAGTCTCTGGTCACCTAACCAACCAGACCTGAAAACTGGCCCTTTATACCTAAACGGCCTCACTGGCTGTCGAAGCTGCTTTTCCTCGCAAGGTCTTCTCTGAGGTTCTCCAGCCAGCCTGGATAGCTTCTATCCCAACGTCCAGGGAAGTCAGTGGGCCGGAATGGAGAGGGGCCAGCCGGGCTTGCAAGTGATAGGCGCGCGGCATCGCTTGCTCGGGCTTCTCTTGGTCTAGAGAGGAAGGGTCGCCTCGGCATTTTCTGCAGCCCTGACCGAGAACACGAACTTTCCGGTCAAACTTTCATGCTTTTTGGGCAGCTAGAAAGACCACGACTGTAGAAGATTTAGCTGAGGGCCAGAAGCGCCCATTCAAAGGAAGAGCCCCCACTCCCGCCCTGGGTACGTTAGCGGTGGGTTGTGGAGGAGAAACGCCTGCCCTGCAAAAAGCCTGGAAGAAATACCAGACGGCTTCATTTTCGTTTGCCTGAACCCACCGTCTGGCTCCGGGACCCCGCCGCCCACCATCGCGCCCTGACTCGGAACAGGCTTCATGGCTGGACAAGGTGGCGGGGAGAGAGCCTGCAAGGCGCAAAGGGGGAGGCCGAGCGGTGTCACCAGGGTCAGGAATGGGCGCGGAAAGTCTGTTTTGCAGCACCAGGCACCAAGTTGCCGAGTGCACGGAGCGACGGGCCGGAGTTTTCAGGCGTGGCTGCTGCCGGGCGAGGAAGTCTTTTGCGGGGGCCGAGGGCGAGGGCGAAAGGCGAGGGCGGGCTGGGGCCGACAGCGCACCCCCGCCAGGTGAAGGGCTTCCCGGCGGCTCTGGCGACCCAGCCGGCGAGGAGAACCAGTGAACGGCCAGAAGCGCCAGAAGTGGCTCCCCAGGCAGATTTCGTGGCGGGGCAGGAGGCAACCAGGGCTGCCCTTTCAGCACAGGCGCCGGTCTGAAACCCCCTGCAGCGCGAAGGGGGCCTGCCTGGGGCTCCAGGACAACAGGACTCCCGGGCACATTCACCCATGGGCCAAAACTGATTTTTTTTGGGGGGGGGGGGAGTGGGGAGTAGGAGGCGGCCCAGCGGGCCCAGCATCGTTTGCTTGTCTCCGGTGCTCTTCCTGGAAAGTGGCCCCGCTCCGGGGGGGGGGGGAGCCCGGCCTGCAGGCGTCGGCTTTGTGAAGGGGGGTGGGGGTGGGTTTACACTGACATCTTCGCTCTTTCTGGCGACTGTTAAAAAACTCGCGAAAACTCGCCATCTTCCACCTCCACCCCACCCCCACCCCGTTTCAGGGCAGGGCCTTTCCGAGGTGATCATGTTAGGGGTGATCCGATGTCGAAACCTCCAGGGCAGCACGTCTAGCGTGCCCGTCTACACGCGGTGCCTTCGATCATGGACGCTGTGTCCCAAGTCCGATGCCCAGGAGGACGGGCGGCTTCTCCCCCGCCCCTCTCCCGGCACTGGCGCACTCCCCAAAGGCTGAGATGGACCCTGACCTGGGAGCCTCCTCGCCTCTCGCTCTTGGCAGAACGACCTTCCCAGCACACTGAGCAACATGCGGCTTTCAAACCCCCCTCCCCAAACTGGTGTAAACGGCAAAATGAAGCCCCAGAATGTGCAAACCAGGAGAACTTTAAAAAAAATAGATCTAGGCTATTTAGGCGCGAGATGCACATATCTTTTAAGCACCACATTCAAGCACCGAGCAGTATCTTTGAGGCCGTGACTACCTTTGGGGCCAGTCTCTCGCTTCCTTTCCATTTCGGAATAAAAGAATGTAAAAACTACCCGCACTGCAGCGCTCTCCGGCTCTCGGCAGGCTGGGCTTTCTTTCTACCGCCTCTTTGAAAACCTGTGAAAAGGGGACCGGGAGAAACCTCCGAAACCAGGCTCAAAGTCTGGAGCCTCCGGCTCCGCGATGGAAGCAGGGATTTCGCTCCAGAAGCGCCCCTTCCAACCGTGCATAAAAGCGCCGATCCCAGGCGGGGCTCGGTTGGCTTCTGGACTCTGGTCCATAGACGGGTGGGAGCGGGGCGGGGGGGGGGGGGGGAGAGAGAAAGGGAGAAAGAAAGATTTTTTTTACAGGAGAAGACAGAAACCTCTGGCCCTACAAGGGTCTGGAAGGCACGAAGCGGCTCAGGCTGTGCGCTCTGCTAATGAGCTAATGGCACCGTTCATTGTGTTGACAGCCCGACTGCGATCCAGGCAAGGACCGCCGCACTCGCCGTCGAGATGACCCGATTTCGGCAGGCGGACAGCGGAACGAAGAGGGGGCGGGGAGCGGACACAGCCCGGTTCTCGAAGCCAAGAACGAAACATCCGTTTGGCCAGCCCGATGCTTCCCCGCAGGTGAAGAACAGAGCCCCTCTGGGAGAAGGCGCCAGCCCCCCCCTCCTCTCCGCAGCCTGGTCCGGATAGGAGCTCACTGGAGGAGAAGGAACCTGGGGGGGTAGGGGCGGGAAGGGGCTTGTTTGGCATGGCTACTCTGAGATCCACCCATCTGAAAGGGAGGAGGACGAAGGCTGCAGCTTACCTGAATAACTTAGCAAGGGGTGTGTGTTTGTGTGTCCCCCCACCCCAACTAGTTCCTCCTTAATGAGTAATGAAGGGGATGGGTTGGGGGGTGGGGTGGGAGAGGCGGTGATGCAACCGAGGGATGGAGGATGGTCCTCGTTGTTTCTAGCGAAGGCTTCCTCACCTGAATTAAAATAAACAAGCTGCTTGGGTGGGTGGGGGTAGAGAAGAGGGATTTTCTCTTTCCCCCTCCTTTCTCTCCCCACCTACCTGTAGGACACCTTTCCATGGAACTGACGTCGAGACTCTCTAACCTCTCACCTCTGGGCAAAGACGGTACCACGCTCGTTTTATTTATTTCCTGTTTACCTTTCTCACTAGAATATGCCAGCGGGAGGGGAAATCTTTCTTTAAACCGCACGAACGGAAAAACCATCGCCTGCCTGCGAAGCTGCCACGCTGTTATCTTCTTGATCAGCGCCCTGGCAGGAGTCGGTGAAGGAAAGTGGCGGAGAGGGGAGCAAGATTGAAAGCCAGGGATGCCTGAAACCCACCAGCAGACACACACATACCCCACACACGCCCCCGTCGCTGGATCCTGGCGTTGCCTCGCCTGGAGACTCCCTTCGGCTAGCCTGGGTCCCATTTATTTATATGCCCCAGCCCTATTCTTGCATGCTCCTTTTCTGCTCGAAAAGCGCCTGGGTTTTTAGATTGTGATTTTTATTTTTAGAAAAGGGGGATCACTATTGCTATGAGATCTCTAAAGCCTTCCCACTGTTGTGTGTGTGTGTGTGTGTCCCCCGTCTTACCCAGATCCAGTGTCAACTTGATCTGATCTGATTCACGGATGTGTGGAAGAGACCTCGCCTGGTCAACTACAAGGCAACGCAGAACACTCGGAGGACGCTTCCTCTCTCAGTTGGAAACCAAACATGTTTTTTAAAAAAGGAGAAATCCCAGTCCAAACCTGATATGATTCCAAAAGCGAATCGCATCACCATTCCGAATGTGACTCCACCATAATCCCACCACCGAAATGGGTACCTTTTAAAACAGAACCCGGGGTCCTCCCTCGGTCGCGACTTTAGGATAATAGCAGCGACCCCCCCCCCCCCATCGATGCACTGAAGCAAAACGGGAAATAAAAAGGATGGCTGGAAGCCACCTTTAAAACATGCCCTTGGGGACTTGGAGGAAGCAAACCTAACGAAGGTGACACAAATGGGAACCCAAGAACGCGCGCTGGCCGCGGAGTAAAGGGGAAGATCTCCCGCAGAAGCCTTCCTTTCCATGAATGGGAGCAGGCACTTGCTTCGTTGACACGGGTCTCCTTCCGCAGCAAACTTCCCGAGGGACTGGGCTCCTCGTGGGACGCTGGTTATCTGCATTTCTGCCGTACGAATTTAGATTCCATATAGAGTGACAACCGGCCTAATGCTGAGGGCGAAACTCTGCACTATATCGCGGGTCCGTTACAGGCTCCTTTATTTTGTTTATTTCTTTGTTTATTGTTTTTAAAATCCCAATGAAGGTGTTTAGGATCAGATTCTTTTCCTAAGATTATTGGGGGCGGGGGGGAGGACCTTGATCCGTATTCCTGATGGGAAGGCAAGGAGAGTTTCTCCTGCGCGCTTTTATGCCCTGCTAAAGATTTCTGGGTCGGTGCCAGCTCTGTGTGACAGGCCCCTACATAGAAGGAGGATATAATGCTCAACTTGTTCGCATTTCTACGGAAAGGCTGTTTTTGGAGAGGAAACCAGAGGAACACTTAAGAAGTGGTGTGGGGAGTTGTCTCCAGTGGGGGAGGAGGCATGGGGGGGTCATTATCTATTCTCATTCTATAGGGACAAGGTCCTGTGTGTTTTATCTTTTTGTCAGGCGGTTAATAGACTGCAGGCAATATGCACGTCACTACTGCTAATATTTTTCAATTTTAAAAAATGCTACAATTTTTGCAACCTTGATTTTGGAGCGGGTCTGACCTGGTGAGTTAGTCTGCATTGGGTCGCCTTCTTACGCGCCGCGGCATCGATAATTAAACGAAGACTAGTCGGTTCTCACGGGTGGGGCTCCGGTGGTTCCACCCGTGGAGCAAGAAAGAGTTAAATAGTTATGAGTTTCTGGGAAGGGAAAGAAGTGCGTGTATTTTTAGCAGTTTCTCTCTCTCTCTCTCTCTCTCTGAAAGCAACAATGCCTGAAAATTAGAAAAAAGATGCTTCAAAATCGATGGTGTTAGGTGCGGCGCTGATTTTGTTTTGAACCCCCCAGAGAGAAATAACAATCCTCAAATCGCCGGAATGTGTGTGTGTGTGTGTGTGTGTGTGTGTGTGTGTGTGTGTGTGTGTGTGTGTGTGTGTTTTTCTCCCCAAGATCACTTCGCGCGTGATAAATTGGGAGGTGGTGGACTGAAGTGGTAGCTTTTCAGGCTGTACCACTTTTCTTCCTGTGAGGATATGGCATTTTTTTAGACGCCCCCCCCCCCCCAAAGGAAAAAACTTAAAATCGGATCCAGATAGTCTGGCCAGACGTGGCTGTCTATTCTTAAGGTGCCTTTCAGAGGGCGCACAGGCAGCACCCCCACATGCCACCGCCTCCCCCCCCCCCCCCAGCTCTTCCCCTCCGGCGCCCTCGGTGGCTTCCAGCCCGTGTGGCTTGATGCCAGAGCAGCTCACAGCAGTCGCCAGAAGCCCTCGGAGCCAGGAGGCGGAATATCTGTCGCAGACCTGCCGGAGGTGAAGCTGGCGGGACCTGCCCTCCTGCAAGCCCTTTGCCCGGCAGCCGCCCTCGCAGGCCAGGAGCCCGAGGCCCTCTCGGAAGCTCGTCGGAAAGCCGGCATGAAAACAAACAAAGCTATCCTGCAAAAACGGGGAGCGGGGCGTCGCGTTGGCACTTGAGTGCTCCCCCACCTTCGGTTTCAATGTGGGGGGCTTCAGAGCAGGGCAAACCCCCAAGACAGATCAGGGCCAATCCCCCCCAAGCCCTGCCCTGCTTTGTTCCCATTCCAGACCCTTGATAATTTCACCCGCCGAGCCCTTTGGCAAAGCCAGCAGTCGGGCCAGTGAGGAGGCTAAGCTTGGTAGACCAGCAGGTGGAGAGGGACAGCCAGCGCCCAGCACTCCTGTGCGGCTTAGCCAGGCCTCTTGGTCGTCCGCGGGGTTTCTTCAGACAAGAAACAGGCGCAGCCTCAGAAAGTAGGGTGCATCCCAAAATAGGGTGCGTCATTTAGTAGCATGCGGCTCACCTGATCTCAGGCTCAATCGACAGCAGCTGGAAAACCACTGTAGGGTTAAGAGAAGTGGACTCTAATCTGGAGCACCACCACCGGGTGTGATTATCCCTCACATGAAGCCTGCTGGGTGACCTGGGGCTAGTCACAATTCTCTCCAAACTCTCTCAGCCCCACCTTCCCTACAAGGTGTCTGTTGTGGGGAGAGGAAGTGAAGCCGCTCTTTGGGTTAAAAAAGTGGGGTATAAATCCCAAATCCAAACTTTTGAACAAATGCACGGGCCCTAGCCTTAGGAGCGCTTACTTGGGAGTGAGACCCGTTGGCTTCATCCAACTAAAGCATGCTCAGGAGCCAGCTGTCAAAGTCCACATTCCAGGCACACTTTACCAGCAAGTAAAAGCTACCGAGGAAAGTTCAGCTTCTGTCCAAACAATTGCCTTGCACGCACCCATGACAAGTCTTGTAAATGAAAAGGTTCGATTTTGTTCCTTTCGGTTGCCTGCACGGGGACTGGGCACGGGGACTGGGCAATTGCGTTCACGGGGTTGCCTTCACGGGGACTGGGCAAAGGCGTTCATGCGCCTGTGAGGGCGGGCCGGACTTATAAAGCACTGGTAAAATGGATTTCCTGTAGGAAAGTGAAAACTAAAACAGGTGTCGAAGTGCTTACTTTCATCTGGATCCTGACGTGTGTCCCTCACTTGAGTCATCCTCAGCAACACAAAAGTGCATCTCCATCCACATCCCGCGTTAACAAGCCGTGGGATATAGTTTTTTTCCCGAAACAGTAAAGATAGTGTCAGCAGCCGCATGGGTCAGTAATGACTGGGTCCTTGCCCAGGGGACTACCTTGAAAGAGAACGACAGAGGACTCGGGTGTCAAATGGATGGACCAGTAATCATTTGGTGAGCTGGGGAAGGGCGCATTCACCCGAGATGTTCTGCACCGCACCGAGGAATGAATGTCAGCACCGAAATAGCCTGGACATTTCAAGCATCGCTTTTCTGCTCCTCTATAGCTTTGCCCTTGACAGTCATCCCTTGGTGGTGCAGGCATCCAATGGCTGGCGAGACGTCAAGGGATGATGGCAGACTCGTTTCGCGCAGCCCCGCTCCGGGAGGCAAGAAACATTTGTTTTATCAGGTGCACCAAAATCAGGTGCACCAAAATGTTCATTCCTAAGTGGCCGTTGGGACCCCTCCTAAATCCCATCGATGTCACTGGAGCTGCTTTCTGTAACAGTTTGAAACAGCCGAGGAAACCCTAAAGGGACGGCCACGGGAAGCCACCGCCACTGGTTTGGCTTCCTCGCGTTACTGACCCGGAGGCAGTGGAGGGGGGAGGGAGAGATTCTCCTCCCGCCCCTGCCCCCTCCCCCGCCCCGCATTTCATCCTAAATGTTGAGATGGACTTCCCAGGCAGTCTGGAGCAACTCATTTGTGCCCAGACCTCAGTTTCCCCGTTTGTAAAGTAGATCGAACAATGGTCCGGGATTGTGGAGAGGAAAAGAGGTGGGGTTATTTTTCTGCATCATCCTGCTAAAGCGAAACACCCACTGGCGGTGGCTGAAAGGTTTGCGCGGCCAGCCCCTTTCCCTTGGAAATCTTTCAGATCGCTGCTCTTTAACACTTATCGCTAATAATAGGCGGGAGACGCCTCTTTCCTCCCCCGCCCTCCCCCCCTTAACAACCAGGAAGAAGAGGAACCCCCGGCCTGTCCCCTAAGCAGCCACCTGCTGCGGCTACCTCAAGACTGGGCGGGGCTGAGGTCCTCATTCCGGGAAGCTGCGGAAGTGGCAGCTCTCCCAGGAGATGATCCACCCGCTATCCGGACACGTGCAGCTCCCTTGGGCCGCTGAACCAACTGCACACGAG
Organism: Sphaerodactylus townsendi; assembly: GCF_021028975.2. NCBI lineage: Eukaryota > Metazoa > Chordata > Lepidosauria > Squamata > Sphaerodactylidae > Sphaerodactylus > Sphaerodactylus townsendi. Next base: position 32,577,099 of record NC_059429.1, on the reverse strand, counting down.
CTCCTCCGGGCGCTTCTGCTCACAGGCGCGCGTATGGCCCAAGCAGGGCAGCACCTCTCCTACTTATTCCATTGGCCAGGTTCCAGGCCTGCGTTGGCTCGCTCAGGCTGGCACTTCAATTGTGAGGCAGCCCATTGTCAAGTCCGGAAATCCACTTTTCCTGGGAGCAGTGGTGGGATCCAAAATTTTTAATAACAGGTTCCGATGGTGGTGGGGTTCAAACAGTGGTGCTGCCGCACACACGCACCTCCAGTCCCTATTGGGCAGGGAGGTTGCTTTAGTAACCTCTTCTCGGCACTCAGAAAAAATCAGTAACCACTTCTAGAGAAGTGGTGAGAACTGGTTGGATCCCATCTCTGCCTGGGAGCTTATCCAAACAACTCAAGCTCTTCCACAGACTATTCTAGAGACCCCCTGTCGCCTGCCCCTCTGAGCCCCGAGGTTGGTCTTCCTGCCTGGCCCCCTGCGGGCCTTCCTAGGCGGTCAGAGCTGGAGGTTGAATGTACCTGCCACCAGCCCCTGCAGGTCTTCCTGGGATTGGGCTGGGCTGCTCCTTGGAGAATGCCCATCTCCCCCCCCTGGATTCCCCTCTTCTCTGCCACCTCCAAGCATTGGGCTGCGGAAAGCCCTTCAGGTGGCGGGGAAGGTAGCCAGGTGGCTGCGCTGCGGGGCCTTGGCTGAGCCGCTGAAAGCCCGGGAGCTGCCCTAAGGGGCCACCTCCCTGGCCCTAACCCCACAGAGAGACCCCTAGCCCAAAGAGGCCCAGACAGCAGCGCTGGGAACAGGTGACTTGCCTCTTGTCTAGTTGCCTAGGAGAAGACTCCCATTTCATTTAGTAGTTTATTCTCTAGGGCTTTTAGGCTGCAATCCCAGAAACGCTTTCATTGGTGCAAACCCCTTGAAGAGAGATAGAGATTTCACTTCACTGTTTAAAGATGAAAGCTGCTTTGGTTCATGCAGAGTTCTGGTAGCTTCCCTGGTATCCGAAGTTAATTGATTTGGAAATGTGAGCCCAATCCAGAACATGGGTGTGTGTGTGTGTTGCAATTCAAAAGGCTCAAATAGGGGAAAGATCTCCACATTTTGCTATGAAAGACTGTGATGAAGTACATCCGAGTAGCTGTCTTCATGTCAACAGCAAGGTTGCACAATAATGCCTGATTTTAGGGCCTGTTTAAATGAAATGGGTTGATTTCTCAGTAAATGAAAATGGGCTTGAGCATCAAGGAGGTGTGAACTGCAGTGGGACAAGGCTCCCACAATGGAAAGGGGAGGGGGGAGGAAGGGAAAAAATAACACATCCACTATTGCAACAGATTTTAGCTCTCTTTTTTAAACACCAGTTAAGAACTGACCTTGCTATCTTTTCAGTTTGATCCAAAGGACCTTCATGCAGAGCAAAGCCTTACTGAGTTCAAGGGCACTTCTGCACAAGGCTGCCTCCCGACCAGATAATTCTATACACCTTAAAAGCAGTGGAACCTTTGCTACTATTTGCATAAATATGGCTTAGTGTATTTGAAGACTGAAATAGCACTATCCCTGACTGATTCAAACTTTGTGTCCTCAATGGGACTAACAATCCCTACTTTGAATTTGCCAAATTGAAATTAATTCCTAATTACTTCAGTGGCATTTTAGCAGACCAGGCCTTGTCAGTGAGCAAGAAAGGGCTGCACTCCTATTATTAGAAGAAGAGTCCTGCTGCCTCAGACTAGATGTCCATCTAGTCCAGCATTCTGGCTCAGGCACTGGCCAGGGAGTTTCCCTGAAGGCCAAGCATAGAGGCTGAGGCCTTCTTTCCCCTGAGGTTGCTTCCTGGGTCCAGCAGGATTTGCTAACCATAACAATGAAATAGCAAAGCAAAACAAAAGTCCAGTGGCAACTTAAAAGACTTAACAATATTTATTTCAGTGTTATCATGCAAAGTACCACGGGACCTGAGTTTTGTTTTGCTTGGACAGACAAATGCAGCTACTGTTTTCCAGTGATCACTTTACACCCAAGAGCTTCATTTTATTTGGTTTGTGGCTACAGACATCACCCAGTCGCCGCACAGCTGCGAAGGGGAAACCACTCTGGCTTAATCAATGAAATCACACCCAGTCCTGCTGGATGTAGCTAGAGCAAGGACATGTGAAAGCCCATTAAAAATGGGCTTGTTGCTGCCAAGCTCTTGAAAGACCTCTTGGGTGCTCATTCATATTCCCAGCATGAGTTTTGTGTGTGCATGTAAAATGTTCCAGTCAGCCCCCACCCAGCAGCTTATACATTTACAGTGCAACCCAATTTCCTAGACGTCAACCCAACAGATTAGATCCCCTGTAGGATTCTGAGCAGATTTGCTTAAAGGAGTCTCGATCCCAACATGTTTACCCCGGGGTTGTGGGACTGTAGACGCTTGAGATGGTTCAACAGAGGGCGGATAGAGAATTTATCTTTCAAATGCTCTCTGACACAGAGCCAAATGCTATCTGATAAAAAAACTTTCATTTATCATCTAGAGCTTTTGTTGTTGTTTTAGCAGTACAATCATAAGCAGAGTTTCAATCCCCCCAAGTCCATTGAACTCAGTATTAACACAGAAACGCAGTAACAGTTGACACCCGAATTGTTGATTGATGAGATACAGCCTTCCCCAGTGGTGGGATTCAAATAATTTAACAACTGATTGTTTACAAGCACTATTTTAACAATCTGCCGAAGTGGTGCAAACCTGCTGAATCCCACCACTGGCCTTCCCCCTTCTGATAGCAGAGATGGGTAGGTTGATCCTAAGAAGGGTTACAGGGCAGGAAACCCCACTGTATTCAATGAGGTTTGCCCCTCAGTAAGTGTGGAAGGAACTGAAATTTGGAGGAAGACATGCAGAACTACAAATTTTGATCAGCACTGATGTAATGGGGTCTTTGTTGGGTCACTATTTTTAACTTACTGGCTTGGCTTGGCCATTGCATATACGTCCAAGGCTTCTAAAGTCATTACTGGGCCATTCCACAATTTAGCGAAGCCAAGATGCAGTTTACACCCTGATCACTGACTTAGAAGGAATAGCCATCTCATACAAATGGACTGAATGTTTATCTCCAGTCAGACAGCCAGTTAATTTAAGAGAGCTCAAAACAAACAATGTGCTTTGGCTTCAATTCAAGAATGCAAGCTTAACAGCGGGCCAGTTCACATGTGCACGTTTATCACTCGATCACTGCAGCTTATGAGGTGCCTTGCATGTGTGAATGCAGTATCACAGATCCAGCATGACAGACAGAACTACTATAGCCTCACAAAGCAGAAGAGTCAGTTCCCATATTCAGCTGTCAATCATCAATGACTGGTTCACACATCTATGTTTCTCTCTTGATGGCTGCCACATCCAGAAAGGATGCATGTGTGCATTTGTGAATGGACCATTGCAGCTATGCTATCACAGATAAAACTTCCACATCCCCTCGCTGCCTATGTCTTCAATACAGTCAATTTAGCTGCTACTAAGAAAACACAGCAATATCAAATGAGTCAGGCCCACTCCTAAGGCTGCACCCCTATTCATGTTTGCTTGAGTGTAAGTCCCAGTTAATTTAGTGGTACTTACTTCAAAGTAAACATGCACAAGATCAAGCTGCACATATATTTAAGATCTAGGATCCAGAGACTTCAGAGTTGATGTGTTATATCCAACCACTGTACTGTGAATCAGATTGGAACACTTCTTGCAAACTTGTGGTCAAATCTGTCTCTCCAAATCGCCCTTCACTTACAGCCCTTCACTCCCTTCACTCAATGGAACAAGCCCTTGACATGGTTCTCAGAGTATGCCATTACACAGTTAAGCAAAACAAAGGTATCCCTAGAATTGCTGGCTTCCCCCCTTCGCTCTAATGACTTTGGAAAGCAAAGCAACCATCTCTTTGCAGCTTGTAGTGGCAGAGAAATGCAAAGCCTTGTCAATGGCTCAACATCACTGGCACACACATGGATTTTTTTCATTACAATTGGAAAATATTCAGGATACGGAACAGCAGAGGTCAAAGGAACGCCAATATGCAAAACGGGGAAGCAGTAGGGGGAAGAAAAAAGGGGGGAGAGTGAGGGTGACAGCTGATCGTTTCTTTCTTCATGGTATGATGCAAAAGCCTTCGATCGTCAAGCATAGAAAAAGGAATTGAACCGTTTCCTTTTGGATGGATCTTTAACGTTCGTTTGGCCATACGGACACTGGAGAAAGAGAGAGATGAAATAAGTCACTCTTGACTAGACCTCTACCTTGCCCAGAGTTAAAGGAGGACTAGTTAATGATGTCCTATAAATCATTGGTGCCCTCGTGACTTTAAAGAGAAAGGAGGGGAATTATACCCTGCACCCACCCTCGTCCCTTCTCTGAGCAAATGGTCCTAATTACTGTACGGGAGGCCACTTGCAAAGTATGACTGGGTTGCCAATTTCTCCCCATCCACATTGCATGCAATCCAAAACAGACCAATGTAGAAGGCAATCTTATTTGAGTCAAGGGAATTTACCTCTTTGTCAACACGCTTAAGGTGGAGAGGGAGATCCATTCTGCCATGCTGAAGAGAAGTAAAATCCTTCTGTAGCTAGGCACCATGCATACTTACTCAGCAGGAAGGCCCCCTGTGTTCAGTGTGGCTCACTCCTGGGCAAGTGTGCAAAGGATCACAGTGTCAAAACTGCAGCTGAAAGGAGTTTGGAAAGAACTGTATAAAGGGTGGTCGGGGTCCCTATCCTCTGTATAGGAAGAGGTTTTAAACCCTCTTCAGTAGACATAATGACCATGTGGAAGGCTGCTTGGGAAGAGTCAGTGACACCTGAGAAGTTACACAGCTGCCCAGTGCTGAAGAATGCATTGACTCAACTTATTTTTATAATGTAAAGTTTCATTGAGCAACATAATCTACAACATTATGTTTTTACTATGAGAGCTTCTGTAAAATCGGCATTGATAAACTTTGGGTTAAAATGAAATCTGATCATTAACTTGTTTTGTACTCTTGGTTTGCAGCTAGAAAGGAGGTTTTGCTTTTTAGGCGGGGGGTGGGTGGGTGGGGGGGGTGGTTTCCTCTTTGAAGCCCTGTATGTACACTGGCACCATATTAAAGTTGTAACGGTTACTCAGTTATTGTTGACCTTTTGATTCATTAAAGAGATGCCTCCTCAATTAATCAACAGTGGATTTTATCAAACAAATGAAAACTCTTTGAGGTGCAAACCCTTACAGAAACCTCAAGTGGCTCGCATAACCTTAGAAGGGGCACCCTTTTTTGGTTCCCATATACAAGAGAATACCTCTTTCAAGATGGCTGCAGCAATTCATTTGTGCATAATCTAAAAACAATATGCAACAATATGCTTTTACTACAAACATATTGTTTAATTAGTATGCAATCAATCACCTACAATTAGAATTATTAAACAGCCATGATTTCATTAATCTACTGACATTTATTTATTTAATTTAATCATGCCTTTCTCCCCAGTGCGGGCCCTAAGGAGCTTACATACCCATTGTGTATACATTTAAAATGGGGTAATAAATACAGTTAAACTGGGGTGTAGGCCCCAAGGAAAACCATTGATCTGATTTTTTTTAGACCAGCATTTTCATTTGCTACACAGTATTTCTAGATTGGGCTTAGAATCCCAGGATACATTAAATTCACATTGAAAAGCTAAATCAATAGCCTCAAATTGTAAAAGGACATCTGAGATGGAAAAAAAATTGTTCCAGTGGTTTTAAGCACCCCAATCCTGAACATATTATTTGGAAAATAGTTCCACTGATTAGCAGAATACCATATCTAAGGCCAACCTTAAGGTGGCCCCAAACATTATTATTTCTTGCAATCTTTGTTAGTGGCTCTGGTCTACCATTCTGCTATGTCTGAGGAAAGGCAGGCTGCTTCTAGAAATAGGTCCATCTCTCTTTACCTACTATTCTGGCTCCAAATACTTTGAGCTTTCAGCATCCAGTGAAAACATACTTCTTTTCCTAGTCTTGTTGTTCACTGTTTTTCTTCCCTTCCCCCCGAATACTGACCAGACTGGTATAATTGTGTGTATGCAGATTGCTTACTGAGAAATTTCTGTTTATCTGCTTCTTTAAAATATGTTTGTGTGCTTTTACTCTTCCTCCTTGTTTTTATGCTAGCTGCTATTTTAAACTGTTCTGCAGTAGTTTTAGAGCTGCTTTTAATGTTTCAGATTCGACTATGTTACCATTGTATGTTACTATTATTTGTCACTGCAAAGCAAACCTGTTTGGTTGATGCAAAAAGGCCCAAGGTGGAGCGTGTGTGTGAAGAGAGTTTATGGAGGTGGCGGGGTCCTATGCTGATGGAAATGCCCTGTCTAGGGCACTTACTCCAGTGGAGGGGCATATCCACTGGTGGGCTGCCTCTGCAGCCTCCTGGGATGCCCCGATATGGCACTGAGCACCACACCAGAGCTGCCACCAGCCCTGCCGGTGTAGCATGGGCATTACTGAGACATGGCTGAGGGCGGAGTCAGTGTTAGTTGGCTTTCTCCTCAGCATTGCCCACTCCTCCACATGAAGCCTGCTGGGTAACCTTGGGCCTGTCAAATTTCTTTCAGATCTTCCACAGCCTAGGCAGAGGCAGGCAATGGCAAACCACCTCCAAACATCTCTTGTCTTGAAAACTCTGTGGGATCACCATAAGTCAACTGCGAGTTAGTGGCACTTTCCCCCACCACATATGAAATCCTGAAGGGTCAATCCGAAACTTACATTTCCCAAAGCCTACATGAACAAAAAAGCTCTGGCTTGGAACTGAAGAATAAATGGATTTGGTACTAGGCTGAGGGTTGAGGGAAAGGAATCCCACAGACATCACACATGGGAAGGCCCTTTCCTCTCCCTCACACCACCTGCTTCACTTCTGAAGGTAGGAGACCATGACCCTGGGACTGAGCTGTTGAAAGTCCCCCTTGGGTAGGCCTATCAGGAAAGTAAGTCCTTCAGGTGCCCTGATTCCAGACTTTAAAAGCTAAGAAGCAGCATTCGAAACTGAGCTTAGAAACAAGCAGACAGCCACTGAAGATTAAGTACCAACAAGGGATGATGCCTAAAATGATGCCTTGCCACTGCTTTCCTAGCTAGTGGAAGAATCCAAACTGTCTGGAAAGTCAGTCCAACACAGAGTGCATCATAGAAATCCAGGATGGAAGTAATCACAGCATGGTCAACTGTGGTCAGAATCAGCTTCACAAAGAAGTGTCATAGCTAGCCAAAGCTGAAAAGGTGCTACAAATGTGCTCTAGACATCCACTGGCAATCCCACCAAGCTGCAAGGCTGTGCCTCATGAAATGGGGTGTGTGTGAAATTGAATACTTATCTTTCAGTCAGCTCCCGTTCCTGTCCAATAGCACCAAAACTTCGTTGGGATTGAGGTTCCCTTATGGGCTCCCATCAAGCCCACAATTGCCTGCACGCTCTACTTTAACAGAGTTGGCATAGATCTTATAGACTACTTAGTCCAACTGTCTGTTCAGTTCAGAACACAGAGTTAAAGCATCACTGACAAATGGCTAAGTCTCTGCTTGAAACCTTCAGCAGAAGAGAGTTTGCTCTCTCAGCCCTAGGTAATTGGTTCCATTTTTAAAATGCTCTTAACATTTGGCAGCAGTGCTCTACCTCTACGTATCTTCCAGTAACTCAAGCCCATTTGATCTAGTCTTGTGCACACTGCAGCGGCATCGGATGGGTCTCTCTTTGCATTCTTCTATGTGAGAAACCTTTAGGTGTTTGAAGATGATAAACATAGCCAGTTTCTGAAGTTTTCCATATAGTACTTGTTTTTGATCCTGTTTGTTACCCTCTTCTAACCCTATCTGCAAATGTAGTTTGAAGTACTTACACAATGAAATGCAGCAAAGCCTCATTTGTCCCTGTGGGATTTTAATTCCATGTAAGTGATCTTAGGATCACAGCATTTGCTAAGTACAATATCTGTCTGGTTCATAAAAAAGCAAAGATCACTGACTTCAAGGCAATTCTGAATATTCTTATAGAAAGCAAATATCATTGCAAGCTATAAGCTTTCATCTCATACAAATCTAGTTGTTGTGCCTATGAACAAAAAACTAAGTACTCCAACTTAATTGGGCTGCTGATGGACTAGAGTAAGCTAAAATCTGAGCACTTTGGTGCCAATGTCAATCCCACTAATCAAATATTTTCTTGCAGTCTCCATACATGCAGGTTCATTCAGAAATACATATCAAAGTACAGAGTGGGCCCAGTTCGGAGGGGGGAAATTTCAGCTTAACAACAAATATTCTAATTTTAACCAACTTTAAATCCATGACCTTTGTCTTCAATAGTTTGTGGATTCAGCTGCTTTGACTTTGAAGATGGTAGATGGTTTAATACTTACGTGTCTGCAGGAAGATCCACAGCAGTTTCCCCTCTCCAAATGGACAACTTTGGTTAATACTAAGTAGCTAGTAACTGGATCCACGTAATTTTTCTGTCCAGCCTTCAAAAACAAGATAAATCATTCGCTTCTGTGATCTCAGATAGATTCCAGAGGGGTAGCAATGTTAGTTCATTCCAGCAAAAACAAAAAGGAGACTTGTGCCACCTTTAAGATGAGCAGATTTATTGTGATACACATTTTCAAGACCCACTTCATCAGATGGCTCTTAGCCATAGAACCTGAACCTAATTTTCTGCCTGTTCAGCTGTAGTGGTCTGTTGCAAACACTTATTGTTATTAGAAGTACATTTGAGAAAATTAACATTAACAGAAGGATGTATCTAACCATTCCAAGAGCAAAATGAGGAGTCATTAAGTGGTGCTTCCACAGAGGTCGATTCCCCACGAGCGGAATCATTCTGGAATTGAACTGGGATCACATATTACAGTACTTAGTTGATCCCAGTCCATCACTCCTCATGGCAGCCGAGGTCTCGTGTTGGAACCGTGATCAGAAGCCAGGATCACCTCGGAGCCTCTTCTGCTCTTCATTCCCGATTGGCTGTTGCTTTAGGGCGGGAATGTGAACAGGCATTCCTTCGGGGTTTTTTAGTGTAACGGCTACGAAGCTACGTCGTCACAAAGCAGTGCTCTACATAGCTAGAAACAGCACATAAACATGTGCCTATTAGTTGAATGGTCGTGGCTTCTTTGCAAGAAGAAATTTTTTAAAAAGGTGAAGTTCTGCCTGCCGTGAGTCTTTCATTCTGCGCGTGCTCAAGACACTTAGCTGTGATTGGCTGACAGCACAAACAGAAGACTCATGGAGGGTTAGGATTCCCCACAATATCGGGTTCATCCTGTGTTCGCCAGAGAACACCAGAAAAAGGTGTACCTTCCTGGGGGTTTCTAAAAAAAAACACTGGGAAGAAGGGGGTTTCGCAGGGCAGAGCTGGAACAGACAGGAGTTTGAGACAGGAGCTGTGGGGAGTTCTCTGTTGTCCCAGGACAACTGCAGGGGCTATCCCAGAATGATTCCACCAGTAGGGAATCGACCAGAAGGAACTTCTTCCAACCTAACATAGGATACTTGATAGTGTTTCCAGTAAAGGAAGGCTCCATGGAAATCATCAGTGCCTGACTTTGCCAGATTGATCAACATGAAAACAATTTTTGGAGCAGCCGAAAATTTGGAGACCAAAGCTTTAAAATGTTCTAAACGGTTATCTTTGGCTATTGTCCTTGTCCCTCTCCCGCTCCTCAGCAAAACTGCCTGAATATATTAAAGCAGGGGTCCCCAACTATTTTGTGTCTGTGAGCCTTTAGAGTTCTGACACAACCATAGAGTTCTGACACAACCATAGAGTTCTGACACAACCATAAAATAGCTGCAGGAGGCAGAGCCAACCACAGCATGGTAGAGATTGAGGCCATGCAGAAACCTGATAACAACAGTAATTCTTCAACATTTCAGACTATAGCTCTGTTTAACAGGATGCCTTTTAAAATGAACATATTGATAATTTTTTGGCATACATACCGCTTACCTTCAATAATGCAGTGAAGATCCTTCTGTGCTTGTAGTAACTGCTGCCAAAGCAGCTTTTTTCGAAACCTATACAGCCAACCAGCTCTCCAATTCCCAATTAAAAGCTATACTGAAGAAAAGCCCCATCAGGTGCCATCCAATTTTAAAAATGTGGCCAGGAAAGGTACTGGTGGTTTCTATGGCAACATATTGGGGACCCCTACATTAGACTCCCCTATAATACCACAAGTAGGGATGTCTGAGTCATGCTATCTTGCTGTCCTTGGATGTATGTAAAATTGCTGTGATTGGGAAAACTTATGAGATAGTATAGCCCTCCTCTTCTCAGACAGTTATCCCAAAGACCAGCATGGTGTAATGGTTAAGAGTGGTAAGCTCTAATCTGGTGAACCTGCTGGGTGACCTTAGGCTAGTCACAGTTTTCTCAGAACTCTCTAAGTACCACCTACTTCACAAGGTGTCTCTTGTGGGGAGAGGAAGGGGAGGAGTTTGTAAGCCACTTTGAGACTCCTTATAGTGGAGAAAAGTGGGGTATAAACTGAAACTCTTTTTCTCTTTGTCTCCCTCTAAAGTGGATATACGATTTACCCCAAGTGGACATACAATTTACTGAATAGAGGAGCCAGTTAGGGAGACAGCAAATGCCCTGCCATGTTTTCCTGGTAACGTGATTATTTCCAGGAAAACTTCCATCTCTGGCTTTGGCGAGATACAATAAAATAGCCACAGAACTACTAGGTGTGTTTGTGTAGGTATGCTGTTATTTCTTTTGTATTTGATCCTGAATATATCTAAGGATGGATCTTTAAGCCTTGCTCTAGAATCTTGTTCTTTCCACTGAAATCTCTTACTACTCCTTAAACGAAACCCTGGAACAATGCCCCTGGCCAAAGACCACCAGCACAAGCGGCAGCTCCAATTAAAATAACTGCCTTCAAAACTGCCACTGTGAATTAACATGATTGAGTTACGAGCAATCCATCAATCTTTCTGTCCTAGAAGAGAGGTTATCTGCTTGCCCAGCCAACATTGGATCACAGGCAGGTAAACTGCTCCTAGCCTGTTTTTCTCTTTTCCAAATTTTCAGCTGTCACTGGGGCTGTCCCAAAGTGGGCCAGTAAACATTTTTGTATCCTTCTTGATGCTATCAGTTCAATCCCTTTTTTACACTGCAAGTTAACAAGGTCATGATCGGATCTTGCAAAAAAGAAAGAAAAGAAATGTGACCCTGTTCATCTGGATTTGCAATACTGAATGCCTGTTATCGGCATTTGCATCTAACTAAAAAGATTCTGCTTCATCTCCCTACACCCCATAAACTAAGACGCTCCTATACTTCCCCTTGCATCCTCTTCCGAGTGAGATGCTTACCAACTCATTGACTAAAATTCTGTTCTATCTTGGACTAGTATTTTGACGAATTGAGATCAGACAATGCATAATAAGTTATGATACAGTAAGCATGATTTTTGTATTTTTATAGGTTAAGTATGAGTGACAGAAAGAAAGAACATGTGAGTGTTTTGCAGTGCTCAAACTTCAGAAGATTATCATAGCTGACTGAGGATGACATTAAGTTTGGCTTCCCTGTTTCAGCTGCATGTTTCACTGAGTTTCAATATCCTCTGCGCTCTGTATCCTGTGGTTTCTGTACACAGAAAAGCTGCAGTATGGGCACAGTTGGACACAGCACTATCAACACTAGCTAGTAGCTTTTTCTGTGAATATGAGAATCAGATTTGGGCTAGAGACTCCCAGTTGTGGGTACGGACAATTTGGAATCATAAGAATGTGCCATCTTTAATAACCAATGTACAAAAATCCCCTGTAAAAATTGGCAGTACTTCTTTGTAATGTAGTCTAAATTTGTGAGGCTAAGAATAGGGAAATTATAACACTGAACTAATAATTCATGAATATCTGACAATTCTGCAGGGGAAACAAACATACTTTTTTTTAAAGTCCTAATTTTATTTGGGCTATATCTTCTTTTAGGTGCTGTGTGGCTGTACCTAGACTGCATGATTATAGCTTACTGCCTCTGACCCATCTTTCATCACAATTTCTGTAGAGGCAGCCAGTAGAGACATCCATTTTCTGGCAATGATACTCAAACCCATTCTTTTCCAGCTGTGAAGACCAGCAACACATTCCACTGTCAGATGGACAAATTATTTTTCTGTAAACAGGCACAGATACATTATTTATTATATTTGTATGCTGTCCTTCTTCCGGACTCAGGGCAGCTTTTATAAAATAAAAATACAGTAAAATGTAAAGGCTAAAACCATCAAATGCCCTAATTCTAAAACCAGATGGCGACTAAAAATCTGGTTTTAACTACAGCATGTTCTTATTGTTTATAACAGTGTGGGGGAAGGTGGGAAGAGGGAGTCCATTTGATAGTAAACCATCACAGCCTCAACTGTAAGCCTGCTGGAACAGCTCCATCTTCAAATCCCGCAAGGCCTGGGTCTCATCAGACAGAGTGTTCTACTAGGCTGGAGGAGGATTGAAAACGCCCCAGCCCTGGTTGAGATCAGCTGGACATCTTTTGAGGGGGGGATCACTAATAAGTTATTTACTGAACGCAGTGCTCTTCAGGGAACATAAGGATTGCATTGCTAGATTAGACCCATAAACCTGCTGAAGTTAAAAAGGGCTAGGATCACTGTCCTGGACAGAGGATTCCTGGGAATCTCTAGTAGGCTACCTCAAGTTCCTTGCTGAAAGGCAGAACATAATGGCAATAGTAGCTCAGCACCCTGTCAAACATTTCTGCCTACTTGCAAAATATGAAGGCTTGCCCCTACATCTGGTTTCAGATGAATACTGTAACTTCATTTCACTCTCATGGATAATAACTATCATATGCTTGGTCCAGTTGCCAACACAATATCACCTTATCTATATGGTACTGGATCAAATTATTTGGGTATTACTGTATTCTGGTACAGGTCAGGCATTCTATGTCACTTGAAAGCTTAAATGCTACTGTGTATTTTCTGTGAAACTATACCCAAGTGTCCCACTTCAAGACAGATTATATAAATGATCTGTGTAGGGTTATCTGCACTGACTTGGGAAAACTCTTGGAGGTTTGAGGGTGGTGATTGGAATAGCAAAGACTGGGGGAAAGGGAGCTCAGGAAGGGTATGATGCCACACAGCTGAATCTGCCACTGCTGTAGTCTGGAGATCAGTTGTAATTTCAAAACTCCAGATCCCACCTTGAGGTTGGCAACATTTTACAAGTGTGGGTTTCAAGTTGTAACCCCATACTGTAAATCACAATTCTGCTGTTGGTTTAAAATAAAAATTTCCATTGGAAGAAATGCATTCGAGACCTTCATGGACTACACAGTTGCCAACCTCCAGGTGGGCCCGGGATAACCGCATTTCAACTAGTCTCCAGACGACACCAATCACTTCCCTTGGAGGAACTTACAGCTTCAAAGAGAGGTCTCTATTGCACCCACCCATTGTGAGGTTCCTTTCCAAACACCGCCACCAAACTTCCAAGAATTTCCCAAGCTAGAGAGTTGGCAACCCAGAAGTCCCGTCAGACGCCACTCGAAAAGTTCTGCTCCTTAAGCTGTCGGGCAAACAGAAACCCAGAGGCAGCTGTTTTCCCAATCAGCGACTCCTTAACTCCTTTGCAGGGCTAGCAAGCAAGGAGCTCGGCTAATTGATTGTTTGCAACAGCCCGGAATAAAAGACTTGCATAACCCGTCCCGCGGGACTGAAAAAGGAAACCATCCAACTCACTGCGCATGCCGCCTCGTGGAGCGCGACGATCTGCTTCTCCGCCGCGGTTAACCCTTTAGTGCCCACGCGTGCGCACTCGTCCGCTGCACGTTTTTCCTGTTCGGAGGAGCTTAGAGGCCTGCCCACGTGGTAGAATTCGCCCCTGCAGCGGGAACGCGCCCGCGACACGGTTGCTATGAGCAACCATGGGGGGCGACCTGCACAATAGAGCGACTGGCAGGGGAGCAAGTGGCTCCTTCCGACAACGCGGGGAGCCACCACGCTGCAAGCCATGCCCTGGCCCTTGGAGAGCCGGGCTAGAAACCACCCCTTCACCAATGTCAGGAGCCCGTTTACGGGAGTATTGCCTGGAGGCAGCTCCAGGGAGCTGTTATTTCGTGTAGAGTGCACAAGGCGTAGCTTGATGGATGCGAGGTCTCCCGCAGTGGATTCGCATTAGGTGCCAGGGCTCAATCCTAGCACAAGACTAAAAATACTCCTGAGGAACTGTAGAGGGAATGCCCCCCAGTATAAAAACTGCTGCACGCTAGAGGTGAGGGGGCGGCTTACAGATTTACTCCTTTCAGAGAAATAAAACACAAACATGATTTTCTCAGCTATAGTAGTGGAGGGTTGATAATCAGATTTCCCAAACAGTAATCTAAAACATTTTTTATTGCGGGTAAAGACAGCCTCCCTCACCTTAGTGTCGATTGTAGGGAATGTGCTTCTGCCAACACTTGCCCATTTTCCAACTAGCATTTGCCCAAGGATTTTATTCAGACACTGTTTTTTCTAATGAAAGAAGGTCTTGAATCGGGAGCAGATTGGGATATCTACTGCATAAATTATCTTATTCCAGAAAAGTTACCCTATATCTGACTTTGTAAAAATGAAACAGTGTTCAGGTTTGCAAATATTGATTAATCACGGGATGTTGCGTAGTTGTAATTTTGCCATGACATTTGAGTCTTAACAACAGAAGAAGATTCCTTTGGCATAGTGAGAGGGAGAATGCATGCTTATGCCTTGCTAGCTAATTATCATGCCTGCAAGCAAGTCTGGTAGAAACTGATGCTTGCAAACACAGACTATTTATTGAGCTTGTAGAATAAAAGTAAATGGAGAAGGCATGTTAAGGCTCTAGCATGTACACTAAAAATGGAGGCGAGAGTAAATGGTTTTGCTTCAAAGGTCACATCAGAAATTATTGATTTATTTAGAAAAAAAATTGTACTGCCTTTTCAGGGAATCTACCCAAGGCAGCTTATAAAAAAAATAAAAATATAAGACATTAGAAGTTAATTTATCAAAATCCAGAATTAAAAAACCCAACCACAGCATAAAAGCAGAAACTGAACAGCTAAAAATACCAGATTGCAGACTAAAAGCCCAGTATAAAATGATATTAAAGAATTTGTCAGTTAAAACTTGGGTGAACCGAAATGTTTTGGCCTGGTACCTAAAAGAAAGCATGTTAGGTGCCAGCCAAGCCTCAAGAGTAGAGCATTCCATAAACCTATTGGTTCACCACCTATCTCCACTCTCTAGATTGCTGGGCTTGTGCGGGTTAGATCTTAACTGGTGACCTGGACACGGACACACACACACACAGGATTGCGCCATAACAGTGCAACTTAATGGTGAGTTATTCTTGTTCAAAACCATTCAATAGGGCAGTGATGGCGGAAGATCTTTTTTTTTAAGACCGAGTACTTAAGAATTTAGCCAAACCCGTAATGCTTGTTACAGAAATTGCCAACCCAGCAATTTAGCTTCCTAGATGCACAAGGGCTCCCTTTTCTGCCACCCCACCCACTCGAGCAGGGGCCAGCCTGCTCTAGCCTCCAGCAAATCCTACGTGCACCACTCTGTGCCTCTCTAGCATCTCTGCCTCCTCTGCACCCCCCCTTCAGGCAGAAGCCACCTGGAGCACAGGCACCAGGCCTGCCAGTCGAGTCTTCCCTGGTCACCACGGTGCGTGCATGTTGTGCTCAGTGGCCCAGGCTAGATGTGTGTGTGTGTGTGTGGGGGGTGATTTTCCACCCCCCACGTGACGAACTCTGTGCGTGCCCACAGAGAGGGCTCCAAGTGCCACCTCTAGCACCCGTGCCACAGGTTCACCATCACTGCAGTAGGGTTAACTGAAAGTAACTGTATAGGATTACAGTAGGATCATATGCACCCTCCCTGCAGCAAATTCTTCCTTTAAAAATCTCAGGGGAAGTGTTGTACTGGGGTGGTTCTATCTTCACCCAAGTTGACTCACGTGGAAGAAGCTCAACACAACTACACTATGTTGCCGCAAAAAATAAACTGGGGAAAGGTGTTGTACCATTGAGCATATAACGGTTTGGAGGGAGCATCGTTGCGGGAATGTTAACAGCAGGAGCACTCTCTTGATAGGAAGCTCGAGACTTTTCCATTGCAGGCCTGTGCAGGTGCAGTCCTGATATGTGTCTGAACAGAAGATCTTGAAGAACATCAGTTACAGGTAAGTGCAACCCTGTCTTATCCAGCTTCATGCCAGGGTTGCAGACTTTTCAGCAGGTCTAGCTGTTTAAGCGTTAGTAGGTGATCTTTGAATTGTTGTTATTCTGATTATTTTTAGCGTTTTTATATTGGTTTATTTTATGAACTACCATGAGTAGATCTCTGATGAGGTGTCATATAAATGTTTTAAATAAATAAGTAAGCATTTCTATACTGTGAAATGCTTTGCTTGCAGTACATGTTGTTCAAGGCAGAAAAACAGGACGTACAAGTTTCCCCCTAATCATTTGGCATCTCTATTTCAAATACTGGTCATGGGGACAACCTTGGATTTCCAACTGCTTGGCCAAAAAGGGAAAAAATCCCACCTCTGTAATAATGGGATGTTATTTATCCAGTGATGGTATTTGCCTTCATGCCATGAGTAACTTCAGTGTGGACTTCAGTAACTTCAGTTACTCATGTCCACACTTTAAGCCTTTATTAAAGGAGCAGGACATTTCTCCCTAGACCTGTTGGCAAACCTAGAAACCACCTGGTTTGCCTTATCCACAGTTATTGTTGGAACCAAGATGCTGATCTCATCCCATTTGGCTTTCCAGTCAGTTTATGCTCTTAGTAGGGGTTTACAAGGTCTCATACCCAGTCAAGTGAGGTCTCTGTCCCACCACAGTGTGTGTGTGTGTCTTGATATTGTCTTGATCCTGGATATTGTGGATATGGTACAACAAATCCTTAAGCTCTCCCCTGGGATTATCTGCAGAATGATAAGGCTTTCTTTCCCATTTTTTAACTTTCTTTCTGGAAGGGAGAAGGGACTCAAAAGGGTGCCAATATTTCTATATTTCTTTCTGCGCCTGTGGTAAGAGAGGCTATCTGTTACTGGAAGGCAGGAGATGTTTTAATTCTATAACCTTTACTGTCATACACACACAAAGAAAGGGGGTTCTTAAGGAGGTGACTTGGGCTTTCACAAAATGATACCAACTTGCTTACAAACAGTTCTAGCACTTAGGTACTTCTGTTATTTTTTTCTTTTATATCCTAACCACAGGTTCTTGTGACAGGTGTATCATTATGCTTTCTGTTAGAGAAGCTGTTGTGAAAAGGTTTATTAACGGAATAATGAATAGATTTGGATTGAGAGGCAAAGGAGGGAAGAAAATGTTGCGATGACTAGGTAGCCCTCCTGAATTGGTGGCTGCTGTAAGTACTAAATTTGATGGAAAGATCTGAATTTTTAAAGTACTAAATTTGATGTAAATTTAATGTATGCAGTCGTGCTGACACTGTGGGGCTGTGGCCAACACTGAACCCCAGCACCAGTCGCCGTTCAGTGGCAGGCTGCACACATTGCCACCTGCCCTCTTGTTGGACAGAACAGCAGGATTGGGCCCTGTTCTCTCCAGCTAGGTATTCCTCTGTTCAACACACTGTTAGAGTCAAAGGAATAGCTGAGTCAGATTGGGTTTTCGGTAAATGTGAGTGGGTTTTGTCATCTGTCTCTTGTACTCCTTATTTAGGAAAAAAAACAAACTACAAACAAAGCACATTCTAATTTTTCAAAATATATAGAGGATGCTGGACGCAGCATTACTTTGAGTCCACGCTTTGAGTCTTTGGTCGGGGATAGGCGGCCTATAAGTTTAATAAAATAAAATAATAAATAAAATAATTAAAGGAAATATTCTTTTGTGGATTTCATTTCTATACCGTCCTTCCGCCCAAAGGCTCAGGGCAGTGTACCAGATACCTTTTCCCCATTTTATCTTTCACAATGACCTTGAAAAGTTGCTCAAGCTGAAAGAGAGTAACCAACCCAATATTATCCAGTGAGTTTCATACCAGAGCAAAGATCTGCCCTGTGATAGTCTTTCACTCTAACCACTTTACCTCTGGAAAACAAACTGCTCACATTCCACCTTTTCAAATAATTTTTCTTACTGATGATCTTGAAAGTTCTAAAAACAGGCAAGAAGAAGACAGTGTCACAGCAAATGCAAATAGGTGAGCTGATAGACGAATAAAGGAACAAATGAGAACACTTCCCTTAGGAGACTGCTGTTTGTTACAAGATGCAAAGCAAGATTCTTTACTATGGCAAACCACAGTGATTCACTCACTGGAAACGTATAGCTGTGGATGGAGCGGAGCGCATGAGAGGGTGATGTGTGTCCAGGATTGGTGGAGCAGAACAATCACAATTAGAACAGATGGGCTCCGACTGGTGTTGTAATGTGATCAACTGTAGACAGAAAGCAAGAGAAGAGGGTAATGTTCGAGTGGAGCTGCCCTACTGCACCAGCATCTCTGTGCAATCACATCTGCTTAGTTGTAAAAACTTGGCAAGAGAGACCACTGGGTGGGAACATCTGACAATTCCTGGCTTTTGCATTTCTTCCTGAACATATGCAAATCAGTGGCTTGTCTCTTTAGCAAACAAAACTGCTCCATACCAAATAACGAATGGAGCCCTGGCTGGCTGCACAGTTGGTTCTTCCTCACTTGTATCTTTGGATTCCTCAGCCACAATGCAACTAACAAGACATGTGCCTTCTCCTTCATCCTCAGTTCCTTATGAGTTTCACAGTACCCTTGAAAATTCAAGACAGACTGAAAGAAAAACCAGAACAATTATATCTAACATAGACATGGACTCTTGGACTCATGGCCCAGGGCCCTAATGATTGGAACATAGAATTCTTATCTTGTAACAGATGCTAATTTTTGACACTTTTCACCTCTGTGCATATCTGAGTTCTCCAATCAAGCTGCTTGCTGCTTGCATTGTACCTCTACATCCTGACTCCAACTGGCCTTTCTTTGCAACACCCCTACCAACCCCTGACCTCAATATAAGGGCCAGTGGATCTTTGTTTTCATTGAATTTGACAATCTGAGTTTCAATCACAAAAAATCTGATATCCTCACTTAAGGGCTCTATAGAGCATGCAGGTGATACATGGAGCTTTATGACTGTTTTAATCACAAGTGCACATTAGAGTCCCCTCCCTCCTGTATTTGGGATGTAGCTGTAGGCTGCCTTAGGGATGATGATCTATGATTCCCCTAGTATTGGTGCATATTATTATATGTCATAGGAACATTTTATCTTAGCTTCTGGCTGTATATACTATGTTATAGGTTTGTGTTTTTATTGCACTGTTTGCACCTTTGCACTTTTGCACTTTATTAAAATTTGAAGTTAAACTTTGTGCTGTGTTAGAAGTGGGCAGCTAGGGTACAGTGGATTTTCCTTTTTCGTGTTGTATCTCTAAGACTGGGTATTAGGCAGCGAAATGACAAACAGGGAGTGTGGTTATTACTTTCTAATGTTGCATCAATGGTGAAAATACCAGGGTATTTTAATATTTTCTCAGAAGTACCAATGGCTGTAAGCCATCCTAATGCTTCTTTGCAAATCCTCCATTTTGGACTTCTTCAACAGGAAGTGAATACAATTGGATGCAGAACTCAGCATGTAGATTTGCCAGCACCCTGTGTAAAGGCAGCTACCATGGTTTCTTCCTCCCTTTCTGCAAACACAGTGGCATATCAGAATGGCACTGGCTCTTTGAATAGCATCATATTTGCAGCACAAAGTCTGTGCTGTATTAACTTTACCCTAAGTAAATTTATCAATTTGGCACAAAGGCAAATTCAAATTGCTGGTCTGTATAAATCATGCTAATCTTCTCCTCATTGTTCCATTTTTAGTATGTGTGCTGCTGAAGTGAGGATGTAAGGATGACACAAATTCATGAAATGTTCCATATTTTTGTGTTCTTATCTGTGTCTAGCATGAACATTAAACTATGCAAAATCAGACAGAGCCTGCAAAAAAAATTATTCTGCATCTACTAATCATGAAGGGCAAGGAGCTACCCAGGGTCCTGAATCCCCACCCTCTGGCCACTGAGTATCCTCTTCAATGGTTCTTCTGGCTTCTGAGATTTCACCAGACTGCCCTCATACTTTCAGGTATACCTTCATAAGTACCAGAAAGTTGCTTTTAAAGTTGCATTCTCCTCCAACACCACATTATGTGGCTTTTCTCCACTCTTGTGGAATAGTGGCAGATGCATACGGCAAAGATATCTAAAAACCAACCGGTCACTTGAAATTTTTTTTCTCTTCTACCATTTCCAGACTATGGTAATAATGTTTATCTAAATTTTAGCTTTGTTGAATTTCATTCTGTTTCTATTATTTATTTTGGGGTGTCATTTACTCTAACTCCCACCTTAATGTCACAAACAAATCTCATAAATACCCTTTTATTTCCTCTCCCTTGGTAAAGTATATTGGGTACATGGCTGATCTTTGGGGAACTCCAGTGGTTATTTCTCCCCCATTTGACCACTAAACTGTGCCTCTGTTTGTACTCAGTCTGGGTGATCTTTGTATTCAGTCTGGGTGATCTTTTTGCAGCAGTTGAGTACCTGATCTATTTTTTCGTCAGCTTCCTTGCACAATCTTCACTTTGCAATCATCTGAATTTTTTTCACTTCTGATCCTGATCGGATTTGTTCTAATTGCCTGCTCTTGCACAGCTAAAATCAGTTATTCAACTTCCTTTTTCAGAGTTCCAGTTGCTAATTACATCCAGGTCCTTTCAATGTCCACCGTCTCCTTGATCTTCTCCAGAAATTGGCCATGCAATGCTTTGTTGTGCCAGCTTTCAGTCCTCATTTTATCACATTTTCTGTACTCTTGCTTGGTTCTCTGGGCTATCCATAAATTTCTGTTCTTCACTTCAATCAGTGCCTGTTCTTTAACTTTCTTTTGCATAATCGGCCAGGGCATGTTTCTCCTCCTCCACTGTTTGCTTTACTTGCAGTAACCCTCTGCCACCAGCTCTCTGGGGAAGGTAAAGTCTATTATTAATTACATTTATAGGCTGCTCTTCTTCTTACAGGTTTGGGCGATTTCCAACATACAAAAAAGCAATAGAATCAAACATTAAAACCCACAATCTACCATTACCTTAAAAACTAGATAGTGTCTAAAACTTTCAGAATAAAGAGAGGAATACATTCCAATTGTCATAGGCAGAAAAATATGAGGGGAAAGGGGCGGGGAAAAGCAAGGGAGGCCATTAGATGGTAAACCATTTCTGCCTCAACCCTAGGCCTGGTGGAACAGCGTCAAGTGGACCCTAGGCCTGGTAGAACTTGCACCATCTTATAGGCCCAGTGGAACTGCGTCAAGTTTCACATGGTCGGAGTCTCATCTGACAGAGCATTCCACCAGACTGGGGCCAGGCCTAAATATGCCTCTTCTTCCATTGCCTGCATTTATTGTGAATCAAAACGCTTCTAAATTCGCATCTATGGGATCAAATCAAGTACATTAATAGAGTTGTCTCAAGTAGCACCACTAGTAAAGATTTTTAATACATCAGTTAATGAGAGGATGAGGTTATCTGACTACTGGAGAATAGCTAATGTTGAACCAGATGATTAAAGATCTGTTAGCTTACACTTGGAGGCACAAAATGTCAAAAGGTAGAATAATTAAAGGCAGAGAAAAATTGCAAAATGGGTGGAAGGCAGTATATGCCCACAAAAAGTATATGATCCCTAACTGGATTTTATACCCCTTTTTTGAAAATAATTGTGACATAACAATAAAAATGCAACAAAATTGTATTTTAGTAAGAAAATGGTGCAGTATATGCCAAGTATGCAATTGTACGTATTATGTGAGAGGTAAGGAGCTATCTGAAGGGCAAAACACCACAACTGCAACCCTATGCATAGTTAAGACTGCTTAAACCCCACTGACTTTAGAAGGAATTAAACTGTCTAACTGTATGGGATTATAGCAGAAGTTTTCCATGGGAATATCCCAGCTCAGTACATGGCGAAGCTGGCCAGAACCAAGGCAAAGCTCATATGCTACAGGGATAGTTAGGGAAGGGAGTTGATAATAAAAGCGAAAAGATTGTCATACTTACATATATATAAAGCTAGGTGCGGTGCTTAATTGCACCTGCATAAGGTGCACTGTGTTCAGTTCTAGTCCCCACATCTCAAAGGGGATATTTAGAGATAGAAAAAGGGCAGAGAGAATAGGCCGAGGATGATGATTGAAGGATTGGAGCACTTTCCTATATATGAGGAGGAGGGCCTGCAGCCGTTTGGGGACTCTATCTTGGATTTTGGAGAGGAGGGGATATGATTGGGAAATTTCTCTAAAATTATGCATGGGATAGAAAAATGTTAACAGAGAGAGTGGTAGTCTTGCCCACGCAGGCCCCAAAGGGAAGAGACTAGAGGACGCGGAGATTCCACACACATCTGGTGGAGGAGCTGCCAGCTGCAGGAAGCTGGATTCCGTGATCACTTGGGCAACTCTACCCCGTGGTGCTAGGCTTCTGCCTCCCTTTTATTAGGGTTTACAAAGGGGGGGGGCAATGTGGGCGGACCGGGAGGCAGGAGGGCGGGAGAGCGGGAGATCATCATGTGATGCACTTGATCTCATCGGGCTACTACGTGCAGGAGGAAGCATCCACGTCTGGGTCTAATCCACACCTGGAGGGCAAGAGCCCCTTTGTTCCTTTGTCTGGGACATCTGGTGACCGTGAGTCAGGCATCTCATGACCTGTGACTCACAGGGGACCGGGGGGTGGGGGAGCTTGTGCGCCCAGAAGGCCGTAGCCGGCACCGGCATGCCAGGCACTCTTTCTACGGTTCTGCTGGATTCGCAGGCTCACCCCTACGAGAGAGAAAATGTTAACAGAGAGAAATGAGGACAGAAATTTTTCTCTCTGTCTCACAATACTAGAACCAGGGGGCATACATTGAAAATGCTGGGGGGAAGAATTAAGACTAATAAAAGGAAACATTTTTTCACGCAACGCATGATTGGTGTTTGGAATATGCTGCCACAGAAGGCGGTGATGGCCACTAACCTGGATAGCTTTAAAGGGGGCTTGTACAGATTTATGGAGGAGAAGTCGATTTATGGCTACCAATCTTGATCCTCCTTGATCTGAGATTGCAAATGCCTTAACAGACCAGGTGCTCGAGAGCAGCAGCAGCAGAAGGCCATTGCTTTCACATCCTGCATGTGAGCTCCCAAAGGCATGTGGTGGGCCACTGCAAGTAGCAGAGTGCTGGACTAGATGGAGTCTGGTCTGATCCAGCAGGCTTGTTCTTATGTTAACATAAGAACAGCTAAAACCTGGTGGGAACATTGTCCAGAGAAAGTAATTGAAAATGACAAGGTTGAGATCCTGTGGGACTTTCAAATCCAAATGGACACATAATACACCAGACATTACAGTGACTGAGGACAAGAAAGTGACCATCGTCGACATAGCGGTATCTGGTGACAGCAGGGTCATTGAAAAAGAACATGAGAAAGTCACTAAGTTCCACGATTTGAAAATTGAGCTTCAGCATCTATGGCACAAACCAGCTCAGGTTGTCCCTATGGTAATCCCAAAACACTGAGGCAGCACTTGAAACATCTTCAAATTGACAAATTAACATCCGTCAGATTCTGGGATCTGTACAAATACTATGCTGAGGCCTCTCAGTGAGGCTCAAATTGTAATGAAAGGCCAGCAACCAGCAAAAGAACTGGCAGCTGTGATATCAAACAAAATAATAATAGTAATATAATAAAGTTATATAACAAAGAAGCACAAGCAGCTTGTGCTTTATCTTCTCTATGCCTTCTCGTAATATTTGAACTGGAAGTTGTACATCTCCTTCCATAGTATGAACTGCTTTTGCCCAATAGGGAAACAACTTGCACATCTCACCATAGTGGGAGATATATGAATACAGCACAAAGGTCACAAAACAACCTATGAAGAACTCAACTGTAAGTAGGCTATTATCATCAATACAACAAGCTGTACTTGCTGAATAAATATCTGTTGAATGTGCACACTTTACTGTATGCATTATTTATAGAACCAAAAATATAAATCCAGGGTGATACAAAAAGCACAGAAAAATGTATTCTCAACTTTCAGCAAAACACAGTTAATGAGACTTGAACAACAGTAAACGTTTCTTGGCATTTCAGTCCATTCCATAGTCACACAATATTGGATATCTGATGTGGCTGCCCCCCCCCCCCCCCGAATTCCACATTAAATACCTGGATTCCACATTAATGACAGCCGCTGACTACAGAACAATACACCCACTTAGTAGACATCCACTACTATCTGACTAAGGAACGGATTGGAATGCCATGAAACATTTACAGTAAAGTGTGCATATTCAACGGTATTTATGCAACAGGTACTGCTTGTTGTATTTATTATAATAGCCTACATGCAGTTAAGTTCTTCATAGGTTGTTTTTAGAAGGTTGATGAGGCATGCTCCTGAAGGAAGTGAGGCTGGGAGAATAAGTTTTTAGACAGATGCTTGGTTTAGGTATTGTGCACTCTTGCACACATAAGACAATGATATAGCTTTGCTTTGCTGGTATGACTGCCACAGTATTACAGTATGCTTTTTAAAAGATCAACAAAGGGTATTTATGACACAATAAAAATGTATGCTTGTCCTTTTAACTGAATCCACAGCATTTTAAAATGAAAGTTACAATTATCAACTGTAATACTTTATAAAACAGAAATAAAAAAGTGAAAGCATCCCAGCCTTTATTTTTACATCACATGATCGCATGACTTGACTCCTCTTTCCTCATTCTAGTTCTGCTATGCAACGTGATTTAAGTTCTGATAGTTTCAGCTTCTGGGAAGCCAAACCATGTGATCACCACGGCTATCCTTGTACGTGTTTGGGTCTGATCCTGATCACTTTGGGAACACTTGTCATTTCTGCATAAGGAAAATGTGTAGAGTGGAGCTCCCATGGTTTGGTTTGGCTACTTGATGTTAACGAGGGTAATGAACATAATGCCTAAAATGAGCCTTGGTGAGCCTTGTTAAGCCACAGGAACTCATCATGTGAACTAATTAGGGTTGGTATTTAGTCAGAATTATTTTGGCCTGGTCGCAATATTTCTGGGCCCACAGATAAAGGCTACAAGAATGAAGGATGGATTAAAACAGTTTGAATATTAAAAATAACTAAACAACTTGTATAATAGTCACTAAGGTTGATTCCAGCACAAACTAGGGTCACGTGATCTCAGGGCAAGTTTACCTGCTACCAATTTGTTCATGTTGTAAATGCTAACAGAATATCTCTAAATTGTAAATTGTATTACTACACGGAGAAACCTTTTATCTATTGCAGTGATTCCCAACCAGGGTTCCATGGTACCCTGGGGTTCCCTGAGCATGTCCCAGGGGTACCATGAGAATGCTACCGCCTGCCCCCCCTGGAATCAAATGGATTTTGAGGGGGGGGGGTTGGAAGCCTCATAGGCGCCCTTTAAACAACATTGAAAAACAGCATTATTTTATTGCCTAATTTCGGTGTGGATTGGGTGGGTAGAGCTCTCCCTTTAAATCCCCCCAATCCATGCCGAATTTAGGCAAACAATGCGGCTGTCAATACTGCTTTCCCTCCCCTCCCCCTGCTTGCCACTCCCCCCACCTACAAGCCAAAAACAGAAAAAAACCTTAAAAATGCAAAAAAAAAATCAAATGAACCTGAAGGGTACCCTGAGATATGAAGAGCAAGGTCAAGGGTACCACTACATTGAAAAGATTGGGAAACACTGATCTATTGGATTAGTTATCTGAAAATGACGACAGAAAGTAAAAAGATAAAAATTGAACAGAAGTTGATGTTTTTTAATCTGTTGGTATGCATTGTATAAGCCATGAAAAGCTTGCACTGTGGGTGGAAATACATACCAGATGCCCTGCCTCAGGAAGGCCTGCCCCTTAATACGAGGGCAATGAGAATGGCTGGTAGTGATAGTATGGTGGGATGGTGAGATTTTCCTCTCAAGGAGGATGGTCCCATTTAACATTGTTTAATGCACTGATATTCTATCTTTCGGCCAAGGCATTCAAGGTGGTGAATAATCAGAAGTGTAAAAAGAAGTGCAGCACACAGACACACACAGTGAAACTGCAGAAATTCCCAGAGGCTCATGGGTAGTCTGTTCCGGAGCTGCTGCCATGAATTCCCTGGCCACCTGCACTGCTCCTCTATTTCATTATTGTCTCACCCTTATTCCAGGAAGCTCAGGTCAGGGATGTGCTTCTCTTCTGCACATTTTTATTCCCTAAAAACTGTGGGAAGCAGTTTAGGCTGAAGGAGAGTGATGGGCCCAAGGTGACCTGATCAGCTTGTTGGCCGTGGCTGTCTGAACCCAGGTCTATTTGTTTAACTGAAACCATTATGCCACACTGGCTCACTTTCCTCGCCTTGCTTTCTCAGGGCATATTGGTCTAGGAAGGTGCGAAAATAACACATGAAGGAGCTTTTCACTGAATCAGACTGTTTGTTTATCAAGGTAAATATTGTCTACTCAGTGGCTCTCCAGGGTCTCATCACATATTATAAACTAGCGGGGCCCGGCCATGCGTTGCTGTGGCAATTGTCCTTCTCATCCCAATCCGCAACCCACACAGATGTCCATGCAGGTCCAATGATCCCCAGCATAGCCTTTTGGGAGCAGCAGTGGTGTAGTGGCTAAGAGCAGGTGCACTGTGATCTGGAGGAACCGGGTTTCATTCCCAGCTCTGCAGCTTGAGTTGTGGAGGCTTATCTGGGGAATTCAGATTAGCCTGTGCACTCCCACACACACCAGCTGAGTGACCTTGGGCTAGTCACAGCTTTTCGGAGCTCTCTCTGCCCCACCCACCTCACAGGGTATTTGTTGTGAGGGGTGAAGGGCAAGGAGCTTGTAAGCCCCTTTGAGTCTCCTGCAGGAGAGAAAGGGGGATATAAATCCAAACTCCTCCTCCTCCTCCTCCTTTTCTTTTTCTTCTTCCTCCTCCTCCTCCTCCTCCTCCTCTTCTTCTTCTTCTGGGGTGGGCAAATTGAATCCCTCTTTCCCTTTTGAATTCACATTGTTATATGGTGCTGTCTTGGTTTTTAGTATAAGGTAACCCTTTCCATTCCACAAAGGAACTATCCTGAGTGTGAATCCCGCTGTCCATGAGGCTGGTTGATACGCATAGTCCTGGCTTGGGCAAGGCAGAACTGGGGCAAAGAGGCTATCCTAGTCAGGCAGCAGAGGCAGGGTGGTGAGGCGCTCAGATCGAGGCCAGCTCCCTGGGTTCGTAAAGGACCACATGCAAAAGAAGCGGAGCCAGTAGTGTTGATTCGCCCCCACCCTGTGGATTTTCTTAGAAGAAAAAGCAAACTCCAGCTTGCTTTTAGTAAAAGAGAGCTGTGGCATATATGGGTGAGGAAGTGGGTAAGTGGTGGTTGGATGTGAGGGAGGGCAGAGTGAGGTGTGTGAGGATGAGCTGGATGTGTATTGTGTGGTAGCAGTGGGTGAGGCATAGAGAGTGAAAGTTACCTGCGTGTGAGGGGGGGGGGCACCTGATGTCTCACACGGCAAAGTGTGTATGTGTTTCACTTCCACTCGTATTACCTAACAGTATTACCTATTTACTGTTTTCACTGCTCATCTCTGCCCATCTCTGCGAACATTCTAAGCCCTCATACCAAGCCCTCAGGCCACAGACAGGCTGCATGAACATTCTAAGGGTGATCGTTAAACAGAGCCAGCTTCATGGCCTGGTGCGTCAGGAAAAAGATGTTTTACCTGGCTCAGGTATGGACTTTCGGCGATTTGAAGGTCCGATTACCTGCCCGCAACAGGGAGGGACGTCATGTGAAAATTTGGGGGCGATCCGTCCAGCCGTTTCGGCGTTAGGGCAAGACCAACAAACAAATGGTTAGCTTTTTATATATATAGCTTATGTTATAAAATTATAAATTATAATATATTATAAAAACATCACATATTACCCAATCCATTTCACTGGAGATGACAGGAATCAAATTTAGGGTCTTCTGCATGCCAAGCAGATTCTCTACCACGGAGCCATAACCCTTCCCCATGGGCTGCCCCAGCATTTGCAGGATATAGGTGGTCTTTCCTCCTTTCCTTGCAGTTATGCTATCTATCCAGAGTCCAGCACTACCTTTGCTCTCTGGAGCACCCCTAGGCCATCTCTTCTGTAATGCAGTATTTATGGAGTCCTGAGACATAGGATGGCAGATTCCAGAATATGCTTTCTCACTTTCCAGAGAAATAAGGGGACTTTACCAGAAAAGAGGAGCTCCTCTCGTGTTCAGAATAGCTCCAAACAGGGTGCCCCACTTTTGTAAGCAAATGTAAATGTGGTCATGGTTCAAATGTGGACTGAGCTGTCTAATAAATCACTGAACAGGATGGTAGATGCCCTTAGCTGAACTAGGCCCTGAAATGTAATCAGAGATAGGAGAGTATGAGAATGGCCTAATCCAAA
This sequence comes from Sphaerodactylus townsendi, assembly GCF_021028975.2. Taxonomy (NCBI): domain Eukaryota; kingdom Metazoa; phylum Chordata; class Lepidosauria; order Squamata; family Sphaerodactylidae; genus Sphaerodactylus; species Sphaerodactylus townsendi. The sequence goes on along the minus strand of NC_059429.1, from coordinate 32,548,482 downwards.
CTGCTAATAATCTGCACATAGGCAAGGTTTTGATGTTACATCTGCCTTTTTAATGTAATAAAGAGAGCATGATTAATATGTAAGAGTCTTAGCTAAGTGATTAATAGAAGGGGCTTTAGGATAGAAAAGCAAAAGGCCATTATTCATTTGCTTATGTTAATACTTTTAGCTCTCTACAGATGTAAACCTTCCCCACTGAGTAGGGCTGAAGATGAGATAAATAATGAAATCGCCAGGGCTGTGATAATGGCAACTGGTCACTAATACTTTTTATGATTCTATTCTGCACATATTTGCAAGCAAGTTAGAATCTTCTGTCATAATGTTCCAGACATCTGTGCATGAGTATCTCTGTCTGTCTGCTATATATTTTCTGAATTGCTTTGCCATGTTGGATTGGGATTGTAGGAAAACTGAATGAGATGGGAAAGTAACGATTGCATTTGGGGAAGCTTTCCTCTCCATTATGCCCCCAAGTGCAGCAGGAACAAATAGGATGCATTATGTTATGAACCTATCCACAGCGCGTTGGATTGAGACATTCACATCAGAAGAAAAAACAATGCCCTTCTTTGGAGTGGAACTCATTTTCCCCCCAAGATGTCAGGCAAAAAACAAAATTGTAAAGTACAATTCTGCACAGGAAAATGGCACTCCTTTGGGATCTGATCCCACAGTTATGGTTTCCTGTTAAATCCGGTCCTGTCTGTTCATTCTTTGGTCGCTTATGAATAACATCTGCTTTTTTAATCTCATCACACAAAAACAACTACAGTTTTTCTAGATGGTGTCCAAGTGCCTTTTAATTAAAATCAAACCAAATATCTAAGTTCTTTGGAGAACAGAAAGTTACTTTTCAAAGTTCTAACAAAGTGCTTTGTGTAAGGTATCATATGTGGTCAAAATAAATCTGTTGATTAGTATGTTGCTGACATGGTCCACAAGAATGGTTGGAAATGCTGAAACTGTACCAGTTTGAAACTTTACATGAAAATGACTACTTTTTTTGTAAATGGGTCATCTATCCATTAATTCATCTTTGTTGTTGAGTGAGCTTAATCTAGATAGTTTTGTGTAGGTTTAATCCTTTGTAATGCTTTGTAATTTAACTCACGAGAAAATAAAACACATTAAATGCTCATACAGCATTACCATAAGAGCTGGTAATGTGATTAAACTGTATTTCATCTCATAATGGTACACACTGGATGCTTTTGTTTTGTATGGATATTTGGCTATGTTGGAAAAGTAGTACTATTGTTTTATCCCCCGGATTCTCTTTCACAGAACTCCCAATTTCTTGGCAGCAGTTTTGGCAACAGATTAACTAAATCTGTGAGGTAGTTTGCATATGCAAATTATACTTCCAATTATTTTTCTGTAGCAGTCACAGCAGACGTAGGTGACAATACAACTGCCTTCAAGTTTTTGCCAAAATGTAAATCCATCCCTTTGCATTTGGTGAGGGAGTGCATATGTCTTTTGTAACTCATGCCCAGAAGGAGCTAAAAAATTTGAATAGCAAAGTGATAAGGAATAGTGATGGCTGCCTCTGAGGCTGTGTTGTACGCCGGATGCAGAAAGCCCCTCCATCTTTAAGATTCAAAATTGTTGTTCACCCACACATTTCCAGCTATTTATGACCATCATTACAGCTGATAGGGCCATCTAGGTAATATTTTACTAGGAAAATGCTGTATTAGAGGTATGGTAGAGGATTATACTATAAGAGGTGATGGTCTACAGACTTTTCTGAGGATCCAGGGCCTGTACAAGAAAGAAGAAGAAGAAAGCAGAGTGTATAACTCCCACAACTGTAGCATATTGCGGGCCTTCCAGTTAGCAAGAAGAGCTGCAGCTTTGCATAAATGTTGAATAGGAACATGTATGGCCTTAGTAATGCCCTGTGGCTGCAAGGATATTGTGACATTGGATTATCTGGGGCCATTTTGCTGCCTCGGGTTGAGCAACTGAAATGTGGAAAAGGCTGCCTTGCCTTCAGCTGCAGCGACAAGTGGAGGTCTTGCCATGGTGACAGGAGGCATTCTGGGATGGGGCCTGGCACGTTCCAAGCATGCTTACCAGTCATTGGCAGCTGGGGGCATGCCTGGGGAGCAAGTACTGGAATAGACCTGAGAAGAGTAGGCTTTGTTCTGGTCCACTCCTTCCCTATTTGAGTCCTTGCTGCACAGTCAACTTCAGTCACCACTCCCTCCCTTGGTTACATGCTGTTCTGATCAGTTATTTGTCTTGTGGCTTTACTTCCCGGCTCAGTTTTATGGCAGTTTCAGGCAATGGACCAAATTCATTGGTGAGTGTGGCCGCCAGCATGGCCACCTCCCTGTGGTGGGGGCCCCTTTAAGGGGATTAGGGGCTGAACCTTACAACAGCATGCCTAGTGGGCTGTTGCCCTGCACCACTCACAGGTGGCAAGAGAAGCATGTTGAGGCTTGTGCCTATCTGAATCCACTGGATGCCACTCCAGGTTTAGCCTTGGAATGCAGGTTGGGGATGGGTTTCATCAGTGTACAGGCAGGTTGCCCAACACCTGGATCTGTGTCCTATCCTGCGCCAATACTCCTTTGGCCATAATCAATAAAGCTGTGGCCTGTTTTCATTTAGTCCTTTGTGAGCTTTTATGTCCCCTTTTTCCCCTTCACCCATCTCTTCCTGCCTTTAAGACTACAAAAGAGGATGGAAAATCTGATTAGAAGAGCAAGGATTGTGAAGAGGCATATCTCTTCTTGGCCAGCACAAATAGCTGTTAACCGAAGATCAAACTGGCTTCAGACGAAGAAGGTGCCATCAATCACAGTCAACTCATGGCAACCTCATCCATGGGAAATTCCAGGCAAAAGAGGAACAAAGATTGCTTGCCATGGCCTTCCTCTGCATAGCGCCCTCAGTCTTTCGTGGTGGTCTTCCATCCAAATACACACTATGGCCAATCCTGCTTAGCTCCCAAGCTCTTATGAGCCCAGGCTAAGCTGTGTATTTGGGATTGCATTTAAATCAAGGGAAATATTTATTCCATTTTACAGTTCAAAACTGACCTTGGTGGATAGGCCTATCAGTGGGTACTAAGAGATTAAAGTGGATAGATCCACAGTGGGTACTAAGGGACTAAAGGGAACGTTCAGAGGCAGTAAACCTCTGAGTACCAGTGCCAGGAGGCAATATCAGGGGAAGGCCTCAGCCTGTATGGCCAGAGTAACTGGTTGGCTGCTGTTTAAAGTTGGTAGCTCTTTTGGTCTGCAATAGAAGAACAAGATTCTAGTCCTGGAATCCACTCCAGGACCAACAAGAGTATAATCTTTTAAGAGTCATAACTCATTTTATCAAGTTGGTCACTGTGCTAGAAAGCATGCTGGACTAGATGGGACCACTGGTCTGATCCACCAGGTATCTTATATTTTTATCTTCTTTCATTCTTCTGTGTCTCTCTTAGATTGTAAACTTGAAGAACATGTACATTTATTGGAGGACTCAACATGTACTGATGACTGCCCGTAAATATCCTTAATTGAACAAACAGCAGCTTCCCCAGACTATTTTAGATCTAGGAGATTGGAAGGGGAGGATTATGCCCTTTCTTCCCCTATGCTATGGAACTGATTTGAATTGGGGCTCCATTCACATGGAAACTGAGTTCTGAGCATTTACATCTGTTCAAAAGTCTTCATGGCAGTGTTGGATGTAGCAATGTCTAATGTACAAAGAAACTGAGATGAAGACCCAGCAGGGGATGGGCAAATGGTCAACTGGACAACTTTAAAGTTAATGACCCCTCTGTCCTTTTGTGTCACCTCTTGTATGTCCTCAGACTGATACTCTCAGGTCTAATATCCTGCTTCTTCTTGGAAGTTAGTTGCAGAGACTCTTCCTAGTTAGCAAGATAGCAGCATGCTATCTTTCCCTCTTTCCTATCCTAAATGTACTTCCTAATAAACATTTACCTTTTACCCTCTTAATCAGTGTGTTAGCTGCTTCTCTGTGCGGTAAACTCCAACAGGCAGATCCTGGGAGGATACAAGGGGGAAAAAGGGGATAGTTAAGTCCACAGATTGAGCGACTACTAGCTTTCCTAGCAGTTAAAGTAGACAAGAGGCGCAATATCGACTTATTTTTTTCAAGACAAAAGCTTATGTTGATGCAGAGAGCAAACTGGATCAGGGCCATAGTGTGGGGAAAGAGGGTTAATCCGTTCCTCATTCCCCTGATTTAAATTGGCCCCCACAAGAATTATTTGCTGTTGATTGAAAACATGGTTACAATTTTTAGTGCTTGTATGATTTTGGCTATGGAGCCAACAGCTGGTTGGGTGGGAGAATTTAGATTGGGAAAAATCAGGGGGGGGGGGAGATTCCTTCTCATCCATTTTAGTCCTGAGACAATGCATTCTTTCCACCCTTGTGGCCATTTTTAATTTTAAAAACATGCAGGAGACCTATCCCATCATTTCACCTAACATGACTGTAATACCATCTAGTAAAGCTATATCCAAGGTGTGATCTGAACCAGACTTCCAAATTTACAGCCGTTTGCTTTGCTTATTTTGACAGAAATCCCTTCTATTGAACCTTATTTACCCAAGATTTAGTGTGATCTGCATCTCTGGTTGAATGCATTATGACAGGAGGAAACAAACAACCACAAAAGAACCTCTGAGACAAAGAATAATTAAGAACAATCCTTGTTAAGCTCTTCTGAAATATTGTTGCTCTTTTCTTGTGACGTTTATGGAGTAGTCTTAATGTTTGTAGTCATGATGACCAGGGAATAACCGTTATTCTGTTCATTCCTGTGTTGCCATCTCTACTTTGAATAAACTTTGAATTCTAAAGTTGCGTAATGAGATCCTATGTTACTAGATTGGGTTCCCATATGCAGGGCTGTTCCAGATTTTTTAAACAAAGGTGAATGTCAATTGAGTGCCTGTTGGCAGTAAATATACAATATCTTTGCTGACCAAGTGCAGCTGATTTCTAATGACATGCTTTTAAAAAAATGCTGGGTTCTTAATGTCAGCTGGGGTAGAATCACAAGGTGAATTGGGTTTTGCTTGCGGTTGTAAAACCTTGCTTTTCAAAGTTGATGGACATTCGAGGAAAATGTTTGTGTGTCTCTCCAGACCATGGTTTGTGATTGCATTATCATTCTCCTGCCTCTGGCATGCTTTAAGGGACAGTTGTTTGAATCCCATAAGAACACGAACATTTTAAATGGCCAAAAGACATGTCAAGAAATATATACACTCCGTTTTATAATGGAATAATTTGTCCAGGTTTTGGGCAGAAATAAAAAAGAACTTTTTTGCCATTAGACACAGATTACATCAGTCATTTAATTACGATTGATTACATCTCTATAGCGAACATATGTCAACATTTAATGACTGTCTTTTTCTTTAAAAAATGGATAGAAAATTTGCGAAATTGTAGACAGTTATAATAATCTGTAAAGTAATTCCAGTTACTGGCTGGAGAGGAATATCTAATCTTGGGGCTTAACAGTGATTGGTGGAGTTTCATTTTCTTGACTTGTGAAGGTATTTGCATATGCACTGTTGGTAAGATAATTCCATCAAGGATCATAGATGGCCAGGGCAGGGCAGACTGTGCACATGAGCAGAATAATATAGATTTAATTGACTGAAATGAACACCAAGTGGTAAGAAAATACAGTGTTTGTAATCACTGGTAGACTGATTGATCAGCTCATTGTTTATACACTTGGCTGCTGAATGACATATAGCGACAGCCAGTCTCTTGGGGAAGGGGGAGAGTAGGACTCCTATCTGACTTTATGAGAATGTGCATGTATGATTGCTGATTGCATTGTACTGTATGGTACTATTTGAATACATCAGAAGTAATCCAATGAACAGGCTCCAACTGTCCATAAACAACTGAGCTGAGTGAGGAAAAATAAGCTCCCTGTTTTCAGTAGGCAGACAGAACATGAGCCAAAACAGCGGATGTTTGATCATCCCCAGTGCTTAGCAGGTAGCAATGCATGCTGCCTGCAGCTATTGGTATTTAGCTTGCTGAAAGATGAGCAGCTGAGCAAGCTGATTCATACTGGGTTCTTGCTAAGTTAAGATGAGAAAAGTTTTAGGGGGAATTTCCAAAAGACATAGAGTTGCTACCACTCTATTTTATCCCCTCCTTTCTTCTTTGATTTATAGAACTTGAGATGATTTCATTGCTCTGTTTCCTTGCCTAGATCATTAGGCACGAGGGGCAAGAAAATCACAGAGTGATTTATTTATTTATTTATTTATTGTTACAGCTTCTATACCGCCCCATCCCCGGAGGGCTCTGGGCGGTGTACAACAAAAAATATAAATAGACGAATTATAAAATCTTTAAAACAGCAATAACAATAGCAGTAAAAGTAATAATAGAGGCGTCCGACTAACCCCATTTTTAAAATTCTCCCCAAAAAAGGGGGGGGAGGAGGGTGATGAGTCACATTTGATAGTGGCCAAGATGAAAGGCCAGTTGGGGGGGGCACATGTGACATCATGAGACCTCCAGTCAACCATCGACTGCCCAGGCCTGAGTTCGGTTGTAGACCCCTAGACAGCAGCGGCGAAGGCAGAGACAGCTGGGGCAAACCGCCAGCAGTGGGAGAGCCGGAGAGGAGTGCCCCTGTTCGTTGCTGAAGTTTCCCGGATGGCGTTGGGGACTGGAGGCAGAGGCCCTCATGGAGACAAACGCTGCAGATGGCACGGATAGAACAGAGAGCATGGAGGAATTTCCTTGCTTGGTGACCAGGTCCTGGCACGCCCCTAGGAAGATCATTGTGGCAGTGGCAGCCCACAGGTGGAATGCATCAGCGAACAGACGGCACATGGATAATGGGGGGAGTAAATTGGAACATTGCAGGGAGACCTATGGTCCCCTGGACTGCCTATCTCATGCATAGACTATGTAACATGATGCTGGACTATATGTAAGTTTTCTACACTGAGCATTTATTAGCTTTAGACAGTCTTAGGTAGTGAGCTAGGGTACTACTAATTTAGTGAGTTGTGTTAGGTTAGATAGATTGTTAGGCTTAACTGATGATAGGATATTGTATTCTAGTATTTTTAGAGTCTTAGAGTATTCATTAGGTTAAGCTTCTCATGCTAGCGTAGTTTTGGATTGTTAACCTTAGTTTTTAGGCTATAGTGTTTTTGTAGTTATTCTGTTTGGAAGGAAATTGCCATCTTGGTCACTAATGTTTATCGTCAGTGATATATGTAGTTTGATTAGAGTTGTTGATGCTGTTTTGTGAATTTGCTACGTATAATGTCATGTTCATTGAAGTTTATAATGTTATTTGGTTTTTTTGCTATGCTAATATTGTTGTATACTGTTATGGTGCTGATATGATTTTCTACTCATGGTTTTTGTGATTATGATGTTATGGTATTATGTTTATCGTAGCCATGTATTTTGTGAATTAGCTTGCTATGCTGATGTTGTTATATTGTTGTTATATTGCTGCTATGTAATGTCATAATGCTATACTGTTATATTGATGATGGTTTGATTATTGATACTGTTATTGAATGTGTTATGTATTGATATATATTTTTGTTGTGAACCGCCCTGAACCCTTCGGGGGAGGGCAGTATATAAATTAAAGATCTATCTATCTATGTGCTGTCTAAACCAACAGTACCATGAAGAGAGGGAAGAAGAAAAACGGAGCAACAATTATGTGGAGATTGGTTACTGGCACTCTGTTTTATAGGTATAGTACCTCTCTTGTTTCCACGAACTCCGCATATCCACTCCCCCCCCCCCCCATGTTTCTCTGCTGGCTCAGATGTTAGCGTGAATAGGAGAGCTGGGCCGCCAGAATATTGCCTGCCAAAAGTACGCAAATGGCATGTGTATCTTGACCACAGACTGCAAATAAGTGAAATGACAAATCTGCAAATGGTGCGGGCTCCTGTGTCACTGTTCTGAAATACGGAGATCTCAAGCAGGAGAATCTCATTAGCAAGTGTTGTAAATTGCAGCCGGGAAACCCTGCCCATCTCCTTGACAGTTCTGCAGCTGCAGCACAAGAAACAGCTTCTTCACCTTCTTTCACCTGTCTTTTCCTTTGGTCCCTACTTGATGTATCCAGATTTAGTGGCATGTGAAGATGCCTTTGTTTCATAGTGTAGCTTTGGAGATTAATTTCAGCCACAACAACAGTCTATTGTCAAAATTTTGTTCGCTTCATGATTCAGCTTTTGGTTGTATCTGAAACTCAGAATCAGCTGTACTTCAGTGGAGACCTCAACATCATTTGGCAAACTGGATGTATGGTAATATATTATTTAAGATAGCTTAGGGAATTGATTTAGGAGCATTTCTTACCAAAAGCAAAACTAACTGCAATGGATGATGCAATTTTTTCAGAGCAGTTAAGACAAATCCTCTTCTGACTGTGCAGGTGCCAGTACCAGAAAGAGAATGATAGAGAGATGTAGTGAGGGATGGGAATAGCTATAGTCCAACCAAAGAACCTAACAGAGAAAGTTAGAGTTCCAGGAAGGCAGACAACCAAGAATTGTTCTTGACCTAGGGATCTGGCAGACAAGAACAAAGCTGGTCCAGAATAAGCACAGACATGGAAGCCAGAAACTGGTCCAGTGAAAATAGTTGCACTGATTTCCTTTTTATAATCTTTGACTGTGGCCTTCTGAGAGCAAAGACCCTCAACCTTCATTTTGCAGTTTATACATAGTTATCCAGTCTTGTCATTGCAAGTGCTTTTCTTTCCTGGAATTGCTACATGATGATGCTATGAGATGGGGGGGGGTCAGTTTTTTTTGGGGGGGGGGGTCATGGACCATGACCTCAATTCTGGAGAAGCAGCATGATGTTTTTTGTGATGGCTTTCAGAGGCTCAAGCAGGAATGATGTGGGAGGTGTTTCTCCTGGAGATGATGTTGAGAATCTCAGCACAACTTGTGAAATATCCTTAGATGAGCTTCTGCAATTGTCTGTCGGAAATCCCATTCAGTGCTAATGCCAAGGGCATTTTTGCAGGCCCAATGGGGTTCAGCCCAAATAGTGACGGGCAGCCCCATCCATCAGGCCAGACACCTGGCTGAAGCGCCACAGCCACACCAGCCCATTGCTTCCAAGGAGGCTTCCCAGCAGCATGGGAAGGCTTAAAATGCAAACAAACAAACAAAAAAGCCTCCCCACCACCAGGAAGCCTCATCGAGTTTAATGGACTTATGCCACCTTTTTGATGGCAGTTAAGTCCAAAGCCCTGGCCACTGGCGCAATGGGGGCAGTGTCCAGGATGAAGTTGGCTAATGTTTGCTCCTCCCCAGCCATGCCCCCAAAATGGCTGGGGCAAGGGGACACTGGCACTGCAAGTGCTTCAGGGAGGCCAATTCCACCGGCACAGCTCCGCACTGCTTCCACCAGTGGATTCCCCCCCCTCCTTGGATGGGGTTGTCCACTAGGGGGTTTATTTGTTTAGGTCCAGATGAACTTTTGTCTAGGCTTGTATGGCTGCAGTTCTTCTCCTGTTTTCTTGGGCAGGCTGTCTGTGTTTTACCGAGCCTGGCAATCTAGCAATACTGATTCCTGAGTGTTATCTACTGTTTCCCAAGGATATTTCCTGGAGTTGAAATCTCTGCCTGTTTAGAATCTGTTTTTAAATCTACTCATACCTTCACTTGCATTGCTGTGGGAGGTTGATGACCTTGTCCGAGAGGTGTGTGGAACCTCTCCTGATTTTTTTCTGGATTATGTTACAGATATCTTCTGGTTGATAAGAAAGGTGAAAATCATAAGCTTTGACTTTCATGGCTTTAACAAGTTTATGAATATTTCCAAATTCTGTAAGGTTAACAGTTACTCAGTTGAAGTATATGCTTGGTTTTCTGTTATTGGTTTACAGGACACTTACTTACATATGTCCATTCCCCTTTCTTGCCTTAAAACAAACACACACCCCTCATCAAACCCCCCTCCCCCTAGAGCAGCCATTCTCAACCAGGGTTCCATGGTACCCTGGGGTGCCGTGAGCATGTCCCAGGGGTACCGCGGCAACACCACCACCACCCCTCATTTTTGTGGTGTCTCCCGCCAGCGCCAGCAAGGACATGGAGCTGGCCCATGGGGCAGGGCCTGCCACAAGGTCAGCAGCCGCCACCACCCCCAGTGCTTCCCTTCACCCTGGGAGGGGAAGGTGGGGGTGTGGCAAGCAGGGGCAATGGGAGGGGAAGGTGGAGGGTGGCGGCAGGGGTACCGTGAGATATGAAGAGTGAGGTCAAGGGTACCCTGACCTCGAAAAGGTTGGGAAATACTGCCCTAGAGTCTTCAGTGTGGGGAGGTTCCCATACACTGTTTTCTTGTTTGGGTAAGCAAGAGCCTACCAGGTTTTCACTAAGTGAATATTCTGTAGTTGTATATCTTTGTACTCAGGACTATTAACATCTTTCCTGTTCTGATGATTTGTTCATGATGGCTCCATCTGCCTCTGTTTCACAAACCATTTGATCATAATCTTCAGCATTGCTAAACACTTGAGACTGTTAATCAATTGGGATAAGTCTAAACTAATTTATGTTTAGGTGGTATCCTGGATTCCCCATTTATGTGCCCATTTTTGCCCCTAGACCACCCTTTTTCTTTTTTAAAAGGTTAGTGTTTTGCCTTCTGCTATTTTCAGTCAACTCTTTGAATCCCAAAACTGCTGGGACTCATGGTTCCAGTTCTCCTGTGGTCCCTTTTGCACACCTCTACATATGTTTCCTTCAGAACAGGTTATTATTAGTCCCCCTTAACACTTGCAGAACTTATGTTTTTCTATCCCTAGGCAAATTCTATGTTCTCTGGTGGACCCAGGATTCCAATCTGTTCCACCAGAGTGTAGTGATTAAGAGCAGTGGCCTCTAATCTGGAGAACTGAGTTTGATTTCCCACTCTTCCACTTAAATGGCAGACTCTAATCTTTGTTTCTCCACTTCTGCACATGAAATCTACTGGGTGACTTTGAGCTAGTCACAGTTCTCTTCCAGCTCTCTCCCCTTACTTCACAAGGTGTCTGTTATGGAGAGGGTGATAATAAGTTGCTTTGCAACTTCTAAAAGATAGGCCCTTTCTGCACGGGCCAAAAACGGCGGCCTGGGGACGGCAAAAAACGCTTGGTTCCCAGGCCATTGCCGCCAAGATAGGTCAAGCACAGAACTTTGTTCCTTCCTAAGACCCTCCCTCGCTGTCCTCCGACCCCTGGAGGTCGGAGGGCAGTGTGTGGGCGGGCTTAGGGAGGCAGACTGGGGCAGGGCTTACTCGACAGCGAATGCGGAGGTAAGTGGCAGAGGGACGGGGAAGAGGCGGCTCCATGCAGAGCCGCCTCTCCTGCGCCGGCCTCTGCTGGGGCCGCTTGCATGCTTGCATGCGAACGGCCTCCACCCCCACGCCGACAGAATTCTTGCCGGTGTGAGGGCGCATAGAGGCCCATGCAGAAAGGGCCATAGAGAAAAGCAGGGTATAAAAACCAAATCATCGTCTTTTCAGAGGCATCCAGTTCATCACTTTTGGGCATGATCTTGCCATAATAACTGATTGTTAAAGCTGTAAAGGGACCATGCTATAAATGATTCCTGGAAAAGATATGTATGCTATGCCTTGGTTTAATTTGCTATCATTTTGTAGCATAAGATCATTCAGGTAGTCACAGAAGAGACCATGGAGATGCACTACTTGAACAAGCAAGGTGTTTGTGTAACTGGGTGTTTGTGACAAGTTTGTTCCTTTAATCTGGGTCAGTGTTTTAGGCTGTTGTAATCTTCTCCAAGGGAGAGCAGTTGTAATGGGGGGCGGGGTGTCTCCAGGCCTTGCTTTGAGGTTGGCAACCCTTGTTCTAGCCCACACTGCAGAGAAGACTTCATGAACAACAATTACAGGGAAGTAAAGCCCTGTTTTACTGTAAATTTTGGAGTCACATAGTGTAGTTGATAGAGGTTTGGCCTATCCTGTTATTTTGAAGGACTATGTGATGATATCTTTTCTGACTTCCAACTTCTTCAAGTGTCAAACTTTAAACCTTGCTGAGTGTCTTTCCCTCCCCATTGCTTACTTCTCTGTTCTTCCCCAACCAACATCTGAAATGGCACCTCTGTGCAGGGACGTGGCTCTGTCAGTCATATTTTCTTTTGGATTGTAGCAAACATTGGAGCAACATTTGAGTAACCCAGCTGCTGAATAAAGCATGAGTTGCTCTAATAGACCTCAGCAACGGCACAGGCATACTTGGGAGTGTGGCTGTTGTATACGAGATAAAAATGCAAACCTACCAGGTCAGACTGACATAAATTAAGAGACTGTGTGCTATCAAAACAGTCAGCCATTGAGATTCTATTGAAGAAAAATGGGCTTGAGTCAAGGTCTTCTTAATTTAGATAGCATGCCTGTTGGCCCTGGCTCTGACTGGCACAGACCAAAGGAGAAGTTTATGCATTATTTTCTTTGAGAAACTGCATAGTCTGGTAGCATATGGTTCATTCTTTCTATTGAAGTTGTGTTGTAGATTTGTCATCTTTTTATGGCAAGCGGTTTGGCCTAGTGAAGCTGGAGTCATGATCTATGGCAAAAGATAATATTCTTTTATGGCTGTAGACAGACATGTTCCTTCAGTCAGTGGACCTTCAGTCAGTGGACTCCATGGTATCTATCCTTTTGCAATGGTCTTATGTGTCCCAATGGAAGATAAAATAGATTGTACCATGTTTTAATAAGTGGTCCATATTTTATCAAGCAAAAAATTCAGCTCCTCTTCGAGGACTCTGTCCTCAACCTATTTATTTTGTTGCTCATTTTTAGAGGCCACAGAAAAGTGTCAAAGGAAGGTGTTTTTACATATGGGTCTTATTTAAATTTTATGGTCTAAGAACAGTGGGTTTGGAAAAAACAAGAGGAGATGGTTTGGGGGTTTTTTTTGGGGGGGGGGTCCTATTTTCCCACAGAACAAAACCAGCTTTAATAATCTTATTGTATTGTCAGAATAATGTTCTAATCTACTAGCTTTCAATCGCCCTGACTTTAGAATTCACACCTATTCATCCACTGAGAAACTTATGAATGTCTGCCAAAGAAATCTGTATGTATTGCAGAGCCTGCTGCATGTATTGCAGAGCATTCCTGAAGAATTCTCAGCCACAATATTGGCTCACATGTATGATAATAAACCTTAGAATACCACCCAAATCCCTTCCAGCTGCACATAAGGGAAGACTGGAAGTTGCAATTTCTCTGCAATAACTAGTCACATTGTTGAGAAACCCTTCTGGGTTACACTAGAATTCCCTGGAACATAGTTTGAAACCAGTCTTCAGTCAATGACACATTGAATGCATGAAGCTGCCTTATACTGAGTCAGACCACTGGTCTACTTTGATAGGCAAAAGCTTTCCAGGGTTTCAGGAAGACTTACCTGATCTTTTTAACCAGAGATTAAACCTGGGATGTTCTACCTCCATCATCCCCTACACTCACGTTTACAGGCACAGAATAGAAACAGTTGACATGTGTTTTTCTTCCATTAAAGCAGGTACTTCAGTGAAATGGCAGCTATTATTCCAAAACAGGGCTATCATAACTTTAAACTATCAAGAGAGTCCAAATAGAAAGGAAGATTAACCTTAGACAGAAGGCTCAGGGCAAGTGGGGAAGATGTCCTCCAAGCATCGAAATGAATGTAACTCCTATCTCTAGCATAGATCAATTTGCCACATTTTTATACTGATCTACAGAAAAAGAGAAAAGGTCTTCCACCTTCAGTATTACAAGTGATAGCTTGTCCAGGGAGCCTTATAAGAGTTCGTGAGGGTTAAGCTTGCCAAGCTTCCCTCTGGGGCCTCGAAGAATAGATAGAACCGGAATTTAAAGATGCGCACAAGCTTCTATTGAGTTAAGTCCAAACTCATAATGAAGGGCCAATGATGCAATGCATGGATTGCTGCCAGTTTATTGCTATGGTCAATCCCAGAATTGTAGTGTACATCCTCTCTGATGCTGAAAGTATCCATGATCTGCAGTACAAGAGCAAGTAAAGTATTTGTGGCTGCTACACATGAAGCCTGTGTCACTCCTGCACCTTGAATCATATGGGAAACATCAGGGTTAACAATCTGGAAGCATTATGTCTTAGTCAAGCATAAAGAGGCTGGTCTTCATTAGGCAAGTTGGCTGGGTGAGGCAAAGCTCAGCAAGCAGGATATTTGAGAGTGACAGCTAGGAGGGCAGTACATCAGCTGGGCTGCCTTGAAAGCAGCCATTTCCCCCCAGGGAAATGGATCTCTCTATTCTGGAGATTGGTTGTAATTTCTGAAGATCTTCAAGCCGGTGCACTTAAAGGTTGGCTCAATTCCACCCTGCACCAATTGTGTACAGGTCTAAGTAAACCTGATAATCTTTATAGCAGTGACTAACAACATTCTCTTTTGTTCATGTGGTCTTTCATACATTGGTCAAATGTCTAGGAAGATCCAGGTCAGGATCCTGGAGCATTCACCATAATAAGGTGGTGGATGCACCTCTTGTGAAACATTTCCTACAAGAAAACCACCTACCAGATTCTCTAAAGTTCACAATACTTAAAACATTAGATCCTAATAATTCTTTTATGAGCATTAAAAGGACATTGAAAAGGATGGAAACCAAGTACATGTTTGAATTAGGAACTGTATATCCTGAAAGACTCAATCAGGCTTTGGATTTTTCAGCATTCTTATGACTTAATTATATGGCCCTGTCCTTTAAATTCCAACAGATGCAAGCTTCATTGCTCTCCATTGAAGACAGCAGTGGGGAATGAGAAAGTTCAGCAAAACTGCAGTCTTGGTATGGTAACATCACTAATATTGGATTTTTATTTGATGTTGATATTAATTTCCCTTATATTTATCTTGTAGGGGAGCATTTGAACACACTGCTCTTTTGTATGAGAGTTACTTTGTAAGTTTCTTTGCTTGAATCTTTAATCTCACCTGGAGGTTGGCAACCTACAAGAGACCAATTGCTCCATCTGGGGAACTAATCTGAGACTTTTAGGTTCAAGTGAAACCTCACTGCTTCTCTGTTCACCAGACAATCACCATATCAGTGGACTACAATACATCCTTCTAGACCGGCGATTTGTATTCACAGTGCTCCCAAAGCAATGGATAGGAGACCAACAGCCCAAATACAGTATGTCAAAGGAAATTGCACTGTTTTTAGACTGAAATTGATTAGGGTGCTGTGTGTGGTTTCCGGGCTGTATGGCCGTGTTCTAGCAGCATTCTCTCCTGATGTTTCGCCTGCATCTGTGGCTGGCATTTTCCGAGGATCTTCATCTTCAGAGGATGCCAGCCACAGATGCAGGCGAAACGTCAGGAGAGAATGCTGCTAGAACACGGCCATACAGCCCGGAAACCACACAGCACCCCAGTGATTCCGGCTGTGAAAGCCTTCAACAATATATTGAAAGTGATTATACTTCAAGTTCATCTATATCTTCAAAACCACAGGGTCCCTCTCTCATTGTATCTTGAATGTATCAGAGAACGGACCTTGGATTTGGCCCGTAAAACAGAATTATATTTCCCCATAAAACTCAAACAGAAAAAGACCCCTGCAGAGGAATTCCCTGTCCTGGTGTGCTAATATGGTAGCAACAGGTCAGGCTATCAGAGATCCCGATTTTACATTTGGGGTGCTTTATGAAACAGAGTTCCACATGTAACACCACTCCATTTCCATGCCTCCACTGTATGGCAATGTTGCTTCTTTCTGTAAAACAGCTGTTCTATAAGCAACCACCTGTCTATCTCACTGAACATAAATTTGGATTTTATTAATATATATTTGAGTGTTGCTATAGCCACAAAATATTCATAATGGTCAGATTTTAACTTACAAAATTCAAGTGAATTAGAAGGCATTTTGAAGATGGATTAGTTTAAACCTCATGCAGTTGGAAATTTAGTGCCTGCGTTGTGGCCACTGATGCAAGCCAAAACAGAAAGTTTTTTATTAAGGAAAACAGCTTGCTTCTTCCTCTGTTCTATGCAAGTGGGGGGGGGGGCTTTCAGTAACAGGGATATTTGAAGGCTAATTTATAAGCTTAAAAAAACCCTGACAATTCTACATGTGGCTGTTTAAAAGTAAATATGTCTTTCAATAATGCCTCTTGAAAGAAGCATTGAATGGAATAATCAATGAGCTGGAACTCTAACCATGAAATCAATGGGCTGACCAGGATGCCAAGTCCAAGAAGTATATAAAAGGCTGGGAAAACAACTAAGCTTTTTGGCAGAGACTCCTATACAGTAGGATAGTGGTTGAAATTTACACATGGATCAGTGCATTTTGAAGGCCTTCCATTTTTGCACAGAATGCTCCAGCAATAGCATATTATCTTACCATTATTTCTGTTGTTTTCCAATATGGGGCCTTTTAAAACAATACCCAGTTCTAGGATTGTTGTTCTGATTAGCCATGATCATTAATTGATGTTGGGGAAAAGGGGGTGTTTCGATCTGATGCTTGAAAAACATCTTTTTAAATCTTCACATATCTTGCTTTTGCCTCCAAGGAGTGATGTAGCTGAGTTATTTTACTTATTTGTTTAGGAAATGTGTATGCTGCTTCTTCACGCCTTCCCCGAGGCACCCCACAATGAAAATAATAAAACCAAATCAAGACAATGAAAACAAGTCAATAAAAAAAGCCGTGCAATAAAACAAGTCAGTAAACAAGCCAAGCCAGTGATATAAATAAGAACAGATAAAAATGCCACTAAAAAACAAGCAGAGAAAATGGGAAAAGCCAGTGCATAAAAACACATATAACAAAGAAAGCAGTCTAAAATATTAATAAAAGCAGATCATAAAGAATCTAATAAGAAACCTCTTTAAACATCAGGGTAAAGAAAAATGTTTTGGCCTGATGCCTAAAGGAAAGTAGGGCGCAACAGTTCCCACTCCCTGAAGAAAGACAGAGGCCCAATAGGGAGGGAAGCGTGATGCTGGGGTTAAGGATGTTTGATAGCTGCCTTTTGCCTAGGGACTCCCCACTCTCGCACCTTCACAAGCCTTTTAGTCAGAAATCCTGTCAGGAAACTAATGTATGTATGCTGCCACCAAAATCTGAGGTAAAATGGAATTTAAAGAGACTTTTAAAAGATAAAAACAAAGCTAGATTTTATTTTACAAGCTTTTCTTCTCAGGTTGTTGTTACAGAGAGGTATTTAAGTGTTTCTTTAGGCAGATATTTTCTTAGCGGTTACTACTACTACTACTACTACTACTACTACTACTACTTCTTTAATTAATTTTCCTATACTGCCCAACCCCTGAAGGGCTCTGAGCGGTGAACAATAAGGCCAAAAGAGGCAAACCCAATATACAGTGATAAAATATAAACATATAAACATTAAAATAATTTAAAACACAGTAGCAGCAACACACAGAAATTTTGGCAGCGCCTGATCCAACTGTTGGCAGAAGGATGGTAAAGTTGAAATCAGAGGGGGGCATCACGGGGGGCGACGGGTTACAGAGCAAATGCAGTTTCTTAAATGGCTGTTTCAGTTACAAGATACAATTTCACTTAAATATGGCTGTTTCAGGTTCCAGATTACTTCACATATAGTTTCACACACACAGGTGTTTCTGTTTAGGGTAAACCTTTTGAATATGGTTCTGAACACTCTCCTAAAACTCCCACCCTTAACTCCAAAGGGAACTCACACTGGCTTGAGACAGATTAAGCTCTGGGGTTTCACTAAATCCACTCTTAACTCTGCCAGTTATGCTAAACATACCCTCATGGGCTCTATGGCACCAGTATCTAGGTGTGGTCTCCTCATGAGACAATAGCCAAACCCTTTGTGTGGTCTTAGAAGTGTCCCTGCGAGACAAGCTTTTCTCTTGTTTTCCATCCACACCAAGCCTCCTAGCTTCTGGTGAAAACAAGGATCTTTCTTTTCACTCTTTGGGATCTCTTTGAGAACACTGGCCCCTCTAGCCATTCTGGCTCTGGCTTTCAACCTCCAGACAAGATCTCCACCTGACTAAATCTGAGGACTGATACAATCTGTGTGTCTCACAAGCAGTTTTCAAATATTTCTGATCGGTTCAAAATCTCCCTTTTTCTCTCTCTGGCCGAATCCCCACTAGGAAATTCAATCAAGATCAAACCAAGTTTGAAAATAAACTGCACCTTTTCATCGATGTTTCAACCTCCCCACTGCAGCATGTTTTCACTGAAGACATCTCGGCTGATCTCGAATTCAAGATATGTAACAATCCCCACTACCACGTGATCGGCTCGGCGGGTCTCTCCTGATTGGCTGTTGTGCCGTGTTGGAGCAGGACTTTTTTTCTCCTGCAAAAATGTTCTCACGTTATGATGTCAGCACATCATCATGTCTCCCCCGCCCAAGTTTCTGGTTGGTTATAATTCTCTTGTGCTCTCACGAGAACAGCACCGCGCGCACTGATTGGTTGTAAGGCATTTGCGTCAAACTCCACGGTGGGAAATTTGAACCAGAATTAAACCCCCAATCCTCCCCTCCAAACTGGATCAAAGACGCGGGATAAAGGGGAGAATGAGCGCCAGAACCGGGATGAATCCTTGTTTGTTGATCAAGCAATAGGGAGTTCTTCCTGAATCCTTGATATTTCACGTGAGTATCATGCAATTAATTGACCATGGGGAATCGGCCTCTGACAGGCTTTTCCTGCTTTTATATGAGCGACCACACCCATCCTGTGGCTCTTGGCTACTGCATTTCAGCCAGTCAAACAGGTGTTGCTCTGGTTAACACTTGGTGCTCCTGCTCTGGCTGAACTGCACCTTTTCAAATTAACCATTATAAAGCCTAATCCGTCACATAAGGTAACTTCAAGAGGGAGGCAAGGTGTCACCTTTGAAAAACACCCATCTCTGGTCATCACCCACCTCTGCAGGTGGCAGCACAGTGAGCGAGGCTTGAGAAGAGAATCTTGACTGATGGACTGGATAGTATTAGAGGAAGTAGTCCTTGTGAGATATTTTTACAGGTCTGGAAAATAGATTAGACTGAGAGATTTCCCCAGTAATATGTAGCTGAAAACAGATTTGATATGGCATTCTGACCTTCAAATGCCTCATGAATAGCCATGATGCAGTGCTGTTGGGAGTGGAGAATAATGGCTTCAGTAGGGGGGGGGTAGCCAAGTGTAACTGGGAAGACACAGATCACCAGTCCCCCTCTTTCCTGGAAGTGAGGAATTTTCCTGAGTTTTCTGACTGTCCCGGGACTCAAACCCAAGTTTCCACTTGCCAGCATGCCATCATTCCAAGAGTAATGCCATATTCAAATTCCACCTACAGACTATCACACACATATGCTCTGTGCTAATTAATCCAGAATAACTGCGGCTTGTAGGGTGAGATTTCCTTCAGATGGAGCTAGTCTACTATTAGAGTTACATGGGAAGAAGTCATGGGTATCCTCGATAATGCTGAGTGGTGTGATGTGACTTTTGGTGGTGCTGAAACTGGGCCAGTTGGAAAGATCTGTTAAGCATCTGCCCCTGCTCTTTCAGGTATTTGGAGTTCGTCAGAAGTGCAGGTCTTCCATGTGACCAACAGAATTGCAGGGGTGGGGGTGGGGCTCTCAGCCTTTGGTTCTTTGTGGCTTGGTTTGAGCAGCATTAACAGGATCCACCAAGGATTATGCCAGCCAAAACTGAGGCATCTTTTTTCATTATTGAACTTATGCTGTTGCCCCCACCCCCACCCCCACATCGGCATTGAAGAAATAGCTGGATACAAATACTTTCAATAAACAACTGAAAGTATTTTTGCTACTGGAAGAGGATTATTCAGTGCCGCCTTTATAACAGGCTATTGTTGTTACTGAAAGCAAAACAATACTATAAAATGTTCATATTCCCATTGATTTTTCTAAAGGCTCTCTAACCTCCCCGCATAATGTAGTCCATATTTCACAGGAAGAAAGCATACTAGCACCTTGAATTTCCCCCTTCGGGGAGGGTGGTCTAAAAATTTAAAATATAAAATAAATATAAATAAACTGAACGAGACTGTGAAAAATTATAAAGGAATGTGTTTATTTAACCTAGTCAGACTAATAATAGTGAGAAATACATATTTAAAACATCCATCATAGTTTAATGAAATGGTGAATGTCCACACCTTGGGCACTCCACTAATTATGATTTGTTGCACATAACGTACAAATATGGACAATGTGGCTTAATCCTGGCTTGTTCCCAGGTGCAGTGCAGGCTGAAATTCTAACTGGGTGGGAAGCAAGTGTAGTGTAACTAGCATTTGTTGAGGTAAACCAGGATTTGAATGATTGTCTGAGAACCAAACCCATGAACTAACCATAGTTAAAATAAACCATGACTTCAGTTATTGTTTGAACTGAACTTGTTCAGATTTAATGCAATACTATGATAGTTAGGTTGTAACACCTGAGTTTGACTTGTAGACCACACAGTCGTAGTCGAAGTTTACCTCGAGAAATCAAGTTTTCAAAGGCTTCTTATTCTCCTGTTATGTCAATCTGCATTGCTGCCTGTCTCTGACATCTTATTGGCTGTCATTGCTACAGGATCATGAATCCATGCTCTTTCCTTGACATTAAACCTTTCCTCACACCAAACCAGAAGACCTTCCAGTTCAATTGAACGATATGAACTCACATGTACATACCCAATTTTCAAGGGTCCAACAGACTGCCCCTGTCCTGATTTTCAAAACCTCCTAAAAATGGGGAGTAAAGATGCCCTTCAGACTTTCTGGGGTAAGCTATTCCAGAACATTGGCTCAACAGCCAAGATGCCCTATAATGGAGAAGTGAACTAGTTTATGAAAGTGCATGATAAAAAGAGGGGACTAAAGGAGTGCAACTGACAGCCAGAGTTGAAGCTTGCTTGAATGGACGTGAAAAGAGAAAGATTCACAGCAAGTCAGCTGAAATTACCAAGGGTGATCATTTCATCCAACATTGTACATACATATTCTCAAGGGTGGTACTTGATGTTGTGAGCAAAATATATTTTGAGACACTGATGCACTATTGGCCAGAAAACAAAATTCTAGAATAAATAAAACTAGAAAAATAGAATACAATCTTATTGTGCCAGTCACCAAGAGGTGAAGCCCTCAGCAAACACAATCAGTCAAGACCCTTGATAAAAACATTAGGCACCAGAAAGATAGCTGGCAGGAGGATATTCCGTGAGAGGCCACTACAGAAACAGCCCTCCCTGCTGTACTCACACCACTTCTGAAGATGGGAACTCACAGAGAAAGCCTCAACAGATTACTTGACTGGCATATATGGGAGTAGTGAGCCCTTCAAATACCCTAATATCAGACTGCTTGGAATTTAAAGGTAATAACCACCATTTTGAATTGTGCCTGGGAGTAAGTAGGTAACTAGTGTAACTGAAAAAGCTGTTTCTGGGAATTCTACTAGTCAGCAGTAGTAATTACAGCATTCTGACCTGTGAAGCTAGCAGCACCAAACTCTCAGTGTATCTTTAGGAGACTCTTCTGATGATACCACTCAGGTTTGGTGAAGTTTGGTTCAGGGGGTCCAAAGTTATGGACCTTCAAAGGTGTAGCCCACATCTATTAGCTCCCATTGGAAACGATGGGGGATGGGGCACCCATTTTGGGAATCCGTAACTTTGGACCCCCTGAGCCAACCTTCACCAAACTTAGGTGGTGTCAGCAGGAGCCTATCCTGATGATACCACCTAGGTTTAGTGAAGTTTGGTTCAGGGGTCCAATGGACCCTCAAAGGCGTAGCCCCATCTACTATTAGCTCACAATTGGGGATGGGGGCACCCAAACTTGGCTGGTATCATCAGGAGTGTCACCTGACAATAGCCTGAAATTTTGGTGCCGCTAGCCTAAAAATGCGCCCCCTGCAGGCCAAAAACCGAAAAACACTTTAAAATACAAAAAAACACAAACGGGGGGCGGAGCTTTGGACATGCAATGGGGGGGTTGAACCTGAGGAACCCCCCCCCCCTTACATACGTCCTTGCCACAAACCCTGGGCTGATCAGTGACTCCTAAAATATCAACCATCCTCAAACCACTGCTGTTCAGTACCATTGCTGTTCAGTACTTGTATTGGCAGTCTGGCACAGAAGTACTGATAGTCACTTCTGCACCAGCATTTGTGCAGAGATAAGGCCTCCCCATTGGCAGAAAGGCACGTGGGACACTAACATACCTAATAGTACAAACTACTATCTTAAGGCCATCTGATGTGTATTTTTAAGCTTAAAAAGCAGACATGGGCAGGGTTGGATTAGGGCCAGGGTGCCAGGGCAAAGTTTCCCTCTCCATCATTTTCCTGATACTGGTTGGGACTTGCAAGCTATAATTAATCCTGGTAAGGAAAAGAGAACAGAGATAATATAGGAGCCTGACTTTCCCCCATAGGGCTAATTTTTGTGTGTGTGAGAGAGATTTCTATCAGGGCAATAGTGCAAGGAAAGAGGTAACCACATCATAA
Source organism: Sphaerodactylus townsendi (assembly GCF_021028975.2). NCBI lineage: Eukaryota > Metazoa > Chordata > Lepidosauria > Squamata > Sphaerodactylidae > Sphaerodactylus > Sphaerodactylus townsendi. The sequence continues at coordinate 32,525,937 of NC_059429.1, read as the reverse complement.
TATAGCTTCCTATACATCTTGATTTTAAAATTAAAGTATATGTCATGAGATCTAATCACAGATTCTAAAAATAACTTGAAGTTTGACTCTTCAAGCAGCTTGGGTATGTAGAGTGAGAAACAACAGGGAGCACAATTGGCTTGCGCTTCCTGTTCCATGCACTGACAGCCATGTAATATGTAGAACTTTAGTATCTTACTCACCCACACAGGAAAGGGGTGCTCAGGACAGTTTTGAAATCTCTAACACGGGGAATGGAAACTCCAGTATGTAATCTTTCAAGATAGTTTGTGTCTGTGCACTTTTAGGGTACTAGTCAGTAAACCTTGTAACACACATAGAACTGTATGTCTAACAGGGTGTCTGTATTATTATTTTTAGGTGAGAGCTACTACCTCAGGGCTACCTCAGAAACTGCTTTTGGTCCCTGCTACTGAATGCATGGGATTTTTTTGGAAATTCATATCATTAAAAAAGACAGTGTTTCTCTGAGGAATTTTGCAGTGCAGTTTGCTGACTAAAACCCCTCCCCCCATTTGTCAAAAAAGATGGTGGCTGAAAGTATTATCTGATAATCATGTGTTTTGAGGATTTAAAAATCACCCCATATCAATGTTCCATTTCCTTTTTTCCCTCTTGCAAATGTATTGGATTTTTTTTAGAAAACAGGGAAGTACTATTTATACTGAAAGAAGAAGCACATAAAGGAAATGTCTTTTAAAAAATCCATGCTAAGCAAATATTTCGGATTTGAGTGCAAATGTCTAAGATCCATTCACCTGCATGGAGAAATTTTGTCTTGTTTCATAAAGTTAAAACAGCTCCAGATATTCTAATAGACTGAAGCACAGAAACATAAGGTTAACCTTTGTACTTTGTGCAGATTAACCTGTCCCTCGAGATAAAGATAGTTATCTTATGTCTGTTGGGAAAGACAGTATAGAAATGTTTAAATAATTATACAGTCAATATGCAAAGACCGCATTGCAGTTGCAGGGGGAAGTTTTAAAATTGCAGTACATCAGCTTTTGAATGAAAAATATGACATTGGGGAAAATGAAAAGTTAGCCATTTGGGATTAATATAGTCTGAATTCTTAGAAATAAATGGTTTATAGTGCAATTATCAGAGAAAATTACTTGTACAGAATCACCCTGCTATTATATAATGTTTGGGAGTAAAGGCCACATGAACTCAATGGGACTTTGCTCTGAATAAAGACAGATAGACTAGAGCTTCAGATGACTAATCTGTATTAAGTAGTTTTCAGTATGTTTTCAACTGGGGTTGTCAGAGAACGCGGTGAGAGAGTTGCATTTCCTTTTCCAAACAGAAGCTAGGTGTGGGTTCTCACCTTTCTTCCCCCATGAAATTCCTGTGCTTTTAAATACTATCAAGAAATGCAAAAACTCAACAGGTGCAGCAGCCCCTTCACTGCTGCCTGATGCTAGGAAAAGTTGTGCTGCTGTCTCATAGCTGCTTTTAAAAATATAAGAGCTATCCTAGAGGGAAAAAAGATAGCAGCTCTAGCAAGAAACAGACTTCTTACTTTCTGTGCGCCCTTCCTTCCCAGGGCAGCTTGGCAAAACAAACCCAGCCTGGGAATTCCTGCCTTGGGCAGTATGGCCTTCTCTGTATAATTTTGCCAAGGCTTATCTCACCAAGATCCCAGGCTGTTTATTGACTTAGTATCCCCGCCTTTCTCGCTGAAACTTGAGCCTTCTTCCAAGGAGCCTCACATGGGAATGCTGAACGAAATCCACACCTAGCCAGTGTCATGTAGTGGTCAAAGTGTACAGGACTAAACTGGGGTAGAGATAAATACCCCCTCGCGATGAAATTTACTGCTTGACCTTGGACCAGTCATTGTCTCACCGTTTAACTTTCCTCACGGGGTTGGTGTGAGGATAAAAAGGAGAAAAGAGGGGATAAAAATACACCAAATAATATTTTTTCAACCACTGTATGACGTAACAAAGCGGAGAACGGACTAGCCCAAAAGAGACTCTGATCCCAGCTCTTAGGCCAATATTTGAGAACCGGGGATGGTTGCCAGGTTTGGACTCGGACTTGTAGCCTTCAAACAAGGCCAGCCTGGTCAGCGAGGCCGTGGCTGGAGAAAGCCGTTTCTCTCCCAGAGGTGAAAAGCCTGTCCAATGCGCAAGAGCGGGCCTGTCCCGGGCGGGTGTGACGCTTCCTTCGCCTGGTCCGAGGAAAGGCAAGCGGCGCCCCCACCCGCACAAGGTCTCTGGCCCCCTCGGCCCTTCCTGCTGTAGTCCTGCGGGTCAGGTGGAGCAGAAGCGCCAGGCCAGGCCCAGCCCAGGCCTCCTGGCTTCCTGCTTCTCGCTTCTCACAAGGTACAGGAGAAGCCGCTTCTCCGCGGCAGGGACGGAGGGCGCCTGAGGAGCAGCACCAACATCGGCAAGCGGGAGGGAGGGAGGCGGTGCTGCTGCTGCTGCTTTTGCGGTCGCCGCCGTCACACCGGGCCGAGGAAGCAGCCGCCAGCCAGGGACAGGCGCCCCTCACGCCCCGCCCGGCCTTTGAGGGAGGAAGAACGGAAAGCCCGCGCCGCCCGCCTGCTCGGCTGCCGCTGTCCTCTCCGCGCCCTTTTGGGAGGGGGGTGCTGCCGCCGCTGCCGCCGCCTCTCCCCGAGGCTCCCCGCCCCGAGATGCGACCATGGACTGCAGGATCAAGTGAGTGACGGGGCTGGGCGGCAGCAGCAGAAGGGGCGCTGCTGGCGGTGGCTGCGCAGGGGGAGGCTCCGCCGGGGGACTGAGCGGAGACCATTCTGGGCCAGGCCTCGAAGCCTCCCCCAGCCCCACTCGGAATATTTCTCAGGCGAAGAGAGGCGAGCATTTGCAACGACCTCCTGCCTCCGCGTGTTCTTTCTTACCAGTCCCATTGAAAACGGGGTGGGGGGGGGGGGTTCTTCTGAGTACACGTGCGAAAGCTCGGCCTGTAGTATGACCCGCACTGTTCACGATGCTGGATGACCCAAGCTCACCTGAGTGGATGAAGCGGTCCCTCTTCCTAATTTTGTGACACAGGCTCCTTTGGATTAATTCAGAATAAAACCTGTACTCCTTTCTTTTCCTTTGCAACCCCTCCTTCTCCTTCCCCTCATCCAACTTTATGAGACCCTGGCAGGTCCTACTTGAGTAACAGCAGCCTGTCTTTCTAGTTCCACTGATACCTTCTTCTACTGCCATCCACCCCCCACCCCCCCTTTTTACTGGCTGCCTGTTTCCGTGCCTAACAGCAGTATGTTCTGCAGAGGTTAGCAGGGAGATAATACTTATCTTTGGCTTATGACGATAATTCTTTTTAAAAGCCTTCATCTGCGGATCAAGATATTGCTGAGTGCACAAGAACAACCCAAGCTGGTTGTTGTCTGTTTGGGTGTGAAGTGCTGTCAAATTGCCTCCGACCTGTGGTGACCCTATGAGTCATCCAAAATGTCCTATCATTAACAACCTTGTTCAAGTCTTGCCAACTATGGGTTCAGGCTTCCTCGACTGATCCATCTCATACTGGGTCTTTCTGTGTTCCTTCTGCCTTCTACTTTTCCTAGCATTATTGTCTTTTCCTGTGAATCCTTTCTTCTCATCAATGTGACCAAAGAACAATAGCCTCAGTTTAGTCATTTTGTCTTCTAGTTCAGGCTTGATTTGACCCACTTGTTTGTCTTTTTTGCCATCCAAGGTATTTATTTATCTATTTATTTATTTCATTCCATTTTTAAACCCCCCCCCCCCCCCCCGGATGTATATTGTACATCAATATAAAATATAAATACAAATATAAAAACAATCTACTAACAATATTAAATTCATATAATTTAAACAATTTAAAATTTTCAGATGGCGACCTATCCCAACCCCATTCCCGCCCATGGGAGACCTAGGTGGTATAAGGGTCAGATGGTCATCCCGGCTGGCCAACAGCCTGGTGGAACAGGTCCGTTTTGCAGGCCCTGCGGAAACTCTGAAGGTCCCGCAGGGCCCTGGTCTCCTTAGGGAGCCTGTTCCACCAAGTAGGGACAGGGAAGTAAAAGCCCTGGCCCGTTTAGGCCAGCCGGATCTTTTTTGGGCCAGGGATTTCCAGTAGGCGCTCCTCCGTAGAGGAGCTTATCCATCTAACTCTCCTCCAATACTACATTTCTGCTCTGTTAGCCTCTCTTTTTCCTCCAGTGCTTATTCTCAGTGAGTTTGGCTATGAACATCTGGCATCCAAACCAGCCCTGAATTCCTGAAGAAGTACCACCCACCAGCACACTTGTGAATAAATCTGATGATTTTAATTTTTGTTCAAGTCTCCACCTCAGCTATTGAAAACTTTCAATCTTTCTGCAACTGCTCAATATGTATGCAACTACTCAAACAGAACTTTATAACTTTTGGCATTATGGGTCTGGGCGATTCCAGTGCTTCCTCACTTTGGCAGAGGTTGGCATTGCAAGCTGAAATAGTGCCTGTTAGGTGTGGAGTTTCACAAGGTTCTGTGGGATCCAAGAACTAACTCTCTCTCTCTCTCTAACAATGCCCAGGCCAGTCTATAAACTGGCTCTCAGCTTGAATGGATTTGCTAGCATAAGAGGAAATAACTTTTGCAGAATGGATGATGAATGAGCATTATTTTTCATGGTATTTGCAGTTAGAGCTTTGATTCCCCCCTCCCCGTGCTGAATTTTATATTTAGAGTGATAAGAGCTTTAACCTCTAGTGTGGCAAGCTGACAGTTGTCTGTTTATGAAGAGCCAGTTGGAATAGACATAAAAGGCAATTTGACATTTATTGCTGCGGTTTGACACTTTAAAATGTGGTGGGAGGGGATGAGTAAAGTTGAAAGGACTTTGCAGAGTTATAGATATGCGCAGCAGGAAGCACAAATGTTTAATACTATTAATGCAGAGATATTGACCTATAAAATATAGATCCAGTTTCTGAAACAAGAGTTTGTGGTTAAAACAGACTGAAGATTTAACTGTCCAGTTTTTATTGCTGCTATTATTGGAGTCCTAATTTGCCAGCTTGGTTAATTTTTACTTTGTGTGTGGGGCAGCATGATAGTAGCTGTGGAATGATCTATGTCTCTCATACCATTACTGGGAAATGGGAAGTAAGCTGTGATAGTTTCCCTTCCAACTTTAGGATAGCTCACCCAGAAGCCTGATGAAAACAGAAGCTTGACTCATTGTAGATGAGTATATATACACACTCATCCTTCTGCAGTGAGTCAAGCTTTGCATTTGTGTGTGCGGTGGGGATGGAAGAAACCTTGTGAATTTCACCATGTTTTTTTTAAGTGTGTTTTCAATGCTGATGTGCCTAAGTCATCTTTTAAAGCACAAAATTCTCTTCACCAGTAACTATGCTGATAACATGATACATGATGGGGGATGCTATGGTGGAAAGGACTTCACAAGACAGTTAATTCACAATTGTATAGGGACTAGGTAATATGGAATTCCTCAGACTATCATTCTTCAAAAAGGTGTTTTAATATTATTTAAGGGCTTGTTGTAGTTCTTATTTAAACTATGTTCAGTCTTGAAGGACTTAAACATTTGTCAGGCGCCTTGGCTTGTTAAAAACCTACAATAAAATGTCTATGCTTGTTTGTCTATAATTAAATCATGCTGAGCAGACTGGGTCTTACTGTCACACATAGACATAGATGGTATGATAATGAGCTTAAACTGGAACTTCAGGGCCTGTTTATCTGTAATATCCAATATTATAGTTCATATTATAATAAATATGTTACTAGTCCTGTGGCAACATACAGACTCTAAATGAAAGCTAAGGGATAAACTAGAAGCAAAAAGTACTTATGTAAGCTTAGATAAGCATTTATTCGGCAAAGTAATTCCAGCCTGATTTCATTCTGGATTTTTCTCTTTAAGCTAACACATCACTTGGTAGCTTTAACATGTTTCTGTTATTAAAGTGTATGCTCTCATAGCATGATTTATTCTGTTTATGTTATTCTACCTGCCCACCCCCAATCCATATTTTACTCTTATAGTAACTTAGATTAGAAGCAACTGTTATTTTCTCATCATCTAGGATATAATTATTGTTGTTTGTACTGGTTTCTTCTTACACATGCTGAGCATGCCATATCTTCTTGAGAGGATTAAAAGCAAAATACAAAACTTTTAATAAGGACTTTCTAGATAATAGTCTCTGAGAAAAATGGAAGTTGTTTTTCATAATCATGTAAAACTACCCAGCAATTTGAAAACATTTGCTTACCTGAACACTTTTTGGGAGGACAGGGATGATTTCCAGGAAAAGTGTTCATAATTTGAAGGAGCATTGGTCATTTTTTTTCTTTTCAAGCTGTTGCAAATGGCGGACATAAGTTCTTGTAGGCAGACTTATCACACTTTCCCTTTAATTCTGGAAACAGGAGCTGTGTAATATCTTTACAAAGACCATTCAAATAACAGGAAAGCAAGCATTTGGATTCTCCAGAACATTTTATCCAGATGGATGTTTGTTTTTTGACATTCACCCTAGGGAAGAAGTCTAGGAAATTTAGTAGCTTGCATGCCATTTTACATTAATTTGGTCGGTTCTGATAACAATATTATATGGCTATTGGCATTTAGATTTTTGTTAGGACCAGTGCATCTACCTGCAATCTCTTTCATTTAATTCTGCTTTCACAAAGTAACAGGGAACAGTAATGATGGAACTTCTTGTTCTCATTTGCTTGGATGTGGCACCATGCTGTCCATACAGATGTCAGTTCTAAAATGGTTGAGTCATCCATAGTACCAGATGTAGCTGGGAATTGCTAACCAGACCCTAACCTAATTATTCCTAGCTCAGTAGGATTAGTATGTGTAGGACTTTCATTTTACATATTCTGTAGTGTGTGAGCAGGCATGAAGAATCCATGCTTCTCTTCCTCCATACATACTGGTTTTTATGTTGCTATTGAGGAGCTGGTATAGGCTCATCCGTGGTTTTTGTGCCACTTGATTGTCTTAGATTAATTGACTGACTTGGTAGTTCACTAAAGATTTTTTAAAAACTCAGTAAGGTTTCTTTGCCTTAGGACTTTCACTAAGCAACAAAATCAAATTAATGTGCCATGTACCTAATTTAAATTTCTATTCAGAACAAAATGCACAAACTCTTACCCAATATTCTCTCTAGTATTTTAATAGAGTCTAACTCAGGGGTCTGTAACCTGCGGCTCTCCAGATGTTCATGGACTACAATTCCCATCAGCCTGATGGGATTTGTAGTCCATGAATATCTGGAGAGCCGCAGGTTGCAGACCCCTGGTCTAACTAAATATTTTAGAATAGGCTAGGGCTGAGAGATTCTCCCCCCCCCCATGTAATAATGATCAAAATTTAATTTTGCATATGATTTTGGTCAAAAAATGCAACCCTGAGTAATGAAAAACAAATTTTATGTAATTGCCTCTGAATACTGTGGTTCATGAACTTTCAAATTGTCATATACATCTAAAAGAGAAAATGGAGTAATTTTCATGGAGAAGGACGGTAGTTATTACATTTTCTTCCTGGCCTGCTTGTGAGGTCTCCAAACTCCCTCCTACCAGCACTTTGTTGCAAGCTTAAGGTAGATTTGGTAGAGAGAAAGTGACTTGCTGAACGTCACCCAGTAAGATTCATGGCTGAATATGAATTTGAATTAAGTCTCTCTAGTCCAAGTCTGACAGTTTACTTGCTTCATAACTAAAGTGATTTTCAAGACATTCATGCTGGAAGAACTAGGAATGAAATCTTATAGGCCATGGGTCTCAAAGTATAATTGCTTTAAAGCCATATTTACAAAATGAAACCAATATGAAAGTAGTTTAATTTTGACTGTTGGAGATACAGTGGCTTTAAATGGGTAAGGGGTTGATATGGTGCTTGTTTTCTGCAAGTGGAAGGCCATTTCTACCAGAAATGGGGAATTTTCACTGATTTCCACCCCTCCCAATGGAGAATCCCAGATTGCCAGTGTTTTTCATGGGGATTTCCTGAACCTTACTTATGGTTCATTGGATGCAACCCAGTGATTTTATTTTTCACTGAGCTGTATCAAATTTTGATCCCAAATCTACAAGTTTGATTTTTTAGCAACACATTAATATTGTGAAATGAATCAAGGGTTAGTTATTTTCCTTAGAATTTAAGGGCAAATATTATTATTATTATTATTATTATTATTATTATTATTATTATTATTATTATTATTATTATTATTATTATTATTATTATTATTATTAAATAAATAGATAGATAGATAGATAAATAAATAAATAAATTTAGTATATTGCCCTATCCCCGAAGGGCTCAGATTTACGACAAGGTATCGGTTCACTGAACTGGTATGTCACATTGTGGATTCCAAGAATGATTTTTCTTTCACTACCAGTATGATTTTTCTTTCTTTCACTACCAGTATGATTTTCCCCCTTTTTAATTGTTCCAGGTGTAGAATTGATCAGTGTAGAATTATGTTGTGCTCATCCAGTGTAGAATTATGTTGTGCTCATCCAGTGTAGAATTATGTGTAGTATTATGTTGTGCTCATCCAGTTGGCCCCCATGTATCTAGTAGGCCTCATTTAGAAAAATTATAATTGAAATGTTTGTTCGATTTGAATCTTTGCACAAATGGGCTGTACCTGAGAAGATGAATACAAGACAAAACAAAAGGTGCACAGGCACTCTTCAAATACATAAACAATATTTATTTGATGATCCCAATGCATTTCACATCAAAACACTTCCCCGGGGGATCGAACCTTGCTTTCAACAAGCGCTCAAAAAGTTTCTTAAACTACAGCTAGTTCTTCAGAATCTCAGAACTGGAATCTCAACTCAAATACTTGGATGGGTCACCATGAATCATACAGAAGAATCTCGGACAATAGCAAACCAAAATCCTTGTTCTATAATGTTAATGTTAAAAACTGTAACTCATCTAATATTCTTGCAGTCTGTTCACATTTTGGGGAAGTATTTAAGACCAACCAAACTGTCCTTTTTATTTCCAGGGACAGTCCAACAAGTACCTTTGATGTGGTGCTACAGGTAAAACACCAGGCTTCTGAAAATGAAGGTAATATGTTTGTCATGTATTTGTCATGTGAAAAAGATGTGGGGGGTGGGGGTTATTTATTTTACTGTGGGTTTTTTTCTGTTCTATGTAGATGATTGAAAGAAATATTAATTTCTTTGCCAGCTTAAGTCCCAGCTTAAGTCGCCTTTACTTACTGTTAGTAAAAGGCAAGTTCATAACAGCTTAGTATTTTGTATGTATTTTATGTGCTGCCATAGTCCCTAGCCATTGCAAAAACAGCATTAATCTGAAACATGCAATTTGCTTTGAGTTTCCGTTTTGGAGCCTTCATAACCTTTTTCAAATTTTACATTAAGATAGATTAAATAGATTGTGTTTTTGCAGTATATGTACAATGTTCAAACAGGAGTTGGAAAACTGTTTTTCTTTGGCCATATCCACTAAACAATGACGCTGCTGGATTAGGACATTAGTTGCTTTTGTTATGCTTCCCATTACAATAAGTGGAGCTTGTCATACATTAGGAGGGGACACGTTTGATCCTAGTAGAGTAACTACATTCCTCCTGCTTAACTTGGGCCTGGGAGTAAACACACCAGAAAAGAATGAGGAAGTATTTTTTCTCAAGAATGTCTCCAGATCAGGATTTTACTTCTCCTGCCTTGAATGTTTCATAATTAGGCTGATGTGGGAATGAAGGCTGGGATCGGATTTGGGAAATAAGAATCTTGAGATGCAAGCCTGTGCATCTTCTTCTGGTTGTATACCAGGGATTTATTTTTTGAAGCTTAATCCTAAAAAGATGGAAGTGCTACAAGTGGGTGGAAGGTTGACCTGGGATTTAAGGTGCCACCTGTCCTGAATGCATTGCACACCCCTTGAAGGAACAGGTCCATAGTCTGGGGCGCTTTTGGACTCCAATCTGCTGCTGGGTATGCAAGTGGCACCTGTGGCCAAGATTGCCTTTACAAACTTCAACTGGTTACCAACCTAAGGCCTTTCTTGGCCACTATGATGCATGCCATAGTTACATCTAGTTTAGATTACTGCAGCGCACTCTACACAGGGCTGCCCTTGGAAAGTGTTTGGAACCTTTATTTGGTACAGAAAGATGCAGCCAGGATGTTGATTGGACTGGCTCATCAGGATCATGTGACTCCAGTCTTGGCTAATCTACCTTGGCTTTTGCATTGTTTCTGGGCACAATTCAAAGTACTAGTCTTGACCTTCAGAGCCTTATAGGGTTTGGGACCAACCTACTTGAAGGACCATCTAATCCAGTGGTTCTCAACCTTCCTAATGTCGTGACCCTTTAATACAGTTCCTCATGTTGTGGTGACCCCCAACCCTAACATTTATCCATTTTACAGATGGAGAACACTGATGCAGAGAGTCTTAGGCGACCCCTGTGAAAGGGTCGTTCGACCCCCAAAGGGGTCCCAACCCCCAGGGTGAGAACCACTGATCTAATCCCTTATGAATTGCCTGACTATTATGGTCATCTTTGGAGGCTCTGGTTTGGGTGCCCCCACTTTTGAGACTAGTTGGGTGACAACCAAGAGGGGATCTTCTCAGCAATGGCACCAAAGCTCTGGAACTGTCTCCCCAGGGAGATTTGTCTGTCCCCTTCTATTGTTGTACTCCGCCTATGGGTGAAGACTTTTTTGTTTGGCATTCCCTCCGTGTTCCCTCCTTTCTAACTAATGTTTTACGTTCTGTATATATTTTAACTATTTTATATGTATTTGAACTCTGTTTTTTAACTTTTAAAAAGTTGTTTTAATAAAGTATGCTTGGGAGAAAGGTTTATTTTAATGATTTTATAATATATGTATGTTTTAAATGTGCACTGCCTTGGTGGCGCTTGTTAGAGCAGAAGATGGGGATATAAATATTGTAAATGTAGAAATATCATGTTTCCTCCTTGCCCCCAATGACAAAGAGTGAAACTGGGCACACTGATTTTGTTGAGGCACCTTGGTTGAGGCACAGCATGGATCTTAAAGATTATGGACTTGGGTCATTCTTTAAAAGAAAACAAATGAATATATCAAGCTGTAACAACAATTCTAGGCAAGTTCCCTTGACATCAAAGATACAGTTAGCTGCATAAATTTTAATTGTTCATATTCTGTACTGCAGAATTCATGCTTAATATTATTGGAATCAGTGGATATCAGAGAGTAGTAGGAAAAGACAAGAAATATGGTGAAGTTGTGCTGACCTGCTTTACAGGCTGTGAGAATAATTTAACAACGCTCTCCATAGGAATTCCAGAAAATAGATGGGTCTCTTTTCTTCAGTCTTTGTATGACTGTTCAGATTTATTTATTCTTACAGCTTCTATACCGCCCCATCCCCGGAGATCATTCGCAACCCTCTCCAGATTTTAGAAATTTGCCAGAATGACCTCCAATCTCCCCAGGAGAGGTGAAGTCATTCATAAAATAGTTAAAAAGCAGCAAAGCCTCAGGCCTAGATGGAGTCTCACCAAAACTTCTGAAAACAAACATTGACTGGTAGGCCTCTTTTCTTACTCCCCTCTTTACCTATATAAATGAAACCTGCTGAGTTACCATATATATTCGTGTATAAGTCGACTCGAGTATAAGTCAAGGCACCTAGTTTTACCACAAAAAACTGGGAAAACTTATTGACTCATGTATAAGTTGAGGGTGGGAAATGCAGCAGCCAGCGGCACAGAGCAGGGTGCCGCTGCCATTCCCTCTCTGGCCCCTGGGAACAAGTGAGGGAACAAGTGAAGAAACATACTATTTTACGACAAGAATGAACTCCAATTATTTGGTCTGCTGAAGTTTCATTATGTGAGAAAGTTTAGAATTAAGAAATACATGATGTGTTTTTGTTGTGTGACCACAGTCACTAACTCTTTCTCTGATAACATGGAAAGAGAAGAACCTTTGCCAAAACAGCAAGAGTGGTTTTGCTTCTTAAAGATATAAAGAGTGGTGGAGCAATGTCTGTTTTTACACATTAGCTGGTAAAAAAATACTGTCTTGCAGGTCTTTACTAGGCCTGGTTGGTTTTGTTGGTTGCTGGCATATAACCTACTTCTTTCTTGAATATTAACTAGCTGGTCTAAACTGATCATCTGTTTTATCTATGGGCATTCTCTTCAAGGTCACCAATACGCCATGAATAGTTGTGACTTTGGGCTTTCTCATTGTTCATGTTGTCATAGACCCAACTTGTTTGGCTATAATCTGCTCTCACCCTGTGAAGATGGCATGGTGCTTCTTAGACTGACTTTTTGGCTCTTTCTGACTGTTTCATTCTTTATTTTTGCTTTACATTTCAAATGTTTGTTCTTCTGCTTCGTGTCCTCTCCATGATTCTGTCTCCTTGATTCTTTTATTAGTATATTTTTCCCTTTGATGATTCCATCCATACTCATGGTTAATGGAAGAATTTTCTGGTCATGAGGCTATTTCTGTCCAACTAAGTCATTTCCAGATTTCATTCTTGGTATATGGATTTATTCCAATAATTGTTTATTTTGTTAACAAAACCTACCAACAATGGCTTATTGAACAGCTCCTTTTTCTGACTTTTTTCCTAGATAATGACAATTCTTTATTCAGAGTCAATGACCAATAATAACAAATAATAGAAATAATTTTTTCCTCTATTGGGTTTATTACTGAAGGTTTCTAAATACTTTTCAAGGGAACAGAATAAACATTTGTAAGTGGCAAGGGAGGGAGGATGGAATTGTGACAGAAGTTCTGCCTTCAATATGTGTGCATTCATTTAAATAAACTAAGGGGCCCCGGCCACGCGTTGCTATGGCTTATTGGGTTGAAATGGGAAAGGAACAGTAGCAGCAAATCAATTGCAGAGGCCAGCAGTACGTGCTCATGCAAACACGCAGCCTGATACTGTGCGATGTCATTGATGTGTGTGACCGCATTCCTTGGAGGGGGGATAGAAAGGCACCCCTCCCACACATCTAGGCTGGCTGGTCATGGTCCTTTACCTGGGAGTAAGTTTGGTTGGTGGCAATGGGTATCGCTTCTGAGGAAACCCTCTGAGGGGTGCAACGCAGCCATTCAAAGTATGTCATGGTTGCTGTACCGAGCTTACTCCTGAGTAACGCGTGCCTAGTTTTTTAACTGTAACTGCAGTATTCAGGGAATCTAGGGAGCCTGGCCCCTCCCTCCCTTCCCTTGCATGTCACCCCTCACTCTCTTCCCTCCCTCACTTCTCTTCCCTTGCATGCCACCCCTCTCCCTCCCTCCCTTCCCTTTCCCTCCGCTAGGGTGGGTGGGTCATATCAAGATGCTGGGGCCCCTGCCTCTCCCTCCTCCTTGCATGCCTCCCCTCACTCTCTCCCCTCTCTCACTTCCTCTTCCCTTGCATGCCTCCCCTCTCTTTCCTTTCCTCCTCCTCCTCCCTCTCTTTCCTTGCATGCCCCCCCTCCTTTCCCTCTCCCTCATGGTGTAGGAGTGTATGTATGTAGTTTCACTTCCACTGAAAGCACTGGCTAGTGTAACTGTTTTCACTGCTCATATCTGGCCATCTGAGTGGAACATCTCTAAGCTGCCACCTAACATTCTATAAGGGTGACAGTTACACACAGGCAGCTGCATGTCCTTCACCATGGAGCGCCAGGAAAAAGGCATTTTACCTGGGCCAGGTGTGAAATTTCAGGTATGTGAACATCTAAAAACACTCTCACCTGGCTGACTATAGTGGCTCGGAATTTTCAGAGGAATTGGCCCAGCGGTTACTGAGTTATACTATTATGAACAAAAACACTGTTAGCTTTTTATATATAGAGATGTACTGAGCCTATCTGAATACAGGCTCTCTGACTGAAAAGCTATATGTTCAAATGAATGCTTGTAGCTTGGAGTGGGACTTGCCACTATGATCCTACTCCTCTCCTTATATATGCTTATTCGGCTCCTTGGAACATCTGGAGTTGGTTTGTATGCCTTTCATTTCTGTACTTTATTTTTTTTTAATTCTTAAGTCTATGCGGCTGCTCTTAAAGTGAGCTTGAAAACTTCATTTGGTTCAAGCTATAGCAGTGCTGTTACTAATTCTTGCTAGTAGTTTACATTACAGATCAGAAAAAGAGCATGTTTTTGTTTATTCGTCAAAATCAAGAGACAAGCCTGCTTTATGTTTTAGCTGTACACCTTGGCTATATAGCTTGCATGCTTGGTTCTATCTGGATCCATCAGTGCCTATGTCAGACTGGGGGCTAAGAGGCTCAAGTCCAAACCTCCAACCTGCCATAAATCTCACGAGGTGATGTTGGGCCAGTCACTCTCAGCCCAGAGTTGTTTGAGTATAAAATGGAAGAAAAGGGGAAAACAGTGTACACTTCCCTCTTGGGGGACGAGGAGGATGAAAATGTACTGAGTAAAGAAATAAAATCAAATGCTGCTGGGCTCTGTTCCATAATTAATAATTTTTGAAGTTAAAAGTTGATAACCCTGTATTACACCATTGGTTCAAAGTGCTGGTATAGTTAAAGCTCTGAATAATCTGAATTTGGTGTAGTTGAAATAATGATTTCCCTCTCTATAAACCTCTTGATATATTAAGCTCCTAATTTGGTTTCCTCTGGGTGCCATTTTAACATCGAGGTTAAATTGTATAGATAGGGACTTTTCATTGTATAGATAGGGACTTTTAAGGGTGGCTCCCCTAGGAAGAAAGCCTTGTGGTAGTTTTCAGGAAGCAATTGGGATCTGTTTTCTGGCCCTTGGAAGTTTTATTAAACGATGATGGTTATACTTTAGTTGTTTTAGTTGTTTGGTAAGTTCTAAGGTTGATTAAAATATTATTATTGGAACCTGTTTTTTCAGGCCTATATATGGCAGTGAGATGAAATATAAATGTTTGCAAATGTGTAAAGGCAAACCGTTATCGTGACCTCGTTGACGTACAAAGGAGCTTCTGATCTTTCCACTGCGTTACCTTTGTTTTATGCTTTATATGTGTCTCCATATGTTATCCCGTTAGGTCACAATGACCCATGTTTTTACATGACCCTTTGGTAAGAATTCCTTGAACCTTTCCATTCTCATTCTTCCCTTTGTGCCTAGATTGCTCTTTTGCATGAAGAGAGTTGCACAGCTTTGCTCTGCAAGGTGAGTCATCACCTTGTTTGTTAGCTCTTCCGCTCAGCATTCTCAGCCACATCTTAGTAGTAGCTGAATGCATTTTATTTTCCAAAGGAGTATCTGGTGCAACTAGCAAGCTAACAATTGCTGAAAGCCTATAATTAGTCTGCTTCCAGTGTAAGGTTCCACCCTGTATTCTGGATTATCACGTTGGTGTTATATCTAATTTGGATCACAGATTCCTTGGGGCAGAGCCTTGTCATAATATGTCAGTTGTTGGCGGCACTGTACCATAATGTGTCCTATGAATACATCTGGTTATTAAGGCTTAATTTGTGTATAGAATATTTTCAGCATCAAAAGAGATCAGTTTGTCATTTCTTCAGTACAAATTTAGAAATTCAGCTCAGGCTTTCCTTACCAAATAGGACATTTCCAATGTAGGAGATATAAGAAACCTAATGATTAGCATGGAGAAAAGTCACTTCCAGATAAAGTTCATCTTGAGTTTGTATGCCAACCCCTTCCTACTAAATTCTATTTCATATCACCTATCCTCAAAACTGTTCCCCTTTTTGAAGAAATGAGAAATTTAACTCCAAATCAAAGGCCCCTTCTGCACACGCAAAATATTGCGTTTTCAAACCACTTTCACAACTGTTTGCAAGTGGATTTTGCTATTCCGCACAGTTTCAAAGAGCACTGAAAGCAGTTTGAAAGTGCATTATTCTGCATGTGCGGAATGAGCCAAAGGTATAGCTGTGTTGTCCAAACAACAGAACAAATGATGCCTTGGTGTTAATTTGTGCTTCAACCTCAGATGGTCTTCCCAAGAGCATGACTGAGTCCTGGAAAATGTGAAGTTATACAGTGTATCTGAGCATGTTCAACCCTGGTTTACCTTCCTGCTTAAAGGGTATTGGATAGTGTTAATAGTGCAACAGCCTGATGTGCAATATGGATTCATGCTCTGCAGGAAATATGACCAAAAAATACTAACATTTTTAGAACTTACATGTTCTGGTAGTGCTTATATTGATACTTGGTGCCTGCTCTTTCACTAACGGATCATTCAACCCCACATCACACTGTATGTAACCATTGCATCCCCTTTGGTTATTTATTCATTTCATTCACTTCCTTTAGCGGAGAACAGCAGCCAGTGTGGTCCCTGACCTGGGTATACCTGAAGGTTTCAAAGATCATTACATACATCTTGAGCTTTCTGATCTCACCTGCGGGAGAAGTAAAGACCTTTTTTTTTAAGCACATTACAGGAAATATGAACCACTTACAGTTCTTCTGTCACTACTCATTTGAAGCATTCAAAGTCACTCTTAGGTCAGGCGAATGTGGCAGAATGGCCTGTTCCATCTAACCCATCAGCTAATCAAAAATCGGTCGAAAATGGATGCTATATTTGGGTCTGTAAATCAGTTAAACAGATAAAAGTCTGAACCACGTAGAAAAGTTTCTTAACCCTCTCTGGTAAGTTCTTCCTTTCATATTCTATCTTCAGTAATGGCACTTTCTGATGAGATCTTCCAGTATTAGTCTAAGCAGATGGAAGCAACTTTTCCATCAGTGCCCCAGTGTGCTTTGGGTAAAGTTTAAATACTTGATCATGTGAGCAATTGCTGGTCATGTGGGCTATTCTTATTGAATTAGGGATTCCAACATCTGCCCCCTACTTGGTCATTTAGACCGTAGCCTGCCCATAAGGAAATAGTTTGAGGAAAAGTTTCTCCTGTGTTAACTGGGTATTCTAATGGCAAATATTATGTGTATATTAGATACTTAATAAAAGCATAATACAATACTTCCTACGTACATTTATCCAACTTCGTCTTGAAACTGTTATTGATCTTTGCTTCTGTGACCTAATAAATTTGAGTTACCCAGTATAATAACTCTAGCCGTCTAACAGGTTTTCAGGCTAGGATCATCTTTTGAATACGTCATACTTAAAAATGAGGCCCATTTAATATCTGTGCCTGCACCGTTTTCTTCTTTATGAAAGAGATTTGTATTTGTAAATTGGCTTTCTTTCATCCCATCTGCACACTGTGCTTAATCTTGCTCTGAAGTTGGGTCTGAGCTTATGACATTGCAGTCATGAAGGTTGCTGTAAAAATATCAGAAGCAAAGAATTGTATTCTCCCCGCAAAGAAGGAGCAAAAGGAAAGACTCCAGGTAAAACAACTGAATGTGACCTACAAAGAATGAGGATTTTAGTTGAGAAGTTGTTCATGGGAGTCATATGAAGCTTTCTGTGTGTCTTAAGAAGTCCTGTAGTATGTTACCAAAATAGTGTGAGACTGTCCTGTTTATTATCATCTAATGGACTTTTGTTCTCTGGTAGGAGGGAGGGGACATGTTTAGAAGTTGCAGACAACTGCATTTTATTTGTGATGAGAACAAGCCTGGTTAAGTCTTGGCCTTTCATGCACCTTCCCTCCCCACTCCTTTGTGTGCATAAAGTTGCAGTTGAAGGCTTTGTGGCTTGGTTAATTTCAAATTTGTTTACTTCGTTCTGGCTAAAAACTCTAGTTATTGTGAGTTAAGCAAACATGGGTTTGTTGAGATGCCTGAAATTAAGTGTCACAACAGATTAGAACTGGATCACCAAGATGTCTTATGGCTGTGTGTGCAGGGGGAGTTGGAGGAAGGAGACAGTGTCTGTGTCCCAGAATGAATCAGAATTGAACTCTGCATGAGCAAACTCTGGTCTGTTCATGATGTTTGAACAGAGCGGGTACCTTTTTGAATCAGTTCAGTTGCATTAACACTACTACAGTCCTTCGACTGAGTCCTTTATTGTTCAGACTTCTCTCCCACCTGCACTGATAAGAACAAGATTACAGTAATAGAAATAAAATTGTTGTTCTTTGTAGAAATTGTGATCAGACAGTCTTATGTGGCTACTAACACCAGGCCTCTACCATTGTCCCTTTGAGGGCGCAGCTCCCCTGCCTCATGTTCCTGCTCAGAGCCACCTTGAGAAACTTCTCTCTCCTGTTTGTGGAAGGATTTTCTCTTTTCATGGTACTGACGGTTGTGTACAGAATAAGTACTTCTGTTTACTCCTGGCATTTTATGAGAAATTCCACCCCCTGTTACCCTTTCCCACTTAGAGCGGTCAGCAGTGACTCCTATGCTTCTGAGCTTGAAGCAGGCAAAAGCTGCCGAGGAGATTTTATTACTTTTGCCTGCTCCAAAGCACCATGAAATATGCAAGAGCCATCTCTTGTTCCCCTGTTTTGTTTTTATGTGCTTTGGAGGTCTTTGAAGAATCACAAATCAAAGCTTAGGTAGTAGGTCAAACCAACATTTGTGGATTTGTGGATTCCTGCTTGATAGAAGTCAGTGTGCTGATAACTTAAAATCTTTGGTTGTGTTGCTAAGTGCTCTTAAGTGCAGTATATGGTTTGCACTAATCCTAGCAGTATATGGTTTGCACTTTTTCAGTGGGATGCAGTGCTCATGCTATCCCCTGCCCAGTCCACTGGTCTCCACTCCATCTTGATCTTGTGAGACAGGTGACCTTCAGAAACAGCATGAGAGGCAATTACTGGGGAATAAGAGAAGACAGTGAATCAGTGTTGAGCATTCTAAGCATTTTCTGTTAACAACTTGTTTGTTTCAAGGGTTTGTCTTAAATATAGTTATAATTTCATTTCAGCTTCAGAAGGTAGAACATATGTGGAATACTAGATATGTATGGTTTGGTGGAGCACTTTGCAAGGATGTGGGCAGATTAAAAGATTCACGTATCTAAGTCTTCTTTATCTGCTTCAACTCAACGGACCTAAGCAGGGTTTTTGCCTTTCCATTGGTTCCAAAACAGTCATGTTTTGGTGAGTGGGAATGACTATTTGACTTTGGCCAGGCAGTCATGGCCAGGCAGTCATCTATCTCAGATGCTGTCAGAAAGGATGCAGGAACCTTGCCTTCCTATACTGCAGTATAATTGTGTTCTTTTGTGTGGCAGAAGAGCAGAGGCCTGGTCTCAGTGCTGGTGCTGGGGCACATTGTGTGACATGCAGTGAGTGGTTCATAAGCTGAGTTGTCAGATCTCTAGTATCCCAAATGCTGAGGCTCATGGGTTGTGGCTGGTGATCTCATGGAGTGGTAGCTGGTGTCACAGTGAATACCAATAATAATGATAATCTGTATCTCTGAATTTTTACAGTCACAATTATGTGCCTTTGAAGAGATGGACTGTTCACCCCTCCCCCCCACAAATTTAAAACCCCACTGAAATAAAGTAAAATATAATTGAGCTGTTACTGTCAGATTACTGAAGGTCCTGAGAACTAGCACCTAAGCCTATGAGTCTCGGGGCTAAAACTGCTACCCTGTTTATAATAAGGCCAGAAATGAGAGACAAACTGTGAAACTTGAATATTTGCTCTGTTTCGCCGAGGCCAGGTTTTGACTGTTGCAAAATTGGCAGAGATAATCTTCTTGTGAGTCATTACGACTAGAAGATAAGGTTTGTATTTTACATAGGTTTTCTAATATATATAAAAAAAGGAATCTAAAGAAGGTAGTGTTGGATTGGCCATGGTTTTGCAGAATGGTAAGTGATAAATCACTATCTCTTGGCTGATTTCTTCATTTGAGCAAGGACAATAGCAGAGGCCTACTTACTCTGTTGCAAAAAGTACAAATTAGAGAATAAGAAGACTAGGTTTTTATGCCCTGCTTTTCTCTACCTTTAAGGAGACTCAGAAAATCTAATAATCACATTCCCTTTCTTTTTCCAGAACAGGCATCTTGTGAGGTAGGTGGGGTTGAGAGAGTTCTGAGAGAACTGTGAGTGGACCAGGGTCTCCCAGCAGACTTCATGTATAGGAGGGGGAGGGGGGAACCTGGTTCACCAGATTAGCCTGCTGCTCTTAACCGTTACATCATTGCATGAGAATACTTCATAAATGCATTTATTTATTTAAATAGCTGTACCCTATCTTTCTGTTGTGACTCAAGATGGATTAATGTTTCAGTTTTAACAACAAAGCATAAGACCCCAAGTAACCGCCTTCCCCCAGAAAATGCCTGCAGCTTACAACCTAGTGAAGAAAATGGCTTTGTAGTGCCACTTAAAAACATCTCAGCAAGCTCGTTCCATAGAGTTGGGAGCTACTGGAAAA
The DNA here is from genome assembly GCF_021028975.2 of Sphaerodactylus townsendi. NCBI lineage: Eukaryota > Metazoa > Chordata > Lepidosauria > Squamata > Sphaerodactylidae > Sphaerodactylus > Sphaerodactylus townsendi. The sequence goes on along the minus strand of NC_059429.1, from coordinate 32,505,628 downwards.
AAAGGATAGAGTCAATGCCCTGTGGGCTATTTTTAGTGACGAAATGACTTAGAACACCAATTGGCACAAAGGGGTGAGTTGGTCCATTAGATATATGGGTCCTAGGCTAAACCAGCACCTTGAATTGAACTTGGAAACAAACTAGTAGCCAATGTAGCCGCTTCAAAATAGGTGAAGTTAGCATTCATTGGCTAGTACCTGACAATGCCACATTCTGAACCAATTGCAGCTTCCAGATTATCTTTAAGAGCAACTCAGTGTAAAGCACACTACAGTAACTGCATTAAAGTGCAATAGAAATTATAATAATGTTTAGTCAGCTATGATGTACCTCTGAAATATCTCTACCTGCTTGTTTTGATTAGTAAGAAAGGAATGTATTTTCTGATATGATAAATGACATTGTCATTTGACATAGCATTTATTATTCTTGTTGTATACTTTGTGTAGATCTAAAAGAAAGCAGAAGGTCCAGGAAGCAATAACCCTCAGTGGTGAAGACCTAGATTGGGAGAAGTGTAAGAGTATATTATAATAATTAACATATTCCACTGACAAAGGTGGATTCCATATGGACCAAAAACAGCAGCGTGAAAACTGTGTAAAATGGTTAAAATGGTATAAAAGGGTTTACACCGTTTTCACACTGCTGTTTTTGGCCCATGCGGAATCTGCCTGACTTTAGCAGTTACCACCAGCAGAGCTAACTTGATTGATATTAAAAGTGGCTTAATAGTTCATGGAAAGATTTTGTTAGAGTCTTCCAAATGTAGAAATGAATACCACTTATATATTATATTTCAGTGATACCTTCTTCAGGGGCCCCCCTGTTGATACCATGGCAAGCATTTTCGTTTAGCCTCCAAAACTTAAAACAGGAGTCCAGTGGCACTTTCAAGGCTAACAAAATTTATTTCAGCATAACCTTTCATGAGTCAGACCTCAGTTCCTCATAAAAGTATAAATCCATTTGCATGAGATTTATGTACTCAATAAAAAGAGCAGAGTGTGTATAAATTATGGTCAGGTTTGTTCAAAACAAGATCCAGCCCAAAGATCCTGAGTGTGAAAGACTTCAAACTGGTATCAGTTAAAATGTAATACCTAATGTGGGATAAGTAGCTACAATAGGACATGATAGAAGAATAGCTGAGGTAATAAAGATATATATCACACTATCTGGTCATTTGTAGCTTTTAATTCCATAAGGAAATATGTAAATATTTCTTTTTAAAATTCTGCGTTCCTCATTTAAGCCCAACTACATTTTATTGTGTTAATATAAAGTTTTGTTGCTAATGAAAAATATTAATTGTGGTAAGGTGCATGTGTGTGTAGATCCCTTATTTTTCAATATATGCTTATTACCATATATACTCGCATATAAGCCGAATTTTTCAGCACATTTTTTGTGTTGAAAAAGGCCCCCTCGATTTATATGAGAGTCAGGTGTATTTTAAAAAATATTTTAGGGTTTTTACTTTGTCGGCCGCCAGGGGGCGCAGTTTTTAGGATAGCGGCACCAAAATTTCAGGGATTTTCCAAGAGACTCTCCTGATGATACCACCCAAGTTTGGTAAAGTTTGGTTTAGGGGGTCCAAAGTTATGGAACCCCAAAGGGGGTGTCCCTCTCCCCCATTGTTTCCAATGGGAGCGAATAGTAGATGGGGCTACATTTTGAGGGTCCATAACTTTGGACCCCTTGAACCAAACTTCACCAAACCTGGGTGGTATCATCAGGATAATCTCTTGCTGTTACCAGCCACGTTTGGTGATGTTTGGTTTAGGGCAGTGGTGACGAACCTTTGGCACTCCAGATGTTTTCAACTACAATTCCCATCAGCCCCTGCCAGCATGGTCAATTGGCCATGCTGGCAGGGGCTGATGGGAATTGTAGTCTGTAACATCTGGAGTGCCAGAGGTTCGCCACCACGGGTTTAGGGGGTCCAAAGTTATGGATCCCCAAAAGGGATGCCCCATCCCCCATTGTTTCTAATGGGAGCTAATAGTAGATGGGGCTACATTTTGAGGGTCTGTAACTTTGGACCCCCTGAACCAAACTTCACCAAACCTGGGTGGTATTATCAGGAGGGTCTCCTAAAGATACTCTGAAATGTTCGTACTGTTAACATAAACATTCTTCCCCTGACCAAAAATCCAGTTTTGAAGGATTTTAACTCTTGTGTTTTAGCTTGGTTGCTGATTGAGCTAAGGTTTTTGTACTTTTAAAGTTAGTATTGAGACCATATTGTTTTTGTTGACCCTCTTTTCCACTTACAGAGCTAGTTTACTGTTTTTCTTTGAAATAAATATTCAACAACATTTAACCTACTGATGCCTCAATTAACATAATTTTATTGGTACCTATTTTTATTTTTGAAATTTACCAGTAGCTGCTGCATTTCCCACCCTCGACTTATACGCGAGTCAATAAGTTTTCCCAGTTTTTTGTGGTAAAATTAGGTGCCTCGACTTATATCTGGGTCGACTTATACACGAGTATATACGGTACTTTGTATAAATATGTCTTAAACTGGATCTCCAAATTAGTGGTTGAAACATGTAGCCATCAGATAACTCTTCCTTTGTTGGTTCTTCTTAAGAGTTTCACTTGAAACTCTGATAAAAGGAAGTCTCATTTATGTATACTTTGTGATAGCTCTGCATATTTTTGTCGTCTATTTAACAGCCGCAAGATTTTAACAATTTTTGATGACCGTTTATCTGCAAAAGTATATATGGATCTAATGTTACAAAACAGTGCCTCTTCCTTAGAATTTGCCACTTATGAATTCATATTGATTACAAATACAACTATTTTAGTGTCTTTTTCAGAAAAACAGAAGCAATGAACGGTGTGCAGGTCACACATTGTGATTTATACAAGCCCACGTTACAAATTTGGAACCATGAGTTAATTTGTGTAGCATGTCATTAATAGGACTAAGTTTATTGAGAATAAACTGAGAATTAGTAGGAAGCAATCACATGAATCTGCCATCCCTTCAGTAACCCCAACCAAGCGTTACGTTACCCCTTCATGTACTCAGTGAATGCACAAATGCATGGCAGTATAGGATTGTCCGTAGGGGATAGCAACAAAAAGGTAGGGTTGCACAAGCAGAGCTATGAGCATAAAGTTTTATGCATGTTGAGCTCTATGCACATATTTAGCTGAGTACCTGTTGATGGAGGGGGTACAATTTGCTGCTGTGTGCCCTGCCACATATGCTTGCTGCACATATTATTTTCATATGATCAGAGGCTAGAGGTCTCTTTGCAATCAGATCAATATATGAACTAGATTCTTGAAATAAATGTTGTGGGGTGTCTGTGAGCTGTGTGTGTGTGAACTTATTTGTGGACAAGCTCATCGGAACTGATTATTCATTTCCTTAAATGGACTTGCTTTGTGTAAGCTTGCAATTTTTGTGTCCTGCTTTCAACAATGCCTTTTGTCCTTGGAGCAATGATTTCAACAATTTAACAATATTAAAAATATTTTAAGGAAAACATCCTTCAGTGATGTGGATGCAGATAGACGAATGTACGTTAACTTACTCTGTTTGTTTGATGAACTTCAACATCTGTGTTTTTTTGAATGGTAGGGATTTTTTTTTAAATGCTGAATTGGGAGGTCTTAGTCATAGATTGGATTCTGAGCATAGGAAGTCTCTGTGTTGGGGGCAGGGGTTAGAGAGGGGAAAAGGGGGAAATCTTTTTTTTTCTTTTTGCCTTCTCCTTTTGTATGTTATATTTAGGTATACATCTTTGTGATTCCATTGAACAAACAGGAAGTTGTATGTGATTACTGCAAACAAGCTTGCCTTAAATAGGCAAATCTTGTTACACTGTTGTAATCACTGTCATTGCTAAATGTTCACTTTGACTGTGGTAACTAGCTGTGGAAACTGAAATGTGGTCTAAGTTTTAAAACTATATGTTAGATTTTGGACAGTTGCATCAGAAGAAAATAATTGAATTGTGTGAAGCTATAAAACACCCATGAATTGTGCAAAGCAATAATTTCAGGTCTTGATAATCTGCAGTGTATTGACAGCCCAATTCCCTCCTGCTTTCCCATCAGTAAAATGTAAATTCTCCTGTAATTCTACTTTCTCAAACTCCCTTGTGTGTTGAAGTTTGATGTAGTTTTAAATATGACTCTAGAGACAATTGTGACCCAAATGTGTCTTTGAAAAAGAGAAGTGTTTTCTGATCCTCTTTTGTATCTGCTTTTCATTGTCTAATTTCCTGGCATTTCTTTTCATAATTCTTTCCTCTCCCCATATCTGTCCCTATTCTTTATCTGTGCTTGCATTTTCAATCTTAGCAGTTCATGGCCCCCCTCACTCTTTAAGAATCTTGACTTCAGATTGGAATGGTAACTTTCGTTGTTTTAAATACATCTTTCTTTTCAAAGCTTCCTTACATGTATAAAAAAAGTGTTTAAGGATAAAATTATATAAACATAGTACCTTTCAGTTCCTGTGAGTGGAGAGACATGAATGTTTTAGCTCAAGAATATTGGGTTTTTAAAATGTATTTGAGCAGATATATTCTTCAAATACATGCACAGTAATGGACCTTACAAGCACAGAACTGAAGAAGATAATTTTTTTGCCTATTTATTTTCCACCACATAATGGGGTGTTCAGTGAGGACTACTGCTACTGTGGGGCAAGGAGAGAAAGGCAGAGATTGCTACTGTCTTCTTTCCTTATCTCCTGTCCACAAAGAATGTTCTCCAACACTCTTCATCATGGCTGGGGAGATAGTTGGTATGTGTGTCAGAAGCAAGATAGGAGAAACAGGTCAAGGAAAACATTGTTATTATGACCCTTCTTCATTCCTAAACTTACAGCATAGTGACTTGAAGGGAGGGCTGATGCAGTTCTGAAAGACCTGGGATCTACAGGGTGAAAGGGAGTGTTGGGTTCAGTATCACCTTGCAGGCTCCAACCGTGGACGTGTAAGGCAGCCTGTCTGATAGGAAGTTGAGGAAGATGAATTTGGTGTAGACTTGCTGTGTCCAGTTCTTTTGAGTACTTTATTCTGGTAAAGGGGAGAGAGAGAGATCTGTTTTGTGCAAATGTTATCAAAGTAGAACGCTCTATAAAAGTAAATTCGTGATTTTAGAAATGTGGGGTTTTCGCTTTGTATGTATTTTAATTAAAGCAAAGGCTGTTTAACACAGCATTTTGCCCATTTAATCTCTGTGAAAAATGGCAAGATTGTCAGTGTGATATGACTGATCTGAGATGGTTTTCCTTCAGCTGGCTATCCATGGCTTCCCTGGTCCAAAGTCACCCACTGTTTGCCAGCTATAGCACATCACCCAACAGGAATCTGAGGCATCTCTCCTGTGGCTTCAGAACTGGCACCCAAACTCCTGCTTTCCCCTCTTCAGTATCCAACATCTCCTCACCTGGGCATTGGAATGGCACTGTAGAAACAATACTCTTATATGTGACCTAACCAAGGGGGGGAGGGGGGTAGCCAGACGCCATCCACATTTTTAATGGGTTCTGTTTTTATGTAATTGGTATTTAAATTATGTTTTAATGTATGTTTTAACCTGTTGTGAACCGCCCTGAGCCCTCAGGGGGAGGGCGGTATATAAAACTAATAATAAATAAATGAAAATAAATAAATGAATTAGAACACACATCAGAATGCGTTGGTGCTTGGAGATATAAATGTCTCTGTGCGAAACATTCATGTTTATATTCTTGATGGGGGGGACGACGACTCAAAAGCTAGAAATATAAATGCAATTAATGTTCCAGTCAAATAACTGAAATATATTCTGTAAAAAACTGATGGTTTCTTGCTCCTTCCCAGTTACAGTTTGAGCCTCGAGCACAAAACAAAACAAAACACCCAACTGCTACTCTGTACCTAAGCTGCAAAACCTGGATATCATAAATGGGTGCAAATTAATAGCACAGATATTTGTTACATGCTCATAAAGAAAACACTCCTATCATGTGAGTAGACAAAACCTCATGTGCAGAAATCCAAGTGCATTTCTGCACACAGGATTTTGTCTACTCGCATTATAGGAGTGTTTTCATTATAAGCATGTAATAAATATCTGTGCTATTAATTTGCACCCAATTATCATATTTCGTTTATCAAAAGCTCTGACCTTATTCTGGGGGTGCACGAATGTCAACATTGGCCTTGCGAGCAGATATGCTGATGCAGTTGCCTAAGATCAGTGCGTTGCCCACTGCAGATGGCTGGCTGAAGTGCAGTGGACTAAATCTAAGAATAGCTATGAAAAAACTAAGCACCAGCAGTCAAGCAGAAGAACACTTGAAACAGCCACTGCAGCTACTCATCCTTTTCTAGTTGTTGTTTTAAATTCGATTAATGTACCCGTCTCATTTTTTTTAAAAAAGTGAAATATTTATGGAAACTCAGAATTTACTATCTATCTGCAGGCAGTAGAAAATGTGGGTAAGGATTTTCATCTGCTTTCTTAATTAGGTTTCAATGAATGCAGCAGAATCCTTGGGTGAAAAGAGCAATAAAAAAGAGCAAAATGAAGAGAAGAACTTGTGAGAGAATGTTTAGAGACTGCTACTACTGTGTAGGACACTGGCCAGAAAATTCCCTATGTGGGCAAAGCCAGAATTAATTCAACAACAGCTTTACTTGTTCAGAAACGAGAGGAAGGGGGAGAGTAACAAAACAATCTAGCTTGTATATTTCTGAATGGAGCACAGACGTAACTACTTCTCACTGTGAATCAACTCTTTGAGAAACAAGCATATGCTTAGAGCTATCTTTATTTAGGCTACTGATGAGGGCAGTTTTCCTTTTCATATAACATTTGTGTCATGTTAGTATTAAAGGGAATGCTTTTCACAAGCTGGGAAATCATTTGGCTTCCTCCAGTGTTTTATTATTTGGCTACATGCCCTTTAAAGAAATACAATGTTATGTTTTGCACTAGAGTACAAAAAAGCTGCATCGGTGGAAAGATCTGAACAGTGAGAAGTCTGGGAGCTGTGCTATAAGGTTTATTTTCCACTGGATGGGAGTGTGTTGGAGACCGATGCTGTTTTTTGCAATATATACAATTATAAAAGCAGAGCATGATGGAAAGAAACTGACAAGTCTGGCTACAAAACTACTGATCCTGCATTAGAGTCCAAAAGCAGTGTACACCTTCAGAGTCTCTTTGGCTTTTCCCCATCCAACTAAATTTGTAGCTCTAAACTCTCTCAGTTTTCTGCCCAAATTCAAACTGCTAATTACCATCTTTTTCTCACTTGGACACAAACTGCTGTCTCCCTTAGCAGAGCATGTGTATCAGACTTCACCCCTGCAGGTAAATTGCTAATTCAGGAAGAAAATCTTCCCTAAGTATTCAGTTGATTTTCCTTGAGGAATCAGCATACTGGAGTATCTTCTGTTGTGGTTCCCACTAGGAGGAATGGCCTGCCTGAAAGGGTTGGGAAGGCTCCCACAAGTTTAGCATTCCAAGGGATGTGCAAAATGTCATTGTTCAGGAGGGCATTTTTATATTCAGAATGGGATTACAGTTATTGTTTGTGAAATGTTAGTTTTTATTGCAGGATACTTACTGCACATATTGTAGCATTTTTGTTGCATTGTTCAATTTTGTAATCTGGGTTTATTGTACATAATATACACTTTTCAAGGACATTCCCAGATTTTGTAATCCAGTTTATGCATTGTTTGTGACTAATTATGCACGAGGTTTCTGGTGCATGATGAGGGAAAATGTCTGTTGCAGCATGATTTCTTGAACAGACATATTTCCTTGAGACTCGCTTTCACTTTCCATTCTCTCTGCGGCAAGCAAGACCACTTCTAGTGGGACTTTTAATTTGCTTCACTGCCAGAGTGGACAGGTTCACCAGTGAGCACAGCTTTGCCCTGGACACGTTCCCTCCCCCCACGACCAGCCTACCTAGCTCCACCCTTCCTACTCCCTTGTACTGTCGTCGATGCCTTCCCCCTCTCCCCCCTTCCATGTTGCTGGTTGCTTCCTGCTTCTCTAAATTATCATAATGATATATCAACAACAACAACAATGTTAGTAATTGTAGTCGTGCACGCGGAGTCACCGTAAGAACGAGACGCGGAGATATCATCTGGTGGAGAGAGCCAGCAGCGGGAGCGCGGGGGTCCGTGGTCCTGGCAACTCTCCCGCGTGCTAGTTCCTGACACCTTTTATTAGGGTTTCTCTGGGGGGGCGGAGCAAAGGGGTGGATCGTGCCAGGAGAGCGGGGGGGAGAGCGGGAGAAGCAGCGGGGAGACGGGGAGATGTCGTCCAGGTGATGCATGATCTCATCGGGCTGGTACGTGTAGGAGGAAGCGTCCGTGTCTGGGCCTAATCCACACCTGGGGGCAGGGGCCGATTGTCCGTTGGTCTGGGACAGCCTGTGGCTGTAGCCAGGCCAGAGTAGTTCATGACCTGTGACTTTCACCCGAGGGGGATGGGGGGGGAGGCGGGGAGGCCGGAGTCGCGACCAGAAGGCAGCCGTGGTTGAGGGCGGCATGCCAAAGCGCTCTGCCCTCACGGTTCTGCTGGAGTCAGCTGGCTCATCCCTACATCTCCTCCTTTCACGTTTGCGTTTTTGGAAGGAAGCCCGAGTGGTTGGGATGAAGCACAAGGGGACTTCGCCTCCTCAGCATTCTGCCCAAAGCTGGCCGAGAGCTGCTTATGCAACATGAGAACTTGGTTGCGGCGTAAAGGGAAGTCAAAAGGGTTTCTGCACATTACAGGCAATACTAGAAATACATTGGGCTTAAGGCGAGATCCGGCGATAAAGGCACACAATCAAACCAATGCAGAACTGTACAATAATGTTTAACCATCCCCCTGGCAGCCAACTCCAGAGGGCTGACCACCAGTGAGGGCAATACATCATATTTCAGGGGTGAACACAGCGTCATGCGCTCATGCACTTTCATATGAATTAAATGGGAATTATCAGAGAGATTAAAACAACACATGGCCAATGTACGCATTCTCACAACCTTGGTGATGCAGTAACAGCAAATAATCAATAAGCTGACACGATTATCTAAAGTTGCTTGGCGAAGTTCCTGTTGCTCGGAGGCCAGGGCATCCAGAGCGGTGGAGGTGCAAGAATTAATGGACTTAAAGGGCACAGGCCAGCGAGCCAATAGTCTTAGCGTTATAAGAAGCAAGTCCAGGGACTCCCACTAGGGAGGACGCGAGGAAGGCGAACTCTGCCTCGGAGAGGGCGACCGCGTAAGCTCCGGCAAGAGGGGTCGAGAGAGAGAGTGGAGCGGCGGCTGACCTGGGCTCCTGGGGGTCGGAACCTGAGGCAGAGGACAATGGTGAGCCGAGCTGAGGCAGCATAAGGTTTCGGCAGAGAGTCGAGCAGGGATGTAGTTGAAGGTTCTTTCCCCGCAAGTCCAGAACCAGCCTTTGGGGGAGCGCCAGGATGTTCCCGTGCACGGGGGGAATGTCCTCCACATGTGTGCAGTTCCAGCCAGCCGAGCCGTTGAATGGGCTCGGGCCGACCTGTCGTCCTGCTGCCGGCTTAATCGCGGGCACAGGTGTTAGACTTGTGGTTGGCGACCGTCTTAGTGAGGAGGGAGAGAGCGCCGGCTGGGAGGGTTTGGACGATGGGTCCCCAGTCAGCGCTCATGGAGTACTTGATGAATGAGGTGTTCATAAAGGGGCTCAGGCCAGATTCCTCTAGGAAATCTCCAGGGGCTTTTTTGCAAGCGGGGAGCAGGCAGGAGCTTAGCAAGCTTCCTACTCCCCTAGGTACTGGCCCAGGCAGAAGGTTGAGGCGTTGGCAGCAGCAGCGAATCGTTCCCAGATGTTGGTCTGACCAAAGGCTTCGTCAAAGGGAAGTGGCCGATTGCCACCGGCAGGAGGCAGCAGAATAAACAGAGGATGGAAGTGACGCCAGAGTTGGCAGTGATGATGGCGAAGATGGCAACGTATGGTCCTCGCGGGTGTCTCGGGGAATTGCTTCGCTGTTGCAGCAACTCTCGAGCTTGGTTGGTGAAGTCGCATATGACATCCCCCCAGGTGATCCGGGTCTTTGGACGGTCTGGGGGCTGGCGGTGGGTCCGTCCGAGGCAGTAGGGGCAGGATCCTCCAGAGAGATCCGCTCCATCTCCGGGATAGGATTAGTTTCTTCCTGGTACGCCGACTCATGGGCTGGCCGGACATGGCGAGTCGAAATCCACAAAAGAGACCTGTAGGAAGAGGGACTGAAACACACCCCCTTCCCCGGGTTATGGGAGGGGCCGGGTCCATGAGCTCGGTCTTAGAGCTAACGGCGAGGGGCCTGTGAAGCATGTGGGTGAGGTCGCCGACAGCTTGATGGTACGACCAAAGTTCGGTTTCGATTGATCAGATTTGAGTGATTGTTAATATCAAGTTTGCTCATTTTGCCGCCTGCGTGAATGGCGCAGGGGGCCACCTACTCCTCTTTCTTTAAAATTTTTTGACAGGGAGGGCAAGGGGTAGGCGATCCTGATGGGAGGTCGGCTTCAAAGGCGTCATCAGGAAGCGTCAAGGTGAAGGTCCGAACCCCGGAGGAGAGGGGGGGGGCGAGTGGACCATTAGGGGTATGGGTATGCATGCCGAATTTGCAGTACAAAAGGACTTTGAGAGCGCTTTTTTAGATGCGGAATGCATCAGGGGAATGAAAGCGATCAGGCACTTAAGGGTAAAATTTCAACATAAAGGGGAGGGGGGGATTTCCTTGCAAGGAGGAATGCACTTACCGTGACAATGGTGGTTAGCTCACAAGGGCTGTAGGGGTGCTAGATTAGTGATTAGTTTTAGCATCTTGGCTTGGCGCCCGGCCAGAGACCATTCCTTAAAGGCGGTCTGCGGCCAGAGACGCAGCAGTAACCACAGGGTCTTTAATAGATTTAGATGTTACGATAAGGCATGAACTATGGTTCTAACCTGGGGCCTGTCACAGCGGTGCTGCGGTACCAGGGCGGGCCCAGATTTTAATCCAGGGAGGGGCCAGTCAGCCAATTGGCCCTCCCGCCTAGCTGCTAGTTGAAAAAATAGAAGAAGGAGAAAAGGGAGAAGAGAAGAAAGACAGCTCCTGAGCAAGAGTCAGGAGAGCGAGTCAGGAAACACAGTCGGGATCAAATGATGCTATGCTTTGGGGGGGGAAAGGGGCCGGTGGATTTATCCATCCCAGACCTAGGTTGTCTTGACCTGGCTCATGAGGTCTCTTCCCCAAAGGTTAACATGGATGTCCAAGGCGATGGGGTGGACTGTGAGCTGTCGCAAAACCGAGGTCCTGGGCTGTGAGACCGTGAGCGTGAGGACGCTCCGTCTCGCTGACCTGTTTTCACTCCCACCCCCCAGATGCGGCGGGCAGGCCTCAGAGCCGACCCACTGATCAGGCCGCACCGGCGCCCTGATGGCAGTTACATCGGCGCCAGTGTCTACTAGCCCCTTGAGCGGGCGCCCCTCAATCAGGCGGAAGCTCCAGGAATGCAGGCGTGAAACTCCCAATGAAGCGTCTCCACTGCTGCAATAGGTGGCGCTAGCCGTGCCTTGAGGGCTGCCGAACTCGTGGCACTTTATTGAATCAATGGCCCGGGCAGCTCATGGGACAGGAGTATTAGCTGTGCGCAGCTGGTTCCGGCTCGGCAGTTCCTGCGGGATGTTAGTCCCATACCTGGATGTGGATAAGATTCCCTGGTGCGAAATTGAGTCGATGACCCTGGGGATGATGGTGTCCCCTGCCACCCGGCAGCCGGATACTTTTAGCAAAAACCAACCCAATGGTCCCATTAGGGATAGGGTCGCTGTACTGGGTAGGAGCAGCGAAGAATCTCATTAGAGAACTTGAAAAAGAAATAGGTTGGAGTGCAAGTGAGCTGAGATGCCCGCGAGAGGGAGAGTGGTTGGGGGGTTTGAGGCTGCTCTAATAGTCTCCTCTCCTTGGTCCTGGGCTGGGGAGATGCCCGGGAGCGAGTTTCCCGGCGGGCATTGGCCTACTCCAGTGGAAGCCTCTCTGGCACGGGGAGCATCTGGTCTTAGGCTGCCTTTGGGGCCTTAGCCTCCTGGGGGAAGACCCCCCTCCGTCGAAATTAAGTAGGCCCCCCTCCCGGGCAGCCTACGTTTCGCTTCGGAAGTGTCTCGGCTTGCACGCGGTTGAAGCACTCGTCAGGGCTGCCCCCTAGTGGTGGTGGAGGGCTGCGGCTAAGAGACTGAGCGGGTGGAAGCGGGAAGATCCGATGTCCTGGCAAGCTTTGCAGCATGTCGGCCAGTTCGGGATTCTTCCCCAGGCCTGTAATCGCCCTGCGACACTCAGTGGAAGGCGTTCTCCTTGGCAAGAGGCGTAAAAGAATTTCGTTTTGGGCCTCCTAGCTATCTACTTGCCTCTTGAGGGCCTCCTGGAGCCTGTTCACAAATTCGAAAGCGTGGGAGAAACACTTGGGGCTTTTGCCGGATGCTTTAGAGAAGCTTTTGGGTCCGGTTGTCCGGCGTTGGGGACTTTTTCATGTACGCCTTATATGCGCTCTCAGAAGCGATGCGTAAAGGGTGGCCTCGGCCAGGATAATCTGAACATTGGGGTTGGCGAAAGCCTCACGCCCGTAAGCACAATGCTGGTGTATGCGCCGCCAGAGGCTGCTTTCCTCTGCTTATGCACTGCTGGCGATTTTCAGCTTTCCCAAACCGCGTACTGTCGCGGGGTTTAAAAGCATGCTTTGAAAGGAGGTTTTCCAATCCTCCGGAACCATTAGGTGGTTCCTGGCGACTGCCTCCAGCGTACCTCTTACATAGGGGCTGGTGATTCCTCCGTCCCGCATTGCCTTCGCAGAGCTCGAGTGAGGATGTTGTAGCAGCAGGAATGATTTGCTCAACAGAATTAAGCTGAGCGGCGCCATCCTCCCCTTCCTGGTCAGTGTAATGGGCCGGGGCACATGGCGAGAATGCTGGCGCCGTCTTCCGTCAGGGTTTCCTTTTTTTTGCAGATGCGGTGGCTGTACGTTCTGCTAGGGTTTTAAAGAAACCAGCCATTACGTGGCGCTGGCCAGTCGCCGGTGGCTTCAGAAAATGAAGGCGGGGCGAAGGGAGGAGGCGGCCGAGCAGCGGGAGGATTTAAGAAAGAGGCAAAGAGGCAAAGGAGGTAGAAGGAGGACGAAGCGTCCAATTTAGTGGATAGAGAAAGTTCGGGGAGGTGAAACTGAAGCTGAAGGAGGTCAAAAGGAGGGCGATAGACCTGCAGGCTGATAAGCTGACGTAACATTGCCTCCGCGTCAGTAGCAGTGACATCGGCGCGCTAGGCTCTCTATGCAGAGTGCGCCCGATGTTTTCCCAATCCTTAAGATTCAATGTCCCCCTTTCTGGGTACCATGGACATTGAGCTTCAATCTCCTCAACCAATTTGCGCAGCTCCCCTCTCTTCACGGAGACCCTGCGGCTTTTAAGCTAGCAGCTTTCAATTTGCTAGCGTGCTTGTCATAAGCCCTGCTTTTACCCGGCTCCCAGACTGACCGTTGTTTTGTCGGACGAGAGAGAGTACTAGAACTTCCGGGTCCCTGGATGCGCCGATCCAGCGGGCGAAGCGATGCCGAAAAATGGAGTCCCCTGGATCTGCGCCCGATCCAGCAGGGCGTCAATACCGTAGCCCTTTCCCAAGCGGCGGTAAAGCAGAATGGAGGATTCCCGAGGATTCCCGGGTTTCGGCACCAGTTGTAGTCGTGCACGCGGAGTCACCGTAAGAACGAGACGCGGAGATATCATCTGGTGGAGAGAGCCAGCAGCGGGAGCGCGGGGGTCCGTGGTCCTGGCAACTCTCCCGCATGCTAGTTCCTGACACCTTTTATTAGGGTTTCTCTGGGGGCGGGCAAAGGGGTGGATCAGCGGGAGGCCGGGAGAGCGGGAGAACGGGAGACCGGGAGATCGTCAGGTGATGCATGATCTCATCGGGCTGGTAAGTGCAGGAGGAAGCGTCCGTGTCTGGGCCTAATCCACACCTGGGGGCAAGGGCCCATTATCCCTTTGTCTGGGACACCTGGTGGCTGTGAGCCAGGTAGTTCATGACCTGTGACTCACCGGGGGGGTGGGGGATGGGGGAGCGAGTGCGACCAGAAGGCCGTAGTTGGGCCGGCATGCCAAGCGCTCTGCCTACGGTTCTGCTGGGTCAGCGGATCATCCCTACATCAATAATTATAGATATCTCGATATAATAATAGAGAGGGCTTTTCCAAGGAACAATAGAAATAGGGTCTCAACGCACAAATCAATAATTTTAAACTCTGTGCAAATGTATTTGCAACTTAATACTGCACTAAAGCCACAAAGAAAAGAAAATAATGCATATATTGTTGAAGGCTTTCACAGCTGGAATCAACTGGCTGTTGTGGGTTTTCTGTGCCATGAAGAAAAACACATCTTACCAAGATATACCTCTGAAGATCCCAGCCATAGATGTGGGTGAAGTATTAGGAGCAAACATTACCAGGCCATAACCACAAAGTCGGGAAAACCCACAACAGCCAAAATAATGCATCATTATTTGAATAAAAATCCTCTGTCTTTGTGTGTTAGCATATTGAACAGTATTTACTATCAGAATATTAATTTGTAAATGGATATATCTAAACAGTGATACATTGTTTTTTCCGGTTTATACCATTGAGGCAATACAGTACAGTCAAAAACTCTTTCCAGACACTGAGTAGGATGAATATGTGTGGGTGTGGAGCAGGATCATAGCAGTAGATTTCATCCCCGCAAATGTTCACTGGAGATATGTGTAGTATCATTATGTATAGACTTCTACTTCTCCATGCAATTAGACCTGTTGCCTCTTCAGATTTTCTGATTGCATAATTACAGACTTACATGTTCATGGGCTGTGTAAATTACTGTAATGCTGTATCTGAAAAGGACAAGCGATTCCCAATGCTAGTGAAATATACTTTATTTTGGGTAAGCGAGTTTCATATTAAGCAGTTAAGATCCCTTTCCTACAAGGAATTCTTGTCCTCACCAGTCATGAACTTATCTGTCTTTGGCTAATGTAGTTTCTTCAGTACAAATCTTTCCATGCACTTTCCTTGCAAAAAGAACACACTTTTCTAAGGATGCAGGAATGGCTTATTACCTTATAAAGGGGTTGAACAGAGGATAAGCATGCTGTTTGTACTATGCACTATTTAATACAAAGTCAGTGTTGCAGAGGAAACAGGTGATGCAGCTCTTAAAACAGAAGCTTGAGTCTTTAAACTGTACAGTCTCTTGTGACATTACAAGTTGAATGTTGTTACTGGTATCATTTTGAGAGTCCTGAAAATACCGAGATTCTGAGCAACACTTTGTACGATGTGTTAGTCTCTGTTTCCTTCCTGCATCACCCATTTCCAAGAAAGTGCTGTTCACCTTGGGGAGGAAGAGATAATGAAAACCCATTTAACAGGAAATATTAGGTACTTTTTCAGCTACATCACTTTGTAGACTTGGTTTTGTGACTCTGTATGGGTGACAGAGCACTCAGTATTCAATAAAAGATGTTACTGAAGGAGAAAAGTTTTGCTCTTCCCATCACTAGGCTGGTGAGCTTGTTTTCCTTTTTGATTAAATACAAATGAGAAGTACTTTTGTTTTGATTAGTTGATCTCCAGGGATTCTGCTTCCCCTGTGACAGTTGTGCTTAAAAGACATTCAGAGGACATCTAGAAACAATTACTGAGACCACGTGTTGCTGGGCTTAAATTACCAAACAAATCTGGGAGGAGAAAGGCAGGATAATGGCACAACTGTTGATGTACTAACCAAAGCTAGACATTGTACATGTGATCTTGGGGGGGGGGGGGCAGTTTCTCTATCCAAATTATCCCTCCATCTTGGTTGGAGTGCTAGATTTCAGCCCAGTAGTACCTTAAAGATGAACAAGATTTTGGGGTGTACACTCTTTGGGGGCTGTGTGTGTAAAAGCCATCAGATAGGGATGTAAAACATACTAGAATCTATGTTTTAAAATGAATATTTTGTATTATGCTTTAGTCTAATTGAGCCTTGTGACCTGGCCCGAATAGCAGTCATCCACAGCAGGGTACACAGGTGGCAAATGCTCTACAGAGCGCTCTGTCTCTGTTCTTTTAACCTTGATGGATTAGGAGACCGCTGAGGCTTCAAGAGGGAGAAGATAAGTAGCATGTGTGGCTGTCCAAATGCTTTCCTGTGTTTTGAAGAAGGCTGCACTCAACCGTCCACCCATACATTTTTAATTTCAATTTTAAATGAATTTTTAAAATGGTTCATGTTAAAATAACAATTCAAAAATAAGATGGTAAGACCAAAGGGCTTTTAAAACAAGGAACTGGATCTAATGGCTCTGTTCTGCTAAGTGGTGAAATCTTAACATATAATAAACTGGATTTACATTGACAGTCTTAAACCAGGGATCATTTATTTGTTTATTTTATTAAATTTACTACCCCGCTCTTCCCGGTCAAAGGCTGGGCTCAGAACGGCTTACACACAGATAAAACAATACAATGTGCAATTTAGTGGCAACAATAAGCCCTAACAATCTCAACATATTAAAATTGAATTAATCATCAAAATCACATACCAACTGATAGTGACTAACAGATTTAAAATTTCAATAGGCTCCAGTTTGACTCCAGAGGAGCTTTTTTTAAAAAAGAAAAGGTGCTTTGCCATTTTTTTGAAAGGTGAAGGGGAAAATGTTCAGGTGGGTCTTTGCAGGTAAATGTAAAAGTCCCAGACTGCTTTCTGACTCATCAGTTGCTGCATGTATCCATTTATGTTCCTTCTGCATTTGCAAGCAGAAAAAAGACAGCCCTGCCATTTGACACAGTGGTTATTTCTGCTGCCGTTTTCCCAGATCTCCCTGGAACATGATGTCAGCAACTCAAAACTGGTTCTTTTCTTTGGCCTTCCATTGCAGAAAAAATAATGGCGGAAGAGGGGAGAGGATTGGCATGAATGGAATATGACCCCCATTTATGCTTCCCCCCATAACTGCAAGGCCCACTCAATTGTAAAATAGATCTCAAAAATGTTTTTCAGCCACATTTTATTTCAGCTGTATACTTATGTCTTCTGGGTGCTTTGCCTCTCTTCCTCCTATGAATGCCAGTAGTGAGCCCCTATGCACATCCGCTTTGTGCAGTAGAACACTGGGCCCCAACTGTATTGAAGAGCCTATGCATATGTCTCCATGAAGACTCATAGGTCAGGATGGAGTTAATATAATCGCATTATTCCTGCCTGGGTTTTCAGTTTCCCTAGAATGTGCAAAAAAAGCTACAGGTCAACTGGTTAAGTTTTCAGAAGAAAAACATAGATTCCAATGCTACAGTTCATAACACACTGGGCAGCACAATCCAGATATGGGGGGGGACTCTGCTGCAGTCAAATGGGCACAGAGGCGTAGCTAGGGAAAGTAAAGCTTGGGGTGGACTCCACGTTTTTCGCTCCCCGCCCCATGGGCCCCTGTGCCCCCCCTCCACTTACCTGGCATTTTGCTTAGATGGCCAGGAGGAGAGGAGAGGAGAAGAGATTTACTCTTTTTTTGCACTGGTCCCCACCTTGCGCCCTTACAGCTACGCTGGGTAGGGCTGGGCAGGGCAGGGATGCCTGGCAGCGGCCTCTGTGGAGCCTGGCAGGCGAGGCGGGGCCAGCAGCAGCCTCTGCCAGGCTTGACTGGTCAGGCGAGGGGGGAAGGCGGCGGGGTCTGGGAGGGGGTGAGCTGCCAGAAACCATTGTAACAAGCAGGAACAAACTGACTTAAATATTAGACATTTTTGATTGAAAGTCTGACATCAGAAACAACAGAGAAAAAGCTGTTTGGAAGCATTTCCAAAACCAAAAAGTGGACAAACAGTACAGAATTCCACAGAGAACATTTTTTATTTCTGGGCTAGAAACATCATATATGGTATGTGCGGAGAAGGCCTATGTGTTTTGTTGTTTATTTGTGGGATTTGATCTTTCAAATATATCAGCTAAACTGCCTGAATGTAATCACTTTTTCAGAGGGATCTTTTTAGTTGCACAAAGATAAAAGGTCTCCTAATTTGGAGAGGTGGAGTTCTGTAGAAAGCTCTAGGCTGGATATTGTCTTGGCTTTCTCTATTTGTTCCTTCTCTGCCTCAAAATTATCACTGATAATTATGCAGCAATACTTTGCACAGTATGTTGTCCATGTATCCTGGCAAATTCATCTAGCTATTATATGTTTTGCTATCAGTTGATGAAATGCTTGAATTTTTATTCCTGAAATATCAGTGATATTAATATATGCCAATTGTAAAAAAAATGGGTACCAACACATTGAACCTGCAACACCAGAGTAAAGGCAGTTAATGGTGTGCGTGCTGCCTTAAGATGCTTTTGGGGAGAGGAGTACATGTGGTAATCTTCTGTAACCTTTTTTTTGGGGTATGATTTATTTCTAAGAAGCGTCATAGGATGGACTGTATCATTCATTCTGTTACTCTGATAGAATGTTTTTAATGCTTTGATGGAATGCACTTCACTTCTGAATGCGCTGGGCAAACAATATCTTGATAATATGAAGGGAAACAAAAGCTCTTCCATTTTCTGTCATACTGAAATTTCCTCACATTAACAAAATGCACTGTAAAGGTCATGCTAAATGTATTAAATACACATATACTTCTTTTGATTGATTAAAAGATGTTTTAAAGATCATAACACAGCAATTGTCGTGAGATATTATCGTCTTAAACTTTTCCTCCATATTTCTTAAGTTATCCTTTGAGTTCCAAACATGGGGAGAAAGCTATTTTCAATGTCAGGCAGTTTAATGCCACCTCATACTCTGTCCAGTTTGGTAAAGGTCCTGTAGCTGCACCCTAGTAGAATACATGTACTGACCCATGAAGGAACTAGTGCCAATGATTGTTTAAAGCTGGGGCTTCTTAAAGTTTTCTCCTATCTCTGTGTTAAACAATGGAATGTTTTACCGTATGTTCAAATAACATCTTCATCAGGTTCACAACAGGACACCTTAGTTAGTTTGCAGTTGAGTGCTTGATGGGATTTTCTTTTTCTGGCTGGTTGGGTGAAAGTCTAGACACTGAGAGAGGAGGCTTTAGAGGGGCCTCACAATATAGTTATTGTGAATGTTAAGTAGGAGCAGCTTCCTCTGATGTACAGACTCCATGCTCAAGCCAGCGGTACAAAGACATGGCTTTTGTTCCAAAGGAGAGGGGCTAATCTAAATGCTGCACAGTGTGAAAAAAACTTTTTCTATGCAAGAGGGGAGAAGAACTTGCATCAAAGGTGAGAGGTCAGGAGTTTAACCTCTGACCGTAAAATAAGAGACTAGCAAAGAATGAGATGAACAAGGGTTGGGGGGAAAAAGAAATCTTCAAGTAGTCTTGTGTATTGTTTACCCAAATGGGTCAAGCAGATGATTGTCAAAGGTGGTTGTGTGAATTCTCATAAGATATCTGGTTTCTGAAGTGCCTTCTGACTTGGCTTTCTTTTAACTTGTGCAGATTTCTCACCCCCAGTCATTCAAAGCGTGAGGAAAACTAGCTGCATCCTTTGGTAGTCAGTGCAAACAGATGCTTGGTCTAGATATTGCAAAATGATGTGTGTTGATTAACAGCCTCCAGAGGCACAGACCGGCTGTAATCATCCACGGCCACCTTTTCTGTTCCTTCAGGAAGATAAATTTCTTGCTTAAGCAGTTATAAAGAAAGACCTGTGCCATGGGCTGCTTTTTTGCTGTGCGTTCAGCAGTAGTAGGAAGAGTGTCTTAGTTAATACAGAGGTCTTTGGGTGGTCACTGCTATTGTATAACACCAGGGGAGAGCTGTTCTTACTTGTAAAGCAAATGAAATCTGCACTTTTTCTTCTCTGATCTTGTTTTGGCATTCTGCGTCCTGTGGAACTTAGTCGCAATCCAGTTATAAATGATGGTAGTTGATGATTAGAGACTCTGCATACTCCGATTTAGTGGTCCTAACTAATCATTTGCCTCTTATCTACATGAAGCAGCAGCTATCAGGAGTATTTCATAGAAACATATTGAGAGGGGCAGTATTGACATTATTATTGAAACTATTATATAGTATAGTTTGCAATAGGAAATTGGAAGTCCTTTCAATTTTTTTGTATTCGTTTTGTCATAATTGTTACAAGCCACTGCAATAGAGCACTTTCAAGTAAATGGAAGAGACCTATTTTGTTCAATAGAAGATGACGTTAAAGTGCATATCTTAAGTGAATTTGGTATAGCAGCCTTAAACAAGAGATAGCCAACATTTTGAGAGATCTGAAAATGACAAGAGAGTTCTTGCTTCTTGTGGTATGTGCACACACATCTGTTATTCTAATGTCACCTCTCATCAAAGGTATGACATCTTACAGAGGAGAAAGTGAACTAAGCATACATGCTATGAGCATATCATCTCAAGAAACTGGAGATCATTGGTTTGTCTAGCTTAGTCACTACTTGGCAGAAGTTCACCAAAGCCTTGGGTCGCAAGAGCCCTTGCCAATCACTATCACTTTGTTAAGCAGGAAATGCCTTTAATTGAACCAAGGACCTTGCTATGTGAAAAGCATGGTTTTCTAGAAGTCCTGTGTCTTTTGGTACCAGCAAATTCGAACCCAGTGCTCCAGTGCTGACCGAAAATAACACAATTTAACATGATACCACATTACAATGTTTTCGGTTCTCTCACTTCCCATGCAGTGATTGCTTTCTCCAATCATTTTTTCTTGGTGTTATGATATGCTTTTACAAGCGCGTGATCTCATTTATTCTCTCAAAGGATATTTGGTTATTCCTCCTTACCAAATGGAAAACATTGTCTGAAAATATTTCATGTCAGAAAAATCACACAATGAAACATTTCTGTTGGATAATATCTGCCTTTCGTATGGGAAAAATATTTATTCTCTGTTTCAAGCAGACACACAAAATGGCACAAAGGAACATTTGTATTGCCAGCAGATTGGCTAGTAATTTCCATCTTCCTCCAGTCAGTCAGTCCGTCCTAGGTTGTGTTTATTAAATTTCTGGTTGTTTGTGGGGAGTTTTAGTACGCGTTTGTTTTTAAGTTTATACTTTGTGCAACCTGTGACTTCCTTCTTCTCTCTCTGAACCAAGTTTAATCTTTTTGACCTTTGGTTTTATATGGTTCTTTTTTCTTTCCATTTGCAGTTGAAGTGAAGCTGTTTCAAAAGCTCTTATACTACTAAGTTTCTGATCTGACATTTTTAGAGATACTGAAAAGACTTCTTTGCTGTCCTCAGATCTACAGTCTTTAGAGACTCCTCCCAAGAAGGCTTTTTATGAAAAGGAAGAGCCTTCTTTATGATGATGACCAGAATCTTAAATTGGATACCGGTACTTAGCTTTACAAAGATAGTTTCAGAGGGCAGTCTGCAGTGGAAGAGCTAGATTCAGGTCCAGCACTACCTTAGAAACCAACAAGATTTTCAAGGTATAAGCTTTCAAGATTCAAAGGTCTCTGGTATACTAAAGAAAAGAAGAAAAAAATAAGTGCCCCAGTTGAGAAACCAAGACAAAGAAAAAAAAACTTATGGAGGTAAAGACTAAGAATCCCATCTGGGGTGGAGGGTGTGAATCCGTCGGTGGAAGCATTGCGCAATAGCGCCAGTGGATGTGTCCTCCCTGGCACACTTACCCTAGCTGAGGGGTGAAACTGCTGGCATGTGGCTACTGCAGCCTTCTCTGGTGCTGAGATGTGGCACCAGATACTGCACCAATGTCTCAGCGCCTCTGCTGCTGCTGGTGTAGTGGGGTGGAGGGGGAAGGGCAGGGCAGGGCAGGGCAGGGGGAGTAGCTGATGTTAGTTGGCTCCCTCCCAGCCATTCAGCATGTTACACAGGCGGCCGAGAATTGAGACTTAAGCCTTTGGGGCGGCATAAGTCTTTTAAGCCCCCTAGAGGCTTCTCAATGGCGGTTAGACATTTTCACTTTTTAAGCCTCCCCATGCTGGCCAGGAAGACTCTTTGGGAGCGGTGGCCCTGCACAGCCATGGTCGGGCACCTGGCTCTTGGATGGGACTGCCCAGAATCTACTTAACTAAATAAGATAACTTGGAAATTCCCTTCTGATATTTTGTATCCTCTTGTTCACAGCTTTGTTGCTATATATTGCTTAATCGAATATCAACATACATGTGATGTTTGGAACCTGTGACTGGATCTCTTGATATATTTTTAGTTGCAAAGCAGTCAAATGACTTAATGTATGTTGGGGTTTCAGTGCTGGAGAAGGGAGGAGTTAATTCCCTTTTTTTGTGATTTCTTCAGTTGAGTCTGTTTCTGTTCAGTTAGAAAAAATATATATAGGTAGAGTATGGAGGACTAAAGTAGAAATAGAGGTTGATTTTTGTTCTCTAGTAAGTATCCAAAATAAAGACTGCAACCTGGAAGAGCTTACAGACTGAATTTGGACAGTTAAGAGATAAAGATAAATGGAGCAAAGATTCTGGGTTGTCAGGGAAAGGAGAGGTGTGAATATACTTTGGGTAAAGAAAAAGAGGTGGGATCTAGAGTTCTGCCAAACCACTGAAAGAAATAGTTATGTAATTCATTTAGATTGTGAAATTACTTTTTTTGGAGTTTCACTTGGTTGATACATGCAAATTTAGATTTTGTGTGTAGGAATAATTTAAAAAATCACCCTGTAGAAAGGAAGAGATGGGTACTCATATTGTAAGTGAAAAGCAAACAACCATTAACAAATTCTTTAATTTTTACACGTAATGGGGGTCAATAATACATTGTCTAGCCTTGAAAGCAAAAAATTTTTTGGTAATACTCCTCTCTTTTCCTTTAGATGGATATGGATAAAACTCAGGAACTGTTATTTGCATTTTTCAGAATAAGACTCCAGCTTCATATTAGTTATGCTGGATCCAGAAATAAAAATTAGGGAAGCAAACAGGAGAATAACTTTTAAAATCTATTTAACAACAACTACTTTTTTATCTGCTGTGGGTCTAAATTACTATGTACTGCACAGTTGAAGAGTGGGAGGTTAAAAGTTGGAAATTTTCTGTTATGTTTGAAGTTGTTTATTTTTGTGAAGATCTATGGAAGGTAGAACTAATTAAAACTGCAGATACTTTTGAGGGTTTTTTCCCCCATACTGGAACTTGAAAAGGAGAAGAATGTCTTTCTGTTGGATGGAAATTCTCAAATGGTGGAAGGACAACAATAGCATAGTAGAGAGTGATTATATTTTAGGTATATCTTTGGTGACCTTCGGAAGTGGTGTTAGTAAGAGTTACTGTACTAAGGCTGAAGAAAGCGAATCTAGCGCTAGTAATGAGTGTCTTTTCTGTTACCAACATTGTGATTGAAAATCAAGAAGATGTGAACATTTTAACCTTCTCTTAAACAGCTATACATGCAAATATATCTAATTTAGCTCTTAATGTGTTTTTTGTTGATTTTTAACTTTTAAATGTTTTAGTAATAGTAAATGTATGTAATGCTATATATTATATATATCTTAAACTAATGGTTTCTTTTTTGTTATAGAACAATAATGAGAAGAGACTCCAGCCCATAATTCAGTTGACTTCTTTTGTGTAAACATGTGATAAGATGGTGATTTTGAATCGTGTAAATCCTTTGATTCATTTAAAAGTATGCGCTTGCTTCATTTGACAACCTTCTGTTTTGGGAAATCCTGAATATTCTGCATAATTTTCTGCTGTTTCTCCATGAGTTTCTCTTCTTCTTCTTGAGAACTAATCTGATCTGATTCTATAGGGTTTTTTTTTAAAAAAAATTAATATCCCTCCCCTCCCCTTGTAAATCATGTTCCATAAACTTAATCACAAATAGAACAGTTGAGATAAGTGGGTGAACTGAATCTTGACACCAGGGAAGAAGGCATGCTGGCATGATTCCATCAAGTGTTTTCTTAGCAGCTGGAGTAACACTGGTTTTTCTCCGAGCAGGCCTTTTAACCTGTTTTTTTCCCCTTGCTTTGTTCTTATCAGAAGTTTGGTGTTGACTTTTAAAGACTGGTATGTGAAGTGCGTCAAAACATAGATTTTCAGCTACGTGTTGCCTGTCATAGATAAATCAATGCTTGAATGTATGTGAAGCAGCATTTTAATTATTTTTTTTGCTCATCTGAGAAAACCTTGGGACAGATGGCCCCTCACTGTTGATGGTTCGATTTCAGTGATCACCCACAGCTTCAGAGGAGTGCAAAGAAAAGAAATTGCTTTCTTTGTCAAGGTGTTTTCAATTCAATTCTCACCCATTAGCCCTGTTTCGTTAAGTTTTGAATTACTCCATCAGGTGACTGATGAGTGCATTTCCCCCTCTCATGCTATTGAAATAGGGCTGGTGTAAAAATGGTGTAAAAATGGAAAAGGAAAATCAAAAAATTAGGTTTATAGTTATTGATTATGAAAGCGACTTTAATCCATGGCATGGTTTGATATATTTGAACAGTCAAATGATATTGAACAAGAGCAGCAGGGTAGAAAAAGTTGAAAGACAGAGAATTTAGACTTTTAAATACGGCTTGTGTGTTCAGAAGCAGCAATTAATATTCACAGTTTAAACTGATTGTGATTCTTCTTGTTTCAAGTAGAGGAGCTTCTAAAGACCCCTTTGTGCAGGTATGAAAGATTAGATTGTAAAAGTTACATTCCTTGTGGAATTGCATAGCTGCAAAATATCATCTGATACAGTTGGCAATGTCACAATCAGAGTGGTTTGAATTAAGTTATCCTTGATACTCTCCAGAATAGGAATTGATCCATCAGATCAGGTTTGGCTTCCTAGTGTCAGCTTAGTTCCCTTGTGTGTCCCTGTATTACCTGTGTGAAAAACAGAGGGTTTTACATTTGCTTCGTGCATCCACCTCCACCCCAGTTGTCTTCAAGAAAATAAATTTTTCAGGAAACCCTCCCCCAAACTTAAATCCAGCATCTCCTGTTTTTATTTTCCTAGCTGTTTTTTTATTATGATGATTGTAATAATAAAATAACTATATGTTGTATAGCCTTTCTTTTATCTGAGCTGTCTTGTAGGACTTTTAAATGTTTCTAAGAAGTGTGCTAATTGTTCTCGATTCCACATAACAGATGAGTTTGATGTTCCTTGGTCATGTTATAATAGCAGTCCTACACCAATAACATACTCGACATAGGTTTAGGCAAGTGAAGGCCCCATTGATTTCACCGGAGTTCTCAGCTTGACTAACTCTGTGTTGGGTTTTGGTTACTGCCTTTCACAGAATGTATGCTACACAGCACCTTTTAGTGAGTAAAATGCCACTGAAGATTTCAGAGATGTGTTTTTCCTTGAAGAGCTAGCCGTGGTGACACTTTGGGCCAAGATTTTGTTTTTTAAAAATTACCGTTTGAAATGTTGAAGATCAGTCGTAAGGTGCAAATTATTTTATGGCTGCCTTATTTTGCTCCTCCATTGTCTAAGACATGTAATAGCTCTGTAGCTTGATTTCATTAACACACCTTACATAAGAAAGATTTGTGAGGGGCTCAATGTGAGAGGTGCTAGTTCTGAGGACAATTGTACACAGTTTGGGGAGCCTAATATTTTCCTTTCCTTATCTTTGGTGTAAATTCTTCTATTTTTCATCTTTAGTAGAATTCACAAACCTTTAAAAAAACTTTTCCGCATAATTTTTCTGATTCTGTTAAGTTTTGAGAAGAGGGATATCTTTCAAGTCTTAATTTAGTTAGGGATTTTTTTCTGTAAACCCTTGCTTTTGTAGCATATAAAGCCTGGCCTGCTCATTTCATCTTTGCGCTTTCTGTGCAATGAACCTTCACCTGATTAAAGTTTTCAGTTTGGAGCATAATGAATGCCATAAAACAGACTCTTCTTTATCTCCCAAGTCAGTTGAATGTGACTTTCCACGCTATCTTTAAATGGTATAACACAGTCTTGGGCCAAAAGGGTTTGACCTTGCAAGACAGTGTATGATGCCTCAGAAAGCTGGATTCTTTGGTTAGGATATAAAAAGGCACACATGTTCAGGAAATGGACTGTGTTTGCTGATGTTGAGAAAAGTAGTTATTAGGAACCTTAGCACCTCTCCCTTTACTGACTGTCACCTTTGGTCCAATGCAGATATAATTCCCTGTTCTCTTAAACAGAGACTGGGATTGAGTTGATAGATCCTAGGGTGTTTTTTTAAATCCCTCCACCTTTCTCCACTGGCCTTGACTGTGCTTAGATTTATGTTGGCATTTGGCAACATAGTTATCAATAAACAATGATTTCCCCTAAATAAGGGTTTTCTTGTCAGCTTCAATTCTTCTTTCAAACTGCAGAGAGAGGATTCCTAGATAGAGTTAATTATGGCATGGCTGACGTTAAACCTAACCTTGGGTAAGGCTGGAATGGAGAGAGTGGTCAAGCTGGTAGCCCTCCAGGAGTTTGACAAGTAATTTAGCTCCTTCTTTAAAAGGCTGCAGTATTTAGCAAATCGTTCATACCAGTTCAGCTTTGAATTGCTCCTGGAAACAAACTGGAAAACAGTATAGATCTTTCAAAATAAGGGAGATGTGGTCTGTGTGGCATATCCCTGCCACAAGTCTTAACTTTTGGGAATAAGTTGTATTTTTTTTCCTAGGCTGTTCACTCACTGAAAATTAAATTATAATAAAGACATTGTGTCCTTTAAATCTGGGATAATTTTAGATGCATATGATGCATGCATGCAGCTACTTCTGTGGCCAACTAGTTTTTAAAATAGGTTGCCCCATTTCATAAAGTAGTTTCTATATACTCACTAAAGGAAATAACAGATTTATAATATGGGGAAAGCTTCTTTCATGAGCAAAAAAAAAATACACCAGGTACGTGTTTTGCTTGAAAGTATGCTCTCAAGTACTTCTTAAAGTGGTATTCTCATTTGCATATTGTCTTTAATCTGACACATTTTTAAGTTCCAAGAAAGTTTGCACGTGTTCTTTTAGGTTTTTGGTCTCTCTATATTTCTGTGTACCCCCCTCCCATTAAGTCTCTCTCAACTGTTTTACTCTTGTTCTTTCTTTTGATTACCAGTACTTGGCAAATACTGCCTGCCTTCTTCCTCCAACTTGCGCATGCTGTTTTCCATTCAGTTCCTAAAATATTTTCCACTTTCATCCTCCTGAACTAAGATCCAAACACCCTTACCTAAACTTGGATGTATCCATATTCCCTCGCATGAAATCTGTGGAACTGATCAGAGGAAAATGTTAATCTGAGATGCTACCATCTTCCTAGCCACTAGCAACTTCTGTATGTTTCCTTATCAAATTGTATCACCATAAAAATTTTAAGGCTGCTTTTCAATGTTGTCTCCTTTCATTTTGCTGAGTATTATTATAAAATTTGTAATTATGGAATCACCTCCTATAAAATGTGATGGCTGCTAGTTTAAAGGATTTTGAAAAGAGATTAATGCATTTGTGGGTGATAGGTTCATCAGTGTCCCTTAACTGCAAGGCTTTTTTGAGCCTTTTTGCCAGTAAATTTTGTCACTCTGCCAGGACCTCCCTGTCAACATTGATACAATAAGTAACTAGAGGCCCCTTGGCTGTCTTTAGGTGCTATTCTGGACAGTTTAGTTGACCCTCCCCAGTTGATGTACACAGGGTCCTGGCAGCTATGAAGCCTACCTCTATGAAGCCTGCCTCTTAGTCCCATGCCTGTCCTTGTTTGTGAAAGCCAGTGTTAATGGGATATAGGCTCCCCGGTGGGCATTATCAATCTATTCCTCAGTTCACTATGTTCTCAGAAGGCTTTGGATCCTATGGATCCATCCAATTATTGCTCCAGTATCAAATCTTTCATTCCTGGGTAAGGTAATTGAGAGAGCCACAATGGTGCAGCTTCAGAATTTCCGGGGGGGGGGGGGGGGGGGGGCACAAATTCTGGACCCATTTCACTCTGGACTCCAGTCTGGCCATGAGACAGACACAGCACTGATTGCACTCACAGATGATCTTAGTAGATGCCTGGATTAAGGTGAGTCAATGCTGCTGCTGTTACTCAATCTGACAG
The DNA here is from genome assembly GCF_021028975.2 of Sphaerodactylus townsendi. NCBI lineage: Eukaryota > Metazoa > Chordata > Lepidosauria > Squamata > Sphaerodactylidae > Sphaerodactylus > Sphaerodactylus townsendi. The sequence goes on along the minus strand of NC_059429.1, from coordinate 32,477,586 downwards.
CAGTGGTTGACATGGATGACCTCGATCATTTGGCCTTCTGATATTGGATATGTGGTACAGCCTTACTGTGGCTAGTCCCATTTCTCCAAGGTCAGAAGAAATTTGATTTAATTACTTGTCTTTTCTTTAGCTTGGTGTATTGGTTAAGAGAAGGTGGATTCTAATCTGGAGAACCGGGTTTGATTCCCCACTCCTCTACCTGAGCGGCGGAGGCTTATCTGGTGAACCATATTTGTTTCCACACTCCTACATTCCTGCTGGGTGACCTTGGGCTAATGGTTGGGATAATATTTTATGCTATACCCTTTTCCACCAAAAGAACTAAGTAGAATTTTAACTTCATATGCCACATGCTGGATCAGCTTTGTTATAGAGTTCTCTACTTGAGTCTTAATGCTTACCTAACAGAACTAGGTGGACACTAGAACCCAACTGGACCTAAGAGAAGCATTCTAAAACAAAGATGGTCCATGTAATGGCAGATGAAGTTACTACTTAGTTCTTTTGGTGGAAAAGGGTATAGTTAAATAAAAATTACTGTATTTCCATTTACATTATTATAATAAAACTGCACATAGAAAATCTGTCAGAAACCATTCTAACTTGCTTAACAATTTGCTAGCGTCAGGGGTTATTCTGTTTGATGCCTTTGTAAACAATCACAGCAAAAAGCCCAGTAGTGGTGAACTAAGAGATGAAATGCTGTGTAACTTGTCACCAGAGTCACAGGTACAGATGGTTCTTCTGCATAATCAGTGGGAAAATACTGTCTGCTTTTCGAATAGTATTTTGCAGTTCTCTTATGGATGCCAGCCAGGTTCTGAAGCTTAACCAATTGTGAACTTGTTTCAGCTGATGTATTAATGCATGATGTGTTCATAGTCTGTGGCACACAAATAATTTAAGCAGAGTACTTGACTTTTCACCACTTGTAATCCACTTTTGAGGGGATGGACCCAAAAGACTGGCACTGACCTCGCCCCCCCGCTTTCCTGCTCTCTGCCTAACATGACTCTGCATTCAGGATTTTTGAGTGCTCATTCATAAGGGATTTAGTTCTCACAAACAGATAATTGCCCATTTTTTGACCGTAGGTATTTAAGGATTAAACAGAATGTTCTCTAAAACAAGCGCCAAATGATGTATTTTAGTTGTAATAGCCAAAACGTTACAAAAGTATATGCAAGCATTGCAGTTCTACAGATGTTTTGAAAGAAAAAGGAGAGGATAGGCAGGAGAAAAAAATTAGCTGCCGGCTACACTCTTAAGGCCTCTTATTGAGTATCTTGTGTACAATACATATTTCATGTATCTGGTGCTGCTGGCAACATCTGCTGTCAAGTTGTACCGTAGCTGCCTCCTGGAATAAAGAAGGAAAGAATGGTAGCCAGTGGGTTGGATCCTGTGGAAGATTTCAAGTGACAGAATCAGAGGTGGGATCCAACCAGTTCTCACAACTTCTCTAGAAGTGGTTACTAATTTTTTCTGAGTGCCGAGAAGGGGTTACTAAAGCAACCTGCCTAATAGGGACTGGAGGTGCGTGTGTGCAGCGGCGCCACTGTTTGAATCCCACCACCATCGGAACCTGTTATTAAAATTTTTGGATCCCACCACTGGACAGAATGGGTTGATGTTGTGAGTTTATCACCTCCCTCTCCTGGTATAGCCCCTAATGTCTGGCCAAACACTGTTCCTGGTCACCCATGTCACCAGGGTATCCCCAGAAACAACATCAGAAAAATTGGAGGTTGTCAGCAGCATTGGTGAAAATAACCCCCTTCTGTCCACATAAATTCTCTGTAGGATTCAGGTCAGTATTTGAAGTTACAGTGTTAGATAAAACTGCAGTGTTAGATATTTATTTACTACGTGACTAGTGACTGATTAAGGAGCCACATGGCGTAGTGGTTAAGCGCTTGCACTGCCACTCACACAGTCAGGAGTTCGAGCCCCCTGTGGGTCAGATATCCTGGCAGCTGGCTCATGGTCAACTCAGCCATCCATCCATTCATTCCTTGGTCAGTAAATGAGTACCTAGCAATGGCAAACTACCCCAGAAAAATGGCTTGCCTATGAAATCACTGCTTGCAGTGGTACCCCAGGGTCGAACACGACTGAAGGGGAAACTTTACCTTTTGTGATGGATTAAATTTAAAATGCTTAATCAAATGCTAGTAGCAAGGAGGTAAAGGTTTTCTGTCTGCTTAGTATATTTACTCTGTCCTGCCTCCGTGGAATTCAGAGCAGCATACATGGTTTCATCTTCCTGAAATTTCCCTCACAACACCCTGTGAGGTGAGTGAGGCTGAATGAGAGTGAGTGGCCCAGGCCTACTGAGCGAGCTTTGTAGCAGAGCAGGAACTGAACCTTGACTCCTGCCTTGCAGTCTCAGCAACCTAATTGCTACGCCACCCTTTTGTGGCTTTTGTGTGTGATGTGTCTGTGTGGGTAGTTCTAGACCACAGTGAATGCACAGTAAAATAATTCACCAGAAAGCATAGTACTCTTCCCTCAAACAAGATATGAAACCCAAGGCAAACCCAACAATAAAGTCTACTAAACTGCTGCATGGAAAATGGTTTCTCTCATCAGCAACCACTCACACTTTTTAATTCGGCCTCTTACCCATCCATCTGTTCTGACAGAGTCAAACATCACAAACTTTTTGATCAGTTGTGGGTGGCAGGGCAGGTGCATTTGTTCCTACGTGATAATGCTATATGAGCTTTCTCAGTAAGGATCAGACATCTTCTCCTAGGGGTCTTCTTTCCCAACAGAGATTGCAGTAATATCTTGGCTCCTTTCCCAGCCAGACCTTTCTGCCACCTTGATGCAATACTGTTCTGATGATCTCATCTATACTCTCTCCTTCTGTGACAGTAAATAGGTGTGAAGGGGAGGGGGAGAGATGAATTGCTGACCTTTTCAGGATGGGATATATGACAAAGTATTCTATTTTGTAACCCGGTCTAGAGCAGGCTCACAAGGTACTTATGACGTACTTCCAGGTCAGGGAAATGTACAGAATAGTCCTGGCCACACACTGGAATTTCTGTCATGACTTTTTGGGTGCCAGAACCATAGGGTTGCCAACCTTGAAGTTGCATCCAGATGATCAAGATCAACTCCCCTGGAAAAAATGACTGCTTTAAAGGACTCGATACAATACGATAACCTTTATGACTCGATAGAATACGATAATCTTTATTAGGCATAGATAAGAGAATGGACTCTATGGCATTATAGCCTGTTGAGGGCTCTCCCTTGCCCATATCCTGCCTTCATAGGCTGGTGGTTGTGGAAAGTGTCTTCAAGTCACAGCTGACTTATTTATTCATTCATTCATTCATTCATTCATTCATTCATTCATTCATTCATTCATTCATTCATTTATTTATTTATTTATTCGGTTTATAGACCGCCCTCCCCCTAAGGACTTATGGCAATCCTGTAGGACAGTGGTGGTGAACATATGGCACGGGTGCCAGAAGTGGCACTCAGAGCCACCTCCGTGAGCACGTGCAAACAGAGTTGCCCCCAATCCCACACACACACATCTAGACTGGCCTGAGCCACTGGGCTCGATTATTAGCATTAAACCCAAGACTTAGTTTTGGGGAAGCAGTGTAGGTAACCCTAATAAGCACTGTTAAACCCCACTGATTTTCATGCGAAGTACTAAAGCGCAATCCTTTACCTGGGAGCAAGCTCGGTTGCTGGCAATGGGACTTGCTTTTGAGTAAACCCTCCTAGGGTCGTGATTCAGCCATTGGAAGAGTTGCACGGTTGCTTCAAAGCAGAGCCACAGACTACTACGAAGCTTACTTCTGAGAAACGCACGTCTTGGAGCCAGCTGTTTTTTCTAAACTAAAACCTCAGTATTCAGGTTAAATTGCCGTGTTGGCACTTTGCGATAAACAAGTGGGTTTTGGGTTGCAGTTTGGGCACTCGGTCTCGAAAAGGTTTGCCATCACTGCTGTAGGATTTTCAAGGCAAGAGATGTTCAGAGTTGCTTCTGCATGCCTGCCTCTGCATGGGCTGAGAGAGTTCTGAGAGAACCGTAGCTGGCCCAAGGTCACCCAGAAGGCTTCATATGAAGGAGTGGGGAATTGAACCCAGTTCTCCACATGAGAGTCTGCCACTCTTAACCACTACGCCATGCTGGCTCAGCCTCGTAAGCTCCACCCTCAAAATCTCCAAGTATTTCCCAACCCAGACCTGGCAACCCTACAGATCTAGTTTATTCTGGAGGAAGGAAACTTCGCAGACAGAGGGGAAGGATGAAATAGCAGGGGCAAAAGAGGTGACTTTGTTGTGCTTCACAGAGCTGTTTCTTAGAGAAGAAATAGGCCCAGTTTTGTAGCCATGCCCTAGAAGTCTAGGGCTACATTGAAAGTTTGCAGTAGAAAATTGAAGGTACTCTAAATGCAGATATGAAATGTTCTGTCACTTGGATCCTTGCCAACCTCTAACAAACTGCTGATGGTCAATTAGAGCACTTTCTACCAGTCTCCCTTCAGGAACGTGGTGAACAGAAAATGGGTTTTGCTCTGTGCCAGCTACTACTCTTTTTGTAATGCAAAAAGCTGCTGCTATAAGTAGCTGCAGATGCAGCTGTGCAGTTTTTCCATGCATCTAAAAGGTGTGCACACCTTCCCCCCACCCCCCTACAAATAACATGACTGTGGGAAATGACCTAGCCAAAGAAATTTCTTATCTGCATTTTGTCTTTGCTGGCTTTCCCACTTACAGTGCTTCATTAGGGTCAAGTTTAGGAAAACAATGTTCTCTTCTAAGCTATTTCTAGTTTTAAAAGCCTAAAGGGTTTTGCCCAACTGATTTGTCTGACTGATTAAATGACTACAATCTTCAAGTAATCCAAAGACTGTTGACCTTCTGTTGAGAACAACAGAGCATAAGTTTAATTTTACATAAATGAAGTTACCAGTTTCAAATGACCTGTAGTTAAGGTACTATTTTATGAGTAACACTGATACTAAGCATTCCTTCACTTCTGTATTCATTTCTATAGGCAAATTATCACTTTTGAGAATGCTGAACCAAATACAAAACATCCTGAATTTTAATTAATTAAAAATTACAAACATTTGGTATAAGGAGAGTAAAACTCAGTTGATTCTGACAATATGTAGAATATAAGTTCCACTGCATATAAAACTGCTTTAAGTGCATATGAAAATACACCATGAAGCTGTTTACAAAAAGAATGGCAGATGGAATGAAAGTTTCCCTTTTATGCTGTCCGTCGCTAGAGCTTGTTTTTCTAGTTATCTGTTCAAAACTCCCTAACCCTAACCCTAACCACCTCCCCTCCCCTCCACTTCCCTCCCCTCCCTTGCATGCCACCCCTCACTCACTCCCCTTTCATGCCACCCTCCCCTCCCCTCCCCCTCTCTCATTATAGTAAAATCTTAGACCTGCTTACTCAAAAGTAAGCCCTACTGTCTTACTTTCCCCAAGGAAGTCTTCATGGATAGCAGCCATTTTCTTAAATTTGCTAACCTAGGCCCCTTCCGCACAGGCAAAGTACAGCGAGTTGCAGTTGGGGTTAAGCAACCCGCATTGCCGTTGGGATGTTTGCATGCCTCCATGCAGGCAGCAAATGGAGTCCGTGGAGGCAATGCGGGTTGCCATTGCGCCTTCGCATGGAGGCACTTCCCCCCCACTCACCTCCCAGGCAGGCATGGATCTCCACAGCCATGCTGCCGTCCCTGTGCCCCTCCATAGCTATGCAGCAGAGCAGTGGGGGCTGAAAAAAAAGGGAAGTGTGGCCAAGTAACATGCTTCCCAAGGCACCCGTTCACTTGTCTGTGGCTGCAATCCACATTAAAATGGTCCATTGGTTACTTACCGAGAAGGGTCCTTCTACTGGATGGCAGGGGGACATCTTGATGGGTGTTTTCCAACTGGATCTCAGGGAAGCAGGAACTAGAATTCTGTCACTTCCTGTAGACCGGTTGGCGCCCACCCAGATCTCCAGTAGACGCCTGATGAAGCAGTGGAAGCTCCCCCTTTTTTAAACACAACCTGGGAGAAATTCGATTAATAGGAAGTAACAGTAACAGTTAATAGTCAACAGGACAGAAGAAAACTGAGGCGTTTAGAGTGCCAACCAGAGCTCATGTGAACCTAAGTGAATTAACGTAGAACTGGTGCTGAGCCCAATTAGGGACTGATGACGACCACGGGAGGGCCAAGATGTCCCCCTGCCGTCCAGTAGAAGGACCCTTCTCAGTAAGTAACCAATGGACCGTTCTACTGGAGGCGGGGGACATCTTGATGGGACCTCCTATAGCAGTGTCCCTAAGAAGGGAGGGTACGTATCAGTCCCCAATGATGTGCTCCAGCACCCTTCTACCAAAGGTAGCCTCCGCAGCTGCCATGGAGTGTAGTTTGTAGTGCCGGACGAATGATGAGACGGAAGACCAGGTGGCTGCTCTGCATATGTCTGAGACTGCCTGGCTTCTAAGGGCCGCGTTGGTGGCGGCGCTGCATGTGGAGTGTGCAGTAATACCTTGTGGAATGGGTTGATTTGTGGCCTTATAGGCCTCGATTATGCAGGCTTTGATTGTACGACTGATGGCGGCCTTGGACATGGGCCCCCCCAGGTTAGGAGGGGCAATGTTGATGAACAGATTGCTGGACTTGCGTATGGGCTCCGATCTTATGATGAAGGCTTTGAGGGAGCAACGAACATCGAGATTATGCCACTGGCGTTCTTTGGGGTGGGATGGATTGGGGCAGAAATTAGGAACAATGATGTCCTGATTTAGGTGGAATGTTGACCTAACTTTAGGAATGAAGGTCGGGTCCGTCCTCAGTACTACACGGTCTTTGTGGAAAATGCAAAGGTCTTTGTTGATTGATAGGGCATTGAGTTCTGAAACCCTTCTTGCTGAGGTTATCGCCAGTAGGAAAAGAGTCTTCATGCGTAGCCACTTCATGTGGATGGACTGGATTGGTTTGAAGGGTGAAGACGTCAGTGCCGAGAGAACTAGATGAAGACGCCAGGATGGAAACCTGTGAGTGGCTGGTGGTTGAAGCTGAAGGACTCCTTTTAGGAATCTGATAACGTCCGGGTGTTGTGACATTGGGCACCCGTGGTGATTGGGCCAGATGGTCGATAGAGCTGCAACCTGACGTTTCAATGTGGCGCTACGAAGGCCCATCTCGAAACCCTCCTGTAGGAAGAGAAGGATCTGGGGGAGGTCCGGAGATTCTGGGTTAACTGAGTGTTTGGTGCACCATCTCACGAAGGCCCTCCATGAACAGTTGTGTATGTTATTGGTGGAAGTCCTGCGGGAGGCTAGGATGGTGGATGTCACTTGTGCTGAGTACCCCTTATCTCTCATGATCCTCCGTTCAAGGACCATGCGGTCAATCGGAACCATCCGGGGTCTGGATGAAGGACTGGGCCCTGTGACAACATGTTGTGTGGTGTCGGTAGAGTCAAGGCTGGAGAGGTTGCCAGTTCTACTATTGTCGACAGCCAGGGTCTCCGCGGCCAGTAGGGGGCTACTAGTATTACCCGAGCCTTTTCCTGAATTATTTTGCGAAGTACCTTGGGGATGATCGGTGTGGGAGGAAAGGCGTAGAGGAGAGCCTTGGGCCACTGGGCTGTTAGGGCGTCCACATCTAGAGCTTCTGGGTGGTGGAAGCGCGATATGAAGGTTGGAATCTGACGGTTGTGGATCGAGGCGAATAGGTCCACTTCTGGTACTCCCAGGCTCTGGGTTATAAATTGATAGATGGCTGGCTTGAGTTGCCATTCGGCCTCCGAGACTGTTTGACGGCTCAGCCAGTCCGCTGTGACGTTGAGTTGTCCCTGAATGTGCTCGGCCGAGATTGACTGCAGGTATAACTCCGCCCAGGTCAGGATTTGCATCGCCTCCTGATGTAGATGGGACGAGCGCGATCCGCCTTGGTTGTTGGTGTATGCTTTGGCAGACGTGTTGTCTGTCCGAATCAGAATATGTTTCCCTTGAATCCTGGGCTGGAAGTGTTGTAGGGCTAGGAAGATGGCCCTGGTCTCTAGAACATTGATGGGAAGGCTTGCTTGTTCTTTGGTCCACTGACCCTGTACGAATTGGTTCTGCAGTGTGGCTCCCCATCCCTGCAGGCTGGCATCGGTAAAGATCTCCGGGCGGGAGAAGTGTAGGTAGACCTTTCCTTTTTCCAGGTTGTTCCGGAATGTCCACCATCGGAGCTGTTTCTTTAGTTGAGCCGGCAGGACAAGTGTTCGGTCCTTTTTGGCCATGATTTGGTGTTGTAGGGGCCTTAGAAACGCTTGGAGAGGGCGTGCGTGAAGTCTTCCCCATTGTGTCATATCGTAGACCGATACCATCAGCCCGAGGAGGCTTGCCAGCTGGAGCAATGAAGGATTCTTGGTTGATATGTTGAAATTTGTTAGGGTTTGAATTTTGTAGATTTTGGCAGGTGGAACGAACAATGCGTTCTGAGTGGTGTCGATGATGGCACCCAGGTGTTCTAGGCGTTGGGAAGGAGATGTGTGGCTTTTGGTGAGATTTACCAGGAATCCGTGTAGCTGGAGGATTTCCTGAGTCTTGGCTACGTCCAAAGTGGCTTGTTGGTGGGATTTGGACCTGATCAGTATATCGTCCAAGTATGGATGGGTGTGAACTGACTGTTGTCTGAGGAGGGTGATGGGAGCCAGGAGGACCTTGGAGTACACTCTGGGCACGGTGGCAAGTCCGAATGGTAAAGCCCTGAACTGAAATTGGTCCTGGCCTACTGCGAAGCGAAGGAATCTTTGGTGGGCTGGGTTTATTAACACGTGAAGATATGCCTCTGTTAGGTCCAGGGAGGTGAGGAAGTCCCCTGGGCGCAGGTTTTCGGTTATCGAGCGAAGGGTTTCCATCCGGAACCGGTGGAGTCTTATGTGTTGGTTGACGAACCTCAAATTTAGTATTGCTCGCCAGTCTCCGTTCTTTTTGGGAACAGTGAAGAAGTGAGAAAATATGCCCAAGGATCTTTCTTGCTTGGGTACGGGCTCGATTGCCTTGATGGCCAGCAGGTGTTGAATGGCCAGCTGCGTTCTCCTGGCCTTGATGAGATTGGAGTTGACGGGAAACGCTCGGAAGCGATGGGGAGGAATCTTCTCTAATTCTATGACGTATCCTGTTTGAATGATTTCCTTTGTCCAACGGTCCACGTGCTCGCCCGTCCATTGGTGTTGAAAGAGATGGAGGCAGCCGCCTACTGGAGGAACATAGTCAGGATTTGTTGGAACGGTCCGCTCCGAATGGTTTGCCTTGTTTGGAGTGGGGACGAAAGGATTGGTTTTTCCTTGTTTGGTTTGCCTTGTTTGGTTTGCCTTGTTTGGAGTGGGGACGAAAGGATTGGTTGAAGTTATTGTTAGGATTGGTGTTGTTGTTGTTGGTACGTCTTCGAAACCCTTGTTGGGGTTGCCACCTACGACCCTCCTTTGGGAATCTCTGTAGTGTTCTGTGGGAACGAAAGGTGGAGCCGGTCTTGGAGGAGTTGCGGTCCGCCCTGTAGAATTTGGGCATAGCCTTCTTGTGATCTCAAGTTTCCACTAGGATGCGTTCTAATTCCTGGCCGAAGAGAGAAGCGCCTTGAAAGGAAAAACCGGAAATGAGTTGTTTAGAATGGAAGTCCGCTTGCCACGAGCGTAGCCAGGCCAGGCGCCTGGGGACTGAGGCCATGGCTAGAGAGCGGGAGGTTGTCAGGAAGGCATCGAAATTGGAGTCTGCTAGGAAGGAAATGGTGAGGAGAAGTCGCTCTACTCCTTCCCTGATCCCCTGTTGGGCAGGTGGGATGAGTTCGAGAACCCTACGGCTCCAGACGATACCGGCTCTGGCCATGGTGGCTGAGGAAGCCAAAATTTTGGGGGTTGTGGCTAGGTTCTCGTGAAGCCTTTTGAGTATGATGTCACATCTTTTGTCTAAAGGGTCTTTAATAGATCCATCACCGTCTTGGGAGACTAACCCTCCTGACTGGAGGGAGGCTACCAGGGCGTCCACCTGGGGTACCTGCAGGAGGCGCTGTAGATGAGGTGGGGTGGTATAAAGTTTCTTGAAGTTGGCAGGAAAGCCCTTACTGGAAGAGGGATTGATCCACTCTTTCTTCATTCTTTTTTCGAAGTATTCTGGTAGGGGAAGGAAGTTTTTGACTTGGTCATCGTCTGGAAAAATCTCACTCTTTCCTCTGGGGACACCTTTTATGGGTTTCTGGAAGGAAGAGGTAGGTGCAGCAGAATCCACTGCGTCCTCTGGATCTTTCAATTCTAAGGCGGCGATGGCCTTGGTGATGAGGAGGGAAGCATCCTCCACTTTGAAAAATCTGTGTATTGGGTCAGTGGGTTCGTTGGGGTTTTCCTCTGGCTCTGAGAAGTGGTCAGAGTGTTCACATTCCCCTTCACTGACGCCTTCTTCCCCTGGCAATATGGAAGGGACAGAAGAGGGGCCAGCCCTGGTCCCTCTGGATCTGGTGGGTGAGGGGGAAGAAGAGGAAGCTGAGATGGATCTAGCCCTTCTATGATGATCCCTGTGATAGGCTCTAATTTCTTCCCTCATGCTTTTTCTAAACATATCCACTAGTTGTTCTGGGGAGGCTTGTTGCCACCCTCCCTGCAGGGGCTGCGAAGGGATCAAGGTTGAAATTGAGGCCAGGTCTACCCCCCCACCTTCGCGATCTTGCCTGATTTGCTGGCTTGGATCCATGCTAGGGGGCGCTGTACGCGATGGAGATCCGCCCTCCGCGGCCCTCTCCGGGACGCTGGTGGTCTCCTCCTCCTCCTCCGCGACGACGTCTGGCTGCCTTGGCGGGCTGAATGGTCTCCCGGCCGCGCCCGGGTCCGCTGCCGCATACCCTTGATCGTCCCCCGCAGTCCGGGGATGCTCCGCACACAATCCGTCCCTGTAGGGGACGGAGGTGCTTGCAGCTGCTTTTTTCTTCTTCGCGGCAGGCGCCGCTGGAACCGCCCCCTCTTCTCGCGCCTTTTTCTTGCCGCCTCCCGCCGTCTTAGCAGACACCTTGCCTACCGGCTTGGTCGTCTGCGATCTGTCTTGGTGGGTTGAATTGGCGGCAGAGGATCTCGTCCTCTCGGCAGAGGAACGAGAGAAGGTCTCCTTAGGAGGAGAGAAGTGGCGGCACTCCATTTCCGGGGGGGGGGAGGAGAAGTAGAGGGGGAGGAGAAGGAGGTTATCCCGGTTTGCACCAAGGGAAATACCTCCTGGTTGTGAAGATAAGAAGCAATAAGGTAGTCAGAGAAGAAGACTGAAGAAAATTGAAGAAAAAACTGAAGAAAGTTGAAAAGTAGCAGGAGCTCTGAGAAGTTCTGCTTTCCCTGGATGAAGCAGGAACGTTACTGGAGATCTGGGTGGGCGCCAACCGGTCTACAGGAAGTGACAGAATTCTAGTTCCTGCTTCCCTGAGATCCAGTTGGAAAACACCCATCAAGATGTCCCCCGCCTCCAGTAGAACTAAAGAATCACTGATCATGCGATTCTTGAAAAATCAGGTTGTGGAAACGCGGAGTGGACTCGCATTAGGAGCGGGAATCATATGATGTCCCCCCCCCCAACATGGGTTTTATACCGTGGTTAGCCTGCATTTATTGGCCCCTTGTGGAAGGGGCCCTAGAGAAGGAACAAAGGGTTATGGTTTGTGAAATCCTTATTTCTTTGCGTAGAAGGACTAATTTTTAGAAGCCCCGTTTTTCAATCAAAAATGGGCTCTCAAGAGTGGATCATAGAAACTAAAATTAAACATAAGCACAGTTAAATATAAAATGTCCCTCTAAAAGGGATTATCAGCTGAGCAGAAATCAGGTATGATAGAGGCTTCCTATCCATTGAACTTGGAAACTAGCTGGAGATGGATCCAGCAATGAAAGAGGGGTGCCTGAATAGCATTCATTTATGAACAGGGCCAATCTTGTCCACATCTTATATCCAGTCCACAATATCTGCTATTCATATTCCACTATGTGTGACCATTACTTGCAGATACTTGATTCAGCTTTCTTAATAATCACTTGATACTTTACTAAGAATTTAGTACAAAATTTTTCTTTTGGATGAAATAAATAGGCTTGAATATAGTCTGTAAAGCTTTTGGTAAAACAGTTTGGGGTGTAGCAAAACATATGTGATCTTGCAGTTTGGTATAAATGAAAAAAGACAAAGATGCTTTGTGGATCATACATCCTCTATGGTAACAGTCTTTACACAGTCTTTTCTGTTAGCTATTCCCACTCTCTCACCCATAAAATTGGCATAAAATTGGCCTAATGTTGCCAGTTCAGATAGGTATGTAGAACTCAGTCCAGCCAGGAGAAGTAAATTTAGTCTTTGTAGATGTTAAATGATTGCATAGCTGCAGAATAGGATTATTCGTTCTCCTCCTGTGCTCTTTTGTTTTTTGTCTCTGCAGCTTTTGTATTTGTCACAGAGCTGTATTAGATGCAGAATGAATGTATCTACAAAGTGGAACCAAATAAAAAATATTTAATCCTACTTTTTCCCAGGAATTAGGATAATTGTTTGAATTGCAACCACTGTTTCTAAGGCCTAACATCAAACAGATCAATATTGTGATCAGAAATTATCACAAGTGTGCCCCTCCCTCTTCTCCTCTCTGTTGTGAATTCTTCCTCACCTTCTTTTCCTGACCTTATGTACAATTAGTATCTCATATCCCACAGTAAGATTAGAAGGTGTGCAGTGCAGCACCCTTGTTTAGATTTGGTGTGACTTGACCTGGTTAGTAGCCTGTCTGGGAATTTGTGCGTGCTTGGTTAGATTTCATGGACGAAATCAAGTCTGCCTTATAGACTTAGTATATTATACTTAGAACATCTGGCAGTTTATGGAACGCATGCACTCAGATTTTAGCATATAACATGTATTGCTATGTTGTGCATATAATGTGTGTTGGTTTTCATACAGAGTGAAAAAGTGTGGTGTTTCATTCACGTGTAGAATCACAGTTCCAAAGCATTTTTGGGTTAGATCCCACAGATCTGTTCTACTAATGGTGGTAGCATTTTCTGGTAGGTAGAGGCTTTCAAATTTGGTCAGTAGACAGGTAAAATAACTTCTCAGGACTCCCATTGGCTGCCCCTGATATAATGTGTTTAAGAGTTTTATAAAATTAAGTGCTAGGATACGTTTGGGAAACACAATCCATGGAATCATCCATGAATCTGTAATTCTTTAAAAAGGTATTACTTTGCATATTTTATTTAATGTTGACATAATGTTCACCTCGTTACCACAAACGTAACAGATGCCAAACTATAGTTGGTGAGCATGCTGTGTTCTGTAATATTCTTAATCTTCAGTTGTAAATCCCAAATGTATGTGTGTGTGTGGGGGGGGTGGTGGTGGTGGTGAGGACTGAGAATAATGAATAGGCTTGAAGTAGGATCTTGTAGTTATTTCTGTTTCTCATTGCCTTTTATATTTTGCATGTCAAAATAAATCCTTTAATAGATGTTCAAGGATCCATAGGGTTAAAAGACCCTTTTAAAACTAAGGCACAATAATCCAGTGTAGAATAACCTTCTATTGTTGTGCTACCAAATATATTGGGAATTTCATACATATATTTTTTTAAAAAATATTTTGAATAATCTAGCACCTTAGTTTTGAATAACTTTTTTTCTACCTGTCTGTGAGCCTGAAGCTACATTTAATATTAATATACTCTGCTATAATACTCTGTTCCTTTGCCTCTGATTAATGCTGTCTCTCAATTATTTACAGATCCTGTGGTGTTGTGGAAATTCCCAGAGGACTTTGGAGACCAGGTCAGAAACATGAGATTGATCTTTTGAAAAAAGATTATTATTGTTGTTGTTGTTGTTTGTTGTTAGCAGCAGCCTTCCTGTAGGCTTTTTAAAGTTCTTCTGCTCAGCTGCAGAAAGGCAGGTGGCCGATAATTGTAATAAATTTTCATCAGCTGATTTGATGATTAGGATGTTTGTGGCGGTAGGAACAGCACATCATGTTAGTTGCTTTCATGGATTTATCACATTATTTTTAATCTGGGCTCATATCTTGACCCGACACCATTGACGGTACTTTCATAGCAGCAGACATAAGCTCAGTTCCAGTGGAATAAATTAGGGAAATAATGAGTGCGCTATCAAAATTGCCACTGTGTTCATGCTGTCAATGATAATCTGATGGGGTTAGTTTTCCTACAGATTTTCAACACTGATACAACACATTGGCTGTGTATATGGTGCACCAAGTATGTTCAGCATTCATGGAAATTCTTTCTTATGTACAGCACATTCCTACGCCAGCCTTCCTTGAAAGGTAGTGTGGCTGTTGTGTTCCTTGGCAGGGCTTCACTGACAAGGACGTAGGTAAGGGGGGGGGGTTCCTGGGGTTAACCCCCCCATTACATGGCCGAAGTTCTCCCCCCCGTTTATGATTTTTTTGTATTTTAAAGTGTTTTTTCAGTATTTGGCCTGCAGGGGGCGCAGGTTTTTGGCTAGCAGGCCACCCGCAGGCGGAGGAGTATGCACCCCCTGCTGCCTGCAGGGTGGGAGGGGGGAAAGGCCGGTGGCTCAACCTGGCTGGCCGCCAGGCGCACACATGCCCCCAAAGCAGGGGTGACGGGCGAGAGGAGAAGCCCGGGGGAAGTGCCCGCCTCGCTGCCTGCGGGGCGAGTGAAAAGTGCGCCCGCAGCTCGGCACAGCCGGGCGCAGGCCCGAGATCGCCCCAGCCCGCAATGAACGGGGCAGGCAGAGGGGAAGGGAGCCCTTGGCGCGGCCGGGCCGGCCCCAGGCAGAGGAGCACGCATTCCCTGCTGCCTGCAGGGCGGGTGAGGGGAAGGGCCGGTGGCTCGGCCTGGCTGGTCGCCGGGCACATGCACGTCCCACAACCAATGGGGTGGCGAGAGGCGAAGCCTGCGGCAGGGGGTGAACACACCTGCCCTGCTGCCTGCAAGGCCGGCGAGGATGGGGCTGGCAGCGCGACCTGGCCGGCCGCTGGGGGAGCACCTGCCCCAGAAGCAACAGGGCGGGCGGAAGGGAAGCCTGCGACACGTCCTATGGAGCCTCCTCCCCTCAGCCAGGCTGGCCCTTTTCGGGCCCTCATGAAGTGTTTCCCGCGCTGAGGTGAAAGCGGGTGGGAGCTGAAGGGGAAACTGGGCTTGCTTTTTAGGGTGCTCAGGTCCCAAACTAGTGGAGCTGCAGTACAAGGGCGGAAGAGCCGCAGGTTCCCGACCTCTGGTTTAGGGACTCCAAAGTTATGGACTCCCAAAGTTGGTTTCCAATGGGAGCTAATAGGTGATGGGGGCTACACCTTTGAGGGTCCATAACTTTGGACCCCTTGAACCAAACTTCACCAAACCTGGGTGGTATCATCAAGAGAGTCTCCTAAAGATACCCTGAATGTTTGGTGCTGCTAGCTTAACAATTGCACTCCTGACAGCAGGCACCCCAAATTTCCCCAGATTCTCCTGTTAAATTCACCCCTTTGGCATGGATTTAATGGGAGAATCTGAGGTCCCCAGTTTAAACATTGAAAGTGATGCTGTTTCAGGATGGGGGATAATCCACCCCAAAACAGCATCACTTTCAATGTTGTTTTAACTGCAGACCCCAGATTCTCCCTTTAAGGTGGATTTAAAAGGAGAATTTGGGCTCCCTAGTTTAAACACCATTGAAAATTATTCTGTTTGGAGGTGAATTCCAGCATCACAGCATCTGGGGGGCGCAAAAACTCAGATTTTGCACCGGGCTCCATTTTCCCTAGTACGCCTCTGCCCGGGAGGGGGGCAGGGGGGCGGGGCAGGGGAGTCTGCTGTCCCTGGCCTCGGAGAGCTGCTTTTATAAGCATTGGAGCGGGGGCGGGGCTTGGGGATGCATGGCCACGCCCCCAGGGGGTGGATGGGGGCATGGCCCAATCCCCCAACCTCCCCCATAAAAAATCTATACCTACATCCCTGGCTTCACAGAAATCAGTGACCCTCAGTACCAAGACTTTTACAGCCTTGCTTCTAAGCCCAGATGATGTCCCTGTGTATCTCTTGGGGTCCATGCATTATTATCATTGGAAATTTATAAATTGGATAGAAACAGTTCTTAGAAACTTTAAAAATCAGTTCACAGTTACAGTAAGTTGAAGGGGAATTTTTCCCCAGGATGATTTAGGCATGACAAAAATGATGGTGTTCTTAAAAACTCAATACCATCTGTTTGTTGTTGTCACATTTTTATTCTGTCTTGCCAAGGAGGTCAAGGCAACATGTTTGGGCTCCCCTTCTTTTTTAATCTTTAGACAATCCTGTGAGGGAAGCTGGCCTGTGAAAATGTGCCCCAATGAGGTTTGTTGCTGGGTGGGGATCTTCTAAATAGTGGTCTAGTACTCAGATTTCTAAACCATGGCTTGCTCTTCCAATTAGGTGTCACGGTTCGACTGAGCAGATAATCCCAATTTTAAAGCAACCACACTTTTTCTGCAGGCGCCAGCTGGGGGTGGGGAATGGGCCACATTTCTCCCCCCTGCTGCCATTAAAGAATTTTTCCTGCATACCCCCAGCATTCTACTGTGGGGGTATGCATAAAGGTTGATAGACCACGACTGTACTTATTGTGTGAGGTAAATAGAAATCACACAAATATTTAGGAAAAAGTGGTTTCTATTTACAGTCAAGACATAGAGATGAGCAACAAAAAATTATTTAACAGGAAATAAAGTATTTAATAGAGTAAATGCTTTGTGTGGATTGCTTTAATGTTCAAAATAAAACTTTCTCCCAATTCCACCCCCTGCAAGTTGCAGACTTTTCCCAATAAGAGTTGCTACTCTGTTCCACATAAAGATGGTAGTTTGGTCTGTTGAGGTGCAGTGGTTGAGAAAGTTGTTTGTTTTCGCATTAGAATATAGTTCCAAACAAATATGCACAGCCTTTGTTGAAACCATTATTTTGTGGAGTTCTGTGGGGTTTCCGCGCTGTATGGCTGTGTTCCAGTTCCGGACATTTCGTCTGCATCTGTGGCTGGCATCTTCAGAGGAGCTTCTTCCCCTGATGAATGGAAGAAATAACTGCCATGGAGATAGAGGCAGGAACATCCAAACTTTTCCACTTGCATATCAGTTGTCCAGGCTTTACTGTGATCTTATCCAAAACTTCACAGCAGAGCACCTTTGAGAAAGATAGGGGAAAAGCCAGAGAAATCCTGGGAAGTGTACAAATGCATCATGGTGCTATCAACAAGCAGCCAACACAACAACAACACATGGAGTAAAATATTGAATTTGGTGCTGTGGAGCCATAGATAGTCACTGCTGAACTCCGCTGATGCTTATCTGACCTTGATATCACTTTTAAGTTCAATGCTAAGGATATTGGGCTCTCAAATTGCACTTTGTTTTTAAAATGGTCCATTGGTCACTTACCATGAAGAGGCCTTCTCCTGGCTGGTGATGAAGGCATCTTGGATGGGTGATTTCCCAACCCTTTCTCAGGGAGGAATGAACTAAAACTTGCTACTTCCTGTGGAAGGCTTGGGCATCCATCTTGTGCCCCAGTAAACAACTGACAAAGCAATAAGCAAAAACTCTTCAAACAAGATAAGAGAACAGGAAGTACAAGGACAAGGATAACGGTAACAACAACAGTAACTGTAACATCAAGATGATAACCTAAGATAGTATGTGTAAGAACTAGGTTATAGGCTAGAATTGGAGACTGGATGAGAATCAGGGAGGGCCAAGATGTCCTCGTTGCCTGCCAGGAGAAGACCCCTTCATGGTAAGTGACCAATAGACCGTTCTCCTGGAGGTGACTAAGGGCATCTTGGATGGGACCTCCCCGAGCAGTGTCCCTGAAGAACAGGCAGGATCAGATCAGTCTCCGAAACTTTGTTCTAACACCCTTTTACCAAAGGTGGCCTCTGCAGCTGCAAGAGAGTGTATTTTATGATATCTGATGAATGTTGACATGGACGACCAAGTGGCTGCCCGGCAAATGTCTTCTACAGGAAATAGTCTCCTAAAGGCTGCATTTGTGGCTACACTACATGTTGAATGTGCGGTGATTCCCAAAGGAATAGGTAGGTGTGATGCCTTGTAAGCCTCAATGATGCAGTGTTTTATGGTGCTACTGATGGTTGCCTTAGACATTTGGGCTCCCAGATTTGGTGTGGAGATGTTGATGAACAGACTCTTGGTTCTTCTGATGGACTCCGTGGATGAAGGCTTTTAACACTCCAGGTTATGCCACAGGATTTCCTTGGGATGAGAGGGAGATGGGCAAAATGTAGGAATGACTATCTCCTGTTTGACATAGAAGCTGGAGCCCACCTTAGGAAGGAAGATCGGGTCAAGCCGCATCGCTAACCTGTCCTTGTGGAAGGAGCAAAGGTTGGCATTGATAGAAAGTGCTCTGAGTTCAGAGACTCTCCTAGCTGATGTAATGGCAATCAGAAATAAAACCTTCTTCAAAAAGAAGCTTACCAGCAGATACATACACTCTCCCTTTCTTTTTCCTCCCCTGTAGGGAAGAAGAGAACTATAGTTACATGGGATCATTGCCTGGCACGTTTCAGTGTGTTCTCCTACTGCTTTCTGATTGCAGAGTAATAATAGAACATTTAAGGTCACTTCCTAGTAATGATCCTGTATTATCTTGCTCAATCTTTTTTCCCTTGCTCGCTGCTCTCTTGGATTGTATCTCGACTGCAGGGGAAACTCAACTAGGACGCTGAGAAGTCAGGCAAAACCTCCAGCAGGACCCAGTTTGGCTTAGTTGCTAACGCTCTGCTTTATGGTTCTAAGGCATCAAAGTATAACTCAATGGAAAATGGATTTATCTTAAATTTAGAGTAGGTGAACATTTCGGGTGAGCTGCTGTGGGACCCTGTGTTTTAATAGACGAGCTTTTGCCTGCCTACTTCCATTTTGCTCCCACCTTGGGCACTGGAGATTTACTGAATCACTAGCAAGGTACTGAATCATTTAGCAAGTCTCTCCAACTTCCTTTTCATTGTGTTTCCTAAAACTGTGGTTAGAGACATCACAGCTCTCCAGAGCTACCTTGCAATAAGCACTACTGCCCTTTGTTTTCTTTACAAAAGGAAAGTAAATGCTCACAATAAATTTGAATGCATGAATTCCTTGGCTCTGACACTTTCAGATCTTCCAACTTTTCTGCTTCCCTTCTCCTGAGCATGTGGCATACTGCCTAAAGATCTGTATATAGTTAGAACTTCAGAACTGGGTAGCAGAGTTTCTCAAGCTGGTGTCATATCAGGCACAGTTGAATAGTTTGCTATGATTATCTGACATCCATATATGGTGAAAACTTGGTCCATGATCAGAACTGGGGGCGAAACTAGACAAGACTTTAAGAAGTCCGTTCTAGAATTTCTTTCCCTGCAGCCACACAGCATCTCCAGACAGCATTTCAGGGACCTGATTTGGCTTAGGTGATGAGGAATGAGAACCAGCAAGGTGTAGTGGTTAAGAGTGGTGGACTCTAATCTGGTGATCCAGGTTCAATTCCACACTCCTCCACATAATGTCTGCTGGGTGACCATGGAATAATAACAGTTCTCTCAGAACTCTGTCAGCCCACACAGAAGCAACTGGTGTCAAAACCACCTCTCAACGCCTCTTGCCTTGAAAACCCTCCGAGGTCACCAAAAGTCGGCTGTAACTTTATGGCGCACACACAGGCACAATGAGAAACGTGTTCTACAGTCTTGCCATAAGCTGGGATCAAGTGAGCAACTTGGTTTATGAGCAGTTGTTGACTCTGTTTTGGACCTTTTGATAGATCCCTCAATTTCAGAAGCAGAAAACTGAGCCTTAAGTCCTCCTGAGCTCACAGAATTATTTTTATGGTTATTTGAGTCATGCTTATAATTTTTAGGGATCATTTGATGGTGAAGGGTTGGTTTTAGAGATGACATCCGTAAAAGATCCAAATGTATTTGTGTTGAAGTATAAAGAAGATCACTGACTTCTGCTAGAAACTGAAGTTGTTATATGGTAGTTATTTTAGTTCTTAGCATTATGGTTATAATTCTGTTGGCACTTTATACTGTTTGCACTTTATCCAGGGATATACTTATGACTGTCAAAACCAAACCATCACCATAAAACTACTTTGATAGAGGCTGTGGTCAGGATCGAAAGACATGACTCTAATGCTTGCTGTTTCTTGTTGTAACTGTACTTATAGATTAAGTAGTCACCAATTCAACAATTATATTTGTTCTTGTTCCTTATTTTTTGTACATAAACATGGGCTGATTGGATAAAATGGTGAGTTGTATCCCAAGAATTGCAAATGGAGTTCTGCTCATGAAATTGACATTTCCATGACTTCTACAACTTCCTGCAGCAACCCAAAAACTGTTCCTATAGATGCAGCATGCAGAGCTACAGCTTTTAGGAAAAATCTGTGGGAGATGTGGACCTTTTAGGAGAATAGAACCAATCTTCCAAGGCCTATTTTGGATCATTTTATCAAGCAAGAGAGAATCTATAAAGCTAGAAATGAACTTTATAATTGTTACCCATGCTTTTGTATTGTAATGGTTGGGATATACACACAGCTGGATATAGCTATGTTAGAGATTGTCCAATGGATAAATAGGGTACATACCTTGAAAATAAATGGTAGGTGAGTTTTCAAGGTGATGATTTATGTGTCTCTGTAAGGATCCATTTTAAAAATAAAAATCTAAGTATACTCACTTGTAGATTTTTCATGTCTCTGAACCTGTTGAATTGTAGCTAAAATACTAGTTCAGTGGTCAGTTAAGACATTTTATGAGTATGGTTTGGGTAACCTCTTACTCTCAGGGGAAAAAGATAATTTCTTGTTTAAACATTTTAAAGACAGGAAATTACCCTCACATTCAGGGACTAACAAAGTAGAAGGACCTTTAATCCTCCTTCTCTTTCACTCCTGAGCATGCATTAGTATCTCTTGAAACTTGGGCTCTTCCTATGTTTGCAAGTAGATACTTGACAGTTTAAAAAGTTGGCTTTGTCTGCATTTGAGAGTACAGGTGGCTAGTCCAAGTAGATATGTTGTTAGGATTATCATGGTTTTGTTTTGTAGCATTTTTCCACAAGTCTAAAACGTTGAACTTAATCAGCATATGGTATAGACTAGCCTCATCTCTAGCAACTCTTTTGTTATCTTGTTATTGTTATAGGTCTTAATGACAGTTGTAAGCCATAGTTCTGGATGTAGGGGTTAGTCTACCCTAGGGAGAAGAGGGAGAAACAGCAGTGTGGATTATGGAAATATGAATTGATCTAAGAAGCAGCTCTCTTGTAATAGAATGGAGCTCAAAGAAAGACAGAGGAGAAGCTGGTGAAAAGACGATGGAATATGATGTGAAAATGATCATTTGAATGCTTTCCTTTTCATTCCCAGCTGCTGTGTTCTGGTGAAAAGGCATGCATTTGTATATCTTAAGGCTGGGTGAAAAAGGGCCAGATGAATGGAATTACTTGTTAGATATGTTCCATTTTGAGCCAGATAAATTATGTGCATTTTAATAGACTGTATGCATATGTTACCCAATTTTATTGTACAGCTGTAATATTGAGACTATTTTTTTAAAAAAATCTCTTTTATCAAGTCTAAAACTTTTTAATTTAATGTGAATCTAGCCTTTCAGACAATGCACATTAACCAGCAAATGTACAGAGGAACCCTCTTAGTCACTGCTTTTTAAAAAAAAGGCAAAATGCTTCATTGATGGCTGTGTGTTTTTAACAGTCACATGGACAAAACAATTATTTTTCAGTGTATATTTTTCAGAGCTGTATATTTAGTAAAAGGTCTTGCAGTGTCTTTCTAAATAGTGTGCTTAATAATGATTGCTTTGGTATACACATGGAGACTGTTCAAATGGCTTCTCTGTTTATGTCAATGGAGAGGGCAATTCTGTAGTTTGGCTTCCGTTTTCACTGCCAAGCCTTTGGCCTTCTCATTTCTTCCTTCTCCTTGGATCTCATGTTGTAATTTACTTGCTTGTTTCTCCAAGTCAGGCTGCACTGACACATGTAACCTTAGCAGACATGTACTCTTTCTTTTGGAATTCTTGACACACACCGGTTTTATGCCTAATAAAGGTTTTGGATTTGGATGTACTCTTTCTACATAAACTGTGATATGTGACAGGCCCGTTCCTCATGGGCCTTGCAAGCCGGGCTGCACCGGCATACTTGCCACTGGTGCACGCCTCAGGGCCCTTTTCATGGTGCCCTTTGAGCGGCCCCAGCGGCCCATGGGGCCACGTTCACACAGGCACGCCGGCACAGATTTCTCTTACCTTTTCTCCCAGCCGCTTTCACACTGGAGAGGCCAGGGGACATGCCCCTGTGGCTATGGCAATACCTCCATGGCTGGAGGCCAGGAGATGTGTCCCCTGGCCTCTCCAGAGCGACAGTGGCCGGGGGACAAGGTAAGAGGGATCTGCGCCAATGGGGGGGAAATGCCGGCATCCACCCGGTGCCTTTCGCTTGGCACCGAGTGGACATCGGTGTTTTCCAAAAGACTCGCTCATTGAGCGAGTACGAAAAACGCCGTTTGGGGGGGGGGGTGCTCCGCTGCACTCCAGCAGTGGCAGTGGTGCGAAGTCCTCCCCCACAATGGCATTTTTACTGGCCCCACACCAGTCTATCTGGCCTGTGCGGATCGGGCCATACAGAGAAAGTTATATACATATTTACTTCTCTAGCAGAAGAAGATATGGGTTCAGTGGAAGACATATTGAGGTTATTTCAGAATTTTCCTCTGCCTGTCTTTCTTGTACATTTTTGCAGTCAATTGTATTCTCACATCTGTGGTATGCTGGAAGCAACCTCAATCACAACTGTCTGTTTTGGTAGTCAGCTCCCTTCAACTTGATTAAATGAATAATCTAAAAATAGTAACATATTTTAGCAAATATAACAAATCTATTAAAAAAAATTTAACCGAAGTAGTTGTCTTTTATCAAGATTGGGTTGAACGTGTGAATAAAAGGAACAGGCTTCTGGTGCTTAAGAGATGTACGCGCAAGGCAAATTTGATTGAGGAATGAATTTTACAACTGGGTGCATCACAGAAAAGACTCTTTCTCTTAGTGACCATCCCCCTAATTTCTGATGCCAGAGCTATTGGGAGTCAGGTGTCTGATAAAGCTCTTAACGCGGGTAGGTTCATTTTGGAGCCAAAGGTACAGCTCCCATATTGTTAAGGATTTATAGATCAATTCCAGCATTTTGGAATGTGTAACTGGAAGCCAGTAAAAGCCTTTTCATACTGGAATTATATGTTCCCTGCTACAGAAGAAAGAATTAGCCTCCTATTGAGCAGTACAGCTGGGTGTGATGTCATCCAAGGTGACTAAAGCATTTGGAAAAGCCTGGTCCATCTCAGCACTTTTTTTTACAGCTAGTAGCAGTTAATCAGCTGGTTCAGAAATGGTGACTGGAATGTGCACACAGCCTCCATAGGCAGTCTCCTCTGTCTTCAAAGAAAACCTCTTCAGAGGTGCATTGCAGCAATTGAGCTTGGGTGTCACCAGACAATAATGAAGAAGAAGAAGAAGAAGAAGAAGAAGAAGAAGAAGAAGAAGAAGAAGAAGAAGAAGAAGAAGAAGAAGAAGAAGAGGAGGAGGAGGAGGAGGAGGAGGAGGAGGAGGAGTTTGGATTTATATCCCCCCCCCTTTCTCTCCTGCAGGAGACTCAAAGGGGCTTACAATCTCCTTGCCCTTCCCCCCTCACAACAAACATCCTGTGAGGTAGGTGGGGCTGAGAGAACTCCGAGAAGCTGTGACTAGCCCAAGGTCACCCGGATGGAATGTTGAAGTGCACAAGCTAATCTAGTTCACCAGATAAGCCTCCACAGCTTGAGCGGCAGAGCTGGGAATCAAACCCGGTTCCTCCAGATTAGGTACATGAGCTCTTAACCTCCTACGCCACTGCTGCTCCAATGGATTAAAGTAGTAAGACTATTTCTGACCAGAAGCAGGCACAATTGGTTTCATGTGGCTCCACTTATGGGGCTTTTTCCCTCAGCTTATTTACCACTTCCTCGTCATGGTTCTCAGTTCCTGATTTTCGCTCCAGTTTTCTTTCCTGCAGGAAATCTCTTTTGAGATGCATAAAGGGTTGCCAACTCAGGACTGGGAAATTCCTGGCAATTTGGTGGTGGATCTTGTAGAGGGCAGGGCTTGGGCATATAATGCCACAAAGTCTACCCTCCAAAGCAGCCATTTTTTCCCCCAGGGGATGTGATCTCTGTAGTCTAACAATCAGTTCTAACACTGGGACAGCTCAAAGGCTTACCTTAGGTAGTAGCAATTGTTCCCAATTTCTGATTTAAAAAAAAAAGAACAGATGTGTACTAAAGTGGTTTTACTTTGAAAGTTGTATGTACTATGAAGATTAACAATTGTGGTTTGTCATGACCCTGTTGCAACTATTCAGTTTGCTAAATAGTGGGGATGCAAGTGTGCCTCAGGGCACAGTGGGAGTATCTTTTGGTATTCTGGATTCTGTCATTGAAGAATACATGTTGCTAGATAGCCACAGAATCCTAACAAAAGTGATTTAGGATAGACTAATTCAGTGAGAGGTAAAGTCCCTCTTGTAGCCGTACCTCTAGTTACCACATCCTGGGCATTAAAGAGGCCATGATATGGCTCCAAGAATGGCTCAGTTTGCCCAGGAAAGTCTCAGAATTCTATCTCTGATTTGCCATCTTTGTGTTCTGCTGCCATATAGATCCTAATGTACTCCATGTGTGGGCAACAGGGATCCAGCAAGCCGTATGTGGCCCCTGAGATCCTTTTGTATTATTTTTGGTAGTTGCATTTTGGCATCATCCATATTCATACAATGATAAGCAAATTATCATAACTGTATGTGATGTTCTTCCATTTTTCTATGCCTCTTATCATTAAACAAGAGACTAGCTCTTCCTCACTATGTATGTTGTCCAGTAAATCTAATTTTCCTGGATGTACACTATTATAAAATTGAGACAAAATTGTAATTTGACCTTCATAGTGCTTTTCTTGTCATATGTTTTGTTTGTTTTATACATTTATTAAATTTTATTTGGAATATTGTAAAAGAGGCCTGATAGCTATTGCCGTCCTTTGTAATGATCATATAGCTGGGAACAGACTTTGAAAGAAAACATGGAAGCATCGAAATTCCATTCCAGTACTGAATCCACTAAAATGCTAATTTGTAATAATCACAACTTCCATATGGTGTTTCCCAAGCCTTGCAAAATGCATGCATTTGTATATCTTAAAGCTGGGTGGAAGAGGTGTTAGAGCCCCTTCTGTCTCCCCTCTCCCATTTTCATTGTAAAGATATGATAGTGTTATTGAATAAATTATTCATTTTTTCCTAGCTGTAGCACCCAAAGCCCCACTAATTAGATGCTGCACAAATATGACACTCACGAGTGGTTTTGAGTGTTGCTGTGTTTGTCAGCCACAGAGTATAATGGAATCTCTGCACAAAACAGCTCTAGAATTAAGTGTGCGCTCATACTCTAGTGCTTGTTTTGATGTAGTTTTGGAGAATCCAAATACAATTTCTTACAAATACCATTAGAAACATAGTGGTATAGAGATGTGTTCAGTGCTGATTCAGGTATAGTAAACACTGGACTTATACTGAAGGACTAAGTTGTATAGGAATGAGGTATATTGTTTCAACAGTTATTGATTTTAATCTCACATGCAGCTAATGACTTCAAAAGAGAATTTGCAGTTGTAACTGTGTGTGTGAATAGGTGGCCAAAATAGCTGGGTAAAGTGATGTTCTTATGAGTAGCTCCTCATCACCAGTGCTGCGGTACCTTCTGTAGAGTGAATGGATTAGATTATTATGTTCGATACAGTAGTGATCAAACCATTCTTTGTTATATTTGGAAGCCTTGGGTTTGGGCAGGGAGATGGATTGTAGTTTCTCAACTAGGCCAGAGGTTAATTGTTCGAATTGATATATTCCCAGTTCCAGAGTAACAGCCCTTATTATATCCTCTTTTAGTTTGGTTGGATGTTCTTATGAGCAGAGAGAGACTCTTAGCCCATTTAGCCAGACAGGATTAATGGTATAATTCACTTATACTTAGTACAGAGATATGGACACTCATATTCACTACCCTTCCCTGTTCTAATTTCTTAGTGTACCGTGCACTTGGGGAAACAGATCCAGGTGAGTAGTAACAGTTGAGAATTTGTCACTCAGTACTTTTAAGGATTTGCTTTGGGGTTTTGGTTCCCTAAGCAAAAAATAATAATCAATCTTTTATGACCCTTATAACCATATTCCTGATGGGCTCCTCCTATTTTTCTGTCACAGCTGACGTATGGCAACCCTGCAGGGTTTTTAAGGCAAGAGACCTTCAGAGGTGGTTTTTCATTGCCTGTCTGTGCTCCATGATCCTGGTATTCCCATCCAAATACTGACCAGGGCCGACCCTGCTTAGCTTCTGAGATCTGACGAGATAAGGTTATCCTCTACTTTTCACATATGGAAACAGGAAAATTCTTGTTCATGAATATGTGGGCTAAGAATAGCATCTGGCAGACCAATGGCATGGCTGACAACGACGAGGCCAGCATAGATTAGACTCAACTGTGTCAAAACGTTAAAGTGGAAACTAAAAACTGATGCATGCAGATGGCTCCAGCTTACAGAAATAGTGACACAAGCAATAGTGGAGGCAGAAATAAGGAAAGCAGTCAGAGAAGGAAGTTGTACAATGATAGATTACTTCAATGACCGTGGAATTTTTAAAAAGCTACAATAAATGAAGTTCAGAATGAATGTACCACAAAATGTAAGAGCAGGTTGATTAATTAACAGAGTCAAGAGAAGCTGAAGCAGTTGTTTTCAGGAGGCATAAAGTAAGAATCAAGCTGAATAAAGGTAATGAGAGAAGAGCTTCTGGGGCTAATGAACAAATTGAAAACTAACCAGCTGACAAATGTATTAGCAATAAAAAAAGAATCCACAAAAAATCCACAAAATTATGAGGCAGTTAGAATAATATCGGTTCCAGGAACTTTGGTGGAAGGGGTTATCATAGAATTATTAGATACACAAAGAAGCATGCCCTACTGAGGAAGAATCAGCATGGTTTCTGTAAAAGGGAAATCTATGCCACCAGCATTTTGGAGTACTTTTATAGGGTCAGAAAGCACAAGGGTGGTCTGGTAAGCATATATTTGGATTTCCAAAAGCTTTCCACTCACCAAAGGCCCCTGAGTAGATCAGCAATCATAGAATAAGAGACTGAGTCCTGTCTGGGTTTGAACTTTGCTAAACAAAAGGGAACGGAGTAGTGTAAGCAGTGCAGTTTCATAGGGTTCAGTATGGGACACAGTGGGGTTTAATTTGTTCATAAAAGATCTATGGTTGGGACTGAGCAAAGGAGTGACCAAGGTTGCAGGTGACACCAAATTACTCAGGATAGTAAGAAGCAAAGGGGGTTGTGAAGGGCTCTAGAAGGTTCTCTCTGAATTGGGAAAGTGGTGACAATATGCAAAGGAAGCTCAAAGCTTTTTGAAGAAAAGGAAGTCTGACTGAAATGTACATTGAAGATATGAACTGACAATAAACCTATGAGAAAGTAGATTGGGCGTCATGGAAGATGTCAGCCCAATAGGTGGTAGCAATGAAAAAAGACAAATTGTAAGGGTTTGTTAAGAAATGAACTGAAAACATAGCAGCTAGTACTGTAGTACTGTTGTATAGAAATATGATGCATCTGCCTATGTAATTCTCTGTGCAGTTCTGGTTGCTGTACCTGAAATATGGTATTGTAATCTTGGAAAGGTCAAACAAAATGTCCAGGTATTTGGAATACCTTCCCTATCAGGAAATGCTAAGGAGTTTGATATTTTTTAGTTTAACAGTGTCAGGATGGGGTGGGGTGCTATAGAGATTTAGAAAATTATTTATGAGAGATAAAAAAATGGGTAGAACTTTTTCTGCCTTTCCCATACTAGAACTTAGAGGCACCCCAAAAATGTTGGCTAATAGATTCATGTCAGACAAACAGAAGTACTTCTTTACCCAGAGTAATTAATGTGAAAGGGGGTTAAAGAAGTCCATGAATGATAGGTTCATCAGTGGTTATTTGCCATGAGAACTAAAATTGAGCCATCTGAGGATATTTGGCTAGCCCTCGTGCCAGTAATCATAAACACAGTGCTGTACTGTTTGACCGTATTCGTTTAATCAGTGATCCTTGTGTCAAATTGGAGGCTGGACCAGATGGCCTGTTGGTCTAGTCCAGCATGGCTGTTCTTAGATGACATAGCAAGTCAAATGGGTCTTAGCAAGTCAAATGGGTCGCCCTACGGGGATGGGGCGGTATAATAAATCGAAATAAATAAATAAATAAATAAATAAATAAATAAATAAATAAATAAATGTGTGTGATAAGTGCAGTCTAGTCACAACCGATTTATGGCAACCTTGTAGGGTTTTCAAGGCAAGAGACTAACAGAGGTGGTTTGCCATTGCCTTTCACTGCATAGAAATCCTGGTACTTTTTGGTGATCTCCCATGCAAATACTAACCAAGGATTACCTTTTTAAGCTTCCCACATATGATGAGATTGGGCTAGCCTGGGCCAATCAGGTCAGGGCAGCAAGTCAAATACACACACATGTATCATGCTATACCATGTAGATGCCTTGGTCCAGTACAGATCAGGAACTATGCAGAGCAGTAGTAGATCAAAGATCAATCAGGAAATTCTTAAACCGAAATAAGTTAATAAAGGAAGTGCCTCTCAGATTACATAGCATACCATTTCCTCACTATAACCAAGTGCAGCCTTTATCCTCCCTTCACACTTGCAACTAAGGAACCATGTACATCTAAGCATATGAATAGGGCAATTTCACTTTGCAGTTTCAGCCTGTTTCCTTACCACATTCTTAGAATTAGGAACAAAGATTTATTGAGTAATGGTGTATCTCTACTCAAATTACTGTTCCAGTACCTCTTTTTAGAAGTTGACCAGTGGCTGTTGTTACCAGAAAGCTAGATCAGAGAATGTATATATGTACTGTTCTCCTTCAGATAACAGTAGACTCCTTCCTATCCCTCTCACTTTAATCCTAGACACTCTTAACAAAAGCAGGTTCTTTTGCACAGCTTCCCCCTGTTAGGTTGTTGTAGAGAAATCTCTCTCTCTTTTTAGATACACTCCCTTGAAATGCCTCATGTACAGATTTCCTTGCCTTCTCACTGAACAATTTCAGTCTTCTGTCTTCCACACACAGAGGCCCTTTCCGCACGGGCTATTTACAGCACCCTAGGGATGGCAAAAACGCCGTCCCTAGGGAGCTGTTTGCATGGGGGGCGTAGCTGCATCGCAGCCGCGCCGCCCTCGCTCCCCCCCAGCGGTGCGAAGCCGCCATTTTCCCACCTTGCTTCCCGTGCGAACGGCAGCGGCTGGAAGGCGCCATCTCCCCCCCTTTCCTGATCGACGTACCATCCCTGTGACCTTCCAGCGCATCTCCCGGGCCTGGGGACACGCCCAGAGCGGTCACGCAGGGCAGGGGGGGCATGTCCCCTGGCCTGGGCGATGTGCCGGAAGGTCCCAGGGAAGGTACGTCGATTGGGCGACGGCAAAGCACTGCGCCGTCTTCCCTGCCTTTACCGGGACCATTTGTGTGAACGGTCCCAGGGTGTGTGTGTCGGCGTTGTATACGCCGACGCACCCCCCCCAGCGTGACCGTGCGCAAACGGCCTTAGTGTTCAGGAATGGGTTGCTATTGAGCCGACAGTTAGCCAAGGCCCTAGGGGTTTGTTTTCTGTTTTAGGACTGAGTTCTTGTTCTTTCCCTCTACAACCCCCCCCCCCCCCCCGGCAACAGTGCCCAAACTTTGTTCTTTCCTGCAGATTTACGGCTGTTCAAAAATTTTTTTTCTTTTGATACCTGCTGTTCAAATAATGCTCAAAAGAAATGTAACACACTCGGTGATTCAACAGTAACAAGATTATAGCTTTTCTCCTCGTATGCTAGATTTGTTACCTTTGGGAATTAATGGAGTTACTGGTTTGTCATCTAAATATAAAGCACACCAGCACAAATTGTGATTCAAAGCTTTAAAAACAACTTTGAAGTTTTTGAGTGTTGCAAATGGCTTAAGCCAGTCATCTAGGTAAAGCATGTCTGTTCTTGCGCATGCACTCTCTCATACCCAAATGTCCAAACACCAAATCCCTTCCTTAGCACCTCCTGTCTTTGTGGGGGAGTTATTTTTGTTGTTGTTAAGCTATTGTTCAGGTGACAAAACCTGTCAAACATATTTATTTATTTTATTATATTTGATGCCCTGCCGCTCCTGGCCAAAGCTGGGCTCAGGGGGGCTTACACATATTACTTAAAACAACAATCTTATAATCAGTTTCCACATAAACCAAATAAGAAACTTTAAAATACAATAAACATTAAAGATGGTGAAAAACAGGACCTCTATTTAAAGGCTCTACATAGCCTCAAAACATCAGCCCCATCCAATTAATTATCTAATTGTTAACCATCAGGACAGGGAAGGAGTGGGGATAGAATACAGAGGACAGCAAGATGGGATGGACTTTGGTTGCCTCAACCAAGTATGTCTCAAGCTTGTTATAAAAGTCTCCTTGCTTGAAAACGAGCAGCAGTGGTGTAGGAGGTTAAGAGCTCGTGTATCTAATCTGGAGGAACCGGGTTTGATTCCCAGCTCTGCTGCCTGAGCTGTGGAGGCTTCTCTGGGGAATTCAGGTTAGCCTGTACACTCCCACACACGCCAGCTGGGTGACCTTGTGCAAGTCACAGCTTCTCAGAGCTCTCTCAGCCCCACCTACCTCACAGGGTGTTTGTTGTGAGGGGGGAAGGGCAAGGAGATTGTAAGCCCCTTTGAGTCTCCTGCAGGAGAGAAAGGGGGGATATAAATCCAAACTCCTCCTCCTCCTCCTCCTCCTCCTCCTCCTCCTCCTCTTCTTCTTCTTCTTCTTCTTCTTCTTCTTCTTCCTCCTCCTCCTCCTCCTCCTCCTCCTCCTCCTCCTCCTCCTCCTCCTCGGCAGCTGCATAACCAAGGACATCAGAATGGGTGTCCAGTTTGTACATTAGCACCTCGTCTTACTTGAAAGTTGGAATTTCCAATATTCGCACTGGACTTTTCCTGCTTTGAATCCCTTTTCTGGACTGTCCCCTAATGATACCCCAATACCACTATGCAATACTTCTATAGGTCAATAGTCTGTCCTGTGAGACTTCTGAAGATCAGCTAATTTGCTGTATTTCCACCCTATGACAGTAAGTACCTCTCCTTCTGTGAAGTGATGGATGTGGACAGATCTATGTGTTCATATATCTTGGTAATATTGTTATGCAGAGGCAGTTACTTTTAACTTGAAAAATTTCTTAGTGAATTCAGATTGAACAAGGAAAGGAGATGGAAGAAATCTTCTTTAATGGAGCCTTTTTATTTCTGGTGCTTCATAAATCAATACAGGCTTTGTACTGCTTGTGTATTCTGTATAGTCTAGATTTACAGCAAAATTCTCTTTCATTGATGGTTTGCTTCATTGTATTTGGGACCTGAATGCCACTCATCTTAAGAACAAATAGAAGTGCAGAAAAACACATTGCTCCTTGTACCAGAGTGTCTGTTTAATAGTGGCTGCTTTAAATTGTGAATTCCTTAAACCATGTCTCTTAAGAAAAGTGTTGCCTTTGTTATTAAAGCATATTTTCTTAGGTTACATTCACTATAACCTGAAATATGTCCTATTTCCAGGTTTTCCTGAACAACAGATGTGTCTCTGAGAGAATCTGTGTACTATTTCTTCATTAGTTGAGAATGAACCCTTTGTCCACCTGTCCTGCAAAAGAGACAACTGTGCTTTACCATTATGTCAGCTTGGCCTGCCTACTGGTCAGACCTGACTTAAGTGCAAGACTAATGGCTTTCTATTATCCATAGGACAGTGATATGTCACAGTGCTGCTGCTTGTCCGTACTGTGCAAAATCAACTTTTAAACCCATCAAAAACACTATTTAAGCATATTATTACTGTTGTGTCCCTGAGAATATTTTCAACCAACTGCATGCTGTGTGTTGAAAAACCTGGACGGCATCTTATTTTCAAATCTGAATAACACCTATAATTAAAGGAGAAAACGGAGCCCTGCAAGCTAGGTAGGGCTTCCGTCTATTGATCTGTGTAAACCCGGCTTACGCTGTCAGGGGAGAAACAGTCAACTGCTGAGCTGCTTTGTCACTGACATAAGCTGAGAGGATTCCCCCCCCCCCCCAGTACTGTTTATACACCAGTCTATAGACCTGCTGGCTGGTTGAATTTTAAAGAGTGCTGAGGTTTAAAGACTTGTCCCCTGAGGGATGATCCTGCCAGTTGGGAAGCGAGCTGAGGCTGTGTTTTGCAGAAGGTGTGTGTGTGTGAGAGAGAGTGTGAGCTTGTGTGCAGACTGATTGAGGGTAGGGGGAGGGATGGAAGGCTGCAGTTGGAAAGTCTGGTAGTTTGTCTGCCTCTTACAGTGTTGCATAGGGAACTGATGCATTTATCTATTGCATTTATCTACTGTTTTCTTTTGTGTGTGTGCACACTTTTGAACGAGGAGCAGAAATATAGCAGTCCCTGGTGATGCAGTTTTTCTGCACTTTCTAATAGTTAAGTTTCAGATATGCAGATAGTTTCAGATGTTATGTGAGCCCAGACTATATTTACTGATAGCTTTTTTGAAATACTATTTCATTATTCTTTTAGAAGTCAAAAATACAGATTTCACTAGGAGAGTTTAAACGATTGCAGTAATTTTAAACCTTTATGTGTGTAGGAGATCTATATTTATTATACTTGTATTTAGTTGCACTCTTTATATTTTAACACCTATAATAGGGTCTGATTGCCATACATAAAAGTGGGAAAGTGTCTTCTAAAAACTTGAGCTGAAATAGAAAGATCTGGTACAGATTCCTTGTGCAGGTTCCTTTCAAACCATAGTTTGCAAATGGAAAGTCAGACTTGGCAAAGTACTTTTGGTCCCATTTTTGATCCCCTCTCTGGATTAATATCCCTATGTTATTGCATGTGCATAATGAAAACTGTTATTTTCTTGTAAATCAGAGATTGAAGCCATGGTTTTAAATTGGTTTGCAAGCCATGGTTATGAGTGGGAATCCAGTCTGCCTTAGTGCAGATGTAATGTGAAAGTACATGTAAATGACAGAAAAGGAAGGGCAAATTTCTTGAGTGAGAGTGAGAGAAGCATATATTCTGCAGTCCATCTTCTGATTTGTAAAGCATAACTTGCAGGATAACTTCATTATATATACACTGGGCTAAGGAAACTAGATTTTTTTATAATAGTTGAACTTCCACAAATGTAGAATGCTTTTCCAGACTTAGCAAATTGCATTGCATACTGTTACTACCGCTTTAACTGCATGTTGCTCTGAAATGGGCTTTCAAGTTTCTGCTACATGGTAATCTACTGGAATCCAACACACATTTGAAATGGGTGCAAGTTATGTTTACTAAAGGATGGGGTGTGAAAGGAGTAAAATCTAGGGCAGGCTTCCCTGCTTCCAAGGCAATATCGAATTCTCAGCCTGGAGCACATGGAATATCTTTCCACGTGTTGTTTCCTTTTTCATCCAATCCTGTAAATTGCTCCATGTGTGGTTCTGTGCCTAATATTGAAATGAACAGAGAAAACAATTGTGCGCAAAGTAGCTGTTGCACAAGGCATGTGAGGCATTGTCTCAGATGTTCAGTTTCGGAAATGTGGTCTTGCTCTTGTCTTGTATGTGTTGAGCTGATCCCCTTGAGAATTGAGGATGGTGAACCCAATGTGCTTTTGGTGATAATGATTTTCACGCATATTTGATCACCTGTTAAAAGCAATGTTACCTCAGTGTATACTTTTGGTTTTCCTGTAGGACACTTTCCTTAGCTTGTTCAGCTTGAGTGTTTGTCTTTGATGTGCAACTGGACTCACATCTTGCTCTACAAAATATAAAAAGCAATTCAGTCAGATACACAAGACATCCTGTAACAATGCAGTAGGACTAGGATAGCAGAAATTAGGAAACAATGCCACCAGGAAAAAGTCTGAGGCATGACATGCCATAGATATTTTATTCTGTCAGTATGAAGATGGTAAACTTACTCAAGGAGGAACCTGTCTTGCTTGTTATGCAGCTCAGTAAAGTGCTGTATCACCACCATACTAGTGTCCTGTTAAAAAGTCATATTCTGAAGTGAAGGAAAGTTGGCAAACATTTTTTTCCACACGTATGTGGAAAAAAACGTTATTGTTGCTATTCCTTTTTCCTCAGCACCTTGTAGGGTATTTTTACATTTTTATTTGACACTAAGTGTCATCTTAAATGGAAAAGAGAAAAAACGATTTCACAATTACTGTCAAATTATGAGAGCATTACATTTTTAAAACATTTTTGTTTCTAAGTCACAGGGAAGCATGCTTAGAATCTTTTGCAGCTGTCTGAAAGGGTTAACTGGACTATTTCTGTTTTTGTACCCAGTGGAGAGTTCCAGCTTTTGAAAGCATTAGCTTATGAAATGTGTACAGAGTTGTTTAGCTCTCAGTAAATTTCAGTTTGCTGCCAACTTGGTTCCCCTTTCTCTGCTTGCATTTTAATTGAAACAACATTTGTATTTTTGAGCCAGGATCTGTCAGAAATCCCTGTGGCTAGTCTGTAGTACAAGTAGCAGCAGACGCGGCCTACCCATATGGTACCTTGCTTCTTGTAAAATCCATATGGCCTTGTTGAAGGGAATCCCAGCGGGGATGTATAGGGTGTTAATACCCTTCAGGCCAGGCCTTTCCCTTTCGGGGTTTCTATGGCATTGTCTTTGCAATCTGCCAAAGCACAAACTTAATTCCTTTTTAATAATCAATTATTTCAGTCCAGGAACGCATGCTATATTTATATAGAGAGGTTTTGCAGCAAAATATTGTTGGATTTTTAAAATTTTAAAAAGTAAGCAAAGCAGTACTGCAGAAGTAAGTAACATGCTTTCATTTTTCACTTACAGGAAGTACTCCAGAGTATACCAAAATTCTGCTTTCCATTTGATGTTGCAAGGTACGCCTTAATTTTTTCCCTATTTAATGGGCAAAGTTAATATCACACACATATAGAGTTAATGTTGGAAACCTCTGAACTTCCCTGTAGGTTCTTTTGGACAATTGGTAGTGTTCCTAAACATTTATTTCAAAGCATACCTCATTAATTTTTGGGTCAGGTTACTGTCCCAATCGTTAAAAAGAGATTTCCACACTGTAGATCCGCATTTAAGATTTCATCAGTGTAATTAATTTTTTAATGCATGTGATTAAATAGCAAAAAAAATATAAATGCTTAGTATACCTATGGTATTAATTTATTGTGTGTCAGAAGAGACTGGTTATAGCATTCAGAAATTTCAGTTATGCTGCAGCCAGGGTTTTGACTGGTGTGGGTTTATGGGAACCATATCACTCCAGTCTTGCCCTATCTACACTGCCTCTCTGTCAGTTTCCAGACACAATTAAAACTGTGAAGCTCTATATGGATTGGGGCCAGCATACCTGAAAAGCTGCCCATTCCCTTATACTAAGATGACCAGATTTTAACATTGGTAAAGCGGGACACCAATATAATATATATATACTATATATATAATATGTATAATAGCCACATGGCCACCGTATATTCCAGTGATGGCAAACCTTTTTAGTTCCCTTCCAAATCTGCCCGCCCATCCGTCCTCCCCCTCCAACTTTGCGCCCCACCGCCAGACCTACCCAGGCTCTCAGGGTCCCCGGGAGGCACAGCAGCCCAGCTGCTGCAGCAGCAGAAGACAGCCCGGCAAGGCGAAGCGAGGTTCTGCAGTGACCGTCACCAGCACGAGACAGCCGAGGAGAGCTGGTGAAAGAGCACAGGGCGGGAAACAGGGGAGCGCCCCATAGGTACGCCATCATGGGTATATTCCCTTCCCGTTCTCCCGCCGTTCCCTAGTTTGTCGTGCATTCTTTCAAAAAAACCGGGACTTTTTAAAAACACCGCAGGACACGGGACAAATTGTTGAAAATCGGTACTGTCCCACCAAAAGCGGGACGTCTGGTCACATTACCTTATATACCCATCAACCACTATAGTCATCTTCTGAGATCCTGTTTTCCCCCCTTCTGATATTAGGCAGTTGCTAGCCCAGGAGATGGCCTTCTTAATTGTGGCACCGAAACTCTGAAACTCTCTCCCTAGAGGGACTCACCTATCTCCTTTGGTTGCCAACTTCTGCCAGGCAGTGAAGTCTTTCTTATTTTGTTTGACATTTCCTCAGTATATGTATTTTACCTTGGTTATGTATATGTATTTTACCTTGGTTTTAGTTTTTTGAATGATGCTTTTTGGTTTGGTTTTAATAGTTCTAAAAACATATTTTCATTATGTATGTTTTTAATCTGCCAATTACCTTGGTGGTCCTGATGTGGTCAGAAAGGTGGGGTATAAATTCTGTAAATGTATAAATAGGTAAAGCTATTTTCTGCCAACTGACAATGCATAACTTGAAACAGATAAAACATGGTCGCCTTAGAACAGGTGTGGGCAATTATTTTTTCCATGGGGCTGCATAAGAAACAGAAAATATTGTGGAGGGCCGGGCCAAAAGGCTGAACTTAATTCTGCATAATATTTATTGTATTTCTGTATATAAAAAAGCAGTAAATAGCATTGTTTTGACAAGTGGGCAAGACTAGTATATGTAGATCTAAAGAATGTACCCACAATCTTCCAAAAACGAAAGGGTTCCTACAGCCCAACCTTTAGGTCCACAAAACCTACGTCAGGTCCCTTTCAATTCTTGACCATGATACAAAAGAAGGTTGAGGCTATTTTAAATCCAAGGAGACTTACCATTTGCAGGCGCTGTCATCTGAAGCGCCCGACTGCTTGCACCCACCTCGGAGACACGCTTTCCTCCGATTCTCAAGCTCATTTCGCACAGCAGAATGTTACAACGAATTCATTTTCCATTTATTAAAAAAAGGGAAAAGAGTTCATTTATAGTGACTGCAACGCGTCATAAATATGTTGTGCGGAATGAGCCTCAGTCTCATGCTCTCAACCTGACTCCTCTACTCCATCACCTCCCCGTGCTCTGCATTCTCTGCGCCCCCACTTTCCCCCCACAGCCCCTGTCCTTTGTAAGCTCTCCCCTTTGCAAGCACCCCCATGCCCTTTATCGATCTGCCCCGACACCCACGGCACCCCCAAAACCTCAGCCCACCCTACTCACAGCGTCCTGGGCTGCCCGTCGTCTTCCATCACGGGGGGGGCAGCCACTCATAGATGGGCCCTGGACACCGCGCAGAAGGAGGAGGGACAGGGATGCTCTGGCGCGTGAAAGGGGACCGTGGGAAGTCCTGGGTCCCTCGTCCCCTCCAGGCCCTGAACTGGAACCGAGAGACAGAAAGGGGGTTCCAAAGCTCCACAAAATGGCTGCTGCCGCCAACCACTCAGGAAGCCACACGAGAGCAGCCCACCCCTTCCTCTCCACCTCAAAGACTGAGAGGCTAGAACAACGCGCGCCCTCTGGCTTCCCATCTCCGTTTGCTCCGTGGGGGTGGTGAGAGTTTTCTGCATGCGAAAGAAAGGAGCGCCAGGCGTCCAATTCCAGTTGGAGAGCGGTTCCGATCCTGGTGGATTTGGAGGAGGGTGGTAGAGACGTTTAGTCCAATGGATATACCTTTGCTGCATCCTTAAGTTTGAGTGATGTTGTTCTGTTATTGCAAAGGATCTCTTACGCCAGATCGGGCCGTACAATGCCCAGGTCTGTCATACGGGCCAGTCAGGGTCTTCCGGCGGGCAGGATGTGGCCCGCGGGCCTTATAATGCCCAGGTCTGCCTTAGAAGGATGGCTTTATAGCCTAGTGTGGTATTTGATATAAGTTTGGAGTCAAAATCTCTTAGTACATTTTCCTTGGACAGAGAACCATAGACACTAAGCAGCTGAGGGTACATTCCACTGTTTTCCAACCTCTATTGTTTGTTTGGCAGTAAAAAAGCCCCAATGAGAACACCTGCATCATTGCTGCTACAGGATGTAGTGATGGCCAAAGGCATAGCTGGTTTTTAAAAGGGGATCGGAAAGATGGAGGTTAGATCTGTCACTGGCTGCAGTGAGGGACACATTCAGGGGCAGTAAATACCAGAACCAGAAGGCAACATCAAATGATGGCCTTGGCCTCTGTGCCCTGTTGTTGGACCTCTAGAGAAACTGATTAAGCATTGAGTGAAGCTAGATGCTGGACTAAATGACCACTAATCTGATCCAGCAGGGTTCTTCTTTGATTAACTTGTGCCACTACTGCCCATTTCAGTGATGATAACATGCAGTGCTGGAATGTGTAAGCACAAATATGTTTGGAGGGGTAGCCTTAAAGAATATTGTGCAGCTTCATAATTTTATTTAAGTTGTATTGTTTATTTCTTATATTTGCTGTTAGGGTGACAATGTCTAATCTAACAGATTATATTGATTTAAAAACAAACTTTAACTTGGTTGATACATACGATTATTTGGACAGACAGCAAATATTTTAGAAAATTCATAATGATTGTTAATGCAAGTATTTTCAATAGCAGCAGATATCAGTTACAGTTTTAGTAGAGGCATTCTGTCTTATACGAAAGGGTAGAAGGGAATGCTTCTTCTTAGATGCTGTCCTAACTCATTCTGAGCATGCTTGTATAATGTAAAAACAAAAAAACCCAGTGTTTTTCCTCTCAGAGCTTTTGCTTTTATTCATATGGAAATTTATGCAGATTTAGTCTAATTAATTGCTTAATCAAATGAATCTCTTATGGTGAGTTAACTAAAATTTCTTTAATGGGGAACAGCTCTATTATACAGTACCTTTGAGCAGACAGAGAGCTTTACAATGATTTAGTCTTATTTCTTGGCACATCAGCAGGGGAGATAACTCAAATGATGTGATCTTCCATGATTTATCCTCAAAATTCTGTGATAGTAGGTTAGGGTCAGGTAATGGTATAATTCACATATAATAAAAATAGTTTGTTAAGTAAGCCTTGTGAATCCTCAGATTCTCATATTTCTTTTATTTCCCCTGGCCAACTCATGGCTAGAAAATTAGATGCTTGGGCTTTTATAGCTAGGACTAGTCATTTCATCTAATCATAAATTATGATTTATCCCCAAATCAGGTTTAACTCATTGTTTGAAGTCCTGATTTTGTGATTCAGATGAAACAATGAACCATTATGTGTCACAGAAGTGTTTCCTGCCATGCATGAGGGAAGGGAGTGTACAACCTGAGTTTTCTTGTGTGTGAGAGAGCATGCACCTTGTGCTAGTATCTATCCCAAATCCATCGAAAGATTTTATTTACCAAACAGGAATTTGAAACAGATTCTCCAAATCTACTGTTCCGGGGTCCCCAACTTGTTTCAACACTGCCTAACAACCAGCTACTTCCAATGGGACAATGATTACTATGAGCAGACAGATGGGGTAGCCATGGGAAGCCCCCTCAGCCTGGTGATAACCAATTTTTACATGGAACGTTTTGAGAAACAAGGCCTTGAAACAGCAACCAGAAAACCTACAACTTGGTTCCGATTTGTGGATGACACTTTTACAATCTGGAGCCATGGCGAGGAAGAACTGCTGAATTTTCTGGACCACCTTAACGGCATCCACCCAAACATCCAATTTACCATGGAAACTGAAAAAGAAGGAAAACTGCCTTTTTTAGATGTCTTGGTCTTTCACAAACCCAACCATCAACTGGGCCACACAGTATAGAGAAAACCTACACACAGACTGGTATCTACATAAAAACTCCAACCACCACGCACAACGAAAAAGGGGTATAATCAAAACTCTGACAGATCATGCAAAACAAATTTGTGAACCTCACCTCCTCCCTGATGAAATTAATAATCTAGACTGGGTTCTGCAGGCTAATGACTACTCCACAACAGGAATCAGAAGAGATTTAAGACCAAGAGAGACTCAGAGGTCTGAGGAGAAACAGCCCCCCACAGGAAAAATATTTCTACCATACATCAAGGGAATCACAGATCAAATAGGGAAACTGATGAAAAAACATAACTTACAAACAATCTTTAAACCCACCAGAAAAATACAGCAGATGCTATGCTCAGCAAAGGACAAAAGAGACCCCCTCACTTCTGCAGGAGTCTATCACATACCCTGCAGCTGTGGAGAGGTCTACATTAGAACTACAAAATGCAGCATTCAGACTCATATTAAGGAGCACGAAAGACACTGTCGGCTTAGCCATTCTGAAAAATGTCCAGTAGCAGAACATGCTCTAAACAAAACTGGATGTAACATTTTATTTGAAAGCACTGAAATTCTGGACAACTCGGAAGGTTACTTTGTCAGACTACACAGGGAGGCCATTGAAATCTACAAACACCAAGAAAACTTCAACAAGAAGGAAGAGACTCTGAGAATTAACAAGATTTGGCCACCAATACTTAAAAACACCAGAATCAAAGGCCAAGGGCATGCTGAATTCATGGACAATGGATTCCACCCAGACACAGCGTTTTCATTCACTAAGACTGTTGTTACTGCAGGGAATTCAAATGTGAATCACTCCCAGGACTGAAAAACCCCACCCGCATTACAATGCAGTAAACCACACCTTTGCATAGCAAGTTCCACCCAAACACTTACTGATTGATTCCCCACGCTGGGACATGGACAATACCATTTTCCTCCGAAAATAAGCCCTACTCCGAAAATAAGCCCTAGTTACAGATTCCGAAAATAAGCCCTACTCCAAAAATAAGCCCTAGGTACAGATTCCCCAGTGCAGCTGATCTGGTCACATGACCAGATGCAGCTTGGGGGTGGGGGAGCCTGCACCTTTGCTGAAAAAGAAAACAATTAATGTTCGGATTCAATCTAAGTCAACTTGCAGAATCTTCCTTTTCACCCTTGCCGAAAAGAATACCCACTGAACACAGTTCCGAAGGAGGGGAGAGCACATCTGAGTCTTGTTCCTCCTCCCACCCCTATTCTGCCAAGTGCAACAACAATGCAGTCATCGTCAAGAGGAAAAAAAGTAAGCACGTGGAAAGCAGGCGAGCTGAGAAAGGCAGCCTCGATGCTGTTGGGTCCCAAGCCACCCTTTTGCTCACTCCGGGGTCCACTCACGCACTCCAGGCTCTGGCTGTCTCGGAGGCAGGCTCCTCCTCTAGCTGTGGCTCTGGCTGGGGAGGTTGCCTAGTCCTTGCTGAGTCGGCTGCAACGGCTGCGTTACTGGGCGAGATTGTGCCGCTGCAACAGGAGAAGACGAGGCTAAGGACTCGAGGAGGCTGCTGCTAGAGGTGGGGGTGGGGGAGTCCAGCCTGGTGCCGGCCCATGAGCCCGCGGCAGGCTCCTACCAGACCACAGCCACACAGCCCGGAAAACCCACAACAACCAATTGCTGTTTAGTTTTCTGTTACAAGCCAAGAGGAAGAGCTGACTATCCTAAGTCATACATCATTCATATATAGCGGATTGTGAATTGTTAAAACTCAATATCTCAACATGCAAGTTACATGAAACCCTTTTTAGAATAAAAATTACTACTGAATAGTAGAAGATATTTAAACTACAATAGGGAGTAGAATTTCGGTTTTTACGTAAAGAGCTTTTGGACTGGATTGTGGCAAATGGAACATAAAGATGATTAGAAGTATAAAGTGATCTTAGCATTGTGCAAAGTTAATAAGGTGAGGTATCCTACATCATTAAATATGTATGTTGCATGTTATGAGGAGTTAGTTGAATACTGTAAAACAATTCCATCTTTACAAGGCAGCATTTAAAATCAGAAAA
The DNA here is from genome assembly GCF_021028975.2 of Sphaerodactylus townsendi. Classification (NCBI taxonomy): domain Eukaryota; kingdom Metazoa; phylum Chordata; class Lepidosauria; order Squamata; family Sphaerodactylidae; genus Sphaerodactylus; species Sphaerodactylus townsendi. The sequence continues at coordinate 32,435,659 of NC_059429.1, read as the reverse complement.
CTCTGTAGTTAAGGGTGTAGCTTTGACCCTTCTTTGCAAACAGTATATTCTTTAGCAGTGTTGTTCTGTAGCTTTGTCCTTCAATTCATGAAAAGAGGGGTGCACATGAGACAAGCTTCGTCTTGCCCTTGTGCGCTAGGGGACTGTGCACGAGATGAGCTTCTTCTTCTGTTTGGCCTCTAGGGAGCACACATGGGGTGAGCTTAGGCTTTCATGTGGGTGCTTGAGGGGGGTCACTCATGAGGCAAGCTGTGTTTTTGACCATTTGTGCTAGGAGGCTTGAGTGTGAGGTGAGCTATATCTTGCATGCAGGGGTACAGCCAAAAAAGGCGCCCCCAGGCCGCCGTTCGCACAGGCGCCACTGCTGCAACGCAGCAGCGGCGACCTGACTCTTCTTCCCTCCCCCCAGGGCGGCGTCAAGCCGCCCTAAACAACAACCCTTTAAAGGGTTGTTGTTGGGGAGGGAGCGTCTTCCCTGCGGCGCGGTGCGAACCGAGGCTGCCGGAAGACGCTGTTCTTCCTCATCTCCATCTTTCACTCACGGTGTCCTCCTCGTAAGCCTCCAGGGCGTCGGAGGGCAGCGTGCATGGGCTCAGCGACGCCAGCAGGCCGAATCACTTCCAGGAGGACAATCGTGAAAGTGGGGCTGGAGGGCGCAGAGGCGGCTCCATGCGGAGCCGTCACTCGTTGGCTCTCCTCGGCTTCTCCGTCACGATGCTTGCATGCGGACGGAGTTATACTTTACCGCCCGCACTCTTTGGCGCGTATAAGGAGGTCAGCGTAGGAAACGGCCTTAAGTTCTATTAAGTATTCAGTGCTGTATGGTTGGACGCATGCCACTGTTTAAGAGGGGGGAAACTGTACTCACCTTCTCTATGCATTCATCGTCTTATTAAGCTCTGTCATGCACACCTCTTAAACATTAACTAAAGCACTGATTTATTAAGTGACCTTAATTCTTGCCTTCAAATTATGTTGCATTATGCACAGCATAATAAAGCATCAGTGCATGGCTTCTTATAGACACCCATAACTTTTATGTATAAACTTTCTATCATAAGAGTGACTCCACATTCCTAACTGATTACACAGCCTCCCATAAATCAACATGAAGATGTGTTCTTGCAAGGGTAAGCAACTTACATTTGATGCTGATAATGTGCAGTTTCATAACAAAAGAGAGGTAACTCTTAACATTCTGGCCTCCAACTTTAAATTATGCATTGATAACAAGTGAAACAGTATAAATACTCCTTATCTAATTCATTGTCTGAAGAGGGTTCCCCTATTTAAATATGTATTTAAAGCTGTATCTATTAATATGATATATTGTAGTGACCTTGAGGAGTCTTTAGTGGTCTGTTCCATCATGGATGTTTATACACATTCTTCAGTGTTTAATGATTTATTATTTCTGCTAAAATTACGTAGCGGTGCATATTGCAGGCACTGCAAATATACAAAGAAATAACATGAGGAATAACATTTGCTTAACCATGCATGTATACATTTGCTTGGCTCGAAAATAAGGAGGAGGTTTGCTCGAATCTAAAATACAGTAAAGTTATTTATTTTAGTCATTTATCATCGTCATCAACCTTTTTATTGGCATAAGTTTAAAATACAACAGGGAGGTTGAGGAGAATCAAGTTAAAATAAGTAGGTTCGAACATTTCCAGCAGTTAAAACAATAAATAAATAAATAAACTAAAATCTGTGGCGAATCTGCTGTGCCAGCGCCAGGAATTTGGCAACGTCTAGGGATCTCTGAGGAGACTGATCACAAAGCAGAAAGAAGGATTTAACCTTGTCTGGTGAGTTGGCATCGTTCTCAGTGTATGGGTCTATAAATTGTCTTCTAGATGAAGTATATAGTTCGCAATCTAGGAGGATGTGCTCTATTGTTTCGATGGCTTTTTGTGAGCAAGGACACGTTCTTTGTTGGTATGGGATCTGGAGAAATCTGCTGCTCAGGACTGCTGAAGGTAGGGCGTTCAGTCGGGCTAGCATTAGGGTACGTCGGAGATATGGTGAAGATATATTGTAAAAGTACCTTGGTAGCCCTTTACTGACGGGAAGAGGGTGGGAGCCCTCCGATAAAATGCCCTTCATGTATTGAGTAGAAAGCAATTGATTTTCAATGTCAAGTAGCCTTAGCGACAGAAGTTTGACTATTTGCGCTTCGTCCATGTTTATGAAGAAGTCTAAAGCGAAGCCTAACGAATTAATTTTTTTCTTGATCAGAAGACTCCAAAATTTTTTTACAACTTACATGTCTGCCTGAACAAGGGCCACCAAAACAACAGAAAAAAGAAACATAATAAAGTCTCATATTTAAAAAGCTACAGGTAGTCCCCTGTGCAAGCATTACTGACTCATTGGGTGAGTCACATCACAACGTTTACTGGACAGACTTTGTTTGTGGGGTGGTTTGCCATGGCCTTCCACAATTAAATCCACAACTAAAACATATACAAAGCTATAAAAACAAAAATTAAAACATTATCATACACATAATGTACTCTAATTCCATTTGTTCTTCGGTGGCAACGGCATAACTAACGAATTCAGTATTGACGAAGGCTTTCCGCGGCCAGATTCGTCGGTTTGTGGGTTTTCACTTAATTAGATTCAATTGAGTTGACAGGGTTAGCCAGATCGTTCTAAGGATCAGATCGGCCTTATCATGAGCCATTTCAGACTAAGCATCTTCAGGGAGGTGTATCCCACAGAGGGAAGTCTGTTAGGACCAGTGTGTAACAGACTTCTCTCTGTGATACACCTCTGAAGATGCCAGCCACAGATGCAGGCGAAACGTTAGGAACAAGATCTACCAGACCACGGCCACACAGTCCGGAAAACCCACAACAACCAATAACTAACAGTGTTTGTTCTGTTCAAGATCACTTTCTTTATTCCCTCCCCTTTCTTTTTTTGAATAGACTGTCTCTCAAGATTTGTGTTCATTTGGGATTCTTTATCATGATGCAAAGGGAGAATCACCATTGTAAAGATCTGCATTTTAAGTCTAAATAGAAACATTTAATATTCCTCATCAATCATAGTGTGTAGTTCAGTCCTCCAGGGCACTATAGAATTGGTGTAGGTCCCAAAAGATCATGAACACATCAGATTTATAAGACTTCTATTCATGTGGGGTTTTTTTTTTCACCTTTCTTCCTGTAAATGTCAGAAAATATGAGGCCAGAATCCTGAGTATTGGATCTGTCTTTTGCCAGTTCAGTTTTCAAACTCCACATTAGCTATAGGAAATTTGAATAGATCAAAATTGGTTTGCTATGCAATGTCTAGGTCTAGGAGTTGGGGTTGCCAACTCTGGGTTGGGAAATTCCTGACTATTTAAGAATGGAGCCTGGTAGCCCTTTACTGAAGGGAAGGTTTGAGGAGGGTAGGGACCTTATCAGGATAATGCCATGGAGTATACTCTCCAAAGCAGCCATTTTCTCTGTCATAAGAACAAGCCAGCTGGATCAGACCAGAGTCCATCTAGTCCAGCTCTCTGCTACTCGCAGTGGCCCACCAGGTGCCATTGGGAGCTCACATGCAGGGAGGTGAAAGCAATGGTCTTCTGCAGCTGTTGCTCCTGAGCACCTGACCGTTAAGTGACGGTAATCTGAGATCAAAGAGGATCAAGATTGTAGCCATAAATCGAAACTTCTCCCTCGATAAATCTGTCCAAGCCCTTTTAAAGCCCCTATCCAGGTTAGCAGACCATCACCACCTCCTGTGGCAGCATATTCCAAATAACTAATCACACGCTATGTGAAGAAATTGTGTTTCCTTTTTTATTAGTCCCACTTTCCCCCCCAGCATTTTTCAATGGATGCCCCTGGTTCTAGTATTGTGAGAAAGAGAGAAAAATTTCTCTGTCAACATTTTCTACCCCATGCATAATTTTTTATAGATTTCAATCATATCACCCTCAGACGCCTCCTCTCCAAACTAAAGAGTCCCAAACACTGCAGCCTCTCCCTCATAAGAAAGGTGCTCCAATCCTTCAATCATCCCTCCTACTGCCCTTCTGCACTTTTTCTATCTCTTCAATATCCTTTTAAGATGTATGCACCAGAAACTGGAACACACTACTCCAAGCGTGATTCGCAGCACCAATTGCTTTATATAAGGGCATGACAATCTTTGCAGTTTTATTATCAACTCCTTTCCTAATTATCCCCAGCATAGAGTTTGCCTTTTCACAGCTGCCATGCATTGAGTTGACATTCCCATGGAACTATCAACTAAGACTTCCTAAATCCCTTTCCTGGTCTGTGACTGATAGCACTGACCCCTGTAGCGTGTATGTGAAGTCTGGATTTTTTGCCCCTATGTGCATCACTTTACATTTTGCTACATTGAACTGCAAAATGTAAAGTGATGTCATCTGGAGATCAGCTGTAATTCTAGAGGATTTCCAAGGACCACCTGGAGGTTGGCAACCCTGATTGCAATACAATGTCAGGTATTCCCCCTTTTACATAACATATGACTCTTCGTAAGGATGGGGGAGAGGAAACTATATGCTAGGAGTTCAGAATGTTGATGCAGCATTGAGGCCATTTCCAAATTCACAAGAGACACCAGAATTACTTTGGTTATCCTAAGGCGCGTTTTGCTTTTTGCTTTTTTTTTTTTTTTGGTTTTTTGCAAAGTACCTCTTTGAGAGGAATTGTGGTTATGTTTCTCTAAAATTTGTGCCATGGAGGCACCGAATTACTGAAGAATTGCCATTAGCGCTGGGATTATGGTTGCAGGCTAAATGGAATTGAGAGGTTTTTCTACAACGATTTATAATGTTTCATCTTTCATGATTTTATTAGGTAATCCGTGAAATATTTCTTTCTTTCTATATATTTTTTGTTTTTCCCCAAGTAATTTAAGTATACGTAAGCAAGTTTTAATAATAGTTTAAAACTTTTTTAAAAAGTAATATTCATCTGTCTGTTTTTAGGGTGACCCAAGTGGGCCAGCATTTCACCTTTGTACTTACTGACATTGAAAGTAAACAGAGATTTGGATTTTGCCGGTTAACACCAGGAGGCAAAGTGTGTCTCTGTATTCTAAGGTGAGTAGCTATACAGCATAACTTGGTATTTTCTTTTCACCCCACATAACTGAAAAACTTTGAAGATATGAATTTGCGATGTTTCTGCAGTTATAAACTTTTGTTAATGAGGTGTTTTACAAATGGTGTACAGTTTCTCTTGGTAGGTTATACAAGTGATCTTATAACTTTTTATTTACATCAGAAAAATTGACACTGAAATTGCAAATAAATTGTCCTAAGATAAAGAAATGATGTTCTAGTGCTAATTAGGAGAAAATCTGCTTTAGACTGACCCTAAAGAAAAGAACGGGAAGTTGCATTATAATAAAGTATATATTCATCTGTGAAAAATGTTCATCTGAACCTCAGTCATGACGCCTGTGTGTATTATGCCTTTACTATGTATCTGCCATGAATCAAAATAATCTATTTGTGTTAATAGCTCTCTTGTGAAAAAATATACTTTGAACAGTTCAGTGAGGTCAAATAATACTTTGGCAAAATGTCTCCATAAAATTAACCAATTTTAATTCTGCATATGTTCTATTTCACTGGACCTCTTCATCTGACATTATTAACCAGAATGCTCTCAGTACTTTTGTTGGTTTCCTTTGCAATTGACATAATTATATTTCATCTTGTATTGCCTGCATTTTGCGGCCTTGTGACCATGCTGTTTACAATTGTTTTCTTTACTATGCTGTGTGTTTTTGTATTTGCCTAGTGATGACCCCCTCCCTGTAACTGATGGTATGCTCTAATCCACAAAAAGTTTGTGCTAGAATAAAAACTTTGGGATTGCTTCCCAAATTCCCACATTGTGTGTGTGTGGTGGGGGGAGGGTGTCTCTCTGTTTTTTTCAACCATACCAGCAATTACCATTCCCTTCTGCCCTAGTGGAGGACTTCTAGTCAGCTTTTAAAAAATCATCATGTGTGTGTAAAGTGGTCTCAGGTTGCAGCCTAGGGCAACCCAGTAGGGTTTTCAAGGCAAGGGACTAACAGAGGTGGCTTGCTATTGTCTTCCTCTGCAAAGCAACCCTGGTACTCCTTGGTGGTCTTCCATCCAAGTACTAGCCAGGACCGCCCCTGCTTAGCTTCTGAGATCTGACAAGATCAGGCTAGCCTGGGCCATCAAGCTTCTGAGATCTGACAAGATCAGGCTAGCCTGGGCCATCAAGATCAGGCTAGCCTGGGCCATCACAAATTTTAAAAAAGACAAAAAACTCTTGGGTGGCAGGGCGGAGCCAGTGGTCAGAGCAAGGAGGGATGATAATAAAATGATTCTGATGTGAGAAGTTTGAAAGCGTGCATTTTTCTGTCCAACTGGCTCCAAAGCTGCTTTGAATGTAATCATTCAGGCAAGATTGTTTCAAAGCAGACAGAAAGTCAGAAAGGGGATGAAATGAGGATGGCATTGTGTGGGTGCAATTTAAAAATGAGTCTACCCTGAAGACATTTTTCCAACTTTTTTCTGACAGAAAACAAAACTTCTATGACATCTTTCTCTTTTAAAATGCGTGAAATACTTCTTAAGGCAGGGTTTACCACACTCAAAATGTGTAGCATGAAAAATACTTTTAAATTCAATAAATATATTAAATAATACAATTTTGTATATTAAGTTATAAATTATGCATTTTATGTAAGAAGTGTAAGTGTGATAGGGAAGTATTTTATATACTTAAACTCTCCCTAACCTTTCTGTTTCCTTCTGGAGAAACCAAGCCCCCCCCCCTTCAAAATTCCCAGAAATGTTACATCTTTCCTCCAGTTTGGCTTACAACCAGAGCAAAGCTAGAGTTGTGGAAGCAACTCTAGTCTTTCAGATGTACTTGTTTTTTGCTGCAACAGACTAGCACGACTATTTTGTCACCTGTTGTTGAATCTTTTCCTGCATTCTCCCGTAATCTTTGGAGTATAACGCAGGCCTGCTAAAGGTCTTCACACTTTTTGCACAGTAAACACCCAGTTTACTTGTTGATAATGAGACATTTTGGGTGAATCTTCTCATAATGTTCAGACTTCAGCTATGTGCCAAACTACAACTACTTGGTTCTAATATTGAATAACTCTTCAATAGTGTCTCCTCAATCAAAGGGCAATTACAGGATAGTGCAGGCATTATACTGGTCTTCTTTAAACTGTGGTTTGAAACTGCCCCAAGGACCTGTGCTTTTCTGGTCTGTGCCAGCCCATTGGAAAAAGATACCAGGTTGCTCACAATAAGTGGTTTGATAAGGCAAGGCTAGTTTTAACCCATTTAGTTGAGATCTAGATATCTTTTTCAGTACATACACGCATACACATACACACCCAGGTGCATTAAAAACAACTTCTTAAGAAATACATATTTTCCCCCTTTTTTAATGAATTAAAAGGGGCCAAGATGGAATACAGAGCATCATTTTGCATCAATATAGTGCAGCAGTCATATTTGGGAGTAGATGTATATGCTGAAAACTAAGCAATTGATACTTTTAGATTCTGTAAATATGCCAGTTAATTCATCTGTATATGCTATCTAAGTTACAAGATACATTTTCATATATTTCAGTTTTTCCAAAATTTCTGGGTTGTTTTTTTTAAAGGAGAAACAGTTCCCCCTTGGCTTCACAAACTAGGAATTGTACATATCTCTGTTCATGTGCACACATATACTCATACAAAACAGAAACCTCCTTCTAAGCTAAATGTTGCCAATGAACAAGACTTGTGTATCGAAAAGAGAGAGAGTGTGTGTGTGTGTGTGTGTGTGTGTGTGTGTGTGTGTGTTAACAGTGTGGAACTGTAGGAAGTGACTCATTTGCTAGTACGGTTCAACTGTACCAGAATTAGGTGAACACTTAATGATAAACAGAAGTGCTATAAACAACAAAACACCACAGGCCAAGGTGATTAAAAATCTTATTACAACTGTGGATTTTCACAGTGAATGTTACCTTGTCATCAGTTTGTTCTAAAAGAGATATTAAAACATAAACAGCATGACCATAATAAACTGCTTAATTAAAAGCCAAATGAAAGAAACATTTTACTACTTTAAAGGAGAGTCTGGTTCTTTGTAAAAAGCAGCTGAACACAAATGTTGTGTAACCTGTCTTTCATATGATAAGGGAAAGGGAACATGTTCTCAGAGACCTGACGCTTGGTAGTCATATTCTGCCAAGCAGAGGAGTTCCATGTGCTGAGCTGGTCTCAGTTCTAGGTACCTTGGCTCTCTACTTAATATCATCCTGAGGGAAATGAGTAGCTTTCAGAAACAGAGGTCTGTATTCAAATATGAGTTCTGAAAATTTAAATTTTGTACAATGAGGTAGTAATTTATGTTTATTCCACCTCTCTTTGCACATCTTCCCTTTTCTTCTAGTGGTATTCCTGAGGTCTACAGACCACCACCAACAAAATGTTAAGGACTCACTGGGCTGCTGTTAGAGTAGGGAAAATCAGCAGACATTGCCAACTCCTGTTTTAAGTGTGTTTAAGTCTTTGGACCTGTACAGTTGGATGCAGGTTCTGGGGTATGCATATGAATATTTCCAATCCCCCCCCCCCCCCCCATCTGCAGTGTCCTGTTCTGCTTTGTTTTGGGAATGCCCACAAAACATGGCACTCTGGATCAGGGGCGTAGTTACTTAAAATGGCACCAAGGGCTCACCATGGGTGCTGAGCCCTCCAGCTGTACTCTGCCCCATTTTGGACTGGGACACAGTTGAAAGCTGGTGAGTGGCTTTCGTAGACAGACCCTTACCAAGTTGAAGGAGACCCTTACCAAGTCAGAAGCAGCTCACAGCTGGGTCAATAGTTTAATGTAATAAACTAAAGTATCAAGTACAGAATGATGAAACAATGCTGAGTCCAGAGTCTCAAAGCAGGATCAAAACCAGGTTCAGGCACCAGAAAGATGAACAGTAGCTTCCAAGCACAATGTTGCTGCCACAATACAACCTGACTTCCAATACATTTTATAGCAAATATTCCACCCACTAGTGCAAACACTTCATGCAGCTGTGTTATTTCAGTCTGGCTCCTGCAAAGACTTATTGTCAAGCCGAGCTTGCCCCAGAACTGCTAGCCTGCTCCTGTGTCTCTTGCCCTACAAACTGGCACGCAGCTTCCTCTGGCATCGTTCTTGGGGCTCTGGAGACAAAGGGGTCAAGAGAACTGGCAGGGCCTTGAATAGTTGGGTGTCAGGAGGCTGGGGAATCTTGGAACTGGGGCCTGGCTGTGACTCCCAGCCTACTTGTTCTGCTGGAGCCTCTAGATCTGGTCCTGCAGGGACTACTGAAGCTGCAGCCTGAACCTCTTGGCCAGATCTTATACATACTACAGGAGGCTCAAGCTCTGGTCCTGTAGGCATTATCTGGGACTCTGTGCCCTCTTCCCCATTTGAGTCCTCCTCCATGTCCCCAGACATAATGGACTAGACCGGGTAAAACACCAGGGCTTGCACCACTCTACGAGGCTGGCCCCATCCCACCTCCACCCCCATCTCTAAAGGATGAAGGTAGCTAGGGCCACTCTGATGATGGGTCCCTTGTGTGGGAATTTTGTTTTTAATTTGAGGGTCTGTAACACAGAAAGAGGACTAGATTTCTGCAAGTTTTGAGAACAGTTAAATGAAGGGTGTGATTAAGGAGACCTGGAGGAATTTTGGTACTTTTCCCGTAGGAAATAATGGAAACAAGGATTTCTGGAGGCATCCTCTTCAAGGGTCTGTAAAATTAGATCTTTTATACAAAACTTGAGGAACTTCAATAGAAAGGGAGAAATTTTGGGTCCCTTTTGGTTTAAAAATATACTCTCTAGAAAGCCAAATTTATTCCTCCATAGGAAAAATAGGGGTGGATATCCAATATTTCCAACGGCCAAAACTTTTCCTGAAACAAGTTTATGAAACTGTATGAACACTCCCAAAATTTTGTCAAAACATTAATCAGGCTGTTTCTAAAATTACAATGTGAAATGGAAAACAATAATCTTTGAAGGGTCTGCCCCTCTTTCCAGTATTAGACAACAGGGAGCATTGGGCTGATTTCTCTATGGCACTGTATTTACCTGCTTTAATTGAACATTTAAGTTCTGGTCTGTTATTTTGCAGAAGTAGCTGCTCAAATAACAAGTGGCAAGCTATAATTTTTCACCAAGCTCTAATAAGAACAGTGCCATTATTATTTCTTCCTTTATGACAGTTTCAGATTTACAATGCAGTGCTGAATACTTACCAGACTAGCTATTTTTTTTGAAGCTGTATGTATAGGTTGGGAACATAGTAATCTTTTACTATTGATGATATGGTGAAAACACAATTTGAATGCAAGGGATATTTCTGGCACTATAGGGTTGGTTGCTTGCTGGTTTTTAAACAGAGGCAATGCTTATCCACTTAATAGGCTTTGGACTAGCTGACTAGTGGTGAAGATTGCACAAAGGAAAAAAATGAAAAGCAAATTGAATACTCTATTTCCCCATATCCTCACCTTTCTCTGCTTCCTTCTGTCCTTCTCACCCACCATTCAACCAACCCTTTTCTGTTCCCCTATTTTCAACTTTTCCTACTTATCTCCTCTCAGCAACCTCTACCTGGGAAAACTATGGCCCAGTTACACAGTGGAGAACTTATGAGTCACTTTCCCCTATATCCCCCTCCCCCCACTATTTCTCCTGTTTTTCCTCCTGGCAAGCCCTATAGCCTCACATTTCCATGCTTCCTTTTTAGCCAATATAATAACTGGAGAATGGGTGTAATATACATGCTCTGCTTATCTCCTGGTAATAATCGACCTGCAGCATTCTGTAGCAACTGGAATCTCTTAGTTAGGAGTAGAGCCATGTAGACTACACTACATTACCCTAGTCTCAAATAATATTAATCACTGTACTACCTAAGAAATGACAGATACTAGTAATAGATACTAGTAACCGAATAGTATGTACAATTTTCTGAAAGGCCACAAAACTCTGATAGACAAAATTTTTTAAAAAATCAATGTATTGTCAAAGGCTTTTATGGCCGGATTCCACTGGTTCTGGTGGGTTTTCTGGGCTATGTGGCCGTGGTCTGGTGGATCTTGTTCCTAATGTTTCGCCTGCATCTGTGCCTGGCATCTTCAGAGGTGTATCACAGGGGAAAGTCTGTTACAGTGTGTAACAGACTTCCCTCTGTGATACACCTCTGATGAAATGAACCATTTCAGGCTGGTTCATTTCTTACCATGTTTCCCTGAAAATAAGACAGTGTCTTATATTAATTTTTGCTCCCAAAGATGCGCTATGTCTTATTTTCTGGGGATGTCTTATTTTTCCACTCCACAGCTGCATGCTTTGGTGTTCTGTTCGACGGGCATGCTTCCAAACAAAAACTTTGCTACATCTTACTTTTGGGGGATACTTTATATTTAGCACTTCAGCAAAACCTCTACTACGTCTTATTTTCCGGGGATGTCTTATTTTCGGGGAAACGGTATTTTCAAGTGAGCCTCACAAACGCTTCAACATACCCTAAGTAATTCTCAAAATGTTACTGTGGTGGTCTTAAATACTTTTGGATCTACACCTTTTGGATTTTCTTCTGAGGGTTAGCCTGGAATGCCCATTGTGTGAACAGTCAGCAAGGCCGTAGGTAAGGGGGGTTCTCGGGTTCAACCCCCCTCCATTGCATAGCCGTAGCTCTGCCCCCCTGTTTGTGGGTTTTTTGGTATTTTTAGTGTTTTTTCGGTTTTTGGCGTGCCGGGGGTGCAGTTTTTAAGCTAGCAGCACCAAAATTTCAGGGTTTTTTGGGAGACTCTCCTGATGATTCTACCCAGGTTTTGTGAAGTTTGGTCCAGGGGGTCCAAGGCTATAGACTCCCAAAGGGGTGCCCCCATTGTTTCCAATGGGAGCTAATAGAAGATGAGGGCTACACCTTTGAGGATCTATAACTTTGGACCCCCTGAACTAAACTTCATCAAACCTGGGAGGCATCACTGATAGAGTCTCTTACTGATACCGTCCAGGTTTTGTGAAGTTTGGTAAGGAATTGAAAATTGTTTCCAATGGGAGCTAATACGAGATGGGGGCTACATCTTTGAGGGTCCATAGCTTTGAACCCCCTGAACCAAACTTCACCAAACTTGGGTGGTATCATTAGGAGAGTCTCCCAAAAAACCCTGAAATGTTGGTGCTGCTAGCTTAAAAACTGCACCCCCGGCAGGCCAAAAACCGAAAAAACACTAAAAATACAAAAAAACCCACAAACAGGGGGGCCGAGCTTCGGCTATGCAATGGAGGGGGGTTGAACCCAAGAACCCCTCTTACCTACGTACTTGCTGACTGTTCACACAATGGGCATCTCCATTAAGGAGAATTTGGGTTCTCTAGTTTAAACACTATTGAAAGTGAAGCTGTTTGGGGGTGGATTCCAGCATCACAGCTGCCTCCCGAGGGTGGGAGGTGCACAAAACTCAGATTTTGCACTGGGCTCCATTTTCCCTAGCTACACCTCTGCCCAGAGGGTAGGGCAGAAGGGGCTGCCAGCTGGGAGCCCAGCTAGTGGGGGTGCAGGGGAGGGCAGGGCAGGGGAGTCTGCTGTCCCCGGCCTTGGAGAGCTGCTTTTATAAGCACTGGGGCTGGGGGCGGAGCTTGGGGAGGCGTGGCCATGCCCCAGGGGCAGGTGGGGGTTTGGGCCCACCCCCCGAACCCCCCCATGAAAAATCTATACCTACATCCCTGAATAAGTTGTATGATATTCAGATCTATACTTCTTTAACCAAATCACCTAGTGACACTAAAGTCTCATTCCTGATTGTTCTTGTTGAATGACTCAGGGTAAACAAGCTGAAACTGAATTCCAACAAGATGGAGGTATTGTCGACTGAAAAGGCCAAAGCCCTGAAGGAAATGGGGCTCCTCACTTCTGATGGAGTTCTGTTGGTTCCCTCTGATTTAGTTAAGAACCTGGGGTGATTCTGGATCTTCTTTTATTATTGGAGAGATAAGGTGATAACAGTTGTAAAATCGGCTTTCTCCCAGTGTGATGCAGTGGTTAAGAGCAGCGGGCTGTAACCTGGAGAACTGGGTTTGATATCCTGCTCCTCCACATGAGTGGAAAGCCAGGTTTGTTTACACACTCCTCCACATGAAGTCTGCGGAGTGACCTTGGACTATTCACAGTTCTCTCAGAACTGTCAGCCCCACTACCTCACAGGGTGTCTGTTGCAAGTGGGGGAAGGGAAGGTGATTGTAAGCAGCTTTGAGTCTCCTTACAGTAGAGAAGAGCAGGGTATAAAACCATATCTTCTTCCATCTCCACTTTACTGGGAATATAGGGCTGTCACTTGATTTCTCTGTCTCTGTTGTTATGTATATTTAATACTTTTTGAGAACATTCCTAAGCAGGTTTACTCAGAATCCTATTCAGGTCTACTCAGTGGGGCTTACTCCCAGGAAAGTATTCTTAGGATGGCACAGTTTTAGTTTAAAGAAAAATAAGATTGGCATCAAGGAAGTTAGCTGGTCCTTGGACCAGATGCTAAAAAGTAAAATATTGCAAATGAGCAGGGAATTGGCAACATAAGCACAATAATATGGGAGTGATTGCTGAAAAAGTCCATGTCATCTTTTTAGAGTGTGGCACTTTTAACATTCCTTCTACTTTACAATCTGGATTCTTGTTGCTGAACCTTTTATAGAATCGTTTGTTTAATATGCATTTCATTATTTAGACTAAAAGAATGTCTTGAATTTTTTCAAACTCAAATTTTTCTGTGCGTGCTGCGCTATTAAAATTTTTTCCTTAAAAAAAAGATGATACATGCCTGAAAAGTCCCATGATCTTTGATGTCTCATGCTTAAGAATGGTATAATTTTAAGGGATCCGTTTTTTGTAATATTCTCTCATATGCAAAACCAGCGTATAAATCTCCTTAAATGGCTTTAATAGAAAGCCTGGAAATCCTTTTGATGCGGGTTCATTTAGTTAAACTCCTGTCTATGTCTCTAGCTGACCTTATGTATCTTGAGAAATGCAAAGGGGCATCATTAAAATGCTCAGCCTCAGATTTGATTAATGAAATTTTATGACTGTAAAATTGTCACCTAGATTTCTAAATGAAACGTTCTAATAAGGTAGACAGGTTTATTTGGGAAGCCTTTGTAGTTCTTCATCTCAGACTGGGCTTGAAGTTTTCTCCCCTCCCCTCTTCCTTTGGGCAAATCCCTCCGAAGCAGAATGTTTCAATTTTACACATTTTGTGTCAATTTTCCAGACAGAAAAGTAGCCCCTAGACATTAGACATTTAGCTACGGAAAGGCGGTTTCCTTAGTTTTATTTGATTACTAGAAGTTAGATTCCTGCTGATAGTTCAGGACTGTTAGTGGTTACCTGACTGTTTGACAGAAAACATTTCCTTTCCTTTATTTAACCTTTGACTTGTGAATATAAAAGCTTATCAGAACTGGACTGGAAGCGCAAGTGAGGTGGAAGACTACTTAGTTCAACAAAGCTGAGGGATGGCTTTGAATGAAAGCCTCAGCGCCTGCCTGGTGGCTTTGTGGATTAAAAGAATATGCTAAATACGTTTTTAATTAGCAATGAAATATCGGGTGCTGTTGTTTATATGACAGGTAAGGACCACGTTTTCGGTAGGATCTAATGCATTTTAAAAGCATTACACTTCCACATCCATGATTGATTTTGCAGATGTTATTTTACAGATTTTGTGCTTTACATGGCAGGCAGGAAATTTGTCAAAGCAATCTTGGAACCACTGAAATTAGGAAAGACAGCTGGCTTTGTTGTTCAGCGTTGATGTGATTATTGCACTCATAAGGGGTTTCTCTAACTTTGTACAGTGCCAGCACAAAGGGACTTGCATTCTAATTGGCTTTTTGGGGGGATTTTGCATCATCACTGTATAGCTAAGAGAGCAATCCTAAGCAGGATATAGCTAAGAGAGCAATCCTTCGACAATACAAATCCTAAGCAGGTCTACTCAGAGGTAAGTCTTAGTTTATTTAGTGAGGCCTAATTACAGGAGAGTATTTTTAGGATTGAGATGTGCCTCATGTTACCGTTATAATTTTGATACATGCCAATTTTTTAAAGGAACCCGGAGAGCGGAGAATAAACCTCCCTCTTTCTCTCCACAACAGTTTTTGAGTTCAAGAGGGGTAGGGAGGATAGGGAATTCTCCTCGCCTTCGCTAAAGTTCAGTTTCATATATGCATTTAACATTTTGAGGTTAAAGTGACCCTCTCCCTCATTCTCACACATGTATTGAGTCTCTGTACAGTAGTCACTGATATACTTCAAAAGAATATTTCTAAGAGAAGAGAGAAGCAAAGGAAAGGCAAAGATGTTTCTGTTTGTGAACTCTGGGATGAACTCTGTCTTGAATCCGTGAGTTGTTGGGAACAGTGATGGTATGTAAGGGGACTGCTCGTTTAAGTGTGTGGGAGCTGGCAGATTTCCTTTCCCCACACAGCTTAAGGAAGTGAGTGTGTGTTACTAGAAAATGGCTTCTGTATAGCTACTATACAGTTAACACCATCCTTATATGTAGCTAAATTGCTGGAAATTTCAGCATGTTGGATGGTGATTTTTGTTACAGTAAACATTTTACGTTCCAAATTCAAAGTTGTGGTTCAATCTGATCATTTATTTGTAAACAATCATCCAGAGCTAGTATGTTTGTAGTTTTAACAGTTTTAGACTAGGGCATGCTGGTGCTGGAACCTTCCAGCTGTGAGAGGAAAATCATTCCAGTATTGCAGTAGCTGGACTTCTTAGTTTTCACTCTTCTGTAAGTAGCCTGATAGTCTATGAAGTTAGTCTCTGTGTCCAGGCTGTGGAGGCATCCTGTCCCATTGAAGTGATATGGTTTTAATAAATGAGAAGTATCAAATGTTCTTTCAAGGGATAGAGATGGAAGTGTGTGCCACAGCAAGCTTCCTTTTTAATGTGATTTCTTGTTTTCTCTTTTGTTACATATCAACTTTGACTGAGCTTATCATTCTGGGAATGGGGAAAGAAATCTGTCTGTCTGACATGGCCAACGTTTAAATACTAAAGAGCAATCATAAACAATCTTATCTGTCATTATATGTTGCAGAATAGTACAGTATTGTAAGACGTTCACCTGCAAATACATTATATGCTCAGAGTACTGGAATATACTAGAGTCCTGAGGATAATAGTAACTTTGCTTTGAACACTCAGCCACCAGATTGAATGTACCATATGGTGGCTGAGTTTTCAAAGCAAAGCAAACCCAGCCCCAAGGACATTCAGCTGGCCTCAACCAGAGCCAGGGTTTTTTAGCCCTGGCTCCAGCCTGGTGGAGCTCCTTACCAGCTGATGTGAGGTCCCTGCGGTAACTCAATGAATTCCACAGGGTCTGTAAGACAGAAATATTCTGCTGGGCCTTTGGTTGAGACATCTGTGGGTCCGATATATCCTGCTGGTTTCCCAAGTTTTGTCTCCCCTCTTCCCTGTCTTAATAGTTACTACTGAATGTATAATGGGACAGGGCTGATCATTATAAGGTAGGCTGCCTAAGAGTCCTTTGGGCATCTATTTTAGTTGCCGTCTTTGTGAATTGTTTAATTTTACAGCTTTTATCTATTTATCTATTATTTTTGGAACATTTTTTATGCTTGATGTAGTAGATATTGTGTATGTTAGTCATCCTGAGCCTGACTTAGACTGGGGAGGGTAGGGCATTAACTTTAATTAAAAAATAAATAAATGTTGGCTAATACTGATGTAGAACCATTTATTGAATTGACCTTAATAAGACAGGTTAAGAAAGTTCTGCAAGTTGCTTAGACTATACCATGCTGTGGTATCTCAATGGCAGTCACTCTTTTCTTTGTAATCTTTCTGTGTTCCTGTCCTTTCAGTAGGAAATACTAGACTATTGAATTTACACATGCTAAGTTTTCCATCTTCATTTTCCATTATTAGGCTCATGTTGTAAAAGAAGAGTAACCCATCTTAGTGCATATGTCAGCCTTTTCTAGCTTATGAGCCTAAACTTGATCAATTCTGAAATGATTTGTAGTTTCTGAAGGAGGACAGAGATATGATGTTTTTAAATAAGAAAAATATTTGAGCTCAAGAGTTCTTATCACTAAGAAGCGTAATCATCAATATCATTTTATTATCTTCGTGAATACATGGGGGGGGGGAGCCATTCTCTGCAAGTCAGTGGAGAACATTGGGTCAGGATCTCATTCTTTATAGCGTGGAACCATACAGTTCAAAATTTAGGACTCTGTCCAAACAAAGCAATCTGTGACTAAACGCTGTCATATTCATATAAAATAATGTAATACAGTGGGTCATTCCAGTGTTGTTTCTCATTCAGTATTGTTTGTAGTGACTTGCAGTTACTCTTCAAAGTGTGAGGGAAAGAGTTATTTTGTAGCATTGCTATCTAAGATTTATTTGTACTGTGGTCCAAAATATTTGCAGGACTAGATGAAGATCATTTTAAAAATGCTCTTAGTCAAAAATGTGTCTTAGAAGAAGCCTCAGAAGTACAATGCAATGAAGCGATTTCATTTCATTTATGCAGCTTTTTTTTCTCCATTCCAGCTACTTGCCATGGTTTGAGATTTACTACAAACTATTAAATACCCTGGCAGATTATTTGGCTAAAGAACAGGTAATTTTATGTTTCTCTTATCTCTTTAAATATGCTTTTGCTTAGGGAAAAATGCCAATAATCAAACATTTCAATAGTCTAGAGTCCTAATTTCTACATTTATTTTGCCCCATGTCTACATTTAAATTTGTGCAGCAGCATTAAGAAAACTGTGTTTAGAAATTACGCATTAAGACTAATACCCCTATGTATTGATTATTAACTGCTCTGACTGGCAGCTTTTCTCCAGGGTCAAAAATTAGAAGTCTTTCAGAGTGTCCAGTATCTAATCTGTTTAAATGGAGATGCTGGGCATTGAACCTGCATTCTTCTGCATTTGTACATAGAAAATATACATGATAACCAAAATATCTTTGTTGCCTTCATCTAAGTATTGACATTTATTGTGTGTTCATTTACTTGTTGCACTTGTGGTCTATTCTCCCACTGAGCAAGGAGAACATCTGTGGGTGATTGCCCCCAGTCAGCAAGGAGGCAGGAACTAACTTCAGAACTTCCTGTTTCCTGTGGAAGTCAACCTTGCTCAATTTATTTCCTGCCTCATAAAGAGAAGCAGCAATTCCAGTTGCCCGTCTTGGGTTTAATTATTCTCTGACTTCTATTTTCTTAAGTTTTTTGCTTGTCGCCTCCCTTTTCTCCTCTGCTCAGCCCTTCTACTGCATCAAATGAATCGCGTTTCCGATAACAGGAACCACCCCATCAGCCTCTGGTCAGCATGGCCAATTGGCCATGCTGGTAGGCTGATGGGAATTGTAGTTCCTGAACATCTGAGAGAGTCAGCAGGTTCCTACCCCTGCTAAGAGCAGGGGTAGAACCTCTTGACTCTCAGATGTTCAAGACTACAATTCCATCAGCCTCTGTCAGCATGGCCAATTGGCCATGCTGGTGAACTGATAAAGTGGACCCTAATTTATCTAGGCTGGGATCTAACCTAGAGAGCATAGAGGGAAGTTGAGCTAGGTCTGCTTTTTCAAGGTGGATGGGGGGAAAAAGCCAGGAAGATGCTTTGAAACCACACTCCTTTTGCTACCGCACTATGCATTGGAGCACTGATGAAGAATTCCTCTTTGAGGAGGATATGCAGGTGCCTGTTGTTGTGGTTGAGCAGCGAGGCACAGACCAGGTGGGCATGACCCATGTGAGGGCTGCCTTGAGCTCAGCTGCATCAGGGGCTACTCGGCTGCATCAGGGGCTCAGCTGCATCAGGGGCTACTCGGCTGTCTGTTAAGATGGGGAAAACAGTGCAGAAGAAAGAAGGCAAGATGGCAACCACTTCTACTGATGTTCCTGGCAATCATGCCACTGTCCCCAACGACTCCAGTGATGCCTTCGCAGCTCTTATATTGAGGAAACCAGCATGGATCCAGGATAGACAGTGCTGGGGTGGAGTCAGCAGTTGTGGTCCACATTGGTACCAATGACATTGGGAAATGTAGCCGGGAGGTTCTGCGAAGCTTAAATTTGTAGGCTGCTAGGAAAAAGGTTAAAAATCCAGGATCCCCCAAGGTGGCATTCTCCGAAATGCTACCTGTTCCACCTGGCGCAAGGGAGAGCTAGGCAAGCGGAGATACAGGGTCTCAATGCGTGGATGAGAAGGTGGTGTAAAGGCAGAGGGTTCTTCAGCTTTTGTCAGGAACTGGGGAACCTTTTGGGATAAGGCAGGCCTGTATGCCAAAAGCGCGGGACGGGCTTCATCTTAACCAAAGAGGAAATCCAGGCTGCTGGCGCTCAACGCGCTTAAAAAAGGTGGCAGAACAGCTTTTAAAGCTGGATCCTTGGGGAAAGCCGACAGGAGCTGAGGGTGGACTTCGGTTCTGAATACAGAGTCCATGGGGATGCAGAGATTAACACAGAGAGGCAGGTTTTTCTAAATCAACCACATACAAGCCTGGCAGGGAGCATAGCAATGTGATAAGTGATAGTGTCTACAAAAGTGCTAGAGGGCAAAACACAGAAATCCCAGGTTAAGGACAGAGGGAGAGTATACAAGTGTCTCTTATGCTAATAGTAGAAGCATTAGACCTAAAATGGGGGAGCTGGAGCACAGAGCGCCTTTGAAGGAGGACATTGATATTGTATGGGCAATGCACAGAGACATGGTGGAAATGAGGAGAACCAGTGGGATGCTGTTATCCCAGGTTACAGGCTCTACAGGAAGGATAGGACAGGGCGTATTGGGGGTGGGGTGGCCCTCTACATCAAAGAGAGCATAGTGTCACATAAAATAGACAATGCAGGGGGAGCTGATTCCATCTACAGAAGCACCTCGTGGGATATCAATACCGGGGGGGGTGAAGCAAAGTTTAACATTAGGAATATATTATCGTCCCCCTGACCAAAGTGCACAAGAGGATTCGCTGAGATGGAAAAAAAAAAGAAATTAGAGAGGCCAACAAAAACAAAAATGTCGCGGGTAATGGGCGATTTTAACCATCCCCACATAAACTGGAAAAAATGCATGTTCAAGGTCAAGCAGCAAGGAGAGAACATTCTTCTGGATATGCTTGCTAAATGACTGTGGCTTAGAGCAGATGGTGGTTGTACCAGAACCAACCAGGGGAGTCTTGATCCCAGATCTAATTCTATGTGGGACCCAGGACCTGGTGCGCGAGGAAGTCAGTGTTGTTGGAGCCGAGTAGGGAACAGCGAATTCACAATGCTGTCGAATTCAGTATCTCTGCATGCAGAATGCAAGAAGTGACAAACTACTAATGTAGTTACATTTGCCTCTCAGAAAGGGAAATTTCTCAAAGATGAGGGGATAGTGCGCAGGAAGCTTTGAAAGAGGGAGAAATCAAGAGAGTCAAAATGTCCAAGGTGCTTGAGGAGGTTATTTAAAAACACAGTCTTAAAAAGCTCAGCTGGAATGTGGGTTCCAGCGGGTTAGGAAAGGCAGCCCCAGTCCAAAAGAAAGCCACCATGGTTAACAAAGGGAGGTTGAGGTAATTATTAGGAAAAAAAAGATGTCTTTTTAGAAAATGGAAGTCCAACTTTAACTGATGAAGAATACCAGAGAGAACACAAAATGTAATTGTGGCAAAGAAGCAGAAGCAAGTTAGCTGTAAGGGTAGAGGCAAAAAAAGGATTATAGAGGAACGCGTGGCTCGCGAACATCAAGACTAGCAAACAAACAGTTCTTCAAGTGATACACCTGCATCAAAAGCGAAAGGAAGAAGCTTCAGCTAGGGAAGCGGTAGGTCCGTTAGACGAATGAAGGAACAAAAGATTTGTGCTAAAAGGTGACAGGGAGATTGCAGAGAAGCTGAATGAATTCTTTGCATCTGTCTTCACCCAAGAGGAGGTGGTGAGGGAAAATTCCTGCACCTGAACCAAGCTTCTTAGGAGGTGAATCCGAGGAACAAGCGAAGATAGTGGTAGACAAGGAAGAAGTTCTGGCAGCCATTGATAGAAACTAAATGCTACCAAATCCCCTGGCCCAGATTGCATTCGTCCAAGAGTTCTTAAAGAGCTCAAGCATGAAATTGCTGATGTTCTCACATTAATATGCAACTTATCCCTGAAATCAGGCACCATCCCTGAAGACTGGAAGATGCCCAATGTCCCACCAATCCTTAAGAAAGGGTCTAGGGGGGAGCGGGCATATTACAGGCCAGTGAGGTTGACATCTGTTCGTAGTAAATTAGTAGAATCTATCATTAAAGATAAAATTATTAAACATGTAGAAAAGCAAGACCTGCTTTGAGGAAAAGTCAGCATGGCTTTTGTAGAGGCAAGTCCTGTCTTACAAACTTACTAGAGTTCTTTGAGGGTGTAAGCAGACATGTGGATAAGGGGGAACCAGTGGACATTGTCTACTTGGATTTCCAAAAGGCTTTTGACAAAGTTTCTCACCAGAGACTGTTGAGAAAACTCAGCAATGAAGGAATAAGAGGGGAAGTCCTCCTATGGATTAAAAACTGTGGTTGAGGAACAGGAAACAAAAGGGTAAGGTGTAAATGGGAAGTTCTCACAATGGAGAGATGTAGGGAGTGGGTGTCCCCCAAGGATCCGTTTTGGGACCAGTGCTCTTTGCTTATTCATAAATGATGACCTGGAAGTAGGGGTGGGTAGTGTGGTGGCCAAGTTTGCAGGTGATACCCAGAATTATGTAGGGTGGTAAGAACCACAAAGGATTGCGAAGAGCTCCAAGCGGACGCTTGAGCAAAGTGGGTGAGTGGGCTAAGAAATGGCAAATGCAGTTCAATGTAGCGAAATGTAAGAGTGATGCTGCGTAGGGGCAAAAAAGCCAAACTTCACATACACGCTACAGGGGTCAGGGGGAGCAGTCACGGACCAGGAAAGGGATTTAGTCTTAGTTGATAGTTCCATGGGAATGTCAACTCAATGCATAACAGCGGTGATTGAAAGGCAAACTCTATGCTGGGGATAATTAGGAAAGGAATTGAGAATAAGAAAACTGCAAAGATTGTCATGCCCTTATATATAAACCCATTAGTGCGACCGCGCTTGGAGTACTGTGTGTTCAGTTCTGAGTAAGCCACATCTCCAAGGATATCGAGAAAGAGATAGAAAAAGTGCAGAGAAGGAGGAACCTTGAGGATGATTGAAGAGTTGGAGCACCTTCCTTATGAGGAGAGGCTGCAGCGTTTGGGACTCTTTAGTTTGGAGAGGAGACGTCTGAGGGGGGATATGATTGAAGTCTATAAAATTATGCATGGGGTAGAAAATGTTGACAGAGAGAAATTTTTCTCTCTTTCTCACAATACTAGAGCAGCAGGGGGCATTCATTGAAAATGCTGGGGGGAAGAATTAGGACTAATAAAAGGAAACACTTCTTCACGCAACGTGTGATTGGTGTTTGGAATATGCTGCCACAGGAAGTGGTGATGGCCACTAACCTGGATAGCTTTAAAAAGGGCTTGGACAGATTTATGGAGGAGAAGTCAATCTATGGCTACCAATCTTGATCCTCCTTGATCTCAGATTGCTAATGCCTTAGCAGACCAGGTGCTCAGGAGCAGTAGCAGCAGAAGGCCATTGCTTTCACATCCTGCATGTGAGCTCCCAAAGGCACCTGGTGGGCCACTGCGAGTAGCAGAATGCTGGACTAGATGGACTCTGGTCTGATCCAGCAGGCTAGTTCTTATGTTCTTATGTTCTTATGATAGCTGGAGTCTATTCAGAGCATGGCTGCTGGTAACAAAAGTACTCCTGGGGGAGAACAAGGCAAAAATTTAGGCACAAGGGTAAAAAAGAGTTCTTTCTGTATAAGGTGAACAAGGAAAGGGTGTTTCTCTTTCCTGACTTTCTCAAGGATTGGATCAAAAGGGAATGGGAGAAGCCTATGGCCAAAAGGCAGATTCAGGTCTTTATTAAAAAGCTGTACTCTTTGCCCTCGTATACTAATGATCATTTTTGAGTCCCCCTTGTTGATGGCCCCTTAGGGGCCCTTCAATCACTAAGTCTACTGGCTGAGGACGGGGAGAGCTGTATTAAGAACAGTGTGGACAGATGGACTGACCAGTTGTCCAAAAAGACCCATGAAGCCATATCTATATCAATTAAAGCATAATTGGTGGCATTGTTATCCGAAATGGTGAGAGCCTGTCCCTTTTAGAGTGGGAAATTAGTGAGAGTGGACTCTCGGCTTAGCAAAAGTTCGAGCAAGCTCGGGGTCTTGGTTGCCCATGTTTATGGAGATCATCTTTTCCAAGAAATTCTGCAGGAGAGTAAATAAAGAAATTGTTTCACCAGGTTTAAACATTATAGAAAGAAAAGACAGGCCACATTTAACCTACTGGCCAGAAGAACATAAGTACTGGATATATAATTATAGTAGGAAGTTTTAACATACTATAATAAAGATTGATTGGCGAACAATGATTCTTCTTTTTTTCCCTCAGTGTTCAGTATATGCAGTAGATGTTGTTACAGTGGTAATGAAGGCTGTGATTGTACCATCAGTGTCAGAGAGGGGCAGAGCAGGTAGAAGTGTTTGTCTACTAGTGACAGAGAAATGTGGAGTAATAAAGATTGAAATGGTTATGACCTGACAACTGGAAGACCAAAAAAGCATGTTCAGGTTCTACGTTGATCTATGAACCTGACACTAATAGTTTATTTAATCTGTTTATTGCATTAATAGGTAGATACCGTGTTTCCCCAAAAATAAGTCTTATATTAATTTTTGCTCCCAAATATGCTCTACGTCTTCTTTTCAGGGGATGTCTTATTTTTCTGTGTTCTGTTCATTGGGCATGCTTCCAAACAAAAACTTTGCTATGTCTTACTTTTGGGGGATGCCTTCTATTTCGCACTTCAGCAAAACCTCTACTACATCTTATTTTCAGGTGATGTCTTATATTTGGGGAAACAGGGTAGTTTATTTAATCTGTGAGGGTTAAAAAAGTATCCCATTGTACCCTTCTGAGTATTGAAAGCATTATTTTTTATGTATGAGGTAGGCTACTGTGGGCCTCTTATATGTGTAGATTATTTTAATGTGTAATAAGTATGTATGTGGTTTTTGACATTCAGTAGTTGTACATTTAGTGGCCCTTTAAACATTTTTTTTACCTTCTTGGTACTTAATTAAAAATTTCACATGAACTGAAGTGTTTGCTTGAACAAGTGGAACTACAAATAGGATTCAACTTGTGATGTAATAGTTTTCATGTTTATGATTAAGCTGATATAAAGCAGACTAATTCACTAATCTCCCAGTAGTTCCTGCAGTGTAGCTTTGCCAAGGATCATCTTATAGAGTTGCTAATTATATTCAGATCATAACCTTTTACATTATTTCAGTTTGATTGCATCTTTCAGTTATTTTGCAGGCCAAAATACAATGTATTTTATTATAATTATGAATTTTTATATGTGGACATCACTTGTTGAGTTTGCGTTATTGAAATCTTTTTAAAGCTTTATTGTTTTGGCACACAATCTAGAAATACCATAAAAATACTGGTTGTGTGTGTAACTGTTTAGTTAGGAAAAAATGAAAGCATGAAATGTAACTCTAAAGGAGGTGGAAATGTGTAAGAAATCACACTGTGAACAGCTAAATGTAGAAAGTGAATTGAGCTATTTATTCTTTTCATATATTGTTCATTTTATAAAATGTGTTGATTTGCATATTCATCTATAAAGATGTTTTGATAAAACACAATGGCTGTGAGCTCTGATGCACACATTGATTTCTTTGTATATGGAGAAGCTGTTCCTTTTTTCAATGAATAAGGAACTTTCTGTGACTACAATAATTAGAAAGTTTTTGTATATTCAAAATTATATGTTCATACTGAAGTGACTATCTACAGAGTTGCTGGATCAAGATGAATATGAGTAATGTTTATCTGGCTGCTGATTTAAAAATAAAACTTTTTATTTTGGATAGGAAGAAGACTTGAATGACCTGTTAGAAATTTGGTATAGTCATCGTGTTCCAAAGGCTAACACTCCTATCAGTTTAAGTTTGGTAGGTATTGCATTTAATACATGTTCACCTTTTGATAATCAAAACATGGATGTTGACAATTGTAGTAATGTTTGAAATTAACTATGCTGTTAAGTGATCGTTATATTGGAAAGGTTCCCAAAGCAAGAGGTTGGTAAGGAATTGAAAATTGCTCTTTTAACCCAGAATCTGTTCTTCATTTTAATCATAGTGCAGTGGGTTGGACATGTAGCTTGGTAGCATGCCCAAGCTATGGTATCGTGGATTATGGAACTATAGGACAACTGACCTGTTTTTGACATGTGTGAACATCCTGCTAGTCTGTATACAAGGCATTGACACAAGTAACTCGAGATCCATTTTGAATCCCTGACTCAATGTTCAAGGGCCTCTATGAACGTATGAAGCTGCTTTTTTTTCTAAATCACGTCATTAGTTCATCTGGTCCTCCATTGTCCACTCTGATGTGCAGTGATTCTCTATGGTTGAGAGGGGTTGGTCTTGGCCCCACTCCCTGAAATCCTTTTAACTGAGCTATTACTGGGGGTGGTGAGCGGGGTTGTGGAATCTGGTACGTTCTGCATTCAAGGCATGCACTTCGTCATTGAGCTATGGTCCCTGCCCTGATATGTAACTGGCTTCTAAAGGCTTCAGCTATGATTCATCCTTCCCAGTTGACTTTAATTATTTGTCTGAAGCACCTTCTGCTCTGAAAACCATCCCTCTCAGGAGAAGATCATTAAAGCCATTTCGGCTCATGGAGCTACATTCAGCACTTCTCAGAGCAAGGTTATCTCTTCCTTTGAAATGAAAGGCCTTTCCACATTACCAATATTTGCCTCAATCAATCAGCACACATTGACTGTTGCTTGGACAGAAATTTAGTAATATACAAAGGTATCCTTTGTATTCTTTCAGTGACCGTATTAAAAAAAATCCATTATGAATAACGTAAGTTTTCCTTGAACTGGAAAATTGTAGCTCCTTTCTGAACCACAAGGGCTGAAGAGCCTGTCACTGAAAATTCTGATACTCAGTTTTTGCCAACATGACCATAAATTAATGCTTGTTGAATCAGTGTGTGGTGTCATGCTGAAATGCATACACATTTACATGGAATTAGAGAGCATTATCTGTAAGCCACCACTCTTAACTTCGGATAACTTTATAGGTAAGACGCAAATACCAACTTCATAGATGGTACACCAGTGTTTAATTTCTTTCTAATGAAAATTATTTGTACCATTCTAAATGCTCTTTCATTTGGTGCTGAGTCTTGCTTATAAAGTTGGCAGTCTAGAATGCCATGTTTGACAGCACTCAGTCAGTCCAGAAGAAATTAGCATGGTACTGTAGTAAAAACATGTTTTTCCCCTTTCTAATTGTCACCACCACAAACTCCTCTGGGAATCTGGATGCCGCTGTGTTCTTTCAGGCTTACACATCAACACCAAGCTTGCAGAAAGTATTCTGAAAAATGGAACTTATTATAGCCAACCAGTTGGCTGGCTGAACCAGAAACAACATGCAATCCAAGTTGTATATTTATTTGCACTATTTGCACCTATCAAACTAATAGGAATTTAGGAGCAAACCCAGCCAATTCAGTGGAATTCCTCTAATGTGGATGGGTCTAACAGCCAATGTTGTGCCAATCCTGAGTGTGTATCCACATTGATGTGGCTATATGTTAGCACAGTGCAATAATTATCACGTAGCAAGTAGTTCGCTATGGTAAGAGGAAGAAACATTGGAAAATATTACTTTTCAGCTCCATGACTATGTGGTTGTTGGAAAAATTAGTCCAGCTTTCTTGTACAACTTTCACATCTCAACAAAGTCTTGGGATATGGCCTGTTCTCTTATGCATTCCAGTACCATTTATTTGCATGATTTCTGTGCATCTTCCCCTATAAAAGATATATTGAAGGTGGTTTGGAAAGGTAAAAGTAAATAACTGTAAACAGTATAATAAAACTCATAACAAACAAGCAGAAACAATAATGTAAGGTACACAACTGATCCTTTGCCGCACCATCTGTTTCTGTGATAGTTTCCCTCCAGTGCCAGCATCCTCACTGCTGTTTCTTGTACTGAAAAAAATCTGTGTTTTTTGGTTTGAAAGCAAACACACAAACTGATGAAGCCATTCATTTTTTTAATGTTTGAAAAGATTATCCTGTTCTCAAAGAGAATGGGGACCAGTGATTTCAGAAAGAAGCATTTTTCCATGTTAAGCTCAGTCTTTTTGTTTCAAAAGATTGTTGTATTCAATTTTTTTTCTCATGTTGGAAAAAAAGAACAAAGAGATATTTTTTGCAAGCGAGCAAGTTCTGAAAGACCAACCATGTTTAACAGCGGTGAGTTTTAAAATGTTCTGGCTGTGCACAACCTCTCTTGAAAGAAATAATTGCCTGCCAAATGATGTCTCTGTTGATTACAAGTGATTCATAAATTTCCTTTGGGAAATGATTATGTTGTGTCTCTGGTCTGGAGGAAGTAGTTTTCTTGAACACATTTTCTGTGTAACTATGCTAGTTTTGAATTTGTGGGTTCAAATAGTGTAAAAAGGATCTTCAAATGTAAAAGTGATGATATTCTCACTCCATTTTTGGTAACCTACATCTTAAAATATAGACCAGCAACAATTTTTCCCAATTAGTTTAGATATTGAGACCTTATAGAATAAGGGTAATATGAGGTTAGGAGGTTTGCCTGACATCTAATTCAGATAGTGGGTTTATCTAGTATCATCTATTCTGATTGGCCATAGTGATTCTTTGAACTGAAGATACCAAGGGATTACAGGTGGGACCAGCTGTAGTCAAGGCACATGGTCCTCTATTGAGCCATAGCCTCTCTCAAATCAAAAGGAGTATTTATTTATTTATTTATTTATTTATTTATTGTTTACACTTTTATACCGCCCCATCCCCTAAGGGCTCTTTTTAGTATTCTTTTTAGTGGATATAGTTGTGCAGTGTTGGTATTATGGGGCAATTTACAACACATTTTTCTGTTATAATGAATGCAGTTTTCATAATAAAATCACACATTACAGTCCTAAACCTTTTGATTTCAAAACAGTGACCAGTTGGTTTTCCAAAATATTTTTGTTGAACAAAAATATACACATTAAAAGCCTAAGCAATATTAAGCATTTGAGCATAGTTTAAACAGAAAATGAGTGAATCTGCTGGCCTTTTTTGGAATTAGGGTTTCTTGAATTTTTAGCTGCATATTTGTTGCATGAATTTAATCTCACTCTACATGTATTAAGAAAAATATCAAATGGCTTATTCTTCATTATTACTATTGTCTTCTTTTTCTACGATTGTTTGTTTTATTTGCTACTTGTCTGCTGATTTTAATTATGCAAAATGTGTTACTGAGCCGTTGATTTCAATTGAGGAGCCTGCTCTTAGAGCTTGTTTGACCTGAAAATCAACATGAAGCCCATTAATAACTAGAGGAAGGTCAAGATTTTGACTTGAGATGGTAGATGGAACATATGTGGGCTCAGTTCAAGGCTTTTTGTTTGCAGTCGCACTAACTTACAATCCAAACCCACTATCCAATGGTAGGATTCCATGTACAAAAAGAAGTACTATATTTACAAGTGAATGCAGTGGGCACTTTTTGATTTTTCAGTTAAAATAAAAAAAAATTAACATGTCTTAGTATTTAATGCCAAATATAAATCATTTGGGAAAAGGTACAGGTAACTCCCTTCTCCAATCAAGAGGGGGTGGGGAAGCATTAACCTAAAAGCCTTTCCTGCATGCACATTTTGCCACAACTTATCATTACACACCTCCTTTCCCTGTCATTTTGGAGTTGCCCCACTTGTCTTTTCAGTTGCATTTATTCCACATGCTAGTGCTGAAAATGTATTATTTCTGATGGTGGTGGGGTATCATCAGATACAGTTCTTTTGCACAGTTGCTCTAGTTTCAGTTACTTTTTGAAGCAGCAATTCAAAAATGTCTTATTCTCAATTTTTACTACTGAGAACTACCCTCTCAAAATGGTAGTCAAACCGGCTCCTGGAGCAGATGCCATTACCTGAAGGAACAGAAACAAGTAGCCCCCCCA
Organism: Sphaerodactylus townsendi; assembly: GCF_021028975.2. NCBI lineage: Eukaryota > Metazoa > Chordata > Lepidosauria > Squamata > Sphaerodactylidae > Sphaerodactylus > Sphaerodactylus townsendi. The sequence continues at coordinate 32,406,433 of NC_059429.1, read as the reverse complement.
CACAAAGAACTACACATTTTCCAACCAAATTTGGTCAGCTGCAATTGTTACGGCAGCAGTGCCCAATTACATACAGGGATTACTCCTAGTACTCTTTTCAATCATCCCCAGCTTCAAAAGTGCTCTCTGTTTTAATGTAACATTGGTCCTTTTCGCACACGTGTGGAAACGCACCTCCACTGGCATGAAGCATGCCGGTGGAGGCTCAGGGACTGTTCGCACGCGAGCGTGCGCACAGCCCTGATGTCCCCTGCAGCTGGAGAGGCAGCTCCATGCAGAGCCACTTCTCGGTGGTCCCCCTCCACTCACATTCTTGTGCAGTGTCCCTCTGGAGGACTGCAGAGACCCGCCCATGCTGCCCTGCGACCTCCAGAGGGACGCTGTGCAGGGACGCTGCACAAGAAGGTGAGTGGAGCCAACGGGGAAAGCAGCGGCTTCCCGGCAGTGCAGTTTGCACCATGCCGCCGGGAAGACGCTGTTTATCAATAACCTCGCTCATTAAGCGAGGTTTTCAGGGGCAGTTTCATGCCGCCCAGGGAAAGCCAGGACGCCTGTGTGAACGCTCTCCCTGGGACTCTGTATTTGGCCCGTGCGGAAAGGGCCATTGATAGTTTTATGCAAAATTGACTAATCTTATCCAATGAACCATGCTAGTTTTTATCTCTGCCTCATCATTACATGGCTAGATTGATATACCAGAGAAAAAGTTAAAAATTCCTTTTGAAAACAGAAAAGGAAGGGAAGGAGAAAAAGACCAAAGGGGAGGTAGGACAATTACATGGGAGTGGATAAGGGCCAGTGTTTGCAAAAAGCTGAAACAAAAAAAAAACCTCCCCAAAGGACTAGGCACCATTACCTGAAGAAACAGCAACAAGTAGTCCAAGCCCCCTCAAAGAACCATATTTTCTGGCCGAATTAGAGCACATGATTGTTATTGCTGAAGTCCCTTGTCAGTTTCCTGCTTCACAAACAGCTCCCCTTTTCAATTTCACTATCTCCTAACTGCAGACACAGTGTATCTTCACTTTAACATTACATGGCTAATTCAAGATGAAACTGACAGAGCTGACAGAATGGACCTAACTTGTGTCTTTGCCCTTAAATCACATTGTAGCCCTCCTCCAATCAACTCTGACTGTTTGTATCTCTGCCTGAATGTACCACTGTACATTCTATATGAAATTGACAAAGCTGATCCAATTGATAGTGCTTGTGAGTGTCTCTGCCTGAATGTTACATAGCTAATTTGATATGACAAAGAGAAAAATGTTTTAAAATTTCCAAAATGGAGAACAAGGGAGGTTGGGTGACTACATGGGGACTTGGATAAAAGGCCAGGTGTGTGGAGAGCGGGAGATATAAAATCAGTTTCAATGTGGTTGCTCACTAAAGGAAAGCTGACTCATAAACAAGCCATTGCAGTAAAAGTGCTTGAGAAAACAGTGGAAGAAGAATGAGGACAGTGGTTCCATAACCAAATGGAGGGGGAAAGTGCAGAATTAAAAGGAAAAAAAAGTAGCTTTTGGCATCAAGATAGGTAGTAAACAACTTGTGCAGAAAAGGCCAAAGGGAAGGAAATATGCTTTTAAATGAACATTCAGACACCAGGCCTTTCAGACCTTTAAAAGGTCTGACAAGGTCACAATACTAGAACCAGGGGGCGTACCTTGAAAATGCTGGGGGGAAGAATTAGAACTAATAAAAGGAAACACTTCTTCACGCAACGTGTGATTGGTGTTTGGAATATGCTGCCACAGGAGGTGGTGATGGCCACTAACCTGGATAGCTTTAAAAGGGGCTTGGACAGATTTATGGAGGAGAAGTCGATTTATGGCTACCAATCTTGATCCTCCTTGATCTGAGATTGCAAATGCCTTAACAGTCCAGGTGATCAGGAGCAACAGCTGCAGAAGGCCATTGCGTTCACATCCTACATGTGAGCTCCCAAAGGCACTTGGTGGGCCACTGCGAGTAGCAGAGAGCTGGACTAGATGGACTTTGGTCTGATCCAGCTGGCTTGTTCTTATGTTCTTATGTTCTTAGGAGCTTGATGTTCTTGTTTTGGAGAACTCGCTGTGGCAAATTTTGAAAAGCTGTGGAAAAAGGTGTGTCTACAATAGAATAACAATACAGATGCAGAATAGAAGAGAGCTGCATCTTCCTCTAGTTTTAGTAGGCCACTAATAATCTCCAAAACTCCATAATGTACTTGTGGTTAAACGGATCTATTTTTGAAATGTTTTTGGTGAATCTTACTGAAAAAATGCAAGATTAACCATATAAACTACTCATAATGGAAGTAAAATTTGAAACCTGTTTGTGAATGATTTACAATAAGAAATTCAGTGTAATATTAGCAGCTTGGAATCTTGAAAATCTGGCCTTGCTGAGCAGAACCAGTGCTCCCCCACCAGGCTGCCATCCCAGAGGTAAGATAAGGGTGAGAAGGGAATTCTGGTTATGAGTGCAGGACAGAGGGAGGGACACGAAACCCCTCAAGAGACAGCATAACTCTAAGCCCAGCGTAAATGTTTGTGCCAGCGATGGCATTCACTCCAGCGGGACCTCTTCTCTGACTTCCCCCTGGAGCTAGCTTCAGTTCCTCACTTGCTGAGTTGACGTCAGAAGGGAAGGGAACGGAGGGTAAATCCAGACCCTTTCCACTCCCAACTGGCAGGTTCCCCAGCTCTATAGAAGCCTCTGCCTTTCTTTCTCCAAAACTTTCTCTTTTCTTGCTCAGTTTATAGGGAGTCAGCCCACCCCTCCCCTCCCACTGCCTATCCAGGACCTCAGGATTGCTCCTGTGCCCACTTGGCTTGGCTTCCTACCATTTCAGTATGCGCTTCTTCCTACCCTCTTTCCTACCTCCCTGTGACCCCAACCCTCTCAGTGCCTTAGGACTTCACAGCTCCCTGTCATTTCTCTGAAATCCAGTGGTTGGACCTGACTTTCCCTGGACCCCTGCCTCTCCTGAATATCGCCCCTTGGCTTGGGCATCCCCTGTGCCACTCTACGCACTTGGCTCCTGGCGTGGGGCCCTCTGTTGCAGCAGCAAGCTCTTCCCTTCTGTACGTTCCTTTTTCCCAGTTCCCCATTCTTTGACAATAAATGCTCCACAGGTTGCTGAGGCTGCAGAGATGTGCTGGGGGAGAGGGCTTGTGCAATTCTGAGTGGCTGTTCTAACAGCCGTTGCAGGATACCAGCATTAAGGATTTCATTGTTAGTAGCTAAGGAAGGCAGTAGTAAGAAAAAAATAGAGGTGCCATCCTTTCTGCATCTCCAACCTGTACTTATGTTAGTTTTTCACTCTTCTGTTAAGAGAAAAAGACCCCAAACCCTTATCACAGACCATTGAGCACTTGTACTGCTTTAAATTTGTGCTGCATCTAAAATCTGTGAAGCTGGCAGAATATATAGAAGTACCTGCTTTCAGTACTATTTAAATTTTTCAGTATTGTGATTCATTGAACTGAATTATCCAGTCTACCTATTTATTAATAGTAGGTCTGTTTGCGGTATAAGTTGAGTCTGTTTATGGCAAACCTCCCTGCATATGTTTTTAAACACTCATTTCTCCTTTTGGATCAATAATTTTGCTTTTTCTTTGTTAACCAGCATGCGTATTTCATTGCTCCTGATGTAACTGGCTTGCCAACTGTCCCTGAAAGTGTAAGTTTTTAGAATGTTTGTGATTTATGTAAATTTATTATGATGTACGAATTCAGCTATTCAGTTCCAAAGACTTAAGGGTACTTCTGTCTTCAGAAGAGTATGTGTGTTGATGTGTGTGTGTGTGTGTGTGTGACTATTTTTGTCAGGTTCCCCTCTCCTGCTGAAAACCCCTAGTTTGCCTCTGCGCTGCTTCTGAGGTTTCGCACAAACATAGACACACAGTGATATTTACAGTTTAGATTTGAATTACATGGCCCTGGATATTTCATGTATCTTACCAAATATATATGTGTTCAAAAATCCATTTCCTACACAGAGATAATGATTGGTGTGTGTATATATATAAGTGTAAAAGTGGGTGTTTAATATCCCAAGCTCATATAAAAATGATGAGGCAGGCCAGCCTTTCTCAGAACTGAATAGCCTGGAAGACAATTAACTTTCTGTCTTGCAAATGATAACGAGGTGATGAATTTCAGTCAAATATGCTTATTGTGATGACTTATTTCTTAAACAAGATCAATTCCCCCCTTCAGCTGGGAAGAAATAGCTAGTTATAAGCTTATGCACCACTCAATTACCACTGTTAATGTGTTAACAGCCCTTATTCTTTGTTAAACAGAGAAATCTTACTGAATATTTTGTTGCTGTGGATGTGAACAACATGCTACAACTTTATGCCAGCATGTTGCATGAGAGACGCATCATTATTACCTCCAGCAAACTAAGCACTGTGAGTACTTCACACTTCTCTTTTCAAGTAGAATATATTGAGCATCTCACAAAAAGGCCTCTGGGCCTCTGCAGATTTAAATATGTTCCATATGTACTTATGAGACAATATCTACATACTTCTTACAAAAGATACGGTTTTAATCTAATTCTTGAAGCACAAAAGCCTGATTTATATAAGGCTTACTTGGATACATTAAGTCAGGTTAATTATTTTTTGTTATCCAGGGATGAGAGTTCTCTAACTCTCTAGAGTTCATTTCTGAGCCTTCCACCCTATAAAGAATTCTTAAGGGCTATTATAAGATCTTTATTATTCACTTGTGGCTTATTCCATTGGAGCTGCTTGAAAGAAATCAAGGGGCTGTGATAATAGCTGCTATCCTAAACCTGGTAATAGGTAGATTCATCTTAGTTGCAGAATAGCGTTTGGGGAGCATATACTGTAATAGCTCTGATTTTGGAGCTACTCTTCAGACTGATAATAACTTACTATTCCAAATAGCCTTTTTTATTACAGGTTTTATGTTCCTTCCTATGCTGAAATGGCTTTCTTATGTCATTGCAGATGGTGCAGAGATAAAGAGCTTTGTGTTTAGCCACTGTAAACCATGTTGAAATCTTTTGTCTTTTTTTTTTTTAGACTTTCCTGTGGGGTGTCATTTAGAAGTTTAATCCATCTGTATTACTTTGCAAGTTATGCTGGTTGTGTATACACATGTTCTTGTTCGTTAAACCAAAGGCTGTCAGGATTTCTTCTGATGTTTCCCTTGGACGTACTCTTCCTTCTTGTAGTTGGTGCTGACTACCAAATGATATTGATTTCACTTCTGTGTGGATCAGTGGCCCACTCACTGGATCATTGGAGCAAAAGCTGCTATAAAGTAATATAGCTAGGTAAAATGTAAATTTTGCAAAACACACACATGCAGCTTGCATAGACTAGCATTATATTGCAGGAAAAAAGAAGCTCCATGAAGTTTTTATGGTTTGTAAATCTTCGAATTCTTCTGTTTTTGTAGTTTTATGGAGCTTATTTCCACATGATTTTTCGTTTAGCTAAAATGTTCTTATCTTGAACCTTGGCTTCATTTATAGAAGGCAAATCCTCAGACTGATGTAAAATATTTTAAAAAGCCATTTTGTGTGAATCTTTACCTTCTCAGAAATAAAGGCAAGTAGAACATAATTTTGAAAAATTCAGCTCATTTAGCAGGCAAAGTAACATAAAGCCAATATGATGCTACTGAAATATCTCCTTTCCTTTGTTAGTGTGGGTAGATTAAGCGGGAAGGTGTATTAGGGATCCTCTAGCTTAGGTGTCAAACTCAGGCCCTCCAGGTGTTCATGGACTATGTTTCCCATCAACCCATGCCAGCAGGGCCAATTGGCCATGCTTGCAGGGGCTGCTGGGAATTGTTGGCCATGAACATCTGGAGGGCCTGAGTTTGATACCTATGCAGGGGTTCAGTCTGGATATCACCTCTATTGTCTTGTTCTTTATAAAACAAAGTTCTGGAAATGTAAGATAGGCTTTGCAGTTTAGAAACTTGTTAACAATGGTCATTTATGCATATACTACTTACCCTGTGGCTGAGAAGCAGCTGATTCTCTAACTTTGCTTTAGTGGGGTTTTCCTGTTTACACCATTCTTTTCTTTCCCCCCATGGTTTTTTGTTTCACTGTCCGAGCTGATTTGCCATTTTGCCCGCCCACCTTTGCTGTGCCATGCAACCTCCATTTTGGTCGCCTGCCACTTTTGTGTGGGGGAGAGGGAGGGGTGAAGATAAAAGCATCAAGTCTTGCAGGAGGGAAGGTAGGGAGGAAAGAAGTTGGCAGCACCTGGAGTGTGGTGAGGGGGAGAGATGGGAATGGCTGGTGAGAACTTGCTTAATGAACCTAGCCTTGTCAATTTCTCTGGGTTCACCACTCCATTGATAGACTTTAACCGTGAAAATGAAATTTTAAAAAACCAATGTGGGAACCTCCCCAAACCTTCCGATTGTCCTGAAATAGGTGGTAGAGTGGGAGGAACTACTGTGGTGTGGACGGGGAGAGGCAGGGAGCAAAAAAAACCCCCAAGGAGATGTTAACACATAGGGCTTTCCTTTGCTTTCCCTACCAAGGGAAAAAAAATCATGTTTAAAGAGAATTCAGAAACATGGGGATTCTCACATCTCAGAGTGGGGTGAGTGCTGAAGAGGGGTGAAACGTTTGTTTAAATTAGAATCAAACCTGAAGGAAGTGTATGCTTAAAACGAAGGAGACTACATGTGTGGAAACCGCTAATGTCTGGAATCCCTTTTTTCCCTTGGCGTTCTTTTATGTAGTCCAGAGCATGCAGGTAGCATAGTAGTCCCACTCAAAGTTCAGAAGTGCTGTGGCTTGGTGGTGAAGAATCCACTTTCTATCCTGCCAGACCCTGGCATCCCAGTTTTTTTAAAGGATCAAGTAGCAAGTAACAAGGAAGACCTTTGAGATGCTGAAGAACAATAGCTAGTCAGATCAGAAAACTGAGCAGTAGTCTGATTCATTGTATCATTGTAATGTGTACCAAACCTTCACTTTACATATAACAAATTCCCTGTTTAGTTTTTAGTCAGAAATACCCAAACAGAAAGTAAATGGAATTTCAGGTGCTGTTTTGCTTTGAAAGTATTAGAATGCACATCTCTAGTCAATGAGGCTTAAGCAACTCAACCCTGCAGAATTTTAACCTTGGTCTAGAACAGTGTTTAAAATCTTGAACAAACAGTAATCTACACCAAAGCTGGCAGTCCACAGCATAGCCAGTCAGTGGAAGCCTTCCCCCATTTCTTACATTTCTCTTAAATGCAAACAAAAATGCAAAACAAAATTTAATTTCTCCTTCATTTCATCTCACCCATCATTCAGTTTGTTTGGGGCAGTGTACATAGTGCTTCCCTCCATTTTGTTGTTTAAATGATAGTTGAGTGGGGATTCAAACCCACATCTCCAAGTTCCTAGTAAAAAACTCTAACTTCTGCACTATACTGTTTTCATACTCAATATAAGTATCTTAAACACTGAAAGTTCTGTTGTGTGAGTGAGAGCCCTCTTGGTAATTTTGGGTGAAAAAGGCCCAAACACCATCAAAGTTCTGTGTAATGACCTATTCCACAAGGAGTCTTGTGTTTCTCTGACCCCATCTGAGTGTTATGCTTATGCCCCTCTATCTTTAACCCAGAATGACCACCTGGGGTAGAATTTAAAGAGCTCTAGAAGACCACCTGCCTCACTTCAGTCAGTCCTTTCCTCCTTGAACCACGCATCTGTGTGCTTGTGTAAAAAACAAAGAGTAGAATCTCCCACCTCCCTTTTTTTGGGTCAATATGGTAGATGTGAATTTAAAACAGCTGTAATATTGAGAAGATGTTCCAAAATTTTCTAAAAGCCTGAAGTGTAAAATTGTTCAAATTTATTTCTGTATTTATATAAAAACAGATTATTGGGAGAAATCTACAATGGTGAAAGACTACACAATACAGAAAAGAAAAACACAGTCTTTCTAACTAAGCACTTGCTCAATCTTCAGACGTTTCCGTGCCCCAGAAGATGGATTAAGTTTTCACCCTGTTCCTGCAGACGTCTGAGCTTGGCCAAATGTGACTTAAACGTGCATCTTCGGAATCCATATTTCAGGATGTTCTTAATGATGGGAAAGTTCTTTTGGGATCCTTGAGGAAGTGAGGTTTCCATTCACACTGTCAGACAAAAGAGAATTTGACCAATAACTATTATCTCAGGATCTGTTAGTGCCTCACATTCCGTCTTTTTTTGTGTGGGATACAAAAAAGAGGCAGTGTGGAAATTATCCATGGATTTCCCCTCCTCCCTTGGGTTGACGTTGTATAGTGACAGATGGTTAAGGTGTGACATTTGTATGCTGATTCCCCCTCCCCCCAGACCCTAAATCTGGGGTGCTTATGGGCTTTGTTAATCTCTGTGTAACAGAGGTTTATGCATTACTATAAACTATGAACAAGATTGTTTCTTTCTTAAAGCAGGAATTTATCTGTAACATATATAAGATGCTGGAGAATATCAGATTTACAATTTAGAACTAGTTTATTGTTTTGAAGTGCCATCATTTAGGCTAACTAAATGTGTAATCATCACTGACTGGCAGACTAGGAACTGTTCCTTGAAACATGGAAAGAACAATCAACTCTTTCCTAGGGGGGGTGTCTTCACATTTTTTGTGCTCAGTCCCCTCTTTACTAGTGGTGTGTGTTTTGGTCTGTCTTCTAATATATCTATATATCTATACACACAGAGAGAGCGGGGTGGGGACAGTTTTTGTGTTTGGTCTTCTTTCACAAGTGGAAACTCTTCTTTGTGAGGAAGATTGGAGAGCAGGCAGTTGAAATGTTGCAGCTTCAGCTTTGCTGAACTGATATAGGCAGATGTGTTAGTCCAGTTTTAGCTAAGATAAGTACATAAAATGGGAGAGGGATAACATTTCAACATCTGCGTTAAAGGATGGCATCCTTTCCACCTGCCTGTACAGTAGAAGCCATGCAACAACAGCCACACTCTACTTAACATATTACTGACAGAATGATGAGAGAGCGCCTGTCAGGCACGGGCCAGCCGGGTGTTGGAGACAAAATGCACAGCCCCAGCTGACTAGTTAGAGAAAGTCTGGAGAGGTACAATTATAGAGGCATATGACAAGCCTTCATGCTTGACTGACTTGAGAACCGATGACATGGCATTAAACAGCAATCCTTCCTACCCAGCGGTCACAAAACAGCAATAAGTCAACTGATGCACTGTTGTAAAATCATGATTTATTCCTTTGCTTTTGAATACACAAGACTACAGCATGATGTTCTGGTAGACTACCACAGTAGGTTCACTTGGGGCCCAAACATCTAGGGCCTGCCTACAGCAGGCATAAAATCAATGCTGTAACACTGCATCCCTGAGAAGCTTCCCATACTAGCTTAAATAATTTATACAATGAAAGGAATACAAAATGAAATGCATTTACACATAGGTTTTTTTTAAAAAAAACAACAACATTCTGTTGTGTTCCCCTAAGGTGTATGCATGAGCACAAACATCCAGCCATTTGTGTGAAGGTCAATAAACTGATGAACAGGCTAAGTGCATGTGACACAGGCATCTTTTACCAAGTTGAATGCAACCATTTCATTGTACCAATTTTTGTAAAAATATGCAGATATGTTAACTTGGATTTTGGTCATTAGTGACAGTCTTTGTATCTATTTCTTTCCTGCAAAATATCCAGCAAACTCGCCAAAAACACCTCAATATTTTTCTCCTTACAATGTGCATTTATACCAGAACTATTCCTTTAGCTTGATTATCACGACAGAATAAAGTTTCTGTATATTCATACTATATTTTTATAGGATGGTAGTTTGCAGATACATTCAAGCATCTTTGCATGTCCCGCAAAAGGAAGAGTAAGGAGAGCTTGAGGGAGACTTTGAATTATGCCTTTTGTTATCAGTGCCACTGCCCTGAGATAGTGAACCGAAACAGAGCTGATAACTTGGAGGTGACATCACAACTCAGTCTGCATGAACTACCATAAACACTTGGTATTAAAGTTAACCTCAAAGATAAAGGACAGCTCCCTTAGCAGTTGAAAGGATTTGCTAACACTATTTTCAAAGGAAAAAGTCTTCGTAAAGAAGCAAGCAGTAAGAAGAATTTATAAATTGAATCACAGTTTTCTCTATTTTGTGCATATGCTAACCATGAATATATAATCTAACTGTGAAGATATAATCTAATAATTCAAATCTATTTCTGTTTTTTAATTCTAAAAAGCTAATTGAATTATTTAGTAGTTAATACACAATTTTTGTTTGATGTGAAAAATAAATTAGGCAGCATCTTTCAAAATGATTAGAACAGTAGTAAGCATTTCTTGGTAAATGGAAACGTGAATCCACATATGTATTAGCTCTATGGCGGTTCTTTTATAATTTCCAGATGTTGACTATTTATCAGTTTCGCCAGCATGCCGGCCAATTGGCCATGCTGGCAGGGGCTGATGGGAATTGAAGTCCATAACATCTGGAGTGCCAAAGGTTCGCCACCACTGGTCTAAGGCTTTCCCGGCCAGAATCACTGGGGTGCTGTGTGGTTTCCGGTCTGTATGGCCGTGTTCTAGCAGCATTCTCTCCTGACGTTTTGCCTGCATCTGTGGCTGGCATCTTCAGAGAATCTCTGTCTTTAATGTTTTCCTCCAAAATGGTTTTGGTGTCACTCAGCACTTTCTCTGAAGCAGCATGGATCAATTTATGATGTGTTACACTCTTTGGATCCTCCAAGCTCCCAAACGTACAGTGCTTGAGGCAGCAGCGCTCCTTGAGGCGCTCCACCGGCGTGTCCTCGGCCACCTCCTCCAGCCACTCAGCCCCGTCCAGCGCGCAGATGCGGAGGCGCAGCGCTTGGGCCACGAAGATCTTCTCCTCCGGCACGAACATGGCCGCCGCCGCAGGAGCCCTGCATTTTACATGGGCCCCTTCCGCACATGCAAAATAATGCGTTTTCAAACCACTTTCACAACTGTTTGCAAGTGGATTTTGCTATTCCGCACAGCTTCAAAGAGCACTGAAAGCAGTTTGAAAGTGCATTATTCTGCATGTGCGGAATGAGCCAGACATTTTTGTCGCAGGATTTTAGAGAATCAAAGTCACATTGCAGATCTGCATCTTAAGCTTAATGTTCTTACCTAAAGAGAAGCAGAAAACAAAAGCTCTGCTGTTTATTTCTGCGGCTTCTTTCAGTGTTCACTAGATTGTATATATTTCTGAAAAAGAAATTCTAACAAACAGAATTGGTCCATCACAACAGTGAAAACAGCAAGCATATTACAGGTTTTATTGTAATATGTGAAAAATGAGTATAATTTTAAAATTAGGTCGATAAAGGGTGTGAAAGGGCTTAGAGAAGCACCTGAAGTACATTTTTCTGTCCCCCCCCCCCCGCAAAGCAAGTACAAATTGGCTACATCACCACAGAAACAAAAATGCAGAATGCAGAAATTGAAAAGAGGTTTCTTAATCACATACTGTGTCACTACAATCTGAAACTAAGCTTAATGTGACGTATTCGAACAGATGAAGCTACAGTCCATTTAATCAACCATTGATCCATTTATCCTAATACTGTCAGTTGACATTTAGTTCTGCCATAGCTGGTTTAGCTGAAGAGCTTGAAATCTGAGAGTATTGATGTTGAACCTGGGATTTTTGCATGAAATTGATGTGTTGAATAGTTTAGTTCATGAACCATCCCAAGTCCTGGGAACAGCAAGATTGAGTCTCTGGAGGAAATGTTTTGAGTCGGGGTTGGTGACCTCAGAAACTCTCCTGGTTCATTCTGGTCACTTATAACTTCTGTTCTTTCAACGTGCTCTTCTCAGAACAACGGTTGCTTAGGCAATTTGATTCCCACATTTACAGTGCAATACCAGAGTTATTCCAGTCGATTTCAGTGGGCTTAAACTGAACCAACTTCCCTTCCCACATTAAGCTTCATATTATGGTTTCCCTTTTGCATTTTCTAATTTCATTAACCTGTGTTGTGATTCCTCAAAGCCCTTGCTGCCCTATTCTGTACATGTAAATGAATAAGTCACCATGAATGTGGCACTTTACTACCTTTCAGACATTGATTCATAGGGTCACCATGATACGGGAGTGACAGAAGTGACTTAATACACTGTGCCACAGAGAAAAACACATCTTACCATGACATACCTCTGAAGAGGCCATCCATAGATGCAGGTGAAACATTAGGAGCAAAAACTACTAGACCACAGCCACACAGCCCAGAAGATGCACAGCAGCTGTGAAAGCCTTCAACAATACATTCACTTGACAGCACTTGACAGACATACCCACCTTACAGACTCCCCAAACTAGTTCTGAACCTTTTCTTTAATATGTATTATCACTATACAATCACCTCCCCCCTATTGAACTGTGTTGTCTAATGTTCTCTTAGGACTAACCAATATCTTCCACCTTCATGGAAAGTAGTAGAAAGTGGATGGTGATTGTGTTAGAATCTACAGGTTTTCAGGGATTTCATTTCCATTAAATTTTGGGGAAGGCTGATTACAAGAAGAAGAAGAAGAAGAAGAAGAAGAAGAAGAAGAAGAAGAAGAAGAAGAAGAAGAAGAAGAAGAGGAGGAGGAGGAGGAGGAGGAGGAGGAGGAGGAGGAGGAGGAGGAGGAGGAGTTTGGATTTATATCCCACCTTTCTCTCCTGCAGGAGACTCAAAGGGGCTTACAACCTCCTTGCCCTTCCCCCTTCACAACAAACACCCTGTGAGGTAGGTGGGGCTGAGAGAGCTCCAAGAAGCTGTGACTAGCCCAAGGTCACCCAGCTGGCGTGTGTGGGAGTGTACAGGCTAATCTGTATTCCTCAGATAAGCCTCCACAACTCAGGCGGCAGAGCTGGGAATCAAACCCAGTTCCTCCAGATTAAATACACGAGCTCTTAACCTCCTACGCCAAGACTGATCAGCTTGATTGTTTGGAGGTGTGAGGCTGATCTCCCCTTAGCGTCATATTGTATTGTAGCGAATTTCAGGGAGTGTCTACCAAGACCTCACTAGTTTATCCTTCAGAAGAAATTTCAGAAGTGACCCTCCAAGAGATGGTCAACCCAAAAAAAAAAGGTTCTCAAATAAGCATTTCTACTAGTATTAACCAGTAATTTGTATGGTCTGATTGTCTCAATGTTAAAAACAAAAACACCCCTCAAACCCCTTTCTTTTTTCAGAAATATATACAAAGTTGTTTGTTTTTTAGATAATAACTACCTGACATTTTGCTGTAGATTAGTTTTTTTAAGTGGGCATAAATTAAATACCTAGTCGTTAAACAGATGGTTTCCTTCTGCTTTTTTCCCATTACCTGAAATGTAGCTGCAAGAGGACAGCCAAGGTTGTTCAATAATATGGACGTCTCACTAGGCCTAAGAAGACCCATTTTTAAATCCCCGGGGAGCTTGCTGGTTCAATTACACATTTTCAGCCTAACCTGCGTCACAGAGTTGACATGAATATAAAAGAGGGTTGGTGAGAATAATGTACCTCACTCTGAGTTCTTTGGAGGAAGAATGGGGAAAAAGAGAGATGGTGGGAATATTGATGGAGAATGGGAGCAGGGGAGAGAGGCTGATTTTCAGGGAAGGGGGGAAGAAAAGAGAGTGGGCTAAGATTGCCCGGGAAGTGGAAAATGAGCAGTTTGTCAGAGAAGGGGACGTGGGAAGGAGGGATGGAAGATTGTTTGAGCAGTGGGGAAAGGGATGGAAATTAAAGCAGAGAGACCGTATGTACCCTTCCCGCAAGTTTCTTATGAGTCACCACTTGTATATGTATAAAAGTCTGATCTGAGGTGGAATGGACTTTCTTTTAATGAGCGAATGTGGGCTTTCTGCAATCAAGCCCATTTAGGTTCTTTTAATATGGCACTTATTTTGAGCTCCAAGCCTTGGTGGGTTCTCAGTAATGTAAGGAGTGTGTATCACCTGGTGACTTGTCTCCAGCCAGCATCCTTCTCCACCGAAATCTGTGGGATAATTAGGAATCAAGTTCAAATCTCTCCAAAGTTTCGACTTAGCTCAGTAGTTTTCCCAGATGTTGTAGTCACCTCTTGTTTTTCCACTGAATCTTCTGACAGTGGGTGTGATTGGCTTTTTACTGCAATCTTTATTAAGCAGGAAATATAGTTTTCCAAAGTATTTGTATCCTTAGTAAGGTTGGGGCTCAAAGTGTGGTTAAATGCAACCAAAAAGGAAGAAAAGGCTACAGTGCTAATCCAAAACAATAGCCAAAAACATGGCCAAGCTATAGTCCACTACATGGAATCATGGATTTAAAATCCTCCACTAATTTATTGCTTATATTTCAAGTAATGTCCACTTCTATATCAAGACTCTACAGTATATTTATATTGCAATAAATAATAGTTGACAAGTCCTTTGCATTATAGTCCTTGTTGTTTTCTTCGGACCTGACAAAATGCTGTTTGTAGTCTATTGGGCACAAAATGAATAGATCATCTGGATAACGTTGTCATGTGATGCCAGAAATGGGGTACCATAATTTGTAAAGAATACTCAAGTTAGATGTTATAGCAAGGACTACAATGCAAAGAATTTGTCAAGCAATGAATTAGTGGAGGACTCAAGATGTAGTTAGCCTGGGGATTCCAAACTTGGGAAATGTGTGTTGTTTAATTCCCAGTTCTGAGTTTTGACTGTATTACTATTAGTAATTTATGCAAAATTTGTTACTTTTTGGAATAGCCTTTCTTATCTGAAGGGATAATTGCAGTACAGAAACAGGAGAACAGATTGGAAGGGTCAAGAGCATGCTTTGAAAAATGAGGAGAATTCTGACATTGCAATTTTTGTATCCTCATTTTAAGGAATAAGAATTCAGAAAATGCCATATGTCCATGTCATCTTCATTTCCAAAGGTCAAGTGACAGTTTGATGTATGCCTTTTAAAAATAAGTTTTATTGAGCTTGTATACAACAATTAGGAGTTTTCCCAAATACTTCCAAACATAGGAAATGGTATATCTGAAATGGCTGAGTCTGAATTTTTAAAACACTAATTAAGGCTCAACGCAACACAGAAATGCAAAATCCCAGTTAATGCTTGAGAGAGCAAGAGATTTGTGCACCAACCTCCCCTTCCACAAAAGGTACGTTTGGAGGGGCAGGGTTTACTGGTGCCCTTGGGGAAGGTAGTCAGTGGACATTGTGCTTGTATGAGTGACTTATAGCTTGCAACAGTGTTCCTATGGGCCTTGTTCCTTGGGGGACTTGTTGAGCCCAGGGAGCAGCAGTGGCGTAGTGGCTAAGAGCAGGTGCACTCTGATGTGGAGGAACCGGGTTTGATTTCCAGCTCTGCCGCTTGAGTTGTGGAGGCTTATCTAGAGAATTCAGATTAGCCTGGGCGCTCCCACACACGCCAGCTGGGTGACCTTGGACTAGTCACAGCTTTTCAGAGCTCTCTCAGCCCCACCCACCTGTGTGAGGGGGGAAGGGCAAGGAGATTGTAAGCCCCTTTGAGTCTCCTTCAGGAGAGAAAGGGGGGATATAAATCCAAACTACTACTACTCCATTGAATCGGATCCTTTGGTTGAATTGACTTGGAATTTGGGAATTATTTAAAGGATAGGCGCTTGCAGCTCCCCTGCAGTTTTGGTGCCAGTGTCTTTAAAAACACCCCCTCCACCAAACTTCCCCATATTAAATAATGAAGTTATAAAATATCAGAAACCCCAAATATAAAGCTGGATTTGAACACCATACGTATTTGGAACCTGGGAAACCATGAATATTAATATTTTTCTGGTCTGACCTATTTGGATCCAAATAATACCTTTTTTGTTTTTGCTCTTATGTCAACTCTCATGTGGCTTGTCTGATAATGGTGAACTCAGGCTAAAACATTCCCAGGCAAAACCTGATAGCTTCATGAATTATACGTGAAGGGTAACATCAAATGCTTTTAGACAACTGTAATAATGCCAACAATGGCGTCCTCTGTTTTTTGTGACGTGGTTAGTCCCAAGAGATTTGATTGTTCTCAATATTCTTTTCCCACTTGAAATCTAACAGGTTTCAGTTCTTGGCATCCTGGTGTTTAAATTTTTAAAGTTTATTACCACTTCTCTTCTACCAGCTTCAGCCAAAACACAAAAAAGTTCACAAATTGAGCTTGTTTAACAGTTTCTTTTGCCTTGGAAGCATTGGCTTATTATAGAAGTGGCTAAATTTTCAGAGCATTTCAATGTTCTAATCCCCTCTATCCCAGCTCAGGTAGAATTCTAGATGATGGGTGGAAACAGATAGCAAGATTTACTATTGTAAGCAGTGTCCTATCTGCAGCTGCTAAGAAATCATCTTTTTGAACAAATGTATTTATGTGATGCATCTAAACAGTCATGCAAATACCTCCAGATAATATCTTTATTTGTGCAGTGTACTAAAAATGTATTAGAATTTTGAAACTTTGTCTATCCATAAATGAAAGTTATAGTCATAGCAATAATGTAAAATCATTCATCTGTCAGAGTAGGCTGTAGTCCACCACAACATGTACTATAATAAACTTGTTAGCCATCTGACTGACTTTTTTGCTGAAAAGATTTGCTTATTGTGCATATAAGCATTTCTCAGGGCAAGTGCCTTTTCATTAATTTCCTCAATAAGGATAAAGTGTTAACTGCCAGGATGGAAGAAACCTCTGTACTCTGTGTCATACAAAGGTTTTCACATTATAGATACACAGAGAAAGCATAACCTGTGCTTCCCAACTGGCAAACCTCTTTCTGTGGCTCGGGAGCATGCATACAGGTATGAAATTCATTTTGCACATGGGGACTTGTATATGATGAGATTCAATTTGTGCAGTTCTTCTAAAAAATGGGAATTGGCTGTATCACATACTGTTATGTGTGTGGGGAAGTAAAGCAACATGAACTTCCCCTTCCACTGTGGCATGATTGTGTGTGGATTCACATGTGAACTTGCTTGTTAAACACCGTTAGTAGCATGTGATTGTCATTGAACTCAATTGCAGACTAATGGCCCCATCCAAAGGGGGGGGGGGGGCAAATCGGCCATTGGGAGCAGCATGTGGCCACACTGGCAGATTTGCCCTCCACAGGGTACTTGACCTGGTGGTGAATCTTCCTGTCTGCAGCTTCTGCGGCCTTTCCTCCACAGTAGTGGGACATGGCACTGAATGCTGCGCCAGTGTCCTTCCATTTCTGCTGGCATAGTGGTGCTGTCTGGAGGTGTGGCTGGGGAGAAGCTGACGCAAGTCAGCTCTCTCCCAGCCATTGCACCTGTTATTCCAGTGCCAGGCCTTTGGACTTTTTCATGGCATTAGTCCATTAAGCTCAGTGGGGGCTTCCTGGCAGTGGGAGGCTTTTACATGTTTGTAGCCTACTCATACCACCAGGAAGCCTCCTTGGGAGCTGCAGACCTAGCCCATTGGATGGAGCTGCCAACAGAAGATACCATCCTGTGTTATCTCACAAACAAATAGGATGTGGATTTATCTTGCTTCCAAATGTGACTAAATCCACACAAATGATAGGGTGGATGATGAGAGCAACAGGGATTCAAAATAGTAAAAGTGCTAAAGAGGGAAGTTTTACGTGCTTTAAAAAAACACGTAGGTAAATATAGAACAGAAATAGTAGGAATAATGTGGGATTGAAAGAGGGATATTGATCCTTAGTATGTGGAGATATTTAATGG
Organism: Sphaerodactylus townsendi; assembly: GCF_021028975.2. Taxonomy (NCBI): domain Eukaryota; kingdom Metazoa; phylum Chordata; class Lepidosauria; order Squamata; family Sphaerodactylidae; genus Sphaerodactylus; species Sphaerodactylus townsendi. Next base: position 32,388,728 of record NC_059429.1, on the reverse strand, counting down.
CATGTGTAAAGTATGGAATAAGCTATCTATCCACATAGAATGTTGTGTGCATAACAGAGACATGGTATCAGATACTTTGCTTAGCCTTTAGAAGACTACAGAATTATTATGGAAGGTGTTTTCTTGATGTGTATAGACACACTCAGGGAGTGTAATTACAGCAATGACCAGCAAACTCGTACTCTGCTCCTTTGGAACAAGGCTACATCTTTGTAGAGGTGATTCCCTTAAAGTGGTGTTAGGGAAGTGGCCTTCTCCTCCAAGAGCATATAGAATCCTGGAGGACAAGCATAAGGGTTGGTTGGGGGGCAAGACTCTTATTGTTCTCCTCCTCTACCAGTGCTTTGCAGACCTTTGGCTTTTCTGTGGTTCCCGAAGACCTGATTCCATCTTTCTAAACTGCCTCACTGTTAAGACCAGTGCCATCCTGTAGGAAATTGTTATTCAGTGCTGGGTTAGCAAGAACTTGTGGGACTGCCTGCTAAGTCACTGCCCCAGGCTGTGGGACTCTTTCCCCTGAGGGCTGAGATTGGCTCTATCTGTTCAGGCCTCTGGAAGAAATTGAGAAAGTGTTTATTCCAGAAGGCCATTTATAACATTCAGAGTTCTGTTAGGAAGCGACAGAGGGCATTGTGCTTTGTGCCATGGTTTGCAGCTAGCTCCCCATATCCCAGTCAATGAAGATTGTAATGTTTACTTTCCCAATTAGTTTATATGTAAAAGTTACCTGCAAATATAGTACTTAATGATGATGAAGCGTCGTGAGTATTAAAGAAATTATAGGGGAAAGTAATTGCAACTATATCCAGCAGAATAGCGTTAGAGGAAAACAAGCTGTTCATTTGCTGAACCATTAAATTACCTCTTTTGCAAGAAAACAGTAATTAAAATGGCAGTTATCTTAAGTAACGAAGGGAGCCAACACAATCCAGTAAAATTGCAGCTGTTTGGCAGAGAGGTAGGAAACAAAATTTAATCAGAAGTGGGCAGTTAAAGTGTGGAATTATGACATCTTTGGCTGCCTGTAGTGGAGCTGTCAAGCTTGGGCAGTTTGGTGGTCAATAGTGACATTCTATGTGTCAGTGAACAGAGTCTCTTGATACTGTAACCCGTAGTTCACACATTACCGTAGCTCCAACTGTCGAACATTCAAGTCCCTTGGTATTACTGCATCTTGTTGGCTCCGCTGACTGGCTCGTGTTTCATTCTTTGGCAATTTGCCCTAATGATATCCCTCCGGAGCTTTCAGAACCTCTTCTTTTCCATATTTAATCCTGTTAGATTAATTTGAGTGAAGAGCCAACAGTGCTGCATAAAACTATATTTCTGTCCACTTGTGTGTGGAGGGGATTTCCTGCTCAGTTATATTTTTAAAATAAATCTCTCTACTCCACATGCACATTTCTTATTTGTTACCAGAATATATAACAAAAAATGGAGGAATAATTTTGAATCAGAAGCACAATTCTCTTTGAGAGATCTTGTGGCTTCTAAATATTTTGTAGGAAAAAAGATTCTGAAAGCATGAAATGTGAACAGCGGTTGGGGGCATCTGACTTTCCCCAGCCACTCCCTGAAAGTGCAGTCCGGGTGGTTGACGCCCCAACCCATATTTAGGAATCACAAAAGCTGCAAACTGCAAGAAAAAGCAGCTCTTTCTCAGGTCTTCCTTCCTTGCGATCTCTTCTTGTGGAACTGAATGGCTCTGGTCCTGTCACTTCTGTTTGACCTGACTGTTTGACCTGTCCTATCTGCCTATACACAGTCAAACTCTGAATTCTGTACTCTAGGAAATCTGGATTTAGTCCTGTTTTCATTTTACCTGAGCAATATAATAGCTCCTGCAGAACAGCTCTTTTCCATGTTCTTGGCAGCATGTCAGGGTCCTGACCCAACATTCACAAGATGCTGATTTCCTTGCCACTATTGCCCCAGTTCTGGAAAACAGGCATTGACTTCAGAAAGATCCTATTATGGATTCTACCATGACAGTCAGAGTTTCTGACCCTAGCAACAAGGGAAGGGTCTATTCTTTGGTGGTTTCTTCAAGTCTTGGGTGAGGTTCAAGTAAGCTCACAGAAGTCCTTTTATTCTGTCCCTAGGAAAACTGAATATAGATTAAAGGTTGCAGGTGTGATAGCTTTCTGAAGGTGTTTTTCTGTATCCTTTTGCCAAAAGTATATTCTGACCAATGTAGCTGTTTTCCATTATTATGACTTTAGGAAATGTGTAGCAAATGGAGTTTAAATAAGATGGGTTATTGTCAGCCTGTTCACTGGAAAGAAAAACCTTGTGCCCATGAAACCAGCCTGATAATGTAATGGCTTGTTTTTGATATTGTGAGCAGGACTCTGAAGAGGTAGCATAGAAATATCCTGAAATACATACACGACATACATACATTTATCTGTCATTCTGTGCAAATGAACATCTTGGCCACAGAAGCATATTCATTATTACCTTTGTCATGGTGGTGCTGTTTAACAATTCTAGTTAGGCTTAATACTTCAAAAAAAGTAAAGTAACTAAATAAAGAGCTTGGAGTATCCTGTGTAAGATGTCATTCCCTTGTAATGTTTTAGCAAACTTCATGATATCTTCCAGAAAAGTAAGCACCAAGCTTTCTGACAACAAGTTGTTATACAGCGTTGCTTAAGAAGTCAGCTTGTTCTGGTTTGTCTTGCATGTTAATTATTATTTTTTGCTCTGAAAGTTGCTGGAATATTTGATCTAATACTGGTGGAATTATTAAAAAGGAATATGGAATAATGGATTCCTGTTTGGTCTTCTTTGATAGATTGGGAAGAATACCAATGCTGTATTTTAAATGGTTTTAATTCGATGCTTAGAGCCCTTATTTTATCTTATATTGTATTTAATTTATTGAAAGGGCTCCTTTTGCTTATTTATGTTATATTGAAATGTTGTACACTGCCCAGAGCCCTCCGGGGGTGGGCGGTATAAAAGTCAAATAAATAAATAAATAAATAAATAAATAAATAATAATAATAATAATAATAATCCCTATCTTTAAGGAAGATCCATCCAATTATAGATCTGTTAGCCTGCTTAGCATACTAGGCAGCTTCAGTGGAAGAAGGGACTAGTTAGAACAAGAATATTGCCCAGCTACAGAACAAGCTGGTTTTAGGGAGGGACAATCATGTTGAGATCAGCTTAATACTGGATCATCTAATTGCAAAATATTCCTGTAAATCCACTGTTTCTCTTTATATAGCCTTTATAAATTTAAAATGGTCCTTTGATTCAATATCCAAAGCTAAACAATGTGACAAACTAAAAGCTTTGATCATACATAGGTGCCTCTTATTTTTTATCAGAGTGTTATATGAATTATGAAAATACCTGTATCAGAATAAGATATAATCCCCAGGGTCATTTGGCAGAGCCCATGAGAAATGAGATGGGGGTCAAACAGGCTGTATTCTTGCATCTCTCCTTTTAAATTTTCTATTAAAGATTTAGTCCCTCTCTTAAATAGATTAGAGTTTCATCATCCCAAAATAGAAGATAAACACATTCCCTTCTTATTGATATGCTGATGATACCGTTTTACTTTCCAGGACTCCTATTGAGCTTAGGAGGGAGCTTCATGTATTTTCCCAGTATTGTCATGAGAATTGCCTTGAGATTAATTATTCCAAGATGAAAGCTTTGGTTTTTGCATTGTCATGTGATAAATAGGGCAGTATAGTCACCCAGTTGTCATGGTGCTGCATCTTCTCTATGGGTGACTCAAACTTATGCTTCCTGTACTTAGTGAAACTTACTGTGGAACAACTTGGAAAAAATCTGATTAAAAACTGAATGCTATGAAGTGACAATCAGAGTTTTCATGGCAATGTTTTGGATTATTTCTTTAATAGGGGATTTATAGTTGCAATGCAGTCTCTTATATTTACTTTTCAGTAGTCAGTGAACAAAAGTTTAGCATATATGCATGTTATGCCTAGAGTGTGTCTGAGAGAATTTGTGTAAAGGTCCAAACAGGCTTTGTACCTGTCCCATGGTTGTGGCTGCCTGTTTGTCCCTCCCCCCACTCCTCCCCCTACATAGTGTGATAGCATATGATAGACAGCTCTCAGGTTACTCTGTCATTTTACAAAGCTAACTAATTTCTGTCCTTTCAACTGACTGTCACTCAGCTGTGAGCTTCCCCTCCTGCAAGCTCCTTCAACTCTTCTTTCTCTTTTTCCTAGCTCTGGCGTGCTTTACTAGGTTGAAAACTCCCTTTGCAGCACATAGTATGAGAAATAATATGAACTTCAATATTTTATAAGGCGGGGGATGAAGGCCAGGATTACACTCCTGCGTGTGTGACTTAGGCCTTAGACTATTCTTATTGTATAAGTTCTAGTTGTCTGTCATCACAGGTAAATTTCCTGTTTAGATTATTTCTTTCTGGAAGGGCCTTGCCTTACCATCACAGCAGCAGAAGGGTACAAATATCCTACACTTGAAGCTAACGAAAACAGCAGCAGCAACAATGAGAGATTTATACTGGCAAAGGGCCTATCTCATGATATGTCACTCTAGATATTCATGGATACCTGGTAATCTTGTAAACAGAAAAATAACCATTTATCTTATGTATTCTTGTAATATGTACTTCCCAACAAATCTGTCCCAGTCTGTCCCAACAAATCCGTATGATGTGCAAAAAGGGGGGGGGGGGATCACAAGGAAAAACATTCATGCAATGAAGTTCCAGCTGTATGATATACCACTTGTCCTTTTGACCGTGCCCTTCCTGGTTGGTGAAAGCCAGCAGGGAGGAGCTGCGGAGTCACCTGTTGGAAATTATAAATAGCTCCGTTGAGCAAGGGGTTTTCCCGGGTCAGTTTGAAGAGGCAGTGGTCCACCCGCTCCTGAAAAGAACGCAGTTAGATCCTTTGGATCCAGCCAATTACCACCCAGTTTCGAATCTGTCGTTTCTGGGGAAAGTAATTGAGCAAGCAGTGGTGGATCAGCTCCTGAGGTTCCTGGATGAAGTAGATGCATTGGATCCCTTCCAGTCCGGTTTCCGTATTGGCCACAGGACCGAGACGGTACTGGTCGCTGTTGTGGACAAACTCTGACTCCACTTGGACAGAAGCAGTTCAGCGCAGCTGGTGCTGTTAGATCTCACGCCGTGTTCAGTGTGGTAGATCATAACATTTTGGTCCAATGCCTCATCGATATCGGGTTTGGGGTTGGCTGACCTCATTGCTCCGAGACCGGGGACAGAAGAGGTAGCATTGGGGGGAGAGAATTCCTGATGTCGCCCCATGATTTATGGGATGCCACAGGGGGTAGTCCTTTCCCCAATGCTTTTTAATATCTACATGTACCACCTGGAAAGGTTGGGCCCAGAGTTTTGGGCTGCAGTGCCACCAATACACAGATGACATCCAGCTTGTGTTCACGATGGAGGGCAGCCCGTCTTCGGCCCCTGGGGCTCTCCAGCAATGTTTGGAAGCCGTTGGTTGAGAGTGAGCTGGCTGAAGTTAAATCCTACGAAGAAGGAGGTGCTGTGGCTGGGCCGTGGAGAGTGTCCAGTGGAGTTTTGCCTTCCTATGCTGGACAGCGTGGCATTGCACTTGGCCTCGTCCGTTAAAAGCCTGCGTGTCATCTTGGATCTGTCACTATTGCTCAAGGCCCAGGTGGCTCAAACAGCCCTGGTAGCATTTTATCACCTTCGCCAGTCACAGCAACTGGCCCCATACCTCTCCCGTACAGACATAGCCACAGTCATCCATACAATGGACACCTCCAGGCTTGACTATTGTAACTCGCTGTACGCTGACCTGCCTTTGACTGTGATCTGGAAATTAAAACTTCTGCAACATGCAGCAGCTAGACTCCTTATGGGACGTTCACCTGGGACCGGATCACCCGGTCCTGTACCATCTTTTATTAGCTGCCCATCGAGTTCCGGGTCATGTTCAAGGTGTTGGTTTTAAGGCTATAAGGAACTGGATTCAACTCTCACTTTCTTGTACAAGGACCTCTCCACGGTGGCAGAGGATGGGGTGTAATTTTTGCCAGTTCCTTCCTGCCACTTCAAATCTGCATATCACTCCCACTATTTCTCCTAAGAAGCCTCCTGAATTCCAGTGGCAGCATTTTGAAGGATTCAGTGGGCTTTATTGACCGGGGATTGGGGGGGTTAGTTCCATGCGTAAAGTTTCACTTCTGATTGAATACAACAAATATTGTTTTCTGCAGCTACCAGGCTGGTTTTTGAATGGGCTGTGTCAATGTGCTTAATTTTCATCTTATAGACTGTTCAACAATGACAGGCTGAGATCCTGGAAATCGTAGTCTGCTACTTCTGTACAAACCAAAGCTCCACCCGCCACCCCTATTTTTTGAAATTAATCTTATCCTGGGTTGAATTGCCAATGCATTTGCATACCTAAAGACATTTTAAAATATGGATAATAGTAGCTGTGAAACGAAAAGATGGTTTTATAAACAGACACTTCTAGTATGTGTACACAGGGTAGTCTCGCTCACATTTGGCTTACTGTTTTAAATTTTTCATTCAGACTATAACGAAGGCAGCATAAGCAGTTGGTTTTGTGCACCCAAATAGATGTAGACTGCTTCTGTGGTATGAATATTATGTTGTGTTGTAATGATGTTGTTTTATTATCGTAGTATCAAGCGACCTTGGGCAGGTCTCTAAAGTGACATATAGTTAAATAAATAAATACATTTGTGGGAGAAGTGGGAACTGACAAATCTGTGTTGGCTCTACATTTGCTACAGGAGCAGCAGTGGTGTAGGAGGTTAAGCGCTCGTGTATCTAATCTGGAGGAACCGGGTTTGATTCCCAGCTCTGCTGCCTGAGCTGTGGAGGCTTATCTGGGGAATTCAGATTAGCCTGTACACTCCCACACACGCCAACTGGGTGACCTTGGGCTAGTCACAGCTTCTCGGAGCTCTCTCAGCCCCACCTACCTCACAGGGTGTTTGTTGTGAGGGGGGAAGGGCAAGGAGATTGTAAGGCCCTTTGAGTCTCCTGCAGGAGAGAAAGGGGGGATATAAATCCAAACTCTCCTCCTCCTCCTCCTCCTCCTCCTCCTCCTCCTTCTTCTTCTTCTTCTTCTTCTTCTTCTTCTTCCTCCTCCTCCTCCTCCTCCTCCTCCTCCTCCTCCTTTATGACAGTGGTGATCTGGTGATGTTGCCTGAGGATTTAGGCAGAGTTCTCCCTTCCCATCTTACCCAGTACTCCTCCTTATTGATGACAGACCCATTCCATGTTAGTTTCATCCCTGCAGCCCCATGGTCCCCAGCATAATCCTTTTGACTGGTCAGTCAGAACACCTCCTTTTTTCCCAAGTGGAAAAACTGTCTGGATCCAGCTTAGTCCTTTGCAAGATGCATATTGTAATGAAGCTTGTTTTCTTTTGTGCTGAAAATGTAGACTAATTGCAAATTGATTTTCAAGTCTGTTAGAATGTTTAGTCATTCATTCTGTAACTGTGTTTACTTTTAGTTAACTGCATGTGTTCATGGGTCAGCTGCACTGCTTTATCCAATGTACTGGCAACACATATACATCCCAGTGCTCCCGCCACACTTGTTGGACTACTGCTGGTAAGACTGACAATATTTTGGTGTTTAGGCAAACTAACATCTAGTTGTTTGATTTAGGAGCTTAACAAGTTTAAGACTAAATCTAGTTTAGAGTAAATGTAAAATGATTCTGTATTCACCACAGCATTTAAAATGTTCTGTAGTCACAGGGATATACTTAAAATTAGCATAACTGTGTAATATGTGGAGATGTAGCAATTGCTTTTAATTATTCTTGGACATTCTTCATGGCACCCCCATAGAATAGAATATCTGTTTAATCTAACAAATCCTGACCCTCTTTGCCTTTAGAGAGAGATGCAGTATGTTGCTGTTTCAACAGATCTCCTGTTGATAGTTATCTGGACATGGCAGTTATGTATATGACTGATGTATGGGTGATTACCAGTTTATTCACTTTTTTATTCCACCATTCCTCCAAGGAGTTGAGGAAGAGGTGCAGAATCCTCCTTGCCATCCTACCTTCTTTTAACATCTCTGTGAGGTAGGTTAGCCTGAGAGGAGAGTAACTGACCCAAGGAAACCCTGTGTGATTTGTTGCTGAGTGGGGATTTTTAAAATATAATTTATTTATTTATTTTACAAAATATAACAGAGAATAGGAAAAAAGAGCACAGAAAAGAGAATAGTATGGATCTGCATTAATTATCAGTAATATTGAAGGAATTAAAAAATTAAGATAAGAAATAATTATATTTTGATATAAAAGTTGGCAAACCTTTTCGACAGTCTTATAACATGGTTTAGAATTGCTTATTAATCTTAGTAACTGTTACTGGTTTAAAAATATGCCTGTATTTATATGCATATATATTGAAATTATATTGGCTGACAGGATTAAATAACACTTTACATTTTATTATACTTGGAGAAGGATTCCCATTTTTCTCTAAATTCATGTATCGGTCTTCTATTTACAAAATTGGTTAGTTTTGCCCTATAGTAATACTTTCTTGTTTGGTCTCCCCAAATGTCTTGGAAGATGATATTTCCCATTTTCCAGGTAGAAGCATAAGTAGTTCTTGTTATTTAATACAAAAATAGTTCTTGATGCTTTTTTGGTAGATTTTTGGGTAAGATACCCAACAACCTGACTTTAGGGTCCATTTGATACTGAAACTTTAACATTTTTTGCATTTCTGTGCGAATTGGTATCCAGATTTTTTTTGTCTTTTTACGAGTCCACCACATATGAAAAAAGAGCCAAATGCTCTCTAAAATGTGAAGGCTCTTCTGGCCTTATATAATTATGTATACCAGTTTTCAAATTATATGTCTCTAATTTCATTATTTATTTTCTTGGACATTTGATCCAGTCTGTGATCCAGACCAGGCCAGCTGCCTGATAGTAGAGCTTAATACTAGGAATAGCGCTGGCTCCTCTTTTCTTTTCATCTTGTAATACTTTAAATCTTATTCTGGGTTTTTCTGTGATTACAGATGAATGCATTTAGGTGTGACTGCCAATCCCTTAGTGTTTTGTCTGGTATAAATATCGGTAACATTTGTAACTAAAAAATTAATTTTGGCAGAACATTCATTTTGATTGCTGCAATCTTCCCAACCCAATATAATTTTAATTTGGACCATTTTGATAAGTCTTCTTTTAGTTTTTTTCAAATGACTGAATAGTTATCTTTGAATAACATTTCATTATGTCCGGTTATATACAGTCGGGGGGGGGGGGCGCTGCGCCCCAGGCGTGTACCATTGGGGTCACGCGGGGGTGGAAAATTGCCTCCACACTCCTCCCCCTTCCCCCTTGCCCTCCCTTGACAGACCCGGCAGCCTGGAGCAGCCTGCTGTTGCGGCAGGAGCAGAAACCACAAAGCCCCCCTTCCCACTCCCACCCCCAAGGGAGACCTCTGCAGGAGTTGGGACTCGCAAGGTATCCTGGGAAATGTCGTTCCCACCAGGCTGCTTTTTCAGCCGGCTGAACTAAGGTAAGTGGGAGGAGAGGCACCAAAGGGGGCGGGGCCCAGGCACCTTTTTGCTCCAGGCGCCATCCCCCCCCAAATATCTCAAATAGATGTTATAATTTGTAATTTCGTGGTCCTTCTGTATTTCTTGTTCTGTGAGAGCATTTAAAATGATCTTTGCTTTAGTTCTATTAATTTTGTAGCCAGAAAAGGATCTGCATATATCAGTTAATTCCATCAAGGGTTTCAGTGATTGTTGGGGGTTCAAAATCATCAGTACTATATCATCTGCATAATATTTCAATTTAAATTCTTCATTGTCAACTTGAATTCCATTGATTTTGGAGTCATGTCTTATTGCCAATGCCATTGCTTCTACTACCAAATTAAACAACAACCGAGATAAAGGACATCCTTTTCGGGTGCCCTTTTCAATCTGTAATTCTACAGTAGGAAGACCATTTATTAAAACTCTTGCTGCTTGTTTGATATATATGCCCTGGATACAATTAGGGAACTTATATCCACATTTTATATATTCTAATGTTGTCAAAGACCTTTTCAGCATCTAAGAAGATAAATGTAGTTTAATTTTCTTTGACCTAGCACGCTCAAAAGCATTTATAAGAAATCATATATAATCCTTCATAAATCTTTTAGGGATGAAAGCAGTTTGGTCTTCATGGATTATTTTATCTTCTCAATCTGGTTTTCACAATTGCAGTGAAAAGTTTGTGATCAGCATTCATTAATGAAATGGGTCTGTATGATTGTAGTGTTTCTGAGTTGTTGCCTTCTTTATGAATTAGTGTTATGTGTGTGTCTTGCTGTGAAAGTGGTAATTTGTGCCTTTTGGGGGGGGCTCTCTGGTTGCATATGATAGCTCTTGAATCGATATGTTTTGGTTAAGTATTTCACAATGCTTTATGGTGCATCATAGTTTATTTACTGGTCATTGACCAGCAAGATCCAAAAGAATTAAAATCGTAAAATTTACAGATATTACAAATATACAGATTAAAACAGTTAACAAAATGCAGATAATAGGCCTCAGGAACTCAGAACATCAGCTCAAGATAATGAGTGGAAGGTCAGTCTAATAATAATTAATAATAAGGATTAGCTGGCAGAGCCAGTAGTGCTCTGTCGGGCCTTCCTGATTTTACTTGATATCCAGGCAAACTTGGCAACAGAATACGTTAGATTTTTATTGGTATCTGACAACAGTATTTTAACCTTTTCTTTCTTAGCCAAAGGAGAGTTTGTCTGGTCAAAGGACAGAAGCATCCAACGTATCTCATCATAGTATGAGCATTCAAATAATATATGTTCCGAGTTTTCAACACCTCCTATTTGGCAACTGCAAATTCTACCCTCAGTTGGTACTTTGTTATAAATCCCGTTGGTATAGTTGTATGAAAGGGCGTTGTAACGGAGTAGGCTGTAGGCTCTTCGATAGTTAACGTTAAACAAAGAAGTAAGATAAGGCATTATTGAAAGTTTATTCAGCATTATTTTACTGAAAATTGGGTGTTTAAGTTTATTCAGATCGTGTTGCCTCTCGACATCTATGATTCTAAGTTTAACAAGATCCCTAGCTCTATCATAATTCATGCTGGTAATTAGTTGTTGAAAGAGTCCACAATGTGATAGTTTCCGTAAAACTGCTCTAAGCCACGGGGGAACAAATATGTCAGACAGGACAAGTCTTGCAAGACCCCTCTGGCAATAGCATAGTCTGAGCCAATATAGTATAGAGAGTGTCCATAGTTTTGCTTGTACTGAAATTAGGCCAGTCTCTATACGCAATGCAGCGTTCGAAATATTGTTTGGGAGCTGTAAGATAGACCTCAAGAATTTTGACTGAGGATGCTCAAGATTGCAGAGGGAGCCGGTTATGGTGAGTGGTGTACCATATGATAGTTGCGCCAATGATTTGGCCTTAAATAATTTGATGGCAGCCGGAATATGATGCCCACCTCTGTTCCAGAAATAATTTCTTATAGTTCCAGAGCTTCTAGACGCATTTGCAACAGCATATTTGATATGAGCCGTTCTAAGTCCTGATGACTGAAATACTACACCCAGATATTTGTAGAGTGGAACCTGCTCCAATTTTTTCCCATTTAATTTCCATATATGGCATTTAGGTCTAGTAGCACAAACCATCACTTTGGTTTTTTCATAGTTAATTTCTAACTGGTTTTTCTGAGAATAGTCAGCAAGGATCCTTAGGGCTCTCCTTAGGCCAATGGGGGTTCTAGAGATAAGAGCTAGATCATCCGCATATAAAAGTAAAGAGATACTTTTGTCAACAATTTTGGGCGGATGGAGATCTGGGTTATTGAATAAGGCTACAATATCATTGATGTAAAAATTGAATAAGGAGGGGGCCAAAATACAACCCTGCTTGACCCCTCTGCTACTTTTGATTTCATTGGTTAGATAGCCTTGTGGGTTATATTTTACTTTAATGCTGGTATTCTGATAAAGTGCCCTGATTAGCATTAGTAACCGTTTATCTATATCGGTACTAAGCAATTTGTCCCAAAGTAAATCTCTTGAGATAGAATCAAAGGCGGATTTAAAATCCACAAAGGCAATATAAAGAGAGGTCTGGGGCTTTGATGTGTATTTAGCTATGAGATGGTCCATGATTACACAGTGATTCTGTGTTGAATATCCCTCTCTGAAGCCCCCTGTTCTTCTGCTAAATGGTTCCCTTGTTCCAGCCAGTCTCTCAGTTTCCAGCATAGATGTTTAGCATATAGCTTGCTGATAGTACTAAGTAGGCTGATGGGCCCATAACTCTCAGGGGTATTCCTATCACCCTTTTTATAGATAGGGACAGTTACAGCTATTTCCCAGCCCTTAGGAGTTTTCTCTCCTTGGCTGGTCCTAGACAAATCTGAAAGAGACTCTGACAGCTTTGTTGTGGAGCTTCTGTTAAATAATACAGATGTTGTGCTCTTGGAAAAAGTAGCAAAATTTCTTTTACATGTGACAGAACTTCCTAAGTAACTTCCAATGCTAGATACAGTTTCTCTGGCTGTGTTTTGAATGTATTCTTGATTTGTACTTCACAGATGTCTGGTAACGCTCTGGAACCTATTTTATATGCCTAATAAAGGTTGTTATTTTTGTTGCTGTTGTTGATAATTTAAGTTCCTTGAATATTTTTTATTTTGTGTATTTTTATGTTTTTTCTCCAGATCTTTTAACTGCTCAGTAATATTTTCTATCTTTTGACATTTATCTTTTTCTCTTTGGATGCTATGGCAATTAACCTTTCTCTCATACATGCTTTACTCGAATCCTGAATTATTTTGATTGACATATCCTCAGTTTTGTTAATTTTTAAAAAATTCATCTAAGTCTTCTTGACATTGGTTCACATCTTCTTCAACATCAGATTGTCATCCATTCTCCATCTTCTTTGTCCAATTCTGCTTGCCCTCAGTAAGAGTTAAAGTGAGTTGTGATCCGCAAAGATCTGTGGTAAGATAACAATTTTTTTAATATTTTTGATTAATGTCTTTGTGATCCAGCACTTGTCAATACTTGAATATGTTTGATGTTGATGTGAGAAATATGCATAGTCTCTCATTTTGGGATTATTGTTCAGCCATACATCTGTCGTGTTCAGTATGTCTACTTATCGAAACACTTCTTCTTTATTAGTTTAGTCGTGCCCTTACAGACTCATGGATGCTCTGTAAACCAGTCCCCTCCATGCTTCCCTGTTTGCCACAACTTCTTTCAATTGGTTGATGTTCATACCCATATCCCTCTTAATGGTTTCCAACCGACGAGTCATTGCCTACCCCTTTTCTGTTTGCCACTGACCATTCCAGGTAACATCTCTTTTTCCAGTGAGTTTGCCCTCATCACATGTCCGAAGTAGGTCAGCTTCTGTCTAGTGATCTTGCCCGCCAGGGACATCTCTGGGTTAATACACTCCAGGACAGCTTTGCTGGTGACTCTAGCTGTCCATGGGATTTGTATATCGAAACACATTCTTGGGTATACTACCTTTTTAAAGGTTTTTTGAATCTATCCATATTCGGATCTAATAGCGTCTTCACATATCTCCAATTAATATTCATTTATCCTCTTGGAAATCTAAAATGACTTTGAAAAGTTTCTCAATAATTTTTTCTCTTGAATTATTTGGCGCATATATGTTTATTAAAACACATGATTTACCATCAGGTACGTTTAGTTTTAATTGGATAAATCTTTCATCTGGATCTTTAAGTTCTTTGGCTACAGAGTTCTCTCTAGTTTTTAATATAAGTGCCATTGCCCTTTTTCTTAGTGTTTTGGAGCTATATATGCCCTGCCTAATTTCTCACTATTTAAAAAAATGTTCATGTTGAGCTTTGATGTGGGTTTCCTGAATACAGATGATATCAGCATTTTGCTTATATAGAGAATTGAATATTTTGTTTCTTTTTGAGAGAGAATTCAAACCATTAACATTAACCAAAAAGATCTTCATGATCAGTTATGTATGGGCAAATAAACACGGGTGTAGGATGGTAAAACCCCTGTTTTGGGGGGAACTTCACACAGATCTTACCCCTAAAACAAGTCTGCCTTGTGTTGTTTCCCATATACCGGGTTTCTTGAGAATTATGCTGTCAGCAAGTCTTTTCAAAAATTGCAGGTTGCAGCCACTCACGAGCGAATGGCTGGGCAGAAGGCGCTTTACTCACCTGCATTCCATTTTTAAAAATTGCTTCTTACATCTGCATAGCTATGGTCGTATAATGGTCGTATAGTGAGAAATCAGCAAGACAAAGGGTTCATTTGTGCATGCCCGCGTAGCTTCACATCTGTGGGAAGTAAATAAAAGAGATGCGTCTCTATGCGAAAGTGCAGCATCAACCTGGATTGTTTCTGTGGGTTCCAATCACTGCTTGCACAGATGCATGTAAACGTGAAAACAGGAAAATGGTTTACTTTATCCCGACTGCAATCTGTTATGCATTTGCTGTGTGGAAAGGGCTAAAGTTTGTCTTCTTTTTGACCTATTTGGTTCTCTTTGGAGTTAGATGTGGGATCTTTGAAAGGATCTGCACCCATGAGCTGTATTACCAAATGCTTGGCTTGTTATACAGTTCTGATTATTACTTCCCATGCACATGGAATTTTCCAGCAGTATTTAATTCTTTTATCCAGTAAAACCTGTCTTAAAAAATCAAATTCTCTTCTTTTCTTCAAAAGTGTACTCGGCAGGTGTTGGACGATTGACATCTCAGTCTTTTCCACTACAAGTGGTTAAGATCATTGCTTTTAAAGAATAGAGTCTCTAGTTTTCTAATGTGCAGATTTCACTATTATATCTCTTGGTACTTTGTTTTGAATTAGTTCTGTAAATTTGTCCAATATCAGGCAAGTTGTCTTCAACTGGAATATATTCTTGTAGAATCTCAGAGGGAAACCTTGTGTAATTCATGGTTGAGTGGCGATTTGAACCAACATCTCTCATCTCCTAAGACAACACTTCAATTGCCATACCACATTCGTTATCCTGTGTATGGGAATGATCCTTTTAATGTGAGCATGTAAACATTATTTTAGTATTTGTGGATTTTTATGCTGGTTAGCCACTATGACCTTGTTTTGATAGAGATAATTTAAATCTTGAAAATGAAATGAAAAAAGATAATTGTTTTAAATGTTATATACAATATTTTCAAACATATTCGGCAGGTATTATGTTTAATTATGATACGAGTTCCAGGAGGATTCAATAAAAGGTGGGATCAAAATCCCGGTAACAGGAATACACATCCAGCAACACACATTCAGCAATCTGGTTCTTCAGGTAAACACCTAGATTTAGACAGTTCAGATAAACTATTAAAAATAATTACTTTTTAAAAATCTTATTTTGAATTTTTATCAAGGAGAGTACGAACATGGTTTTCTAATTGTTAATCTAAAACAACTAGGCTCTTGAGAATTAGTGTGATTCACTTGAGACTGTGTTGAAAAATACAAAGAAAATTCATGATTTCAAAAATACCTGGATTGTTTTCCCATCACAGTTTGTGAAATGTTGGCGCTGTCTGGGTGGTCTGCTGATCTTGTACTATAAAATTAAATTTGGGCATTAATATAGATTAATATTCAGACATGAAAGAGGCTATTGTCATTCAATACATACTTTTTTGCCTAACTAACTTTATTGGGATAGCAATATATGAGGGCTTATTTCATTGCATGAAGCATCTGTTTTCCTGAAGCTCTATTAGCACTTTAACAGGATTAGACAATTCTATTTAGAGCTGCAAAATGACTTCATATGAGATTTCCCTCTGTCTGCCTTAGAGCAAAGACAAGCTTCTTTTCACACGAAAGCTGTAATTATTTTCCAATTAAATTTCATGTTCTGTATTTAAAAAAGTAATTATTTTAGGAAATGATGTTTTAGATGGAAACCTCTCTCAATAATAGTATGGATAAGCGATAAGCAGAAGAGTAAATATACATGTACCTGCAAGCGTACACATACACACACACACACATACATATCAACAGACAGATAAAATCTTATAGGACTTCCATTACATTGTCTTCTGCTTTATGTTCTCCATAGGCAAAATCTATGTTTGTAGAAATTACACAGCTTTCCTCTGTTATCACTTTTTTCTGGAAAGGTGAAGGTGCTAAAACAATGTGATTTTTAAAATATATTTTCTTATAATGAAAATTGCATATTTACTTTTTTATTCACTCTATTATTATTACTTTTATCCTATAAGGAAATTGCATGATGTCCCTCTATTCCCTGCTTCCCTTCCCCCTGGTTCTCTTAACAATAGCCATTTGAAGAGGGTTAGTGAAACCTACAGACTGGGAAAAAGTCACCAGTGAGCCACATGACAGAGTAGGGATTTGAATGTGGGTCTCCTAATCTTACTTTCTAATGGCTGTATCAGACTGGCTCTTGAAGTAGTGAGAAGTTATAGCTATTATAAGTGAATTATCTATGGAGTCAGCAGAATAATTCTGGACTTTATCAACTCTTTATCAGGATACACTATTAAGTTTATGACTAGTATTGCAATAGTGTGTGAAAAATGCTTTATTCTCCTCAAATTCCATATCAATAGTAGTTCTATTAAAGGCCTATTATGATTTTCAGTTATATGATAACGGAGATGGACATAATAAGGTCTGGTTTGAGTAAGATTTAAGATCAGGGCTGTAATGATTGTTACAATGAAAATATTCATTTATTTTGGTTGTGGTGGGTTTTCCGGGCTGTGTGGCCATGGTCTGGTGGATCTTGTTCCTAATGTTTCACCTGCATCTGTGGCTGACATCTTCAGATGTGTATCACAGAGGGAAGTCTGTTACACACTGTGTGAGAAGGGAATGTTTCAGTGGGGTATAAATTGTCATGTCCCCAGGTGAGGAACCAATCAGTAAGTGTTTGGGTGGAACTTGCTATGCAAAGATGTGGTTGATAGTATAGTATTGCAGGTGAAGTTTTTCAGTTTATTTATTTTGCCTTTCTCCCAGTAGAGCTCGAAGTGAAGTATAATATTATCATAAAAACCTAAATATAAACAGAACAGAAACAATAGCTATAAAAAAACATAAAGTGCACATCCCTATTACAATCAAAACAAACTGTAAGAATAGCTTTCACATTAATTTCATCTAAATAACTCCATCTTACACACCCTTCTAGAAAGCAACAACAACGGTACTTTTTTGACATTGTCTGGAAGTCCCGTCCCACCAAGTGGGGGCCATCCCTGAAAAAGTTCCACAACAGGTAGTCACTCTCACCTACCTAGAGAGTAAACTATTAGACAAGCCTTGTAATTGTAAGGATGGCAGTTCTGCCTGGTTCTCTCCCAGCCAGCTGGCCTTGACGGAATGCCTCCTGCCGGGCGGCGGGCCAGATTCGGCAGCAACAACCTTGGTGGACGGCTTATCTTGCTGTCCAGGATGAGCATTCCGTTCCCATGAGATGGGCCTGGATGGCCCAGGGAGGGGGGAGGGTTCGGGTACGTTATAACCTGTAGTTTGGGCGGGAGGTCTCATTCCTGTCATGTCGTGTGTGTGTGCTTTCTAAGATGTCTGAATAAACGGTCTTATATTGAAAAGCCTTTTATTTCTGCTCTTTGGAATTCCTTACATTATGACAGGAATCACTTTTTAATCTTTACTGTTACATCGAAGTGGATCTCTGGTGTTTCGACATGCAGAGGTTAGATGCAGCTTGACCATGTGGAAGGCACGATGGCCCCCATAGAGGGCTTCGAGGGCCTTCCCTTCCAAATTCTGAGGATCTAGGAGATGGGGGGAGATGGCCCGATTCTCTCTGGTGACTCTCTCCAGACCTAGAGACAAGTACAAGTTTGCCCTTGTTTCATTGGGATGGAACAAGGTGGGTCTGATGCAGATGGAGATGCATGAAGCGTTTGAGGGTGCATTATCCATGGATGCGAGAGCCTGTCAACCGGTTCGTTAGAACCCTCCGACTGGCTTGAGTGGATTACCTGGAAACCCCAAATGCAACAAGTCCCTGAGGAACTGGGACTGACAACCATCCATGCTGACCCCCAAGAATCCATGAACAGATTCCTAGACAAAGTACTTTGATGATATTCCCAAAAAAGGAGCAGCTTGAGTGGCACAGTACCGGGAAGCGTCCCAAGACCTCTGGCTGAGGCTGGAACAATGGTATGGTCCCGGATCGATGATCGGGAGAGGGTTCCATTCTAAAACTGCAGCTCCAGAGCCAGGAGCAAGTGAACGGATGGAAGAGCTCCGTGGAGCGGTCGGAGGAATCGAAAGAAGTCCGTCTGAGGTGGAGCCTAATCCCAACCCTGACCCGTTTCCAATGCCTTCGAAGGAAAGTTGGGACGATGAAGTGGCCCTGCTGCGTGAAGCCAAACTTGCCTGGGAGCGCGAACGCGAACTCTGGGAAGAGGAGCGCGAAAACCTGCAACGGGACCGTGAGAAGCAACGCGCAGAAATCCAAATAGAGTTGGATCGTGAAAGAGAAGCGTTGCGTCGACAATTCCAGCAGAATCTGACAGTCCATGACAAAGTACTGGAAAATGGATTTACTCGAAATGGAAAATGGATCACTCGAAAATGGATTTACAACGCCAGCGAGAAGGCATCAGGGCCATCCAAACACAGCATGAACTGACTACAGCCATACAACGAGATGAACGAGCTAAATTGGATCATGAAAGGGCGGCCTTGCATGCGCACCAGGACGCCTTAACACGCAAGGAAAGAGAGTTGGCCGACCTAGAACAGGATTTGCGAAGACAGCGGGCTACATTGACAAGGGCTCCGATGAGGCAGCCTCCTCGAGGCGCCTACAGTTCCCCTCCTCGCCGGTGTACGGTACCGAGGTCGATTTCGGACCCCAATTCAGGAAACCTCAAGCCACACCCGGTTCCATCCAGCCCCGCCACCTTACCCCTTGCAGCAACCAGGCCACCTACAGCAACATCCTCAACACGCGCCTTCTCCCGAGCTGTTGAGAGAGGATTACAGACCGCCCATCCCAGCTTCGTTTTGGTGGGACTGCTTGAAACTTCCCTACTTCATCCTACAACTTCGATGCCCATATGCAGAATATGATGACCTATATCGTTCTGAGCATTAGAAAGTCCGAGACTTATCGGATCAGTGCTGGATGGCATAAGCGGCTGAATGGTTCGTTACTCTCTACGAATTACAGGCTGGCGACACTTTCGCACAGTGGGGGGAGGTTCACTCCCAGGCGTTAAGCCTTAGTTTCCAAGATCCTGATGCAGAAAACATTGCTATCACGTTACAGTAAAAACCATCCAGCAAAGGTATTAACCCTTTCTTTACGCTGAATTATGCCCGGGAATTTCGTGCGGCAGCCAGTAAACTTCCCTCCCGGACTGGCGGGAACGCATGAAATGTGAGTATTATTTTTTGAAGGCATGGACATCCAGAAGCTGCGTGAGGCGGTTATCCTCATCCAGTTCCGCGGACAGTAGCTGAATGGATCGAACTGGGATCACAAATTAAACGCTGCCCGTCTTCGCGGCGGCGCCCAGCATCGCAGATGGCCGTCCGTGCCCAAAACCAGCCACAACACCAACACCAAGCACTTTCGCAAAATCAACTCCTACCGTCGCCTTAACTGAAACCCACGTCGGGCGATAACGTCGTCGCCAGCAGGATTGTGCCTTTACCTCGCGAGGGGCCCTGGCCACCTGGCTGCTAACTGTCCGAAGAAGCAAAAACCCCAAACTCCGACTACACGCACCGTGGCAGCCAAGCCCCCACGTAAACGTCAGGTCCCGCCATGCGCCTCCAGGGGTCATCTAAAGCGGCTATCGAGGAAGATTTAGGGGGAGGGCGAGGAGATGTAAGCGCTCTGCCTGTCAGCAGCACCGAGGACATCCCAACCCTACTCAGATCTCACGGTGAGTGAAGGCAGTGCTCCCATTACCATTTTGACGCGCTAGCCAACCCAAGGCTAAACATACGCGCATTCTGGCCTCCGCACTTGTGGACTCGGGCTGTTCCCACTGTCTCATGAGACCACAAGTGGCCGACGAACTCGGTTTAGACCGAGTCCCCTTGGTGAAACCCATTCCCTTCACCCAAATGGATGGTAGCCCTCTAGGCGGTGAAGGTCCGGCACGTTTTAAAACCCAGCCAGTATATCTCCATTGTGCCGACCACTCTATTGTATTAGGCATGCCTTGGTTGCTCCTACACGAACCAACCATCATATGGAAAGAACGAATCCTCCAATTCACGGATCCTCCCTGTGGAGATCACATGAACGGGGGGGGAAAGCCCACCTCTCGCTGAGAACGAGCTCATGGGTCCTACAGCTTTAAATGTATTGTCTGCCCCTGTTCCTGCGGAAATCCCGCAGGCGTATCGAGACTTGTCCAGAGTGTTTCAAGAACAGGAGTGCGACCAATTGCCCCCCCCATAGGGATACTGACTGCAAAATTTTTTTACTGCAACCCGGAGCTCCAGTTACCCAAAGGTAGAATCTATCGCATAGAGTCCCCACTGAGGAGGAGAGAAGGAGCTCCGCGCTTTCTTAGATAAAAACTTGGCTTACAGCGGATTCATGCGAAGAGCCACAAAACATACCACATGCTGCCCCTGTTCTATTTGTTAAGAAGAAGGATGGTTCGTTAAGACTTTGTACTGATTCTACCGCGGATTGAATGCTGTGTCCGTATCAACAAGTATCAACTTTAGCCGCAATTAAAGACCTCTTGGATGCATTGGGCAAAGGGCGAGGTCTTCCACAAATTGGACTTAAGAGAGGCTTATTACAGAGTCCGTATTACTTGCGGAAGGCTGTGAACACTTGACAGCTTTTAATACAAAGTTTGGACCAATATGAATATTTAATCAATGCCATTGGTGGATTTAGCTGGAGCCCAGGAGCCTTCATGGCCCGCTTATCAGCGAAGTTTTACACAAGATCTGTTATGCATACAAAGGGTGGTCATTATGCCTTTAGATGATGTTTTTTTAATTTACTCTACAAAACATTTTGAAGAGCATGAGAAACTGAAGTGCGAGAAGTCTTACAGCGCATACTACTAGATAACTCCCTCTTTGTCAAGTTGTCCAAAATGTTGTTTCCCATCGGCTCCTCCATAGACTATCTGGGAATTATCGAATCTCTCATGAGGGTTTGGAAATGGACCCAGCAAAAAAATAGCCGCCGTATTAATTGAATGGCCTGCCCCCCACCAACAGGAAGGAACTGCACGATCGCTTCCTAGGCTTTGCCAATTTCTATCGATGACTTTATTCCCGGATTTGCTGAGATTGCCTTACCCGCTCACTGATCTCCCTCACGACACCAAAAGGCAAAGACTCGCAGGCTTCTAAACCCGGAGCTCCCCTTCTACTCTGGTCTCAAGAATGCCAGTCAGCATTCCAGCAGCTAAAAACAGCTTTACTACAGAACCAATTTTAAGACACCCAGACCCAGATCTTCCTTTCATGGAGTGCATGTGGATGCTTAGGATAAAAGCTAGGCGCTGCCCTCTTACAGAAAAATAAAGATAACAAATTAGTACCCGTGTTAGCTTACTTATCCAAAAAGTTTTCTGAGAGCTGAACTGTGGCATTTGGTGACTGTGGGGGGATAAGGAGACGCGACTTATCAAAGCTGCGTGAGTGTTTAAGCCATTGGCTAGAAGGAGCCAAACACCCTTTCCAGGTTTGGTCAGATCACAAAAATCTGGCTGCCCTGTCCACACCGCTCAAAATGTCTGCAAAACAATTGCGTTGGGCCGATTTTTTCTCCAGGTTCTCTTTCACAGTCCATTTCTTCCCTGGTAAATGCAACAAACTGGCTGATGCGCTGTCTCGCCTCCCCAGGGGGGTAGCATCGCTACGAGATATCCCGCGCACCGTTCTCTCTCCCTCCCAGCTGGGATTAGCCGTCACCCGATCGCAAACTACGGCGGCTCCTCCTCCTCCGACCATCCCTAACATCGTCTCCCCCTTCATCCAGGGATTCAAGGAGGCGGGACTCCACGAACTGTCGGCGGAGGAAGGAGATTCACAACTGCGTTTGGAGGGTGGTGTTTGGAAACGGGGAGGGTGTTGGTACGTCCCTCCTCCTCTCCGGAGGCAGGTTCTCGAAATATGTCATGATGCCCGTCAGGCTGGGCATTTCGGATTTTTGAAAACGTTGCATTTGGCCCGCCGACAGTTCTGGTGGCGCTCCATGCGCAAAGACATTGAAACGTATATCAAAGGGTGTTGTTCGTCTGCAATCGCGGAAGCCAAATTCGATACTGGGAAAGCCGCATGGGTTATTAAAGCCCCTACCCGTTGCATCTCGACCCTGGCAGGTCATTTCCATGGATTTTATAACCGATTTGCCGGAAAGCCACGGGAACACTGTTTTATGGGTGGTAGTGGATCTTTTTTCTAAACAAGCGCATTTTATTCCTTGCACCACCATCCCGTCGGCACCTAAACTGGCCCGGTTGTTTATCCAACATGTCTATAAGCCTACACTCCTCCCGACAAAGGTGGTATCCGACCCATGACCCCAATTCATATCTAAGTTTTGGAAGGCGTTCCTGGAGCTGTTGCAGGGAACCACCCAGCCGGTCGCATGCGCCCCTCTACCACGTTCAAAGTGACGGCCAATCAGAAGCGGGACGAACAGAGCGTTGGAACGAGTATTTCTACGTTGTTATACTAACTATCATCAGGACAATTGAAGTGCGATTTACTCCCTTTTGCAGAGTATCGATATAACAATGCCATTCATAGTAGCACGCAAAAGACCCGTTGGAGATTGTTTCTGGCGGTCTTTTCCACCCGTTGCCCCAGCTGCCTGCAGAGGAATTGCTACTGCAGCCTCCGGAATTCAAACAATGGATTTCTTAAGCTAGGCGAGGGTTGGAAAACAGTGCAGTCTACAACTTACAGCAGAGCCCAAGAATCACAAAAGGTGCTGCCCGAAGGCGGACAAAGCGTCGGCTCAGACTTCCCTTTGCGCCTGGTCGGGGCATGGGTCTACTTGTCCACTAAAAACCTTAGAGGCGTGCACAAATATATTCAAAACTTGGCAAGAGAGATTTGTGGGCCCTTTTAGGATTACAAAGGTGATCAATGATGTTACTGCTCGTTTTGGAACTGCCTAACTTTCGTTAAGTAACATTCACCCTGTCTTTCATTCCACGCTTGCTCAAAGGAGGCTCCCGTTTCAGATGCCTGGCTTGCGACCCTCGGAGACCACCCCCATCAGATTATAATTGATGGCCACAAAGCACTATGAAATAGATGCTATTCTGGACTCCCGTTTCTCCCGCTTATTAAGTCACCTGACAATATCTAGTTTCATGGGTTGGCTATCCCTCTGGCCATAATCAATGGGTATACACAGAAAATATTGATGCCCCCTCCCTCATTTCTTCTTTTCACAAAGCCTTTCCTAATAAGCCAGGGGGGGAGGTTTTCTTGGGGGAAGCAGAGTGTAAGGATGGCAGTTCTGCCTGGATTCTCTCCCAGCTTCCAGCTGGCCTTGACGGAATGCCTCCTGCGGTGAACTGAGGGCCAGATTCGGCAGCAGCAGCAGCAATGGTGAATGACTTATCTTGCTGTCCAGGATGAGCATTCTGTTCCCATGAGATGGGCCTCGGTTGGCCCAGCGAGGGAGGAGGGATTCCGGAGTACGTTATAACCTGTAGTTTGGGCGGGAGGTCTCATTCCTGTCATGTCGTGTGTGTGTGCTTTCTAAGATGTCTGAATAAACGGTCTTATATTCAAAAGCCTTTTATTTCTGCTCTTTGGAATTCCTTACAGTAATTCTAATTCAGCAGTCAAATCTCTCTTAACTCAACAATGCTGCTTATGATGCAAACTCTGGTTCTCATAGAACAGGGGTTGGCAACCTGCGGCTCCCGAGCCACATGAGGCTCTTTCATCCTTGCACTACGGCTCTGCTGCTGCCTCCCCACCGCCTCCACTCCCCCACTGCCACCATCGCCGCCCTGCTCTTCTTCAGCTGATGCTTATGGAACTCCTGGCTGCCCTTCCCACCAAGTTGTCCCTGCAGCAGCGCGGCGGGCAGGAAGAGGTCCCGCTCACCCGCCTCCGCCTTCCTTGTGCTGCCTCCCCCACCTCTTCCGCCCTTCTCCGTGCGCATTGCTACAGGTGATGCTCATTGATCTCCTGGCTGCCCTTCCCACCAAGTTGTCCCTGCAGCCACGCGGTGGGCGGGAGGAGATCCTAGAGAACATTTTCAGGTGGCAAGAGGGTTTTGGGTTTTGGGGGTGGGGAATTGCAAGATATACTTGAGACAGAAGTTCCAATGCCTTTTGGTTTGGAAAGCAGTCAGTGAGTAGGGCGGGCGCCACAGGCACGTTTTCAAAACAAGCCCAATTCATTCGAAACACGCAAGAAACGCGCCAGGCTACAGCGGGCTCTTTCAAGCCCCCATTTCTTGACTGGAGCTGGAGCGCTGATTGGCTGCAATCTGGATCTCTGCTCCTTTAGCAGCAGCAAAAGTTGGTATCTGTATCCCCCCAGCGGGAATAAAAAGACAGAAACAGATGTAAGGAGAAGGTGAGATTTGTTGTTTGAATTAGGAAAAAGAACTTTTCGGTAGTAATTCCAAGCCCCCCCTCCCCGATGCTTTCTCCCCTTGACTTGTCTATTCAGGAATTTGACACGGATTGCCCACTCTTCGCCCAAGAGGGTCCTGGGTACAAGATCAGCTTGCAGGGAATGGTAACAAGACCCTGGGAGTTGAGAAAGGTGCCATGCAGCATATTTAGTGGAATTGTGCATTGCAATACAATAATAATAAAGGAGAACAAGGTGTGTTTTATGCTCCATTAGTGATGCACCGCATAAATGCTGCCCAGTGGCATGGCTGGCCAAGTCATAGTTCACAAGCATCACAGAGACTTTGCAGAAATCAGGCAAAAGAGGCAACTGCTTCAGCATGATTTTTCGTCTCTAGGAAGTTTGCAAAGAAAAGAAATGACAAGATTTCCTATTGAAAATATGGGGAAAAAATGGGAGAGGATGCCATGCCTAAGGAGCAAGGAATGCCTTGTATTGGCCCATTAAAATATATTACAGCACACAAAATGAAAACATGGAATGGGGTTTGAATGATGCCCTTGGGTCCAAGAGAGACTGTTTGAGGACTGATCCTCGCGGATCTCCTGGCTGCCCTTCCCACCAAGTTGTCCTTGCAGTTTAAAAAGACTTATTTTTTAAGAGTTCAAAATGTGTTCTTTGCATAAATAATTTATATACAGTGTTATCTTCATTTTAAATGTCAAAAAGTATTTTCGGCTCCAAGTGTTTTCTTTTCCGTGGAAAACGGGTCCAAATGGCTCTTTGGGTATTCAAGGTTGCTGACCCCTGTCATAGAAGATTCTACAGATACTATCCCAAAATAACATGCTGTGTCCCAGGTTATATGGTAGATACAGTGCACTTTGAAGAAGATAAGTTTGGTTCAATTGTAAGGAGTAATGTGTATGTTTCTATGGGACTGAGACTTTTTAGATTCTTTTTTGTCATGCATACTGAAGGAGGAATGAATGATGGAGTACTATATAAAGAAGGCTTACTGCCAGTCTTGCCTATATTACCAAAAAGGTTTGTTGCAGTTCAGCTTAGCCTGGTTCTATCTGCTTTAACCAACAGCCCCTCACTGGTCTGTGATACTGAATCATTGTGTCTCAGGTGAACCTGGTGTTAGGTCATCTGTGCCTACAATGCATGTCATGAATGAGGGACATAAATTGGTCCCAGCACACATTCCCTGATGTTGCAAGTCTTTCCCCTGTTGAATCCCTTCTGTGACCCTTGTATTTTGCTGGCCATGTGCATCTGAGTACAAAAGACTATGCGATGACAGATAATCAATACCATCAGAACGGGCACCTGTTTGGAAAAATGCAGGGCAAGCCACTTGAGATGTGAACTTAAATATATATATAAGTTAAATATATATAAAGTTAAATATATATATAAATAATGTGGAGAGAGCTGCCGCCATCAGTTTCCAATCACTTAGCCCATTCTGTATCTGTATGCTAGCTGTTGAAAATTCATAAATGCAGAAGAGAACGTGTGTGGCGTTCTTGCCTAGCAACAGATCTTCAGGGAAAAAGAGATCCTCTAGGGATGCTGAAGAACTTGTATTAGATAGTCAACAGAGGAAAAGAAGCCTTAAATGGAGAGTCTATTGTGGTTCTTCTGCAAATCATTTTTTGGGTAGCCATTCAGGTACCAGCTGCTTTTGCATCCCAAAGGGGTGCAGATGAACTGTTCATTAATATTATTAAGTCCTAGACATAGGCTGGGTGCCATTTATTGGACCTGACATCCTCAGTCAGAATTTATTTTCTTTCTTTTCTTTCTTTCTTTCTTTCTTTCTTTCTTTCTTTCTTTCTTTCTTTCTTTCTTTCTTTCTTTCTTTCTTTCTTTCTTTCTTTCTTTCTTTCTTTCTTTCTTTCTTTCTTTCTTTCTTTCTTTTCTTTTCTTTCTTTCTTTCTTTCTTTCTTTCCAATATACTGGTAAATATTTTGCAATTAATATTTTGCAAGTTGTTATCATTTCATATTTTGTTGAAGATTCTGCATACAGATAAAATGAGTTGTCAGCACAAGGCTAAACCTATATCAAATAGGTGATGTGTAGAAAACATGTAAGGAAATATTGTCCTGATATAAAAATCCTTTTAATCTTGTTTTATGTATCTGATTTACATGTGCTTATAATATTTTCTTGGTGGCTTTTTCCCAGCTAAAACATTAATTTACCAAAGAACTCTCATCTCCACTTATGCTCTATCATAGTTTTCATAGTTACAAGGTCTTTGAGGTTTCAGTGCAATCTGCCATAATCTTTATAGTACCTTGTCTCCTAGACAGAATAGAAGAAGAGTGTTTTTACTCCTCACAGATTATCAAATTGTGATCCCATTTGATAATTCTTAATGCTTGCTGCAGATTCTAATACTGTTTATGATTTACTCATAATTGTATTCCAGCACAAGATTTCCTGGGCTAAAACTCATTTCTTCAATTCCGTATAGCTCCTAACTAGATTATCATTTTAGGCAGGAATATGAAAAAACAAGCGTGGTCCATGTTTACATACATACTCAAAATACAAAATGAAATGTAGTTGAATGCTTCAGATCTAATCAAGGAAAAATACACAGGCCATTCACTTGTTATACTAAGTTAATGAACATGTGGTAAACCTACATAAAATATGTAGTGAAGAGTTACTCATTGCATCTGAAGAAGTTGTAGGGTGTAGTCAAAAAAAAACCTTGGGATGGAATAAAATATTGTTCATCTTTTAAGATACCACTAGGTACAGCGTCATTATACTGCCACTCACAAGTACTGTATGAGGTAGGCCAGTGTGTTTCCATTGTACACCATGAGATTCAGGATTCTAATTCCTTCCTGAGCAAGTACCAATAAATAAATAAATAAAAGAAAAGTGTAATAGTAGTAAATTTTTGGGAGTGATCTAATTAGTCTTCTGAAAATGGCAAAGCATGTACACAGGTTATAAGAGAATTCTACATTTATATGGTCAAAGGATGCCATGGAAGAATGGACTTTCCCCATTTAGACCAGAGCCTTGTTACACTTTAAATAGTAACAAGTTTTTATTTTAGCATAAGTGTTGTGGATTCACTTTTTCAAATACATAAATCCATAACAAAGTAGGCTATGCCCATGATAGTTTATGTGAGAATAAAACTGTTAGTTTTTAAGGTTCTAAAATATTCCTGTCTATTAGTTTCATTTCACCTCTGTGGACTTAGTGTATATGGTGCTTCAGAATGTTGGAAGCACTTATATTTTTGCATATAAACTTACATACATACTTACATACATCATGTATGTGTAATAAATATGATACGAGACCGTCTTACCCAGTAGTGGGATTCAAATAATTTAACAACCAGTTCCGGTGGTGAGATTCAAATAAGTTAACAACTGGTTGTTTACAAGCACCATTTTAACAACCGAATCTGCGGAACTGGGGCGAACCTGCTAAATCCCACCACTGGTCTTACCCCATATGTCCCAACTCAAATTTACTAGTGGTTCCTGGCCCCGCAATGATGTGGCTAGCCTCTATTTGGGCCAGGCCCTTTTCTGCCCTGGCCTCTGCCTGGTGGAACGCTCTTCCTTAATCCTTTAAGGCCCTGCAGGACCTTGGTGAGTTCCGCAGGGCCTGTAAAAACTGAGCTGTTCCACCGGGCCTTCGGGGAGGCTGGCTGTTGATGGTCCACCCCCTCCTGATGCCCCATGTACCATCCAGTCCCCTTCTGGGAGCTTGGGGACCGAATGCCATTGTACTGTAATTGGTTTATAGGTTATGCTGCTGCTGTTGTTTCATGGGCCCTTTCCACATGGGCGTAATACAGCGGCCCAGGGACAGCAAAAATGCCATCCCTGGGATGCTGTTCGCACAGGAGGCGCTGTTGCATCGCAGCAGTGGTGTCCTGGCTGTCTGGGAGTGACATGAAGCCGCCCCTGTTAACCTCGCTAAACAAGTGGAGGGGGTGACCAGAGGGGAAAGTTGGGGCCGCTCGCACGCTAGCATGCAAAAAGTCCCCGAGCCTCCACCAGCATGATTCATGCCGGTGGAGGTCCGTTTCCGCCCATGAGCGGAAAGGCCCAAAGGGTTTTATCTGTGATTTATTATATTTTAATCTATATTTTGGATTTGTTGCATTTTACTTGTTGGTTGTTGCTTATTGCACACCACCCAGATCCCTTCGGGGATTGGGCGGTCTACCAAATCCTATTATTACTATTATTGTAGATTTCACAGTTGCCAGATCTTTAGCTGGTTGTTGGCCTTCATTACAATTCGAGCCTCACCCAGAGGCCTAGGAAGTTGTAATGTATCGGCGTGGTATTCGTGCAGATCCCAGCAGGGCTGCCTTCTGAAGTTGACAGATGTTAATTTTGTCAAATCAAAGATGTTTCAAGTGCTGCCCTAGTGTTTTCGGGATGGCGTCCAGCGTGCCAATTACCACTGGGATGACCTCAGCTGGTTTATGCCATAGACGCTGAAGCTCGATGATGATGATGATGATGATGATGATGATGATGATGATGATGATGATGATGATGATGATTCATAACTCTTACTGCAAGCTTCTGTGGTAGCCATATTAGATCCATTCAGATTTGAGTCCAGTAGCACTTCAGAGACCAAAAAGAGTCTCAAGGTGTAAGCTTTCAACAGTCAAAGCTCCTTTAGTCAGAAATTAGTAGAAACAGAGATCTCTGAGTCTTTCTGTTTTAATCAGAAGGCGGATGTTGTAAAGAATGCTTGAAAAGGATGTCAAGGTACCACACTCATACGCATTTATACTTATATATATATATGTACTCAGAGATCTCCATGTCTGCTTGTGTCTGATGAAGTGAGCTTTGACTCTCAAAAGCTTCTGCCCTGGAACTCTTGTTTGTCTCTGTGGTGCTGCTGGATGAGAATCTAACTATTTTACTGCAGACCAATACAACTACCTCCTGAAACTATCATATCCTTGTTATTACAGAGCTGAGCTATGAATCAGGGATATCTATCCCCTAGCAAATGACCTTAACTTATATTCTATACTGGCTCATGTATTCAGTCCAGTGCAAACCACAAGTGCCATGGGTTATATTCCATTATACTGCTCTGCAAGGGACAGTGTGTTCTCTAAGTGAAAGTGCATGCTGCTGAAAGCACAAACTCTTGCTTGAACACTTTCTGCTTACAGAGTACCATCATCCTTATCTGACTGGGGTTATTAGAAACAATCCACTGTTTCAGTGGAATTGCAGAAAACAAATATCAGTGAGTTACCTTTTTGGAGATTTAATACCTTCATTTGTTTTAATTTAGTGCACCAATGCCGTATCTGATTGGCGTTCACATCAGTTTAATAGAGGTGAGTTTGTGCCTTTTACCTTTGATTATTCATGTATTTTTGAAAGAATGTATTGTCCTTCCACTATTTCTTGAAATGTAAGTTGCAAAATGATAAACTGAAGATGCCATAGAAACTCTGAATATCAGGATGAGGAGCCAGGAACATTTGTATTGGGGATGCAGGCAGCTCCAAGTTCTTTCTGCAGGCTTCATCTACAAGCATCATTTGGTATTCTCTGCTTTTTGGAAATAACATAGTAGCTGAAATGAAGGAGGAGGATGTGCTTTAGGTGGGCTCTAGAACTTTTCTTGAGCCTGATTCATTCCATTCTTCTGTTCCTTCTATAACGCTTCTTCAGCGTGGACCAATGAACAGGAGGAGGTTATTTTTTTACTGATCTCTTTTGGCTGGAAGTCATTTGGCAGCATCCAAACCTCTAACATGGGAGAGAGAGAAGCAGAAACAATTAAAAAGTAGACTGAAGCACTTACTTTTGCTGCATGTGCCTGTGGTTGATTTGAGAGGCTCAAGACTTCAGTGTCTGGACTGGAGCTGGTAGTTGAAAAGAGATGTACAATAGTGTCTATAAACATAGATTGTACCTACACCTAGTTTGCTGTTTCCTCCATTGGCACCAGTAGAAATTGAGGAATGTACCACAACACATAACTGGGGAAACATTCTAAAAATTGTTTTTCCCAAGTGCCCCTAGGACAGGATAGATTGACCAGGAGGAATCAACTACTAGAGAAAACCTCACCACAGATGTTCTTCCTTGCTGCCACCATAGAAAGGTTAAGAGCAATATTGATTTAACTTTGTTATATGGGCAGGTTTTATGCCACTGAGGCTAACATAATATCAGATACGTAAATAATTGGAACCAGGAAGTGCAGTTTTGTCTCAGGTTCTTCAAAGGAGATCTGGAAGCCTCATGCAGCACAGTTTTGCTGGTACAATGTTGCATCCATGCCAAGGATAGCCCAATTCAGTCTATAGAAAGTGTTGCCTAATGTTTGCTTAATTCCAAACTCTGTAGCATTTTACCATATTCAATTAAGCATGTGACATCTTTAAATGCTTGTAATTGGTTTTGTTTTCTTATCCAGAGAGTGAAAAGTAAATCACTCGAAGACGTGGTGATGCTAAATGTTGACACAAACACTTTGGAAACACCGTTTAATGACCTGAGCAACCTACCAAGTGAAGTGGTAAGCCAGAGAGGTTTCATCAGATGGTTTTCTTTCTGTTAGGTGCTTGAATTATGAACATTTTTCCTGCTTTTACTAGGGTGAAATAAAAGGAATTTTAAAAAGCCACCAGCTGCAGACCTTATATTTAAGGGGTTTTTTTCTAAACTGTTTTTGACAGTTGAGGACATGTTGAATGGAGCATCATGCTTCTTATTGTAAAAAAAGGGATCATAATTATAAAGCTAGCTGCATTCATTAGGCCTAGCTGCTTTAAACGCAAGAGTCTCTTCATCTCATCTTAATCATTATATTACAAAGTAGGCATTTCTGTCTGCCTAGTGGCATATCTTGCAAAAAAAAAAGAGTTTTTGAAAGCAAAAAGAAGGGGGCCAATTATCGGCTTCTGGTTCCCTGCCACCTGCCAGCACATCTCCTTTTAATTAATGATCTGATGACACTGGTCAATATAATAAGAAATGCTTGTACAGTTGGGGTCAAAAAATTCACACTTTGATCTTTTTCAACTTTCTGAAACATTTATTTGTTTTCTCTAAATTATTTCAGTTTTATTTTAATCTCTTCTATCCTGCTGAGGACTGGATGAATTGGAAAACCCTGCTCTGTTTGTCATTTGCCTTGGCAGAGCAAAGACTGCTTACTTAGAATTCTATTTGTAAATTAAACTGCAAACCCAGTTTGTCATAAAAGACATAGGATCCTTTTGAAAATGACGAAAACTGTCTTTTGTATGTAAAGGAAGATGAATTAAGTGCCAGTTCCTCTTGGACTTTGATCTTAACCAGTTTCTTTTCCCTGCTGCTTATAATGGAACATATTCTATATTTCATGTTAAATAGATACACAAAAATAGCATTTATTTTACTTGGCTGTTGTGCAACACGGTTTTGAAGAGAACATTCCTTAGTTTACCGTATTCTGTACGTTATGAGTTCTAGACAGAATGCAGTAGAGGCAGTTAACTAGATAGATATTAAGAAATATTCCAGATTGAGGGTGAAATATTGCACTGTTCCAAAACGTGTTATTAAAACAAATATTTAATTCCAAAACAGTATGACATGGTAATATAATTTAAATGCATGGGTCATTAAGTATTGTGTATTAAGATGCTTTCCAGTCATGCACTTTTTCAAACATTTAAACTGAACCAAGATCAAATTAAAAATGACAATTTATACATTGGCACAGAAAATTTGTAATTTAATCACTAATTGTGACATTAAACTTAGTGGTTTCTGATAGAAACCCAGTCTATGCAAAATTCTACTGTCAGAATAGTACACATAACTGGGAAAAAGGGAAAGCTCCTGATTTTGTCAGTGCCAAATATAAACACACCCAAAAGTTCACTGCTTGCTTTCTAGTTACAATTGTAAAATCAATTCTTAATTATTACTAATAAGCTTTATACTTTTCTCTATTATATCTGTTTTCTAGTTCTTCAGTTCTTCAGATTTACAAATCATCAGTTCATTGTTTCTGAATTGTTGAATGTCTACTATTGTTGAATGTCTACTATGTCTACTGAATGTCTACTATGTCTACTGAATTGTTGAATGTCTACTATGTTGAAAGTCTACTATTAATGATAAAAAGTCCCTTCATGATGATCACCTTTCCAACACAAATTTGAAAAGTTTTTATATACCTTTGCCAGTTTCTCCAGCAACAAGTATCAACATCCAAAATACATCATTTTATAAAAATGTTCTTTAAGACTGAAACTTAATGTGAAGTTGAGCTTCTTTAACCACATGTTCTCCTGTTGTTCCGTTTGTATGGCCCATGGGCAGCCCCATCCAAAGGACTCTGGCAGCCGAGTACAGTGCCACTGCTGCACTTCCATGCTACCTCCTGAGGACTTCCAGAAGGTGCAGAGAGATAGCCAGCACAAAGAAAACCCCAGTAGCCTGCAAAGCCCTCTATAGGGCTCAATGGAGTTATGCCACCCTTTTGGGTGGTATAAATCTAAGGCCCTGGCTATGGTGGTCCCAGCTCCAAAGCTTAGGTGGAAGCCAACTAAAGTTGACTCCACTCCTGGGAATGCCTGCTACCCTATGCTGGCATCCATTTGGATGTCAGAGTAATTCAGCAGCAGCACCACTTCCGGGTTTTGCCACCACAGAGCTCTGGGACATCACAGATGCCAGTGTCCTTGCCCCTCTCCACTGGCTGAGATGTCCCTTATGCTGGTGGAGGGAGCAAATTCACCAGCATGGCCCCATGCTTCATCCGAGCGGCAGTTCACTTCTCCTCTCCTGGACTGAGCCATTTGTCATATACTCTTTTACTACTTTTTTAGATCTCAACAAGAGCTTATGTTTTTTACAATAACATGATCATCATTCATACTTCAAATTCAGTCTTAGAGTCTTCAAAACCATGAGATCTGTTACCTGTTTTAAATCTTTCAAATAATTGTGCATAAAAGCAATTACAAGTATTTCTTCCTACTAATAATTGATCTTTTGTTTTCATTTTATATTTCTCTTGAGAAAATTCTAAAATGACATGATATTTATCGACTTATTTTAGATATTATTTCATGTTGAATAATGCTTCTTGTGGTAAGAGCCACCTTGGTGTTTTTAACATAGCCCAGTCCCATGTTCTCAGAATGACACACTTAATATAATGATTATTTAAAATGTTAATAGCTTTATCATACCATAAATAGCCATACCATCCATATCTCAGCTCATATCCTTCCAGGTTGAGTCAGTCTTCTATTTCTCAACATAATTCATTCTTTCAGCCAAACCGACAATAAACCTCAAAATATAATTTCAGATCAGGAAAACCTAGACCTCTTTCTTTTGACAAAGTTTGA
Source organism: Sphaerodactylus townsendi (assembly GCF_021028975.2). Lineage (NCBI taxonomy): Eukaryota > Metazoa > Chordata > Lepidosauria > Squamata > Sphaerodactylidae > Sphaerodactylus > Sphaerodactylus townsendi. Next base: position 32,354,708 of record NC_059429.1, on the reverse strand, counting down.
TAAACACTTTTACCATTGTTTATATTTAATATAATTTGCCGCGATCAGTATTATTTGAAACAAGAATACCATACTTGGTGGTCCATTCAAAATACAATAGATTAACAAATTAGAGTCATCCACTTATTGGTCAACATATACATTTTGGCCTTGTATTTAGGATGAATCATCATTTTTCTTAGTTTAGGGAGAGGTGACATGTAAATTACCAACAATGAAATAAACTAATTAGATCCTAGAACTGCAATCCTGAGCCCTCCGGGGGAGGGCGGTATATAAACCCAACCAATAAAATAAATAAATAAATCCTGTAGTTACAAAGCTTGTGCTGAGTACTGAGCATCCAGGGATTTCTCCTCCGTGAACAGGACAGTACTCAATGTATACAGTGTGCATTCCCCATTCATGGAGCTATATATTATATTTTAAGACTACAATCCAATACTTCTTGTGCATGCTGATTGGGCAGAAATAGCCAGAGAGGGCATAGTGTGAATGTCTGCCACGTAATGAAATAAACCAGAACAACTTTATTTGACTTCTTCAGTTTCCTGGATTGAAGCATGTAAACATACAGAATCACAACTTCTTAATTGAGGAAGCAATCTCTCTAAATGCTGTTTCACTCAGATAATATGTGAAGAGGCCCATAATTATAAAGAATAGTAGTAGTTGTAAGCATAGTGCCTTTATTCTTGCATTCCATTTTTTGCAATTTAATGTACGTATGTTAGTGGGAGAGGTCTAGAATTAAAAAAAAACAATATTATCAGAGTCGTGGATTAAATATAGAACCTTGATCCAAGCATCAGTGGTTATTCCAGTAAATATACAGAACTTCTTTGTGATCAAGCTTCTTTGGTTTATGTTCTGGAGTTCTGTGGATAGTAAATTCCAGAATTGGAACAAATTTCTGAAAACATATCTCCATCTTTCTAGGTTAGTAGTTACAATGATACATACAGCTGATAAATATTAATTAGGATTTCATATTTTTATTAAGTAGTTCTGTTGAGTTTTTGCAAAAAAAAAACATTAACTATAAAATATATAACAAAACTTGGGAAATAACTCCTTTATTCTTCAGTTTTTCCCTATGCTGAAACAAAGTTTGTTTTGTTACTGGATGTTTGACTGTCCTTATCTGTTCCATTCTGACAGGAGAATGAAGCAGGCTTTCTTGAGAAGCTAATTGGTTAATTAAAAACACGTATAAGTATAGACAGAGAGTAAGCCACTATATAGCCTCTATACTGATTTTAGCTTATAAACGGACAAAGGGCCACTTTGTATCACAAAATAATAAGCACAAGTGTGCAAATTTTGTTTTAAATGTTTACAGAGTTTTGCAACAATATACTAATAGTAAATGAGTTTCATTTTAAATCATGATCTAAATATTTGCATAGTAATTTTAATACATTGTTCATGTAAACAACACTTGTGCATACAATACTTTTTCTACATATTTTCTCAAAGATAATGAACTTGTTTGTTTACAGATGGTCTTAAAAATGACTTGTCTTAAAGACTAGAGCTATGTTTGCTGTCTGGGAGATCTGTGATAAAATCTTCTTTGTAACCATTAAGGAGACTATATCGCATTTCTATCGTTTGACTTTTAAACAGTTGCACAGTTATCTCCATAGGTCTATTTAATATGGTAATGTCTTATTTGCTATGAACAGCCTTTCATTTGAAAGCAAAGTTATCAGATGAAATCTGAAAAACATTACTGTTTGGCATTGTGACCAATCAACTGTTTAATAAATTACCTGAGACTTCAGGCCTTTTTAAATCATCCACCAAAGTGATTAAATTATACTTACAGGCTAGATAACTTTCTTTGCATGTGAACTCTATTAGTTTGTCAGATTGACCAGTGGTCTTGACTGTTCAAAGGTCAGCGGTCACAGTTGTCCTGCATTACCCGTCCTTTTTTCATGTGGACCCTCTGCTGCGTTGTGTGCTGTAATCTTCTTAATGGCTTCATTCCAATATTCACACATAATATTTTAGATTTATTGACTGTTAGTAATACTACCATGCCAGTAGCAGTTCCGCTGCTCCTAAGGTATTCAAAATTAGAAAAATAAATCAATGTATGACTTTTCAGGAATCCTTTGTTTCTCTTTAGGGAGGAAAAGCCCTATTCCTGTCTTCTGCCAAGAGTACTTGGGTTTTGCAGTTCATCATTTCACTATGGATTTGCCTCACACTTTAGAGATATAAATCCCCTAAATAAATAGCAGATTCATTAGGAACTGGGTTTTTTAGTTTGTTTTTTAGTGGAGAATGAGAGATACAATATGTATTGCATTTGGGGCGTTATGTCAATCACAGTACAATCCAATCCAGTTAGTCTATTCTAACATCAGAGATACCAGGTTTAGACTGTAATTAACCATGTATAGGATTGCACTATTGGTTGAAAATTTAAACTGTGGTGGAAATGGATATGAAAGCTCCCACTGAGATCTGAGGGATGACAGTTGCAGATTTATGACTCATCCTGTGGTTTACATATCTGCATATTTGCCTATAATCAGTATATCTAATAGTGGACATGTCACCATCTGCAAATACTTGAATTTGTGGCTGGGGGCCATGTTGAGAGAAGGGAGGATTTTCTTCAAACTTGGGAGAACTCTCTCTAGGTTTACAAAAAAATCCCAAATTTTAAAAGGGAGAGGGTTACAAAAAAGAGATCAGTGCTGGTGTGATCTTCGGATCACTGCTATTTGTTTGAGAACTTCCTGCTTCCCTGCTGCTGTGGCCATGGTGATGGTGGCAGATGAGGTGCAACCTGCGATGCTCCCCTTCCTTCACTGCTGAGGTGGTGACATTGGAGGCGAGTGGGTGTGTGAGGAGGACCTAGAACCTCCACTACTAACCTGTTGGATCTGGCAGTTGCTGTTGCCACTGCAATGTGAGCCAGATGGCTGCACAGGCGGGTGGAGTGGCAGGGGTGTGTGCCCCCCCCACCCCCCCCCCCCCCCACCCCCCCCCCCCCCCACCCCCCCCCCCCCCCACCCCCCCCCCCCCCCACCCCCCCCCCCCCCCACCCCCCCCCCCCCCCACCCCCCCCCCCCCCCACCCCCCCCCCCCCCCACCCCCCCCCCCCCCCACCCCCCCCCCCCCCCACCCCCCCCCCCCCCCACCCCCCCCCCCCCCCACCCCCCCCCCCCCCCACCCCCCCCCCCCCCCACCCCCCCCCCCCCCCACCCCCCCCCCCCCCCACCCCCCCCCCCCCCCACCCCCCCCCCCCCCCACCCCCCCCCCCCCCCACCCCCCCCCCCCCCCACCCCCCCCCCCCCCCACCCCCCCCCCCCCCCACCCCCCCCCCCCCCCACCCCCCCCCCCCCCCACCCCCCCCCCCCCCCACCCCCCCCCCCCCCCACCCCCCCCCCCCCCCACCCCCCCCCCCCCCCACCCCCCCCCCCCCCCACCCCCCCCCCCCCCCACCCCCCCCCCCCCCCACCCCCCCCCCCCCCCACCCCCCCCCCCCCCCACCCCCCCCCCCCCCCACCCCCCCCCCCCCCCACCCCCCCCCCCCCCCACCCCCCCCCCCCCCCACCCCCCCCCCCCCCCACCCCCCCCCCCCCCCACCCCCCCCCCCCCCCACCCCCCCCCCCCCCCACCCCCCCCCCCCCCCACCCCCCCCCCCCCCCACCCCCCCCCCCCCCCACCCCCCCCCCCCCCCACCCCCCCCCCCCCCCACCCCCCCCCCCCCCCACCCCCCCCCCCCCCCACCCCCCCCCCCCCCCACCCCCCCCCCCCCCCACCCCCCCCCCCCCCCACCCCCCCCCCCCCCCACCCCCCCCCCCCCCCACCCCCCCCCCCCCCCACCCCCCCCCCCCCCCACCCCCCCCCCCCCCCACCCCCCCCCCCCCCCACCCCCCCCCCCCCCCACCCCCCCCCCCCCCCACCCCCCCCCCCCCCCACCCCCCCCCCCCCCCACCCCCCCCCCCCCCCACCCCCCCCCCCCCCCACCCCCCCCCCCCCCCACCCCCCCCCCCCCCCACCCCCCCCCCCCCCCACCCCCCCCCCCCCCCACCCCCCCCCCCCCCCACCCCCCCCCCCCCCCACCCCCCCCCCCCCCCACCCCCCCCCCCCCCCACCCCCCCCCCCCCCCACCCCCCCCCCCCCCCACCCCCCCCCCCCCCCACCCCCCCCCCCCCCCACCCCCCCCCCCCCCCACCCCCCCCCCCCCCCACCCCCCCCCCCCCCCACCCCCCCCCCCCCCCACCCCCCCCCCCCCCCACCCCCCCCCCCCCCCACCCCCCCCCCCCCCCACCCCCCCCCCCCCCCACCCCCCCCCCCCCCCACCCCCCCCCCCCCCCACCCCCCCCCCCCCCCACCCCCCCCCCCCCCCACCCCCCCCCCCCCCCACCCCCCCCCCCCCCCACCCCCCCCCCCCCCCACCCCCCCCCCCCCCCACCCCCCCCCCCCCCCACCCCCCCCCCCCCCCACCCCCCCCCCCCCCCACCCCCCCCCCCCCCCACCCCCCCCCCCCCCCACCCCCCCCCCCCCCCACCCCCCCCCCCCCCCACCCCCCCCCCCCCCCACCCCCCCCCCCCCCCACCCCCCCCCCCCCCCACCCCCCCCCCCCCCCACCCCCCCCCCCCCCCACCCCCCCCCCCCCCCACCCCCCCCCCCCCCCACCCCCCCCCCCCCCCACCCCCCCCCCCCCCCACCCCCCCCCCCCCCCACCCCCCCCCCCCCCCACCCCCCCCCCCCCCCACCCCCCCCCCCCCCCACCCCCCCCCCCCCCCACCCCCCCCCCCCCCCACCCCCCCCCCCCCCCACCCCCCCCCCCCCCCACCCCCCCCCCCCCCCACCCCCCCCCCCCCCCACCCCCCCCCCCCCCCACCCCCCCCCCCCCCCACCCCCCCCCCCCCCCACCCCCCCCCCCCCCCACCCCCCCCCCCCCCCACCCCCCCCCCCCCCCACCCCCCCCCCCCCCCACCCCCCCCCCCCCCCACCCCCCCCCCCCCCCACCCCCCCCCCCCCCCACCCCCCCCCCCCCCCACCCCCCCCCCCCCCCACCCCCCCCCCCCCCCACCCCCCCCCCCCCCCACCCCCCCCCCCCCCCACCCCCCCCCCCCCCCACCCCCCCCCCCCCCCACCCCCCCCCCCCCCCACCCCCCCCCCCCCCCACCCCCCCCCCCCCCCACCCCCCCCCCCCCCCACCCCCCCCCCCCCCCACCCCCCCCCCCCCCCACCCCCCCCCCCCCCCACCCCCCCCCCCCCCCACCCCCCCCCCCCCCCACCCCCCCCCCCCCCCACCCCCCCCCCCCCCCACCCCCCCCCCCCCCCACCCCCCCCCCCCCCCACCCCCCCCCCCCCCCACCCCCCCCCCCCCCCACCCCCCCCCCCCCCCACCCCCCCCCCCCCCCACCCCCCCCCCCCCCCACCCCCCCCCCCCCCCACCCCCCCCCCCCCCCACCCCCCCCCCCCCCCACCCCCCCCCCCCCCCACCCCCCCCCCCCCCCACCCCCCCCCCCCCCCACCCCCCCCCCCCCCCACCCCCCCCCCCCCCCACCCCCCCCCCCCCCCACCCCCCCCCCCCCCCACCCCCCCCCCCCCCCACCCCCCCCCCCCCCCACCCCCCCCCCCCCCCACCCCCCCCCCCCCCCACCCCCCCCCCCCCCCACCCCCCCCCCCCCCCACCCCCCCCCCCCCCCACCCCCCCCCCCCCCCACCCCCCCCCCCCCCCACCCCCCCCCCCCCCCACCCCCCCCCCCCCCCACCCCCCCCCCCCCCCACCCCCCCCCCCCCCCACCCCCCCCCCCCCCCACCCCCCCCCCCCCCCACCCCCCCCCCCCCCCACCCCCCCCCCCCCCCACCCCCCCCCCCCCCCACCCCCCCCCCCCCCCACCCCCCCCCCCCCCCACCCCCCCCCCCCCCCACCCCCCCCCCCCCCCACCCCCCCCCCCCCCCACCCCCCCCCCCCCCCACCCCCCCCCCCCCCCACCCCCCCCCCCCCCCACCCCCCCCCCCCCCCACCCCCCCCCCCCCCCACCCCCCCCCCCCCCCACCCCCCCCCCCCCCCACCCCCCCCCCCCCCCACCCCCCCCCCCCCCCACCCCCCCCCCCCCCCACCCCCCCCCCCCCCCACCCCCCCCCCCCCCCACCCCCCCCCCCCCCCACCCCCCCCCCCCCCCACCCCCCCCCCCCCCCACCCCCCCCCCCCCCCACCCCCCCCCCCCCCCACCCCCCCCCCCCCCCACCCCCCCCCCCCCCCACCCCCCCCCCCCCCCACCCCCCCCCCCCCCCACCCCCCCCCCCCCCCACCCCCCCCCCCCCCCACCCCCCCCCCCCCCCACCCCCCCCCCCCCCCACCCCCCCCCCCCCCCACCCCCCCCCCCCCCCACCCCCCCCCCCCCCCACCCCCCCCCCCCCCCACCCCCCCCCCCCCCCACCCCCCCCCCCCCCCACCCCCCCCCCCCCCCACCCCCCCCCCCCCCCACCCCCCCCCCCCCCCACCCCCCCCCCCCCCCACCCCCCCCCCCCCCCACCCCCCCCCCCCCCCACCCCCCCCCCCCCCCACCCCCCCCCCCCCCCACCCCCCCCCCCCCCCACCCCCCCCCCCCCCCACCCCCCCCCCCCCCCACCCCCCCCCCCCCCCACCCCCCCCCCCCCCCACCCCCCCCCCCCCCCACCCCCCCCCCCCCCCACCCCCCCCCCCCCCCACCCCCCCCCCCCCCCACCCCCCCCCCCCCCCACCCCCCCCCCCCCCCACCCCCCCCCCCCCCCACCCCCCCCCCCCCCCACCCCCCCCCCCCCCCACCCCCCCCCCCCCCCACCCCCCCCCCCCCCCACCCCCCCCCCCCCCCACCCCCCCCCCCCCCCACCCCCCCCCCCCCCCACCCCCCCCCCCCCCCACCCCCCCCCCCCCCCACCCCCCCCCCCCCCCACCCCCCCCCCCCCCCACCCCCCCCCCCCCCCACCCCCCCCCCCCCCCACCCCCCCCCCCCCCCACCCCCCCCCCCCCCCACCCCCCCCCCCCCCCACCCCCCCCCCCCCCCACCCCCCCCCCCCCCCACCCCCCCCCCCCCCCACCCCCCCCCCCCCCCACCCCCCCCCCCCCCCACCCCCCCCCCCCCCCACCCCCCCCCCCCCCCACCCCCCCCCCCCCCCACCCCCCCCCCCCCCCACCCCCCCCCCCCCCCACCCCCCCCCCCCCCCACCCCCCCCCCCCCCCACCCCCCCCCCCCCCCACCCCCCCCCCCCCCCACCCCCCCCCCCCCCCACCCCCCCCCCCCCCCACCCCCCCCCCCCCCCACCCCCCCCCCCCCCCACCCCCCCCCCCCCCCACCCCCCCCCCCCCCCACCCCCCCCCCCCCCCACCCCCCCCCCCCCCCACCCCCCCCCCCCCCCACCCCCCCCCCCCCCCACCCCCCCCCCCCCCCACCCCCCCCCCCCCCCACCCCCCCCCCCCCCCACCCCCCCCCCCCCCCACCCCCCCCCCCCCCCACCCCCCCCCCCCCCCACCCCCCCCCCCCCCCACCCCCCCCCCCCCCCACCCCCCCCCCCCCCCACCCCCCCCCCCCCCCACCCCCCCCCCCCCCCACCCCCCCCCCCCCCCACCCCCCCCCCCCCCCACCCCCCCCCCCCCCCACCCCCCCCCCCCCCCACCCCCCCCCCCCCCCACCCCCCCCCCCCCCCACCCCCCCCCCCCCCCACCCCCCCCCCCCCCCACCCCCCCCCCCCCCCACCCCCCCCCCCCCCCACCCCCCCCCCCCCCCACCCCCCCCCCCCCCCACCCCCCCCCCCCCCCACCCCCCCCCCCCCCCACCCCCCCCCCCCCCCACCCCCCCCCCCCCCCACCCCCCCCCCCCCCCACCCCCCCCCCCCCCCACCCCCCCCCCCCCCCACCCCCCCCCCCCCCCACCCCCCCCCCCCCCCACCCCCCCCCCCCCCCACCCCCCCCCCCCCCCACCCCCCCCCCCCCCCACCCCCCCCCCCCCCAGCTGACAGAGGCTGATGGGAATTGTAGTTCCTGAACATCTGGAGAGCCGCAGGTTCCCTACCCCTGAGCTATATGATACAAAATGCAAGGTACAAAAGTAAAAAACAACCTATAAAACTTAATTATACATCGCCTATGTTGAATACATACATGTTAAATGCACACATGTTACTACATAAATGGCTTACAAAGCCTTACATATAAATCCAAGATAACACAAGATACCCCTGCCCCAGCAGAAATGGTTTTTCCATCAGTGCAAGGGGCAAATGCCCCAGTGGAGGGACAACTTACTTAGGCAGCTATGACCTTGTTGCTCAGGCCCACCTGCACAAAATGTTGCACCAGTGGGGCAGACCTAATGTGGCACCGGTGGGGCAGACCTAAGTTAGCCTCCCGTACCCGATAGGCCCGCATGCTCTGACAGAGCGACTGGCAGAGATACGCCACGATTTTTGTGGTGTATCTCTGTTCTTCGCCATGGGGGATTCTTTGGAGTTTTAAAAAACTTTTTCTGTGGAGTGGGTGTGGCATATGTAGATTGAGCTGTCAGTATGCGTTTTACATACAGAGAAAAACATGAAAAACTAATTCAGTTTTAATGCACATGCAGTTATTTTGTGAAAGAATGGCTTACCGTTTGTCCAAATTACATCCATGTTAAAAGTTGACTAGGGTTTTTTTCTCTATTTCTATGTTTGGATTGTTAACCAAAACTTTTGCTGGTTTTCAGCTATCTTCCTAGATCTAGGCCCATATATGCTGTGGTCTGTTGTTTACATAGCTCACATGCCTCAGCAGGTTGGCCTTTTGTGCTCAAGCTTCTTCTGTCCACAATAGGGGTTTTTTTTGCATTTCCAATGTCCAATGTCCAAATCCAAATCCAAATGGCATTTGGATTTGGATTTGGACATTGCATTTTTGCATTTCCAATGTCCAAATCCAAATCCAAATGGATTTGGATTTGGCATTTCCAATGTACCAGTTAATCCCATCCATGAAATCTGAGCAGCACTACTACATAATACATGCGTATCCAGTAGTGTAGCATCCACGGGCTGGGGGATGCAACACCATGGGTGGAGCAGCGGCGGAGGCATGATCAGACTATTGAGGGGGTGGGGGGAGGGCACTGCAGCAGGGGCGCAAGGTGCACATGTGCCCCGGGCACAGTTTCCCCTTGCTCCACCTCTGTGCATATTAGAAGATGCCAATCCGAATATAACCAGAGAGGTGGCAAAATTTAGTGCTTATGTGGTTAAAAGGTGTGGACAAGTAGGGCAATAAAAATAGGAACTCTGGATCAATGATTTTATCTTTTATTCAAATTTTATTCCAGTTTTTAACTTGAACTTATATTATGGTTTGGACAAACAGTCTTTGGAAACTGGTTACCTCAATTTTATTTTGTTTCTGGTCTGGAAATGTACTATCTGGATTTTATATTTGATATTTGATATTTTCTGGTCTTTGACCAAAATAAAATATTGATTGATTGACCTCTGTGCAATGTGCTGAAAGATACTTGGGAAACAGAGTTTTCGTAAGAAGCAGATACAAACAACCTTATATTCAATATTATTTTAAGAATGGTGTTTTCCTTGTTGGGAGTTTATCAGTAAAAAAAATGACCAGTATGTGAGAAGCCCGTAATTTTTTCTCCATAGACTATTATGAGTAACTCAAATGCATGCATTAATTTTAGGACAGAGGCAGTCAAACACTTTCTGTGGGATTGACCATTTAGAGTTTCAGAGATCAATATTCAGTCTGAACATATTGTTACCCTAAGAAGGATGACTAAGTGAATTTTTTTTCTGACTTTTGGATCTAAGCCAAATTGGTAAGCATGCCATTTTTTCTGACAGCATTTCGGTATTTGCAGCTGCAGCCTGTTTTCAGTTTCCATTTTCTGTGCCATCTCTGGATTTTCATTTGCCAGGACAGTAAGAGGAGAAAGTATCTCAGCAGCTACATTTCTAACAGGTGTGCCATCAGCCCATCACACCACATACTGTCAGACCTGATTAGCACTTCTGTGCACAACATTGTCTCCAATCACATTGCTGGTTACAGATTTGGAAAAAGCTCTCATTTTTTTATGAACAGTGCTGCTATTTGCCAGAGCTGTTCCAATTATCAGTTACCGACCTCAAGGTGGGGCCTGAAATTCTCCCAGCGTTGCAGGTCACCTCCAGACCACAGAGATCCATTTCGCTGCAAGAAATTGCAGTTTTGGAAGACAGACTCTGTGGCATGTCCTTACTTAGCATCTGTTCCTCCCAGCCCCCCTCAAATCTCCAGGAATTTTCTAAGCTAGAGTTGGCCATCATAGGCATTAATGTGATTGCTGAAGCAGACAAATGTGTTACTTGTACACACTGGGAGAGGCCAAGGTAGGGAATGAAGGAGGCAGAAGTTGTGCAAACTTCTCCTCTCAAGTTTGTCAATATCTTTGGACAAAAAGGAAGCCAGTGCTGACATAGTGTATAATGTTGGGGGAGGGGTGCTATTATGCACTGTGAGTATGCCAGAGGCCTTTCCTGCAATGTTCTGTTTTGCCCCACCTTACAAATAGGCCGCCTACCTGATTGGCTGAGGCTTCTGCCCTGCCAACATGTAAAAAAAGTCACAGCCAATGCAGGGCTAGATGAGAGGTGAACCATTCATTATCAGGTCTGAGGGGATTCTCTCAGCATTTAAAAGTAGCCCCAAAGGGGCTCAGTTATGCATAAATCTATGTGTTTATGAGAGAGAGAGTTCATAGGCAAGGTGAAGCAAACCTTGCTTTTCTCTGCTATCAATTTTACCTCTCTGTACTAAAAGCTTGGCTGTTGTAAGCATTGTTTTTCTCCCATTCAAATGAGAATTTTAATTTCTGCCATAATAGCAAGGCTTTATACACATGTAATTTGGGAGGGAGGATAACTTAGGTGACAGATGCAGTCTCTGAGAATTTCATTACAGTTGTTTGGGGAACAACAAACATTATATATGACAATTTATTTTCCTTTGAAACAAATGTCAGTGTCATCCAGATACAGTGATTCTGAACATGTATCGTGGTGATATTAAAGAATCCAAGTGCAAGTTGTAATGAACAAAGTGAACTAAAATGTCTGGGCGCTTACCAAGTTCATTGGAAGAACAAAGGCAACTTTTGGCTGGAACACACTTATATTTAAATGGGCTTGACATTCAAGATGACTCCCCCTCCCCCTATCAAGGTAGTTCCCCAATTACTGGGTTTGTTAGGTCCTATAATTCTACAATTGGTTTCAAAATTCTTCTGTTTATCAGCAGGTTTGTATAGTGTCAGCGGGGTTATGTTTTATGTATTGCTTACCAAGTATGCCAGTGTGGATGGGGGTGTCCAGGAGCATTCCTGGGGGTGCTATTTTGGCTTGGGTATGCCCCCTTTTTGCGGTGCAGACATATTCCACCAAAAAGTGTACTGTATGTCATTCCTGGCAATTGGCTTACTCTGGAGAGAAGAGGTTTTCACCTTCTACCTAGTGCCCATGCTGCCTATTGCCTCTTTGGCGGTGATGCCATGACACACTCCCGGGCACCACTCTACTGCCCCACGTTGGATTGGGATGCCTTTCATTAAGAATGGATGTAAATGAAATATCCTTGGGATAAGAATTCCAAATAGGCTTCAGTAGGCTTCACTGTTTCTCTAGACATGGGCTCCAGACAAATGCTAGCCAAAACCAACAATAACATTGGAGTTGGTTTTAAAAAGCTTGAAGAATTAAGACTTGTCCCTCCTGACAAGGTAGACCAAAGGTCCCCTTTGTCCAGCACGATGTTTTGAATAGTAGCCAATAGTGTTCCCTTGTTTTTCCTTAGCATTTGGTATTCAGAGATATTTCATCTCTGAACATAGAGGTTTCCTTGTCAATTATGACTTAGCTGTTGATTGATAAATTCACAGAGGATCTATCTAACACGTTAAAAAGTCTAATCCAGTCACTATCTTTACAGTCCATATATTTTGTCAATGAATTATGGGTTCTGTGAAGAAATACTTCCTTTTGCTTCTTAAAGAAGAGGAAGAAGAGAGGAGGAGGAGGAGTTTAGATTCATACCCCATCTTTATCTCCTATAAAGAGTCTCAAAGCAGCTTACAAACTCCTTCCCTTCCTCTCTGAAGAACTGTGACTTCCCCAGGGTCACCCACCAGGTTTCCTGTGTAGGAGTGGGGAAACAAATCTAGTTCACCAGGTAAGTGTCTGCTGCTCATGTGTAGGATTGGGCAATCAAACCTGGTTCTCCAGATTAGAGTCTGCCGCTCTTAACCACTATACTTACTGCCAATCTATTTCCTTGTCATGTGTCACCCCAAATTTTAAAATTGCAATAAAATTTCTGTAGTCACAGAATTCATAATATAATTCTAGTTATAAATTCTTCTGTTATGCCCTTTGCTATTTTTTATTAGGAAAGCTCAAATGCTTCATCTTTTGATAAGAAAAGTGTGCCAACCCCTGATCATTTTCAGTGCCCTTTCTCTGCTTTTACTAATTCTGTGATTAAGTTAGTATGCTAATAGATCAACGGAAAATATATAAGAGATTGTACACATGATATATTTTTGCAGCATGGGTGCTGGGACAATTTAGGGCTTTTGCTATCTGTTCTCACTTTATATTAAAAATAAATGGCAGTTCTATATGGACAAACTGCAATTACCTCTTCTTACAGTAGTCATCAGATAAAACATGATTATCACCATCTAGGAAAGTCAATCCAAATTCATTGCTGGACTTTCCTGTAGCTAATCATAGTGTGTGGGGGCGGGGAAGAGCTTTCTCCCTCCTGCCTCAAGCAGTTTAAGTCTTGTGAATTTATAGGACTACCCTAAACTGAACTTCAAGTGCAGCTTCGCTCTGAGTGTTTGTAGCAAAAATGAAAGATACCCACTTGGCTTCTTCATAGACAAGTAGGTGCATGTTATGATTGCAAGAGACTGGCAGGAAAAATGGTTCACAAGCAGTTTACTGTAAAATAATTAAAGCTTATTTATGTCAAGAGGCCTTGGGAAAAAAGAGAGCATAAACCAATTTGCATTAGCACTTTACTGTCATCCCCTGCTTTCATTTCAATTAACAGACCAGCAGGTGTTCTTTGCAGTTAAAAAGATAAGCTATCAAGGAAGAGGATGAATTTTTGGCTGACCTACAGACACTGTAGTTTGCCTGCTGATTGAGTTCATACCTCCTTGTACCAATTTCTGAGGTGTTAATTTAACTGTTCCTCTCTGTCATGCAGGTCTCGACCTTGAAAAATAAACTGAAGAAGCAATCCACAGCTACGGGTGATGGAGTAGCCAGGGCCTTCCTTAGGGCACAGGCAGCATTGTTTGGATCCTACCGAGATGCATTAAGATACAAGCCTGTAAGCTTCCCCCATTTATTGCAATTCAGACATTCATTTTTGTGTGTTGATTATTTGATTGGCTAAAATGGTCTTAATGCATGCATGAAAAGCATAGTGTCAGTACAGTAGTGAAACTCCCCCTGTATGCTCCGGGGCAACGGGTGTGCAGCCAGGAATATGGAATGTAGAGTACACTGAGCACCATAGGTGAGCACACGAACTAGCACATGAAATGATGGCTTCCATATGTTGATGCAACCCCCACAAGTCAAACACCACAGAGCTGTCATTTCACCTAGAGGCCTAAGCTAGATGTAATACTCAACCATGGTTAGGAGAAAGGGAAGAAAGCCAGGAAGAAAGGGAAGATGTTTGGCATATTTACTGGAGGATGGCTTCCAACTTATAAATTATGGGTTTTCAGGCAGCCAGCATTATGTCTATACTGGGCTGAACGCAGTGTTTTCCCCTGGGATAATTCACACATTTAGCTGCCAGTCATTGCATCCTATTTTATTAAATGATGTACATGACATATGTCAATCAACCTGCATACATCCTAGATGTTATGATGACCATTTTGGAAATCTGATCAGTTTTTAAACATTCCTTTAAAGTTTGCATCTTCTGAGCCTTAAGAATCCTTTGATTGTTTCTTTTGAGCAAACAGCTTTTTGGGGTACTGAATGGTTTCCTGCCTGTATGGCCGTGTTCTAGCAGCATTCTCTCTTGATGTTTCGCCTGCATCTGTGGCTGGCATCTTCAGAGGATCTGATAGGAAAGCAAGTGGAGTATATATACCTGTTGGAGTATCCAGAACTATTGTCTGTTAACAAGTAAAGGGTGCAGGCCACAGATGCAGGCGAACTATTGTCTGTTAACAAGTAAAGGGTGCAGGCCACAGATGCAGGAAAAAATTCTGCTAGAAGACAGCCATACAGCCTGGAAACCACACAGCACCCCAGTGATTCCTGCTGTGAAAGCCTTCAACAATACATTAAACAGCTTATTGTTTTATCTGGTCATCTTGCTAAATCATGACTATTTCACCAATTTAAATGATCTTTCTTTCACCATATCACTGGTGAGAGAACATTACTGTTTCTTTTTTTTTATCATAAAAATAACCAGTAGCAGAGAAAGAACTCATTAGCTGTTTACAACCAAAGAACCAGTTTTTTGGTTCAACTCAATAAGCAAAACCTTCCTTTAGGTTGCTGTTTCTAAGCTCATTGCCCACTCCCTTCCTTTAAGTTTATTAAACCAAATAATAAAAGTGGTTGGCCTGGTCAGTTAGCAAACAGAAGTAGTCACAACAGTAAGCATACAGCAATGAATATAGAATGCCCACAGTATGCATTCAGTATTCCCCAGGAGAAAGAATGAGACATTAAAGCAAGAATTGATGCTCTCCATGTATGCAAATTGAAGCAGAAGCCCATTTCCCAGTGCAAGGATCCAAATGTCAAGCAACCAAAATAGTCCAGAAAGTTATCCAGGGGGAAGAGTGGTGAAGACATGTTATATGCATTCAGAACAGATATAGTTACATAAACTAGGGTTGTTTTGAGCCAGACAGAAGGATATTTGTAAAATCTCTAGTGAGCTCACCAGAGGGGAAGAGAACTAGGGAACCTGTAACATGTCCACAGAAAGCTTTTGTAGAAAAGTATGGCAGTAGGGAGCATAGAGGTCATTCAATATGGGGAGAGATTCCTGCTTCAAAAGTACGACAAGATGTTTGACTTCAAAATAATACTTTTTTCTTTCTGTATTGTCATATTTTTTCCAAATCCCCCCTGCCCATGTTTGGGAACATGTATTTTGTTTAAAAGTGGAAGTTCTGTCCAAATTAGAAAAGACAACCACAGACTTTGGTGAAAGATGTATTTAATTCAGCTAGCTTAAAAATTATAGATTTTGTTCTGCACTCATATTGCAGACTACTATGACTTTGTAGTAACCTTACTATCATATTTGTAGTTTCTAGTGCACTCATTCACTTGTCAAGTCAAGTCACCCTTTTTTATGTCACAGACCAGCATAAGGTAAATAAAGTTAAGGATGAAACATATTAAAACAGTAGAGATGTATCTAAAAGGAAATAAAAGCAAAACCTACTGGTAAAAGGAAGTTGGAGGCCCAAAAGGTGTGGGAATATAAAGGAATTAGAATAAAAGCATAAATCCTAAAAGAGAATAAAAACTTTAAAAACTATAAGAAGGGGAAAGACATAATAAACAATAAAATTGGTAGATTAAAGGCTATAGCTATCAAATCAAATAATTGAGCCTACTTTATTGGCATACGTCAAGTGCTGTTACAGAGAACTTGGCCACATTATACGTTATGTCAGGATTGGTATCTGAAAGCAGCGTGGAAATATAAAATTGGTCATTGTGGCTGGGGAATCTATGCAGCACAGGTGAAATAACAGTACATATATTTTTATAGTACTGACAGTGGAGAAGCACTTGTTCTATTGTTTTTATGTGCCCAAATCCACAAGGACATTTTCTTTCCCGATAAGAAGTCTTCCAGTATCGGCCTTCCAGTATAGCTGAAGGGAGGCCAGAGTAAAAGCTCTCCACTGTTTAGATACTTCAAGTTTAGTTGGGTGCACCATAGGAGAGATTCACTGGCAATGAAGAATGCCACATATCTGCCACATGCTGTTTAACTGTTTCTTTGGCCTGTTCATAGCCCATGCTGAATAGGAGTTGTGGAGAAAGATACAAAGACCATTTCCCCACCGAGAAGTTAAAGCCAGATACAACCAGGTTTCAAAAGAAATAGAACCTTTTCATCACAATTTCACCCTCCCCACTGCAGCATGTATCTGATGAAGACATTGATGTCTATCACGGTTTCAAACAGTCCACCACTCCCCAGGAACGCGCGATCTGCTCAGCGGCTCTGTTCTTCCTCGTCCTGAATGGCTGTTGTGTTGTGTTGGGGCGGGAACTTTTTAAAAACTTTTTTTTGCGCAGCTACGTCACCATGCACATTCGTAGATAGCATTTCCCCAACACTTTTTATCGCGCTAAGCTACATTTATGCATGTCTTCGACTTTTTGGGCACTCTTTACCCACGCAGCTGCGCTGGAACAAAAGTCTAATTTCAGTTTACAATTGGCACAGAAATCACATTCCATGCAGCCATGTTTCAACTTAGCAGCCACTAGTGCAAAACAAAAAAGGGGGCTGCGCGTGCATTGGGCACAGCCCACTGCACTCTGGCTGGAAGGCTCCACGTTACTCCCTGTGGTGGGAAAATAAACTGAGATTCTGTCCCCTGATCCTCCCCACTGATCCAACTTTGGCGCCTGTTTTTTAAAAAGATGCACTTCCATGCAGATTCTTAAAAAACACGTGGTAAGTGGGAGAGGGAGCGCCAGAACCAAGATGAATCCGTGTTTGGCGGCTAAGCAGTGGGGAGTTCTTGCTGAAACCTTGATATTTTGCGTGAGTATCATGCAATTAATTGACCGTGGGGAATCAACCAAAATTAGGATACTGCCTGCTTTCGTGTTGACTTGAAGTTGTGAGCCAGTAATTAAGTACAGCCGCCCATACTCCAGCCTCCACTCATGTGAGGCCTGTTTCTAATCACAAAGTAGCATTTTGGAGCCCGGAGGGCTGATCTTAAGAATTGAAATTGTACCAGTTCCAGTGGTGCGAAATTGATAAAGAGGCCTAACTGGGCACCATACAGAAGCTGTGTAATTGACTTGGCTTCAAACAGTTTAAATGCTATGGGAATATATTGGCCACCTTTTAAGGAATTTGAGGATGGCTGTTGAACTCCTCTGTGCATTTCCAGTAATGTACTCCCCATGAGCCTTCCTGTTACCAGAGGAGGGGAGAACAACACAATATTTAAAACAGGGGACCTGGTCAATCTTATTACCATCAATGTTCCATGTCTCATATTATCTGATAAATTTCCGTGCCTGATTACCTGATATTAGGCCCTTTTGGCAAATGCCATAATTTTGGTTTTCTGGTAATTAAGTTCTAATTTGTCCTTCTTACAATTCCATTCTAATGCTTTCAGTGCTCCTTTAAAGTCAGTTGGGTTTCGTGAGAGGATTACTGCCTCATCTGCATAGAACAGGGTTGAAATATGCCTTCTAGCAAGCGCGGGTGGGGTGGGTATCTCATTCACTTGAAAATAAAAAATTTTGAAAGTTACATTTCTTGTCTTTTGGTAACAGTGTGTGCCCGTGTGTGAGTGTAAAAGAAAACGATATGTAAGCATACGGACAAATATGCTTACATTTCTGTTCAGGTTTTAACACGCTACTACAGAGGTAGACACATTTTCTTTGGTTCTAGGAGCCAGCTCAAAAAATTAGGGTAGGACTTGTTTTTTAGCTTCAGGGTTTTGTATTGACAATATTTTCTCACTGATGGCATTGCAAAACCTACTACCAAGTCCGCTGTTTTTTACAAGTTAATTCAAGCTATAGTATCAAAGAAGTATTGTTATCAATAGTACTAGGTACTATTATCAACAGATAACAGTACTAGGTACTGCTATCAATAGTACTAGGTACAATAGTGCTAGAAAGTACTAGGGGCCACAGTTCTATAGCCTGGGATTTGTCAAGTCCTGCTCTGCTATAGCGTTTGATATGCCCTACTCTATTTGCTTGAATTTTGAAATTGGTTCTTAGAACACCTAACGGATGACATCTGCTTAAGCCAAATCTTGATATTGCTCCAAATGGTACCTATTTTTAGTACTGTAAATATGGAAATGAATGCTGGGAAAGATGCTTAGCACTTAGGATAGATAGACAATTGGATCTTCAGCTCTTAATTTCTTTTTTCCAAACTGTAAAATCTTTGTGGAAGCAAACTTGTGATTTTTAAAAGACATTGTGGGTGGGTTTTTCTCTCTTTGCGTGCAAATGCTTCTGTATCTTTTGCACAGCTTTATCTTACTCTTGGCTAACTTTCTGAAAGCTTGCCAGACTTTTTTAAAGTACTGTATAAATCAAGGTAGCTGTTTATATACTTCTTAATCTTTTAATGATATATGTTTTAAGAAAGGTGGTTTGTTTAATGTATTACAGTTGAATTTTTTTCCTTCATGCTTTATCACGAGGAATTACGCATTTATCAAGCTTTATGTTTATTTTCCATCCAAGACGGTTCACAAATTAGCAAGTAGTTTTCTGTGCTTATTTTCTTGATAAGTTTTGTTATTAATAAACGTGGCCATGCTTCTATCATCTTCCCCTGAATACTTCTTTTGACCTTGACTGCAAAACTTTAGTAGACTTAATAGTTTTTGGATTAACTTGCTAATACAGAGAGAGGCAAACCAAGAATGAGAAAAGCAATGTTGTCTCCATTTGTTATCTTCCTGCTCGCATTTCAGGAAAGAGCACTGAATCTTAAAGCTGTTCTTCCCAACCCCCCAGATCTCCTCCTCCAGCTTCCTTTATCCCTAATCTAACATTCTTTTTCCCTTTGAAACCCAGAAGTGTGGCTTGTGGCCTATTTGAGGGAGAACTTTCATGATTCATTTTAAACATCTTTTCCACATTCAGTTTTCCAATTTCTCTGTGTACCTGGATCATCCTTGGAAGAGCTTCTACTAACTAGTAATCATTATGGAAACATTTCCTTGGGAGGCATCTGAAATTATAGAGCTTTGGAACCAGAGTACCACAAGGAGTGAAGTCATCCAAGTGGGACTTCGCTACCTTCTCCTCTTACAGTTCACTCCTCCAACACAGAGACACAGTGCCAGAGGCTCCTCTGTGAGGAGGGGATCCCTTATGAACAATCTTGGGAAGAAAGGACAGAAATGCTCCTTCTCTGCCAGTCAAAATGCTCTTTTGCTAGCATAAGTGCTATTATGTTGATAGAGCTTCACATTTGTCTCTAACTAGGAGTTCTCAGGAATCCGTGCCCCTTCTTTCAATCTTCCACTTAGCTATGCCCATTTGTTTTACAAAGAAAACTGATTATTTTTAATATTATTATGAAATGCCTTCCTGTAATGGGAGAAACAAGGAGGGTTTTAGCCCTGATATTTTAGGAAGCCAAGATATTTCTTCTTTAGCCCTGAATTGGTTTTGGTTTTAATATAATTATATAGGTTTAGCTAATGCTTTCAGCTGAAGATGATTACACCATCTGAGTCAGTGCATCAGAGTTATTTACAATTATGTTAAGGAGCTTGCTTAAAATGTGAATACAGCTTAAATGGAATGGCTCCTGCTGTGCTCAGCAACCCATGAAAAGAAGTTGGGGAGGGATAGAATTCTATAGCAAGAGTTGTTATGAAGAACAGATAGTTTTTTTCTGGTCTGAGTATTAGTAGTCTGCTCTTCAGCACAGAATCCCTACTAGGGCTTGATCGAACACACTTTGAAAGTATGATGTAAATCAATACTAAGAGGGCTATTAGAACATGTGTCCATTATCAACACAAAATTCCTCTATGCTCTAACATAAGCATTGTAAGAAGAACAATAAATCAACAATAAAAATTTATTACCATAGCAAAAGTTTTACTAGAATTATTTTAGCCATAACTGCTAACTTCTATCGTGAACTTAGAAATAAATTTGAAGGTACTTGAGGCAGTGATCATGATTTTTTTCCAAGGGTAGATCTAAAGTACCGTGAGATTGATAAGTCTGGCCAACATACAGATACATATATATAAGGTGTTCCCATGGACCCACAAAGTGGGTTGCCAACCTCTTTTCCTTCTAACAGTAGCTCATTAAGGCGCCATGGGCCAGTTGGTTTCTCTCTGTCTAATCTATTTCACAATGCTGTGGTGAGGATACCGTGGAGAAGAGGGGAGTGATGCAAACTGCTTTGGGCCCCCAGGAGAAAAATGGGATATGCAGTATCTAAAATTACCTTTCTAATTCCCCCTCTTTCTCTCAATTTAGGGAGAACCTGTTACTTTTTGTGAAGAAAGCTTTGTCAAGCATCGTTACAGTGCTACAAAACAGTTCCTGGAAACTGCAGTGAATGTTCAACTTTTTAAACAGGTACTGTAAAGTGGGTGGATTGTCGTTTCCTTCACAAGTGCATTCGATATGCATGTTCAAGAATAGATATGATGTGAAATATGTTTTGATACATATCTGAACATTTTTACTTGAGTAATCAAGCAAGCCAAAAAATGTGTCTCTATCATTCACTCAAACGTCCTTTTCCAGTTGCTCTTTACTGGAAGAACAGAGGGCAGTCCTATGTTTATTAACAAAATATTGTTAGCATTATTGTTAAGTGGGGACCCTTGAGGGAAAGAGGAAGGACCATTCACTATCCCACTTCTGCTACCTCCATTTCCACTTACCTTCATCTCCTTCTCATGGTATTGGTTGCAAGCATCAGGGTGAAGCACCATAACTATGGTAACTTAAACTGCCTCCCTCATGTCTGAACAATGACTATCCCTTCTTGTGGGTCCCCACTTGTAGCCACTAAATGCAATCTATATTGGTTCTCATAGGCAATAGGTCTCAACATTTAGCATTTGGGTAGCATAGTTAAGCATTCATAGAAGGTTTATTTTGCCCTCCCCAACCAAGGTTGAGCTCAGGGCAGCATACAAACATCATTAAAACCACAAACAATTTTTTTTTAAAAAACCCTAACAACATTAAAATCCAAGATGGTGAAACCTTCAGCCCATAAACAACCCAGGTCAGTTTGAACACAGATCCTCCATTTATTCAGACAAGCATGGGCAATAAGTCAAGGGCCTAATGTTAAATAGCATTAATGTTAAAGATGGCACAGGTGGTACAAGGAGGTCGGCAGATGGCACTGGAACATACGGGTGGCCTCAACCAAAGGTCTGGTGGGACATCTCCATCTTACAGGGCCTGCTGAACTGTTTGAGGTCCTGTAGGGCCCTGGTGTCAGCTGACAAGTAGGCATTATTTCAGAGGTTTTACATTGGAAAAAAGACCTCACAAACTGAAGGGCCAGTGACTTCTTATATGCTTAATGTGTTCATTTTTTTGTCTTCCCATACAATCATTTGTGAAAGATACATTATTCATTTTCTTTTCTACCCCCACACCCGTCTCAAGTGTAGATTTTGCAACTGTGTGAACTGGCTGTCCTAGGTACTAGAGCAGAAGCTTGACACAAAAGCCTGGTGGGCTTCAGGTTTCCTGGCCTCAGGGGACTGTCCAAGTTCTGCAGAGGACACAGCATTGCCAGTGTTTTCCACCACAATTGCCATCCATTTCTTTTGGAGTTTGTGAGTGAATATTCGCCAGGCTTCCATAGCACTCAGACCTCTCCTCTTTGAAGGAAACTGAGTGAACTCCCAAAGGCACCTGGTGGGCCACTGCGAGTAGCAGAGAGCTGGACTAGATGGACTCTGGTCTGATCCAGCTGGCTTGTTCTTATGTTCTTATAAAGAGTTTCTCTTAAGGAACCTGGTGCTTGGGAGTGGTGAAAATAAAATAGCGTAAGTGTAGTCAAGATGTGTTAGCTGAACATTGTGAACTGAACTACAAAACAAAAAGGCCCACACACTTTTGATTAAAGCCACAAACATCTTAGGCAGGGGAGGCTGTGCTTAGCTAATCTGCTCTCTCTCTCTTTGAAGATATACTACCTTGATAGATCAGTGAAATTCACAGGATAGTGGTCAACTGTCATTATAAAAATATCTCTGACATTTATTGGTTGATGTAGACATTTATTCCATGCAAGTGAAATATGGCCATATCTAATTAGATAGCATACAGTAAAAATAATACGATCTTGCAAGAGGCAAAGAAAGATTTTTTTTTTAAAAAAATCACTTTTATAGTCAATGTGCTGCTGCTTCAATTTATATTTGGCATTATTCCTCCTCCTTATCCTCTATCCGGCTGCCTCTTCTCCAAGAGTGCTCATTTGTAATTGGTTTCCATTCAAAGTTGCTTCAATTTGAAAAGGGCTGTACTAAAAAAATTGCTGTAAATCCAGTGGAGAATGTTTTCAGTAGAAAATAAATTATGTAAAAATAACCCAAAGGCTTATACCAGAATAGTAGATAGACACTAGCAGAAAGTAGTTTTCATTATTATTGTTTTGGAAACCTCATATCTTCCAGATACATGGTATTACCACAAATTTATAACACCAGTGTACTAACTAGGACACAGAAGACTTTGAACAAGATTGGATGTGCCACACAGAGGTTAAGCACCTGTAAACTCTTAGTTTCTTAGTTCTTTTCAAAGCCCACCTACATAGATATGGGAAACTTTTGCAAAAGTGTATGCCCAGGAGAGGAGAAGCACAAGCATATCTTTGCTGACTCCAAAGCAAGGATCTCTCTCATTCATTCTCAGAGATATAGAGTACTTGTTAGGGTAATAATGAGAGAAGACACCATGCCTACTGGAGGATGGGCAAAATAAAGATTAGGTGAAATAAAAATAACAGGAATATGCTAATAATATACCATAGATGTAATTAATTCATCTGATCTACTTAACTTATGATAGTCTATTAGTGATACTTACTTGGTCGCATACATGGGACAGCAGATGCTGGGGTGTTTTTTTTTTTGCTGGACATCTTCTGTTATATAAATTGCCAGGAACAGAATGCAGAACATCTCCACATCTGTGCCCTTCAGTTCAGATATGTCTCAAAGGGCACTACTTCAGAGCTAAGTTCAGCAACTTTTCCTGACAGTGGTCATGAGCCAGAACTGATCAGACCAAAAATAAAGATGGCACCATCTAGACGTTAATGGAGCACGCTTATGTAAAAATTCAGAAAGAAAATGAAAGGTTGGATCCCTCAGCAGTGCCTTCCTTTAGTCATGGGCCTTCCCGTGATGCAAGCACTGTGAGAAGATGTTGCAGTTAGTGGAACAGATTTACAGGATCCAACATATAACTGTGAAAGAATTATTTCTCAAATCAGGGCCACTGAGAACTAATAATATATATTTTTTGCTATTAACTGCTCCCCAGTAGTCCATACCTGCATTTTACATTGTTTTGTTTCTTAGGAAAAATCCACCATAATCCACAACATGCTAAGCTGTTCACCCCCTCCCCCAATTCAGTTCAGTAGAGTCTCCATGTGTATTAAAGTCCTCTTTTAATTTAATCTTTCACAGAAAACAAAAACTTAACAGCTCACTTTCTGTCTGTGTAATTTTGTTTGATGATGAGTCTATTCATAAATCATCTGTGGGTTTTGTAGCAAGAGATACATTCTTTAGCTTTCCCCAAACAGATAATATCTTGTGGTTCAAGGAATGTTTTCTGCCCAGTGGTGTAGCTAAAGGTGCTTTATCTCATTCTTGCTGTGAAATAATCCAGTGATCCCATACTGCAGTCTGACCATGAACCAAGCCCCCTTGGAGAAGAGCCAGCCTGAGTGGGAAGAGTATTTGTGAGAACGACAGGAAATAATCAACAATGATAGTATGTTCTTTGCTGCTACTTCTGTCTCTTCACACACACACATATTCAAATGCTATTATCTTTCATATTCATAGAGCAGTTTGTTTCATGTCATCAATCTTTCCACTGACAAACATCAGATTGTCACTGACAGGTCTGTTTGGATAATCAGTGATAGTGTATGACAGTCAGGCAAACAGTTAATTTCTATTGGCTCCTGTGCACTATGTCAGTGAACCGTGATTTAGTAGTAATTTATGTTGGAAAAAGCACAGTCAGTCCAATGTTTTCTATGTTTATCTCATACTTGGGCTACCTAGCCCTGAAAAAAAAAGACTACTGCTTGAAAGCATTCTAAAAATGTCAGTGCCTGGGGTTGAGATGGGATATGGAAGACACTTAGTTTTACTCTTTTAAGGCCTTGTAAGGCTTTTATTAGAGATTGTTGTTTCTTTTGGGAGGTTGTATTATATTCGTTTCCATTGTATTTCTGAGGCACTCTGAGCATATAGATGCTGTCTCTGTTTTTATGTCATGTGTAAACTTTATAGAAGTTTTGAAGGCATGGTGAAATACTATTTGTCTTTGTGGGGAAAAAGGTCTAAGGGAGCTTTGACTCTTGAAAGCTTATACCCTGAAAATCTTGTTGGTCTCTAAGGTGCTAGCTGCTGGACTCAAATCTAGCTGTCTACTGCAGACCAACACAGTTACCCTTTGAAACTATCTTTGTGAAGAATTCTGTGAATAAGTGGGGGAAGCCTACCAAGAAACTTCGCCTAACCCCTGCCTCCAGAACAAAGATCATAAGGATATTTTTTCTCTCTCTTCTGTCCTCCTCCTTAATTGACATGGAAACTGCCTTCAACCTTCTGTAACTCCTGGAGGGCTATGTGCATGCATCAGAATTTTATTTTTTTGTGGGCAGAAAGCCTGTTTTAATTCTGGTAACTGAGTCCCAGCTTCTCTCAGCATTCTGTCCTTCATCATCGTGTCTTCAGGGTAGTCCTGCATTGGAGAGATGACTGGCTTCAACTCAGTGTTTCATTTACCTCAGAGTTTTCTTTTCATTTCGTTGTCTTTGTTGAGGTAGCATAGGAAGGATCAGAATTCCTCTTCTACCATTCCATACCCATACCATTCCTCACATTAGCTGTCTGGACCCCATTCCTCCACTATGGATAAGGAGAGAAGGGAATTAGACAGTAAGGAGAGAAAAGTATACTCTTCTGGTGCTCTTGACCCTAGAGTATCCAATTTAATTGCTGTGATGAGACATCAAAAAAAATTTTGGAACCACATGGGTCAATTGATTCCTTGCCAAAGGACAGAAAGACTTTAGGCAAGGTCTTGTTTGCTGAGAGATCTAGGCTGGTTAAACACATGAGACTTATGCCTGAAAGTGCTTGCAGGACCATGGCATCAGGAGTGGTCTTGAGAAGACATTCTTGGCTCAGCTCTTCCTCCTTACCCCCTGGCACTAGGGCCAGAGTTGAAGATCTTTCTTTTGAGGGCAAGAATCTCTTCAGTGAGAAGACTCATACCATCAACAGGATTAGAAAAAGCAGATTTAATGTAAAATAGTTGAATATTACCTTCCAGAGGTTTTAAACAAAGGTATTTCCCTCATCACTCACACCAGTAATAAACATTATTGCTACCCGCAATCTCACCAAGGGTTCAGATCTCAATTTATCCCCAATACATCCTCAATACATAAGCAAAAAGGGAAACAGGGAAGGCAGTTCCCCAGGTATCCACTACCTAGGTATCCACAATCCAGGTGAAAGCAGGTAGCCTGACTACAAGGCATTGCATACCATTTTCTTGACAGGTTGTCATTGTTCTTTAATCATCAAGACCACTGGGTTCTTTTGATAGTAAAATTTTGGTTACCATTTGGATTTTGAATCTATCCCTCCCTACTTTTCTCCATCACCTTCCAAGTTTTCCTCGCCTCTACAAGCAGCTGAGGTTTCTATGCTGGTTCGGAAAGCGGCTATCAGTCAACTTAGTCTGCTGTTTCTCTAGAACAGAGTTTGATTCCAGTTATTTTCTTGTTGATAAGAAGGGTGGGAGGAGGAAGAAGAAGAAGAGTTGGATTTATATCCCCCCTTTCTCTACTGTAGGAGACTCAAAGGGGCTTACAAACTCCTTTCCCTTACCCCCTCACAACAAATACCCTGTGAGGTAGGTGGGACCGAGAGAGCTCCGTAGAGCTGTGACTAGCCCAAGATCACCCAGTTGGCATGTGTTGGAGTGCCCGGCTAAACTGAATTCCCCAGATAAGCCTCCACAGCTCAAGTGGCAGTGCTGGGAATCAAACCCAGTTCCTCCAGATTAGAGTACATCTGCTCTTAATCACCTGCTGTTAACCACTATGCCGCTACTGGACCTCAGCCTTCCCAACAAATAAAATTAGGATGTTGTCACTTTCAGACATCCTATGTTATCTGAAGACGTCTGGTTTACTGTCCTAGATTTAAAGGTGCATACTTTCTTATTTCCACAAGATCCACAAATTTTATAGGAAATTTTAAATGTTTTAATATGACTATGATGTGTTTTGGATTAGCTACAGCTCCTTGTATTACTACCAAATTGCATGTCAGCTGTGGTTGCATTCTTAACATCAAAAGGCTGTGTGGTGTATCCTTACCTGGATGATTGGCTGTTTGTGGCTTCTTCTTGCCAATCTTTGGAAAATGACCTAGCTTTCATCTCTCAAACGTTAACCAATTTGGGGTTGGTAATCAATACTGAAAAGTCTTGATTACAGTCTATCCAAAAGATAGAGTTGATTTGAGCAGTTTTGCATACCATTTCCCTCAAGGCCTACTCACCACTTCCAAGGATCAAAACCATTCATTCCTTAGTCACTATCTTTACCAATAACAAGTTTCCAAAGACCATCTGCATACAGAAACTCCTGGGGTTGATGGCTTCCACTACTACAGTAGTTCTCCATGCAAGGTTGAACAAGAGATGTTTGCAAGTTAGAAAGATTCCTCTGGCCTAACGTAGATTCCCAAAGTCATAAACTTTCAATACCCAGATAGGTTCTAAGATCTCTTCATTGGCGAGACTGTCAAGTCAACTTGCCCAAAGTTGTCAACCTGGGCACCTCTCCTCCTGACTTTACCGTTTCCATGGTTTCTTCTTTAACAGATAGGGGGGCTTACTGCAGTTCATTGCATGTTTGGGGACATTGTTCAGAATCTAAGTCTAAAACACACATACATCTTTTAGAAGTCAGGGCAATCAGGTAACTTCTTGAATCTCTTTCAGCCACAGTCATGGGAAAATATATGCTCATAGCAATGGACAGTACAATAGCAAAGTCAACAAGGCCAAAGTAAAAATGGCCTCAGGTTGGTCAACAGAGGTTCATCTACAGTCTCAGTTCAGCCCCACATTGAGGACGCCACCTGCACAGGTCGGCTGGCTTTCATACTCCATAGCAACTGCAGGGAGTGCTCTCCTCCCTGTGTCATCCATGATGGTTCCTTCAAGCTCAAGCAGTCATGTGACAGCTTCCTTTCAGTTCCTTTCTTGCCCCTGATGTGTGCAGGTCTGTTCAGCCTTTTCTTCTTGTTTGTCGAGTTTCGTAAGTTTTCTTACATTGCCTGTTTTTCCCCAAAATCTTCGGTTGTCAGTTGAGCAATCAGTCCTCAAAATGACACTCCTTTTCTGTCATACAAGTTCATTTAAACAAGAAACAAAATGTTTGTTTGTTTTTAGGGCCCCAAGAAAGGTAAAGCTGCTTTTTCACAAACCATTTCTAGCTGGGCTGTTTCTGCAATTAGATCAGCATACAACAATGCTAATATAGATTTCAAGCTAAGGCTCATTCAAGTTAGGTCTGTTGAGCTGCTTTCCTCATCATGGTTGATCTCCCAGACATATGTAAGGCAGTGACCTGGTTTGCTCCATCCACTTTCTTCTGTCATGACTCCATCAACATGAATTCCTGAAGAGATGCAACTGCTGGGAGAGCAGTTTTACAATTATTGTTTTGTTGACAAGCCTACATCTGCCTCCGTGTTAAGTGTTCTTGCTACTCTCCCATGCAGAATTGCACTGATGACATGATGATGAAAACAAAGTTGCACTTGTAAATGTTGTTCATTGAGTGTCTTCTGTACAGGACTGCATCCCACCCTCCTTTCCCCACTGTGGCCTGCCATTTGCCTCAGTGGTGCTCTTCCATAGTGGTGAAGGGAGAACTGAAAGAGCTGCACTCTCCTGACTTCATGACATGTCAATTTGGGCAGAAAGTCAGCCCACTCTGGGCTCTGGGCTGGGGGAGTGCTCTAAGTGCTCCAAAGCTTTTGGAAGCCTAGTCAGTTCTCCACGTGTTCCTGCCCAGAAGATATTTGATGGAACAACAGTTACAGGTAATTGCAACTTTGTTTTCCTGGAACATTCACAGTCTCCATCAGGCCTCTTATTTGTAAATTAACCAAAAGAGGAAAAACCAAACAAAGTGTTGTATACATGTGGAATTCCCTGAATGTATAGAAACTCCTACCTTGTCCGCAAATAGCCAGGTTTTGTTTCTTTTATGACTGACTCAAGCCATTCACTTTACTGTAGACTGTAATAATGATGGTGAACAGTATATACAATTTTCCTTAAATAACAGCAGCAAGAAAAAAGGGTTAATCTTGGGAAAGGTCAGTGAATACACATATGTACATGCACAATCAAATATGGAGGAAGAACCGTGCAAATTTTTAGAACTACAAAAAGTTCAGTGCTTGGGGTTCTGTTCCTAAGTATAATAAATGATTGCTCTTTCACCTAACAAGATATGGGATTTTAGTGTAAAAATACCAGAACTGAGCTGTATAATAATATAGATCAAATTCACAGCCTTGTTCAGGATTAAGACATTGTTGCTTGGAAAAGATTTAGAATTTGTAAATATATTCTGGTAGAATATGTACATATGCTGCTTTTCACATGTGAAGTCAAAAAGAGAAATTCCCTGGGCATGCATTTCAGACTGCCTCCAAGGAGATAACCCCAGGTTTCTGCTTGATACCCTACATAGGAAAGATGAAGTCACACTGCCACACTCACTGTTGGTTTTTGTGTTAGCAACACATGAAGCCACACTTTCAAATATGATGTGGCAATTCTGCTGTTCTCATGTCACCATGTTTCTTATAATTGCTTGGTTTTAGTTGTGTTTTGCTGTATGTAGATTAAATGTAGTGGTGTGGTTTATGATTTCACTTAATAGATGGACGAGAATTTGTCCTGGTTGTTTATGAAGCAGAATCTTTTCTAATGCTTTGCTAAATTTGACCATAAACTAATATGAATTTTTATGATCTGTTTGTCATCTTACCAAAGGGAAGAAAATTTTGATCTTGCAACTCATCAGATGCTACAGTCAAAGGGAGTTCATGTGAGAAAGGCGAAGCTTGTTACTGTGGTGTTGCTAGCACAAAGTTCCTTCACAACTGGAATATGTGTAGATCTATAACTGTAGATGTATAACTGATCTGTCATGTGAGTTGACCATCCTGTAGTTAGGTTGTGCTCATGTTGAGCTAGAAACGAGGGACAGAAAGAGAGCACTGAGACAAGTCAAAGAGTGGAAATGACTACACAGATTTTGGAACATTGTGTTCAAATAGTAATGGGTCTGTGCTGTACTTCTGTCATTTTTAGTAGCTCGCAATAAATTAGGAAGGTAAAAATATGAATTCCTAACAAAGACATCATAGCTTTGATCATTTTCTATTGCAGTTTATTGAAGGTCGACTTGCAAAGCTGAATTCAGGGAAAGGGTTCTCCGATGTGTTTGAAGAAGAAATCTCTTCAGGTGGCTTCAGTGGAGGTATAGGTATGCTTTGGTACTATTTGGCTGCTTTCATCTTCCCTCATCCACAGAAACTTCTAAAATCATTTTTCAGTCTGACAGTGATTCTTGTGGAAAGTTCTCTGGTTATATCTCTCTGGGTGATTAAACAGTTGTTAGATATACAAAATGGATACCATATTGTTCAAAATGCTAAAGTAATGAAGCAAGTTTTTTTTAATTAGCCAGACTTCTGTTGGTGAATTTTCAAACAAGATACTTAACCAGTTAATCAGACTCTTTTAAAATATATGATATAAAATAAGGTTCAGTACCTTGGCAGACCTGAGGAAACCAGGACGGAGGAACAATTTGAATTTGATTGATAATCCCCCTTTGCATTTTAAATTAATTTTTCCCTCCTTTGAGTTATCCTTTTCTCTTTATGAGCCAATGGGGTTTTGGACAAACAAGTTCACTCCACAAATTATTTATGCAAATAGAGAAGGGAGTGTATTTTACAATAAAGTGATTGGTATAGTGGCCAATGAGAGCCAGTATAGCATGGCAGGTTAGTGTAGTATTAGGACTGGGGAACTTAGGTTCAAATTCCCGTTCAGCCATGAAAATCTCTGGGTGACCTTCTAAGCCTAATTTATTTCACAGAATAGTTGTGGGGATAAAATACAATAGAAGATTTGAGAAACATGTATGACATCCTGCCTCCTTGGGAGAAGGGCAAGATAAAAATGAAATCACTTAGATTCAGAAAACCCTATGTCATGGCAGGCGGGACCATGTAAATTAGAAGCTACCACATATCTTTTGAAGGAGAACCTGCAATTTTAGAAACTGACATGAAAGCTGCACTCAAAGCAACTGAGAGAAACAAATCGCTAAGAGCAGATGGGCTCTCAATACAGCTGCTTCAAGCCATGGAAATTGAGTCAGTCAAAATGTTACCCAGAATATGCCATCAAATAGCTCACAGATTGCAAATGTTCAGTCTGCATTCCATTTCTGAAAAAAAAAAGAGCTGTCAAAGACGGAAGCAACTATCAGACTATTGCATTAATTCCTTACACAAGTAAATAAATGCCCAAAGTCTTCCAACAAACTATCTTACCTTATATAAAACGAGAAATACCTGATGTTCAAGATGGATTCAGAAAAGAAAAGGCATTAGAGATCATATTACAAATTTTCATTAGCTACTGGAATTTACATGAGAATTTCGGAAGAAAATCAGTTTGTGTTTTGTAGATCAAAGCAAGGCTTTTTACTGTGTGGATCATGAAAAGCTATGCTAGTTTTGACAGACAGTGGGTGTGCTATCTGATTGTTTTGATGCACATCCTGTACTCTAGCCAAGAGGCTACTGTTTAAACAAAGCATGGAGAACCAGAAAAGTTTCCAGTTAGCAAAGGAGCTGGACAAGGATGTATTTCCTCAATCTGTGTGCAGAACGTAAGGAAAGCTGGATTAGATTTAGATGGTGGGAGAGAATTGTCAGAAAGAACATTAACCATTTGTGATATGCTGATAATACCACATTACTGGCAGTAAATAGTGAAGACCTGAAATGACTTCTGATGAAGTTTAAAGCATAAAATGCCAAAGCAGTACAGCAACTAAACATCAAGAAGACAAAATTAATGACTACCATGGAATTACAGAACTTTTAAAGTTGATGATGAAGAAATTGAATTTGTTCAAGATTTTCTGTTCCTTGGTCCCATCACTGACCAAAAAGGAGACTGCAACCAAGAATTCAGAAGGAGATTAATACTAGGAAGGGCAGCCATGAAGGAGCTAGAAAAAATCTTCAAGTGTAAGGATGTACGGCTGGCAACCAAGATCAAGATATGTCATACTATATTCATCATTGCTATGTATGGGTGAGAAAGTTGGACCGTGAAGAAAGCTGACCAGAAGAAAGTCGTCCTCTGAAGGAGAGTATTATGGGTACTATGGTCTGCCTGAAACACAAATAAGTGGGTTTTAGATCAATTTCCTAGAAGACAAAATTCTCTCTTCCTAGAAGCTAACGTGACACAACTGAGACTATTGTGCTTTAGTCACATTTTAAGACAAGAGTCACTGCAACAGACAAGAATGGTAGGAGAAGCTGAATGAAGCAAGAAAAGAGTAAGAGTAAGCATGAGCTGGATTGACTCAATTAAGAAAGCCACAGTCCTCAGTGTGCAAGAACTGAACAAAGCTATTAATAGGACATTTTGGAGATCATTAATTGATGTGGTTGCCCTAAGTGATAAGAAGAAGAGTTTGGATTTACATCCAGCTTTTCTCAGCTATAAAGAGTCTCAAAACGGCTTACAAACTCCTTCCCTTCCTCTCCCCTCAACAGACATCTTGTGAGGTGGGTGGGGTATGAGATCTGTGACTAGCCCAAGATCACCCAGCAGGCTTCTTGTGGAGAAACCAACATCATCTCCAGATTAAAGTCTATCTGCTCTTAACTACTAAACCACTGAGTTGATGGTACTTAACACATATTTCAATCTATCTTCAAATCTGTTTCCTTGAAAGGACATTTGATTGAACAAATTAGAATAATTTCTGGGTGAACATTTTTTTCACAGTGTGTATTAAAGAACTATCAGCTCTCTTGATCTGATATTTGGTACACTTTCATGAATTAGGTGGTTCCCAACAATATTATTTTCTTAGTCTTATGCTGGCATCATATTTAGTCTTAGGCCGTTTCCGCTTTATGGCCTTGACCCAATCCCCTGGGACACGTTAAGCAGGAAACGGTCCCGATTCTTGATGAGGGAAAGGCCAGGTGCAGCCACCTCTCGCGCAGGTTGCGCCATCCCCCAAACGCCTTACCGTAGCCTCCGGCCTCCGGCGTGTCACACAGGCCAGGGGACACGCCTCCCTTCCCTATGCGACAGCTCGGAAGTCACAGGGCAGGGGGGGCGTGTCCCCTGGCCTGGAGGACATGGTAAGGCGTTTGGGAAAGGGGGGAGTGGTGCCTTCCAGCCGTAGGGGGGAAGCGAGGCTGCGATGCAGCTGCGCCCCCCATGCAAACAGCTCCCTAGGGATGGCATTTTTGCCATCCCTAGGGTGCTGTTATTGGCCCGTGTGGAAAGGGCCTTAGAATCATGTTTTAAAAATATGTGCTTAGCTCCAAGGGTATTAACGTGCCACTTTAAATGAAAACATTTTGCTGCCAGAAATAATTCCAACTTTGGATTTTTTAAAATTATATTTTGAAATTGTTGGCCTTTAGGAAAAAATCTGTACATGACAAAGGCAGATCCGTGTCTTCATAAGTGGATTGCCACCAAGTAAGCAGGGTACATGTGTTGTGATTTCAAGCAGAAGAACAACTGGTGTGAACCATTCTACTGCCCAGCTCTCTCTGTTCCCCCAAATAATTTTTCCCTAGCAGCACTCTGTGACCAAACATTAGGTGGGTTCGGCACCCCTTTCCAGCTGTCATTTCTAGATTTGGAAACTGTTCCCTGATCCTATTTTGTAGGTATTTGGTGACTCATGTTTGCCACGGGTCTGCCGCCATCCTGTATCATTCCAACCTTAGAAGTGGTCTGTAAGAGCTGTTAGTTCTTTGGCTATGCCCCAGCAAAAGCAAGTCAACAGAATTTCCTCCTAGCTCTATATGTCAGATTTATTGCTGAGTTTTAGAGGCTTCTGAAACTCCTGGCGTTGCAAAGGAATATTGGCATATTCTCTGGAAAACGTATTCATTCTCATGTTTGCAAGCTCAAGACGTTGGGGTAGAATTTCCATTGTAGCTACTGTCCTTACTCTTCACACTATCACAAAAGTTGTATTTCTCTCTTAAAAAATTAATCCAGAAGTCCTTATTTATGTAGCTCAAATGCTTGGGGAACAAAACTATTTAGTAAAGTAATAGCACCCACTGAACATATATCTGTTTATCATTCTCCCAGTTTCCTTACTTGTTTTACCTACAGAGTTGGTAGCTACTGTAGATAACAGAGATGAGGGGGGATGAGTTATTCTGCAATAAATTATTCTTTATGCCTATTTTATATCAGTAGGAAAAAATAGTTTTAAAAAGAATTCTGAAATTAAAAATACAGTTCAAATATTTAAAATGTTTTAAGTTTTTTTTAATTTGGAGTACATTTCCTTAGAGAATGCGAAACAGTCTAAAATATTCATAAAAATAAAAAAAAACTATCAAAGGGCAATCCTCATGTTAACATTCAGCATTGCCTGGAACCTTTTAAATTCAGTAGATATTGTGCTCAGTATTGACATTCTGAACTCTGGTTTTTCTGAGGCTTTTTTATACATAGTTTTTAAAGTGTGTTCAATTTTCCTGTTTTCTTCTTACATTTTAGGGAATTCAAAATCATATCACCAGTGGATGTATACAGTTAAGGTATGAAACTATATTGGCAGAAAGCTTTTTAAAAAATCACTGGAATATATTACTAACAGCAGAATGGATTTATAGTATCCAAGCACTCTCTTAATATAAATATTACTAATATCGAATTCAAAAAAACTCAGCACGTGGAAAATAAACGGTACATTGATTGAACAGGTCCATTCATACAGATATTTAGGAATCACCTTCCACCATTCCTTAACCTGGACCTCTCATATCCACCAGACTCTCAATACAAGTAAAACCAAAGTGTCGGCAATATCCAGATTTTTTCACACCAGAGGCGGTCAATTTTTTTCCTGCCGCCAATGGAAGTTTTCAGTTAAAACTACTGCCACAATTACTTCACGGAGGACTCCAATCTGGGGAGCAAAAACCGCTGAGAAATTAGAGAGTGTTCAATCTTTGTTTTTTCGTCGTTTATTGGGTCTTCCCAACTCAGTCACGTACCAAGTTCTTTGTTTAGAAACCGGAGCCAAGACGATTTTTTCCCGGGTTTTGGCTTTCTTTGTTTTAAATACTGGCTTCGCCTTCATTTTAGAGCCCTCCGGGCAGTCTGAGCGCATATCTCCTGTTAAGCGACCACTTCCACTCCACCTGGCACACCAAAATTATCAATCAAATAAAGCAACATGGAGGTGTATCTTTTTTTGACCAACTCCTACTGATGAAAGGCCAGAAAGACAGGCTTTCAAGAGTTTTGAAACAAGCGACTACTCTTGACATTGAAGGGCAGCTTCTCACAGCTGGAGCCTGCAGAACTTGTTCTCCCACATTTTATGGCATTTCACCCACCATTGCGGGTTTTTATGGCTAAAATATCTGGGAAGTAATTTAATCAATCCATATCTCCGTAGATATTTTATGCTTGCTCGGCTTAATGTGCTACCGACTGCCCAAACAAGAGGCAGATATCATGGCATCCCACAGGAGAACAGGACTTGTTCCTGCTTGCTTGGCCGAGGCCTGCCAGAAACAACTGAACACGTGCTCCCTTCATTGTTGTAAAGATTTGGCAGTCTATCGGTTGCTTTTTCTCGAGGCCATCTTGAAGAAATTTTCAGTGAGATCAGACAAGGAAATAGTTTCATACTTGCTTAGTGACCATCATCCCCACACTACTGAATCAGTTGCCAGGTTTTTAACAAAGGCACTTGGATCAAGGGTGAAACCTTTGTGTAAATTTTAGTCAATTGGTTTTAACATAATTTGCATTTTACCACTTTTTATATGCCATTAAAGGTATTGTATTTGTATTTGTAAATATTACTAATATCAATTCTGTTTTTAGTATAGTTCCATGATTTTACACTACTAATATTTAACAAAATTAGCGGATAGGACTCAAGCCATAAAAATTCTTATGAGACTCATATTAATAGAATATTGTAAAATACAACAAAAAGAATACATATCCTCATTATACAAGTTAGCAAATAGCTGTTTTAAGTTTAGATAAATTATGT
Organism: Sphaerodactylus townsendi; assembly: GCF_021028975.2. Classification (NCBI taxonomy): domain Eukaryota; kingdom Metazoa; phylum Chordata; class Lepidosauria; order Squamata; family Sphaerodactylidae; genus Sphaerodactylus; species Sphaerodactylus townsendi. The sequence continues at coordinate 32,319,256 of NC_059429.1, read as the reverse complement.
TGTACTATTAATGGGTCATGTCAACTCAAAATGCGCTTGTTTCATATGTTCTCCATTTCAGTTTATCTGAATGAAAAAGGGTACTATTGCTCTATAAACATCTTTTTTTAAGTGTTAGAGATAAGCATGAGTGTGCAATTGAAACAGAAAAAACAAAACAAAAGCTATCCATCACTGTTAGAGAGACAAGGAATGTTTAAAAATTTTCATGCCAAATTACAGTAATTAACCAGAATCAAAGTGGTGTCAGAAATAGACCTAGGCTTATTTTTGACTTCGTAGGTTTGGTTGGAGAACACTGTAAAAACTAAAGAGAGTTGGTAGGACAGAATTGGTTGACAGAGGAAAGGTTATTCACCGCTCTGCCTTCTGCCAATTATTTTCCATAAAAATTTTCCCCAACTCCGTGACAGATATAGAGAGCTAGGAATCCATGCTTCCCTTATAATATCAAGTTCAACCCTGATATGGGGTGTCATTGTGATATACAGTGGTATCTGTATTCCAGTACAAAATGCATCTGTGGCTTCCATGTATTAACATTATGCGATTATGTAGTAGCTTGCAGGAAAAAACTCTAAGCATGTACAAAACAGATATGAGAGTATGTGCACAATGAACTTTGTGTAAGCCTCTCTTGCACAAATTCCATTCATCTAGAGGGGGCATGTGAAGAAGAACTTCCTGGTGGATTGTGCCCTATATGATTACATTAAAGTTCATTGATAAAAGTGTCAAGTATATAAATGACATATTATAACCTCTGGTCAGCAGCAGACAAAATCCAGCTGTGGAAGCTTTCAAAGTAGAGTATAAGAGTGTTAGTGATTCTACCCCCTCCCCATTTCAAACAAAGGTGTTATTTTTCTTGCAGAACCTTTTATTTCTGCTGAAAGCAGAATTAATATATGTTTGGTAGATTTCAAAATATCTGTGTATTCTATATTTCAGAAAGGAGGTGCTCTGATCAACACAGCCATGACTAAAGCCAGCCCAGCTATGAAAACAGCATACCAATATGTAAGATCTCTCCCTGTTCTGTTTCATTTTTACATTAATATTGTATAAGCAAATTCAGGCTGTGTTTTCATCCAACATAGCAAAATAATATCTTTGATGTATCTGTTTCCAAAATTATGCTATCTATATTAACATTTGGTTTTGAGGACATGGTCTGCCATCCTTTCAGCAATCCTTTGCTTCTACCATGTTGACTCAATTCCATTTCAGGAAACTTATTATTCAAGGTGTGTGATTGTGAATAATGCCATAGCACATCTCACCCTTTGTTACCACACGAGAGGATCCAGCCCAATCCATTTCCCAGGAAATATGGGGAATAACTTGAGTGAGCACAAGGCAGAGTCTTGAGGGAAACCTAAGGGGTTTTACCTATCCCTGTGGTTTATACTCTTCTGGAGTTCTTACTAAACTGAATACCTCTTTGTCAGGTTCTGTGTGGGAGTTATTTCACTGGAATATCTTTGCAAAAAGCAGCCCAATTTATAGCATTCAGTTGTGACAGGGATGTAGGTGTAGATTTTTATGGGGGGTTCAGGGGGTGGGGCACCCACTTTGGGAGTCCATAACTTTGGACCCCCTGAACCAAACCTCACCAAACCTGGGTAGTTTCATCAGGAGAGTATCCCAACAAATTCCTGAAATTATGGTGTTGCTAACCTAAAAATGTGCCCCCTGCAGGCCAAAAACCAAAACACTAAAAAATACAAAAAACACACAAATGGGGGGGCGGAGCTTCGGACATTCAATTGGGGGGGGGTTGAACCCGAGAACACCTCCCCGCCCTTACCTACATCCTTGAGTGGTGGTCCAGCAGGGAAACTCAGTCACTGACTCCTCAATAACCTGGCTTCCTCACTGCTTCTTCCAGATTCATAACAAGTACCATTTTGCATCTCCAAGAAAATGTTAAGACCCTCCTTTTTGGACTTCTCTTCCACTTTAATGCTGCTGTCCATTATAGACTTTTATACTAATACTTTCCTTATGTCTTGGTAATATCCTCCCTTTTCAGCATTGTGGTGATTTTCTGTTTTATAGCTAGGGCTGATCGAGGGATGAACTACAATCTGGCTTCTAGGCTCAAAAGTGGCTGCTTTTTTACCTCTCGTAGGTTGTTCTAGGTTCTTCCAATCATTTCATGGGCCTTAAGCTACTCGCTCATCAAAGCGGTTGGGCCCTATTTAGTGTTTCACTGGTGGCAATGGGGAAGGTTTCTAGATGTGTTTAAATCAAGTTGCAAAAAAAGGACATTTTTTGACTATTACTTGTGGTAATTTTAAAATATCATGATTTTAATATTGTCACAACTGAAGTGTCACATGTACAACTAGCACACAAGTCCCATTTGTTTCTGTATAAACAGTAAAGGTGTAAATCTCTTTAGGACTGCATGTTAATGTAGGAAAAATGCCCCATGCAAAGCAAATGTTATGAGCCAATTCCTGGGCATGAGGACTCTGATGTAGAAGACACTGAGCATTCAGAGCTAGCTCCTCGCGAGGAAATGCAGGCAACAGAGCCAGTACCAGGCCCTTCCTTGCAAGGTCAGTCAGAGCCTGATGCGAGAGCCTTCAGGAATATCGGAAGAGCCAAGCCAGCTGCTGAAAAGAGGAAAACGCAGAGGCTACAGCTGCAGAGTCAAAGGAGAAGTGCTCGCATGGCTGCAAGGTATGGTAGAAGGCTCTGCCAGATGGAGGCATCTGCATCTAATCAGGATTGAACTCTTGCAGGATTCCAGCCTCAATAACCAGGAAGTTCTATAAAAAAAACCTCCCTTGGTTCTTCCTGGGTGCAATGAGTGTACTTCCTGGTAAGCCCCACATGCCTGGTCTCCCTCTGACCATTGACTCTCAGCCTGCCTGCCTGATCTCCTGCCTGTGCCTTGACTTCGGACTGCCTTGACCACGCCTTTGCCTGCTGCCTGCCCTGACTCTGGACTGGTTATGACTATACCTTTGCTGGCAGCCTGCCCTGACTCCAGACTGGTTGACTGCACCTCACATACTGCCCGCCTTGACTCTGGCCTGTCCAGCCACCCTCCAGCTCCTGCCTGCCTGCAGCACAGCAAACCTAAAGTTAAGCAAGAAACACAGGAGACTTCTTTGCATGAACACTATTCTCCCAAACCACAGCCTTCCTTTGCGGCTCCAGTTATCAATAAATAAATCAGTTCCTTAATCTCTTTAAAGAGAATTTTTAATTGAACATCAATTCAAAATCACACTGAACTCATGAAGAAAAATAATTCAGGTAAATACATTAAAAGGACTGTATATTCGTGTGCTCATTTATTATTTACGTGCAGTTCATTAACAGGTTGGTCAAAAATTATTCTCTCTCCTCTCTTTACTAGATTTTCTTCCCACAGTATTTGCCAATTAATCCTAATTTTTTTAGTACTAAGTATGTATATTCCTGTACCCAGACTAAATCTAATTCCCTTAGAATTCTAGGCACAGTTAGGGTCTGTGTGTTACACAACAGTTTGCAACTATGGTAGAACTATGAAAGATGCCATGACTGACTTACTATCTATATTGCAATGCTTTCAGTTAAATTTGTATTTGGATCAGCACACGATCCATTGAAGCATCACAGACCAGATAGACAGCAAATGCAGTTGGATGTGTGTTCAGATGTGCTTCCAAGCTTTTCTGCATTGCTTTGTTTTCCTTGGGAAGCACATCTAACCACCAGTCTTCTAAGTATCCAAATCCTCTAAGCTATAAAAGAGTGATTCACCTATGCAGTAGCCCTTGATGGACTCCTCTTGTCTGGTGGCCTTATGAAGCTCATAAAGAAAATGAAACACATGGCAACCACTCCCAAAGAGTTTGAAATATGGCTCCCACCACACAGATAAGACCAAGTAGGGCCATGTTAACTGATTCTAAGAGAGAGACGCTTACTTAACCTCAGCCTACACAATTGTCCACTTATTCTTGTAAAATTCAAATGGGAAGTGCCTCTCATAGCTTATGGGGGACTCTTGATGAAGGGGGTAAATCAGGGTAGGAGGAAATATATTTCATTGGGGCCCAGGCCAGGTGTAATCACATAGCAGGACTGTCTTTTATCTACATCTATTTTTGTAGGTAACAATTTACCTGAATCCATGTGGGCATCTAACAGAAATGAATTGTCAGAGAAGCAAGAACAAGTTAATATTTTCTTTGCAAAAACATCCATTACCTGTCAAACATAAATGCAGTTACTTGGCCGGTAAAACGGTTACTTGATCTTTAAGTCAAAAGAGAATGTAATTCTCAGTTTTGTGCAGGTTGATGTCATTAACTGGAGTGAAAATTGGCTGAGACTTTATGTGGTGTGGGTAATAAGTGCCATCAAGTTGCTTCTGACTCAATGCGACCCTATTTATTTTATTTATTTATTTTATTAAACTTATAGGCCGCCTATCCCCGAAGGGCTCAAGTCCTCCAAAACCTCCTATCATTAACAGCTTTGCTCAGAGTCAATCCATTCCATGTTGGGTCTTCCTTGTTTCTTGCTGCCTTCAGCCTTTCCTAGCATTATTGTCTTTTCCAGTGACTCTTGTCTTTTCATAATGTGGTCCAATGAAATGGCTAATTGCCATATACATGTGGATAACCAATGCTGGGCCATATTTTTCCCTTAAAAAGCACAAATGAGAACATCAGCGCCCTATCCTTGCTCCCATCCAACATGTGTCTGCCCTAGTCTTTGTTTCTTCTAGTGTACCATTTCACATATAAAAATATTAAGGAAATATTGGTTTGATTAGTATATTTTTCATTACATGGGTATGCATATGCCAAGATCCAACTTTTAATATATTCAAACCTTATTAGCAATCATGTGTGAAATTAACAAAGGAAATAATTTCCCTTCATTATACCACATAATGTGAGAGGTTTAATTTTTAATTAAATTTTACCTCATATTGTGCAGTCTTCAAGCCACTGTGTTGCAAAGTCAGTTAATCTTTCTCCTCCCCTTCTCTGCTAGGCAAAAAATCATGCAAAACAAGGAATAAAGGAGGTGAGGAGTAAGTTGAAACACAAGGTATGTAATAGAATTTGTACTTTCTTACCTTGTTTCTTCAATTTGAAGCACATACCTCACAGTTCCCATGAGATTTGTGTTTTTAATGACTTTTGAAATATGCTTAGCCCTTTGTTCAACGATACATTTTTTATAACAAGCCCTCTGGCAACTCTCTGTCATTCTATGCATCCGCTTGAACAATCTCTTTATTGTTTGCATATTTTATCATGGAAAAACAGAGGTCTTCAAAGATACATTAACAGGATGTATGTTTTCATAAAGCTGATTGCTTTGATATCACAATTGAAGCCTTTGCTTCAAGCTGAGAATTTAAGGCAAACTAGTTTTACCGGCAAAATGTAATTCAGAAGGTGTACTTGTCTGTTTAGGTTTCCTGAGATCTGTAAATGGTGGCAGTGTTTTAGTGTGCTAAATTCTATTTAACTTTCAAGACTAGCAGTGTAAAAGTATTGGAGGCATGTCGTCAACATTGTTGGTTCATTCATTTGGGTTTTTTTAACTTGTTCACCTCCAATATTCTTTTGAAAATAAGAGTAGCTTTAATATTGTCTGTTTCCTCTGTCAAGTGTCAGGGCTAACTATATGCATTGGAATGCAATTGAGTCACTTGAAACCTTCATGCTATTTGAAATTTGTTCTTTGCCAGCTGTTGCACTTTGCTACAAACTTGTATTTTATTTTATTTTTTGGATTACAGAAAATTTTAATGATTGCTCCCTTCTCAACTCCAGAAAAATGATTTTAGTGGTCTGCATGTACATGTATGTATGTACAAAAGGGTTTTCAATCATATTTTATTCTGCAGGAAACCGACTATGAATATGGAACTTGTCACTCAGGTTTGGAGCAATACAGTCAAATCGATATAATGCACAATTCAAAAAGACTTAATACAGACAAACGAAGACTTGCACAGGTAAGAAAGCCCAGCAGAACTTTCAGTGACCCTGACACACACAAAATTCTACCTCTAGGAAGATAATAATGAAAAATACAATTTCTCCCTTTATTAATGAACGGGAACATAAAATGTTGTTAAAAATAAATTGTGTGTGTAATATATTGTGGTTGGGATAAGAAAAAATACTTCTGGTCCATTCAAGTTTACTTCAGAGGGCACGGAGGTAGCAAATTTGGAGGGGAATGGTTGAATTTTATTTACATTCATCTCTTCTCTGGAGTTTGCAATTTAAAAAACCCACATGAACCTAAGGTCATTAAAAAGTCCTACTTATGCATGTTGTTTATATTCATACTAATATTAAGTATTTACTTCCACATTTTAATTATTTGTAAAGAAGTGTTGATGAAAAAGGTGCTGCAAAGGTTACAGGATTATATGCCATGTATATGTGTTAGATTTGTGTTGCCCTACCTCATTATACACTTAGTCTCATAAAAACAACTTTTGGAATAAATATGAATATTGCAGAAAGGATGCACAAAAGTAAATTAATGTTAATAAAGTTACTCAAGCTAAAATGTAATTTTACTGTCTTAAATAGAATATTATCACTAAGTTCATCTGACTGATTTGCAGTAACAGACTGGCTAACCAATTTGCCCTGTGTTGTCATCTTTTGATCGTTATTATTCCTTGAAAAAGATGGAATAGTTCTAGTCCAAGTTAGTAGTGCCAGGATTTCCAGGATCCATTTTCATATTGGAAATTACTTCTTGTATGTTGGGAATGCACACTGAGTGTGTATCTGTTTGATCCATGTATTGATTAAAAGGGAATTTTCAAAAATTGTTGAATATCAACATTTACATATGCTAACCACAGATTAATGTTATGAATGCTGAAAAAATAGTTATCACTATTTGGACATTTAAACATGAACACTGACTATCATATTTTGATGTTAACATTAACTGAATTAACAGCATGCACTGTAAAATATGCATGCAAGTAGCAAAGGTGTTCCAGGCACCCATCTGGGAGGGTTGTAACTGATTTTCACTTGTATTGATTGGTTGGTCAGGATACTTCCTCTATACAGGGGTATTGGTTCTGTGCATACAAGCCTGTACTTCATCTTACTACATGCATGCCAAAATTGAAAAAAAAACCCCACCCATATTCAAAGTGGGATACACTTTCATGTGTAGATGTAGGTTCAGATTGACATGTCAGATATTGCACAATATCTAACAAGTTCCTTGGTATCCAGCACAGTGTGCATTTTTCTACCCTTCTCTTAGCGTAGGCCGAAAGAAATATATGTAGACTTAGACCTAGTTGTCACTGAGTATATTTACAGTTCAGTTCAATTTCAGGCTTTTTTTCTGTACTTGAAAGACACATTATTGTTAGTGAAATGAAGTGCATATTCATGTAAGATTTCCCTTCCTCTTAAAAGTGTTTTAATTAATGATAGGTTTCTTGTTACTCATTCTCTCCTCTTTGCTGATATCCCCTCTCCCCAATGGTTTTGAGGCCTATATATCTGAAGAGTTGGTATTATAAAATACAAAGTCATCTTCATTTTTGCAGATCACTTTATACTATTATTTTTTACATAATCATTAGTAGCATTGCTTTTTCTAGAGCTGAATATGAATAAGTTTCTGCTCCAGCAAATACAAGTTTTCATTCCAACCCACCAGTTAGTCCTCTTCTAGTGACAAACTGTTAAATGAAGAGTTATGTAGTCCAATAATGGCATCTGATGATGTCTGACCCACTCAAATTATCATTCTTTCATATGTTACAGAACACTTGGTGGTTCTTATCCTAGAAGGCCAGCATGGGTTTTCAATATACTGTGGCATCTGGTGAGACAGATTGGCAATATAAACTGTTGGTCATTGCAACAGGTAAAGGGGATTCACAGTCTTCCCAGAAACTGATGGCAGACAGAGGTTGATGCAGGGGAACCTCAGTTAATTTGGAGCAAGCAGTTGCTTGTATGGTGCTGACTCCATTACTGTCCTGTATTTGTTTCTGGGTCATGTTCTGTTTTTTCTCTATTGGTGTCATAGTGACAACAATAGAGTCTACTCCCATACTTTTTCACTGAATGCCAGTGGTTATATATATCTTCCCAAAGAAAACAATGACAAAGAATCTCTTAATAACAGAGTGAAACAACAAAATTAGAAAGAATTAGAAAGAACAGCTATCCTTTAAAACGTATGATTTCACAACCCACCAATTCACAAACGGCAAGATCAGAATTATTTAACAAGTATGAGATCTTTTGAGTATCTGATATCCTATCACAGTTCAAAAAAAGAGCATTTGCATATTTTTCCCTAATGCCCTCGTATTTAGTGCAATGGAAGAGTAAATGGGCTAACATTTCTGGTTGATTTGAGTTACAGGAGCAGAATCTCTTCACACCCTCTTTTTTTTTTAATCCACCGCACAGCAACGCTGGAGGCAGGACATTAAACCTAGCCATTTATATGGCTCTTCTAAAACTAGGGTTCAGCATTATACATTCCTGTTTGAATGGTATTGAAAAGCTAGGGGTGAACATGTTTTGGATGTCGCTGCAATTAGATTTTGAGATTCTGTTTCTAGTAACCTTTTTTTCAGACTACTGTAGCCTTCAGCATGGGATAACATACCCAAAGATTCAATGGAAATGCCACTTTCCTCAATTTTGTTTGCAATTAATGGGAGCCAGATGGAAAATTTGGATTCGGTTAGCTTTAGATAGAAAAGATTGACTTGAAGAAGAGTAGTTTTGGATTTATACTTTGCCTTTCTCTCCTGTAAGGAGTCTCAAAGCAGCTTCCAAACTCCTTCCCTTCTTCTCACAACAGATACCTTGTGAGGTAGGTGGGGCTGAGAGATTCAGAGAGAATGCTGACTACCCCAAGGTCCCCCAGCAGGCATCATGTGCAGAAGCAGGGAAACAAATCCAGTTCTGCAGAATCACCACTCTGAATCACTACACCGTGATGGCTGGATTCAACCTCTAGTGTGCTACTGCAGTCAGGATGTTGTTACAGGCCTGTAAAACTCAGTTCCTGTAAACTGATTCCTGTGGGCTGAATTATGATGGAAGATGTATTATTAGAGCCAACATGGTTTAATGGTTAGAGTGTCAGACTTGGTTTCAAATTACTGCTCAGCTAGGAAGTTCATGTTGGGTCTGAATTGTTCTGAGGGTAAAACGGCAGAGGGGAAAATATTGGGTCAGGCCCTGTAGATTTGTTTTGCTAGGAATGGTGCCTTCCATTGTTGCAAGAGATTGTGGCAAGGAAAGGCTATTGTGAAACAGGAAGGCACCACTGCTAGCAGAGCAGTTGCATGGGATTCAACCCAATTTATGTTTCCCTGAGTTTCTTCAGGAGCAGGTGAGAGTAGCAGCAGCAGCAGCTGTAATTTAAAAAAATTACAGTTCATATAAAGTAGTTTATTCTTCCATACTGTTAAGATAAATGTTAGGCCTTGCACTGGAACTCATTTCTTAATTCTTTGAGAGTTGCATATAAAAGGGCAAAAAAGGGCAAAGGTATCCTATGCCAGGCAAGGGGCACATGTCTGTTGTACTTGTCTCCCTAATGTCCCACTTTAACTCATATTAAGCTTATATTTAATTCATATGTCCATGAGTAGGTTCTTTCCTTATTCTTTAAAAAAAAACCTTCCATGGCAGCACTGTGCCATGTAGGAATTTTTACCCAGCACCAACGTAACTGTTGCTGCTTTGGTACAGAGAAGCAGAGCATGAGAGTAAGATCCTTTGAGACTTGAGACTTCAGTATTTACACCTTGATCTGATGACGTAACAATGGTAATGCATATGATCATGTATGGTATTGTGAAGTGTACTGTGCTTGCTACCAAACCCATCAATCTAAAGAGCCTAATCACTCTGTAATGTAGGCAATGCTGTTTTTAAATTAGGCGAAATGCTCTGCTCCATTGAAAAGATTTTTTTAGTCCATTAAGACAAATGTTTTCATCTGTAGCTTCTCAGTGTATATTCACATGTAGACATCCCGTGCATCAAGTTCTTCAGAAACCTAATCCTGTAAATGTTTAATTTATTGACAACTGAGAAAGCAAATACTGCATATGGAAAAAAAAACTGAGCTGTAAAATGTATAGTTAACACTTTTTGAGCATTATGACAACTAGTATGTCATCTTCAACCACAAGTTTGGTGTGTTCCATAAACTGATACAACAAGATCTATTTTATCTTTGTTTTAAATCTGTAGACGTCTTTTATAGAGCTGTTTCTCTTTAATCTGAATTTTCACACACACACATGTATTATACATTTTCTACAGTTATGAAAATTAGACATGTACTCATTCATTCCTCAGCTAGTTCTTTCTGCTGTTCCAGTTTAATTGTTCGGTAATAGCACAACCTTAATAAATTATAAATGTGTGTTGCATCATTATTGAGATCTTGTATGCTAGAAGAATGCTTAATTAATTATATATTTTAGATCTTTTTGGACAAGTTTTGAGAACAATATATCATATCAGCAGATGCATAAACAAGCTGATTAACACACCCAAATTTTAATGGCTGGCTAAAAACAGTAGAATTTATTATATAGATATAATTATATAATATAACAGTAATTTATTATATAAATTAATTTAACTGTGAGGTCTCAAACATCGTTGTCTAGATAGAGTCACTTGTTTTGTATTGTAAAAAGAAGCTTTTGAATCTTTAGCTAGTTAATATGTATGTATGGACCTAAATAATGTCTTATGTCTGTCCAGTGCTGGTATTCCTTGATATTCCTTGCTACATTTGTTCTAATTTAGGTGCCTGTTCAGCATCTTTTAAAAGAATTTAAAAGAATTTCATTGCAGAATTTACATATTTCCCAAGGCCAAAAAAATAGTTGTGGGTGAGGTGGTGTTAATCCTTTTTCCAAATAAACTGTTGTAAACTGGTGCCTTTATTTTAAGCCATGGAATTGTTGAAACAAAGGGGGAGCCTTAAGGTATTTAATAGCACATTATCTATTCAAACCCAATCTCAGGGTTGTCAGGGTTGACTATTTAAGCAATATAGGTTTCTTCCTCCTAAAAGACAAATGCCAGATCGGTAATTTGAAGTTATCAAAAACTGATCAGTAATTTTGAGGCCAGGCTGTTTGAAGAGTTGTAATTATAAAGCAGGATAAAAATCAAAGTCATCTTGATTTTGGTAGATCCCATTGACGCTGTTGTTTTCGACATTGCCATTAGTATTATTGTTATTTTCTAGAGCAGAATATGAATATGCTTTCTACCCCAACGAATAGTAGTTTGTATGCCAGTCTGCTAATTAGTACGGTTATTTCCTGTTTTTTTGATGAGGTTTAAATAAATGTCAAGGGTACAGCCATGAAGATCTCCCAATTAGGCTTTGCGTTTGTAAAACCCAGCCCCTTTGCTTTTGTGTGAAGATGACAGTTCCAACTGCAGCGTCAGTCTAACAGGGCTCCAGGGAGAGGGTACTTCTCTGCTTTTATTGAAAACAAGGCTGGTTTGGCCCAGGGAGAATATCGGCATTGGTCACAGTGCAGATCAGTTGTTAACAATGAATATTTACTAATCTCTATCACAGCCAGTGTAGGCTTCTTTTTAGTTTTTTAGATCCACAATAGATTTTTAACAATTCATGCAATTTATGCAAAATCAGTCCCCGCACAATTTAGAAGGGAAATAATTTTTTCCCCCTGTTAACCGTTCCGTCGTCTGAGCCTCCCTGTTCTTTGTGAGTGTGAAATGAGCTCCTGCAAGTGACAAAAGCCCCCGGACCACCTCCGCAGCCACCCTCCAAAATGCACGGTTGATCTTTGGAAAGAATGGTTCTATTTCTGTAATACGTGTGTCATCCTCCTCATAGCTATTCTGGGCTGTTTGGTCGCGGGTGTGCAGAGGAGGGAGGGGGAGGAGAGGAGCTTAACTGTATTGCAAGTCAAAATTAACAGATGGATTGCCCTAAGCAAGGGAAAAACCACCACAACAAAATCTAGTGAAAGTGGAGGGCTGTAGCTTTTTTTATTGTTAAGCCTTATTAAAACCTTGGCATGTATTTTACTGTTAACTCTTTCGTGTCTTTGGGGCTAACTAATCATTCTTCTGTCCTCTGTGTAAATTAGACTGAATGCAGCATTTTGTGGGGAGATAAACAGTGTCTGATTTTTTTTCACATTTTCATTCCATTTCCATGTTTTTCATTTTTAAAAAAGAAAAGCTTAAACTAGAAATACATTGATAAACTCAGACTGTTCTATGGGTTTCATTTTTTCTTTTTAAAGAAACCTATATGTATGTTGCTTTCTTGCAGAATGGGTTAAAATGCAATTCTGTTTCTATGGTGTTGCCTAAAAATAAGGAATTCAGACAGAACAAAGGCAAATATCTTGGCAGATCATCTTGCTACCATGAATATAATTTCTCTAGTTTTCCTCCTTGTAAGCATTATTTCAGTTGACGGGGTGATCTGTGGACCATTTAAAATGAAACCATCCACAGTTAAAATAGTAGCGACTTATCAAGTATTTTACAGAGTATTATGTGACACAACTACATGTTCATTTTATAATTAATAAGCTAGCAAGGGCATCCTTGTCTCCATAGGATATCTGTTAGGGTTGTTCCTCGAGGCATGCATTAACTTGTAGCTGTAATAAATATTTTATATTTTATAAAAGACATATGGATAACAAATACAGGCTTTTCAAGGATTCGAATATATTGACACCATTAGAAATACATATATCAAATATATCATTTGACCTACTTTTCATATAGCTGCTTCATGCTCAACACTTTGTACCTCATTTTAACATAGCTTCTGTAATCACAACAAACCAACCCAAATTGTTTGAATCTCGTTATATGCTGTAGGACTTTGCTCTGAAGAATCCAGGGCAGATGACAGCACGTGCGACGACATCAGCAAAATAGTGTCTCTCTAATGTAATTTATGAAGCCTTCCAAAAAGCTTCCCAACTTGACCTTATATATCACTTAACCCACAGAACTTGGCTCAATAGATATTCTCGTGTTTTGCCTTTCAACAAGAAACAAACTAGGCAGTGGCAGGAGGCACATCCTTCACTAGAAACGAACACATGCAATTCAGCTGCAGCATCTGTTCCATGTGACCAGTATTGCTCACACAGCAAGTCTCTTGCAGGGTGGCATCTTGATTACTTTCAGAAAACAGGGTGTCCTATACATCAGGATCTTCCCTTCCCTGTCCCCCTCCTTCCCATGACCAGCAGAGAAATGACATAGTCAGTAGCTCATTGCCTTCCTGTCCTGTCAGTAGGGAGGGGATTAGTGGTGACACACAGAGCAAAATTCACTCAATCCTGACATGATGGAACATCCATATAGTGAACTAAGAGCTGCATGCAAGAATTCAAAGTGAACTTGAACACAATAATTTCAGAAAGCAGAAAGAAGAATACCTGTGTGTTTTCCATGCGAACTGGATTCAGACGAAAGCTTTAAAATCAGACTGCGGTTCACTCATGTAGCTCTCTCGCCTTTCTGCCTTCTTTGACTCCTGCCGGAATTTCTGCATGAAGCTAGAGCAGCATTAATTCCTACCTAGCAATTAAAGTAACGGGAATAAAATATTATATGTGACAGATGTCATATAGAGTAACAATGAGCTGTGTTGCATCTGTGCCTTAGTAGTGTGCTTCAGGCTTTAAGAAACAGATCTTTTTATGGAATATGGGAGATTCAGTCAATTAGCAAGATATTTTGCACAAAAGAGAGCGTAATCTGCAAATGCACTTGTTAATGAGAATTTTTGTTTTAGAAGAGGATCTTTTTTGTCTTTACGTGTCAATTATGATCCATCCATATTGCAAAAACTACTCAGCATATCTTTTAATAAAAAATGAAACATTGGGATGGCAAGCGCGGCATATTGTGGACTACAAGACTGCCCTCTGGTGGTACAAATACCACCATAAGCACATAGATGGTAAATGGTGCATGATGAACCATAATTCTTTATAGCCCAGCATCCTTTAGAAACCCAGTGTTTGTTCTTAACAGAGTACTTTTAGATAACAACATTGTTTTAGATGTTCATATTATGCTGATTCTGCTTTACACTCTGCAATCCCTGCCCTTCAATTTCCTGCCTTCCACCGTTTATCATAGACATACAGGATGCAAGGAGGAAAGGTAGCTATGTGAGAAGAGCAAGTCTAAAGTCTGCTGGGACATGCATGGCCAGTTGTGTAGGCTTACACTGCCGCAGTTTCAAAAGGTTGTGTGAAAACCCAAGTAGAACAACATTGTGGAAATAATGCACATTTCAAACACTGTTTTCTATTCTTTTTTCAAAAAATCTTAATGCTATGTCTTCTATAGAATTAAAAAATAGTTCTTGATCTGCTGGAGCTTCCCTCTTAATTTAATTGACTAGCTATGTTCTCAAAGCTGCTTGAATGAACAACTAACCTGATAATTTTATCCAGCCTTATATTACTTAGTGGCTAAACATGTATGATTTCTTCCCCTTTTCTATGAATGCCTTGAGCATTCAGTCCCACTCATACACTGGGGGCATAGTACTGGCTTACATCCCACAATCAGTTATAGAAACTAACATTCAAAAGATCCTTTTGACATTATGAGCCCCACAAGCAATTTTATAATGCTTAACTGGAAAAATATTCAGTATTACTAAATATCTTGTTTCATTTCTTTTTTTTCTCTTCATTATTTATTGTCAATATTCACAGACAAATATCTAATGATATCTATATTTCAATAAGTAGTGCGTAATCTTTCATTCAACTAGTCAGATTTGGTTTTGCATCTGTTTTAGGAATTCTAAAACTTCTGGTGTCATTTTTAGTGTTACATTTAGTGGCATTTCCTTCCCTTTGCCCTATTCTAGTTAACAAGTATATGTCCCTCCTAGAACTCTTTTTTTTTTGTAGCACAAAAGGAGTAACACTAGTTGCCCCACCAGAAAGGTATTAGTAAACACAAGCACTCTTTTGTTATACAGCGGTTTCCAGCAGTGTTTACTGGTTTCTGCAGCCTTCCTTCCCTTCCGGCGTTACATTAATAAGGACCACCGAATGCTCCCAAGAGAGTTACTTTCCTCTAACACGTGGCAGCCAAGTTCTTCTTTTTCATCATGTGTATATTATCAGGGTACAACACAGGAAACTGCTGTTGGCTCCAGTTCCTGCAGTGAGAACACACAAAAACAACGGAATGACAACTTGGATCTTGCACAATTTTTCTTATTTACCTAGTCAACTCCATTTCCATTCTCTCTGTTCCAAGAGTTCAGGATAGGAAGCAATGGTTATAAATAATGCAACAATAATAACAAAATAGTCAGTTTAGCTTTCACAGCTCTGGCCATTGAATGCTTGTTCAAATAAGAGAGTTTTAAAATTCTTTTGGAAATTATTCAGTCTTAGATGTAAACAGAGCTCCGGGGCAAAGCAGTCCAGCAAGTGTGTGCAGTAGTCTGAGAATGTTTCTTCGCATGCCCTTGCTGTTCCAGCTGTATCAAAACAGGCATAAAGTTTCTGTCAGATCGCTTTAAAGGGAGCTGTTCTCCCAAGAATGGACAAATTCCCTTACAGGTTAAATTGAACAAACAAAAACTTGGCTGTTTTCCAGTACAAAGAGTTCACAAATTATAATGATGTTGCACTTATTCTATATGTAGAAGTGGCAGATGCTAGGTAAACTTGTTACCTATTTTGTGCAAGTGCCCCCCCCCCCCAAATTAAGAACTTTATACAACTTTCCTAAAACTTGAAACAAATTCTATTTTTTCCCCTTCTTTTTATAAAATGGAAGAGGTCTGGTTATTATTAGAATACTGATCAGGAAGGAAACAGTGTGGGTTTTTTTTCCCTCCAAAAACAGTAGAGAAAAATGTGCACACACAAAAATACAGAAAAGACAGAAATTAAAAGTTTAAATAACTGCAAACAACAGGCGGCATCAGTGAAGAAAAGTTATCCTAAATGACTGACATTTTTCCAGGTGGACATTCTATGTTGCTTCATCTGGTCAAATTTTAGAAAAGATTTACTGCTCTCCTTTAATGATTTATTAAACTCCACCCCCACCCCCACCCCAATAATCCTATGTGCCTCTCCCTTGTGTTGGTGTTTCTTACAGTTCATAAGAACTTTAAAAGTATGTTTCAAATTATCTGCTATGGACAAGCAGCTATTGGGTAGAGCCCGTAATGTCTCCACTGATAAGCTAAACCAATTATTCCTCTTCCCTCCCACACTGAGCCTAATTTTTTCATGATTTTTTCTGTTTTTCACTTTCATCGTTGTCAAAAAGCTAGCATGCTCTTAATTGTACCCTCAAAGTGTTGTTTGTGTTTGGGAGAAATCCTGGGCACTAATGATAACTCAGACAGAACTATGCAGGCTTAGGAAACTGTATGAGTTAGTTTGAAGGTCAGGGGAGCTTCATCCCTGAAGATCAAAAGAGTTGAATTGAGCTTTGCCAAAGTCCCTTCATATACACCATGTAAGTTCTGCTTCAGCCCATGTGACGGGTAAATGCCCTGCTCGAACACCATGCCTCCAACGAGAACAACTGCCTTAAACTTCAACGCAATCAAACTGAGGAACTTCCCACACAGGTCAAATGAACTTGGGGATGGTGCTGCTCTCTTGTTCCCAAGGCATGGGAGGTTCTTTGCTCCAAAGATTGCATACAGTATTTACTCAAATTCAAGGCTGGGTGATTTCTTCCACAAGTATGCCATCAAAAGTCATTTTAGATTCACATACAAATGACGTTTTTAAGGGGCTTGTCTTACATTCAAGTTCATCTTCCTTTCAAGCATATACAGACTCAGTAGTTTGGCTCAAATCTTTAGCATCAAACTTGGAGGGTTTTGCACAGCTCTATCTGAACTGTCTTTGAGTTTTTGTATGATTTCCTACACTATTTGGCAAAAGGTTCTCCCTTCCTGAATATACAAATTTTGTTATAAAATCTAAACATACACAAATTCAGCTAAAATTTTAAAGCCCTAACAGAAGTGATCCACCTGCAAAAAGAGAACTCCCACTAAAATAAAAAGGGTGAGTTTTATTTCAAGCATACCAAGTACACAACCCCAGCTGCAAGTCCTGGCACTTGGCCTCCTAAATGGAATTTGACCAGCTTCCAGAGATCGAACAAGAGGTTTTTCTAGTTGTTACCTTGAGACCAGACAGTTTCAGCTCCCACGGAAATCCATTCTTTCATGCAGCAAGTGTATCCACTATATGTTGACTGAATATTGCAGTATTACACAGCTGAAATATAGCAGAACAGCTTTGACATGTTATATGCCTCACTAAGGCTGATTCTGCATGGGCCAAAAAGAAGCGGTGTGAAAATGATGTTAAAAGGTTTAAAATGGTGTAAAAGGGTTTATATTGTTTTCACACTGTTTTCACACTGCTGTTTTTAGCCCATGCGGAATCAGCCTAAGTGCTCTTAGGGTTTTGCCAGCTTGGATTCAGACAAGCCATTGAGCAGATTTTCCCCTATTTTTTCTTGCCCTATCTCAGTTTTCCGTGCCACATGCAAACTTGTTTCTGAAGATACCCCACCCCCACCCCAAATTTTAAAAACCCCTCAGGTGGGAAGTGGGAAAGCCATGTGGCAGAAATCAAGGTTGTCTTGTAAGTTGCTGGGTCGAAATCACTGTAATTAAAATGAGAGCAGTCTTCCTCTTGGAATCGCTGTGAAAATGAACGGGGTGGACATTCTAAGATCCGTTTCTCATTAAAAGTATGAGAAATGACTGTCAACATTGAATCTCTAAAAGCATTTGGAGCATTGACATTTCTTCACTAATTTTATGCAAGGATTGTCCTTCGTATAGACATCCCTAAATTTTTAAATGTCAGCAAATGCCTAGCTGTAACAGAAAATGGAAGTCGATCACTGCCCTACTACTATACTGTTAGGCTACAAGAGAGTACCTATTAATTTCATTTCTAAATGGGAATCGTTTCTGCCCCAACTGTATCAGTGCTGTAAGTAAGTAAAACACTGGCAGAACACGATTTCTGTGGGATTTTTTTAAAGTAATGAAGATGAGGGTAACTGTTACTTTCAGTGGATTTTTGCCAACTCTAATTGGAGTATTCAGTTTCCATTTCCCAAGGGCACTTTTTTTTTCTTTTTTAACCTGCCATATTTACAAGCTGAATATTCATTGTTTTCTGAAACCAGGCTATGGACCTTCAGGGTAGTCCCAAGAGATTTTAATTCTGTTGACAGAAATAATGCATCCATATTTTAATGAAGGGAGGAGAGACTATTCCTCTCATATCTTTATATTTGGTAAGCTTAGAAATGCAAGGTAAGAAGAACTTTGAATACAGGAAAGCAAAGATCGCTTTTAATTTAGTTTTATAAAAGCTAATTATCATGGGTGGTGCCTCTGAAATCTTAAATGCAGTCTTTTATTCTAGGAACAGCTGTTTTGATTGTCCAGAATTAAAATTAAACATGGGCACAAGTATGCAGAGTATTCATGTCTGTATGTGTATATATGTATACACACACATTTAGAAGTGCTTTGCTAAATTTGTTTAGCACTTTTATTTATTTATTTATTTATTTATTTATATTTATTTATTTTTCACATTTATACCCCACCCTTTCCCAATTGGGCTCAGCACTGCAAACATCAAATAAATACAGATTGAAACAATCATAAAACAGCAATCAGTATTAAAACATTAAAATAACTGACAGATGGCAGTAACACCCCCCCCCCAACTGCACCCATGGGAGGCCAATGATGACAGCGGTCAGGTCAGCTGGCAAGATGGAACAGCCTGGTCGAAAAGCTCTGCCTTACAGGCCCTGCGGAATTCATTCAGGTCCCACAGGGCCCTGATCTCCCTGGGGAGCTTATTCCACCAGGTAGGGACCGGGGCTGAAAAACCCTCCTGGCCCTTGTAGAAGCCAGACAGATTTCCTCTGGACCAGGGATCTCCAGCAGATTCCCCTCCAACAAAAGGAGGGGCCTGGTGAGGCAACATGGGGAGAGGCTTTGAATGTACTAGTACTTTGTACGCAAACTTTTCTTGTACTAATTTGAAAAGAAATTAAATGTAAACCACTTGCCTGAGAAGTTGTATTTTAGTTGTATCTATCTACAGCATAACATTGTCAGCATATATGTTGTTTTAATTTGTTTTTGATCAACCCTAATCCTATTTATATTGTCAGATGCTAACAGCAATAGTTAATGATTTCACAACAATTTTACTTGACTATTGCTGTTGATTTATACTTAATTATTTTACATTATGTTGTTGTTTTATGCTAATAAAAGCCACTGACTGACTGATTGAATTCACAACAAGGAAATAGTAAGCACAAAAGCATTTCCTTGTTCCTGTGGATAACCATTCTAAAGTTCGTTGTGGCGTTCTCCCTCCCCCTCCCGCAGTTCGGGCTGACAAGCCGTCCCACCGTCCCTCTCCGAGGTGTTGGTCTCCTCGTCCGTGGCCCCGGTCTTTGGGGCTTGTAAAGTAGTCAGCTGCCTGAACCACAGGGTGCCCGTGGAGGGAGGAGGGGAAGAAGCCTCTAGGGGAAGAGGCGCGCTCTAAGCGCGGATGGGGTCCTCAGCCCCTCCTATGGTCACCCCGTCCAGCCTCCCTTTCCCCCCTTGCCTCCCTTCGCTCCCCTGCTCCTCCGCCGCTCTCTCTCCCTCCTCTCTCACTTGTGTTTCTGCTCTCCCTCTTTCCTCCTTCTCCTGCTCATTCGTTCTGTCTCTCTCCTCTCTCACACGCTTCTCTGTTCTCGCTCGCTCTCTCCTCTCTCTATCTCTTGCAGCCCTCTCCCCACGCTCCTTCGCGCTCCCTCCGGCGGCTCCCGCAAGACCCTCCCACGACCTGTTTCGGCCAGCAGCCTCGCTCTCCCGTCTCTTCGCCCCTTTTCAAGCCTCGACGGGGCGACGGGGGCATTCCCAGCCTCGCTCTCGCGCCGGCTGCACCCAGCCGCCGGCTTGACCAGCCGCAGCTGCGCCGCTTCGCGGCCGTCTCCCGGCCGGCCCGAAACCCCGCAGGTGTTCTCTCCGTCAGGCCGGTCGCTGCTGGGTCCCGCTGCCGGCCCGCTGCTCGCCTCGCCTCCCGGCTGTCCACGGCCGGGGCGAGCCGGCGCGGCGACCCCCGGACATTAGTAAACATTTTCTTAAGTCCACTATGTAAACTGTTCTATCATTTAAATTATCTCATGTTAAAATCTTCCAGAACTATGAAAGTTCTAGTCACTCACAGTATTGTATGTATAGATGATGATTGTACAATAATTTAAGTTTGGCATATTTAATGCCATGTATTCATTTTTTTATTTACCTTGAGTCACATATGTAGAACAATGCTTTCGTTGAATCAAAATACAACATTGCTATTGGATTTCTGGTAAGCTTTGTATTGTTTACAGTGTCCTTTTAAAATAAAGCTAGTTTGATCTGCTTCAAAATTGCAGTTAAATAGCTATTATACCATTAGAATATATGGTATTGCTAAAAAAAAATAACTTCTTTGCAGACGCGGTTTGGGCATCCAATCCCACATGATTCTGCCTTGGATGAAGATGCTGATGATGAAGTGGAAAGAGCAAGCAAGTAAGTTAACATTGTAGAGTTCCTATATTTAGAGGAGGTTGCCTGTTATATCAGTGCATGAGTATCTGTCCAGTTTCAAGAGATGTCCAGATCAGTTACTCATATGGGAACACTGGCTTGGGAGGACTTCTGAAAAAGGGTAATTCCTAATAGTAAGCCTTTTTCAGTTGATCAGAGCAACATGTGCTTCCAATTTTAAATTTAAAAACATGGCAATCTATTAGAAGTTTGGAAAACATTGTCCTAACACCACTGTTACATGGCATTGTGAATTCAGTTCTACATATAATACTCTTAAGAGAATATCCATGATAAGCAAACAGTGATCAAAGCTAGGTAAGTTTCTGAATAACTGAACACATTAAAACTGATCCGGATTTCATGACCTTGGACCAGTCACTCACTCTCAGCATAATCTCACAAGGCGATTGGTTGTGAGAATAAAATGGAGGAAAGAACAATTCTGTAAACCACTTTGGTCTCCCATTGGGGATAAATAGTTACATGAATAAATCTCAGGGCTTGGTTTCCCCACAATAGCATTTGCAGCCACAAACTTTTCACAGAGTTGGATTATGGGTCTATCTTTTCCAGAGTGAGCTTTTCACACACACAAGTGCACTCATCAAGGAATTGTCACAATGCATTATAGGTGTACATTTTTTCTGCCTGCAGCAATAAACTGTTTGCTAGCCTTCCATCCTAAGCAAAGAACAAGGAGGAGCAATCTTATCCTTTTTTCCCTCAGGATGTCAGAAAAAAGAAGACTTACACAATTTGCTAAATGTTTTTGGTGTGAATAAAAACACATGCAATTTCAGGCACTACAATGCACTTAATACATCTTTATGCTTTAAAAGAAGTCAGGAAGATATTAAATTCATCCAAATATTGTGTGATGTTTAAGGCACTGGTTAATCAGTGTTATGTTAAAATCTTTGTTTCACCTGATGAATTCAAAGAGTTAATCTGGTGAAGCAAATGGTGTTAAGGAAATCATTGCTCCTAATAAATCATTCGTATTTCCCCCAAACTCATTCTTATGGTCATAACGAGCAACAATAATGAAGTGGCTTTCTGGGTTTATTTGTTTTTTAGGTTGTCATCTGAAGACAGCGAGGAAATATCTTATTATTTGGATGACAGTGATGACTCGGGAGAAATGACCAAAACATCTGTGACCCCGGGAGAAATGGACTTGCTGGGAGAGATTTTGGACACTTTAAGCACACATAGTTCTGACCTAGGAAAGCTTTCAGGAGCCAAGAGCCTGGACTTCTTTCGATCTATGGATGATATTGATTACAAGACAGTGGTTCGTTCCTCCCAGTTTACAAAAACAGCTTCCTTTCTTTTACATGATAACCTGTATTTAGTGGTGGGACCTCCACACAAATGGCCAAAACAGATGTTTTCTGATCTTGAGTATATGCTAATTCTCCAGTAATCATGTACTCCAGGTTAAAGTAAGAGGACTACCAGACTACAATTAGAGGTCCACGGGGAAATGGGATTCTGGGTTAGACTGGCCTTTTATCAGATCTACCAGTGTTATTCTTGTGGGGTTTGGGCTTTAAGGTTGTTATTACGGGGAGAGGATTCAGCCACCTGTAGAACAGTACACGCAGATATAAGAATATATGGTTTGAATAAATGGTTTCAAACGATCTGATACAGGATGTTCTCATAAAATCACAAATCTGTAATGATAGCGAAGGAAGGGTGACCGATCAGTCATGCTCTAACAAAGGTAAAACACTTGAAGTCTAGTGTGAGTATAGCTTACTTTTGTTTAGAACAAAGCAATTTTAACCATGTATTTTCTGAAGGAATCCAAGCTGGTGATGGCCATCCAGGGACCAGATGTGGGACTGAGGTAGAAGAGTCAGAAAATTTAGTTTATGTCAGTGGAAAAGATAACCCTCAGATGTGGGAATAATTACAAGAATCCTCTCATTCACTATCACTTGCTCAACTTTACAGTATGTGCCTATATCCATGTTCAAGTGGTATAAACAACTGTATTTGTTGCGCACTGTGAACTCTGCCCATGTGTGATATTGACTAGGCTATTATGTGTGATATTGACCAGACTATTATCTATACCATCAGTTATTCCAAGGTGAAACCCAGATCAAGGCAAAAACCTCACTGGCAATAAGGACAGTCATTTCCAAACTGTGCACCATGAGGGAAGTGTTAGCATGCTGAAGAGGCCCTGGCTCAGTGGATAGGAATCTTCTTTACATGCAGGAGGTTCCAGGTTCAATCCTTGCCATCTCCACTTAAGTGGATCAAGCAGTTGATGTGAAAGACCTCTGCCTGAGGTCCTAGAGAGTAGTTGCCTGTCAGAGTAGGCAATACGGACTTTGATAGACCAAAGATCTCATTTAATTTAAGGTAGCTTCATGTGTTTGTTAATGGCTTCTGTGCACCCAAGCTACTTCTCCCTGTGCTTAACTCCTTCCAATCAGCTTTTGCTAGGTCTGATTAATTTTGTTGCATTCGTGCTGAGTTGCCTACCCTCAGTGGAGATAACTCACTGTGTCTTTGAATGCTGACCCCATACCTGACTACTTCCTGTCAACAGAATCACAATAGGGAGGGGAGTCCTCTGAAGGTGCCCAGTTTTTTTTTTACATGTACTGAAAAACACAGATCTGCATTCTTCATGCTTTGAAGCTCCATTAACCTCAGAGTTGGAGGGGATCCAAACTGTCATCATGTTAAATATTTGCTGGGGATAAATCTTTTTGTAAGTTTAGTTCATAATCATTTCAGTGAAGCACAATTAGTCCAGTCAGGAAAACATTGTTCTTGTTTCAGTAAAGCCACAGCCAGGAAGCCTCATGCAATATAAATGTGCATTCTTTATTTCAGAATAAATCCAACACCCCGAGTGAGAGCAATCTTGCTCTGCTTTGCAGCGGTTTTACTTCTGATCAAGGAGAGTGGAATCTCGGGCAAGATGACAGTGTCCTCAGTGGGAAACAGCTTCCCCCATCACCAAGGAAACGTGCTCCTTCTAGCCTCAGCCGCACAGAATCTCCCTTTGCGCTGGAAAAAGAAAATCCTTCCTCTGCCTTCAGCTCTGACAGCATGGGCCACCTTAAAACTTGTATGAAATCTGCAAACCAGTCTCAAGAAACTATGCATCTGTGTTCTCCAAGAGGCTTACCTGTGAAGGAGACAAAATGGAATAAAACACTAAGTGGTACAACAGTGGATCCAGGGTCGTCAAACGTGATCCAGAGTCCATCCACTCTAGTTCCTTGGGAGAAAGAACTTAAAAAAGAAAGTGAAATCCTAGAGGAGGGTGGGCTGCTTCATGAAGTGGTGTCTTTGTGTAAAATGACTTCTGCTTTCAAGGATGGCTTAAACATTTCAAGTGACCAGATTTCCAGTAGCAATGGGAATAAGTCATAAGAAATTTTGGAGGGGAAAGGTACATTTCCAACAAGGATTACTCAGGACTCCATCTCTCTTTTGTGAAAACATCACAAAGAAAACAAACTCTTCTGTTTGACTAATCTTAGTTGTGGTTTGCCTCACAGATGTATCTTCTGTTTTATTTTGAATATAATCTCCTCTTAGATTACTTTAAGAGTCAGAATGGTGTAGTGGTTAAGAGTGGTGGACTGTAATCTGGAGAACTGGGTTTGATTCCCTACTCCTCTACATAATCTGGTGAACCAGGTTTATTTCACCATTCTTCCACATGAAGCCTGCTGGGTGACCTTAGGCTAGTCACAGTTCTCTCAGAGCTCTCTCAGCCCCACCTGCCCCACAAGATGTCTATTGTGGGGAGAGGAAGGGAAGGAGTTTGTAAGCCACTTTGAGACTTCTTATGGTTGAGAAAAGTGGAGTATAAATCCAAACTCTTCTTCTACTACTACTTCGCAGCATTTAAATTCATTGTACGGGCCTGGATCAGCAAATGCATTTTTAAATCAAGGTACTCCTGCGATTCTATGTTTATGCTACAGCTGGTATGTAGCACTTGACTCATTGTTACTACCCTTTCCCCTTCTCATCCTGCGCATAAGGAAAACTTTTAGGTCAGCAGTGACTTGTATTCTTCTGAGAATGAAGGGGTCCATGATCTAATTGCCTTAAAGATAAAGGGAAAGATTTAACTATCCCAAAGTTTCAGTTGCAAATATTCAGAAAAAGGCTAACATTGAAGTACTTGGGCAATAGGAAATGTGAATCTATTCTGAACTACAGGAAGTCCTGCAATTAAAAGTGGGTGATCTATATGATTATGTTTCATATAGAGACTGCAATTACGAAGTAGGAGACCCTGATCAAACGGGGCTTTCTCCTGCATATTGTCTTCCAAGGTGATAACTTTTTTGACATACTGAAGCAATACCTATCAAGGAAAGGAAAGCTCTCTCATGATGTGTTTATCACCACATTGAGAGCCAGTGTGGTATCATGGTTAAGAGCAGCAGACTCTAATCTGGAGAAACAGGTTTGAGTCCCCACCCCTCCACAGGAATCCTGCTGGGTGACCTTGGGCCAGTTACAGTTCTTTCAGAACTCTTTCAGCCCCACCTACCTCACAAGGTGTCTGTTGTGGGGGGAGGAAGGGAATGTGATTGCAAGTCGCTTTGAGACGCCTTACAGTAGAGAAAAGCAGGGTATAAAAACCAACTCTTCTTCTATGTGAATGAGTGTTTTAACAGCTTGCTTGAATCTTCTCTAGTTTACTGTACCCCAGTGTACCCTAGACTTCCTTATCTGCAACAAGTGGTACTGCATATTTTTATCTTACCAGAGTACTGAAATGCAGTATGACATTTACAACACTGTCCACATTTTTTTTCAGAAAGAAAAACTTTTCAAAATTGAAGCAGAATTTATTTTAATGTTTCTAAATTAAAACAGATCCACTGCACTGTTGTTGTTGCCCATTTAACTTTTGCAAGTACCTTTTAAAAGTGGTGTTTAAGTACAATCCTGGGCAGGGCTATTCCAGCCTAAGGGTTTGAATCCGCTAGTTTCAGTGGGCTTAGACAATAGTAGCGCAGTGAGTCAGAAGACATATTTCCAGTTACATGTCAAATAATTAAATAGCCACACACATAGTCTTTAAAGAGATTTATCCTATGCAGCTTTTTGGTCTCTCCTGCCAGCCAGTGACTCAGGGTTAGTCTTTTGTCTATTATATAAAGCACCGTTGAACTCATTAATGTGGCTGTCTGGCACAAGTCCTTATTTGCTTGTGCTGTGCTATTCCTGATTTTCTTTTGCCACCCAAGTCTAGGTTTGTGGAAACTGCTAACCTGCCAATATGTTTCAGACCAGTGGTTCCCAACCTTCTTGACAATGAGGACTGTTTTCAACATCAGAAATTTACTTTTAAGTCATTAATGTGGATTCATGTCTCTATATGCAAATACAGATTAGAAACAAGATCCAGAACCTATGTGTCCAGATGGAGTCTTTCCATTGGATGCACAGAAGTTAGCTTCTAATAAGTGAGGGAGGGAAAATCCTGCATTCAAGATTTGTTCTCACACCTGAAATAGGTGTGGGTGGGGAAAAAGCAATAAGATGTCTGGCAAAACACATAGGTTGGGGGCAGTGGTGGGATCCAAAAATTTTAATAACAGGTTACAATGGTGGTGGGATTCAAACAGTGGCCGCACACACGCACCTCCGGTCTCTATTGGGCAGCGGGGTTGCTTTAGTAACCCGTTCTCGGCACTCAGAAAAAATTAGTAACCACTTCTCTAGAAGAACTGGTTGGATCCCACCTCTGGTTGGGGGGACTTGCATCGGCAGGAAATGTGGTAGGGTGGCCTGAACCTTTTCTGTTACATAACTCTGGTTAAATTTTCAGTAATGTGGCTTCCTCATTGACCCTTTTGTAGTGCAGCCTCATTAGGGGCCATTTGAGCTGAAATTTTGTTAAATTCACTGAGACTGTAAAACTCTCACACTTTTAATCACTGTTATCAAAAATAATTTTAGAAGGCTAATAGCTGTGCCTTATATTTTTATGTAGTTGCTATCTTTCTTACTAACAAGCAAACAAAACAGATATGAAACTTGCCAAAATGGTTTAATTAGCAATTTATGAAGCCCTTTGCCAGGAACCACCATGTCCTTCACTTGCTCACCTAAATCATCATAGGTCAGATCTGTAGCATTTTGATCATTACTGTAACATCATCACAGGAAGCATTGTTCTTTAACAGCTTCTATATACCTTGCACTCTTAGGGCTTTGTAAAATCATTGATATGGTGGTAGCAGGCTTCAGGTAAACCCGAAAGTTTCTCAGGAATCCTAGTAGATGCAGTTGATGGAATCATCAGATTATTTTCTTCCTCCTAGAAGGAAAAAGTGTAGTTTTTTGCATTAAAATTTAGCTTGCTGTTCAGACTGTTAAATTTAGAACCATAAAACATCTAATCTGATCACATTAGACCTTCAGCTAAGGTCTCCTAGTTCACCATTAGTCTGTTAAAATCACAATAAGTTTTAGTATTTTTGGATACCCATCATAACTTTTTATTATTATTATTATTTATTAGATTTATAGGCCGCCTCACCCCCAAAGGGCTCGAGGTGGCTCACAGTACAGTTGTTCCAATAACAGCACATAAAATACATAACTAAAACTTAACCCCATTAAAACAAATTTCCACAGCATTTAAATTTAAATAACAAAGTTAAGTGCAAGCAAAATTTAAAGTCTTGTAGTTCCTTGTCACAAAATCCCCAAATGGAAATGTTCTGAACCAGAATCTCATGTTACAGGACCCAAAGGAGTTGATCCACTACCAAAGCCTTCTTTGATAATATGTACTCGAGGACAGAGAAAAATTTCAGCAGAGGCAACAACGTTAGAGTTGCCAATGGAACTGATAGGTAAATATCCTGATCCGCCATTCCAGTGCCACAATCACCACCCATAATTGGTTCCAAGTGCCATGAAAGGCCATTGCCAGAATTCAGACATGAAAGACACTAAATTAGCAGAAGATCTTGTGTGTTCACCTGCACATCTATGCATAGAAGGTAACATAGGGTAGTTTGATGTCCACATGTTTTAAAAGTTATGCAAAGAAATGAATCTCCTGAAACAAGGCATGCTTTTGAGTGGGTAGTGTACTTCTAGTGATGATGAAAGAAGCACATTTTTATCACAACTTTGTTCTGCAGCATTTCAAATAGCAATATTGCTGTTTACGATTGCTAAAGTTAGGTTATTGAAAGCTATCAGTCCTGGTTAGCTCTGCTCCTAAACATGACAGCAAGAGTTTTCCAATTGATCAAATGCTACATTAGCACTTTTGGAAACATTAATATTCAGAAGTGGAATAGATGACTTAAATCCAACAGAAGGATCTCCTGTGCAGAAACCCACTTAAATGACCTCATTTTAATGGGATTTTTACAATTCACGGTGGATTGAACCCAAATTATGTTGGGCAGATTAAATTAGACAGATTAAATATAATGGGTTATTCACACAGATTAAATGCTAAACTAGCTTGTAGTTTGCAGTTGGGAAACAATGGTAGCTAGCTAGCTGCCAAGTTGAAGCCATTTGGAAAATGTGAGACTTGAGACATAAATGCTTTCATTGTGTTCACTGTTAGTCTAACACAGAAGTGGGAGAGTAACAGACATCTCTTTTCTTAATGGGGATTATTGTACAGGAGATAGTTCATCTTTTCCTCCAGTACCCTCCATTTTCTTTGACCAAAGTCTTTTGTAATGTTCTGCCATTTGGAAAGGTGCTTGATCGTAGAGTAAGTGAGATGAAATAAGTGCCAATCTGGTTCTACCATAGTATCTGGTAGAACATTATATGAATTTTAGACCATTAACTCTTATTTAAATTCTAGAATCAGTATTAGTATGAGTGACAAGGAAATGTAAACTCCAAAGTCAAGATTGCTGTGTAAGATTTCCTTCGTTTAGTATCTCAGTTTAACCATAACAAGGGAGCTACCAGGATGTGAGGGAAATTTATTGGCTTTGACAAAATATATTGGATTTTGTGCAATATTTTTGCTTTTTTTATGTGATTTATTTTGACAAATATATGTGTCTGCTTTCCATGCAGGTGTTTGAAATAATTTTGTAGCATTTAATTACAGTTGTCTGATAAATAAAAGAACTCTACCTTGTCAGTCAACAAATGGTTTTACTATTAACTGCAAATGACTAGGGATGCCACATTTTTGTGTTATAATGAGAAATACAGGCTTAGCCAGTTACACAATCAACACAGCAGTGACTCACAGTTGTTAATGCCTATGCAGCACCCTGTACTTTATCAGTAGCTGCTGGACATAATTTTTCTGGATTCACTGAGAATTTTTGATGCTCATTTTCTTCTTTATGCATTGAAGCGATCAATGGCAGATGCAGGGCCAGTTCTGCAATTACCATCCAAAAGACTGGGGTGGCACCGTAAGAAGGGTGCTGGTACTCTACTGGGACTCTCCTTGCTCACAGCCGTCAGTAGCAGAGGAGGTGACAGGCATCTCAACCCCCTTGCAGGAAGAAAAGGGTGTGCCTGGTTTGCAGTGACAAAATACTAGCTTGTAGGTTTTTATGTTTCCACAGTCCGGCATGTGGCATCCCTCATCGTCACCATGATTGATCAAATCAATAGATGATGCCAGTACATTTTGAATTGTGTGTAAATTATGTTAATTTTTATGTTCATGTATTGATCTACATTTTCTTCTCATGGCCAAACATCCATCAAGGCCTACTTTAACATACTTGAATGAGTCAGCTTAAAGCACCGTGCAGTTTATCAAGTTCTGGATGCAAATTGCTTACAAATATTGTGGTGAATTTATTGTTCTATATGCACACTGTACCTGGAAGTGGTGCAGTGAATAATCTATCTTTGAAGGGCTTTTTTAAAAAGAGTGAAAGTCAGCTTTGAATGGAAGAACCCAGTATATATCCTTATCTCCAAATGTTTTGTGACCCGTCTTTTTTGAATAATTCTTTCTAGAATTTTCACACCAATATTATACAAACCGTCAGTGAATTCCGGGGTGGTTTATATTGGAATGCTTTTTTCAACCCTTTCATATATTGCAGAGCTATTTACACACAAAAAAACCCACTGAAACTGCCACCTATTTTAGAGATTTGCTTGTACTTTTGCACTAGCTTATATTATGAGGTTAACTCTAGAGCACTGGTCTTCAACTGGTATGTTAATATCCATAAGGGGATCACACCTAACTTCAGGCAATTTGTGCTAGTGATGCCATTATCATAAAAACAAGGAAGGAAGGAAGGAAGGAAGGAAGGAAGGAAGGAAGGAAGGAAGGAAGGAAGGAAGGAAGGAGAGACTATTTGCAAAAAGAGGAAAGATCCTTTATTATTATAGTTGTGAAGGAGATTCAGGAGATGAAACTTCTAAAATTTGTTGCACCTTCCCAGATTCCCTCTCTGGTTTAACCATTAAGGGCTGGGAATTTTTCTTCCTAGTTCTTTAAAATAAGAAAGATGAGAAGAGCTAATGTAACATTGTGACTGAGAGCTAGAAGTCAGTGGTTGGAATCTCACCTTAACCACATTTTATTAGGTGACCGCATGTAAGCTACACTGTTTTGGTTGCTGTTTCAATCCGAAATATAGGGGTGATCACAAAACTGACCAACAGTTGTGAGGACTGTAACAAGATAATATATATGAAGTGCTGTGTCATGCTGGGGTATCTTCCGCTTCCCCTAAACTCAGAAGCAGGAATGTTTTCTAATTCTTCTGATATTTGCTTGTTCTGATCTTCTCACTGGTCAACTTTGCTATGTATAACCTTCGGGGGCAGGTTATTCATTTGTCCCACACTGTACCTCACTAAAGTAGATGCATAACTGAAGCAGCTTAAAGAATTGAAGTGATTCCTCCCCACCTTTCTCCTGTGTTTGATCTCAAAAATTATTACACTAGAGGCTTTCCAAAATTTGACAATAATACAATAGAATTTTATTAAACTCTTCAGGGATGGGATGGGGGATTTGGTGAGGAGGGAGGAAGCTAAGTTATATACAATTTTTTTAATATATTCTTAATAATACAGCACAGATAGTATTTGGCTTTTTAATAAGATTTTGGTTTGTTAAAGATTTCTGAATTCTTTGAAATAAGACTTTCTGGTTGTTATACAGCATTGACTCATACTTGCACTCAGAGGTTCATGGGTAAACTCTGGTGACTAAAATCTAGAAGGAATGGAGTTTTCACCAAACTCATTTTTTCTCTTCAGACTTCCCAAACTCATTTCAGAATAGGCTCATTTCAGAATAAATCTACCTTAGAACTTGGGATGGGAATTCTTCTTCCATGCAGAATTTAAATTCCTCTTGGCTAGAGATTGGTCAATACAATACAATAACCTTTATTAGGAATAAATTAAAAGTTATTTACTATCTCTCTGACTTAGACAGCTCCCTCTGTCCTAAACTCACAGTTCAGGAGACCAACTAGCTTTGTTTATTTTCCTCTTTGGCTAAAGGAGGGTGCTTTTCCCCAAATACTCTTTCTGCCAACACCGCAGGTCTATACACAGACACTAAATATGTCTGTATTCCCATCAGCAACTGAGTTCTAAGCTCCACCCACACCCAGCTGTCACTCACATACACAGGCTCTGTAAGGAATTAACTCTTCACAGTCAGCTTTTGAATGCTCCTAGTTTTGAAATAGTGTTATATGGAATAGAGTTTTTATATGCTATTTTCCTTAGTTCCGTCACATGCTGTATGATCGCATATGTGGAAACAAAAGTGGGTCCAGGATTACAGGTTGAGGTTTTTGGGTGGGTCTGAGCTCCAAAAATGTTGAAGACGGCTGCTTTAGAGTTTAAAGACCAGAACTTGAACTCCTGTCAGTAGCACCTCTGAATGCACTTTAACTGTTTTTGTTAATGTCAGTACAAAGTATTTGGTGAGCTCCACATTGCCGTAAAGTGCCCCACTGTGTAATATAGAATAAAAACTTACCAAACTTACTAATGTTGCTTAGTGCTGGGTTTTACTGTCTGGACTGGTCACTTGTTTGGATTATGCGATGCACAAAGCAATACAATAACCTGCATTTCAAAAGATTAGTTTTTACTTTTTGAAAAGGATGTTCAGAAGGTTGTTGTGCTGCAAGCAGGCAGGGTGTGGTCAGATCCAGTACTGCAGGACAGAACAGGCAGCAGACAAGAGTGTGGTCAGAAGACAGTACAATGGGTCAAGGCACTCAGCAGGTGAAGGCGTAGTCATCAGTCAGCCCAACAGGTCACGGCACAGGAGATCAGAAGTAGACCAGGCACACAGAAGTAGCAGGAAACACGCTTGTTGCACCCAGGCAGAAGCGAGCTCACAGCAAGGTTTATATAGAGAGCCTTGTTCAAGGGGCAGGGATTCTGCAAGGAGTTAATCCTCATCAGATGCAGACACTTCCCATGTTTTGCTGCCACACGAGCACTCCTTCTTTGCCTCTGCAGCAGCTGCCTCTGCTTCTGGATTCCCTAGAATTTGCAGGCTCCTCCACCTGCACATCATAGGGCTGGGCTGGAAGTTGGTTCTGCTTTCAGGTCTTCCTCAGGAGCAGCAACCTCTGGCTGCTCTGTATCCTCAGGTTCTGCCTCAGAGTCCTCTGTGTCCTGGTAAGTACCCAGGGGGTGGTTCATGACGGTTGTTTTGGTCATTATGCCAACTTTATTAGAACTGGAAGACTTTTTTGAAATAAAGAGCATTAAAACATCACAGTATGGCTCAAATGATAACCACTGCAGAATTTTTTGAAACTGGCATAGAATACGGAGAAAGCTACACATTACTGTGACTTTTTTTTGTAAAGCCTGTCCATATCTTGTTTCCCTAGCAGCAAGTGATGTGCAGCACAAAGAAACATGAGTTCAGCTGTGTCTGAACATGGCAGGTAAGATTCAGTATACACATTAAAAGAGGTTGATACGAAACTGTGAGTTTTGTTGGCATCCTCTGTCCTTATTGCAGGGCATTGTTTTGCCCTAAGTGTGCCATTTGTAATTATATGGAATCCATGGTCTTAAAATGCTGAAGAATTATGTAATGGTGCGTTCAGAATGCGAGATTCGGAGGAGCTGCATCTCTCATAGGCATGTTGGCAGCCACTGCCTTCCGGTGGACATTGTCTCTTGAAACCAGAGGACCACCTAACCTGACAAAAGCCACAAGAGCTTGATGTGAAATGGGCACCATGCACCATCTGGCTGGCACAGCACCCAAACAATTCATGAGTAGCAAGTGACAGGTGCAGTTAGCTGCCCACTCTTAGCAGCGGTATCCAGGCTGCCAGATCAATGTTGGTATTTTTGATCCTCAGTCATTGTTTTGAAAAAGAGATGGGGGGGTGGGCGGAAATCACATCTACTTAGTCATCTCTCAAGCCTGACAGCTAGAACAGCAAGTCTGCTTGTCACATGTCCAACTAACAAAAAACACAGAGTGCTACAAAGATGGAAATCCCTTTGAGTTATTCCTGTCAGAATTGCAGTGATGTTATCAACTGTCAGCAGACCATTCCTCTCTAGTTGCATTACTGATGCTTCTCAGTTTAGATACATGGCAATCTTACTGTACTTTATTTGTTTTTAATTCATGATCTGTCATAACCCTGAAAAGGTGCGGAATTGAGACGGTATAGAAATATTCATGAAAGGATCAAAAGATCAAATATATTAAAATGTCACTACTTGTGTTAAAATCTCCTTCCTCATGGCAACTATTTAATTCCTGTTCACTGAATGCCTACCATGCCACAGGGGTGTTGCGCTTTTAACAACAATTCTAGTATCACATTGTGGCTCAGAAGGCTGGGCTGTAAACCAAGACGTTCCTGATTCAAATGTTGCTTCTACCATAAATATTTCTTTCTCAGATCTAAATTTGCAGTATTGGGGATTATACTGGTTTACCTTGCCAGGCAATTGTAATGACTGTAGAGGAACAATGTTTTGAAAAGGCTATAAAATGAGTAATAGTATGTTTAGAGAATTAGTAAACCTCTGTGAACCACAGCATCTTTTGCAAACATGGCATTGTGCAATTCTATTGTCCACAATACAAAGGCAGCCATGGCAGGTAATCCATGGAAGACAAATTGCTCTTCGGTGGACCACCTAACCTGACGGATGGTGCAGCAGCTCCTGGCTCATTCAAGGCACTCAGCAAAAGCTGTCATGGGGAATATGCATTTCATTAGAAGTTTCTCAGAAGAGACCTGCCATGTATTTTGAGAGAAGGTGGTAGCCCATCACTCTGTTATTCCATACCATGCAGGGAGGCAATGCTGGTGTCCCTTGCCATTCCCACAAATCATAGACTCATGAACATATGGGGCCATGCATGTCCAGCTGCTTTGCAATAACAGGTAACAAGGCTAAAACATGCGGATTTAGTCTTTTATGAAGCCTTCACTTCCGGATGGAAGTTGTTCCAGCATGACCATCAGTGTTTGTCCATGCATGGGTTTGCTGATATGGGGAAAGGAAAGCCAGTGGCCCCTTTTCAGACCACGCTCCAAAGCCTCCAACTACCCTTTGAACAGTCTGGTGTACAATGCAATCTCTCGTTAATCAGGTCTCGCTGGTGAACTCTGAAGAAGCAGGCCTTAAAATTAGTACATCCCCATCAATAGACATGAACTTGATTTGTGGAACATATTCTAGAATAGCCAGATGATTCACACGACAAGTTAAAAATGAAGGCTAGTATCATACCAGCAAAAGATACGCATGGGTTTCAATGGAACAGTTCTAAACATGTGCTCAGCCCACTGAAATCCTTAGGATTTTGAAGTGCTTAATTTTAACTGGATTATAGCCATGGCTGTTCTCTTTTTTACAAAACATTGTAAAAAAACATTGACCCAGCTTTGGATGGGATTTTTTTATTTAAAAAATCCATAGCTGCTATTTTACATTCTGCATGTGCCTAAGAAAAATTCTGAATGCTCTTACAGAGTATTCATGTACAACTCTGAAAAGATGAGGAGAGAATTCCATTTTCCACCCAGGACTCCCTGGTCTTTTATCGTCATGATGATCATAACAGGAAAAGCAGCGATATCAGATCCAGGGAGTTGGATTTTTATTGGATGTGACAAGGAACAACAACAACAACAGAAACCTCAGCAATGCCGCTAGTTATGATGTGGGTTTGCTGGTATGCAGCTAAAGCAGAATGAGAGGCTTTGTGGTTTTTCATCAGTCAAGGGAAAAAAATGGCTGGCAAGCAAGAAATCCCTGGAGGTTGTCAGTCTTCTTTCAAATTCTGCATGAAATCCATCAACAAGAACTAGGTTTGGAGCGTTTTTTTTTTTTTAAATGTAGGCACAGTGTTTTGACTGGGGCTAATTTCTACAGATCTGTTCATGAACAAAGCTGCCTTTTGTGGTTCTGAGATTACAAATAGATTTTTAGCTTGACTGGTGTGTGTATTTGTAGTATCAGTTGATTGTTGTCCCTTCATTTCCCTCTCTTGCCACTGAATTGCAAGACATTGTGATTCTGTGTATTGCGTGAGATCTCCAATGCCTCATTCACCATGCAAGTCATCACTTAATTTTGGAATCACCATGTGATGAATAGCAACACGTGGTCAAGGTAAACAACCTTTTTTAACCAACACAGGAACAAGAGTGTCATCTAACACGTAACATGTCTGGGCTCTGTAAGCTCTCTCGTGGTACAGTGAGCCTTTGTGCACAGCTTACTAGACTCGTGGTAGCTTTAAAAAAATTGCAGGTCTTGCACTTATTACTTCCCGACCAGACATGCACATCCTGAGTCCTGAGCCCATCGGGGGGAGGGCGTTATACAAATCTAATGAACCATAAACCAACCATCCACTCTGGAGTCTTTATGAGATTGTTCCAAAAGCCACATCCTCAGTGTGATGATTTCAGGGGGTATTACCATGTGCAGGAGTTTCTTATGGGTATCTTTTTATTTTAATATTCTCTGGTAGTTTATTATGTACTCTGACTTTTATTTCTTTTCTCTACTTTTCCTTATGGGAATCAAGGTTGCTTGAGTAGGTCAATGTATGTTTATGCGCTAGTGCACATTTTGGAGAGCTTTCTGCAAAAAAGCATTTCCAATACTGGGAATTAGCAATCCTATTCCAGGCAATATGGGGGAAGGATGCATATGTTTGTAATCAGCAGCCTGTGAGAGGGCAGAGTTTCCTGGGGGCTAAGGAAATATCCTTTAATCAGCCCTCTGGAAAGCTTACTGATTTCCAGTAACAAGTTATGTTGGTTTATGTGTGGCTGCACCAGCATATTCAGTCAGGGAATCAACTCTGTGAATCATTACTTTCCTTCTTGCTCTTCACATCTGGTGTATGAGGGAAGAAGATATGGAGCCTTGCTAAGATTTGGCTGGTTTGGTTTTCTTTTTAAATTTCCGAGTCGGATGAGTACTCCTCTGTTAGTCTGTAAGAAGAGCGACAGTCCAGTAATAAGAAATTAAAAATCACAAATTCACTTTGGTGCAACATGAGGGAAAAAACAGATCTCGGCCCCCGCCATGTCCCGTGAATCGATACTTCTCTGCCTCCACTGTTGTTGTTTTTCAAGTTTTTCTCCTTGCATTATAATAACTCAGGACAATGTCGTCACCTGTTTAACAATGAACAGAGAAAAGTCAATTTAGATGTTCTGCTTAAATAATACATACAAAGCATCTGACATTTGGTCTGCTCCAAGGCTTAGTGATATGCTTCCCTTATTTGAGCAAAATAATGTCAAAACAACTTGCTGGAAATTAAAATGTCATCTCAAAATATTTGTATTTGACTTCCCGAGTCAGTGTTTGCTTTATAACCCTCTGGCATATTCAGATTGTAGGGTCACCATTAGCATTGTGACAGTGTGGGTTCTTTGAACAACATTGGCATTTCAAACTAATTAGCTAAAAACCTCTTCTCCCCCCCCCATCCCCCGCTTCTTTTTTGTCTTTTGACCCTTTGAGGCGCTGCCCATGGGTTTTTTTTCACTTTTTGTAAACTCATATAATTGTTTTTATTTTTAAAAATGTCAGGATATTTCTAAAATCTGTCCCGCCCCCCACCTTCTCTTTGCCATCCAAAAATAAGATTGAGCAGTTGTGTGTCAAAATTCAGCTATGGTTGTCCTGCATATTCTCTCATTTCAGTGTTTGTAAGGAATACAATTTGATTAAACACCTTTCTTCAACACTGTTCACCTCAGTTCCACCTTCTTTTGCTTTCACCATCTATGATTTAATTGTTCAATCCAGCCATTTAATCCTGTTAGCTTTGATAACCCACGTTATTTTGTTTAGAAGCACCTTTTTCACTATTTTTTCATATATCATGTCATGCCATCATTGGCTAAATCACATGGATTACCACTGCCAATAAGAATAAGTAACAGGCTGGGCAAATGGTGATGACTTCAGTGCTGATGGGTAATGCTTGCTGGGGAGAGAAAATACCCTGCTCCAATCAGGCACATGGCAAACCTATTGGGAGGGGGGGGGGCATAGGAGTACTATTTGGCCTGCCTGATGTTTACAAACTTCAGTATGTCTAATTTTCCACAGCTTAGAGGGACTGGCATTGTGTGGGTCACGTAGACTTTGCCAATGACTTCCTTGTTCGGCTGCTGCATGGTTTAAAGAAATCCCAGTTATAATATCATTTAAACACCCCAATATCCCAATATGTATGCATAATTCCAGACCTGGTACTATTTGGAAATGGACAAGTGCTTGCTGGGACCAAGATCAACAGGGACCAGGACGAAAAGCAACCAAGTGGCCCAGAAAAATCTCACTAGAAGTATCAACTTGCTCAGCCAAAAAACATGAACATGACAAAAAGGAGATCATGGAATGGTGATGACAATGCCATTCTATGCCTACCATTTTCTGGCAAGTTTTACCAGTAAGTAGCAATTCTTTCCTGAGCAGCAAGCATCCAAAATAGCATCTTCTCAGTGTCTGACTGGACTACAGAAGAGATCAGATGACATAGGAGAGGATAAGGGCAAGCAGAATGCTAAGACACCACATCCAATGGTCTTTTGGTGTGGGCTCTGGCTGGGAAGGATAGAGGTGAAGACCCTAAAGGTTACAGATTTCAGGAGGCTTTCACATTCTTTACTTTCGTGCTTCAGACTGATTAAGCACTTTTCCTTTGGGGTAAAATTGAAGTTCAGAGCAGCCATTGACTCTGGAAGATGTTGTTTTATTTTATTTCCTTTTTGAGAGGCTACAACAGCATTGCTTGCTTTAGTTGTAGCAGTGTTCTTGTGCCTAATGAAAGATGCTGGGCTTATACTTTCATTTTGCTAGCTGGTCTATGGTGCGGAGTGGGGGGCTGGAGAGGTTGCCTAGATTTCTAGCCTTTTGATGAATCTGTCTATAAATTGTAAAAGTTATCAGTGAAATAAAAATATTAATGGGAGAAGCTTAGATAGGGTTGTAGACATTCTACACAAAAATATTATGGGATCAATGTGGATTTAGTGCTAGAATTAGGTAGCTGTGCAAACTGTATCAGAGTCTTTGATGCATTGTAAATGTTTTGATTTTGCTAGTTATAGGAACAGAACAAACAGCTTGGTAGAATAATGAAGTTTTGTCCCAAAACATTGGAATCTGCCCCCCTCTGTCTTGGCAATCAAAGAGGTATAAAATGGCTCCTTTAAAAAAATCAAGCTGAGACGAGGAACCTGGATTTTGCATTCAGCATCACATTATGACCTTTCCTGAGGTCTCATGGGAGCAGGACTCAGGGCAGCCCTTTGTTGATTAAGTATTGTGGGGCAAATTATGCTGTGGCTCAATAGCTCAGTAGTTCCAATCAAAAACATCCCATTGTACAACAGTTCCTGGAATCTCACCATATTTTATTTGACTTATCTGGAACCTGCTTGGATTTGGATCCTGTATACTGAACTATCCAGTCCTTCGAAGAAGGTAATTTTTTTAATTTGTTCATTTAGACTCTCCCCAGCAACATACAGCATTGTTTTCTCACCTCCATTTTATCTTCATAATAACTATGTGAAATAGGTAAAGCTGAGAGAATGATTAGCTTAAGAGCATCCGGTGAATTACTGTGGTATAGTGGGGATTTCAGTGTGATACTTTAACCCCTATATTGGCTATCTTTTATAATCCAGTGATGTGGCAAAGTATCAGTGCTAGAAGGCTGCTGAAAAGACTTCAGTCATCAAGAAGGGAAGGCAGAGGATAGGGAGAAATCTTTGCCATATATGCCACACCCTGAACACAATTCCTATATAGTTCTGTATATTCTTCAAACAATGTGGTCCACAATTCCCATTGTTCAATGTGCCATCCTCACATAGTTGCAAGTATTCATTATGTGCATGCTGAGGACATGGGGCTTCACAGAAGAACTCATTCTCCACCCTCTTGATTTCGGCATGACCCACGCCCCTCCCGCACATGCAGAATAATGCACTTTCAATCCACTTTCAATGCACTTTGAAGCTGCATTTTACTGTGCAGAATAGTAAAATCCACTTTCAAACAATTGCAAAAGTGGATTGAATGTGCATCATTCTGCATGTGCAGATGGGGCCCCAGTTGAATGACTGCCTATGCTAGTGCTCTGAAAACCCTTTAGAGTCCTTGCAAAAGTCCCTACATATTGTGAGGAATTCTGACAGAATCTGATGGTGAACATCAAACCACTGCAGGATCTGCTCAAAAGAATTTAGTTTTAT
Organism: Sphaerodactylus townsendi; assembly: GCF_021028975.2. Lineage (NCBI taxonomy): Eukaryota > Metazoa > Chordata > Lepidosauria > Squamata > Sphaerodactylidae > Sphaerodactylus > Sphaerodactylus townsendi. Next base: position 32,279,849 of record NC_059429.1, on the reverse strand, counting down.
TGAGAAATTATGCCCAATAAAGGTTTACTGTACTGAGAAATTTTGAGTCATTTCTATATGATTCTTTGCAAAGTGGCTTTTCAACCCCAATTTTGCTGACAGTCTCCCCCTCCCCCCTTAGTACAGCAAGGTTAAAAACAAATCAGCATGAGCCCAAAAAGACCTGATGAAGGCTTAAATTGGAACCCTGCCCTCCTTCTGATCTGTACTTTATAGTGATGCATGCCAATGGAAATTTCGTTTGCAGTGAAAGCAGAAGCAGCACTTGAAAGGTCATGAACGATAGCGAGGAAACGAAAATGCCGAACTTTGAATCCTTCCGCTTAAACCATAAAAACCAGATGAAGACTCAGGTAGGTTTATTATGATCAAAAGGATGATTTGAAGTCACAGTTCTGAATCCATCAGCCATGCTGTCATTTGACAATACTGGATGAATTACTGAGGTATAGAGTTGCCTTGCCAAACAATTTGGAGATGGGATGAAAATTACAGTCTCTCAAAGAGCTATTAATGAAAAACAACAGTTACGGAACAAAATCACATTGAAGCCTCTGACTGTTTAGCTCATAGAGTTTTTGTGTGGAACCCTAAATATAATTTTTAAAATAATAAATCCCGTAAACATAAATAGGAGTTAAAGTGTAATATAGTTGGGTGAAGGCGACTGATTTCAAGGAACCTGTGTTGTTGAATACATGGTTTTCATTAGTGGTTTAATATATCCTTGATGGTCTTTTCATACATGGAAATCATCACTTGAAATGACAATCCAGAAGGGCTGAAAGTGCATGTGTGATCCAACCCTTTGTCTGATCAATTCTGAATTCATTCGCAATTTGAATTTTTATTGCAAGGATGTACAGACTATCTAGCAACCCATAGCATTTTTATCCCTGACCTTTCTTATATGGAAAGCAAGGGGGATACATTTGCATGGACTTTATGTCACAGTAGAGATTTGAATCCTGGTCTTGCAATTTGACCACTGCACCACAACACCTTACTCTCAGTGCTGTAACAAATCTCAGAGGAAGGTTTGGATATTTTAAAATATTTTTCTTCTGAAATGTATCAGCTACTTTGAAAATAGCATATTAGAAATAGAGGCTGGGTTAGAACACCCTTTTGTTTGGGGGCAAGTGATGTCCCTAGTTTTTTCTTCTCCAAATTGGCCTGTGCTGTTCAAACAAGTCCTTGCTCTCAGTAAATGCCAACCAGATGCATTTATTTAGAGAGAGGGCATTTGGTTGCATTTTGACACATGCCAGTAGGCTGAAGGTGATGCATGCTTCACTGGGGCATGAAAAACACAGCCACTCAATGAACTGTGTGGTTGTTGGCTGGGAGAAGAAGTTACTGGTGCCAAGCTCCTTGGATTCCCTTTCTATAATTTTATCTGAAGTGCTAGTTTTGTCTTTCAGACACTTGTAGCATGTGATACCAGGTATCTTAAGTCTGGTCTAGGCAATCTGCTCATTACAGGAAGATTTCTGTTTTCACATGACATGTTTGTTCATAACATTACCATGTGCAGTTGGTAGCTTGCTTCAGGAATCTGTGTCGAGAATTCTATGATCCTTTCATGTGATATTTTTGTCCTCTGGCATTCTCAGTATCTGTCTTATGCTCCAAGGGAAAGTGTCTCTTGGTATCTTTCATCCATTGAATTCAGATTTCTGGGTCTCTGAAAGAAGAGTATGCCTATGCCTATGGTTCTCCTTTGTAGTACTGATTTCTACCATTCCTTTAGGAAGCTAGCAATGACTTATGGGATAAAGATCCTCCAGAGATCTGGGAGGATGAGGAAGAGACATTGTAATGGAAACATTTCTTTAAAAAACCCTGTACACCACATGCAACTCTAGTTAACATTGGAAACATTTGTGCCAAGTACTCATGTCTCTAACCAGGTATGTGGTGAACTGGATTTTATTAGTCAGGTCTTGGTTGTTTCAATTAATCCCCAAATTAGCTGCTATGTATAATGCTTGTTGATATATACTAAACCTGAGGAGACACCTCTTCTGTACTGAGCTACCTATTAGGATATTAAAAAATTGCATGTGGTTGGCAAGATGCAGTGGGGAATCTAGAAAGCGCCTGATATGCTATCTGTTGACCCCTGCTTTCCCCCATTAAAACAGCTGAAGCATTGGAGACTCCAGATGACAATCAGATATTCTCCATAAGACTCAGTTGTTGTCATCAACACAATATTTAATGGTTGATTTGGTTTTATGTTTCTATTCAGGTTCATTTTAATGTTGCTGGCTTTTTGGGATTATTAAATGTGGGTTGCTTATTGGCTAAAGTCACTTTTTGCTGTGACTTTGTGATTTGTAGGTGCATGCTTTTGTTTTGTTTTGGGATTTTTTTGCATGCAATCTATTCATTTTATAGATAGAAAAACAGGATATAAATGTTTCTGCTAAATAGTTTCCTAGTGTTGCTGGTGGCACAAAGATTGTATTTTCACACTGTTTTGTTCTTGTTGGAAAGCCCTCTTACAGTTTTTTTGCATGTGTTATTTTATAACTAGCTCACTGAAAAACAAACCTAGACAAAAAACGATAGGAAAGATTGAAGTGACCACTAGAGGGAGCAAAACACATGCAGAAGAGGAAAATCTCCCAGTGTGGAATGGGCACACAACTAATGAAATAACACATGTAGAAAAAACCTTGGTCTGTAAGTAAAAAAAGAAGAAGCTTAGACAAAACCTCTGCCTCCTCCCCCAGCAAGTCAGTGTGGTATAGTGGTTAGAATGTTGGCTTAGGAAAACTCGGTGTCCCTTATATATGGCTTTCCAAATTGCTATCTGGTCATCACAAGTTGTAAAATTTATTAAGTACACAAAAAAGTTAACAGGTACTTAAATCTGAGGACCTCTATGAGCCTGAAACTCAGGCCAAATTACCCCGCTGTACCCCAACCTCCAGATTGGCCCTGGGTGGAGCAGAAGGTGAAATAAGCAACACCAAAATAAAAAGAGGATTTGACTGTTCCAAATGTTTATTTTGTTGAATTATGAGTTTTCCCTCCATAGTATTCATTTAATCCCTGATTAAAGAATTAAACTAAATGTGTTGAGGAGGGACACTTCTTCTTCTAAAACTTATGTTACTGCAAAGCAGTGATTGATTGGCAGATACTGGTTCTGGTGGGTTTTCCAGGCTGTGTGGCCGTGGTCTGGTGGACCACCAGACCACGGCCACACAGCCCGGAAAACCCACCAGAACCAGTTGAATCTGGCCGTGAAAGCCTTTGACAATAGATTGGCAGATAGATTAACCAAACTTATCTGATTGTTCATCTTTGTCTTCTACTATGATGATGATGTCTAGTCAGCCAGAAGGGAAAAGCAAATGCAAAATAATGGCTTCAATAGTATCTGAAACACAGGCACTTATCATGTTTATGTTCGTAGTCATTACAGTCAGAGTGCTCTATAGTTGATTATGCTAAAGCTAAAATTTCCAGTGCAATAAATAATTATCCTCTAGCAAATGTTTTCAGAAGTCTTCGGTCATTAATTCTGAGCTCTAGAGAAGTTGGTGTTCTTGCAGAAAGTGCTTCCACTCATACTTTGTGTGTGTGTTCTCTGTTTTCTCAAAGTAACACATTATGCCTGATGGAGTGCTGCTCTGGAGAAGAGAAGATCTGAAAAATCTCTATCAGCTCATGAGACATTGAATATGGCACTCTGGATCTTGGCCAAGATTTCTGGGTTAAATGGCAAGAGATGTGACATTCTCTGGAGGGATTCTTCCATCTTATTCACATTGCTAAGTCATTCCTGCTGGATTTTTTTTTCAAATAAGGAATACATTAGGTGTTCTTGCTAGATCAGTCTTTCCATTGGAGGAGGCTGTACCATGTCCCACATCTCAACTCGAGATCCCTCTTTCTCCTGGTGGCTGGGGCTGTAGGTCCCTTGGGTAGCTCGTTTGTTGGCAGTGACCACTGAAAGTACACCTGCCAGCAGGAAGATGAGCAACAAGACCAGTGTTACTGAGCCAATGGTAGTGAAGATGCTGGAGGCCAGGTCAGACGTCAACTGGAAGGATGGAAATAATGTACAATGTAACTGGTGCCCAACCAAACAATACACAAAACAAACATAGAAACTGCCTAACATAAAAAAAGACTTATACTTCGGAAAAACCTACCCCCCAAGGTCTTCCTGATTGCCTAGTTTGTTAAGGTGTATATATATTTCAGGATATTTGATGGGGTTTATATATATTTCAATGTGTTTTCAGAACAAATATAGTATCATCTTACTATGAATTGAGAGATAGGTGAAGCTATACGAGGGGCACTGATGTCTATATGCCCATAGCAGAAATAAGGAAGCTCCTAGGTTCTCCCATTCCCAGCTACTCAGTGGTTCTTGCAGCTAACATTTCCCATTTTAGATACTGCATTTTCTGAACTGCAAAATTACACATTAATTTTAAAAAAGAGGCTTAAAATGCTCTTCAGTAGATTGTTCATAGCAATGGTTTTAGATGTTTGGTTATAGCAGTAGGAAATCTTGAAGATGTGCTCAGCTCCAAAATAATGAGTAGGGCTACCAAGTGCCCAGTGGATGATACCCAGCCTGCAACATCGTGTCATGTGTGGCACTGCCTCACTTGTGATTCAACCCCCAAAAGTGACATTATGTAGCTCTAGGAATCAATGGAAACTCTTTAGTTTTTATCAAAGAGCTTCCAACAGTTCCTAGAACTACCCCAATGGCACATCCAATTTTTACCAGAAGTGACATTATTTTACCAGAAGTGGTGTTATCCAGACTGTCCCTACCTTCAACCTTTCAAATTGTCGGACTTGGTCTGGCAACCCAAACTGTGTGACAGTCTGAACACTGAATGTGGTTAATATTTACAAATGAGGGGCTCACAAAGACTTCCAGGGGGAAATTCAAGTCCTCACACTCTTTCTCTCTCTCTCCTCCTCAGTTTTTTTATTTGCAGTGCCTGCCTCCTCTCTCCTTTCCTTCTCTTCTATCCACCTACCTTTTTCTGTTCTTCCTCTTGCACCTCTATCTCCTCCCTCTTTTCTGTCCCCCTGCTAGCTTTAGCTTTTCCTTTTTGCCTTTTCTGGTGTTCTCTCCTCTTTAATTTCTTCCCTCATATTTTTTATTTTTTATTATTTGTTCCCTTCCCCCTTTCCCCATAAAGTGTCATTAACTGAAGCTTGGACTCTCCAGCAATGTATGTTGTAGGTTGCCTAGTAATCTTCAATGGGGCTGCCAAGATCGCACAACAGTCTCTTGAGATCCTAATGTTACACTTTTTAAAAGAAAATATTGATTATGTGATTTTTAGGTTTTTCTAATCCCCAAAATGTGAATATTGGCAATCTATGTGTTTAAAACAAAACTGCTTCAATCACGTAGAAAAGGGGAGAAGCAGGTCCGGCCTTAAAAGCAAAATGGTGAGGCATGCAGAATTCTCCCTGACATGCTATTTATTTCTTCACAGCCTTTCCAGTACTTCTCCATTTGATTACATGGAATGACCTTGGGCTAATCACAGTTCTTCTGAGCTCTCTCAGACCCATCTACCTCACAGGATGTTTGTTGTGGGGGCGGGGGAGGGAAAGGAGTTTGTAGCCCCTTTGAGTCTCCTTACAAGAGAGAAAGGGGGATATAAATCCAACTCTTCTTTTTCTCGTTCCCACAATGGATTGGGGTACTGTGGAAAAGCCCTTGTGGAAGGGGGTATTACAGGGAGGTAACTCCTGAGAAGGAGGGATATTCAACTCCTTTCTTGTATGAGTCCCTTTTGCCTTCAAAACTTGATATTGTGCTCCCTCCCTCTCTACACAGTTGTGCTAGTTCTATGTTTAAACTGATGGAGCTACTGTCCTCACATCTAATTTTGCCTCTTAAATGTTTGCTTGATCCAGAGTTCCATATAATGTTCAGTATGCACATGGGGACACTGTGGTGTCTCCCTTTCTTTATAAGTAGAGGAGGTTGAAGGTGGACAGATGTATTGTGACCTTAATGTATAGATCTACAAAGCAGTAAGATATAGGATCACCTCAAATAAACAGTAAAATCCAACATATTCCAGGCTATGCCCAATACCTAAGGAGGGATACTAGATTTTTAAAAAGCAACAACAAAACAGGGAAATTATGTCAAGTAAAAGTCCTGTGACCCTTTAAAAACAAACTCATTATTCTAGTATAACATTTCCTGGACTACAGCTCAATTTGCCAGATGGCTCTGACAAAGCAGTCTGTAGTCCACAAAAGCTTAAGCTAGAAATCTTTAAGGTACTCGAAGAGTTTTGCTTAATGTGGTTGCAATACACTAGCACAGCTATTCTTCTGGAACTATTAGAACATGGTCGTCCTTTAACCTTAAATGCACCACAACCCACTGAAAGGACAAAAGTAACATGGGAAAACATTGGCTATTGTGGACAGCTTGACCCTGAAAGATTTTGATAGCTCAGGCAGATCTTGCTTTGGGTTTTTTTGATTTGTATTACTAGTGACAATTGAACCTCTGGAGACTGAACATGTGCTTGGGGCTGAACTTTCAAATGCAAATGTTTTAAAAACAAACTAGAGAACCCAGCAGGTCAAAATCTCAAAAAAAAAATCCTAAGGATTCAGATACCTTATTTAGCTACCTATGGGAACAATCTTCTCCATGTACATTTTTACCAATATGTTTTGGGGTTTTTTACTACAAGATAGGGCTTTACTTCTATCTATAGCAATGCCAAGTCAATTAACTCTGGGTTTCAATTGCAAGAGAATAATGGCACCACCAGAGGAATATTAAGCAGGTATTTGAGAGACTTAAAAAAAAGAGAATTAAGAAAATTGTAATAAAAGACATCTAAGCTTGGCTCTAGGCGTTTCCATAGGGAGTTTGTGAACTGCCAAGATTACAACCTCCCTCTGCCCTTTTTAATGGTCCTCTGAAAATGGAACAAATTATGATTATAATTAGAAAAGGTGTTAATTATTTCCTACAGTATCCAAACCTTCTATGTAACAACCTCCCCTAATATGTGAAACAGTGACCCATGCCACTCTGCCATATTTCCTCAACAGTATGAAAAACCCTCAGAACTCTAGTTCTACAAAATTGGCAGAAGAAAGGTGGGGAGGATGTATTAATTTGTAGTTGGGCCTCTAGAATTGCCACCTCCAGTTTAGGAAATTCCTGGCATGTTAGGGGTGCAGCCCAGGAAGGGGAGGGACCTCAGCAGGGTATAATTCCATAGAGTCCACCATCCAAATCAGTTGTTTTCTCAAGGGAAATTGACCTTGTGTCTGGAGATAAACAGTGTTGCTTATCATAACTATTGTTCATCCAGTGGTCCTCTGTACATGGGACTGCACTTGTGCAGTTTAAGTTAGCATTTTAAGAGTTTCTAGTCATTAGATGAGTGCTTCCCTTCCCCAGTCACAAGCCTGGGATAGTTGCTCTTCCTGCCCAGGAACACATGACCTGGTGGGAGGGGCGTACTCTCTCCCTCCAGATGTACCTTCATAGCTGTAGAAATTACCGGTACCCCTTGAAGCAGGGTACTCCCGGGATGCCAAACTTTCATCCTCCACCGCTGACTGCTCCCTATGGCAGGTCTTGGCACTGCCTAAGAAGGCTAAGGGAATGACACTTAGCTATGGCTTCCTCTAAGAGCACTTTGGCTCTCTTTGAAGGGTAACACTCTCTCCATGGGACTTCTCTTGAGAGTGACTTCTTTTGAGAGCATTTCACTCCTTCTTGAAAGATGATGCTCTCCCCCCAAGGCTCCCTGTTTGCCTGGATGCAGGATAATTCTCTGGGTGTGGGGGAGAAGGCTCCCCTACCACCTCAGCAAGGGAATAGACTCTGAAGCACCTCCAGTCACCTTCCCCAGGGAAGAAACGACCAGCGCAGGCCAAAAGCTGGCATTCTCCTGAGCAGCATTCTCAACAATCTTTGAGGCCGTTTCCGCACGGGCAATGAATGGTGGCCTGGAGACGGTAAGAACGCCGTCTCCAGGCCGCCATTCGCACAGGGGGCGCAGCTGCATCGCAGCCGCGCCGCCCGCCCGTCGCGGAGCCAGCGTTTCCCCAGAGCGCTTGGAAGCGCTCTTTTTGGTGAAACGCCGCCTCGAAGCTGCTGCCGAGCGAACAGCAGCGGCTTTGCGATGCCTCCCCCACCCGGCACTTACCTTGTCCCTGGGCTCCGGCGCATCGCCGAAGCCTGGGGACACGCCCCCCTGCCCTGCGCCGCTGGAGCAGGCACGCAGGGCCAGGGGGGCGTGTCCCCAGGCCTCGGCGACGCGCCGGAGGCCTGGGGACATGCCAGGTCGGCCGGGCACCGGCGCTCCGCGGCGCTGGCTGCCCGGCTGTTTCCAGGACCGTCCGTGCGGACGGTCCCAGCATCGTTGGGTCGGCGTCGTAAACACCAACCCGGCTGCTTCCGCCTTCGTGCGAAAACGGCCTGAGTGTTACGGAACAGGCAATCTCCTCATCCAGAGAGAAGTGCTTGGCTACCCTCCCCAATATCTTCGGGGAGATGTCCGCTGTTCCTCCTACTTGGAGGAAACAATAGCCTGGACTGCATTCTCATGTTTTCTACAGAAGACTCCTGGGGTGCAGAGATACTCTCAGCATCCCCCAAGAATGTTGGCAGCACACTAAGACCTACGCAGGCATGCTAATATGACCTATGGCAGATGAATGGACATAGTTCCATCAGAGGGCACTATCTGCTTGGTGAGAGGTTAAGGCACTTGATTGGTTCTGCTCCAACCCCCCCTCCTACCCTCGCGATCAGCTCAGACTCTGAGGCTGGCACCAACCATGGGGAACTTGAGATGGTGGTTTGCCTCATTGGAGGCTCACAGAAACATTGACTAGCTGGTCAGGATGGTGAGTTACCGAGGGCTTTGAGGGCTTTACTTCTATAGCAATGCCAAGTCAATTAACTATGAGTTTCAATTGCAAGGGAATAATGGCACCACCAGAGGTGGTGGACATTATTGGGGACATTATTGAGGTGATTGACACCTCTGAAATCAAGCTGCCAGTGGGGAATGCATCCCCCTTCCAACTTTCTAGTGGCTCAGGTTCTGCCTGCCACATTCAAGCCACCTTGGTGATGGCACCCATTTCACAAGGAAGGGAAAAAGCTGGGTTGCCCTGAGTCATTGTAATTACTTTATGGAGGCAGTGAGGCCCCGAGTAGCAAGCTATGCATTCATGATTGGGTTCCTTGATAGATGGTGCTGGGGGGCGGGGAACACCCTGTCAGGATATTGAAAATTGCAAGGTGGTCATATGCTGGTCTAGAATGACTGGAATGTAACAGTCAGCAGAATTGTAAAGGTCGGAGCCTCTCTGTCTGGGTCTGCAGTGATTGGCATGTAACAGTCAGCAGAATTGTAAAGGTCGGAGCCTCTCTGTCTGGGTCTGCAGTGATTGGCATGTAACAGTCAGCAGAAGTGAAAAGGTCACAGGCCAGGATGATTAGATCATCTAGCTAATGATTTGCTGGACAAAACTATATAAGAAGACTGCATACCCAATTCAGTACCTCTCCTTCACCTTCAGGTTCGGGCTCAGATTGTTGTCAGAGTAGAGAGTGTATAGTTATTGTTATTTTTGTTCCTTTGAGAAACAAGAGATAAAGTATTCCTGTTGGAACTAAATCTACTGTCTGAGTGTTTCTTTTTTTCTTATACTGCAAGCAGTTACCTCCTGTTCTAGCAGCGAGGGTGAGTTGGCACCTAGTCCTTCCGCTGTGCACTAGGCCAACAATTTGGTTATGGGCCCAGTATCCTAACCACTGAAGCTAGAGAGTGTCGAGGCAGTGTGACACGATGACATCCACCATGTGCAGTTTGCCTTTGAGCGGGCTGACTGCAGGGAACTACTCAGCATGGAGTGTGAAAATGCAGAGCTTTCTCATACATGCGAAGATTTATGGGCTGTAGTCGCAGACCCCACCGAACCCAGGCACAGCAGCAGAGCAGAGGGCAGATGCCAGAGCCAAGGCGTCCATAATGTTGGCTGTGGAAAACTCCCCAGCTCATCTATCTACGGCTGCTGAGAAGGCTTCTGACTGCTGGAAGGTGTTGAAGGACCTGTACCTGGCACGAGACTGCTGGTTCCAAGGTAATCTTGACCAGACGTTTATACAATTTGAAGCTGAAAGGAGGTGAAAATGTGGCCAACCATGTCCAACAGCTGCATACACTATTCGTCGAGCTGGAAGACAGAGGCATGACTTTCACTGAACAGCATAGGGCCTATATTGTACTATCTTCCCTAGATGACAGCTGGGACAATTTTGTCTATAGTATGCAGAGCATAAAGGAAGATGATTTGACTCTAGACTATGTGACTGCACGGCTTCTGGAGCTCCAGAAACAAAGAGAGTTTTGCCTTGAAGCCACAGCCAGAGAGAAGCCTGCTGTTTCCAGAGGCAAAAGTGAAACCCAACTTTCCCTGAACTGTCCAAGGTCATATGCAGTTCTGTTTCTGTTGTGGCTCTACTAATCATCTTCTCCGAGAATGCTCACAGAAGGGGGAGAATAAGGGGCTAGCTAAAGGACAACGGGGATGAGGAAAGAAGGAGCACTACTTGACGGGCATTGCTGAGAACCGATGTCCAGAGACACCCACCCATCTGGCTCTTCGCCTCTGCCTCCTCCAGAGCATGTCGTAAATGCTCATCACCTATTGACTGAGGAGTCCAAGGCAAGTGTGAAGCATGTCAGCTTGGCCGATGGATCACCAGCTGCTGTTACGCTGCAAGGAACTGCCTACATACCATGCCTAGGTAAAAAGTTGCAAAATGTGTTGTGTGTTCCTGGACTGGATTTTTGTTTGTTGAGCGTCCCAAGTTTAGCTGAACAAGGGTACAAAACTATATTTGATAGACAGGGTTGTACAGTATGGCAGAATGACATAGAGTGTGCAAAAGGTACACTCTGCGACAAAATGTATGTTATGACTGATAAAGGGCAAAATGAAAATGTAATGAATGTTTCAAGTCTAGCTAATAAGCCTATGCATGATGATTGTGTGCACTATCTTCACAGAGTCCTAGGACATGCAAGTTTTGCCACCATCAAGCAGTTGGCAAAAGTATGTGATTTGAGTGTAAAGCCTTGCAAAGCATTCCTAGACTGTTCAGTCTGTAGTGGGGTTAAGGTGAAATCCTATCCAATCCCCAAAGAGCTACAGACAAATGGAAAGACCATTTGAACTAGTCCATACAGACTTAGCTGGTCCTTTCCAATCAAGGTGCACTGATATATATTTCTGCTGATTGATGATTATAGCAGATATTCTTACTGCTTGCTGTTGAAATCTAAGGATGAAGCCTTTACAAGGTTTAAGGAATGGGTCTCAATGATTGAACGGAGGTTCCCTCACAAGGTGGCTTGCCTGCAATCTGACAGAGGCGGTGAGTTCATGGGGAACAAATTCCAAACATGGCTGACACAGAAAGGTATTAGCCACAGGAGAACAAATCCGTTCAGCCCGGCTGAAAATGGCGTGGCTGAGAGGAGACTAGGCATTCTTCAAACAATGCGGGATTGCATGATAAATGATGCCAAGGTTCCATTCCATTTCTGGGGAGAGGCTGTCTTAGCTGCCACACATGTAATAAACAGGTTGTGGAGTTCAAGTATCAATGAAACACCATTTTTCAGAATGTTTGGCAAAAGGCCTTCCCTGAAACACCTTAGAATATTTGGGAGTTTTGCTAACGTCCTCATTCCCAGACAGCAACGGAAAAAAGGACAAAAGAAATGGCAGAGACTGCGTTTTTGTAGGATATGCGCAGAATACCAAAGGGTATAGATTTTCATTGGGTCATGGAAGAATTGCTATCTCACGCGGTGCCAACTTTGAAAAGCATACAGGTTGGGAACATGTGCATCAAAACTCTGAAGTGTTCTTACCACCAGTAAGCCATGGCACGGTACCGAGTGACAGCACGCAACCCCCACTCCCTGTTCAAGGTCACACATCTGCTCCGAGCCTTAAGCAACAACAGAACAGTGATAGTGATCGGAAGGAAGCCAGGGAGAGGAGGGGGCTGAGCAAACTGGAGAAATAGCTATACCAATGATCAGAAAGAGCAAATAAAGGCATACCACCAAAAAGGTTTATGGTACAAGAAGTGAGAGTGTGCCAATTAGGGACAGAACCACAAGGTTTCCATGATATGTTGAAATGTCCACCTGAGGAACAGGAAAAATGGAATCAGGCTATGGACAATGAGTTTGAATCCTTGGTGAACTTAAAAGTGTTTAACATTGTTGATAAACCTACTGATAAGCCGATCATAGGTGCAAGATGGGTATACATGAAACCTATGCCCGATGGGACTTACAAATATAAAGCAAGATTAGTCGCACAAGGCTTCTCTCAAACAAAGTTTGACAGTTATGATCAGACTTATGCACCCACTGCAAAGGCAGAATCCATGAGATTAGTGATTGCTCTGGCTGAGCAAAGAGACTTTAAAATGAGGCACTTTGATTTTGAAACAGCTTATTTAAATGCAGATTTGCAAGAGACCATATACATGAAGCAAGCACCAGGTTATGAGCATGAACAAGTTGATAAAGTTTATAAGCTCAACAAAGCTTTGTACGGGCTGAAACAGTCAGCCAGATGTTGGAACAGGTGCATACACAAAGCATTATGTGAACTGAAATTTGACTAAAGTGTGGCCGATGCCTGTATATATACCAGAGGTACTGGTGATGAATGTATCATTTTGATGATTTATGTTGATGATCTCTGTGTGGTTGCAAAAACAGACAACCAAATCAAACAACTTTACACTGAGTTGAGTAAACACTTTAAGCTGAAAGACTTGGGGTATCTAAAGCAATACCTGGGTATTCAAGTCAGTAAATCTGAAGCAAGGGAAGGGACTATGACACAAACACCAAAGATAGAGGGTGTCATACAAAAGCTGGTCTGCAAGATGCCAAAGTGGCACAAACCCCAATGGTGGCTGATTTTTTGTAAGCAAGATAACAGCAAAACATTTGAAAGGCAAGACCTATATCGTTCCTTAATTGGAAGCCTGCTGCACATTGCTAACTGGACAAGACCAGACATAGCTTTTGCTGTAGGTTTATTAAAGTAGAACAGTTGCAAAACCTACTGAGAAAGACTGGCAGGGGCTAAAAAGAGTAATTCGTTACTTGAAGGGAACTGCTAACTATGGTTTACACTTTTCTAACCAAAACAACAAGGACTTAGTGGTGTATGCGGACAGCTCATTTGCAGAGGACTCAGGATGTAAGTCAGTGAGTGGTTATTATATGCAATATGGCAGCCATCCGATTTGTTGGAGATCTCGGAAACAAACAACGGTTGCCACTTCAACTGCTGAGGCAGAGTATGCGGCTCTTAATGAGGCATGCAATGAGCTACAATGGGTTATGCAGTTGCTAAAAGACCTGGGTGAGAAATGTGAACAACCTATAACAGTTTTTGAAGACTCACAGACATGTATAGCCATGGCAGAGAACGAAAACCTTAAAAGTCGTACTAAACATGTAGCTGTGAAATTCCAAAATGTAAAACAACTGATACAGTCAAATATGATTAAGTTGCAGTACTGTGAATCATCTGCAAACATAGCCGACATCTTAACAAAGCCATTACCAATACAAAAAAACATAATGACTTGGTGTTTGGTTTGGGTTTAGCAGCTGTCCAATTTGGCAATGACTCTGTTGGTCATATGCTGGTCTAGAATGACTGGAATGTAACAGTCAGCAGAATTGTAAAGGTCGGAGCCTCTCTGTCTGGGTCTGCAGTGATTGTCATGTAACAGTCAGCAGAATTGTAAAGGTCGGAGCCTCTCTGTCTGGGTCTGCAGTGATTGGCATGTAACAGTCAGCAGAAGTGAAAAGGTCACAGGCCAGGATGATTAGATCATCTAGCTAATGATTTGCTGGACAAAACTATATAAGAAGACTGCATACCCAATTCAGTACCTCTCCTTCACCTTCAGGTTCGGGCTCAGATTGTTGTCAGAGTAGAGAGTGGATAGTTATTGTTATTTTTGTTCCTTTGAGAAACAAGAGATAAAGTATTCCTGTTGGAACTAAATCTACTGTCTGAGTGTTTCTTTTTCTTATACTGCAAGCAGTTACCTCCTGTTCTAGCAAGGGTGAGTTGGCACCTAGTCCTTCCGCTGTGCACTAGGCCAACACACCCTTGATTCAGAATGCCTCTTGCAGGTGTAACCCCCATGCCCAGAATGGGTTGAACCAGTAAGGGGGTGGAGACTCAGAGCAGCAGAAAGGCTGCAGAGCTCTTTGGAGAAGACAAGGCTACCAGACTCGGACCTTGATTTCTATAAGCCCTTAACACCTTGTTAAGGTTAACTGCAATATTATTGGGAACTACCAGGAAGGTAGTTGTTTGTTTTTGCTATGTTGTAAATGTTGGAGTTTATTGTTTCAGGGTTTCTTTTGTGGTTGTAATGGGTGAGAGTTCTCCTGGAAACCTTCATCATGTTGCATCCTGTTCATCAAACCCTTGGAGTCTTCAGGGGCCAACCCACTTGCAAAGAAGAATTGGACTTGGCAGTATCAGTAGACTGTAACTAGAAGGTCTTGAAATGCAACCTGAACAGGACCTTGGATTGTACTGTTAAATGCTGATGTTTAATGTTATTTGTAAAGAGAAGTAAACTGTTTTGTTTAAATTTGGTTCTTTGCAACTCCTTCCAAGTACTGCCCCACAGAACCCACAAGCTGAGGTTACACAGGCAGGTGGCTACTCCTTGTGCTGATGGCTGCACCTGGGGGTTGCTTTCTGTGTCACTTTTGCACCACCAAGCATGGTTGCATTCCTCTGATCTGTTACATGATGTAAGGTCACAAGTGAAGAACTTGCCTTCTGGTAGGAAATAGCTATTCCATAAGAGCACAGATACTGTGCTGCTTGGTCTCTGTAAAGACAAACTTGAGGCGAACTCCCTGGGGATTTCTCAACCTGCCCAGACAGCTGGCTCCTTGTCTTGCCGAGGTGTGGCCCTCAAGCAGTACTATAACTATGGGACTTACTCCCAGTATGGGCTCCAGAAGCAGCAGGGGACCACACTATTGAGAAAAACTCTATGCGGTGAATACCCCATGCTTCCCTTGGGAGCAGGTCTCCTTGTGCTACTTTGTTATTCAGAAGAAGGATGGTGGGCCACACGCCATTCTGGATCTTAGGGGCCTTCTTAGTTATTGCCCCCAAGAAGTTCTGCATGCTGTCCATGCCTGTCATTATGCCTCTACTGAATAAGAGGATGTTGCCCTTTATTTGTAATTCCAAGAGATCTGAACATTTGTAATTCTGGGAGATCTCAGGCCCCACCTTGGGTCTAACCCTGGTGTGTATGGTGTTGGGCCTATATAATGTGAGTCCAGCCCACCAAGGCCTCAAGTAATCCTGGTTTTGCCATCTGCTTGGAGATGCCATCTGCCTCTTTCTTTAAGCCACTTCACCAATATTGCCACTTTTCTGTAAGTAGCATAGCTAGAGGGTTGCCAACTTCCAGGTTGAGACTGGAGATATTCCCCTATTACAACTGATCTACAGGGAACAAAAATCAATTCATGTGGAGAAATGGCCACTTTGGAAGGAGGACTCTATGGCATTATTCCTCACTGAATTATCTCCCCTCCCCAAACTTTGTCCCTTTATGCTCGACCCACAGAATCCCCAGTATTTCCCAACCCAGAACTGGCAATCATATGTAAAAATATAGTGCAGTGTATGCTGCAGGGGCTCCCAGAATTTTGTGTGCAGCTCCTCTCAGGAATTGATGTCTTGTCTTTTAACGAAGTTAATTTAATTATACAGTAGTTTCCTTTATCTGATGTGAAAATTATAATACTTCTGTACTTGTAGTCTTTCCTAAATCCTAAACAGCAATCAGAGAAAAAAATATTCTTTAAAAATGTGAATTGTGAAATGAGGGTACTATCTTAGTGGCTCATTTTCATACAAAATTAGCATTGTGCTTTGAAATATCTGCAAAGAAGTAAAAAGCAATTGAAAGTAGTGTCAATAATAATGAAGTACTAATTAAAAATGTATTTTTAATTATTGAAAATTTGGCAGGCCACAGTCATCTATCTGAAATGAAGTAGATGGGCATCAAAGAGGGCTTTTTTTGTGGTGGCACACTGTTTATGGAATCCCCTCATCTTCTCAGCATTTAGACTGTTTCCTAGTCTGGATGGTTTTAGACACCAGGTGAAAATGCTCCAGGCTTGATTTTCTTAATGCTGGGTCCTAGTTTTGAAGACCCATATTATTATCATATCTAAAGCCTTCTGCTATTGTTTTATTGAATTTTATGGCTGGTTTGATTTCAAAGTAGGTTCTGTTTGACTTGATGGTGTTTAATTGATGCGGTTTTCATTGTGTGTTATTACTGATGTTGTCCTGTAGTATTTTTGGAGGTGGTGGTTAGAAACCCTATTTATTAAGATTGTTGGATATAAATGTATTTATTAGCAGTAATAATGATGATGACAATGGCAGCTGACTACAGGTTAATAAACATGGGAGACCAGATACCATCTTGGGCGTTTTCTCTATGGCCAATATAGCCTGGGATAAGGAAGTGAACCATCTCGTTTTGGCCATGTAAATGTGCGCAAACTACATAAACTACGTAAACAATGTAAACATAAGCGTTCATGTGGAAAATGAAAATAAACCGGGGGCTTGTGCATAGTTCACTGGAGTTCTTCCTCCTGGCTTGAACGCACTGATGGGCAGCCATGTGAAGGGAGAAACCAGGATAAAAACACCCTGGGATATATGATCCCGGGTCTTTCCCATGATATTTTGTCCATGGGGAAAACACCTTGGAAAGCCAAATACAAGGGAATATTTTTGATACTGTTGGTTCAGTACCTCAAACTTTATGTGCTTTAGGAGATTGAATGATTTATGCCCTACTTCCAGCCCCAGGGTCCCACAATATGACTTACAGAATAGTTCTTCCATCCTGAATTTTATCCTCACAATAACTCTTTGAGATAGGTGAGGCTGAGCATGTGTGCCCCAAAGTCATCCAGAGAATTTCCATGGCAGAGTAGGGATCTGAATCTGGTTATCCCAGGTCCTTGTTTGGTTCTGTAACCGTTACATCATGCTGGCAAGTACTGACTGCTTGACAAACATGATTTTCCTGAGCACACTACAGAAACACTGCCTGGTTGGCAGTCCATTGGGCCAGATTAGTGCTTCATCAGAACCCCTTTCCTTTGTCACTATAGCCAGCTCCACACTTTTGGATAACCCAATTACTAGAGGTTTACGATTTGGCATATCTCTTTTAAAATAAATGTTGCACTTTCTATCAGGTTATCCTTTCTAACAGCTTGCTTCTTGTATCCTTTTCTTTTTGCTGATGTCCTTTCCTGTTGTACTTGTCTGTGTTTTATTTAGCTGTAAAAAGCAACGGTCATGAACTTCCATACCCATCTCTTGGCTCTCATGGCAATGCCATGATCTACTATGCAGGTTGCTCTGATAGCTGTGAGCAGTCTTTTTTTTTAAAAAAGCTCCAAGGCTCATCAGTCAGGTCTCATCAGGATCAACTCTTCTTCACTAATTGATAGCTGAGCCATTAATTAACATAAAAGACATTGGCTTTTCTGAGAACAGAGTGGTGTTTTTTTTTAAAGGGTAGTGATGGGGGTGGTTGACTAATTCTCAACATCAGGAACTACTTGTCATAATATTTGATGGCAGTGAGAACACTTGAAAACAGGAAAGGTGACAATGAGCTGATTTTGGATGTGAAAGATGAAGCACTAACAGATATCAGAAATAAAATAGATTTCCTGTGTGTGTGTGTGGGGGGGGGCGGGATTATCAATGAAATAGTCTCTGGAATGACTAGGTACAAGGACAAGGCCTTAATTTAGCCCCCATCCCCACCCTCATATAAGTTAATTGACTTTTCATTTTCGTGATTACTGTGTAGTCCCACATTGGGGACTCCACATGCCCAATGTGCACCTGCACAGATGACCACACAATGAACAACAGTTACAGGTAAGCGCAACTCTGTTCTTCATGGTTTCTATGCAGTCCCGCTTTGCATATGTGCAAAAGACCAAGTAATGAACAACAGTTACAGGCAAGACTGGGTCTGAATGCATATATAAACTCATATTCACATACTGTGTAACTCATACTGAATTAGGCCATTGGAACACCTAATCTAGGGATGTGTGCTTAGTTTTTATTTAACATTTTAACATATAGTTAGTAAACCCATTCTTATTTTTTCCATACTTTTATTTACTTTTTTATCCTGCCTTTCCACCTAATTAGCTTCAAGGCAGCAAACATTTAAAATACATTAAAATCAACTTTAAAATTAATACATGTATAAAACAGTTAGGTACTTCCGACTTCAGTGGGATCACATGCTTGCCTGTAGCTCCCTGTCATGTATGTAAAAGGAATGGGAATCTCATGGAAAGAATCCCTTGTGCCTTAGAGTCTCTGTGCCAAATTTCAGTCAAATAGGAAAAAGTATAGCTATTAAAACTCTTACTTGCAAATTGAGCGTAGGGAGGCTTAACTGAGTTGGAATGTCTTTTCTTTTTGGGGGGGGATCCCCAAGTGGAGATTGTAGAGGTCTATGTAACATACGTATGTGATCTAATACTTCCTCATCTCGGATCTAGATTATGTTTGGTTTGAGGTATGTTTTTGTTTCCTGTTGGGGGACAAAATTGTATATCCCTCCACTATCTTCACTCCTATTATACAAAGCAGGCAAACTGTTTATTGCAGGGAAGAGCAAAATTCAAGCTTCTATCTTATATTTCTGCAATCTCTGATTCTGTCTGACTACCAGCTAATAATTCAAATATCTGCCTCTGTCCTCCCCTGCAATGTTTTCCTATGGTGGGTGGGAGGGCAAAGTCTTAAACCTCTGGCTTTATTTTCTCCAATCCACACACCTGTGTTTCTTCCAGTGGGTACAATCTTTGCTTCTGGCCCCTGTCTAATAGTCAATACTGAACCAGATAATGAAACAGCTCACTTGAACAGGAACAATGTGTGCATTCTCCCTGTCTCTCTCTGTATATATGAAGTGATAACAAGTGAAAATGTCATGTGTAGAAATGCCGACTGGTTAGAAACATTGACAGTCTTCTGATTGATCAGTTTTCCTATCAGGCATATATTGCTGAATCACTCTTTCCTCCCGTCCCTCCCCATCATGAGACTGAATCAGTAAGGCACCAGAGAACACAGAGGAGTCCCACATTAAATTTAAATGTGGTTGATTTGCCTATTTTAATTAGACACAGTAAGTATATTAAAGAACAGGGTCTGTTTAGCTTGGCTTTTTATTACTTTCTCATGGATTGCTCACTCCAACACACATTCCAATATTGTCTGCACATTGCCAAAGTTTTAGGCTGAAGTGTGTTGCCTAAGTTTTTTTTAAACTGGAGATGCCAGAAACTAATCCAGAGGTTTTTTGCATGAAAAGCATGTGTTTTATCCCTGAGCTCTCCGTAATGATGCTTTTATATTGTTAAAGTTAAACAGCCCTCAACCTGTCCCACACCTGGATGGAAAACTGCTCAAGATCTGCTCTGAGCTTTTCCACAGAAAAGCAGGATACTAGTATGATAAACATTTCACTTTGTGGCTCTGCCCACGGCATATCATGCCACAAGCAGCCAGATGGCAAATTTTTCACTTGGAATGTAGATCTCCTCCTTCAGCTGTGGACTCCAATCACATGCATAATTGTTCACCAAGAGGAGCCTGGTGTTCACAACAGAGCATGCAGTAACTATTGGAATATCCAGTCTTCTGAGACGATAGCAGTGCTGAGGCACCAGATGGTAAACAATGTGAGCCCAAGCCAGACGCTCCTCATGTTACAGGAGGCACTCAGAGGTCTTTGGATCAGGCCCAAATGTCTACTCTCATTTCATATGATTTGAAGGATAGAACCCAAAGCCTTATTTGTCATGTTGGCACTGCATATTTGGCCACTTTACCCTACCACTTCTGCCATTAGGAGTGTCAGTAACTGACAGTGAATATGGCATTGGATAAATACGAGGGTTTTTCCTCAGGTGAAACAGGTGAGAAATTCTGAGGGAAGCTGAAAGAGTTTCTTGTAAAATTTGGGATGTGTTTCTCAATGAGGTTTCCATGCATCCCCAAGGTGTCATCAGATTTCATACGAAGTGAAATTTGAAGCAATTTGCCGCCTCCTGAGGCAAAACATCTGAGAAATTTTTGAGGGAAGCCATTAAAATTTTAGTGAGACAAACAAAATCTGTCAAGGTTTCACACATCCCTAATTACAGACTTAAATCAGCACAGACCTGGGTTAATATTCATTCAACCATAAGATTGGTTAGATGGCCTTTGGCAATTCACCATCTTAACCCTGCTCACATGATGGATTTTGAGATTAAAATATGATAATTCCTGACCTATCTTAGTGAATAACTCTGATTCAATCATCACATCAGCTAATAATATGTACATGTTATTTTTAAGTAAATGGTTTCTCATAATGTTTCAGTAGCTCGGTAGCAGAATGGCTAGATCTTGTCAGATCTCAGAAGCTAAGCAGGGTCAGCACGAGGGGGGGAAAGAGCAGCAAGGAAGACTCTGCAGAGGAAGGCCATGGCAAACTGCTTCTGTTTGCTGGTTGCCTTGAGAGCTTTGCAACTTGATGATACATGAATACATACATACATACTTTTAATAGCTCTAAGGAACTGGCTTATGCTACAACGATAAAATGTGGAGTGGCTGACATTTTGCTCGTGATTATTACTTTCCCCCTGATTATCCTGCACCTATATAAGAAGAGTTTGGATTTCTATCCCCACTTTCTCTCCTGCAGGAGACTCAAAGGGGCTTACAATCTCCTTGCCCTTCCCCCCTCACAACAAACACCCTGTGAGGTAGGTGGGGCTGAGAGAGCTCTGAGAAGCTGTGACTAGCCCAAGGTTACCCAGCTGGTGTGTGTGGGAGTGTACAGGCTAATCTGAATTCCCCAGATAAGCCTCCACAGCTCAGGTGGCAGAGCTGGGAGTCAAACTCAGTTCCTCCAGATTAGATACACGAGCTCTTAACCTCCTACGCCACTGCTGTACTACTGCTGTACTACTAGCATACTAGTACTACTAGCATACTAGTACTACTAGCATACTAGTACTACTGCTGTACTACTAGCATACTGTACTACTGTAACCATTCACTTCCTAGATTTTCTCAACTAGACAGGAAAATCCCAAAAGCAAGTGATTATAATAGCAGAATATCCAACAATGTGAGGATTTCACCTCATGGAATCATGGAGCTGGAAGAGACCACAAGGGCCATCAAGTCCAAACCCCTGCCATGCAGGAATACACAATCAAACCACTCCTGACATATGATCATTCAGCCTCTGTTTAAAAACCTCCAAAGAAGAAGACTCTACCACTATCGGAGGCCCTTTCCGCACGGAGGCGGAAGGGCTTGGGTCGGCGTTTCAGAAAGAACTGGGAAGACGGCGCCACTGGGCGCCGTCGCCCGGTCAACTCACCTTCTCTCCGGCCCTCCGGCGCATCGCCAGGGCCTGGGGACATGCCTCCCCTGCCCTGTGCGCCTGCTTCCGTGTTGCAGAGCAGCGGGGCGTGTCCTCAGGCCCCGGCAATGCGCTGGAGGGTCGGAGAGCAGATGAGTGAAGGCAGGGAGTGGGGGGGGGAGCACCGGGAAGGCGCTGCCGTTCGCACGGCAGCGGCTTCCAGCCGACGTTTTCAGAAAAGTGCGCTTCCCAGCGCACTCTGAAAACACCGGCTCGGCGCCGGGCGGGCGGCGCAAGGGCGGCGCGGCTGTGAAGCAGCTGCGCCTCCTGTGCGAATGGCGGCCTGGGGACGGCGTTTTTGCCGTCCCCAGGCCGCCATATTCCGCCCGTGCGGAAACGGCCTGAGGCAGTGAATTCCACTGTTGAACATCCCTTGAATCCATTACTCCGTGTCCTAGTCTCTGAGGCAGCAGAAAACAAGCTTGCTCCCTCTTTGACATGACATCCCTTCAAATATTTAAACATAGCTTTCAGGTCCCCCCTTAACCTTCGCTTCTCCAGACTAACCATCCCCAGCTCCCTAAGTATCTCTCCGTATGGCATGGATTCCAGACCTTTTACCATTTTGGTTGCCCTCCTTTGGACACATTCCAGCTTGTCAATATCCTTCTTAAATTGCGGTACCCAGAACTGAACACAGTACTCTAGGTGAGGCCTCAATTGAGCTATCTGGGTTTCTGTTTTATAACTGTCTCAGATTAGCCTGGTCCTTAAAATGTAAAAGGTAGTGTAACATGTTAGCTAAGCGGTTCATCTGCAAATTAGCAAGTTTTAAATTGTTTCACCTCAATCATGAACTTGCAAGGTAGCGTTAGAGATGCCACATTCCCCCAACCTCAGTCCCATATCTGCAACAGAAGGTAATAAGGCTCACTCTCTCCTACAATGTGATTGTTCCTGAGGTGGAATGTAGGCATGCAAGACAGACCCCTGACTAGCATGTTTATACTGTGTGTGTATGTGTTGGGGGGGGGGGGAGTTGGCTCAAGAATCTTGATTCATTTGCGTTGTCTGTGAATTTTGTAATGTATTTACATCAGAAATCATGTTCAGGAAACTTAGAATAATTGTGTTTGGCTACTTTGCTGTTTCTTTGGGTAACTTCAGGAGTGGGTCCATACCCGGCCTGAAGCCAGCTATATCACCTGGATCACTTTAAGCTCAAGCACAGATTGACCATTCTGGTATCTGCATCATTCCAATAAAGCACATCTGTCTGGGCAATGGAATCCAATTAATGCCTCATTGACAAAAAGTTTTTTAAAGAAGTTAAGGGAACTGTTGGCCCAGATAGTTGAGGTCCTTGCTAATACTCTTTTTATGAAATGGAGCACAAAGAGAGATGATTTTGAAACTCCAAAACATTGATTTTTAAAGAGTGACAACAGACAGATTGAGCAAAATGGTTGCAAACTATTTATTTGGAACTGGGATTCTGAAAAGTCATAATGATCTATTATGATTAACTTCAACTGATTAGCATATCTAGGGGGAGAGAGGGTCTTTAGCCCCAGGCACCTCTTCTGGGGGGCTCATTTTGTGGCTACACTTAGCACCCCCAAACTACACCATGTGGAGATTGTGAATGGGGGCAAGTCCTGCACACCAGTTGGGGTGGGCACAACTGTGGGGGGAGGTCATAGCATCCAAGCTTGTCGTGGGTGCCGATTTAGGTAGATATGTCCCTGTTGTAAGCCACCTTGAGTCTCCTTACAGGAGACAAAAGCAAGGTATAAAGCCAAACTCTTTTTTGCATTAAACTACATTGCTGCAGTTCTGTGTGTTTGTGTGAGACCTCATTCAAGATTAACTAGGAAACTTGGTGTAAAATGCAGTGGGAAACCTTTTGCTGGCAATTGGAAGCCAGATGCATATGATTTCTGTATTATAAGTGCACTGGCCACCTATTCGTTTCTGGTTGCAATTAAGGTTGCAGGTTTTAACCTTTAACATTGCTCTCAGCATGGGACCCATATAGATGAAGGGCTGTCTGTCCCTGTATAGACCAGCTTGTCAGCTTGGATCTGCATGTCACTGAGGCATTTCTTTTTGGCAATAGGCACATTTGGTCAGTATAAGGTGAACAGCCTTTTTCACACTTGTCCCATCTGCTTGGAATTGGTCTCTAGATAGGCTATGGGGGAGGGGCACAACCTCACTGTCAGAAGATTCAGTAAAGTGGCTGTCTTCCAGTGAACTTTTAGTACCTGCTTCTTGGGGCCAATTCACACCAACATGTGACTGCCATGGATCAGACACATACTGTGACTTTCATGCTTTCCAAGTTGTGTGGACCAAATTTGGATTGTGACCATGGAGTATAGGAAAATAGGGGTGTTAAATATCTTCCCTGGCCCTAGCAAATCTCTATGTGGCCTGTGACCTAATGTATGCTTTCTGATGGCTGCACATAAGTTTTGAAAAACAGGGCTTAATAGCAGCAACATTTCAGGTCACAAAAAAGGATGTGTGTGTGTGGGGTTGAAGTTCCCACTGCTTGTTCACCATAGTCATGGTCTGAACTGGATCTGCATGTGCATGAAAAACCTAGAATCGTCTGATTCAAAATCCTTGTGGACCTTTTGTGAGCTAGTCTGTTCCTCTGAATTGCTTCTTCTCTTCCTCAAGAGAGAATCCTGTTTTTATTTTTCAGTGATTCTTTTGGGAGTGGACATTTCAATATTTTTAAAAGGAAGAAACTGATGTGTATCTGGAGAACTTCAAACCCTAGGTCACTAATATTGCTATAGAAAACGCTCTTTGGATAACTTGCAAACACTGGCTCTTTGAAGCTATAAGTCTGGTACTTCTGTTTGCCTAAAGGACAGAAACACACCTTCCAATGTTCAGCAGGTATTGAGTCATGTTTGTGTGTTGGTCACATCTAGTCCTCACAGCCTATTCCTTGGTGGTCTCCCATCCAAATACTTACCAGGGCTGACCCTGCTTAGCTTCTGAGACCTGATAAACCTGTAAAGTCGTACTATGAGGGATAGATTAGAAAAAAAAACCACGCAGAATAGCAGCCATGGCTTTCACACATGCATGCTCTCACACATCTTTCTCCATCCTTGCTGTGTAACTGTGTAACTTCACTCAGCAATTGTTTACACAGACAATTGAATTGGTCTCAAATCATACAAATCAATAATAAATAAATGCTGTCTTTGTGTAAATTGTTGTTCATCTTCCAATGCCAGCTACTATGAACTGGCAATGTCTTTGTGCACGTACCTTTTGCAAAAGGCTATTTGTTTGCAAGCCATTCATGGCTGTTTGGCACAAACCAAGCAGACTGCCTGATCACTCACATCTGGTCACTACCTTCGAACACAGTAGGTTTGACTGCTGAATGCATCTGTGGCAAAATCTGCAGCCTTTGTTCATAAGACTGAGCTTTAAATTAGTCAGTAAAACTTTCGTGGAGTTGGTCTTACAACTCAAAGATATTTATCATGTGCTATTTTCCATATTTTGCCAGATTAATTGCAACAAAAGGACTCCTTTAGCCCCTGATTTCTTTAAATGTAGAGACATACATGCTTAATCTAACGGCAGGCATCCTCATACTGAGCATTATTCAGGATCTCCTTGATAATTTTTGACAAGTTCAAGCATGAGACTTGGATCCCAGCCTGAGATCACATTCATAAAGTAAGTATGTAAAGTGTGTGTTTGTGTTTGTAGTTGTTAGTGCTGTGTCGTATACCTCTGTAGCTCCCCAGTGAATCAGCCTTTTGAATGTAAATAAAGCTTAGAAGATTCCCCACTGGTTCCTCCTGATGCCTGAACTTGCTTACTCCACTGGGAACGTGGCATGAAGGCAGAGGGGGCAAAATGAAACCTGAGAGACTTGATTTCAGCTAAAATATTCCAAGTCATTGAAATGATCTATCCCTATCCTTCTCATTACCTGTAATTGCCCCCAAACCAACAGAGTCCTGTTTCTTTTCAACTACACTCTTTCAGTTTTTCCTCATGAGCAGGAAAGATGTCATACCCGCTTTCCCATCAGAGTTGTTTTGATGGTGTCATGTGGATTTTGTTTCTTAGAAGGAGGATGATTAAACGCATATACAGACAAGGGTCTTTGCGAGAGGAAAATTAGCCAGCTATACTACATATGAAACCAAATGAAGGTTAAGCCTACAACATTTGTGATTTTGTGTTTTCATGGAACCTTTTCCATTATGCTATAAAATGCTGTCCCTTATCTTTGCCATTGCACCTGTGAATACTCTTTAAGCTTTTAAAAACTAGATCTATGCAGAAAAGTGGGGGTTCAGAAGTGAAGTATAGAAAATTTGAGATTTGGGGGAGGCCTTCTGATCTTTACCCATGTGTGACACTATCAACATTTTGTGATTACTGTTCCTTTGACTTTGTAGCGCTCACACATAAATCAGCATCAACGTCATAGGCAAAACACCAACAATGATGTCAATGGACTTGGAATGAAGCAATTCTGCATAAGATGACATTGTATAATACCTAAATGTTCCACATAGTTTGAAAAAATATTTTAATACAAAAAATAAGGTGTGGATAGACTGAAACAAAGCTATGATTGCTTCCTTAAGACTGAGCTGAGCTTTGAGCAGGTGACCTTATGGCTCTAACAGTATACTAAACTATTCTGCATCAGTAAAACAATTGGGTATAATTTTCCAGTAATCCAAGATCATTAAATTGGAACAGCCCAATCCTCCATGTGGGTCTCAGATAGGATCGGGGGCCCTTCCCTGTTTCCCGCATTGCACAGGGCTTGGAAAACAAGGGCGGGAGAGAACAGCCCTCTCCTGCCCACCCTCTTCCCCCACCATGTAGAGCCCATTTTATTTCATTTTAAAATGGGCTTTACTGCTATTAGAGGATATAAAAGACTTGGGAAAGATCTAATAGGGGATTCAGGCAGTGTGTGGGGTGGGGGAGGATTGAGATGTTAAGAATGTATGTCTCTGCTTGCATCTGAGAAATATTGGAGGGAGTGATAACATTAAATCTCTACTGTTTTTTGAACACTGCTAATTGTGGCTCAATGGTGGAGTATCTGTTTGGCAAGCAGAAGGTACCCAGTATTTCCAGCAAAAAGAGTTAGATAGTAGATGATGTGAAAAACCTCTACCTGAAATCCTGGCAAACTACTGCCAATCTGAGTAAACTGATCTTGATGCATCAGTGGTCTGATTCTGTAAACTGCAACTTCATTTGTTCATTTTTGTAAATCTGATATTAACAAGTTATGCTGATGTGGCATTTTTACTTGCCCTTTTGACTTGCATTTACTGTTCATGCTGAATATTCAACAGTTTTTCTTTGGTAGCATCAACCTTTGGCTTTTTAAAAAGGTTTATGACCTTTGTTTAACCTCATTATCTTTGTGTAGTTTTTTGGCACATCTTTTCTGCAAAATTTTTCTTACACTTCTAAATATAGAAGGAATATTAATTACAACAAATGAGCAATAAATACCCTTTAAAGGATATTTTGAAGAAATTATTCCATTTGGGTAAGTATTACACCAGAATGTTTACTCGGTGATTTTCAAAATACTTTTGGGGGTGTGGTTGCTCAGGTGTTGTTTCTATAACTAAAGATAAAGCCATTGTTTCTAATTTTGTTCATTCAACAAGTGTATGCCAAATCACACTCTTTTGTTTGGTTATGATCTCCCAGTTTGTAGAATTCAAAGTTGGCTTCCAGTGATTACTTGAGTGAGAAGCAGCAGCAATACTTCATTATTTGGTAACTGGTAAGAGCAGATTGATGTGGTTATAGATTAACAAATGAGTATTATAGTATTTGCCCTGACCTGGATAGATCAGGCTAGCCTGATTTTGTCAGTCAAACCAGGGACGTAGGTATAGATTTTTTATGGGGGGGTTTGGGGGGTTGGGCCATGCCCCCACCAGCCCCTGGGGGCATGTCCACGCCTCCCCAAGCCCCACCCCAACCTCGGTTCTTATAAAAGCAGCTCTCCAAGGCCAGGGATGGCAGACTTCTGCCCCCCACCAGCTGGGCTCCCACCCAGCAGCTGGTAGTCCCTTCTGCCTTCCCCTCCGGGCAGAAGCATAGCTAGGGAAAATGGAGCCTGGTGCAAAATATTTGCCCCCCCCCCCATGGTCAGCCACTGTGATGCTGGAATCCACCCCCAAACAGCATCATTTTCAATGGTGTTTAAACTAGGGAGCCCAGATTCTTCTTTTAAATCCACCTTAAAAGGAGAATCTGGGGTTCCCAGTAAAAACAACATTGAAAGTGATGCTGTTCTGGGGTGGATTATCCCCCATCCTGAAACAGCATCATTTTCAATATTTAAACTGGGGACCTCAGATTCTCCCTTTAAATCCATGCCAAAGGGGGTGGATTTAAAAGGAGAATCTGGGGAAATTTGAGGGGTGCCTGCTGTCAGGAGTGCACTTGTTAAGTTAGCAGCACCAAACTTTCAGGGTATCTTTAGGAGACTCCCTTGATGATACCACCCAGGTTTGGTGAAGTTTGGTTCAGGGGGTCCAAAGTTATGGACCCTCAAAAGTGTAGCCCCCATCTCCTATTAGCTCCCATTGGAAACAATGGGGGATGGGGGCGCTCCCTTTGGAAGTCCATAAATTTGGAAAAAAAACCCTTACCTATGTCCTTGAGTCAAACCAAGAAGGGTCAACTATGGCAAGTATTTTGATGGAAGATCTCCAAGGAATAGAAGGCTGACCGGGATGGCTCACTACATGGTGGCTGGGAAACTGCAGACATGGGTGTGGAGAGGGCCAGGCCAGGGAGGCCAGTGGGTGGGAAGCCACCACTGAACCACTGTCCCGGGTAACTGTCCTGGGTGGTAACTATCCCAGGTAACTATCCTGGCACCATCTCCTGCCCCCTACTGGCAGTTCTCCTGCTCACTTTCATGTTCACCTTCATGCTGGCTGGTGGGCTGGCTGGGAACTGCCCTCGGACCTCATAGTTGGGTTGGTGGGGCCATGGTTGGAGTCTGGAGACCAGGGCCTTGGCCTTGGCCAGGAGCAGCTGAGTTGGTGGGGAGGTGGATGTTGGGCTGCAGGGAAGCCTGGGCAGGGGAAAGGGGCAGCTTTTGGGGAACCTGGTGGAAAAGCATGGGGCCAACTTTGGTTTGGGTGCAGGGAAGTTTGGGGGGAGGGCCGTTTGTTTTTGCCTCAAGCAGCAGAGCGGCGGTGTGGAGTTCAGGGGGAGGTGGAGTGGGGCCCCGGCTTGGGTTCAGTTTGGGGTGTGGGAAGGGGAAAGCACTAGCTTTTGGCAGGCCCTGTGTGAGAGCGTGGGTGCTGTCCTGGCTTTGTTTCTGGGGGTAGGGGGATGGTGGAGGAGTGGGAACCTTGAGGGTGGTGGTAGGGTGGGTAGGTTTGGGAGCAGTCGGGCAGGGCACGGGCCTATAAGCGCACAGGATGCACCAGGATTAGGCAGGTATACGTCCTGCACTGTGATTGGCTAAGGGTTTATCGTGCTTATTCTCACTTTAGTCACAACATGATTTTCTGTACCATTCTCCATTTTGACTCCAATATTGATTATAAAAGTAATTCCTGGCTGAACAGAGGTGAAGCAAAGCCCCTCAAGTAAATGAGGCTCTTTTCCATTTTTTTAGTCAATTCAGCCTCAGCTTTATGAAAGCAGCTCCAGTGTGTATACAACTATATACAACTATATAACTAATAGAGTTAGCCAATGCTAAAAGCTGAGCATCCTGGGACCAGGAGCAATAAGAAAGCTCTGATTCTCAACCCCAAACATGTGATTTTGTCTCACACATGCACAGGGCAACCCATTGCTGTCTCCCTTTCCATAATATCAGCTGCATAACACCTTATTCTCTTTCAGTAACTTCAAAAAGGTTAATTACTGAGATTTTGGAACATGAAATAAATCTGAATTTTTTAAAAAATCATCTGGCTAAATAAAGTACAGTTCAGTAATCATTCAACTGGTGTTCCCAGAGCTAAACTGAAGTAGGAATGCTGAGGCATAACAGCAAATTGGCACCCACATGTGACGATGTTTCAGAAGCACTGATATCCTGTGGGTTGTGTGCCTATATACCAGTCGTCACATTAAGTGCACATATATCTTTCTTGCAAGAAAAGAGTGTCCTATTTTGTTCCATGTTGACAATCTGTTATAATCATTATGGATTTTTTTAAAAAAAGATAAAATGAAGCAGAGAAAGGATTTTGAGAAATATTGTTAAATTTGAGGATATTGTTAAAGTAACTACAGGATGTGTACTCCCATTGTAGGTATGTAAAATATGAGGTTAATCAGCAAGAATGGTAGTTGAAAACTAACTGGCCTGTCACTACTAGAATTCAGCTGACATCTGAGAGTAGAGCCAGCTCAGTTTCAAATGACAGCTTGATTAGTAAGGTACGGAACTTTTCTTGTATAGACAATTGAAACATATTAAAATAGATACAGAGAAGAACTTGGGTTATGATAGATGGCTAATAATAGAACAGTAAATATGGGACTGAATGTGTCATTCTGAAAGAATACTGATTCCATAGGTGCTGCAATGCTAGTCTGCTGCAGCAATATTGAAGAGGAGTCCAGTAGCCCCTTTAAAGGCTAACAACATGTTTTTTATAAGAGTTTACGCTGGAATAAATTGTGTTAGCCTTGAAGATGCTACTGGACTCCTGCTTAATTGTATTAAGGAATGAAATACCGGTAACTTAGATCTGTTGTATATAATTCAGAGACAGCTTCAATTTAAAATATAAAGGAACCACCTTCTGCCCTACAAAAAAGACAATTATAGCAATTGCTTTTACAATTCATTAGGTGTTTTTTTTACAACTTGTTTGGCAACTGAATCTTCTTTGGTAACTGAATCTTGCTTCTTCCTTCTGTAAAATAGTGCCTCTAGAGTCCAGACTAAAGCAAAAACTAGCAAATAAATGTTTGTGAGCAAAGAGTTGGCCATCCACAAAGTCCAAATGCATATTTCAGTAAGATTCCAGTTATTTCAGAATACCACAACAGTTACCACTGCACTGTTGGAATAGGACAAGAGAACATGTTGTTGTATCTGGTTTTCCCCATCTAGCTCAATGGGCTGAGGGAGCTGTTTTTGCTTTTTATTCTTGAGATAGAAAACTTTCAGGGATGTCTATAGGATCAAAGATAAAAAATGAATAAGAACGGTGGAAGGAGAGGATGAGCACATAGAAGGAAAGGTACTTATTCAGCCCTTGATGCCTTTTTAGTCAGTATGATAATTACTCAGGAATAATTGCATAAGGATGACTATGCAAATGTAGAATAAATAATTCATGAGGCAGCAGGCATTTATTATCGTAATTTAAGTGTCATTAGGACATGTTCATGTAACTAACACTTATGGTTAATGAATATATTAAATAATTTCCAAGAGGCAAATTCAGTGAGAATCCTAAACTCCTGCATTTTATGGAAGCCTGGTATAGCTTTAAATTGATCTCAACCCAATGTTTATAGATATCTGGCATGCTTATTCTTTTCCTCTTTAATAAATTAATACCAGCCAGCAGACATTATAGCAAATGTGGCATTTTATTTATGATTAATTCTGTCATGATATTGCAGGGCAAGGATAAATAATAATATTTTTAATTTGTGCCTTGTCCCATTTCTGCTTGCTACACATTTTAAGCGGGTATGTTTCTTTGTTAAATGATATATCAGGCAGTCACTGGATATATTAATTGGTATATCAGGCAGTCATTAAATGGTATATCTGGCAGTCACTGGGTAGCTCAGGCATAAGAGTGGTAGGATACCACCTCTCCAAATTGTATGGGATGCTGTACTCTCCCAAGTAGTGTGATGTTGGCTGTGGATTCCATTCTGAGAGAACCTTAGCAGCCATAACTTAAGAATATCTTGTGACTATGAGAAATGAATGATAGTTTCCCCCCTTTTTTAGTTAAAGGTGTTGATTGAATTAATATTAGTGCAAAATAATCAGTTTAAAAAAAAAGTTGCTTGGTCTGATCTTATTTTTTATGGTCTAACCAGATATTGTCCATACACTTTCAGCATATATCAGCAGTGATATAGTGGGTTCGAACTAATGTATTCATAATTTTGGGTGTGGTGTGGACCTGAACGTGTGTCTTGCTTGTGGCTATTAATTTTGTGCCTGAGAGGATAACAATGGATAATTTTTTTAAAAGTTAATTAAAAATTGGATGTTTTTGCTTTGCAAATTTCTTCTAAATAAAACTTTTTTAAAAAATAACCTAGTTTAAAATGAAATTGGAAGAAAATGCAAATGTGTAGTCTTTGAAAACTTAATTTTGGCCCTGTTATGAATTTAACAAAAACTGGAGTGGGAATGGGCAGGGCAGTTATATGACAAATAGTTAGATTAAAGCAGAAAAGAACAAAGGGAAGAAACACTTTCTTATGTTTTTTTCCAGCCAGCGACTATAGTGAGACTTTGGCCATTTCCACACAGATCCCCCCAAACATTTGCAAAACATTTGTAAAATGTTTTCTATCCCCCCACATTTGTCAGTACTCACCCCATTAAAATGATTCCTGGCTGCCATTTTGTGGTTGTTTCATGATTTTTTAAAAACATATGTAGATCTGATGCTATGAAGCATCAAAAACTCATGCTGTGCTATGATGCCTTCAATGACACTATGGATGATCTCCAGTAGCGTAATGAGGGAGGGGCACAAGGGGGTTGGAGCTCCAGGTGCTACTTGGGTAGGTCACGTGGAGTTCGGGGGCAGAGGTGCAGTTGCATGCGGAACCAACCAGTGTCTATCTGGTCTTGGAGTTCAAGAGTGGAGCAGGCTTGTTCAATGCTGGACCTGGCCAAGTCGAGCCCAGCATCAAACAGACCTGCCCCGCTTCCAAAATCCACATGGTTTTTTCCTGAATTGAGGAAGAGCTTCTGAAAGTATTTTGCTCTTTCATGTGTGTGTGTTTGGAGGGATAGTTTCTGTCAGTCCCTTCTTCTTTAATGTGATCCCCTGCACAGCATTCAGCTATGTGCCCGATGGACCCCTAATTCTCAAGAATAGCTTTGAGAGAGGGGCATATGAGGCTGCAAGGTAAAGGGGAGAAAGGCATTCTGGGAACTAGTTCTGTGCACAACTCATTTGATTCAGTGAAATGTGAACTTCACATGCCTGTGGTTTGGGATAAATAAATTGTTTACTCCTCGGACACAAGTTAAGCCTGCCATTGTTGTGGAGTTAGGAAGGTTGCTGATTCAGAAAAGTCATTGACTAAGGGGCATGTTTTGTTTATGCATTCTCCTTCCAGCATGGGGAAAACTGGGAAAGGGGAGAGAGAAATTAAAATTTAAGGAGAGAAATCCCAAGTGATTTTTGTTTCTGATGACATTTGGTGAAATCAAAATAGCAGGCACAAAATGTATTCTGGAATTAGAAATGAAGGGTTTCTATCCTGAGGGAGAGAAAATGATACTCTGTTTCTTGGAAGACACCTGTCTCGAGAGATGTTTAAGCAGTCACATACCTCAGGGGCTGGGTATAATACTATGCAGAAAGACTGAGCTTTAGCTTTCTAGGTAAGAATTTTCTGAAGTGTAAACATTTATAAATCATGACATGCTTAAAACAAATGAGAATGTAGACATTAGTATGAACAAAAATATGAAAAGAGATGCAAAGAGGCAAAGGCAGAAGATTTATTGCAAATGTAAAGGTAGGAAAGCTAGAAACAGGCATACACACACAATGAAGGTTGAAGAGAATAGCATGCATGTACTTGAGAGGAACATACAGCATTTCTGAGTACAGTTTGTTCTTGATGGCAAAGAGAAAAAAACATTCGGACACAATCATACTGAATATGAGTAGAAAAAATCCTATGTAAATGCTCTTTGATAGTAACTAGTGACCCTGATAGAGATAGAATGTATATACAGTTTCACTCAAACATGAGGTGCCTTAGATTTGACCAAGTACACTGAGCAGGGAAAAAACTCTATCAACTCTTTCTGTGCTATGCAGAGTTTGTGTTCCATCTATTTTTCATCATGTGCAATAGCAGTGGAGCATGTAAGGAAATACTTTTGAGAGTTATACTTCTCTTCCCTATTTCATGGATCATTATGCCAACTTGAAATGTATCTAATTTGTATAATTGACTCTCATCCATGTTGTTGTTTTTTAAAGGCCCAATGGATAATGGTGTATTTTTATGTTATGTCACTAACGCATCAAATGATCCTTTAAGATAGTCCAGGATTATCAACACATGCCAGATGGGGCTGAGAGACAATTTCTTAATTAACAGCATGCAGGTTATCCATGGTTGAGTTGCATTTGATCCTTCAAGATCTTCAGGCTCAGAACCCTTAATCTGGACTATGAACCTTCATGGTAATCTCTCCATCTGAAAGATAACCTGCATCTCTATGACACCACATGCTCTATGAGATCAGATGCTTTCATCCTCACAGGAGGGGTGGACAGATTTCCTCATTGCATTACTGTGTTTTTTGGGAAGTCACTCTGCATTATGGTCCAGTAATGACTAAAAATATGCATGTGCAGTTCCCACCCCTCATTTTTCCAGTGTAAAAGTTCACACTGCAAAATGCAGTTTGTTACTGAGATACATGTGTCACAGCATGTTAATAAAATGTCACGAAAGCTATGAATACAATCATGTAAAGCATACTTTTTTGGAATGTTTAGCAGCCTGCATGAGCAAGGTATGTTTCTCCAGCTTTGTCCTTTTTCTTCCTGCTCTAGCAAAATAACTAGATTATATCTGGGACTAGCTGGCAGGACCAAGCCATTCTTGTTCTGTCACCCTTCACCAAAGAATAAGAATAAGAAGAATTTGGATTTATATCCCACCTTTCTCTTCTGTAAGGAGACTCAAGGCAGCTTACAAATTCCTTTCTCTTCCTTTCCCCACAACAGGCATCTTGTAAGATGGGTCTGAGGTGGGTCTGAGAGAGTTCTGAACGAACTGTGTCTAGCTCAAGGTCATCCAGCAGGAATGTGGGAGTGGGGAAACAAATCTGGTTCACCAGATAAGAGTCTGTCACTCATGTGGAGGAGTGGGGAATCAAACCCAGTTCTCCAGGTTAGAATCCACACACTCTTAACCACTACACTATGCTGGCTCTCACTGGCTGTTGATTAGTTTCTAGGTCCAGTTCAAGGTGTTGGTACTTACCTCTAAAGTCCTCTCTTTTGGCAACTTTATTCTTCCCACCAGCATGTACTGTTGGTATCCCATATTTCCAATGCATATTTAGCAACTGTCTGGGCTTGAGCCTTTTCAGTGTTACTACCCCATGTCTATGAAACAGCCTCCTATAAGAGGTAGAGGGGGGATTCTTACCTTCCTGACTTTCTAGTTGAGTTGCAAAACTTAGCTATTCTAGAGATCTTTTGGAGGAGGAGAAGAGTTTGGATTTATACCTTGCTTTTTCTCCTGTAAGCAGTCTCAAATTACAAACTCCTCTCTGTCTCTCCACAGCAGTCTGGGCCAGGGCAGAGGGAAGAATATCTGCTGTGGGTGCATTAAAAGTTTCTAAACTGGTTTTTAATGTTCTAGATTTCGTGTTTTTTTTAAAAAAATTGTTCTATAAAATTGTTTTTATTTTATTCAAATTTTTGAAATGTCCATTTTTATTTAAAATATTTGTATTTAGCCTTTCAACTCAATCCAGATCTTCAAGGCAGTGAACAATTAAAAATATTAAAGAGCAACTTTAAAAATAGCCCGTACACACATAACAATAATTTAAAACATAAATAGGAAGGAGGGTTGGTAAGGAATGCTAAAGCAAACAAAAAGGTTGTCAGCTACTGGTGGAAGATAGTGATGGGACAGGGTGAGGGGAGAGAGACAAACCCATCTCTATTGTTATGTTGCTATTACTCTTCTTGGGTCATAGTTAAGATGTTCAGAAAAAAGGTAGCATGTAAAAAAATTTAAAATTAATTTTTAAAAAAGATTTAATGCTTTAAAAATGTTTTTAAAAATTAATTTAAAATTTTATATTACCTGATGAAACATTTTTTGCTCTGAGATACAATTGGGGGCACACATCGCTTTCAAAATGAAATGGTTTACTTCTGTGGTATGCAAGAGCTAGGCCGATTACGGACAAGGTTTTTGCCACATGGTGGAGGCAAATGTCTGTTGTGGCTAGATTACTTGTGTGGATGTATATCCTCTTGCCCCGCTTTCATGTTCCACTCTTTCTGTGGTAAGCAAAACCACTTATAGCATGAATTTAAGTTGCTTTGCCACCAGAACAGGACAGATTTGCCAGTGGGCACAACCTTGCCTCTGACCTCTTCCCTCCACCCATGGCCAGCCTGCCTAGTCTCAACCCTCCCCCCCACTCCCTTGTGCTGCTTTGCACTCTTCCCCTTTGCCTCCTCCCTGTTGCCAACTACTTCCTGCGTCTTGTCCTGCCATATCATTTCTATCGCCCATGGCCTCCCTGCTTCTGTGTATCTTTAAATCTTTAGATTATTTTAAAAATAAATAACCATATTGATAGATCGATAATAACACTATGAAATGTCAAAATAATAAGATTAGTTTATCAGTCCAAACACCCAATTTGCCTGTGCATTTGAACAACAAACTGGGACATCTGCTGTCTCATAGGCCCCTTCTGCACACCAAAATAATGCGTTTTCAAACCACTTTCACAACTGTTTGAAAGTGGATTTTGCCATTCTGCA
Source organism: Sphaerodactylus townsendi (assembly GCF_021028975.2). NCBI lineage: Eukaryota > Metazoa > Chordata > Lepidosauria > Squamata > Sphaerodactylidae > Sphaerodactylus > Sphaerodactylus townsendi. Next base: position 32,243,492 of record NC_059429.1, on the reverse strand, counting down.
CAGCTTCAAAGAGCACTGAAAGCAATTTGAAAGTGCATTATTCTGCATGTGCGGAATGAGCCATAGTTTTATACACAAGCAGTCAGTGATTCCAGACTACACTGGGAAAAACCAGTCAGTATTGACGCTTGGGTTTACAGCACATCAGGAGACAGACAATCATGATCCCGGAATGCTTAGCAAATGGTGGTTCATGTTGTCCTTTTGTGGTTTTCACGCTGCTATAAAAGATACTCAGTGTTTGGACAAAGTGTACAGATGCTGTATAAAAGACTCTCCTTGAATAGTTCACCTTTTTTATATTGATATATAGATAAGAGAATTTAAATGTTAAAAATTATATTAAAAACTAAGGCACACATGCGTGATAAAGAGCCTGCTAAACATTGCTCCCCTGAGTGCAAGCAAAAAGTCAGCTGATGAGTAATGTCTGCCCCGCTGCAAACAGGGTGGTGGGTAATAATGCTGAACAGGCCCCCAAACAAATACTCTGTGGCCAGTTCTCTTTGAAGTTGTGGGACCCTTGTTGTGCGTAATCGGCCATAGGCTTGCCTATTCTCCCTAGAGCCATCTCTTTGTTTTTCTGTATGAGGTAATGATCTGGGTGTGCCTCTTGATTAGAAAGAGAGCTGCCTAGTGACTCATATGGAGACCAATGGGAAACCTTTCCATGAAACACTAACACTAATTATCCATTCTGAAGAAGAGCTGATTGGAAAGATGAAACACCAGAGTAGTTTCTCTTGTCATATTGAGATTATTTCCGTGCTAAATGTCAGAATGAGGTATCAAATTATCCCCCATGAGATTATTTTCATACTTTCAAAACACCCGAAACAGTATTTTGAATTATGACTATTCTGATTCTTAAGCTTGCTTGACCATCATGAAGCTGCTGTCTACCGGTTGTTGCCGCCTTTGAGATAGCCCACCTGGCACTGACTAGATCCTATGTTTTTATCATTTTTAGTTTCAGAGCTCATCCCACCCTTTGGAATGGGCTTCTGGAAGAGGTTTTTAGAGTACTTTGAAGGGCCATTTATTGGCTAGAATTTTTAATGGGAGTGTAGGCTACAGTGATTTAAGAGATAAATTATTTAGTTTTATTCTACATTTTATGTAAACTACCTTAATAACCCCTGTTTTGTTAAGGCATCTGCTGTTGTACTTCAGTGGCTTTAAAATATGACCACCATTCCATTTGCTATTAATCTTCCTGATCATCCCACTCCACAGCTGGTTCATCATCCATACGCAAAATGAGGTAGGAAAGAAGCTGAAAGAGGTTTTGCCACAAGAAGACAGAGACAAAGAAGGAGATGTCGCTTACATCGATCTCACACTGTTCACCGGCATGGTTTATGTCACAGATGCACTGGAATTTGTTGAGCCGATTCTGGCAAAGGCCTCCGTTGAGGCAGGGATCAGAGCTGCACTCATTAATGTCCACTTCACACCTGTGGGGTTAAAGGAAAACAATTATTTGGAACAAAAATAACCCTGACAGGAATGGAAAAGGTAAGAAGACATGGCTGTTCATCTCAAATGACTTTAGTAAAATATTTGGCCCTCTGCAATAATTGAAATTAAAGCAGTGGCCTTCATCCCCAGAGTCATTTTATCCCCAGAGCCATCTTCTATTTTCAAGAGAGAAAGGGGAGAAAATGAAAAAAATGACCAATGTATAAAGTTAAAAAAAATAAAAATAGAAAGTCTGGTCTTTCCTTCAATGAGCAGAGCTGGCATATTCTCTCCCTCACTTTATCCTTACAGTGACCCTGTTAAGTAAGTTAGGCTAAAAGACAGTTATGGTCCAAGGTCACAGTCCTGGTGGAAATTTATGATTGGTTTTATCAAGATTCTTTTTGTGTGGTGTTTTACCAATATGCTTCAGCATGTGCATATTAATATTAAAACTACATACAAATGATTTGAGGGCAGTCATATGTATACTTATATCAAATTGATTGTTGCAGTGTTTTATCAACATCCACTCATTTGCACTGATAATGCCAAGGAAGGAAGAGAGTCAAAGGAATAGACAGCTCTGGCAAACAGTGCCCACTAATTATAGAAATGCTCCTTGTTAAACCAAAATTCAGGAGGAGCCGAATGAAGGGCAGAGTGCAGTTTCAGAACATGAGAGGAACTGGAGAGTGGGAAAGTCTCTCTTTTCTAAACGGAGTGAAAACAGGCTGCCACTAAAGCACCCCATCTCCCTTTTCCTTCAATCACATTTGCAGCCTCCTGAGGCTACTTTTATTAATGCAAAATGTCAGGAGAAAAGTACATGCTTTTCTGAGGTGTATGTCTCCAACCATTGGCCTCTGGGTACTCATTTAATTTCCATATATACTGATGGATAATGGGGAATAATAATGAATAACAATTCAAATAGAGACCGAACTTCTCTTTTATTCTTGAGCAATTAGAGCTTTCTAGAATGAAAACTACTGCTTATATTTGCTATGTAGTATATGGAAGTTTAGTAAATACTTCTGGTAGAGACCAAGGTCATAGGAAGCATTTTCAAGCTTTCAGGTTGCAATGGGGGTACAGCAGGCATCAAGGCAGAGATGAGGTTCTAGCAGTGTCATTACTCGCATCAAATGCTTCTTTGTGAGCACTTACGAAGCTCCATGCACAGTGGTTTCCCATTCACTTCAACCCAGGGAAAAGACAGTTTCGCTTCATATCAAGAGATGCTCACAATGTGCAAGGGATACATTCATGGATGTGAAGAGAAATCACTTTACAAAGGAGCTCAGCCTACACACTGCTTCATATGACACTCTGAATCAATGATGACCTTCACCTGCTGAGAAGTCATGTGGCACTGCCTTCCCAGGGCTCTACCTCTTCAAACTGCAGTCAGAGGAAATTTTTGTTTAAATGGACTCTCATATAAAACAAAAACCTCCTTGCACATAGAAAATTAGCATTTCAGGGTGAAGGCTAGGTTACTACCCTTCTCTGTGACATATCTTTTCTCTCTTGTCCTTTTAAGCTATGGGAGGTAAACTTCTACAGTGCCCAATCCTTTTGCAAATTTAGGCAAAAAAAATTACACACTTAATCTTAATGTTTGTCATGACAGACTAAAACTATGAGTAATGCTGTTGCTTTCTTTGTGTGGGCCATTGTGTGACAAGTTCACACGTTCCTTCACAAAGGCATCAGCTATGATGTCTCAAAGATTCTCACCGTGGTCCTGCAAAGCCTGCGAGACACGTGCATTCTAAGCGTCCTTGGAACTCAGTACAGTTGCCGTGGTTGTAACAGGTAAGGTTTTCTTTCTCATTTCTGCAGACAGTGAAAGGTGGTCTCATACGCCTAAAGTGAAACAACAGTTGGCAATTTGTTTAGCATCACTTCCCCCCATTATTGTGGAAAGCTCACATTCTTAACCTTGGTTTCAAGTCAGCCTTTATTGTTTGCTTTTAGACAGGTTTTAGATTTGTAGAGGAATTGCCTCAATTACAGTCACAAGCATGAACATATGGGATGATGCCTGTCACACTAACAGACTGGGCTCTATGTGGTGTGGAAATGACCAAACAATGGGACTAACACCATGGTCTGAAAAATGTGCCCCTCTCCCTTCTTTTAAAACATCCAACTTAGTAAAAAAATTCTGGAGAGCTCAAAATAAAAATTTTGTTTGCACATTGCTCCAGTCTCTAACGTGAAGCAATGTGTGACTGCTCTATGCCAAAACTTTTCCCATGCTGCTGATTTCCTGAAGATGGACATGAACATTCACCCATCCAGTATAATTTTTATAGAGACTTTCAGTCCTAAGGATTATTTGTGCAAGTAGGAGCATATCTATTAAAAATGGTGACAAACGCTGCCTAGCACTGAGCTGCATTCTCCTCCCAACTTCACATGGAGTTTGGGGGTTGGGGTGCAGGTCGACAGTGGAGGAGGCAGACCTTCTAGAGGGGGCTGCTTGGTGCACCCCCTAAGCAGTGCCCTGGCCATGAGCCCTGGCTTGCCCCGCCCTAGATATGTCTTTGTAGTACAGAAACACGAGAGTATAAGTAAGGAGGGGAGCATTGGAGTATATGTCAAAAAGAGATGAGCTGTTCTCGTGGATCCCACAGTGATCTATTTTGCAACATCCATTAAAACCACATTACTGGATTTTAAACACCCAACTGCACAGATGGAAATACATTCAGTGAAGTCTGAATGGCCATTTAAAAAATTAAAAGCTCCTTTTCAAGGGACATCTTTTTGAGAAGAGGAATGATGGAGCTTGTGTGTGCCTGACCCTTTCCCCCCTCAGAATCACATTTCCAGTTATTTGGAAAGTTCCAGGTGTGTTATATGTGGCAGAAATCCTATGAGGAAAAGCAACTGGGGATGGCATTCAAAGATGCAGTAGAAGCTTGGAGGGAACCATTTCCCAACTCTCAGTTCAAAATAGCCCCCTCTTGAATCCCCCCCCCCCGTCTCATGCATTTGCATGTAAAAGATAGTGGATTTATAAATAACATGCTAGATAACAAAAGTTGTTTATAATACACTGCCCCTAATCTCTTTTTGTTTTTTGACTGCCTTATTTAGGCAGTACAAATAGCCTTATCAAAAGTACCAGCTACTGCTTTCTTGAAAATAAACTGCTCAGTCCTTATACCCAAGTAAAATATAGCATTAATGGATATTCATCCCTTATTATCTCCATCTCTCTCATTTCTGACCTCTCTGCATTGTTTAGTAAATCTCACACTCCCTTCCTTTGGTTATTTATTTTACTGTTGAATTTAAGATTATGCTTAGGACAGTGATGCATCATGTTTTTTGTCTGTTACTCTATAAAGTGCCATATACATTATATATAAGTAATTAATAAAGATGAGCAAGGGTGCATAGAAGGATGCCCACAGATAGTAAATTAGTTAATTACAATGTAACTAGAATGTAACTACCTGTAATTACAACGTAACTACAATGCGCATACTAATTGGGAGAGTTGTTCAGTGCTTAATCTCTGCATTTCTGCAGAACTCAAAAGTGAATGATATTGGTAGTGGGTGGATTCCTTCATTGTTCTTCATTGCCATACCTGCAAAACCTTCCAGTGAAATTTCCTGTACAAAGGCAGGAATAGCTGTTCACCTCATCTATACAAGTGGCTCCATTTGCACATAGGTGGCCACGGCAGTCATCTATGTCTTCTTCACATCTCATCCCCTGGAATCCAGGATCACATACACACTTGTATGAGGCAATTCCATCACTGCAGTTTCCATGCACACAAGGGTTTGATGTGCATTCATCAATGTTGATTTCGCAGTGAGCTCCAGTCCGCCCCTTGGCACATATGCAACGATAATAGCTATAAAAGTCTTCACATATTCCATCATGTGTACATGGATTCATGTTGCAAGAGTCTAACTGGAGACATCCTGTGACAACAGAATTGGCAGATACCTTGAGAAACTGCTCTTCTTGTGGTTTTTTAGTATGGCCATCAGTGTTGTCAAAGTATGAGAGATGGATGCCACTGATTTCTACAGTGCTCATGCACCCTCTTAGACCATCCAAGCTGTCGAACGCTCTGTCAGCCAGATAGATGTCTGTCTCGTCTCTCAGGAAATTGAGGTTCCCTGTGGAAACTGTACTTGTCACACTGTCTTGCTCATCATCCATATCAAAATGCCATCTTGAGGACTGGGATAAAGGCTCTGTCATTGAGAAGATCACCTGGTGCCACTTTCCATCATTCACTGGCTGTGAACTACTCAGGTTCAGCGTATAGAATGTGTTGCCACTTTGCAGCTGAAACACTAATTTCATATTTTGAATGTTGATGGTGAGAAACTCTGGGTCCTTCTCAGCATAAAGCAGGATCACATCTGTGTCTCTAGTGCGAAAGCCAAAGACTATATTAGTGAGGTCTCTCCTGATCTTCCCATTGCTTCTAAAGAATATTGCACTGTTTCTCCCACTAAACACGGCATTGGTGATACCTGGGCAGAGATAGCAAAAGACATTAAGTTGCGCTACGCTGCGTTGATTTTAAAACAGGCGGTGAACGCCAGAATTTCCGGCGCTTCATTACAATTCAATTCAACGCGGAAGCGCTTCGCCATTTGGGATGCGAAAGGCAGCGGGTTGGCCAGGCTGATGCGCAGGCGGTAAAGCGCCTTTACCGGGCGCGTTGCCGAGCAGCGCTGCCATTTTCCGGGCGGCCCTGAACGCCAACGCTGAAAGGACGGCGTCTATAAAGCGGGTAGCGTTGGCTTCGTTACACATACTACACTTCACATTGATTTCAAAACAGCATTCCATACCTATCCTCCGACCTCAGTGTGGTGAGGCTCAATTCAAGCATAATGCAAAACCATTGTTTAATTAAATTAACTAATGCAGGCCACTCCATCGCGAACCATACTGCCTTCACCGACCTCCCCTCGCCTGCTTTCATGCGCTTCCGTCGCGAGCAGACCCGCTGCCTTGGCGAAACTCTGCGCGGTGGAGAGCGACAGGAAAACCGTCCATAAACCATACCGCTTATGCATCGGCCTAGTCACGGCACGGCGCTGAGGCTGGAACGCCGCCCCAGGTCAGCTGCTCTCAGACAGGCGGCCAGCTGTTGCCTCAGGTCGCCTAAGCAACTGCAACCTCAAAGGGTTGTTGTAGAGGGCGTTTTCCCTGGCGGCGCTGGTGCTTAACCAAGGCCAAGAGAAGACGCTTGCCTTCCTCTTCCATCTTTGTCACCACAGCCAGTATGCGGTCAGGCCCTCACACACTGTCCTCCCACCTCCAGGGCTCTGAGGGCAGCGTGGCCGGGCTGGGCACGCCCGCAGGCTTAATGCAGAAGGACACGGGTAAGTGGGAGGAGGGAACAGGCGGCTCCGCGGCTTGGAGTCGCCTGCGCCCTCTGTCAAGCCTGCTCAAGACGCTTCCTAAGTAGTTTACTCACGCCGGGCTAAACTCTTAGCCGAAGGCCGAAACGTAGCTGCACTGGAGGCCGTGCATAAACGGCCCATGGCATGAAGTTGGTTTATTAACCAGTTAGCTTTAAACATGGTTTTGCGTGATTTAAAAATCTAGACATGTTGTCTTGCTCCTACTGGAACCCTCATGAACTCCTTGGCCATGGACACATCTAGCCAGAGCAGGAGTGATGAAACCCGCACTTGTCAACACAGATCAGAATTTGAGAAATCAACTGAGAGCTAAATCCTGATTTTACTAACTAACCATTTTTAAAATAAAGCATGGTTTTTATGTTTGAGTTGAGCCTGTGTGTTTCTGAAATAAGACTGTCAGTGAAATTCACAGATAATACTTATAAAAGTGGATGCTACCAAGCATGTAATTCAGTGGAAGAACACACATGTCTTACAAACGAAATGTCCTTTCCCCTACCCTTGGCAAGCCCAGTTTAATACAAAGAAACTCAAGTGAGAAAGATCCTTGTCCTGTCATGTTCGGATAACCACTGCCAGTGGGATTAGGAAGTGGTGGCCCAGATGGCCCAATGCTTTGCCTGAGTATAAGCCAGCTTCATGTGTTCAGCTTTAATTATTTACTGCCTTCAGAATGTTAAGTTGGATGGAAAGGCAGAATACAAATGTTTATAATGTTGTACAGTGCTGAAAGCAGATTAGTTAATCATGTTGTGCATAAGCTTTTGAAGGGTGTTATAGGGGACTCAGAATTTTTATAATTTGAAGTATAGGCCATCCTTTCCCAAACGGGCTTAGGGTAGTCTACGGCACATGTATGACAAAATAAATAAAATCATAAAATCAATAATCAGAATTTCTCAATATAATGTATACCAATGGTGCCCTAATCCATTCTACAATAAAAGGGGAATGTAGAGAGAGAAGCAGAGGTTCACAAGGGCTTCCCAATGACACGAGCTTTAATGGCGGTCGACATATACCATAAGGTAGTTGGCTCAGCATTGCCCATGTTTCCCTCCAATGTGCAGGAGGTGTTGCAAGTGCCCTGTGGTGTACTCCAGGCTCACGGGGGTATACTGATAACATCTAATAGTGTTGGCAGTGTTCCACTTGAACATGCCCAGGAATCTTCTATGGCAGATATACATTACTGGTTAACGCGTCTCAGAAACAGGGAAGCTTAAAACAACTACAGTAGCGTAGACATTGCCTTTTGAAATTAACTGTTTTTCTTATGTAGAAAAAGAACTGCACTTTCGAGTGGACATCTCAAAACTTGGTTTCAGACTCTTTTTTTTCTCACTCTGTATGGGACTGCTGCAGAAAAAAATACCCAGGCTACATAAAATGACAGCCTTGACTGTGCACACTGAAATGATTGTGACTGTTGCAGCAGCCAGATATAATCAGGGCTGTAGACTTAGCCATCTCAAAAAATGATGACAGCACTGTCCTCTACAATCCCTCTTTTGCAAAACACACTCTGGGCATGTGTGCTGAAGGACTGACTGGAAGAACTCCTGATGTGTAAATCTCATCTGAAAAAATAGCCATGGCAGCAGAAGGGGCATATGCATCTGGCCACACTGCTGGAGAAGAAGAGGGAATCTAACTCCCTCTCATTCCTTTCCTGATTGAACATTTTGATTGGACATTCTGTCCCCAGACTGCTTTAAGCCATTACATTGGAAAAAAGACAGGCATAATCTGTTGGCCTGTCTTTTTTGACCAAGTGGCACTGGGTTTGGTAGAAGTTTTCAGTAGAGTTGCGAGCCCTGGGTTTGGAAATATTTGGGGGTTGGGGGTTGGGGAAGAACCTCAGCAGGATATGAGGCCCTAGAAGCAGCCATTTTCTCCAGGGGAACTGATCCTAGTGATCTGGAGATCAACTGTAACAGCAGGAGATCTCCAGGTGCTATTTGGAGGTTGGCAACCCTCACTCTCAGGGGCTTTCCGCACTACAAAAGGGAGTGAAGGTCGACTCGGTTCCCTTCAATGGGGGGCGATTCCTGGCTGTCCGCACAGCAACTTCCTTGGCCCCCTGGAACCGAGCTTTCAAGTGGGGCGTGGGATCATCTTGGTACCTGTTTAATAGCCGCTTCCTTGATCGTGATTTCATGCACATATTCTGGCCACGGGCGGGAAACGGGAATGTTCTTTGTTTTTTTTTACAGTTTCCGTACGTCGCAGCTACGTAGCATTGACGCGCTGAACTACTTCCATCGCAGTCAGAGCTACGAAGCTTTGGTACGCCAAAATTTTCCAGTTTAATAAATGCACGCTTTGAAACGATCTCGGATATTGTAGCTTCAAAACGTGAGGGAAACTGTATAAAAAAAGCCGTGCTCTCTGCCCGTCACAACTCTCCCGTTCTGCGCATGCGAACGAAGCGGCTCCTGATTGGTTGAGTGGATGCGGTGTCGTTTCGATGCATCCGCATTTCGAAGCTTCGAAGCGACATCGACCTTGTTCCACCAGCGAGTCGCGGTTCATAACTGCGACAGGGATGTCGGCGGGTTCCGGAGCAGGGGAACAAGAGAGACAAGACATAGCTCTTGTCCGAGCTTACGGGTTGTAGTCGCTGGATACACTGAGTTGAACCTGAGCCCTTCGGGGATAAGGCGGCCTATAAGTTTAATAAAATAAAAATAATAAATAAATAAACCGGTACAACACAGTAAGTGCGGAAAGCCCCTCAGTGTCATGGAACCATCTCCAGTAGTCTGCAAGTTCAATAGGGAAAAAAACAGAGTAGGGGGGAGCTAAGGAAGAGGGCTGCTTCTCAAATAAGAGAGAAGGGAGTGGGGCTGAGTTTTTGCCCAGGAAATGGGCTTTCCAACTGTGAGGGACTGTATCATTCCCCCCACAGAGTGTGGATGACAATTTACTCATCCTCTTTTCATAGGGGTGGAAAGGATTCACTAGCACTTACTATAAATTAAGCCCACTGCATTCAATAGTACTTAAAAGGTAGAGGTAGTCCCCCTGTACCAGCACTGGGTCATTACTGCTAGGCAGACAATATTTACAGGATGGTTTGCCCTTTTCCTTTTCTAGATGTCTACAGTTTACTCCCAGCAAGCTGAGTACCTCAGAAGAATGGATGGCTGAGTTAACCTTGTGCCAGCTACCTAAACCTTACTTCTTTTGGGATTGACCTCAGTTTGTGAGTAGAGCTTGAACTGCAATATTACAGTTTACCATCTGCAACACAGGTTTCCTATGAATAGGACTTACTGCTGAGAAACACAAAGGATTGAGGGCAAAAAGGAATAAATTCCAAACTGGGCAAGTCTGGTTGCAGCTGCCTCTGGATCCAGCAACTCCTTAAGCCAGGGGTGTGTGTGAAAAGACTGGGTAGAACCCTTTCCAGGGCTGTTTTCTCCTCCCAGTGCTACTCTGTCTGTTGGAGAAACATCACAGGGAAGAAATATTGAAGCCCACCTCCTCCAGCACCATAGACCTGTTCCATATTGCCCCCTGGCTGCTTTTTTAGAAGAAAATGGGGGTTCCTTCCTACCATGCAAGTGGGCCTGGCCCAGCAGCCAGCACCACAACCTGGGCCATAGATTTTCCTAGATTGAAGCTACGGGGGCGGGGGTTGAAGACAGAGGAGCATATAAACATAGATAACTGTTGGGTGAAAAGGTGAGAAGAAAATGGGAAAAAGGGAGAGGCTATGACAGTTTTTGGGATAGAAAAATAGCAGGGTGGGGATTAAATGTTCCCCACAAGTCTTTGTGGGTTTCTGCTCGTCATTCTATGTTTCAAATGTTAGGGAATGTCCGAAACAAGAACTTCTGGGATGATTGGAAGCTTGGAGGAGAGGAGAGATGCAGAAGGAAGATGCAGAACAAATTTTGTTTTCCTTGTACTGAGAGAATCTTGCTGTCCAGCTTTCCCTAATATTGTTCCATTCAGACTTTGCAAACATATTTGTTATTTTTGTTTTGTGATAGTAACAATTTATTTGTTGTCATTTGACATATAACAGTTACAGACATTCATTGTTACCACATAAATGCTTTGTTGTTAGGGCTGCCAAACTCCAGGTAAGGTTGGAGAACTCCTGGAGTGGCAACCAATCTTCAGACCACAGAGACCAGCTCCCCTGGAAAAAAATGGCTGCTTTGGAAGGGGAAATGGTATAGCGCTGAATCCTGCTGAGGTCACTGTCCTCCCCAAACTCCACTCCTCCAGGCTCCACCACAAAATCTTCTAGAACTTCCCAGTCTGGAGTTAGCAACTCTCTATGATCTTCTAATAGCTACTGGAATTCCCAGGCTTAAAACTGTCTTAAAGAAGTCTGAAATTTATTAGTATTAAAATAGATGTCACCTGGAATGCCTTGCCAGGAAGAGACAAGCAGGAGGGCATTTTAGGACACTCTATGGGATTAACCTTCTTATCTGCTTGTGTTGTAAAATGTGGGTCATGCTGTTAAACATAATGAATAATGAAAGAGGGAAAATTCTGACAATTAAAACATTTCTGTTCATTTTGTGCTTATTGGCACATGCCTGCTTATGCTGACTGTGCTGGCATGAATATTTTGCACCTGATAAACTCCTAAAGAAACAAACCTCTGACACCACACAACCCTGAAAGAGAGTGAGAGTGAGTAGGCACCATGAGGTATTCACCTTATGCTGGTTGAGGGTTGCAACCTTGCCAATGGCAAGATTTGCCTGCTAGGAGAAGTTGCCATGCATCTTGCATGAGGTGGGAGCTGCTGGCGTATGGTAGTTGCTCCTTCTTACCTTGTATGAAGTGATGGCCATTCTATTTAAGGTGTCTTGTCTTGCTCAGGGCTGGATGACCGTGGTGGTGGGGGGGGGGGGGCAGCCATCAGCTCACCAGGTCTTTTCCAGTGGCCTTAACGGCCAACCTATCCCAAGTGTGTAGAAATGTACAAACTCCTCTGTTCTATTGAAAATTGGAATGTGCAAAGATGTCTGCTTTACAGAGCCATGCAGAGTGTTGCTGTTTCCATGTAGGTTAACTAATTGCAGTCTTATTGTGCTCAAAGCCATGACACTATATTTGAGGTTTTCATTAATTTAAAAGGGATGGCCTTTTACCCCAGTATACTCAATGGAAGCTCAGTTACACCTGGTCAAGTTGTGCTATTTACTTTCTGAATCTTGGATGATTTTATTATTAGCAATTGTCATTGATACCAAACATTCGAGTTGTTCACTTACTAATTCCCTATAATATTCCACTTTTTCTTGAAGCTAGCACTTGGATATGATGTCAGAGTGTCCCCAAATTAGTGTGGTGGCTGTAACCTCATCCAGCCTCAACTCAACATGATCAGCCAAACATATCAAAGTGAAAAAGAGCTTGGTGTTAGCCTTATTTGAATAGTATTCTTCAATTTTCTTCATTCATTCAAATACGTTAAATTGCTAGATATTGGCCATTTCCACACAAGTCATACAAAACATTTGCGAAACATTTTCAGTCGTCCCCATTTGTCCACACTCACACCCCCCCCCCCTAAAAAATGCTTCCTGGCTGCCATTTTGTGATTCTCCTGTTTTAGTTTAATGTCTCTGTGGATTCATAGCTTTGATACTACAAAACCTCATTCTGTAATACATTGTGGGTTGTGTCTTCATAGCTTTGAAAATACCCCTCCCCCCATTAAAAAAATGACAGAAGTAAACAGACAAGCTGACGGAGTGAGCTCAGAAAATGGCACCAAGGAGGAAGTCCAGAGACAGCAGAGAGCAGTAGGAAACATTTTAACGACCTCTGCACAGCAAGTAAAAATGTTTTTAAAATGTTTTCACAAAAATAATTGCTGAAATAGGGAATGCAAATAAATTGTTTTCGGCTAAAAACTATGTGGAACTCTTCAGAGGAAACATTTTATTTCCTGCCTCAAAACATTTTATTTTGTTTGGGTGGAAAGGGCTATTGTTTCTAGCAGTTAAGAGCAGGAATTCCTCAATGTAAATAGATTTTTAAAAATGTCTTTAACACTAGGAGAAAACAGCTGGGAATAAAGATGGAATCTTGTGTTACTTGATTTTAAAAGGTCCACAACACCCCCACCCGGCATTTAAAACATTTTAAAAACAATCACACACCCAGCTGCTATAAGGTGAGTTGTCAACATGGAAACTTGTCAATATGTGTCATTTTGCCAAAACTATAATGCCATTAGTTTTCCTTTAGGAGGATGAATTATTTTTTTCCTGCTTCAACCTAAAATAAGTTAACAAACTAAACTATTTACCCCCAAATGTTGCTTTAGAACAGAAAAAAACTTACATGAGGTGTGAGTACAATGATGTCATACGACATCTTTCACTTTTTAAACATATAAGTGATTTCACCACTGGAAAAACAATGGAAAAATGTTATTACTTGGCAAGATCTTCTCTACATCCTTTTCTGCATGTAACATTAGATGCATGTTATCTGCTCAGACTTCCCCTAATTACTATGGTGAGTATAACCTAATCCAACCTTAGCATAATCAGATGTTCCTAGCCCTTTAACTGTGTTTAATAACACAGGCTGGTGTTCTGAACATACGTATGTTCAAAACACAGATGTGACACCTGGAAAACTCTCATTAGAACCATTTGGGAAATCTGGCACTGTGTTCCACAGGAAGTAGGAATTGAAATACTTGCATTCAAATCCTTGATACACCTGCTGACATTGGGCTTCATGGGGGCAGGGATCAAGTTCGCACCACTTCACTTCTTCACAAGCTTTGCCAGCTATATTTGGTGGACAGGAGCAAGTGAAGTCATCCCAGATCGAATAGCAAACACCACCATTTTGGCAGGGGTTGGGCTGCACCGGAAAGACAGGAATAAAGTGTAAGCAATAATACTCTGATCACAAACAAGGAAAGAGACTATTGGGGCAAAAACGAATCTTCCACCTTCATCATAGTTGTGTTCCATGTATCTTTTAAACTGCGCTTTTCAGGGCACTGTTAGAACTGGCTACACCAGCAAAACAGGAAAGGAGAGAAGATAGACAGAGATACTTATAACTGTTCCTATTATTTGTTACCCTGTGTGCTCAAACGTTATCAGCTGGAGCTATTTTATTTATTTATTTATTTATTTATTTATTTATTTATTTATTAAATTTATATACCGCCCGATCCCCGAAGGGCTTCATATAATACCTTTTTTTTTGGTAGTGGGACAAATCTTTTATTGTAGTAAATTGTGTGTATTATAGGTAAAACTGTGGTGGACTCCAAGGGAATATATTTGTAACATGGCATTGGACTAGATAACTTTGACCTGAGATAGGAGGATACTCATATGTAATATGTGTTTTTACAGAGTTGTAACAATGCTTTCCCAAAGTGCATGACACATCGCCACATGCGCAGAATGTATTTATTTATCGCACCTTTTTAAAATCCACCTTCTCTTGCTGTAATCACAAAACAAAATCCATTTAATACCTTGATTAGGGCCAAACAAAATGATATACTTTAAAATTATTGTCACTTGAGTTTGGCCTAATAAGCATTGCATGGCTTTTATTTCTTGTCGTAGATTTTGCATGGGGCAGTACTGCTGCTTACACCATGATTTGTTTGACCTGCAGGCTCTATTCCACACAGCCCTCTCCCAGGAATTCCCAACTTCTCATAGAAGGGGCATTTTCTCTCTCTCTCTCTGGGGTACCTGTTTCCACCACCTGATCTTTGTAGAAATTTCTCACTGGGGAGGTCAGGACCCCCCAGCTTCCTTGCCAACTCTGAGGTCCAGCAGTTTCAAAAAGGCAAGTATTAGTGATAGTCGTTCAATGAACTATAAATACTCTTGTATCAAAGTACCATGAGCAGTAATGCCCAAAATAATGGTTTTGACAAAGGCAGAGCATAAAAATGAATGATAATTCTCATATTTGTTTGGGACCATATTCTAATGCAAAAGCATACAATTTGCTTGATCTCTGCACCTCAACTTGCTTGACGTCTGCACCATATTAATATCTGAGGCAGAGTGTAGAAACTATTCCCTAGTGTCAGAGCCATTGTTGGATGGAGGCCAGAGGAATGGTTGTGACACAAAGCTCCAGTAGGAGGAGATTCTGAGGGGTCTTGAAGTGGCATCAAGTTCTGTATCAGAAGAAGCAACTCTTCAAGTCGATTGTGAGGGCAACATTATGCCTTCTATTCCATCTCCAGCCAATGTGTTCCAACCTCACTTCAGCACAGAACCTTTTTTGTACACCCTTTCTATGTGCCTTGCCAAGAGTATCTCTTACAACTGAAAACAGAAGTAACTCAAGCAAAAAGAGTCAGCCATTATAATAAATATTTTTTTAAAGAAATGAAACAATAGATGTATCGAATGAAGCCTGTATTACATGCTCATGTAACTCACAGTACATAAACCTACATAAATCACTTCATGTAACTCAAGAAGGGTATTGTTGATAAATCTGTTATGTTTATACAATGTGAAATAAGAAATATGGGGAGGGCCAATCGACTTCTTACAGACGCCATCTACACAAAGTTTGCCCTTGTGCTTGTATTGGACTGCAACATTCTTAAGCATTTAAAACTTTTATGGGCCTTGTTTCCAGATCTGATGCCCATAATATACCATATGATTACCATGTTCTGAAAGTCTGCTTTTACAGTAATTATGAGAATATTTTGGTTTGAAAACTATACTGAGTTCAAGTTGCCTTTAATGAATAGCAGCTTTGCTAACTGATTATCATTACCTTGCTGTTTAAGGGCTTTGTTTCCAGCCCCCCAGATGTTTTCTGGTATCAGTACCCACAAATTGGAAGGCTGTTTGGCAAAACCTGATCTCACTTGCCTGTTTCAGATCTCATGTTAAGATATTCTTGCTGTCACATGCTGTTTTGGAGTGTGGTTAGTTCAAAAGAGAATTCAGTGTTGCAAACATGGAAAAAGCGCTTTGAGAAGCAGCTCCCTTACCTTGCAGAGGTTGTCTCCAGTACAGCCTGGGGCTATGTTGATCAGTGTTCTGTTGTTGACTACAGAATTCAACGAAGAACCAACAGGGAAGAATTCCAGCGGTTGGTTGCTGAGTCTTAAATCTTGAACACAGCCTTTGAAATGCCCACCGTTTACACTGGTTTCTTGTTCATCTGGTAACCCTCCAACGTAGAGAATAACTCTGCTTTGGATTTCTGCTACTGGCATAGAAATGTAGCCCAGATTTTGAGATGACTGGAATAGTTCAGCCTTATTTGACTCTATTTTTAAGGATATGAAATAGAAATGTCCATCATTCATAGTCTGGGTTCCTGTGAGTTTGTTGGAACTTGAGTCTGACATGATGAGTTTCCCGTCTTCCAACCAGATCTTTAGATATACAGATGAATTTTCCCCCAGAGCCAATAGCAAGCCAGAAGGCTTGCGTGTTCGTACAAACATTGATATTGTCCCACCTTCATAGCCACTACTGTTAATAGCAAAAGCAGCATACCCTATGGATTCCTCATGTCCAAATCTTCCTGGGGTGTATTCTTAAGTTTGTGTGACAAAAAGGAAGAGAGAAAATTATACATCTTTGAGGAAGAGGAATTGGTGGCAGATGTTGCAAAAAGATGAGAAACATCTTGTGTTGGGACCAAATTACATGCCTATTTGCATTTTCAAATGGTTAAAATTACTATTCTTGTTCTCTTGTCCAATTTTAGCCTAGCAAATTACCTATCAGGCTTGCATTTAGTATAGCTTTCAGATCATTAGAACCGGAGGGCAGAGTCTGAGGTACAGAGGAAGTGCAAAATGTAAAACACCAATACTGGGGGAAGAATTGGAGGTGGGTGGGATGGGGCAGATCCAGAATGGAAGAGATATGGCTGGGACAGACACTTGTATATTATTGACAGAGCCTATAATCAAAACTTGGCAGTCTATTGGTGGAATATTTTGGATTCTGATGTTTACTTGCTTTTTTCCCACTTTAGTGCTGGTAACCTAAAAAAACAGAGTCTTTCTGATTGTCAACATAACTTATTTGTTTAATGTAATAGGTATTACAGATTGGTATGTTCTGTAAGCTGTATGTTCTGTAAGCTGTATTCAAAGCTCAAGTGTGTGTGCGTGTGTTAGAGGGAGATTGATGTGACATAGTCTAGTTGTGACATTCAGAAAGAAAGTACAATTTTATGTTCTTATTCTCAGTTTATAGGTTTGTACTGGGTTCAGAGGAATGTCCTGGCCATGTTCAGGATGTCCTAATGTTCATTTTAAATATAGAACTATGATAGGCATCACAACTGCAATCTCCTCAAGAGCAAGATTTCTATTCAGTGTGTGTGCTCCTGAAATGAAAAGCTGTAATTTTTGTTGTCCTGGTGTGCGGCATGGAGCTTTTTGTGGCAAAGGAATTGTCTTCCCCCACCCTCAGTTTTAGATTTCTTATTTCATCTAAAACATAAAAATGCAGAGCTTCAGACAAAATGCTTAAATGGTTTGAATGTTGTGCATCAAGGGCAGAAGGCCATGGCCCTATGAATATCAGGGCTGGCCAATGCAGGGGCCTCATACTTTTGGCCAGTCATAGGGGTCAATATTACTAAGCCCCATTCCTATCTGTATCTGAAGAGATTGCTGTGGACATCTGAGCACATAATCCCAGATAGCTCTTTAGAAGTTATCCAAGGCAATGTGGTTCTTGGTTTAAGTCCAGAAACTCCTGGCAGACAGTGTTTGAGCCAGCTGGAGATGTTTGCTGTGAAAGCACTGCTTGACACATGATGATCAGGATTATATCAGATCTGCTTTGGACTGCTGGGCAGACAGCACTGCTATGCAGGAAGGAATTTCTGCAGAAGGCCTTAAAGCATACAAGAGCCTGCACTTGCATGCATCTCAAGAAGGTGATCCACCATGGAGACGAAACCAGTGGGCACAGCCCATGCCCTTTTATGTATGGTGGTATACATGGAGTATCTAAACAAGGCCTGATCTCACTTGCCTGTGAAATGCTTACAAATGTTTGCCTCCTCTCTCCATTTTTAATGTTACACCACTCAAAGTGATTCCTAGCTATCAGTTTGTGGTCATTCCTGGTTGGTTTTTTTTTAAAAAAAACAGATCTGTAGATCTAATGCTGTGAAGCTTCAAAGTCTTGTGCTGCAATTCTCCAGCTATAACCCCCCAATTTTTTTAAAAAAAATTGATGAAAATACAGTGCAAGACAGCCAGTATGAGCTCAGAAAATGACATTGACAAGGAAGTCCAGGGACTGCAGAGCAGCGTGGGAAATGTTTTAAAGAGTTCTGCACAGCAAATGAAGACAGTGCCACAAAAGAATTGCTAAAGTGAAACTGTTTTCAGAAAGAATGGCTGATTCCGCATGGGCCAAAAACAGCGGTGTGAAAACGGTGTGAAAACAGTATAAACCCTATTACACTGGCTCATTCCGCACATGCAAAATAATGCACTTTCAAACTGCTTTCAGTGCTCTTTGAAGCTGTGCGGAATAGCAACATCCACTTGCAAACAGTTGTGAAAGTGGTTTGAAAACGCATTATTTTGCGTGTGTGGAAGGGGCCACTGTTTTAAACTGGTTTAAACCCTTTTACACCATTTTCACACCGTTTTCACACTGCTGTTTTTGGCCCACGCGGAATCAGCCAATAACTAAAGAAGATCATTTATTTAAAACGTTTTCAGGTGGAAAATAAAATGTTTTGGGGAAAATAACATGTGGAACTCCAAGGAGGGAATGTTTTATTTCCAGCCTCAAAATGTTTTATTCTGGTTGTGCGGAAAGGACCCATGTTAACATATCAGCAGACTAAATAGACAGCCATTGTGGTGTAGGAAGTGAGATTTGGATCTGGAAGATCCAGGTTCAGATCTGTGGTAAGCCATGGAAACTCTGGGGTGATCTTAAGCCAGTCTTACACTTTTAGCCTAACCTGCTTTGCACGGTTCTTGAAGAGATGACAATGGAGAAGAGCATAATGTATGCCACTTGGGCTCCCCACTGTGGATAGAGGTGAATTAATAGCTGCCTAATCAAAACTAAATTGCTTAATGTGCTACTGTTTCATATACCAAATAGCATTAAGCAAGTTTCTTACACCAAAACAAAAAACAGTCTCAGGGAACTTTATAATCCTGCTCCATAGGCCAAACTTTTTGCCTGCAGCATTTTGTTTTAATAAATAGGTTATAGGACTCATGAAAACAGGGGCACTCTTTGTGGAAACCCGTAGTACCCCTCTAACTGTTGTTTGCCTCCTATCTGACTCAGTTTATTTAATGGTGGAAATAAATCCACGACTTATTTCTCAATACACATTTTCATAAATAAAGTGAAAAATGTTTTAATTTTGTGAATGAGATTATCTTAACGTCCGTTCTTTATGTGCTTGTTAAAAAATATAGCAGACGGACATAAATCTTTCACCTTGCATTGAAACGGGTGTTTTAAGCATGAAAGGGTTTTTTTTTTAACGTCTCTCGATTAGGGATGTACTTGAAAGACATTTTTCATGTTGAAGAGAGAACGCTCATGATGCAGCTAAGTCAGCAAGTAGCAGGGAGAATTGCAACATTAGAAAAGAGGGTAAAGGAAGCGAGGTTAGCCTTCAAAAAGGTAGAATGGCAAGCTGAGCAGTTTTCAATTATGAAACTTCAAAAGAAATATTGGATCTGGTCTGTGGTTTGATGGGCATTTAGCATAACCTTAGTCAATATTAACCTCTTGAGCCATTACACCTGGATGATGAAAATAAATCAGCACGGTCACTGGGTGTTTACTTTTGTGTGTACAGAGAAATGTTGCCTGCTCCTATTAACTGACTATCTTTTCTTTATCTCATAACATAAAGAACAGCAACATCAGATCATACACATACGCAGTTAGCGATGTATACTAGAACATAATAGGGATGCAAGTTTTAATCAATTCATAATCAACTAATACTACGGTTGATAAATGAATAAGGGTCAGTTTTTCTATAAGTTAAGAACTCAACATTTGTTTTACTATCTCCATCCCGTGTGAAGTTATTCCTATCGAAGTTATCAGTTTCAATGTGCTTAGACTGGAGTAACTCTGCATAGAATTGTACTGTTAGGCTATTTATTTGATATTTTATTTATTTAGTATCCTGGTGTATCATCATAATATTTGTAAAAGAAAATATTTAAAATGTGTTTTTTCTTCAATTTAGGATTTTGAATTTTGAGTGATTTTTGAGTGATTTCTTCCTTCCTTCCGTCACTGGTGTTTAAGTTTGGGTAACATGAAATTTGTTGATGGGTTAATCTATTAAAACCAAATGAGTGTTTAAGCAGCCGTTTAGTATATATGTATGTGTGTGTGTTTAAGTAGCCGTTTCTCTCTCTCTCTCTCTCTCTCTCTCTCTCTGTGTGTGTGAAAGAGAGAGAGGAATACTGGGGATTAATAGCTTCTGTTTTGTGGCAGAGATGCACTCTCTGTCTCTGTCTCTGTCTCTGTGTGTGTGTGTGTGTGTGTGTGTGTGTGTGTGTGTGTGTGTGTGTGTGTGAAAGAGAGAGAGGAATACTGGGGATTAATAGCTTCTGTTTTGTGGCAGAGATGTTCCAGTGACCTATTTTCAGATTCTCCTGGAAACCACAGTTTCTGTCTTGGATCAAATTTTGGGTTTTTAGCTTATGAGGAAGACCCATAACAGTTTTGGGGGATGTGCCATGTAACATATTTGGGAAGGAAGCATTCAATTTCTAGCTTCTTAAAAAATCAGATGTCTTGGAGCACCTTTGTGTGGAAATAAACTTTGACATCTTTGAGAGCAAGACATCACATCAGTCACTTGTAAGGATTTCTGTCTACAAATACATAATAGAATTGTTGAATCAAAATGGTAGCCGTGAATTGCATAGAATGGTGTGGTCAGCAGGGGGACAAAATAAGTCTTACTAGTCATTTGCAATTGCCCTAATGGAAGCATGAACCTTCCTTGGAGTGGGATGGTTTTAATTTTGCTTCATATAAAGCAGCAAACATATTTACCAGATGTTGTCCTCTCCAAAGTTGCTGTTTAACCCTTTGGATAAATTACTGCTGAACTTCAAAGTCGTCTCCTACAATTATGGTTCCAGCAATGTCATTTTGCAATAGTAATAATAGTAAAAAAAAAAAAAGGAAAATGCATATTGTGAAGGGCAACATATGAAATGACATAGTATTTTTTAAATATTGAAATGCATTTTGGAGCTAAAGCTTTCTGAACCATTAAGTCCAGTAAGTCCCTTTGACCAGATATCAGCTGGTGTAAATCCATGAAAGTCCACTAAACTCTCTGCAACTGTGTTATTTAACATCTGCTAAGGATATGATGCTTTGGATTAAACCAAGAGTTTGGGCCTTTCATGTCCCTGCCTCTTCTATTTCCTACCTGGATTCACTGTGATAAATTTTAACTCTGACAGATATTTTTGTATATGAACTGTGAGCACAATTCAGCCAAAGCTGAGCACTTTTAAAAAGAACTCTAAATCTGTTGAAATGTTGGTAGGCTGCTTGACTGTACATAGTTTGGTAAGATATTCGGTCAAGACACTGGTGGCTAATTTTGCACAATATTATGTTCTCTCCTGTGGTTTTCAATTGATGTGGTAGTGGCAGCCACGTTAGGCAGGTAGTGGCAGGCACATTATGTCACCTATAAAACAGGGAGGGAAAGTGCATACATGCAAGCATAGAAGGGAAGCCAAACAAATCCCTTGTTTACACTCTTCTACCAAAAGCTTTTGCCCTTAGCCATGTTTCTTTGGATGAGATGTAAATCAGGAAGTAGATCATGCTGGGAGATGCACTGGGGTTTGTGTGGAAATCCCCCAATGCGGAGAAGGATTCAGCTCCCCTTTCCTGACTACTGTGCTACATTTGAAATCCTTCATCTCCACTGTACAGGAAAATGTTAGTTGTGTCTCCCCTTTATGTAGCACAATGACAGTTGAGGAAACATGGTAGCAAGTTCACCCAAACAACTTCCCATGCCAAAAAGGCAGCAGTGTGATTTTTTCTCTCCAGTTGTTTGGGTGAACTTGCTACCATGTTGCCCAAACTGGCAGTTCCACCTTCTAGATTTCCTTTCGTTTTTTGTAGTAGTTATTTTGATTCGACTATATTTGATGGATTTGCCATTTTATTATATACCACTTTGGCCACAATATGTCAAAAAGGTTTATGTATATCTGTATTTTAAAATTATTTAGAAAATCATCACATGCTTAAAAATTGAAACTGAACCATTGAAATTGGCATAATTCTGTCCTATCTCCATTAAAGTGCAATATTGTAAAAAGGAAAAAAATCAGGACTGTCTTGTGATTAAAACTATGGGGGCAGAAATTCAGAGGCTAGCCCCAGACAATAGGCATGAGTGGGGAAAGGGGTACAGAGAGCAACTATTTCACTGCTTTTTTGGAACAAAAGGCTACTGGCAGAGGAAGGAATTACTACAGCTCTTTCTCGTTCACTTCTCTGAATGCTATCTAGCAACCATAGAGCCTGGCATGGATTTTCAGCTGGTCTCCTGCTTGGGAAATTTTTGGAGATTTGGGGGCAGTGCCTAGGGAGGGAAAGGAGCTCAGTGTGGGATATGATGTCACAGAGTCCACTTTCTGAAGCTGCCATTTTGTTCAGGGAAACTGATCTCTGTAGCCTGGAGATAAGTTGTAATTCTGGGAGAACTCCAAGTTCCGCTTTCAGGTTTGCAATCTTATCTCCTGCTGCAATAAAGGAACTGCTTAAATATAGTGATAAAATAATGATGATAGGATTTTTTTATTACTGTCAAAAAGTTGACATGTTGGCTGTCAATGACACTGACTAACTCAACTACAAGTTACTAGCAAAATGAAGATGTTGGGACACACTTCAAATCTGAGACTGGAGGGAAAAAATCACACTGCTGCCTTTTTGGCATGGGAAGTTGTTTGGGTGAACTTGCTACCGTGTTTCCCCAAAAATACGCCCTGCCCCGAAAATAAGCCCTATCATGATTTTTCAGGATTTTTGGAGGAGGCTTAAAATATAAGCCCTACTCCAAAAATAAGCTGTACCGGTATTTACGGATCAGGATGGTGTGATCCAGCAGGGTGTTCCCTGCCAATGAGGATGCAGCTTGCATCACACGTGACAGGGAAGCAACGGGGCTGCCCTACCCCCAAAATAAGCCCTAATGCATCTTTTGGTGCAAAAATTAATATAAGACCGTGTCTTATTTTGGGGGAAACACCGTAGTATATGATATAGGTAACAATTATAGTTACCTAATTAATTATAGTAACAAGCTTGAATTTGAGCTCAAAATGTGCTTTTGAATTAGGTTAAAAATTTCAAAATGCAAATCAAACATTTGAAAATTTTCACATATCTGTGTCTTTTGCTGTGTCTTACTTGATTTCATATATCTACAGTTTTCCCGAGGCATAGTTATGTTTTTAATCGGGGTGGGCAGGATGGAAATTATAACTCACCAATAGACTGTTGCCAGCTATGATAGAGTTGACTACTGCCTGAGATAGCAGAAATTCAGAAGCATAGGCTGAAGGGAGAATCTCTAGAGAGAAACACCAACCCCCCCCCCCCACCCGACCCATGATTTTTCAGGATTTTTGGAGGAGGCTTAAAATATAAGCCCTACTCCAAAAATAAGCTGTACCGGTAGTTACGGATCAGGATGGTGTGATCCAGCATGGTGCTCCCTGCCAATGAGGATGCAACTTGCATCACACGTGACAGGGAAGCAACGGGGCTGCCCTACCCCAAAAATAAGCCCCAATGCATCTTTTGGTGCAAAAATTAATATAAGACCGTGTCTTATTTTGGGGGAAACACCATAGTATATGATATAGGCCAATTTTTACTATGTCAGTTGCTGCAGCCATCTATTGTATCTCATGTCAGTAACTGGGGAACATGAAAATGTTCCTGTGAAAGAGTACTTCAAAAGCTGCTTGTTGTCAGGACTACAACTCCCAGCATGCACCAGTTCCCGCCGTCTTGGTCCCAAAGCAGGAACACGACAGCCAACAAGAGCCAAGGGCGGGAAAAAGGGGAAGAGATGATTGGACCACCACCATTTTGAACCTGCAATAAATGCTGGAACCAAGGGCAGGATCCTCAGATCCAGCACCCTGTAGCTAGGGTGAGCCAAATCAATAAAGTTTTCCTTCTAAGTAAACTTTGTCCAAGTGGTTTCAGCTACTTTTCATGACACCCACTTGCCTTTTTTTTTGCTGTCAAGTCACAGCTGACTTGGGACAACCCCATAGAGTTTTCAAGACAAAGGACATTCAGAGGTGGTTCGTGATTGCCTGCCTCCACTCACACTCCACTCACATATCCTCTCCAAATACTTGTCAGGGTTGAGACTGAGGATATATAACTGGCTTAAAGTCACCCAGCAAGTTTTCCATGGCAAAGCGGGTATTTGAACCTGGGTTTTTCATATCAATATACCATGCTGGCCCTCAACTTGCCTAAAAGGTTCTTATTATAGCTCCTGTCTTATTGTATTCATATCTAAATCTTTTCCAAATACACAGTGCAGCAAATTTATAAAACTGAAATGAATTTCAAATGATAATGCTCATGTGCTTGATTCAGTAGAAATCAAGAGGATAAAACTGAAATTTCAAATTTCAAACTTAAATGTACTTCCAAACTGGGAGATTGATTATATATCTGTGTGAATACTCATTTTTCATGAATGCAAGCTTTCTAATTATAGTAACAAGCTTGAATTTGAGCTCAAAATGTGCTTTTGAATTAGGTTAAAAATTTCAAAATGCAAATCAAACATGTGAAAATTTTCACATATCTGTGTCTTTTGCTGTGTCTTACTTGATTTCATATATCTACAGTTTTCCCGAGGCATAATTATGTTTTTAATCGGGGTGGGCAGGATGGAAATTATAACTCACCAACAGACTGTTGCCATCTATGATAGAGTTGACTACTGCCTGAGATAGCAGAAATTCAGAAGCATAGGCTGAAGGGAGAATCTCTAGAGAGAAACACCACCACCACCACCACCCCCGACCCATGATTTCAGATGCCAGGAGTATTTCTCCTCCATCGCTAAAACTAGTGGAATGAGTGAAAATCTTTTCCATTTCTCCATTCATTTATAAGAAAAGGGGATTAAAGCAGGATAATCCTTGAAATGATCCCTGCATAAAAACTATGGCTGATTCCGCATGGGCCAAAAACAGCAGTGTGAAAACGGTGTGAAAACAGTATAAACCCTTTTACATCATTTTAAACCCTTTTACACCATTTTCACACCGTTTTCACACTGCTGTTTTTGGCCCATGCGGAATCAGCCTATGAGTATATTGTAGAAAAGAGCCTTGCCTAAAGCAACGAGATAGTTTGAAGTCAGACTGCTAACAAATCTCTCAACAAAGATAGCAGCTATAGGTAAGCAACCATGGTACATCTTCATGTAGTTATGGTGCA
This sequence comes from Sphaerodactylus townsendi, assembly GCF_021028975.2. Taxonomy (NCBI): domain Eukaryota; kingdom Metazoa; phylum Chordata; class Lepidosauria; order Squamata; family Sphaerodactylidae; genus Sphaerodactylus; species Sphaerodactylus townsendi. The sequence continues at coordinate 32,218,111 of NC_059429.1, read as the reverse complement.
TCTGCAGCATCTGTGCCATCTTTGTATAGTCATGTATAGTGGAAGTGCTGTGAATTTGTTGCCACTTAGTTGACGGATTGGTGGCATCACAGCTGGACCATGGAACAAATTAGTCTACCCACTCATGTTATATGTTGTCGCAGCTGAAAATTAAAGCACTGAAGTTGGGAGATTCGGCTTACCTGTTTCACAGTTTAGCCCAGCGTAGGGCCGGAAGCAATCACACTGATAACTCAGCCACAAGTTGATGCAGCGCCCCCTGTTCTGACAAGGGTTGAGTTCGCACCAATCCTTTTTAGAGCAGCCTGCCTTGACATTTAAAGATGACTCGGGTGACATTTTCTCTGGGGTAATAATATTCAAGTCTATTTCAATGTCCTGAAGACAGCCTACAAATGAAGGTGCAGAAGGCATATTATAGATGTTAAGCAGAGAGTCACCGCTCCTGTTCCCCTCTGGCAAACCACCCAAAAATATGCTCTGAAAAGCAAACATCATCTGATTGCTATCTACTGTGGCAGCAATTTTACTGAGACATGATTCTAGACAAGTGCTGTCGAGTAACTTAAGAGTAACAGCTCCTCCTTCTATGGTTACCTCAACTGAATGCCATTCACCATCACTAATATTGTGTGCTATATGCAAAGGGGCCTTTGACTGGTTATTGACTTGCATGGATAAATGTAAATAGCTATTCAGTATCTCCAACTTCACAAAAGTATCTTTGTCCCCTCGACTAAATATAAATGCTGTTTGTTGAACAGTCAGAAATCTAAAGTTTATGTTATAGAAACAGTTCTCTGTAGGGGCTGTAACGTTGGTAACATGAAGGAACCCATTTCCCTGAAAAGATAACGTAGTTGCTGTTTCACAGTGTACTCCAGTATATCCAGATGAACACAGGCAACTAAAACTGTGTTGTCCATTTGTGAAGTAAGGAATACACAATCCTCCATTTTGACATTTATGCTGAACACAGCCAACAAGGACTTCTGTACAGTTCCAGCCACCATAAAGCACTCCATCTTCTTCTTTGATTGGACAATGGCAGGTGTAATTTCCAAGAGAATTTTCACAGATTCCTCCATTTTGGCAAGGATTTATGTGGCATTCATTGATATCTTCTTCACAGTGAATACCTACAAGAAATAGGAGAAGGCACTGATTGTTTGTGAAGCCTTATTGAAAAGTGTAGTTACCTATCCCAACCAGAATACGGCAACTGTATCCATGCAGGATAAAATACAAATTGCTGGGATCCATATAGTGGGATCCATATCATTTCTCCAGGGTCAAGGACATAGAGTAGCAATCAGTGAAAAAACCTCCACACACCACACACTATTAGTTGGTGTACAGTGTCCGGTAAGGGGCAACTCTCATCAATTCTATTTAATATCAATATATACCCTCTTGCCAGGCTAATTCAGAGTTTTGGTCTGGGTTGTCATCAATATGCAGATGACATCCAGCCATATCTGTTAATGTACAGTCATCCAGATGCTCTCCCAGATGTGCTGGTCAGTAGTTTGGGAACCGTGGTGGAATGGCTGAAAGGGAGTCAGCTGAAACTAAATCCAGCAAAGATGGAGGCCCTGTGGCAGGGCCGGGAGGACTGGATGAGAAGTGCCATTTGCTGGCCCTTGATGGCATGCTGCTGAATCCTGCACAGACCTGCGGGTGTACAATTGATGCTTCTCTGACAACGGAGGCTCAAGTGTCACATGTAACATGCATGGCTTTTTATTATCTTCTCTGGACAAGACAGTTGGCACCTTATCTGTCCCAGACCAACCTGGCCACAGTGATCCATGCAATGGTCACCTCTAGATTGGATTACTGCAACTCACTCTATGGAGGGCTATCATTGGTCCTGCTCCAGAGGCTCCAATTGGTGCAGGGTCCTTATGGGGGTCCTTATGGGGACTCCATGGCAGGCATACATTCAACTGGTGCTTCACCAGCTGCATTGGCTCCAAGTGAAGTACTGAATCAGGTTCAAGGTTTTGGTTCTTACCTTTGGTTCTTACCTTTAAAGCTCTTAACAATCTGGGGTCATTATACTTATAGAACTGTCTCCCCAGGTATGTCCTTCGGAGAGTGCTGGGTTCAGCAAATGAAAATCTAGTGGTAGTCCCTGGCTGGAAGGCAATCTGGCTAGCCTCAACCAGGGCCAGGGAATTTTTGGCCCTGGCCCCAACCAGGTGGAACATTCTATCTAGCAAGACTCGGACCCTGTGAAACCCGATGTAGTTCCATTGGGCCTGTAAGACAGAGTTGTTCCACCAGGCATATGGTTGAGACAGCAATGTTTCCCCCCATCAATTTGGCCTCCCCTATACCCACTTCCTTATATCTTCTCCCTTCTCCCTTTTTCTCCTCTTTCTCATGTGAAAAATCAGCAGATTAATAGGTTTTATGCTCACCATCAAACGTTACAAGATTTTAGATGTATAAATTGTTTTAATGTATTTGTTTTCATGTATTTATTTGAACTTGCGAGCCACCAGGGAAAGGCAGCCTATAAAACCAATAAAATAAATACATAAAATAAAGAACATTCACGCCAGAATATTTATTTTGTCTGTCCTAATAATGATGTTGCCAGTGGGTTAGATCCAGTGATTTGTCATCAGACATTGTGCGTGGGTCTTTGCCACTGACTCCTGTGGTTGCAGGACCCAGCATAGACTAATAGCCAAACAAGCAGAGGGGCTGCATTGAGGAGGGAAGAGTTAAAATTATTCCTTTCTTTCAGCAGAGCTGCACCTGAAGAAAGGAAGGAAGAGGCAGATTTGTTCTCTTCCCCCACTTTGAAGCCACCCCACCCCCCCATGAATGATTGTTAATCTATATGGATCCTCAAAATCATCTTTCACAGGAACAGAAGGGATGAGGGGTGAAGGGGGGAGTAGGGAAACATGGCAAAGATCTGAACGCCTTGAGCTGGTGGGTCACTAGACACAACTCCATTAGTTTATGATTATTTGTTTTACCTCTTGCCTATTTGAAAATTCACTGTGGGCAGCTAATAAATGCCAGAAAACAACATCCTCTGAAAAGTAATTTAGAAAAATCACATCAAGATGAAAAGGTGCCAACTGCATTTTATGTATTTTGGGGCCCAGCTATCAAGGAGGATAAAATTATTTTACACTGGAACACCACAGCTGATTTTGCTTCTATAGCACATGTTTAATCAAGACACGATAGTAAGAATTTTTGATGGTTTTGCATATAGCTATTGAACTGGGTGAATTCTGCATGCAGTTGGCATAACTAAGGTTCTCTTAAATTTCATGATGTTGTGTACATAATTATACAAGCCATAGTGACCTACCTCATTACATTTCTTTTGCTAAGCTACTTGTCATTTTGCCTTGTGTTTTCATGAATCCTAACAACACTTCAGTTAGGTTCTCAAAATGAGAAATGTAGATTGAAAATTCTAGGGAGTGCCAAGATCTTGTAGTAGTGAAATCTTTATTCCCAACAACAAGGGATGGGTTGGTAATCCCTGACAGAGAACCCTTATTGATCTATCTGGGTTGGTGCAGGTGAATGATAAGCTCAATTCAGTCATCCCAACCTGATTTGGGAAGAGGGAACCTAGAAAAATATTCACATTTGTTTTGATGGTTCCTCATACATTTTGAACCAGAGTAAGTACTAGATTGAGGTCCAGTCCACCACTGAAGTGGCTGCCAATCAAGGGATATGCTCTTGAGTGGAGACAAAAATTAGAGTCTTAATAGTTAAAGGAGCATTGATGGAGGAATCAAGGAACTGAAATCCTAATCACCATTCTTCCATCTTCAAACTTTTAGTTTCTTGTTAATTTTTCCAGTTAACTTTGCCATATTTCAGGAAAGGGCAATTTCTTCCTAAACCAAGCTTGAACAAATTATGATGCAACTGTGATAACCACAAACTATTATTTCATTCTCTTGCCTCTTAACCACAGACCCATTCTCAGCCATAAGCTCAAGGCTAGGCCATTTAAGAACTTTCAAAGAAATGCCCATCTAGCTAACAGCCCCAAGGAAACAACAGCGTGTGGACCTTCCAAATATCCTCAAAAAGGCCAATCAACCAGGTAGGGACCATTACTGTAAGGGTTGTTGAGTGAGCAGGTACTGTTTCCACAGTTTGTAAGATAGTACTTTTGTAAAAACCTAGCCTGCAGAGTCCTTTAAAAACTTTACCTATGCACTGAGTGTTGCATTTAAATTGAGTCACTGGTACTTATGTACACAACATAAGAACATAAGAACATAAGAACTAGCCTGCTGGATCAGACCAGAGTCCATCTAGTCCAGCACTCTGCTACTTGCAGTGGCCCACCAAGTGCCTTTGGGAGCTCACATGCAGGATGTGAAAGCAATGGCCTTCTGCTGCTGCTGCTCCTGAGCACCTGGTCTGCTAAGGCATTTGCAATCTGAGATCAAGGAGGATCAAGATTGGTAGCCATAGATCGACTTCTCCTCCATAAATCTGTCCAAGCCCCTTTTAAAGCTATCCAGGTTAGTGGCCATCACCACCTCCTGTGGCAGCATATTCCAAACACCAATCACACGTTGCGTGAAGAAGTGTTTCCTTTTATTAGTCCTAATTCTTCCCCCCAGCATTTTCAATGAATGCCCACTGTCATGTCAGTAATCAGTGGACCTGCTGGGTACTGTGTTGGCACACATCTGGTGTTTAGCAGCTAAGGTCTACTAACATGCAAATTCACAATAGATAAGCTGTTTCAGTCTAGGGATCAAAATTTAAATTGAACTTTAATTCTTCCACTGTGGAAAACCTTCCCTTGTATAATGTGTACATGAATTAGCATCTATCTCCAGCTGTTGTTTGCAGAGCAGTGGCATTCTGGGGCAGATTTACCATCTCCTTGCACCTTGTGTAGTCACTTACGCCTGAGTGCAAAACAGCTGCAAAGCGTTCCCAAGACAGGAAGGAAACATTTCCCCCATTTTGTATTCATTTCCCACAGGTGCAAATGACTTGCTCGAGCTGCAAGGTGGCAATGAGTGGCACCTACTATGTTAAAAAGTATTAACATTGTGTGTTAAAATTATGACTGAGGAGAAGTGGTTTCAAAGAGTCTGTAAATTCTCTGCTTTTTCACCTTTTAAATTAAGCAATGTGCCTTGCAATTAGGGAAAGACACAAAACATGCTATGAAATGAAAGACATTTGTTAACACAAGGTTCATATGAAGTAACCATGCGTTTTCCTTTGCTCCTTCCAAACAGTCAACTTGGTAGGAAAATGCCCCACCCCAGCATATCAACCACACTGTTATGTCTTTTCAAAGCAGGAAGCTATACTTCAGCTGGAGAAAATCTAAAGGGATGAGCCAGCCATCTTTTTCACTCACCTCACCCAGTTTTCCTCTTTGCCCTAGTCCCTAAGCTATCTGGATTTGGTCCACATAAATTATATGATTAGGTTGCCTGCAGACAGCTGGGGACTTCCTGCCCTGAAACTTCCCATGGAATGGCAGTTCACTCTGGTTGAGCCTCCAAGGGCTCAAAGACTGCACATTGCTGATAGGGACTACTTTGCCAGGTGTAGAGCAAGTGCTTCTTAGCTCTCACCTCCCCAGATATTGGGGACCTTAAATTTGACAGGTGGACTGGAAGGGTCTGGATTTTAGACCCACTAGTTCTGAAAAAATCCAGAATCAGCAGTGTGAGTGACTGTTGAGCTCTTGGAAACAGTCTTCCCCCTTTTCTTTGTTTTTCTCCTTGTTAGTCTTTTTCTTTCTTCTCTTTTTAATCTCTTTTATTTTTCAACAATAAGAGACTTCCTGCACTCTGAAGTCTTTGCTGCTGCTCAGCTGGGCAGCAGGAGGAAAATGGTCGGGGAAATGGGAGTGTGTGATCAGTACCCCTGGCATAAAGTCACTATTGTGGGCTCCCCAGCAGCCAGCCAGGATCCCTCAGATGAGGAATACTGGCATGATGATCTGGCTCCATCAGAGTCTCAGCTGGCTGAATCTCCAGAGCCACAGTTGGGTGAGTCCTGTGAGCAGCCAGCAGTCACACAGGTGGAGGATTGTGCTGGCCCAAGCCAAGAACAAGAGGACAGGGCAAACAGTTCCCCCAGCTCACTTGGTTCTGTGAGGCAGCTCAGACATGCTGAAAGACGCAGGGCCTGGTTGGAGGCCCAGAGATGAAGAAGACACGGCTGTAAGTCAACGCAGGACTCAGACTGAGCAAGAGTACAGGCTTATAAGAGGCAGCTTTGAACAGCAAGCATTGCAGGAGCAACTTTGTGAAACAGCCTGATAGTTTTTGTAGTACCTGCAGAGGCATAGGGAGGGGCAATGGCGCCCGGGGCAACACCTGCCCAAGAGCAAATGCTGGAGTATTCCCTTCACTTCAAAACAATGTGATCACTTCTGGGTTGTATTGGAAATGACACCATCATGCGAGGGGATGGCAATTGTGCCCACCTCCTCCACCACCCTATCCATGGCCCCCAGAGTATTCTTTTTTGGTGGTCAAAGGAAATATTCTCCTCCCCTTTTCACCAGTGAAAAAGTTGACTGAACTCAATTTATAGTGTTTGTTATGGAAGGATCTGACTTTGAACCGGCTACGTCATGTGTCTGGAGGCAGATTCTGTCTTGTGACAGAATTAGGTATTTTTGATACACTAGAAGTACTCTCCAGAATTTCACATATTAAAACAATTATATTATTGTGCACATATAACATCTCTATTTTTATACCAAAGACGAATATTTGAACAATAACCCCCATTACATATTTTTGAAGCAAGGTTGCCACTCCTTACCTGGGGTTGATATTTCAAAGCCTCCTGACAACCTTTAATCATATTTTTAAATAATTTGTGTGCTGCACAGGAAGTGCAGGTAAGGAGCAGATGACAGGACTGGAGGAAAGAACAGGAAGGTAAGAACTGAGCTTCAAGGACATTCTGCGACAACAGGCAGCAGCAGCACAGACAGTAGCTCAGTCCAAACTGAATTGTAAGAACGTCTAGCTTTGGACAAATTTTATGTACACTGAAAATACCATGTGCCTACTAGCCTTTGAAGATTTAGCGAAGCCTTTGAAGATTTCTCGAAGATTTATCAAAGCCAGATACTACTGGATACTGGCAGCTTGTTGTGGATTTTCTATTAAGCTTAGAAAAGCTTTCATTGATATGAATTGTTGAATGATTGTATGCTTTGACATATATTGGTGGAGACTGGGGCATCAGTTGCTAATAGCCCCATTTGTAGACTCTGTTCACATTAGTGATTGAGTAAAGTATTAAGCTATTCAGTCCTCTGACTGCTAGCCATTGTTTGTGCATTGCTCACAGCTTTGAGTACTAGTGCACAACCCCCCACCTTTGTATTCTCTAAGGAACTGAGCTTAGACAGAGAGATTGAAATGTACATGTCTGGAGTCTGGCAGACGTATGCTAAAAACTCTTCCTTGGTTCCTTGATGTTGCAGTCATTTATTCAGCAGTAGTCCCAATGATATAAATGCAAAGAAGTTTGTTTTGTTAAAGATACATTAGAAAAATAAACCACTGGCTTAGATCCAATGGAAAAACTTGCCAAAGGTGGTGGTGAGATGGATCTTTACCCACACCTCTTTTTCCCTGCAGTCTGCTATTTGACTCCCTTTGCGTTGCAATAGTGCTGCAGTGAGGAGGAGGAATTGGCAATATCTCGTATTCTCTGGCTGTCATCTTGTACCAGCAGGGCAGGAGATGGTTTCCCCTAGGTTTCCCCTTGTACTATGGTGCCATTCACAAGACCACCCCAGAGTGGTTCACTGCAACAGGTAGATGAAACTGCTGGGACAAGAGAAAGAGAGCAAAGATCCCTTTCACCACCACTTCCTGCGAGCTTTTCTGCTGGATCCAACCCATTGTTCTACAGTATGTTGCCTGGAGGTCATACCTTATCATCTGTAGCAAGTGAAATGTCTTAATGCATGTGCCTTTACATGTATCGGTATTAGAAACAGCAGCTGCAACTCATATTCAGCTTCTAGAGTTCTGGGGTGCATCCTGAACTTGAAGAATAGCAACTCTGTTTTATCTACTTGTCATTTTCAGAGCTGTAACAACTCATGACAAAAGGTAGCCTCTGACTCTTAAAAACTAAAATATGGACCGTATTTTATAAAAGATAGTTGCCATATAATTGTAACTGTCACCTAATACATACCATTGGAATATATGTACATGTTGTTTAATTTTCAGGCATGTATCTTTGAAAGTTTAAAACCCCAGCATTTAGTTCAACAGACATAGGAACAAATCCTTCATTAGTTCTTAAGAATCACTGAGTCTACCTGTAAATACTGGATAATATTGCTTATCATTGGTTTTGTTGGAAGAAACAGCAGATGTCAGTCAAGTTAAGAAGATTAAGAAATATTTATAGAACTCCCAATGCTGTTCAGCCATTCAGAGAGGCCTATAGTTCAAGCGACTGCAAATGGTTTGCATACCAGTGAAGTGTGAGATGTATCGATAGGTGTAGAAAAGGAAAGGTTTTCTGAGGCATTCATTGTTTTCAGCGTCTGCAGGCTAAAAGTGCAGCATTTTTTCTAGTTCATTTCAGCTTTCATTGATGTTTACACCCAACATAAGGTTCTGATTAAGTGCTTGTCAGATGTTCTTACTCTCTACAGCATATAGTAGTTTTTCTTCTGTCCGCTCTAATGACTTCTACGTTAAAATGAGATGAGGCATATCCCATTGACTTTCTGTTAGCAAACTCTAGTACCCTTTGAGAAATTTGCTTCACGTGCTTAGTTTTATGTTTTGGTGTTGCCCCATTGCTTTCTCACCCAACTGGCTTGCATGAGAAAGTACATTAAACTGTCTAAATCGAGGGTTATGAATAGATTTATGGAGACAAGTTTACAAAAGCAGTTGCTCATCTTGAATTAGACTTTATGGCCCCTAGTTTTTGACTTGCTAATATATGAGAATAAAGTTGCTGGCAGAAATTCCATTAAGGAGCAAAGCATTAATGAAGAACGTTTCTGTAATCTTTGCTATCAACACAGTGCACATCTATATTCTAAAAGCTTCAGTTAGGGGGAAAGATAGTGATATTATTTTCTTTCTACTTCGGCTTTAAAATATATTCTAATACTCCAGAAGCAAGGTGATATTAAACTATACATTTCTGTCAACTAGATCTTAGCTGAAACATTCCTTTAGAAGCAAAAAAATGTTACCTGTCACCATTGCTATTAAAATAGCCCAAGCTTGTATCCTGGCTGCAGCCATTTTTTCCACAGCAGATGAGTTCCTTATGTTTGTATGATCCATGAAATAATTTTCTAAAACAATCTGGAAGAGGAATTCTTGAACAGGTAGTTCTGCAAATGTGAGGTTGCTTGATAGTGTGAGCTCTGCAAACCAGATCATCAGGACTTAACATAAGACTCATTAGAGTGCTTACGCATTATATACTTAGGTTGGAATCCCAAGAACAGACGGGGAATTCCACAGGGACAACCTCAAAGTAGATGAGTGCTTGACGGAGATATGTAACAGTGGTTTGGACCAGTTAGTTAGTTTATTATTACGGCCTTTCGGCCAGCCAAGGTTTGGACCAGCAATTTGCCCAAGGAAGAAGTACAAAAGGCAATTTCACTCCGTTCTGTCTTCTTCTTTCTTTCCCTCAATCCATGTTGCTTTACTACTTGGATGTTCCTTCACACTATTAGCTCCCATTGGAAACAATGGGGGATGGGACACCCCCTTTGGGGGTCCATAACTTTGGACCCCCTAAACCAAACATCACCAAACCTGGCTGGTATCAGCAAGAGATTATTCTGATGATACCACCCAGGTTTGGTGAAGTTTGGTTCTAGGTTCAAGGTTCAAAATGTAGCCCCATCTACTATTAGCTCCCATTGAAAACAATGGGGGATGGGGCACCCCCTTTGGGGGTCCGTAACTTTGGACCCCCTGAACCAAACTTTGCCAAACCTGGGTGGTATCATCAGGAGAGTCTCTTGAAAAATCCCTGAAATTTTGGTGCTGCTAGTGCCTAAAAACTGCGCCCCCTGGCAGTCGACAAAGTAAAAACCCTACAATATTTTTTAAAATACACCTGACTCGCGTATAAGTCGAGGGGGGTTTTTTTCAGCACAAAAAATGTGCTGAAAAATTCGGCTTACATGCGAGTACATACGGTAATACTTTCCCACAATTTACATTTGGCATACATACTGTTATTAATGCAATATTCGTGAAACTATTTGTGCCTTTTTCATCTACCTACATATGTATTGTGTTACCCCATCGGGGCTGATCTATATGCAAAAGATTGATAAGCAAGCAAAACAATGTCTATTTGTCCATGAAATCAACAGCAATGACTTTGAATGTATCGACATGGGAGATTCAGTGAGAAAGTGTGCACTCTTGAAATCTTCAAGATCCTAATCAGAGAGATCAAACACTGTGCTTCTGTACTGTTTGCCAGTTTACAAGTCAACTAAAACCAGAATTCAATCAATTCTGAAAGTCTGGCCTAAGCTGTTTCAGAAAGCAGATAAATATAAGCATACCTAAGCAAAGAGAAAATATGTGTGTACATATGTATGTGGGCATGTGTTGGGAGGTGTATGCAAAGGTTTCCATCACTAGGCAGGAAACCCAATTCTTTGTAGCTTTATGAACCACACCAAGTTTGAACATTGCTACACAGAGGGCTGATCTGCAGTCTAAGATGGGAAGCCCCTCTCTTCAAAAAGAGAAAGAACACCACAGAGCAAAGCAACAGACTGTACTAGCAAACAACAACACATCAACACGACTGAAAAAGAGTTACAAAGAAAAATAGACGGCTTGAAAAAGAATCTGACTTTCCTTGAAAAGTAAGACCATGATATGCTATAGAAAGAAATATCCCACTTCATCAGTGAACTCCTTGATCTATTCTCTTATTGTGATACAAATTGGAGAGTGTCAGCTGCTTCTTTTAGCTGTGAAAAATCAAATACTCAATGGGGTGTTGTTTCCTCCACTTCTTTCACAACCAGCTTAGTCATGAGCATATTGAATATATTGGTGAATGCTACGGTCTATCTATTCCATTGTTCCAAAGCTGGGTGATGGTAACCTGGCAAGATTGTAATGGCAAAAAAATGTTCTGAAGCACACAGAGTCAATTAAAAAACCCCAACAAATTCCATACATAGTAGAATAATTACTCTTCAGCCCTGCTGGAGCTAACTATTGGTTTATCTGCAAAAAAAGAAAGAACTTGTCTTCAGATAAGAACTGATATCTGTGCTTTAGAATGGGAAATGATGATGGAATGATGCTACATGATGCACAATTAAGTCAACTGTGGTCAATAATACCGATACAAATCATGTGCCAGCAGTTAATGTGAGACTGGGATTGAAGCCAAGTGCCTCTAATGTGGCAACAAACTGGATAATTCTCTGTTTGATAACATGGAGCCATAATGATAGGCATTAACAACTTTGTTTCCCAAGCTGTATTAAGTAATTAAAATAATTAAAATTATATCACTTAACAGTGCAATCTACTGTAGAGATATGTCAGTCTAAGCCCAATGAAATCAATGGGCTTCAACTGGAGTGACATAATATAGGATTGCACTGTTTGATACCCTTGGTTACATTATGGTCACAGTCAGCTCCTTGATGTGGTGGCAAATGTTTGGAGGAGCAAGGCTTGGATGTTTAATTCCCAGCCCTGGTTTACTATTGCCTTTCTTCTTCTTTTTAATGAGCTGCATTATTCTTTAAGGCATAGTATATTCCGAAGGACTGTTCATCCTGAGGCGTCACTCCAAAGCTTATTGAATAATCATGAACATTCAAATTTTGCCACATCTGTGCTGCTAATTGTCAAGTGATAATTGCTCTTTGCTGAAAGGAGGAAATGCACCTTCATAAGAGAGACAGAAGAAGCGGGTGAGTGAGGAAGTGAAACCAGCCAGACTAAAATAATGGCAATTAACCCTAAAGCATCAATCCATAAGCCAGTTGTTTTGCTAGGAGAGGAAGAAAGGAAAATGTTCAGCCCATTCTCAGCTCTTCCCTTTTTGCTTCAGTTCATGAATTGAAGCCCCCATCTCTTTTCTTTTCCTGCTTGTCCTCCCGAGAAAATGCTAAATTCTAAATTTAATCCACCAGTCTGATTTCTGCCAATAAACCTTGTGAATGAAAGTTTAATGCCAATTCCTGATCTCAATCTTGGTAGTATATTTAAGAGTGAAGAAACATTTGAACCAGAGAGAGACCCTGGCAAGGTAAGAGAGAAATACAAAGAGACAGAGAATGTAAAAGGAAAAGTGATGTTTTAAGCACTGGACATATTTTGAACTTCAGTGCTTAACATCTTTCAATTCCAGAACTCATGCATTTAGGCACAAATGGATCTGGGCACACACATTTCCAAGATTATGCTGCTTTCTCCATCCTTTGTCTGCTACCACTCCAATTTTAATTGGCATATTGTGCAAAGAAAAAAAATCCGTTAACATTTTTTAACTGAGACTTAGTACTAGTATCTCCATTACTGGAGACACCTCTTGCAATCCCTTGTCAAATAAATGCCACCATCTGTACAGCAGAAAAAGCAGCAATTCAGTCTAACAAATACTGGTTTGTGAGGAAGGCATATTTTATTATTTTGGAGTGCTACTTATTTTCAGGTGGGTACCTGTGTAAGTCTGTAGTAGTAGAACAAAATTTAAGTCCAGTAGCAGTGAAGGTCCTTACCGGGATCCCATGACAAGCACACATTACACTGGTGCTCTACCAGCTGCATTGAGTACCGGATCAAGATCAAGGTTCTGGTACTTACCTTTAAAGCCCTAAGTAATCTGGAACCAGCATACCTATGGTTCCATCTCTCAGAAGTGTATCTAGGGAAAATAGAGCCCAGGGCAAAATCTGAGTTTTCTGCCCCCACCCCTATGGGTGGCTGCCCTCCCCCACTATGACCTTCAAATTGGAAAACTCCTGGTGTTTTGGGGGTGAAATCTGGGGAGGACAGGGTGTTCAGCTGGGTGAAATGCCATACAGCCCAAAGCTGCCATTTTTACCCAGGAGAAATGGCCTCTGGGGAATTCCTATGTAATTCTGGGGAATTCCACGGTCTTTACAGCTCCATAACATACTTTTAAAAAGAAACATTTACTATAGTTAGGTGTCCAGAGCTGGTAGTTCTTTGAAGATGCCCCACCTTTCTGTTTCCTCTTTCTGGACTGCGTATCCCAGAGCCAGCGTGGTGTAGTGTTAAGGTGTTGGACTAAGATCTGGAAAACTCAGGTACAAATCCTCACTCATGCAGTACTTGCTGGATGACCTTGAGACAATCACACACTCTCAGCCCTGACTCTGGCAAGTATTTGGATGGGAGATCTCCAAAGAATACCAGGGTCCTGACATGGAGCCAGGCACTGGCAAACCACCCCCGAATGCCTCTTCCCTTTAAAACCCTACAGAGTTCCCATAAATCAGCTGATTTGATGGCCAAATGAATAAATAAATAAAAATCCCAGAGCTGGTCGTTTGCAGTAGTTAGAACATCAGACTATGATCTGGGAGAACCAAGTTCGAATCCCTGCTCAGCCATGGAAGCTTGCTAGGTGACTTCGGGCCATTTTAAAAGAACCTGTTAAAGCCAGAAAAATCAAAGGATTGAGTCTGTTTTATCTCTAGGCACAACATCTGTCCTATCTCTGAGGCACACCCACCTCCCCTAATCCCCAAATTAGTGAACACTCTTTAGGCATTGACTTCTTAACTGAGTTACAAAAGATACACTGCTCCTGCACCTGGAAGTTCCATTCTTAGCTCCCATGACAGTTATCTGTTTAGAGTGCTCCATGTGGGATACATTTCAGCCTCAGTGGTGCAAAAAGAGGAAAAACTCACTTTGAGTTTTTGAAGGTAGACTGCAAATCTCCCAAGCCACTTGATTCAGTGACCACAATGTTGTATCTTGGAACAGAGAGAGGTGGAAAGAACACTTTCCCTGATGTGGAAAGAATTGAATGGGAGGGACCCTGCCAGGACCAGAGCAAGGAGTAATGATGGAAGCAGTTGGAGGGGGGAATCTCCCCTTCCTTGGCCACGTGCTGGGGCTCCTGCTATGTACCCCAAATATACCCCTCACAGCTCACATGCACACCTGCTCTCTTCCTTCGCTTCTTGCAAAATTTGCAAAAAAACCCAACAACTCTTCTCCTCCAAACAGGAAAAACAGCCCCAACAGTTTCAATATTCACTCCAATTTATTTTAAATGATGTTAGCTGCCTTGAGGCGATGAGGGTAAGAGCGGGGTACAAAAGAAAGAAAGAAGATGACTTTTGCTGACTTCTACCAGGTTTTCAGCCTGGGAACACTCCCGGCGCGACCTTCTGACTTATGCCATGGAAACACGTGGCATCAGTCATTTTTTTTCTGGGTGGCAGCAGGGGTTTTTCCCTGCTATCTGCTGGGTCACGCGGAGATCCATTGGAGGTGGCACAGCGCTCCACTGCTGTAGAACGCCATCCCATCTGGATTGGGTTGTTAAAGCCCAAGTCTATGGAAGTTTACACAGAAGTAAGCACCACTGAATGTCAGAGATACGATACCACGAAGTGAGCAACTAGATGAAGTTTACTCATGGAACTCTATTTCCTTTAAAGAGTTAGTTGGACAAAGAACAACTGACAAAGGAAGTTGACTCCTCGTTTGTAGCCATTCTACATGCAGAACTTTTATCTGGAGGTAAATTCACATTACTATCTAGTCCACAAAATGTAGCTAAGTATGAATTTATTCTTGAATGGGAATGGATCAGTGTCCTTCAGTTGCTTTAACAAAATTGTCCAGGTTCACTGACTTTCAAATAGGCAGAAATATTGCATTAAAGAAAATCCTTGCACTGGGATTCGGAAACATAAATTTTTATCTCCTCACAAATACTTGGTTTTTAAAAGCTTGTTTGCTTTTCCTTGATGTGATAGTTATAGAGAAGGATTCTTGGGTAGCATCCAATCTGCTGTGAAAAGGATTGTGTATCTTGTCACTTGTTGGCTGTTTCTTGTTTGTCCTAATTAAGCTGGGCACGGACAGTCACTGTGCAGAACTGCTCCTGCCTCTAAACCCTTGCCCAAGGAGAGAGCAGCTGGGGGAAACAGTTCAGTGGTTTGTGAGAATTTCCTATGTTGCTAAAATGCAAGTGTTTCCATATAATGTGGAAAAGCGACTGCGTTTGCATAGCCTCGTTGTCAGATCACGTTATAATAAAATCAGAGAGCCAGCAAGGTAGAAAATGATAGTTTTAATAGGGCAGTTCAAAGAAGAAGAACATGGGGGTAAGAGTACAGTTGAAGAAAAGAGTGTGTGACACATATCTGTAAAGAAGCAGTATCCAAAATGTATATGCTTATGCCTACTATGAGAACCAGCATGGTGTAGTTGTTAAGGTGTTGGACTAGGACCATGGTGGCAAACCTTTGGCACTCCAGATGTTATGGACTACAATTCCCATCAGCCCCTTCCAGCATGGCCAATTGGCCATGCTGGAAGGGGCTGATGGGAATTGTAGTCCATAACATCTGGAGTGCCAAAGGTTCGCCACCACTGGACTAGGACCTGGAAAATCCAGGTTCAAATCCCCACTTGGGCCAGTCACACACACTCCGTTCTGAATCTGGCTAGTATTTCATTGGGAGACTTCCAAGGAATACCAGGGTCATGATGGGGAGGCAGGCAATGGCAAACCACCTTCTAATGTCTCTTGCCTTTAAAAACCCTGTGGGGTTGCCATAAGTCAATTGTGACTTGATGGCAAAAACATGTCTATTATCCTGTAGTATAATATTAAAATGTATTTACTTTAATTGGGGGTGCGGAAGTGAGAAATGAGTGGTGCATGCTCTGTGTCTCTTCTGAATTTATAGAATTGCAGGAAACACAAACAACTTCTGTTTGAAAGGCTGCAAAACCTGAAACCAGTTCAAGGAATGGTTTAAGATATGGAACCACCTCCCTAGGTTTCTCCTACAAAATGTTGCTAATCTAAATTATTTGTAAAACTTTTATCTCATAAGGACCTTAAATTAAACTTACATTTCACAGGTAATTTACAGAGCTGTAGTTTTCAGTGGTAATTCTATGTGGGCCTCCTTTTGTATTAATCTGATCCAAAATGTGTCTAATTTTGTAATTTTACATTTGTACACACATGCATAGAAAGGGCTGCGGGGGTGGTGGGTGGGGAGCATTGTTTTACTACTTCAATGATCATGAGAAAATATAACCTCCACTCCTACAGTTCTGTTGATCATATTAACAATGCTGCCATACTGCAGTACTGCTATACTGTGATGCTGTTATACTACTATTCAATGCATTCTAAATTGCCAATTGGGATGAGAAGGAATTGAGACCAAGCATAACAAGTAAAAGGGGAATTAGAAGGAAGGAGGGAGAAATGAAAATGTATCATGAAAGGAAGAGAGCACAACTAAGGAAAATAGTGGAAAGGAGGAAGAGAGACTAAGAAAAAAAAGAAAGGTTGTTTTTATTTTCTATAATGCACTAACAGTGAAGATTAGGTCGAACAGATACAACTTAATCTGGATGGAAGGAAAGGAAGAGGGAAACAGACTGCTGGAAACCATAACCTTGTCTGGTGGCTGCAGCCTGAAAGTGGCTGTAGCAGCCAGGAGCTGTGCTGGCTAGTCTTGTCTTATTACAGTGCTGGTTTGGTTTACAGATTTAGCACAGTGATGGCAAACCTATGACACACATACCAAAGGTGACATGCGACTACGTTTTGGGTGACATACCAGCATTTGCCAATACCCAACAACTATTGTCTTTGAATTTTTGTAATTTTTGTAATTATTTGACATTTTTTGTATTTTTTTGTACATTTTGTAATTATTTGACATTTGTAATTATTTGACATACACAGCACCACACATGATTGGACTGTATTTTTTTTAAAAAAATGAATATGTAAATAATTGTTTGTCTTTTGCTCAGCAACGGGGGTGACATTCCAGGATTTTCTGAACTTTTAACACGTCGAGCTCCAAAAATTTGGCATCACTGGTTTAGCAGGATATGTACGTGTTTGCCTCCTTGAAAGGCCATTGCAATAAGAAAGCTGTTTACCGTGATCTGCCTTTCCTGTGCCCCTAGTGGCTGCAGTGCAGAACTACATTAGAAGTGAAATAAATCATAATGCATTCTGAAAACAGCATGGGCCCCTCCAGCTGACTTGGGCCTCAGGAATGTTCTCCCACCCGTCTTCCCACCATCAGTCTTTGCTAATTTAGGTGTATGACCTCTCAATGAAAATTTCATTCACATAGCACTTATGCAGGTATGCTTCAAATGAGGATACATAGTAAATTCTGGTAGTCATTCAGGAAATGGATAGTAGAGTTACACTAGTTTTAATCCAGCACTGATCATTAAACAAATGCTGGGTCATTCTGCTCATACAAACCTTCCACTTGTTTAAAGACTATTTCCCATGTTACATTTACTAGCATATAATCTTTAGCAAATAACTTTTCATCATCTGATAGTTAGATATCTACTTCACTACTTACAAGCTTACATGGATTACATCAGTTTGTAATAAAAATCCATGTCTGATGTGGGTGGCTAAGCTCAAACAGACTATTTAAGGGCAAGCAAAAGTTATCTTATTTTTTATGAGCCTATTATCTCTCCTTAGCTATTGCTGATGATAATAGTCATAGGAAGTTTGACCCTTGCCTTCCTTCTGCATTATCTGTTCTTCTGTCATGAAGAGGTATCTAAAAATCCAAACTGGGTAATGTGTTCTTATAATCAGCTCCGCATCTGTTTCCCACCATACTGATGAGTTAGAATAACAATGCATAATCATTCACATTCTTTCATAGCTGCAAACACTCCTGCAATTAGGAGCTTAAGCGCTAAGGGAGATCATTTAGGTAAAAAGATCATTTATGTGACACACCACATAAAAGGTATGTTCTCCAGTATTCATTAACACACCTTATTTTGAGGTTTACATCACAACAGTTATTCATGAGGTTCACCTACAATCTCACTAATGCAAAGAAGCCCTGTAATTCATTTGATCTTTTACTGCCAGTTGCATTGGAAGAAAACTAGGGAGTGCCTGTATGTTCTTCACAATGACTGTAATCATAATGGGTAACATCTATGAGAACTGGCCACCATAGATAATACACTTTTGCATCGTCATAGCTCACCTTGACCACAATGCATTTGGGGTGAAGTTGCTTCACACATTTGGTTGCTTCCTCTTTAGTTTTTGCATAATTCTGTAATGTTTAGCATTCTGATATGATTTATATTTGCTAGTTGTGGAAGAGGCAGGAAGCTACCTGGGAACTAAAGCCTCATTCAATCACTGTCTTCTGCAATTTCAACATGTCACTCAAACCTTTGCAGTCATAAGGATGAGGAAGTTTCCATTAAAATAAAGAAAAAGAAATGAAAGAAAATAATGAGATAGTCAGAAAGTCGGATTCTGCGGCTAACTGAACATTTGGAGTCCTTTCTGTGCCCTGCAAAATTACAGCAATAAAGACAAAATATTTAATCCTTGCATTTGAACTCCAACAAATATGGCATCCAATCATAACTTGTAAAAAAGCCCTTATTCTCATAATCTCTCTGATCAATCCATTATCACAGTTCTGTAACATAGTTCTGCTCAAAAAGAAGACAAGGCTAATATTTCAGTCTCAAAAATAGATACATTCTGTTTTTAACCTCCTTTGTGTTGTCTTCATCTGTAAAAAACTGGCAAGATTCAATATTGTGCAATGATCAATGATGGGTGTGAAAAAAAGAGGGGCAGTGTTACTGGAAATATGTTTATGTATCAGTGCTTGCAAGATAAAGCTGAGTACAGTTTTGCAGCTGAGCGTGCATTGTTCAAGCAACCCTTGAATGTGCAAGTGTAATTAAGAGGGTACGCAAAACAGTCCTGAGGGTGTTTAATCTCCCCAGCCTTTCCCCTGTTTTTTAGCTGAGTAAAGACCCACAATGACCCGTACTGGATTTCCTGTGGAAAATGACATTGCTTTTCTTTCACAGACTGGACAGTTTGGGAATTATCAATGTTAAATGCTCCCCCCCCCCCAAGTCTATATATGATGATTCCTCAGTGTTTCCCACCTAGGCTGACCCCTTAACTGAGAGGTCACATCCTGGCATCAAAACCATGTCTCTTGTATGGAAGCACTGAATTCTACCGCAGACCAATCTGTTAAATCAGCCCATTTAATTTATACACCATGTTAGGGCGTTCCATTTCTCAACCCAGGTGCAATTATTTCTAAAAGAAAATGTCAACCGTTTTGTACAATTCAGAAATCTGACAGTTCAAAGAGGTGAAAACTCATTTCCCACCCTCCATGGAAATCTAAAATACATTTCAAAACTAAATTTGTAATTGTTACAGCCATTCTGAACCTTTTTGTAGTAATGTTTGGAATGCTGTTGCTGTTTTTAAGATGAAATCATCTGCACCCTAGGCATTATGGAATCTTTATGTAAGTGGCCACAGGCTGGTTCTTAATCTGTGTTACTGTGACTTTGACAAACATAAAGATGTTATAATAATTTTCCCTTTAACATTTAATTAAAAAATAAGGATTATTTCAGTTTTTGAAAAGGGGAACATGATGTCTATGTTAGTAGTGTTTTTATTATGCATAATTATTTTATAATAAGTATATTTAGAATGAAACATCCTTCATTTGAACAGTGTGGTATAGTGGTTAAGAGCACAAGAATGTAGGTAAAGGGAGGTTTCTCAGGTTCAACCCCCCCATTACATGTCCGAAGCTCTGTCCCCATTTGTGGTTTTTAAAAATATTTTAAAATGTTTTTTGGTTTTTGGCCTGCAGGGGGCACCCTAACCCTAACAGCACCAAATTTTCAGAGATGTTTTGGAAGACTGTCCTGATGATACTACCCAGGTTTGGTGAGGTTTGGTTTAGGGGGTCCAAAGTTATGGACATATTTCAAATTTAGTCAGGAGGATTAGCTTTATATGTGTGATATACATACATACATACACACATTTCTGATTCAGACAGAGGGTCTAAATTATTAAGAGGTAAAGGCATAGATATCATAAATAATGTAACTGGTATTTTCTGTACCAAATGTCAGTTTCCAAATAAAATTAAAACTATTTGAATTATTCTAGAGTATAAGTGTTTTGCATTGACATGTCAATATGGGGTAATCTGGGTTCAAAGGACAGATGACGGCCCTTTCTGCACAAGCTCCTGAAAACATTTTGCAAAAAATGTCAGAACATTTTTTAAACCCCCGTTTGTCCACATTCACCCCCTCGAAAACTCTTCCTGGCCGCCATTTTATGGTCATTCTTTTTTTAAAAAAACCGTCTTCTTAGATTTGATTCTACAAAGCTTCAAAGCCTCATTCTACAATTCTCTAGGGATTGAGTCTGTGTAACTACATAGACACAACCCCCCCCCCAATAAAAAAAATCCTGATGTAGATACAGTGTGAGATGGCTGATGCAAGTTCAGAAAATGGCACCAGTAAAGAAGTTCAGGGACTGCAGAGCAGCGTGGGAAATGTTTTAAAGAGATCCACACAGCAAGTGAAAATGTTTCCACAAAAGTATCATTGCCAGAAAACCATTTTCAAAAAAGAATCTCTAGGGCAAGGCATGCAAATAAAACGTTTTCAGTTAGGAAATAAAATGTTTTAGGCTAAAAACCATGCAGAACAGTGGAGGAAATGTTTTATTTCCTGCCTCAAAACATTTTATTTGGTTTTTGCAGAAAGGATCGATGAAGCTCCTTCTGTGACTTTGGACCATTCACAATTCTACCTTACAGGTCAGTTGTGAAGATAAAATGGAAGAGGGGAGAACTATCTATGAGATTCTTGGAAGAAGGATGAAATCCTAGCCTGTCCCCTCCTCATTAAATTATTGCTGAGAGTATATTCACGAGCTACATGAAAGCATTTGTGAAATGCAGAAAACTGGAATTAATACTGAACAAGTTCCATTACAGTCTAGTGGGAAATGTTAAAAAACCCTTTGTGAACTAAATTACATATGTAACAATTTGATAAATGCACAAGATGTGTTGTGTGTGTGTGTGTGTGTGTGTGTGTGTAAGAGAGAGTGAGGGGGAGAGAGAGAATTCAGATTAAAAACAGAATAGATGGCTCAGTCCTTTTGAATAAAAGTTCTGGAGTCTCTACTCTATTATACAAGAAAATCAAGAATGTCAAAGTTGTGGATTTCCCTGCTATAGCTTACAATGCTAAAAAAAAGTCTGTGTAGACAGAAACATTGTGCTAATCCTGGTTTGTAGGTATTTTTCCTGTTGCACATGGGCCCAGCACGTATTATGAATTTGTTAATTATTTTACAAAATGTATACCCTTAATTTTTGCCTTCATAAAGGCCACCAAGGTGGCTAACAAATTAGGAACATACATAATAAAATTACATCTTAAGACCATTGACCCCAACAAAAACACATCATTAAAACAATTCAAACCAGAGCTCAAATACACATACAAAAACATAAAAACAACAATTAAAACTTTGGTAGGAAGCAGGGGATAGCTAACAGAATGCCAAAAGAAACAAAGGCCGTTTCCACAAGGTGTCGTTGGGGGTTGGGTTGGCGCTTCACAGGCCGACCCAACCCCCCTGGGACTGTTCGCACGAACGGTCCCAGAAACAGCCGGGATGACGGCGCCACGGAGCGCTGTCGCCCGGGCGACCCGACGTGTCTCTGGCCATCCGGCACGTCGCCAAGGCCTGGAGACACACACCCCGGCCCTGCGCGACTGCTCCAGCGTTGCAGGGCAGGGGGGCGTGTTCCCAGGCCTCAGCGATGCGCCGGACGGCCGGAGACAAGGTAAGTGAAGGGGGGAGGGGGGAGGGCGCCTTGGAGCCGCTGCTGTTTTCACAGCAGCAGCTCCAAGCCGCTGTTTTCCGGAAACCTCGCTCCCTGAGCGAGGTCGGAAAACGGCGGCTTTGAAGCAGCTGCGCCCCCTGTGCAAATGGCTCCCTGGGGACAGCGTTTTTGCCATCCCCAGGGCGCCATTAACTGCCCGTGTGGAAAGGGCCAAAGAGTCTTCATCTACTAATGGTAGATGGCAACTGAATGGAACTGACAAGTCTTCCTGGAGAAAGAGTTTCAGACTTTGGGTGGCATGACTGAGAAGGCTGTTCATGTTACCTGCTGGGCTGCTACCTGCCTAATCTCAAAAGGAGGGGAGGAGAGCAACCGAGGCAAGGATGTAGAAGATGGCCACAATGGTTGGGTAGGTTCATAAGGGAGTAGGTAGTCTGTCACACATGTTGTTCCCAAACCATACCTGCTAAACCTCTGCTTCCTTCTTTGACCATCCCTTTTATTCATTGTCGTGGCCATCTCTGGAGGGATGATAGAGTCTGGACAAATGCGCCCACCTCAGACTTGTAAGTGTTCTAAAGCCTCAGTAATTGACTCTAGGTTTAGGGCAGGAGTAATCCCCTATCTGGTGGTTTTCAAGAATGGCCCTGCTACCAAGCTGATTGGAGGTGGTTTGGAGGTGCACACCAATGCATATATTAACTTGTGAAGTCACATGCCACAATAGTTTGCATGGTAGGGTCAGTATGGGGCTGAACTGCAAAGCCCAGAGGTTTGAGAGTGGTGTTGGGACTTCAAGGGTGCTCCAGTCACCTGGGTGCTACCAGTGCATGGTGGGCCTTGACACTCAGCTAATTGGTGGTAGCTTTGGGATTGAAAGCATGGCCCACACAGATGATGAGTGGTGAGAACCAGGCTGATTGCCCCAATTCTGACTACTGTGACATGACTCATCCATAACTCATGGAATTTTATATCTTGGATTGGTTGGGTAAAGGACCCAAAGAAATGAGACTTTGACTCCAGAGACTCCAGTACAGCGATGTATTACAGTATGCATTTTCTTTATCCTTTATAAGGAAAAGATGCAAAGAGTTACGACTGAGGAACAACTTCATTACCTTCTAACAGAGGTAACATATGTCCCTGGACTGCGGCCATTTAGTCACGTGGGGGTGGAAAATTGCCCCCACACCTCTGTTCCTCCCCCCTACAGGTCCATACACTGACTTCAAGACCTGGTGCAAAAAAGTTGTTTGGTTGTGGTGGAGGAGGGCGGCCACCCATACAAGGGCCCCCTGGAAACCTCAGATTTTGCACCAGGCTACATTTTCCATAGATATGCCTCTGCCTTCTAACTCTTAGTTACTTCCAGAGTCACATTTAATAATGGAAGTAAAAACACACTCAGGAGCTGGAGAGGTCCATAAAAACAATGCATTCTAAACCATGTGTGCTCACATTATATCAGAGGAACCCATTTCATACTCATGCAAAATCTTCTGGAGAAAATGTAGGCTTTGACACTCTTCCTTTAAAAATTTAAATTCTGAGCTAAGAGAAGCTGAATGTATGCAGCCTGTACTTTCTCTTTTATGGTGTATATTTCTGCCATTATTATTTTGCATACTGTATTCTGGGTTTGTGTGAGACCAGGGCAAGGAGTTATGCAGGATACTGAACCGTTCCCTTGACCATTGAAAATCTTTCTTACCACTACAGTTCCTGAAAGTTTTAGATGACATTGCTTGAAATTTTGTCAAGTAGATCTCCAAAGACATAAGGATAAGGAGCTCGCTTTTAAAAAATAAATAATTTCTCAGTTCTGAGGAAGCAGTGTGCTATACCAAATGCCTCACCAAGCATTAGCGAAGCATTTCTATGCAGCTGCAGCATATACATAGCCCCGTGTCTATCATGGCATGTGGGAAGAGATGGTCAATAAAGAGGGGGGCTGAAATTTAGCTTAAAAAGTATTTATAAATATAGATGCAAAGCTATCAGTCCATTTCCTGATCCAGCTATTCTCCTCTGCTGACAGAGATAAGCGATGCTTGTACCTGATTCAAAAGAACACTTTGTCAGAACTTCCCCCAAATTAAACAAAATTCCAACAGTAAAAGGAGTCTGAAAAGGCCCTAAAATATATTCAGGCTATCGTACATAGAAGCTGACAGAACGGACAACTTTTTATTTTAGGGATTTGATGGATTAAAGAAAGGTTATAAAAAAGCATTGCCAAAAAGAAAAACCCTAAGATCTCTTTTGAGCTTTTCCAAATGCTCTTTCAAGATCAGAGCATTTCTGAAAGAGCGGAAAGTGCTTTAAAGTGCTAATTGTCCTCTTTTTTTAAAAAAATGGAAAAACCTTTTTGCAGTAAGCCAAGTGTATGCAAACTCCTGAGGCTGTCCTGTGATGCTCTACAGAGGCATAGTGTATTACTGCTGTCGGTCTGATGGATTGTTCACAACTCAGTGGCCGTAGGATCGAAGTGATAAATAATTTATGGCCCAATCCAAAGAGGGGGGGAGTGAATCTGCCTTTGGAGGTTATGCAGGGTTGCGTCAGTGGATTTGCCCTCCCCAGGGCACTTACCCTAGCAGAGGGGCAAATCCACCGGCAGCCAACCGTCGGGGCTCTACATGGTAGCCAGACACGATATAGAATGCCGCGTCAGTGCTCCTATATCTCTGTTGGCTTAGCAGAGGCATTCAGAGGCATGCCATTAGTCACCGCAAGGGCCTCTGGACTGGGCTGCCCATCATTCCTGATCGCTTGCCTGAAAAAGATCACCTTAAACACAGGAATTTTCAGTGGTGTCAGTCCATTGTGATTCATAAAGGTTTAGAAATCAAGCAATATTCATGCATGCATGTGTGGGAACCTCCCCCCCCCCCCGGAAGTGACAAGTCCATAGATGTATTAGTCAGCATTTGTAGAACAAAATTTCTGATTAACAGCCGCAGGCATGGGGGAGGGGGGCTGAATTTGCTGCTGGTGGGGTCACGCCATCAGATTTGTCCTCCCTGGGGCACTTGCCCTGGCAGAGGGGTAGATCCACTGGCGGGCAGCTGCTGTGGCCCTCCATGATGGCCAAATGTGGTACAGAGTGCCCTGCCAGCATTCCTGTGCTACCACAGTTCAGAGGTGTGGCTGGGGGAGGAGTTGATACTAGTTTGCTCCACCCAGCTGTTGCCTCAACAATGCTGGTGCCCAGGACTTTGAACTTATCCTGGCTTTTAGGTACCGTATATACTCGTGTATAAGTTGACCCGCATATAAGTCAAGGCACCTAATTTTACCACAAAAACCTGGGAAAACCTATTGACTCGCATATAAGTCGAGGGTGGGAAATCCAGCAGCTACTGGTAAATTTCAAAAATAAAAATAGATACCAATAAAATTACATTAATTGAGGCATCAGTAGGTTAGATGTTTTTGAATATTTATTTCAAAGAAAAACAGTAAACTAGTTCTGTAAATGGAAAAGAGGGTCAACAAAAACAATACGGTCTCAACAATAACGTTAAAAGTACAAAAACCTTAGCTCAGCCAGCAACCAACCTAAAACACAAGAGTTAAAATCCTTCAAAACTGGATTTTTGGTCAGGGGAGGAATGTTTATATTAGCAGTGTGAACATTTCAGAGTATCTTTAGGAGATCCTCCTGATGATACCACCCAGGTTTGGTGAAGTTTGTTTCAAGGGGTCCTCAAAATATAGCCCCATCTACTATTAGCTCCCATTGGAAACAATGGGGGGTGGGGCACACCCTTTGGGGGTTCATAACTTTGGACCTCCTAAACCAAACATCACCAAACCTGGCTGGTATCATCAAGAGATTATCCTGATGATACCACCCAGGTTTGGTGAAGTTTGGTTCAAGGGGTCCTCAAAATGTAGCCCCATCTACTATTAACTCCCATTGGAAACAATGGGGGATGGGGGCACCCCTTTGGGGGTCCATAACTTTGGACCTCCTGAACCAAACTTTACCAAACCTGGGTGGTATCATCAGGAGAGTCTCTTGAACAATCCCTGAAATTTTGGTGCTGCTAGTGCCTAAAAACTGCACCCACTGGCAGCCGACAAAGTAAAAACCCTAAAATATTTTTAAAATACACCTGACTCACATATAAGTCAAGGGGGGGGGGGGGGGTTCAGCACAAAAAATGTGTTGAAAAATTCAACTTATATGCGAGTATATACGGTAAGTCTATTAAGCCCAAGGAAGGCTTTCCAGCAGCAGGAAGGGTCTTTTTGTCTCCCCATGCCACCGGAAAGCCTTCTTCGGAAACAGTAGAGCTGCTACAGTGTTGCGTCCAGGGGCCTGTCCTTTGGATGGGGTTGTAAGTGAACTTTGGTTTATGAAAGCTTGTGTGTAAAGTGTCATCAAATTGCAGTCAACTTATGGCAACTCTAAGAGGATTTTCGGCAAGAGACCAGCAGGTGGTTTACCATTGCCTTCCTATGCTTAATTATCTGGTATTCCTTGGTGGCCTCCCATCTAGCCCTGCTTAGCTTCTGAGATCTGATGAGATCAGGCTGACCTGGGACATTCACATCAGGGTTCATGAAAGCTCATACCCTGAAAAGTTTTGTTGGTCTTTAATATTCAAATTTTGTTCTACTATTTGTCTTGAAAGGATGGTACAGCTGAGAGCCTTCCATTTTGTTAGTGGTCAATGGTGGTCTTCAGAATTGTCAGGGCTGATAGGAAAATTTCGACAGAACTGTCTGCTTCAGCATCCTACATACAAAAAGAAACTCTTACTCTATTTGTCCTTTAGGGTCCCTCCAGGACGTACAGATTTTTTTAAAAAACACTCCAAATCAAGCAGTTGATACAGAAAATGCCCATGGCTGCAGGAATGTCATGTTGTGGAAACCAGCATTCACCACCAGCCATCAATATCAGTCTGTTGGGTTCTCCTCCAGTCTAACCCTCCAGGGACTTTGTCAGTCTCTGTGGATGAAAGTAGACGGCAACAGGGAGTAGCAAATTTCTTGTCCCTTCCCCAGATGCTTCCAGTCTCTGGATTAGAGTTGAGCCCTTATTTTATCTAGTTTTCCTTATGATTCTGATAGGTCCATTAAGCAAAATAATTGCTGCTATTTCACATTAGCCCTGAGATGTAGATCAGAACGAATGACTGTTAACTGTCATTTATGGTTGAAGGCTTGCAACAGCATTCCAACAGACTGACCTACCTCTCTATTCCTCCCCCCCCCCCTTTGTTTAGAAACTGGTTAAGGCACCACTGGGTGTACTTTTTAAGGAATTTGTGTGGATTTTATTGTTGATGTTGTTATAAACCGTCCACAGCCTGTTAGGGAAAGGATTGCCTATAGATCAAATGATAAACAAATAACATAAATTGATGAGATAAGAATATGTGCTCAGCACAAATGGACTGAATAAACTTACAACTCAACCAGCTCACAGCTCTTCTGACTTTGGCTGTGCCGTCACCCAAACCACTTTTGTCCACTATGAATGAGTCCTGAGATTATTCTGCCTAAGAGATCAGGATTGGCCATCCAATGGACATGTGCCCCAGTGACTGACCCTGGAAGGGATGTAAGAAATAAGCTCCTGAAAGCCCTGACATTGCTGGAGGTGAAAGCTGGCTTTTCATGAAGCAAGGGGGACCAATTCACTGTCAAATGAATTATAGCACTCTCAAATCAGCCTTGGGCTTCATTAACCCATGGTTGTGGGTGACATTAAATACTGTCAGTATATTTGTCTGAAATTAGAACAGGCGACTATTACCAAAACTAAGGTGTTTTGTTGGTCTAGATCACAGTGCCTTTTTATGGTGTCATTGCTGCAGATCACGATGTCTTTCCCAAAGTGATATGGAATTTGATTGTGAACTCAGACTCCCCCATATGCAATATTTACAAACATATACCCTTGCTCAAGTAAGAATCAGAACAGGCAAGAAATGGTAGAGGTTATTGCGCCTAGTGTATCAGCATTTCCACCATATGAGACCTGTAAGAAACCCTAATTGAGGCCTGTAGTGTTAGCTAGAAACTTACATAGGAAAGTGGATTTTAGTTTGTGTTGCAGGGAACTCAGAAGGGCACATTAAGAGAAGATCAGTAAGAGTGGACAAGAGAGCTTGCCAGTCACTACTGATCTGATCTTAATTTGCAATTTATAGCCACTGGAGAAAGTTGTGTATTACATTTCCATGCCAGGTGACTGTGAAACTCGACAGGCCTGGTTCCCCAATATTCTGTGCACCTCTATGGGTTCTGCTGTGTGGTGGATATATGGGAGCTTGTTGAAGACAAAGTACCATGAAAAATTTCCCTGAAGCTAAAAGGTTTGAAATTCACTGATCTACTACCACCACCACTTCTCTCCCCAAGGCAAGATATGAAAAGCTGATCTCCCCATGGTCTAAGTTTATGGAATTCCATCCTCCAAATAAGTCAGCTGACATTATCCCTTCTGGCCTCCAGACACTGGTCAGGAAGACAGTTTTGTTTAGAGGGGTATTCTTAGTAATTCTTGGGCAAAAATC
This sequence comes from Sphaerodactylus townsendi, assembly GCF_021028975.2. Classification (NCBI taxonomy): domain Eukaryota; kingdom Metazoa; phylum Chordata; class Lepidosauria; order Squamata; family Sphaerodactylidae; genus Sphaerodactylus; species Sphaerodactylus townsendi. The sequence goes on along the minus strand of NC_059429.1, from coordinate 32,189,632 downwards.
AAGAATAGGACTGCAGAATCACTGCTGCCCCATTGCCAGCCCTACCACTAGTGCCAAACAAGAGATGGCCCTTGTTTCTTATCAGGTAGGTTAGAGCAATTTCTAGAAGCCAGATATCTGAACCCCAGCTATAGGGGTGCGAGTGGTGGCAGGAACCTGTTTTTCATCTTGTTCGACCCCTTCCTTTGGTGGGGGAGGGGCAAGGCCAAAGGCAACCAGGAAGGCCAAGGTCAGCTGCCCTTATTGCCCCTTGGCAAAGAAATTACCTGTGTTTGATTTAAATTAAATGTACCGGTACACTGATTTTTATGATGTTCTGCTGTTTGATGTTCTGTGTTTGATAGCTGCTCTGACCTGCTGCTTTTACTGACTGAATTGTTTTACTCTGTTTATTCTGAAGGTTGTAATATTTTATTTCTTATGCTTTATGTTAATGTTGATGGCTGATACTTTCTTTAATGATTTTTTTTAAAATTATCACTAGCCCCTTTGAAGATTTTGTGATCAACAAGTGCCCTCATTTATATATTTATACACTGGCAGGCAAAGTTTAGGAAATGCTTAGTTTGGCACACATCATTCTTATTAAATGTCTGATGCATAGAACAGTCTTATAATCATTATTGGTTCTTTAACTGTGAATGTGATACTGGGTGTTTGAATGGAAGTGATCAACTTTATGAAAAGAAACATCTTTCCTGAAAAGATCGATACGCTTAATTCAGATTTTGAATCAAATAAGAACAAGATCATATGAATATCAAAGACAGCTCTATGAGGGACTGAAATGTCTCCCTACTTTTTCTTCAGAATTTTCTCTGCAACAGTTACAAGTGTAACTCAAAGCATATTGAAAATCAAATTCTCTGTCACAAAGACTTTCTTCTTAAGTGTCAGATTAGGAGACACAAGGTTCAAATACTTTATCATAAGCCTGTAAGGACATTCACTCCCTCTAAGCTTAATTTACCTGACAGGGTTGTTGTGAAACCAAAATGGAGACTGGCAGAATCAAATATGCTCTCCTAAAGAGCAAACTGCACAATACACTTGTTCACTCGTTTATACACATTTGCTGGTATTCTCTGTACATATTCAGCGAAACAGAAATGGATGCTCAAAACATATAATGTTGTACTTACATGGCACAATCCATCTTAATGACATTTAAGTTCCAGTGGGAGAGATTTAAACAGATGCCTATATTCCACTGAAATAAATTGGAACTAAGAGGGTATACATCCTTTCTTTCCATGGAAACAATAATGGAGTAAGAAAATAGCCCTAACTGTTTATTGCATTACATGTCCACCAGGGGGCGACTTTAGACTGTGACACAAGTATACAATGTCGGCAGATGAAGGTTTATGTTACCTGTGAATCCAGTCTGACAGTCACACACATAACCTTCTGCTGTGTGATAGCTGAACTCCGAGGGTAGCTCTGGAATTCTTCTGTACCAGTCTGACCATGATAATTCCACACACACGCTCCCGTGGAGGCATGGATTACTGCTACACTCATTCACATCAATTTCACAGAAAGACCCTGTATAGCCTGTGGGATAATCAACAAGAAAAGTTATCGTAATTTGGGCTTCTTAAGAACATGTGATCTTTATTTATTTCCAGTTTTTGGCCTGTGATGTTAACTGGGGAAGCAACACAATTTTCCGCCCAAGGCAGTGAGTACTGCAGAATAGAAAGGATTTGTTTATCTCATTTATACCACATCTTGGAAACCCAAACCATCTTAACAGAGTTCTTCCCACCATTTCATCCACATCACAACCCTGTTAGTTAGGTTAGGCTGGGAATATGTGATTGGCCCAAGGTCATCCAGCAAGCTTTGATAGCACAGTGAGAATTTGGACCTGGGTCTTGCAGATTCTACTCTGACTAGATAACTTCTACTACACTAGCTCTGGATGGGGCGGACAGGAGTGAGAGAGGCTGTAGGAGAGCATGTTTATTTCTGTTTGTGCTGGTAGGGTTGTTATCTTATACTCTATATGGGAACCAATAGGAAAAGTTTTAGATATAAATGTGAGATGGCTCAAAACAAGATCCATTGGGTCAGATAGGCCAGCTATATGTTCCCATCAAGTGGTGGGCAGCAGAACTGGCAATCATCCAGCCACCCAGGGCTGCATCATTTATATAGGACACAGGCCCAGGTAGCAGTGTCAGTTTTCAAAATTGGTCACATACGCATTGGGGACACATGCACATACGTCCTATTGAAATATTATGCATCGCTCCTTTTGGGAGGTGTGGCATGGACTGGGTGAGTGACAAGAAAGGCAGGCACGCTCTCATTCCTCTCTCAATCCCTACTGTGCATAGAGAACAGATTGGTGAATGTATTACCCAGTGTCCAAACTGGTCCAGGGACTCAGAAGGCAAAATATTTTTGTTCATAAAACATTTTCAAATGATGCACACACAAGGGGTGACCACAATAACAACCAACAGCGTATGTGTGTCCATTGGAAGTCATGTATCGATCCTGTGTGCATGTGTACAGCTCCATGCAATTGGGGCAACACTGAAAGAACCTTAAACCTGTACATTTTTGGTAGGCTCTTGAGAGACAGATTCCAGTAAACTCGGGGTGAGTTGGAGCACAGTTTGTGATCATAATCTCACCAATTATCCTCTTCCTTAGGGCATATGAAAAGGGCTACGATCTTTTGGCCTGTAGCCATTAATGCAAGACTTCATCGTCATCAATGACAACAACAAAAACAGGGTGATCTGATATCACTGCTCTTCTAGCATTGTTTCTTTCTGACTCCCAGCAGGGACTGTGAGGGCAGCATTGTGTAGTCAGTGATTCTGTGCCAGTGCAGAACAGCTACAGAATGTGGTAGTCATTCATATTGTTCTGAGGGTTGTTTTTTTTCCAAGCAAGTTTCTATCCCATATGGCTGTGATGAGAGACTTCAAAGCATATTAGCAATGCTTTGTGAAATCTCCAAAGCCATACCAGAATTAAATAGGATTTCTGGTGGTCAGGGGTGATGCATTAAGCACCCTGCATATTTCATTGATATCCCATCGATAGAATAAATGTTCATGAATAGAATGAATGTGCAGAGGCTCTCTACAAAAACTAATTTGTTATATCACAAAACCCTGGTTTATTTTTGGTTTAGAATTATTATTATTTCGTTTAATATCACAGCTGCCAGTTCTTTAGCTGGTTGTTGGCCTTTCATTACAATTCGAGCCTCACCCAGAGACCTAAGACTCTGTCATGTATTAGTGTAGCATTTGTGCAGATCTCAGCAGAGCTGCCTTGTGAATTTGACTGATGTTGACTTTGTTGATTTGAAGATTTTCAAGTGCTGCCCTAGCGTTTTCAGAATGGCACCCTGGGTGCTGATTACCACTGGGACGACCTCAGCTGGTTTGTGCCGTAGTCGCTGAATCTCGATTTTAAAACTGTGGTATTATTGACATTCTCTTGTTCTTTTTCAATGACCCTGCTGTCACTGGGTATTGCTATGTCAGTGATGGTTACTTTCTTGTCTTTGATCACTTTGATGTACGGTGTATTATGTGCCAACACTTGGTCTGTTTGGATTCAGAAGCCCACAAGATCTTGACCTTCTCATTTTCTGTGACTTTCTCTGGACAACGTTCCCTCTAGTTTTTAGCTGTCCTGATGTTGTAATTCTTGCATAAATTCCAGTGGATCATCTTGGCTGCTGAGTTGTGCCTCTGTTTATTCTCAGTCTTGGCTGAGGACATGATCTACAGTTTTGTCAGCTTCCTTGCACAATCTGCACTTGGGATCGTTTGAACATTTTTCGATTCTGGCCTTGATTGTATTTGTCCTAATGACCTGCTCTTGAATGGCTAAAATCAGTGATTCAGTTTCCTTTTTCAGAATCCAACTTGTTAATCACAGCCAGGTCTTTTCATGGTCCACCTTGTCCTTGATCTTCTCCAGAAATTGGCAATGCTTTGTTGTGCCAGCTTTCAGTCTTTGTTTTCATCAGATTTTTTCTGTACTCCGGTTTGTTTTTCTGGGCTTTCACTAGATGCCTGTTCTTCACTTCAATCAGTGTCTGCTCTTGACTTTCATTCACATAATCGGCCAGCGCATGTTTCTCTTCCTCAAACGAACATTTTTTTTGCAGTCATAGACCAAAATCATAACAATATCCAATACTTACAAATGTTTCTCCTTCTCTACTGTTTCCTTTCCTTGCGGTAACTCTCTGCCACCAGATCTCTGGGGAAGGTATAGTCTATCAATATCACTATGTGGGTGTAAGGCATAGTTATTGTCATAAGCTTCTAAGTTTATATATCGAATCCATCCAAATCAGTCTGTGTCCAGTTTATTAATCTGGTGGTGTACCTGATGATGGGTGTGTCCCTTGATGGCCTTGATGGTATTCCTGCATTTAATTTAGATTTCTAAATTTTCCTGACCCTCTGGATGCATTCTCTGATGACAGCAGTCTTCATTAGCTCATGTTATCCAGCTGCAAAATGCCCAGGTATTTATAGGTTTCCTTTTGGTTGCACTTGATTAGTTGGCCATCAGGCATTTCTATGCCGTCACTGTCAGTGATCTTGACTGTCTTTATTGCTACAGAGGTGCATTTTTTCCAGGCCAAGTTCCATTGAAATGTCTGAATATTCAAACTGTGTCCACAAGTGACTGGATTTCTGTCTCTGATTTCCCCTAGAGCTTCAAATCATCGTGTACAGCAAATGTGAGATTTTTTTCTGCGTCTTTGGCCATTATTGTTATTGTTATGTGGATTTGTAGGCCACACTTTCCTGACTATAGTCAGGCTCAGGGCAACTTACTTCATGATTTACTTCATGATTTAAACAAAACCTTAAAAATTCAATACAATAATTAGAAACTTTATGGTTAAAGCCCTAGCTGTGGCTTTTCTTGATGCAGAATTTATATGAACACAGAGATGTAATTAGGCATGAAGGTGTGGGGGAAAAAAGTGCTTACCTGGCAAGCAGTGGCACAAATAGCTCTCTGCTGTGTCCTTGCAAGTAGCATTGTTGTGGCATGGGTGTGACCAGCATGAAGGAATGGGAGTTTCACAGTGCAGGCCCATGTGTCCAGTGTCTGTGCAGTTGCAGTCGTATCTGTATTGGGGAGGGGGAATGAGTTAATTCACAGCTTTTGACAATTCTTCACTGTATTGGTTTTTGTACTGATTTCATGATCAAGATTTCTTTATCAACTTTTTTTACTATACTGTTCTTTTATATCTTCTGATCTACCTTCACATCTCAAAAGTTTTCAGTTTCTTTTTCTCCATTGTCTCTGTGCAGTGCTTCCCATCCACATCAACCGTGTTGTGGTTTTTATAAGATCATTTTTAATATTGAAGAACAATCAACATTTGTCACACATGACACAAGTTTGTAAGTGGCAGGAGATTTATTCGACATGCAGATGTATTTGACATACACATGTTGCCCCCCCCCCATGTCAAATCTCAGTACACCCTGAATTCAAATGGCTTAAGTTTTAAAACGAAACTTAGATCAGTTCAGAATTGTCCTGACTAGTGCAAATAATACTTGCAAAGCAGCTGATATCCCAAAACATGCATTTTGCTTTATCTACTGAGAGCAGAAGATCTTACTCTGCCATTAGAATGATTAGTTCCATGGCCAGTTTTACTGCAGTATACTGCCAATGGCATAAATCACAGCTATTGTTCAATTCAAAAGGAGTAGGGAATTCTAGCAGAATGTCACATCTGTTTCTTTGTGACAGGGAGAGGCAGTGGCCTGCATTTTCAAGACCTGGTTCCAAAGTTTCGCTGTTTTGTACAGCCAAATCATTTGTCTAAACTATTTCAATGTAAAATATTTCTATTTAATTTTTAAAACTTCCCAAATCTTTTCTCTATAATCATCAAAAATGTGGAAGTTGGTTCAAGAATTCTTGGCATGAAAACTCTCAACTACTTTACAGAGGTGACAAGATCTCTCATTGGGCTGTAGCACCACACAATCGTTCTTTTATTTTGAATAATTCTCTGTAGATTAAGAACTAGAATGTCAATCTTAGGCCCTTTCTGCAAGGGCACTGGGGTGTGTGTGTCGGCATAGTTTATGCTGGCGCACCCCCGCGGGACCGTTTGCATGGATGGTCCCACTGGAAGCAGCGGTGGCGGCGCAGTCTTTGCACAGGCTGCGTCGCTCCCAAACTCTCCTTACCTCCGGTCGCCTTCTGTCGCGTTGTGGAGGCCAGGGGACGCGCCCCCTCCTTGCCAGAGCGACACCGCTGGAGAATGAGGCCAGAGGGCGTGTCTCCTGGTCTGCACAATGTGACAAAAGGTGACCAGATGTAAGGAGCGTTTGGGAGGGCTGGGAGAGAAACGCTGGCTTCCACCCGGCGCCATTCGCATGGCACCGAATGGAAGCCGGTGTTTCCAAAATACCTTGCTCCCTGAGCAAGAGTCAAAAACACCATTTTGGCGGGAGCTGGGCACCACTGCAGCAATTTGGCAGCGGCGCCTGTGCGAGCAGTCCCCACCAAAACGATGTATTACCGGCCCACCGCCGCCGCTTTGGGCCCGTGCGGAAAGGGCCTTAGTCTGATCTTCTCTCTAACATGCTGGTTTTCTACATGTAGGTAATGTTTTTATAGGATACTTGGTCATGAGGGGAGGGGACGGAAGGCAGCTTGGCATAGCCCAGCCTCATCTGATCTTGGAAGCTAAGCAGGGTTAGTACTTGGTAAGGATACCACAAAGCAAGATTCTCAGAGGAAAGCAATGGCAAACCACCTCTGCTTCTCACTTGCCTTGAAAGCCCCTTGCTGGTCACGTTAGCTGTGGCTTGATGGCACTTTACACACACATTCAGTCATGAGAACTTGCTCATGCAGTCCAAAGTAATACAGCCCAGACACTGGTCCGTTCTGCATACCACAAAAAAGACATCTGTGGGACATCTTAAAAAGAGGTGTGTGCTTTCCAGACAGCAAGGCATCAGACAAGGAAAGAGACTGTTTCCTGCCCGACCATTTTGCACTCTGGTCAGTTTCACCCTCAGCTTGTGCCCAACACTTTGTGTGCAGCTGAGGGGATTCTTCCTGTCACTATGTGATGAAAAGTTGCCCCAGGACATTTGCTCTGCAGGCTCCAATCCTGGGTGCCTTTTTAGCTTGAAGAGTACATAGAGATTCTCTAGTGTTATTTTCTCTGGGGATTGTTTTAAATTTGCAACCCGCTCTCCCTGTGCTGTCCAGAAAGGGCCCAAGTCAACCCAATGTTTCTCACTGGGAGGTAGATGGGTCTTCTTAGTGGCTAAGATTTTTGTATTTTTGTCTGCGTAGCTATAGAGATTAACATTAAAAGTGTTAAAAAATAGGAAAACTATATATGGCCAGAATTGGCAGGACCAGTTGAGTACAACTAAATATTCTTCAGGCTGAAAAGGCACCCAGGATTGGAGCCAGCAGAGCAAACATCCTGGGATAACCTTCAGCAAATGGCAGCAGGGAGAATCCCTTCAGCTGCATACAAAATATTGGGTGCAAGCTGAGGGTGAAACTGACCAGAGAGTGAAATGAGTAGGAAACATTAGATGGCTCTTGAGTTCTGCCTTCCACACAGCCAGGCAGGAGGCATCTCACTGGCAGCTAAGGGGGAAAAGGTGCACTTTGAAGCGTTCTCTAAAAAAGATAGCTTGAGCTAAAGTTGGACATTTTGAGGACAACTTGGGAAGCAAGCTGTGTGGAGTGCCTACCCAGGATGCCTTTTTTAGTGTCCCCAGGATGTCTTATTTAGGCTGTGTGGAATGGACCACTGAGTGTGCACTTCACTGAGAATCAGGCCACATTTTACTGGTCTTAATTAAGGAGTATATCTTTTTAACAAGAACAGATATTAAAATGGGGTGCTGTGTGGTTTCCGGGCTGTATGGCCGTGTTCTAGCAGCATTCTCTCCTGACATTTCACCTGCATCTGTGGCTGGCATCTTCAGAGGATCTGATAGTAGGAATGGAAAGCAAGTGGAGTATATATACTGTGAGGTCAAAAGGTGAGGCCATCTGAATAGAGTAGCCTGGCATGTGAGTCACAAAGAAGTATGTAGCATGTGAGTAACAATGAAGATAGCAAGGTCAATAGGTGAATGCATCTGAATAGAAGTATCCTGGTCTTTGTTCCCTTTGATTGCTATTGTCTATAGTTGTCCTGTGTTTGTGTGGAGCTGATTAGTCACTGTCTTGATTCTAGTGTTTTTCAACACTGGCAGCCAAATTCGTTCATTTTCAAGGTTTCTTCCTTCCTGTTGAAATTGTCGATGTGCTTGTGGATTTCAATGGCTTCTCTGTGTAGTCTGACGTAGTGGTTGTCAGAGTGGCCCAGAATTTCTGTGTTTTCAAATAATATTCTGTGTCCAGGTTGGTTTATCATGTTTTCTGCTATTGCTGAGTTTTCTGGATATCTAAAACAATATTTTATGGTTGATGGTGTTACATTATTTCCAAGAAACCCAAAAGTTATGTCAGTCCACTCCAGAAATCTCTGGAAACTTGGTGGTAAAGCCGCATTGTTTCCAGTGGTTCCTACAGTGGCCTGATGTCACTTCTGAGTTTCCTCCAGAAATGATGTAATTCCATTGGCAGACCATGCCCCTCCCCCTGCATGTCCCTGGCTCACTCAAACACCTGCTGGTTGCCTTTTTGAGTTGCTGTCTCGGAAGGGGGAGCTGCAAGGAGTACATCCTAGCATTCAGGGAAGACAGAAGACTACTGCATTTGTTTGGCAAGAAACTATTACGTTTACCAATAATGACTGAAACCCTATCTTATTACACACGTAATTCCCTTTAAAAGCCTAACTCAGTAGGAGCCCATCCTGAGAATGGCCTCTGCATATTACAGCTGATGCTGAATAATGCTTCATTTCACTTTACTTGAAGAGAGTGGAGATCTGATCCTAGCATGAAAAAGATTAGTTCAGTGGACAGCTCTATTGGAGCATATTGAAATGGGCTATAAATAACAGCTACTCAGGCAGAATAAGGAATTCTAACCCACAGTCATTAAATATTATCTACCCACAGCAGGTCTGAATTGAAGTTTCAAATGCATAATCTATTATTTGTAGCAGGATCAAAAATACAAAGGAGATCAAAATTGTGTTTGTCAATTGGCATGTGTTACTGAACTAACTGAATTATATAAACAGAATCATATCATAGAAGTATTTAGGAAATATATTAAGATGATAAGGTGTAACAAGTAGACTTTGTTTTATCAACCATGGCTTGTTTTTTTATGAAGCAAGCTTGCAAACATATTCTTACATCTAAATTTTTTTAGCATCCTTTTTATACATTGCTTTAGAGGAATAATTTCTTCAGAGAAATCCTTATTTCCCAAATCAGAAACAGAGAATGATCCTTAATGTTCCTAATGCATGTAATAGTGGCCCAACATACTTTTTACAACAGGAAAAAACCCACTTCTCATGAGGCAAGCATGATCACAGAAATAAGAGGTATGGTTTTACCATAGTGTTTCCAGTGATTCTTAGAATGATGTGATACCACTTCCAGTTTTCTGTGGAAGTGATGTCATGGTATGCATGTACTTCTGGGTCCCCTTCCATGTCCCTGCCATCCATATCCCTCTGGATAGGGGAGAATGTGCAAGATCAATGTGACAGTGGATGGATGAGAAACAGTGTGAGAAAATGACAGTGGGGACTAGATGCAGTGCATCAACTGCCAGTTTATCGTTTCTTGTAAATCAGTTTCCCAATTTTCAACTTGAATATTAAAACTTAGCAGCGCTGAGTATCAGTCTGCCTGCATGGTATTGCAGATTATTCTGAGAAAAATAGCCTTAATATACCATCAGAATTTCAGAATAAATGGAATGATGCTCATTTAGGACTTAACTTCTACAGTTAAATTAACTTCTACAGTTTGGCTGAAAGATTAGTTTTTAGGTATATTTCTAAGTCGGTCTCAAGTTCTATTTGAGATCAATGAAAAATCAAATATTCATCTGGCAAACAGAACTTACAGAATTACATTTGCAGCCCACCTGACACAGAGGTGGTTCCAGTCTATTAGAATAGATAACAAGAGCTGGGCACCTCCTGAGAATGCATACCTGTTGATATCATCTATACATTCCCCTCCATTGAGGCATGGCTGACTTGCACACTCATCAATGTTGACTGCACATAAATCACCGTGGAAACCAAGTGGACAGGAGCAGTAATAGCCACCCAGACTATCATGACAACTTCCACCATTCAGGCAAGGCTGTGACAAACACTCATCAATTTCCAGCTCACAGTTGATACCTGGAGGAAAAGAATTAGCAAAGAATTAAAAAAAAATACACCTATTTTGGAAAGTGATTTCCTCTTAGAGGATTTAGTGTGATGTGAGAAGGGTCTAATTCTCAGATCCTACACTTATTTTTGTTGCATTAAATCATGTTTTACACACATGGTGTCAAGAACTCCAAACAGCAGCTAATAGATGGTCAGATAGTCAATAGCTACTGACTTGGATGTGGGATATTGTGACGTACATGTTTCAGCAGTTTGCGTTATGGTAGCTTTACAGATAAGAATAAAGTATTTTTTTTTTTGCATCAGAACTGAGTTTTGCCCTGATCCTTCGGATAATTTCTGTACATAAATAACTCCTTGATAAGCACTGGGAATGCTCAGATAGTAAGTATCTGCTGTTCCCAAAATAGAGGCTTGGTTTGCTGAAGGCAGAAGCTGATCTTTTATTTTCCCCTGTGTGCAGCTGCTCTTACGGCTGTTCCCTTGGTCCCATAACTTTGTTCTTTCCAAGTTAGTTTCCTGAACCCCAGTGCACATCCAGTACTACTTGGGTTTCTGCATTTTAAGAAGGAAGGGGGGCAGGAGGGCTGAGAATAGCTATATGATTTAGCTGCTGGAAAATCTACCTGACTTCTTAGTATAACTTTTCATGTAAATATGAGTACAACCCTTGACATAGCAACCACTTATCATTGGTCAAAATTAACATAACAGAAGATACAAGCGAATGTGCAGGGAAGCAAGGCCTACAGCTTAATAGGCTTATTTCCATTTTTTGTTTTGTTTGCAAAAATTGTTAAAATGCATGTGTGTGGGGGTGGGGGGATAGTTCACCTACCCTCACCTATCACATTTATTAAAAATGGGAGAAATATTTATTTAAAATAATTTATAAGGATTATAAATTAATCCTTTAATTTTGTTGCTGGCTTGATTACTGTAATACACTTTATATGGAGCTGTGCTTGAAGGCAGTCCAGACTGCAGTGGCAAAGTTGCTCCCTAAAGCCAGCACATCTAGTATTGAAATATTTTCACTGCCTCTTTGTTTCTGATCCCCAGTTGGCCTAGGTTTTGGGGGTGAAAGGACCTGCACTGATAAGATCTTAGCCTGGACACTATGTTATCTCATAGCTGCCCTGGTGACACCACTATCTGAGATAAATGGCCATGAGGGATACAGTCTGATCCCTACCACCTATTTTTGGGAAACACTCCCCATTTTCTATAACCTGTTCTTTTTGTTTGTGTTTTTGTGCCTAGGCAATTTTTAAATTTTTGTTCTTTTATTTGAGTGGCTTTTTAAGTTTTATTTGCTTGCTTGCTTCTTACCCCTTTACAGCTTCTTATAGGCTACATTTTAATTTCCAGTGGGTGGCTGTCTATTTAATTCATGGTTTAATTATTGTTGCAGCAATTTAAAAAATTTACTATTTTGTTTAATACTTATTTGAGGGTTTGGTGGATATTTTACAGATGATTGATTGGTGAATTATATTTTATTGAGAATTATGTTGCATTTGGTTTGTTACTAATATTTACTGTTTACTTCTCTGAGTGCTCTGATGAAGAGATAGCATTCAGATATTTTGAACGAAGTCACCAAATCCATTCAGAGAAATAATGTACTGTGATTTAATAAATAGATAGTTTGAATGTAGGAGCAATGCCCATGTAGCTGCATATTGTAAGCGTTTTAGTGCATTTGGTAGAATGTGCATGGTACATATGTCCCTATTCGGCCTCTGTGTTTAGCAGAGGCAAATTCGTTGGTGATCCCCAGCCCCTCCATGATGCGGCTGACCTCTACTTGGGCCAGGGCTTTTACGGCCCTGGCCCCTGCCTGGTGGAATGCTTTTCCTCCAGCTGTCCGGGCCCTGTGGGACCTAAATGAGTTCCACAGGGCCTGTAAGACTGAACTGTTCCACCGGGCTTTCAGAGAGGCCAGCCGCCGATGGGTGCCCCTTCTTTTTAGGGGATTTTAAACTGTTGGACGCCACCTGTTGTTTGGAATGGAAGTATAATCAGAGCGCTGTGTTTTAAATGCTAAAATGTATGGAATTTATTTATCTATTTAATTGCTTTGTGTAATTGTGTGTGAATCGCCCTGAGCCTTCCGGGGGAGGGTGGTATATAAGACTAATAAATAATAATAATAAATAATAATAATATTTTTCATTTCAACTAAGGTTTACATTAGCTGTCTTTGACAAAGGTTGCCACGGATGCATTGACTCAAGTTCTTTCTTGTAACATTAGGGCATGGTAGGGTCTTAAATGGGTGTACACTTTCTTCCAATGTGTAGAATGTTTTAAAAAACAAAACAAGTTTTTCTGCACACTCAGTAACATCCTTTTCATTTGTCACTTCAGCCTGGATTATTCTGTAATGATAATTACACCAACGGATACTAGGATTTTGGCTGTTACTCATAAATTGCTGCAGCTCAGCATGCAGAATGTGTTATTGGCAGGTTAATCCTTTTTATTTGTGTTCACTTCCCTGTTGTGCAAGTGCCCTTTGCTGCAACTTTGGTTGTGCTGAGGTTATTAGGAAAATCTCTCATGCTTGCTGTGTATTGGCATAGCTCAGCTGTTTCACATATAACAGAAGAGGCTCTCCACTGATTTCTGACCACCAGGCCACCTAGATTTACTGCAACCAAGCGGCCACTGGTGTGGCTCTGGACTTCTTTCAAAGATGCATCAGGTCCAGTTTCACATTGGCTGTTTTATTTACAAGTTCTAGAGATCAGTCAGCTCTCCCCCCAGTGACTGTGATTGTCCTCTTGAATCTGTAAATCCTCCTTGTGCTTTGAACAGCAGACTCTTGTCCACTGCATGGCTAGAACACTGTTAAGCTTCTGCCTATCAGCTGCCCAACAATGCAGCTGCTTTAAGGTGCTTACTGTTATTCCCCAGTGAATATCTGAACACGATAGCCCAAGTCTTTGGTCAAGGAGATTGAAGGTCCATAGTATAGGATATGTTTGTTTGTTTTATGGAATGGAGGAAAGCGGTATGGATCTGAGAACAGAGAAGTAATGGTTAAGAAGAGCTGGGAATCCCACTAGTATGATAAAGAGTGCTGTGTGTCACATACATGAAAATTCACATGACTACTGTCCTTGGAATTAATCCCGTTATAATTGCTGGAAGTTATTGAGGCAATTGGATTAAAGTGTATATATTTGGTTACATTTTTTACAACCTCCCAACAATTGCAAGTAAAGCAACAGAATTCAGGTGATTCTGATGGTTTTGCATTGCCACCAGATGTACTTAGAGCTACCTCACATAGGCATCATTTCAGTGCCAGATGATCACATTTTTACATGTTCTCTTTTGTGAACCATTGTGAGTCAGTATGGACTTCACCAAAATGAGAAGTGTGTTTGGGAACATCAGAGGCAGAGCTACCAGGGGGCCAGGGGGTGCACATTGCACTGAGCGTGCGCCTGGGAGGGTAGAAAATCATCCCCTGCCCGCTGCAGCGGTCCCCCTCCCACCCCACTGCAGCGTCCCCCCTCTCACCCCACTGCAGCGCCCCCCCCCCACATACTTACCTTCGTGAAACAGTGCAGGCTGGGGAAGTGGCCTGTTCCCTTCAGGATGAAAATGGCCAGGTGGGAACTACACTTCCCAGGAGACCTTGCAAGCCCCAGGGTCTCATGGGAAGTGTAGTTCCCACAAGGCCATTTTTAGCCTGAAGGGAATAGGTTGCTTCTCCAACCTGTACTAAGGTAAGGGGTAGGGACAGGGAGTGGGGGCAGGGCTCCGCAAGGAGGGGGCGGAAAACACAGAGTGCACACCAAGCACACTCTGACCCAGTTATGCCTCTGGGGAACATAGATGTTGGCACTTCAATCATGTCACTTCAGTCTGTCTGATCAGCCCTTCTTGCCCAGGGAATAGTGTAGCGCATTTATCTGAGTCATGGTCATGCGTCGGGTCACAGTTTGAAATGCTACATGTCGTGGTAGCTTCAGGGTAGTTTCACGGAAGTTCCAGGTTCATATGTTATACATGCTAACAGTCACGTGAAAAAAAATATTGTGCTTATACATTCTTATCCACCACCACTGCAGCCCCAAAGAGGATATGTTGTGATCTGGCACCTCTATGTCTATATCTCTAAGAGCATGTGCCCTTTCTATCCCTTTTTTGTGGTAGATGTATTCCTTGGTAAACCCTTTGTTCAAAAGATTGGGAGCTCACATACCTGTGAGTTGTTTCTGTGACCTCCTGTGTTTTGAATCTATATACTGGGTCATTTGAGTGAACCTGTCTTTAGATTTGGAAGTAATGTATATTATATGAACAGACATAGTACAAAACCTCAGTAGTTCTTGCTTTACAAATTCATCATAAGTAATTGTAATATTTTTAAAGTGTGCATTTGCCAGACTCTGTCTAGTGACCGTAAATCTGTCAGGGCTTGTTAACAGTAGCTCCCTGTGAACATTTGAAAGCATCATAGCCAGAATAAATGCAGTGTATCAGAGTCTCAGCATAGCCAGATATGAAACTACAGGCCAAAAAACATCTGGATCATTAACATGAAACCACAGGATTTGCTATGTTGGATCAGGCCATTGGTCTGTCAAATCAAGTAATCGGCCTTAGGCAACTGAGCAAAAAGCCCTTTCTCTCCATAAAATGTCTAGCCAGTGTGATGGATTGTATATGGGAAGGATTTCCCTCTGGTCTATACAGCTGCAATCAACTTGTAAAAACATGGAATTTTAAGGGACATGGAGGAGTAGGGAGAAAGCAGCGCAGATAGATTTGTGTTGGCACCTGCATACATTGCCCTGCCATAAATCAAAGTGAATCTAGGAAAAGATAATGATCTTGTGTTTATATTCCTCAAAAATTAAACCAGAAGACTTCAATGCAGCAAATCAATCACTTTCTCCTTTTGAACATGAATATACTTAAATGGGGATATATATATATATATGCGTAATATAGTCTGAGAACCAGTGTTCCCCAGTGGGTAGATTCAGATTAGTTTATACTTGGATTTAGATGGTAGTTGTGGAAAACGGTTCTTTATTCCCAGACGGGGCAACATGTCACTCAGTGGCCTTGGGCAAATCATGATCTCTCAGCCTCAGTTCCTCATCTGCAAAACAGTAGTCTGCCTCACCGGTGTAATTTGATGAGGTGAATACAATAAAAAAAATATAACACTGTTACCCACACAAACCTTTGGGAATAAGAAGGTCTACATGTCAAAATATTCTGATAAAAATACTGAGTATGATTAATCACAGACAACCAGATTTTTGTAAATAGATGGTAATGAAATTCTACAACATGGTAATGAAATTCTACAACAACAAGCAAGGCAGCACCAGTTCCCTTTCCCTATGCAAAGAGGCCTGCAAGATCTGGGAATGGGCGGTGATCCACAACTCTTATTTGTCAGGCCTTCATGTAGTGAGCTCATCCAACAACTGGGTGGACAAGCTCAACTGAGTCTTCAGCTGTTCTGCCCCCCCCCCCCCAAGTGAATCTATTTTTGGTGTCCTGTACTTGGCTAGGACAGAGTGGCGGAGATACAAGCCAGGTTCAACAATTCGACAATAGGTTTATTCAAGACCCTAACTCCTCCCTTGGGTCTATCTAAATCAGAGTACTTGCTTGCCTTGAGCAGATTTGAAGCTGCAGACTGTGTCTTCTCTTGGCTGCTTTCAAGAAAGTCCACGGTGTCTTGCTTCCTTTCAGTTCTTTCAATCCTTGTCTGGTTCTAATTACTGTTAGCCTTAACTTGTGCTCTGTTGGCCACCATATACGTCATGAATATTCCAGTCTCCAGCTATCCTTGGCAGCTCGCTCTGACTGACTGGCTAGAACTAAAACAGGAGATTGCTGGGTAAAAAAGGAAGACTGTCTATTGGGAAATGTCTTAAAGGGACAGGGGCTAACTAAAATACTCTCCCTTAGAAGACTTAACAATGAACTAAACCCATGCTAACTATGGGGAAACTTAAGCTTAATGGGGAAATAACAAAAGCCTCTGTGTGGGCATGACACTCACCATAAAGGGGAGTTTGGCAGACCTTTGTCCTGTGTTCTTGACCTGGGGGGAACTGACTGTGGACCTGTTTGCCTCCCCCAAAAACCCCAAGTTCCCTTGGTTCTGTACCAGGGGAGGGATGGGCTTGCACTCCACGGGAGACACATTTCAGGTCAGCTGGTCCAGACAGCTGTTGTACATTTGTTTGTTCATACCTTTGATACCCAAAGCCAAGGCAAAATCAGACAGAGCCAGCCTGATTTTGCTCACTCCTTTCTGGCCCAGGAGGCCTTGGTTCAAGTACCTGTGAAACTTGTCCAAGGGCAGGAACATTCTGTTTCCCCCAGAAACAGATCTTCTGAAGGTGAGTCAGGTACTCCATCACAGTGTAGATTCTCTACATTTCACAGCCTGGCTCCTCATGCCTTAATGGGGTGGTCAGAGGACATTTGTTGGTACTGGTGGCTTTCAGGAAGTCTTCAACCAGGAAATCTTATGCAGTCATATGGGCTAGATTTGTCACCTGGGTAACATCCCAGGATGTAGAACCTTATTCCTGTCCAGTTGACCAGGTGCTCTCCTATTTGCTGTCCCTGAAGAGATCTGGATTAGTCAACTCTTCTGTTAAAGTGCACTTGGCAGCCGTTTCTGCCTTCCATAATGCGGTTGGCACACATTCACTGTTTTCTTTTTCCACTATCGAAGAGATTCCCTAAGGGGTTTAATAACTTGTTTCCCCTGTTCCTCAGTGGAGTCTTACACTAGTGCTTAGCCAGCTCACACAGGCTCCATTTGAACCTCTGGCTTCATACTATATGCAGTTTCTATCCTATCAAATGGCCTTCCTGGTGGCCATCATCTCTGCACACAGAGTTAGTGATCTAAGGGTACTTCGCTGTGACCCCCTGTTCACACAGTTTTCCCCAGGTAAGGTGGTATTATGGCTTAGCCTAGAACACCTGCCAAAGGTAGTATCCAGATTTCATCAGTCCCAAGATATAGTTCTGCCAGTGTTCTTTCAAAACCCTCATTCTCAAGAGGACAGGGCCTTACTCTCTCTAGGTGTGAGAAGGGCCCTCTCCTATTGCATTGACTGGACACAATCCTTCAGGAAGGATCCTACTTTGTTCGTATCTTTCAAGGACCTAAGAAGAACTCCACTGTATCAGCCTAAGAAGAGCTGATCAGAGCTGTATCAGGACCTAAGAAGCGCTCCACTCTATCTAGATGGGTCACCTCTACCATTAAACTGCTTACCTTAAGGTTTGGACCCCTTGCCCAATTGTCATTAGGGCGCGCTCTACTAGGGCACTGGTGGCCTCTATGGCTTTCGCATCACATGTGGACTTTAATGAAGTCTGTAAGGCAGCAATGTGGTCTACTCCATTAACTTTTGTTAGGCATTACGCTGCAGACATCATTGCCAGGGCTGCGATGACTGTGGGACAATCAATGTTACGTTGATTATGCCACATCCACCTACACAGCATGTAAGCTTACCATTCTCCCATGTGGGACTGCACTGTGGCCACAATGATGAAAAACAGTGGGCCTTTCCCCACTCCCTTCCATCCCCCCTATGTCGCGCGCTGCTCTCAGCGCCACAGGCATCCTCAGTGCTGCCAGCCAGCCAACAGGGCGCCCCTTACCGCACTCCGCTTCTGTGCGGGGTCGTCAAAAGGCGCCGTTCGGAAGAGCGCCTGGGATGCCGCGCACTAAGGGGGCAATGTGAATCGAGCGTAGCAGCCGCCGCAGGCGGCTGGGCGCTGGCCAGGCCGCCCCTGCCGTGGGGAGGGAGGAGGAACCCCGCGCTACTCTCCTCAAGTAGCGCGGGGCTTACGATAAGTGGGGATTGTTGCTTACCTGTAACTGTTCATCTAATGCTCTACCTCTATCGGTCTGGGCCCTGCGGGATCTTGGTGAGTTCCGCAGGGCCTGCAAGACAGAACTATTCCACCGGGCCTTTGGAGAGGCTCTACTGCCCCCCCCCCACTGAAACTGAAACTGAAATTGGAACTGTATCTGAGGCTGCCAATTTCCATCTTCTGTCATCTTGGTTGGGCCTGCTGTGATTCCATCTGGGCCCGCCTGTTTCCTCCCTTTCTTCTTCTTATCTTTCTCTTTTTCCTTGCTTTTTAGCCTTAGGAACGGGCGCCTGTTTGAACTGTTTTAAACTGTATGAACTGTTTTAAACTGTATGTAACTGCTGCTGGTGTTTTAATATGTTTAAGTTATGTCGCTTGAGTTGCTGTTGGACAACAGCCATGTTGTGAGCCGCCTCGAGCCCCCCGGGGAAGAGGCAGCCTAGAAATTTAAAATATAAATAAAATAAATAAATAACGGCTTTACCCACTGTGGCTTGTCATCTAGCTCAAGTGGTGACTTCCCGTGGTGGCGAAGGGAGAACTGAAGGGAGGGAGTGTGCCCAATGGTGGGATCCAAAAATTTTAATAACAGGTTCTGATGGTGGTGGGATTCAAACAGTGGCGCCACCGCACACACGCAACTCCAGTCCCTATTGGGCAGGGAGGTTGCTTTAGTAACCCCTTCTTGGCACTCAGAAAAAATTAGTAACCACTTCTAGAGAAGTGGTGAGAACTGGTTGGATCCCACCTCTGAGTGTGCCCCTCTCCCTTGGTCACGCTGCCCTGAGCGGGAAGATTGGATAGCCTGAGGCTCATGACTTAGGAGGAGGGGAGCATTTATTCTACAGTTAGAAAACTCTTTTAAGATAACCAAAATTACCCACAGCTTGCCTGCTGGACTGCAGTCCCCACGTGTGCCTGCACAGTGTTATGCTAGCTTAACAGTTAAAACGTTTTAAAAATTGCAATGGGGAATAACCACTAGATGAACACACAGTTACAGGTAAGCAACAGTGTTTTTACCAGGAACAAACTTTTTCAGGTGTAGCACAGTATCTATGGAATTTTCTTGTGCAACTGATTGATTCCATTACATACTAGGTGAAACACGCCTGATATCTCTCCCCTTACAGTTCCACTGATTTCCAGTTTTATCCATTTCATACACTGTTTTGCTGTATTTTTTTAAACGTTGTAAAATGCTTTGTGAACTTTATATTGAGAGTCAGTGTCGAACAAATACATTTATGTCCATCTGATTTCAGTGGGAGAATTCAGCATGTCTTCAGAACTGATGGTCTAGCACAGGGGTCTGCAACCTGCGGCTCTCTCTCACTGAAAAGACAATATAGCACAACTTATGGTTTGGAAGGCCTGTGCTGGTAATTGTAATTCTGTTAGAGCATAGAGGGATCTTCCACAAAGAATTCTCCAAACATCTGAGGATTCTTTGTGGGGAAGCCAGGACAGTGCAACTGATATAAACCAATCCAAATTTGTAGCATAGATATGCCTTGAGAGATTGGCTTAAGTTGGGTCAAAGAACATTAGAAAAAGTAGCTATTGGCTGGCTCTGTGTTTCAATGGAAAAATGATTGTTTCTAGAGACACAGAAACCCAGGAATCTCCTCTTTCATTCTTCCTACGGTTACCTTATTTTTTCTAATCCTTTAAAAAAGTAGGATAGACTAGAATGCCATAACTCCAGATAGGAATGCTGGCTGGGATCAGGGAATAGATCCGTCATAAAGACAAAACTCTCAAATCTCAAAATCCAGATGTGAGGGGTACATAAGCTTGGTCTGGTTTGTCTCCACATATTCACCATGGGAGGTTCCTGCCATTCCACAGGATGCTTCCTAGCTGTGCCTGCCCATGCTAAATTGGGAGCATGAGAAACCTCTCTCTGTGTGAGTTTTCATAACACTAGGCTGCTTTTTGATTATGGACTATCACCATAAGGGGGAATGCTGCAGCCAATCCAGCAAACCAGTTGTACTCCATTAGTTAACAGCTGTTTAGCACATGCATTATAAACAAAGCATACATGTGCAGAGCATTATCATAATAAAAATGCAGATCCCCCCTCCACTGGCTTAAATGTTCCATCCTCTTGTTATTCATGTGCTATAACTTCTTCCATTTGTGTGAGAATTATGTGAGACATTTCTCGGCTCTTTGAGGGGGGGGGAAAGCATACAGCATACCAGGCACATAAAGCAGAGCCCGTAGAGCAAGTAGCAACCCCAAAGCCGGTAACGAGAGCATTTGGTTAGCATTACCGCTGTCGATTTATTGCAAGTCCTCGGCACACACATCAAAAGTTATAAGCTTTTTAACATCCCAGGGAAATGAGATGAGGCTGGATGATTTCCCACTGTGATTCATAGTGTCAGGCTGGGATAATAGCAATAGGCAAGCTCCCTCTGACAGAGTAAATGAGGATTTTTATTACCAGCGGAGACACCTGAGGGGTTTCGTCCAAGAATCCCTCTGGCTCCTGCATTTAACACATCTCGCAGTGAGGTGTGGAAAACCAAACAACAACCAGAACAACAACAGCAACTCCAAAATGGCCTCTGATAAATCATTCTGTTAAGAAGGCTTTAAAATCCAATATTTTACTGCAGCAGAAACAGCAAACTACCCCTTTATGGAATTATTACCCTTATTATTTTACTCATTGCTGCTGGAAGCTGTTTTAAAGCCATATGTCAACAGAGTGGAGTCTCTTTGGGTTTATATTTTACACCTCACTTTGTTTCCTCTGTTGTTTCAACTTTTAACCCCTTGTGGTCCTGACAATTCAGCATTCAGGTGGACTCTCTGTTTTTCCCTAATGAAAATGAATGATTATAGAGGAAGGGAACAACTAAACTTCAACTCCAGAAGTGGGGAGTAGGCTAACATGCTGGAGAGGGTTCTTTTGAGTTGCCTGTTCTTGGGGCTGTTAAATGTGGGGGGATGAAGGTGCGGTTTCAGAATCCAGCTTTGTATGCTAGATAGGCAATGGAAATGTGAAGGAATAATTTTTTATTGTACCCACAGTTGCAAACTTAAAGAGAAGCTGGATGAATCTTAGGAATCAAAAGTCTTCGCAGGAGCAGGAAGTGAAAACTTCTCCAACCCAGCTTGACATATATGTTGCAATGCAGCATGGTTTGCTGCGTTTGGCTCCCTTGTGACCACTTTCCATGCAATGTTGAAATGTGTGTGTCATGGAGCTGAACTTAATCACATGCCTCCTTCCTATTCTACTATTTTTTTCCAGAGAGATTTGTAGGATGTGCCAACATATGCCCTATTCATGTGAAGAAAGCATCTAGTTCAGTGGTGGCGAACTTTTGGCACTCCAGATGTCATGGACTACAATTCCCATCAGCCTCTGCCAGCATGGCCAATTGGCAGGGGCTGATGGAATTTGTAGTCCATGAACATCTGGAGTGCCAAAGGTTCGCCACCACGGATCTAGTTGCTAGTGCAGGGTGGGAATAGAAGAATAGTCTTGTAGTGCAACCACATGAATCAATATCCAGTAAGCAAAGTTTTCACAATTTTCCTGATACGTTGTGATAGAGATACTTAAGGATGTGTGCTAATCACATCTGAAAACAACTGATTCAGCACCATCTCAGTAGTTTATTTCGACCTAAGTTGTACCTATTACAAGTGAACTACTCTGAGAATGAATGCCAACATGCAGTCAAATGATTATCATAATTAATATGGTGTTGAACATTTCAAGTGCTTTGAAATTGACTCAGACTGACCACATTTCAGAAAAGTTATGAAAACAAGACATTATAAGTTCCACTCACGTGTGTTCCAGCTGTTCCTATTTACCATTTGGGGGAGATGTTGAGAAGGCCTTTTGTTAGAGTGCCTACACTTGAAATGTTTTCCGAAGATCTTGAGGAGTGAAACTGCTAAAACAGAAAAAGATGCACCTGGACGTCAATGTCAGTGCATGCACATGACCATAAAGTGCCAGTGGATTTCTTTTTGAGAGTCAGCATGGTGTAGTGGTTAATAATGGCAGACTCTAATCTGCAGAAATGGGTTTGATTCCCCACTCCTGCACATAAAGCCTGTTGGGTGACTTCGGCCAGTCATAGTTCTCTCAGAACTCTCTCTCAGCCCACACAGAAACAGGCAATGGCAAACCATCTCCAAATGTCTCTTGTCTTGAAAATCCTATGGGATCATTAGTCAGCTGTGACTTCATAGCACTTTCCAACACCAGTTTCTCCTGCATTCTGCAATAGCTACCTGCTCAGGTAATATCCAAATGCAGAATGTGGTTTCAGTTGTACCTATTCTAGAAGAAGGAAAACCAGATCTATTGTGATGCTAAACATTCTCACATTTTAAGTTTGTTGGCATACCCTTCAGAAATATACAAAAAATAGGGGGTGTAGTGGAACTCAATGCAATGCACAGAGGAGACTGCTTGCCAGTTCCGGTGTGCACATAAGTGTTTATCTGTCTTTTTGCTTGCTCACTTTATTCACATTGTTGTTTGCTTGCTCACTTTATTCACACTATTAAATAGAGAACTTTCTTGTTGGTAGCCTATAGTGTTGGTTGGTTTTCTATAGCCAATACCGTCTTCAGAAACCAGTGCACCACAGGCTATAAATGTGACATCACAGAGGTAGAGAAGAGGGTTCAGCATTGTCTGAAGAGTGAGGTGTTCAGATGGCAATCCATTGTGTCAGAGTAGCGCTTGCAAGTAAAGCAGAGTGTCCCTCTTTTCCTTTGTGATGTGGTGATGGTACATTACAATTGTCAGAGAGTTCAAATTATCAGGCGCAACGAAGTGAAAAAGTTAACATAACACAGGGACTTGAGTGGTTGGAGGCAGCAAAAAGTGCCCCTTCTGGCATCTGCTTCCCAACGTCTCTTCACAGTAAGATCACCAGCCCTGCTGGGCAACCGCATCCTGTCTAAACTCTTCGTTTCTGCCCTCCCTCCCTTTAAATTGGTTCTCTTTCTCCCATTGTCCCCAAAGGGGAAATATGCCCTACCCCATCCATCAAGGCGAGTTTGTTCCTTTGCTCCAGCTACAGCCTTGGGTCTGGCTGATAGAGCCTGTTACAAATGCTGCTTCCTGTGTACAACAGGAGGCCCAGGTTGGATGTGATAATTTCAGAGCGGCCATGCTGGCAGTTAATAGGCTTTTCCTTCTTTCTCCTCTCTGGCTTTCCTGTTGTTCTGTAGTTTCTCTCATCACTTGGCCTGTGCCGAGACACCTACTGGTAGCAGCAGGGTGGAAGGAAGGCAACAAGCTTCTCGTTTGAAATAACATTTGGAGAGCATGTGATGGATCTTAACTGAAGGCAGGCTTCCAAAGGAAGTCCATTCCAGTCAACAGAAGAGATCTGTTGCTACCTTTCGACATGTCTCATGAGATTGGGAGAAGGGGGGGGGGTCCCCAGGAGTGTGTGTATGTGCATGAAAGCAGTTTAAACCATGTTTTTAATTTCTCACTCCCTGAAAATGCTTACAGCTATCATAATGTCTTTTTATGCTACACAGCTTCTGCTGTTTTTCTTCTCTGCCTCTCTGGAAATTGCTCAGTAAGCCTGATTTTTTTAGGCGTATTAATTCTAAAAAGACAGTGCTGCACTGAATGTTTTCCCACTTTTAATTTTTGAGTTTAAAGTACACTTTAATGGAGCAAAGATTTCTGCTAAAAATAGACTCTCTCTCTCTCTCTCTCTCTCTCTCTCTCTCTCTCTCTCTCTCTCTCTCTCTCTTTCTCTCTGTTTGTGTGTGTCTGCGTGTGTGTACACAGTGTTGCAACTTGGTGACACAGTCATTTATCCTGGCCACCACTTTTTTGTGTCATTTTTAACCCCCAAATTGCAGCATTTTCGTCCTTCCAGTGGTTTAGTCACAGACACAATGCCACCCTGTCAAGGTTCATAAAGTCAGTGAGATGATGTCAGAATTCATAATCAATCAGATTTGGTTTTGTGAATATTTCACTGACAGATTTTTGAGGGCAGTGTAAATGACTAAGCAAATATTTTCACAAAGGGTGCTGAAAAATTGTTCACAAGGGGGAGAGGCCTTTCTGCCACTGCTGAAAACGTTCAAGAAAAAACCCTAAAGAATGTCAGGTCTGTCCTGGTTTTTAGTCTTTATAATGCTATTTTAAACTTTTCTGATTCTGAAAAAAGGTGGGTCTGCTCAGACCCACTACTATCAATGCAAGAATGCCTGAGGATGTATCTCGGCACACTGCCCCTGAATACACTGGTCACAAACCAGCAGTAAAACAGGAACACAGAATCTTGTTTTAGTTTAAGAACACTTAACTGGATTGTAGCCATTATCTTAGCAATTAAAGGGAATGAAGGTGCAAAGCAGTCTATTGTACAAGCCCGTCCCCTCATTCCCCCAGCATTTCAGGGCTAGGCAATTGCATGATGTTCAGTATCAAAGTGTATTATAAGAAATCTCAATAAGAAATCTAACATGCCTGAATGAAATAGGTTTACCAGGAAATGGTATTCCTAACAACATTCTGGGCTTTTCTGCATGATTTTCTTGCAATCAAAGCATGGCTTTTTGGGGATTACAGTCACAAGCAGACAACCAGCATGGTGTAGTGGTTAAGGTGCTATACTAAGACCTGGGAAGCCCAGGCTTAAATCCTTATTCACACCATGGAAGCTTACTGGGTGACTCTAAGCCTGTCACACACTCTGAGCTCTGTCCCTGGCTCGTATTTAGATGGGAGACCTCCAAGGGGTACCGGGACTTGACACAGAGACAGACAATGGCAAACCACCTCCAAATATCTCTTATCTTGAATACCCTATGGGGTTGCCATAAGTAAGCTGTGACTTGGAAAAAACCAAAAACAAAACTAGTCACAAGCCTTATAATCAGTTTGGACATGGTTATTCAACCTGCCTGCGCTCCCCATGCATTCTCAGTTGTGGAGTCAGTTCATTTTTTTCTCCACACAGCTTAAATAGTGAGGCTTTTAAACAGAGGGGCACTGTTATCATTGGTGATGGCATTGGTGGCATCATAGCACCCTCTTTTTTTAAAACAAAATGCCACCAAATCTATATATATATAAAGCTAACAGTGACTTTGTTGGTGACTCCCTAACGCCGAAACGGCTGGACAGATTGCCACCAAATTTTCACATGATGTCCCTCCCTGTTGTGGGCAGGTAATCGAACCTTCAGATCGCCGAAAGTCTATAACTGAGCAAGGTAAAACATCTTTTTCCTGGTGCACCAGGCCATGAAGCTGGCTCTGTTTAACTGTCACCCTTAGAGTGTTCATGCAGCCTGTCTGTCTGTGGCCTGAGGGCTTGGTATGAGGGCTTAGAATGTTCACGTAGATGGGCAGAGATGAGCAGTGAAAACAGTAAATAGGTAATACTGTTAGGTAATATGAGTGGAAGTGAAACACATACACACTTTGCCGTGTGAGACGTCAGGTGGGGTTCCCCCCCTCACACACAGGTAACTTTCACTCTCTGTGCCTCACCCACTGCTACCACACAACACACATACTCTCATACACATCCAGCTCATCCTCAATAACACTACATCACTCTGCTCCTCCCTCACATCCAAAACCACCCACTTACCCACTTCCTCACCCATATTCGCCACAGCTCTCTTTTACTAAAAGTGAGCTGGAGTTTGCCTTTTTCTTCTAAGAAAATCCACGGGGTGGGGGTGAACCAACACTATTGTCTCTGCTTCTTTTTCACACAGCCCTTTAAGAACCCAGGGAGCTGGCCTCGATCTGAGCGCCTCACCACCCTGCCTCTGTTGCCTGACTGGGATAGCCTCCTTGCCCCAGTTCTGCCTTACCTAAGCCAGGACTGTGCATGTCAACCAGTCTCATGGACAGCAGGATTTGCACTCTGGACAGTTCCGTTGTGGAATGGAAAGGGTTACCTTATACTAAAAAAACAAGCCACCACCATATAACAATGTGGATTGAAAAGGGAAAGAGGGATTCCATTTGACCACCCCAAAAGGCTATGCTGCGGATCATTGGACCTGCATGGACATCTGTGTGGGTTGTGGACTGTGATGAGCAGGACAATTGTCACAGCAACACGTGGCCGGGCCCCGCTAGTATTGATATAAAATTAGAGTGTTGTAACAACAGGCTTAGAGAGTTCTCTGAATCCCCAGATTTCATTTTTTTAGAGAACAAGGAAATCTCTATCCTCCCCTCAATGAAGGTATGCCCTTTCCCTTATATTTCTATGAGAGTAGGGAATAAAGACTTAATTTTTTTTAAAAAAAAAAAGAAAGCTGGGAATTTAGATAATCTACCAAGCCTGTTGTTATAACACTCCAATGACATTTCAATATTTTGATGCCATTAAAAAGAAAACACTCATATTCAGGATGGGGAAGAGGAGAGGGTGTGGATTGATCATTGCAGTCAAGTCACCCAACAATGGGTTGGAGGTGGGTAGGAGTGGGCAAGACAAAGAAAACTGACAGAAATATTACACACAAGGAAAAAGCCAACTGAAAATTGGCTTCCAGAAAAACATCGAGATACAAGTGGTCTCAGGAGAACCAGAAAAAAACTGGGGAAAATACAAAAAAACTGAAGTGAAAACTAAAGGCACAAAAGTTTGTGCAGACATCAATAGAGAAACCAAAGCAGTATGAGTCCAAAACCGATGAAAAACCTCATGTGGAAAAGCCTATTGTGTTGGACTTGTTCTTGTACCTTTGTTCTCTAAACCCCTATATCACGTGTGCAATTATATTCATTGCTTTCTGTTCTTTTCATTATAAAAAATGTTAAAGACAGAAATGTTTTCATATTTAAAAAAATGTATTGTGGTATTTATTGTGTCCATCAAAAAGAAAGAAATTATCCAAGGGAATACATTATTTTTTCTAAAACATTTTGGGGTAATGGAACGCTCCTCGTTACAACAACATAGAAGACAGCGTAGAATACTTCTCAGAAAGTGTTGTACTCTTTGAAATACTGACCCACAGTTTAAAATGTTACTCGTAAGAGTTACAGCATTTCTCAGTACCTTCAGTCTCACAGTAAGAGAGTCTTACAGGGTAGTCAGGAACATAATGGGATGGTGTCCAGAAGGTGGTACAGGAAAATGAGGAGTAAGCAAACTGATTCTGCATTATATGGAAACAGTAGGGAGCATAGTTGAGCTGAGAAAGCTGACTGAACCTGGAGGTTCTTAATGTGAGAGGAAAAGTTTTATACAATACTGCAGGTCAAGAGGATCGATAGGAAAACCAAGCGGGCATGGAGATCCAGGAATGTAAAGGCGGGTAAATAAGACTGTGGATTGTGGAGGATACAGAAGGGCTTCAAAACATAAAGAGACAAGTCTAGCACGTGATGTGACTTGTTAATACATGGTATATTACCTGGAAGGTGAATATTAAATGTGTAGTGCATTCTGCTACGTATTTTGCATGCTGAGAAACTTGCTTTTTTGTGAACTAACTGTATGTATTGACTATACACATACTAGCTAATCCACAACAGCAAGTTTCGCAGCATGCAAAAATACATTTCATGTTGTTGCTGGTGCTGTAATTTGTAACAAATATTGGGTGGAGTTACTGGTGAAGGTTCCAGTTCTCTGTTCGGTCATTGGAAAAAATGAGTTTTTTGTTACAGACTCATTTTTTCCCCTAGGAGTCCCATGCAGTTTTTATTCATATGCTGTGGAACCATTGGGTCAACTGGCTGAGAAGAGTGCTCTCTCTACCCTGGGATGTTTCCTCAGGCAAGGGAACTTTCATTAGAAGCAACAAACAAAAGTCTTTGCTAGCTGAAGTGCTGCATCAGAGGGAGAAATCCAAAGACTGGCGCCTGTTTTCAGTCAGTGATATACTGGCTGAAAATGGCTCTTGCTTTCCATTTCCAAGAATAAGGCCCTTTCCACACGTGCAGAATAATGCTCTTTCAAACCGCTTTCAATGATCTTTGTAGCAGTGCGGAATAGCAAAATCCACTTGCAAACTGTTGTGAAACTGAATTGAAAACACATTATTCTGTGTGTGCGGAAGGGGCCTTAGTTAGAGACCAGCTTGCCAGATTGGGTACTTACGGTAAGTATTAGTTTCCAAGGCAGTTTTTTGCTGGTGTATGAACTGCATGTTACAAAGCATTGCAACAGCTGAGTGTGAGAGGAAGTGTTTTCCTCTGCTGATAAGGAAACATGTAGTGCAAACATTTGTCTAAAGTGTGTATAAGTTTATCCCATATCCATTTCTGTGCCTTACAACAGTTTTGTTGACAAATTTTACTATAAAGGCTGCAGTCCTGGTAGAAAACTTATTTTTTTAACTGGAATCTTATTTTGGATTAAACAATGTTAAGAGCTGGCAACAACATTGGGTTTGCATACTGACTCATTTGTTACACTAGCGAAGGGTTCTCTAATTTCCACTGGAGTTTTCCCATTCGGCAAAGTTTTCCGCATTAGGAATCTCAGCAATTCATTTCTGTTTGTCTCGGCAAAACAGTGCTAAAATCTTTTTGGCAGCAAGCAAGCATTCACAGAAAGTGGGCAAGGATGGGGAAAGCAGGGCTTCTCATTGGTTGTTGGTTCCTTGGCCACTGATTGGCCATTACAATGCAAAATTTCAAAAGTCCCTTGTGGGGTATCTGCAGCCCCAGCGTGGCGCTCAGCACAGTATGTCTACAGGTAAGCTGCTGACCATTTCCTCCTCAAGCCCCCTACAAGTTGCCCAAGTTGCTCTCTAGTCTCAAGCTTGGATGTGCCTTCCATGGCAACCATTTTGTGGGGGTCCCCACCACACACCATCAACATTCCAAAGGTGTCCTCAGGCTCCAAAAGTTTGGGACTGGAGAGGCATTTGCCAAAATTCCAGTTCACACTGGTTGTGATGATGCACAATGGAGGTTTCCAGATGGAGGTTTTTTTCTCATATGATAACATTTTTTAGTATTTTCCCATATGAATTATCATATTTTTCCTTTAATGCAAAGGGACAGGATTAGCTTTGCTGCAAAGATATGGAAGCATATACACGAAGTAGGGGATGTGAATGCAGTATTCCCAAAATATGGGAAGCAGGTAACAAAAGGGAAAATATATTTTTAATTGCGAGACATGCAAAATGGCATAGTGTAGTGTCCTGTACCTTTAATAGTGGCTAAATGTGTTTAAACAGACACTTGACATTTTTTGTGGCATGGAGATAAATAACATCACTTGATAGATAGCATCCTGTTAAGCCTCCATGAAAGGGACAGGACATTTTTCTCTAAGCTAATTGGCAAACCTATAATACTTAAGTGAATAGGAATGTATGGTGTATCAGGCACCAATTAGCAGAAGCCTGTGACACTGACATAGCCTTCCCCAAAGTAAAAGGAGGAAACCGAAACACTTTATGGGCTAGTGATTCAGGTATTTAATCACAATGTTATTAAATAATATACAGGCAAACTTCCTGCTGATCCTAAAAATAACAAAACTGGATTACTCATAAATGAGGTAGGGGGCTTCAGCGTACTTGGAGGACTTCCCTAGGGATGCAAAAAATATATTTTGTGAATTAACATCCCCAAGAAAAGAAAACAACAAATAGACTGATGAGGAGAGAATATTCTTCCCAGAGCATGGTACATTAACTTCTAAAATTCTGGAGCAGAAGATTTGGGGGCCAGGGGAAATTGATGCTCAACAATTTCCCCAGAGGCGTACTGGGGGGAAATGGAGCCCAGAGACATCCATTCTCCAAGCGCCCCCCGCTATGCTCACCCCACCCCCAAGCCCCGCCCCCTCCCGGCTGCTGTCTCCGAGCCAGCAGCTGGCAGTCCCTTCTGCCCTCCCCTCTGGGGAGGACAAAAGCAACTGGAAGGCTCTGTACTGGGGCCTTTGCTTTTATAAGCTTGGGGGTGGGACCACACCTCTGAGGAGTGGGGCCACGCCCCCAAATTTATAAAATCAAAGGCCCCAGCATGGAGCCTTCCAGTTGCTTCTATCGTCCCCAGAGGGGAGGGCAGAAGGGATTGCCAGCTGCCGGCTTGGAGACAGCAGCCGGGAGGGGGGGCTTGGGGGGAGCTGTGAGGGGGAAGACTGGGGGGGGTCCTCTGGTTTCCTTGGTAACGACATGGGCAGGGCTGAGGGCGCCAGAAGATGACAAGGCAGCAGGAAGTCCTGCTGCCTTGCTGTCTTCCTGGTCACGTAGGGGGCCAATTTTGTGCCCTCACTTGACCAGATCAATGGTGCCTGGGGACAGAGGGTACCCCCATCCCTAGACAAATACGCCACTGACAGTCCCCCAACTTTTTCCATCTATTAATAAAAGTTGATAGTAAAGAACATATAAATAGATAAGCAAAACAGAGCCACCCTCAGACAAAGCAGGGATTTCTGATGACCTTAGATATGCAAACAAATATTAGATTGTAAAGAAAGAAACCCCTTAAATGGCTTGGTCAGCATACTTATCACCCTCCATGTTGGGGTCATGGCATGTCAGTGAATGGGACAAGGGGTAAGGGAGAGGAAAAATTGGCCAGGTCAAGGCCTTCAGAACTTAAACTATTCTAAAGAGAGATATTTGGGATGGGAGGAATGTTTCTAATTATTTACTCCTCTCCTTAGTAATTCTCAATAGGCTTGTTCTTATGTAATGGGTGAACTTACTGGATGATACATCTAAATTTTCCAGATGGCTATGTAGTTGCTCATCTGGGCAAATCACATTGTTTGAAATAGTCTGACACACAGCATAGCAAGATAGATCTCTTTGGCTTACCTCTTTCAAGGGGAGAACTATATGACTTCTGTCACTCTTTGCATGCAGAGTCCCAACCTCCATGTCTTTACAACTGAGGTAGCAGAAGCATTAGATACTGCCTGACTGACTCATGAAGATATCAAAAATATTTTTTCACACCACTTAGAAACCTGAAATTTGGTACATAGATAGTCCATTGCACTTCAGCTACTAAAAAATCTGAAAATTAAACATTTATATATCCTCCTCAGAAGTTTGAAAATGGGACATATTGATAGCTATGTCAGAAATGAGAAGATGATGTTTACCTCACAAAAGAGTCTACCACTCCAGCACTGTGCAAGACAGTGTTTGGTCATGAGTCCCATTGGCTTTTTGTACCCTTGAATTAACCTTGTCTTCCAGAAGGAAAAGATGAAGAACATGTTTCTATCTGTGCGAATCTATACTGTGTCATGACCTCTTACCTGTATACTCCGGAGGGCAAATGCAGTCGTACTTCCCTATTAAGTTCAGGCATGTTGCATTGTTTAGGCAAGGCTCTGAAATGCACTCATTCACTTCCAGGTCACAGTGCCTCCCTTGGTATCCTGGAACACAGTAGCAGGAGTACCTGCCGATCCTGTCTCTGCACACTGCTCCATTGAGGCATGGATTGGAAAAGCATTCATCAATGTCAGTTTCACAGTGAGTACCTGTGTACCCTTCAGGACAGGAGCAGACAAGGCTGCCAGGCTCATCTCGGCATGTGCCTCCATGCCTACAAACATGTGAGTCACACAGGCTGGTGGCAGTTTCACAGGTAGTTCCATGGTACCCTGTGGGGCAGTTGCAAGAAAAGCTCAGGTTTCCTGCAGTACTTAAGCAGGTGGCATTGTGAAAACACGGGCTGGAGGAACAAGGATCATCGGTTTGAGTGCAGTCCTCTGCTGAAGTGTCACCTGGTGAGTCCAGGCAGCGGCAGCTAGCGTTTTCTGCAGAAGTGCTACAATCAGAGTCCTTTTGGCAAGCATTTGACAGGCACCTGCGGTCATCTTGGATGCAAAATGATTCTGAGAATGAAAGACACAGATTAATGGGCAACTCAAGGGACAAAAAAAACAGAGATATAGCAATTAACGGGATACACAAAAGCAACTGCACAGAAAAAACATTATGACCTAAAAGGAGCACTGAGATCCCAGGATTAATGCCAAAACTTTTTGTAATTGTAATTCTCCTTATTTAATGATGGGCGAGCCTGGCTCATGGACTTTTTTTTTCAAACACCAAAGTTTGGCAGCCATTCAGTTAACTGAATAAATAGAAGTGGAAAAAAAACTGGAGACTTGCATCATGCTCAAGAAATCACAATTGTCTGTACTCATCTGGTTTTGTTTACTTTTACTCCTTTTGTTGGCCAAATGGCAAACTCGGCAAAGAGGTTTCAAAACCACTTTTTTTTACAGGGTCAGCTTCTTTGTGTGAAGTCTAAGAGAGAACTGGAAGTTTAAGGTATTTTTATAGTATGTGTTTATCTACAAACATGTTGAGTTAAGAGCAGGAGGTGAACACACAGATGGACAGCAGTGTTTTGGGAAAAGCATCTGTATACCTCTCTATGACTACATTATACCCACCAGCTGTAAAAAAGAAGCTTTCTTCTCTTTCCTTTACCTGAACTGAGTCACAAGACTGATTCAAATTGCCTGGGCAAGAAAAAGGGAGCAGTTAGCATAAATTCCATTGATATGCAGTGGCCACTGGAAATATAAATGTTATTAAAGAAGAACTTCCTGCTATTAAAATAGAGAAAGGTCATCTCTTTGAGACAGAAGGGATGTGTTCCATAACCATATAACCTATGAGATGATAACACCATCTATCATATGTTCAAAGAACTTTCCATTCACTACCTTATAGCAATCTTTACACCAATCCAGTAGGGAAGGTAAACAATATTACAGATTGGTTTGGGGAGTGGGGAAGCTGAGAGATAGAGGCTTGTCTGAGGTGAGATCCATGCAAAGTAATACCTTTGGGGTCAAGCTAAAGATCCCTTCCATACATTTTATGTTTAATTTTGCAAAAGGAATGGTTGGCCTTATTTTTGAAGAACAGTGTGTGTGTGTGTGTGTGTGTGTGTGTGTGTGAGAGAGAGAGAGAGAGAGAGAGAGAACTTTAAGCCTTTCCTCCCCTGCTGCTTTCTTGCTGAAGAAAGCTACTTTTGCCTTCGCTGGTAAAAATGCACAGGAACCCATATTTTTCCTGCTTAGGATAAAAGCAGCTCAGGTTGGTTTCCCCCAAAGAAAAAACAGCAGAAGAGGAAAGGATGAAAGAACCCCGCCCCCCCACCTGTCCTGAAAAAGCAAGACTAGCAGCTGTATTTGCAAAAGAAAACAAACTATCATTTAAAATGAATTTTAAAATGCCTTCCTTCCCCGTTGATTAGTTTTTTGCTCCTGAGTTACTGCAGCTCTCAATGATTAAAAGAGTGCAGATGGATAAGGCTTGGTGTGTCAGGAGATGGACTGCAGGTTCTTTGTTTCCTGATTAGTCATGAAAACTGGGGGACAAAAATAACACTTTGTAAAAAAAGAATTCTTAACTGGATGTTGTGGGTGTGTGACCGTGGTCTGGTAGTCTTAGTTGATAACATTTCACCTGCATCTATGGCTGGTATCTATGGCTGGCAACTTCAGAAGCATGGCAAACCCACAACAGCCAGTTGATTTTGGCCATGATAACCTTCGACAATGCACCCATTCTTAACATTTAAGTAATATGAAAAACAGAATTCTTAAGTAAC
Source organism: Sphaerodactylus townsendi (assembly GCF_021028975.2). NCBI lineage: Eukaryota > Metazoa > Chordata > Lepidosauria > Squamata > Sphaerodactylidae > Sphaerodactylus > Sphaerodactylus townsendi. The sequence continues at coordinate 32,155,869 of NC_059429.1, read as the reverse complement.
CACGTTGTCAAGCTGTGCCTTACATATGGGAAAGAACTGTCTAAGGCCTCACTTTCATGTTCCTCCAACCTAAACATTATTCAGTGGAATAAGTTTATATATCAGCAGCCCTGTGATCAAGACCTCAGCAGCAGAGTGATGAGAGATGGATGTGTGAACCAGTCCTGAGTGTTCAGAGCTATATTCTTTTCCCCAAAGCAGCAGCAGAAGTGCTTTTCTTTCTGCACCTCAAATATTCCCCTCAGTACTCTGCCAAAGTAGCTGATGAAAATGGGGACAGAGAAAGAGAGAGACAAGTAATCCCCATGTCTGACCTTGCTGCACAGGAAGGCAAGTATCTGATTCCACGGGAGCTGTCTCCCCTGTACATCACGACCTTTAGAGTAACCCATGCTAGGGGGTAAGAGCATGCTGCGTGCAGGCACATGGCTTTCCTCATGCCTGAGATACAAACATCTGTTCTTTGAAAAAGAATATTGTCCCAATTAACACTGTCGGAAGGGAGTATAAAGGGTGTGAGAGGAGACAAAATAGGGGAGCCCAGAGTGATGTTGGGAGCAGGGTCTTTGCAGGTTCATATACAGAATTGAGAAAAACTGCACAAACCTTCTTACGTTTTCAACCAATTAAGATCACTTAACAGTGACCTGCTTTGACACAGATTCTTAAAATCAATATTTAACATCCAAAAAAATTAAAATAAACTGCCGATCAGTTTGGATTTAGACTGACTGACACATGAACTAATTATTCAAGTCTCCTTAAAAGGCATGGTGGCATTAACCTAATTACTCAAGGAATTAATGCCAGGCATTTTACCCCACTGTTAAGGCTGTTTGATGTAACTGAGATCCTTGGCAAGAGGATTTTTCGCCCTCAGAAAATTGAATATATTAAAATCTCAGAGGTGTTTTTCCCAAATAATATTTTCCTCACAGTCAAGTCTGCCATCTACTGGTAATTCAACAGTAATCAGCTATTACCAAAGTCTCATAAAAACTAAGCCATTTGGAGATATCAGTGTCATTTGCAAATATGGAGCTGGGAAATGGCAGAACTAACTTGAGCATTAGAAAAACATTATAAATCATGTTAGAGTTTAATTCCATTATATTAATGGACACTTTCTTAACAATTGATTTCCTTGAAATCTGACAGCAACAAATTTTAGGAATATATCTACTGAAAGACTTCATTTGGGCTTGCCTATCTTGAGTAAATATAGCATTTACCAAACTTTCTAAAAAGTGTCACATATTGTTGATAGTCTACTATACCGCCACCATCTTAGGTCTTTTCTGCACACAGCACTTTTCAAAGGTGTTTTCAATCCCATTGTTTGCCTCAATGTTTGCGGGGTGGAGATAACTGCAGGCAGTTTCCACCAGGCTTTCAGCCCCTGAACACCACTGCAGCTGGCCCCAAACCTGTGTCACAATTTTCATAGCACAAGTTCCTTTCCCCTATGCAGTTTATTGGTGGCAGGAAGATTCCACAGTTTTCCTCCTGCCCAATAGAAGGTGCAGCTGCGCTCCCTCACCCCTTCTGAATTGAGCTGTAAGAGTTGGACAGATTTCTTTTGTTCCAGAGTAGTGATTAGAGCAGAGGTACTCATTCTGCAGACTGAAGAAAACCACATTTGCAAACAACCAAAACAGCCACTTTTACTTCCACCCTGGGCACAAGGCCTGCCCTGCAGGGAGGTTTAAAGATTTTCTGTTCCTCTGGTGGATGCTGTTTCAAGGTGGAAACCAACTGCCAGCCATGGTTTCTACTGGGCAAGAGCTTTGCTCACTTTCCTGAAACATTGGATAGGTACTATATTGGAAATTATTCTCATGAGAGCCACGGGCGGCATGTCAGAGACCCACATGTGGCTCCCAAGCCCCTGAGCAAATATCAGTGGTTTAGAGGATGGGTTGAAGTGGCTATACAGAAACAAGGAAAATAAGAGTAGCTAGCAAAACGTGTATTTTGTTTTTGAGTTTAAAAACTCGGGAATCCAGGGATTATTGCAAACAACCAGTAAGTATGCTTTGTATATAAAAAGGCATTGCCAACAATCCCCCACCTTACCCCGAATGCCAGGTAACTTACAACATTATCGGGGAATTCTGCCTGAAGATCAGGCAGGAGACAAGTAACAAGACTAATTGGGATTCATGAACAAATTGTGGTCTGCTATATACAGCTGATAGGCCCATGATGGTGAACCCATGGCACGGTGCCCAAGGCGGCACTCAGAGCTGTCTCTGTGGGCACGCATGCCGTTATCTCTCCCTCCCCCTTGCCCAGCCAGAGGAGGCTGCCAGCAAACACATTGGTAGTCACCCTGTGCAGGCTGGCCGTGCACAAAGCGCTCTGCCGGCTGGGGCTGAGCTTCAGGGAGGTCTTCTTGAGTCGACCTGTACCATCTACTGCCCCACAAGTACCTCCCCTCCCCCACAAAGCTTGGGAGGCTGGAGGCTGGCACACTTTTCTTGGCATGTAACCAGTGGTGGGATCCAAAAATTTTAGTAACAGGTTCCCTCGCCAGCCCCCCCTCAGCAAAGGAGGCAGAGGCGTATCTAGGCAAACCTGAGCCCTGGCAAAACCTGAGTTTGATGCCCCCCTCATGGGCAGCCACCACGACCCCCCAAATTTTTTTTGCACCAGGTCATTTCTAAATCATCATCACATTATAGAAAATGCCCCAACTCACAAATCTGAACACAGCAATGGTGAAACACAGGTTCTTTGATAGAGACTGGTGAGATAAAAGGTACGAAAGGCTGAGAATCCATGAATTGCAGTACCTGAAAGGGATTAACCCAGTTCAGGGAGTTACATTATTAGTCGCAATTGCTATATGGAACCTTCACGTTCAAAGACAGGATGCCTCTCGGGGAGGCGAGGGCGTGGAGATGGAAAAGCGGACCCAGTTAGTAACCCCCTCTCGGCACACACAAATAATTAGTAACCCACTCTCGGGAACTGGTGAGAACCTGCTGGATCCCACCTCTGCATGTAACTTTGGGGACCAAATTAAACATTGGGGGTAGGATTAAAAAGTAGCAGTCCGGGTGGGAGGCTTCCATTGGAAGGAATGTGTCTGCCAAGAGCAGGGCAGGCACAGTGGTGGGATTCAGGCACTCGCCCCGATTGGAGTGAACTGTTTGTTAAGGGCCCCCCTACCCTGAGAGAGAGAGTGATGGGGCTTTTAGTGCCTGGGAGCCCAGGACGGGGAGGAGAGATCTTGCAAGGTCCCTAGGCTCGTGATGCCAATCCTGTTCCCACAGGATCAAAGCAAAAGTACAAAAGACAAAAGGCATTTCACACCAATAAAGAATTGAGCTAAACCAGGCTTCGACCAACTGGCAGGAAAGGGAGAGGAGAATCCCTTATCGCCCTGAGCATCCCTTCCTCACCCCCCTTGTCAGAATTAGGGCCATTCTGACAGAGGCAAATGTGGGACAGAGGGGTCCATTTCAAAATATTCTCCATGCTTTTATTTTTCTGTTCCTGTTGCATTTTTATGGGAAGTCAAGTGCTGTGATGACATGTGAAGGAAAAACCACAGATCAGATGGCTGCTCCACAAATTTAACTTTCCTGAAGTTATCCTACCCCTCGCACAGCATTCTTCCTTAGGATTGCCTTCCTTGACTGCCTTTTTACTTCTATTTAGTGGTGGTGGAGTTATTGGGTTTCAGAAAGTGAAAGTTTTACTTCTCTCTCCCCCTGCACCCCCCCCCCTTTCCTTCCAGGCCCCCAGTGTGATAATAGGGTAATTATTTCAGGGAGATTTATTAGCATTAAACTTCAGACCTAGTTTTGGGGAAGCAGTGTAGGTAACCCTGTTAAGTGCTGTTAAACCCCACTGATTTTCATGGGAAGAACTAAAGCGCAATCCTTTACCTGGGAGTAAGCTCGGTTGCTGGCAATGGGGCTTGCTTCTGAGTAAACACTCCTAGGATCATGATTCAGCCATTCGAAGCGTTGCATGGTTGCTTCAAAGCAAAGCCATCGACTACCACCAAGCTTACTCCTGAGTAATGCACATCTTGGAGCCAACCATTTTTTCTAAGCTAAAACCTCAATATTCAGGTTAAATTGCCATATTGGCACTTTGCGATAAATAAGTGAGTTTTGGGTTGCAGTTTGGGCACTCAGTCTCGAAAAGGCTCACCATCACTGTGATAGGCTAACTGGAGTTGGTGCAAAGAGCAAAGTTTGTTGTGATGTGTGAAAGCATCCTGTATTGTGCTTAAAATATTATTCACTTTTCAGGTTTATGTTCCTAGCCTTCTAACATGTAGCCCAATATATGAGATGAGGGGGAGCATTCTTTCTTTGTTTAAAATATTTATACGCTGCCTTTCCTTCATGGCTCAAAGAGGCTTACAATTCCAAAATTAGAAACATACAAAACACAGTAAAACCCAACTTGCATCCTTCCCCAAGAAAATTCCTGCAGCCTTAATGCTTTCATAAATAAAAGGGTCTTATGGCACCTCCTAAAAATATCTAAAGACAGCCCCTCCCCTTCCCTTTTTAGGGAGTTCATTCCACGAGGTGGAAGCCACTATAATAATCTAATGGACTGTGGTAAATGCCAAGTGAGCCACCATAAGTGGAGAACAACCAGAAGGTGGCAACCAGAAGACAGCATTTGTTTAAAGGGGATATATGAGAACAGAATTGGCTGCAGTTCCTTTTACTCTGATCCTGTGTGACCTAGACAAGTTCAGTAAAGATTCTGGCACAGTTGCCATCCAGCTTGTGGTCAACTAGTATGTTAGCATGCCATTACATCTGTACGCTTGCCATGCACAAAAATATTACCATGACTAAACAAAATGCATAGTCTGGAAACACTCTGAGTGCCTCTAACCATATGCTACATGACATCATTTCACTCAGGGAATATTTTCTAAAACTGTGTCTGGGCAACAGAAAATGTGCTGCTACAACTAATTCCAAAGTATCACCCAAGTTTTCTTCCTAAGGCAATGGTTTCAAGTTATCCATGGATATCCCTTGGTTCACCAGTTATTTAAAGAAACCAAACCTGTCACTGAGATTATGACACTGCTGTGTTCACATTGCATTGCCAATGAAATAGCTTCACATCCTATGTCCCTAGGAAGGGTTTTGAAATAACTGATTCCACTGGAAGTGTACTCATTGCCCAAGGTGGTCGGCATGGTATCAGAGAGTTCTTTGCTATGGTACACCTAGACATGTCTCAACTTGTTTGGAATGGACTATGATAGATAATGAAAAAGACAGCTCATAGATCTGCCAACAACTCCCTGGAAAATGCAACCCCAGAAGGCTATGTATGTTATGCCGTGTCCTTGGATGCTACATGATGGCACTTGAGGAAGTGCCAATGAGAATGAGAATGGGCACATAAGAAGAGCCAAAGAAATTAGAAGTGATTTCTCCCAGACATGTGCAGCATGAAAAAAGACTCAGAGATGCCATGCTTAGTAGACAGAGGAGTGAAACAAAGCATGCAAGAGGACAAAGAAACATAAATTGGTGTGGAGGAGTAATATAAAATGTACCAATCATTCTTTGCAGCATGTTAAGCTCCAGCAGTTCTCTCAACAAGGCTTCAGAAACTACTCTCTGGCCACTGTGGTAGCTTGCCATAGGAGGTAGCTGTTGGTGGCCAGCTCAAGGCTATTCAGCAGTAGTAACATTGCAAATAGTTAGAGAATGGTATTTCTGCTACCAGCTCAGCAAAAGTCAAGTGAAACAAGAAACCAATAATGTTCCACCCGGTGCTAAAAAGCATCTGACTTTAGCCTAGATCTTCAGTCTGAACACTGTGCTGTTCTTGCAGCCTATGCTGCCTACAGATTTCTAATCCCTGCCCAATTATTTGTTTCCAGATTATAAACCCTGACTCAGCAATGTGTGACATAATACTATTAAGCCCTTTTAGATTAGTCCATCCAACTTTGCTCACTGTCTCTCCCTGCAGGGAAGTTCTTATAGATTCAGATATGAATTAATATTTATTGACAGTCATTGACCAAATTAGCTTCAGATAGAAGTTGAACTAGATCTTGGTTGCTACTCCACTATTATGGAAACCAGTGCCAGTGCCATTCTGGAGGGCATGCAAGAATTGTCCTGTTCCCCCAGCCCAGAAATTTTGTTAAAATTTATCTACATTTATCTATTTATCTACATTTATCTATTTATACCCCCACTTTTCTCTCCAAAGCATCTTACAGCATTTTTCTCCATTCCTCTGTTATATCCTCACAACATGTTAAATCCTTACAACAACCGCCTTGTGTGATGTAAGTTAGGCGGAAAATTGGCCCAAGGTCACCCAGTGAACTTCTACAGCAGAGCAGGGTTTCGGACCCCAGCTTCCTAGATTGTAGTCCAACAGTAATCCAATATTTGGTATTGTTGGAAATTGAATTTAAATTTGTTGGAACTGAAACTGATCATTGTAGCCAAAAAGAGATTTTTATTTTTATCTTTAGATTTACCACTCCCCTTTCATTTATTCTCAACATGCTTTCAGTAAGCTAGGGGGAGCTGAAGATCTCTTTTTCACACAAAAGTTTACAAAAGTGTCCCATTTTCTACTGCACAAATCTTCCCCAAAAATTTGTGACACTCAGCCATGTTCACAGAAGGAGAGGCAACTGCACTTTCTTTAAACCCATTCCCTCCCCCCAATTCTAATTGGCAACCCAGAACCCTCCACTAAGGCAGGCCTGCTTTTAAGGAGATTTTTAAAATGTTTGAACCCTTATTTATCTTGTAACTTGCAGCACTACAAGGCATAGAGTTGCCAGATCCCCACTGGCCACAGGTAAAGGATGGAGGAGGGGGTGTAGAGTTGCCAGATCCAGGTTAGGAAACTCCTGGAGATTTGGGGATGGAGCCTAGGGAGCTCAGTGTGGTACAATGCCATGGAGTTCACCCTACAAAGCATCCATTTTCTCCAGGGGAACTGATCTCTGTAGTTTGGAGATGAGGTGTAATTCCAGAAGATCCCCAAGTCCAATCTGGAGGCTAGCTTCCCTAACAAGACAGGGCCTCGGCATGTGCTAGCCTAACAATTGGAAAATCTGCATGGGTGCTTCAGAGGTTTCACATTCATTAGTCTGATTTCTTTAACAGAACAACATAGTTCTGGGTTGAAGACTTTGCTGATTCACTGCTATTGGAATATTTACTTGCTTACTCTGCACGTATACCCTGCATAGAACTTTTTTACAAGCTTTTTGGTTTTAAACTTCATATATTCTGTGCTTCTGTGGACACATACACGCCTTCTGTCAAGTCAGACCATTCATCTATTGAGGACAGTTATGTTTACTCTCAGTTTTGTTTACTGTCCAGAGTCTCAGGCAGAGATCTTGCACGTCACCTCCCACCTGATTCTTCCACATGGAGATGCCAGAGACTGAGGTCTTCTGCATGCAAAGCAGATGCTCAGTCACTGAGCCAGGACCCTTCCCTGTAAACAACAATCTTGCAGTGCTGCCATATGCAGCCAGTATGGGACTTCCTCTTCTTAATGCTGATTGCAGGGCTACTTTTGAATGCCAATGATCAAGATGTCCCCTTCTTGCATTTCATTAAAAAATATCCTGTTTGAAATGTTAAATAACAATTTTTGCATACATTCTGCATTATGCAGGGTTGCTTTTTCATTTCTGACCCAAAGGAGAATCCCCAGTTTAAAGGCTTTATTGACTAGAAACACACCCAGAAGGCAAAACAGACAAAAAACAGGGGCAGAAAGGCAAAGATTGAAGACCCACCCTGTGTTTTCCAAAAGGCTTATGACAAGTTGGATTGAAAAATAAAAAATGAACAAGACTTTGGGTCATGCATTATGAGGAAGCACAAATGGTGTAGCCATAAGAGCACCAAGACACTTAATTGTGAATGTATTTACTCCAGGCCTGTTTCTGAAGCATCCTAGTACGTTGTCATGGAAACCATTTGCGTGGTTCCTCTCTTGAATGGAGAGGATTGCCATGGAAACCAACAACAACACTGATGGCAACAAAAGCAAGAAGCCCTTCTAATTTCTGTAAGAGACAGCCAATTATTTTTCTCAAATGCACTTCAATCAGAAACAATGGATTTTTAGATGCCAAAAAGGGGTGAGGGGATCCTCCAAACAGTTAGAGCGTGTTGTTAACAGTAACAGGTGTGACTGAAAAAGCATGTGAATTTTTAAAATGTTATTAGGAAGCTGCTAAGAGCTGAAAGGGTTTTGTACAGTCACATTATAAACCTGTTTATTCAACGGGGTTTCATTTTGCTATTCTCCAGTAACAGAATGAGGACACAGGTTGGCATGGTACTTTTCCCACTCACAGTTAGCTTCATGGCTCTTTCATCTGGGTGCATTTCCTGCCTTCTTCATCTTACAAGTATGTCAGCAGCAACAGACAGATTAGAGTAAACCTAGTGACAGTGTGACTTGTTTCTCTGCACTTCAGCCGCACACTCACTCCTCTTGTGGCTCACAACAGCACAAGGTGCTTGCTTAAAAGCACTTGCATGGAAGAGTGCTCCTTGTCTCCCACTCCATGGAAGTGGATACACAAGAGCAGCAGCAGCAGAGCATCTTGAAAGCCAGCTCCAGTGAACCAGTGGCATGAGCTTCATCTGTGAAGATCTCTTCTTATATCTTGGTTTCCTCACTCATCTTTTACACTACTGTTTCCCCAGACTTATGTAACCTGGAGCACAGGTGTTGTTTTGTTCTGGATCAAAGCCAGTCATGCACTTCACTCTTCCCTATTAGTTTCCAGAAAAATGGACCATTATCCTCCATGCAGTGCAGATAAGTCCTATTAATTTTTCCCTACAGCATTGTTTTCCAAAATTTCTTCGCTCACTCAGTCAAGGCTTGAGGAATGGAAGTGTTCTTTCTGGGTAATGATGATCCTGCATATCCCATATGCCCTGCCTCAATGTTATTCCCCATATGTTAGATAAAGGGGTGAGGTTATCAATGCTGCTTGCAGTCTTGTTGCTATAAGGACATGCTGTGGATCATCAGTTATGGTAGCTTAGGCCCCTTCCGCACACGCAAAATAATGCGTTTTCAAACCACTTTCACAACTGTTTGCAAGTGGATTTTGCTGTTCTGCACAGCTTCAAGGAGTGCTGAAAGCAGTTTGAAAGTGCATTATTTTGCATGTGCGGAATGAGCCTTACATTTTCAAGGGACATTTCTGATCCTCTCCAAGTATACTAAGGTACTGTTGCACACAACCTGAGAATCAAACCAGAGGGAAGAATGTAGAGATTTAAAAAGTTTGATAGAGGCTTTCTGAGTCTATTTCAGACTTTGATTTCCTCTTGTTATACAATAATGATTTTGGACCATTCATTAGCCTTCCCAACGTCTCGATGGCATTATTTTCTTAAAGAACCAGACAGTGCTTCTATTATTTTAATTAGAAACTCATTTTCAAAAATTAAACATTCATATATTTCTGCAAGTTTTGCAGGGCTCTCCTGTTACGTTGTGACCTTTGCAGCACTGGGGGTCACTGACTCTGGGCACAGCTTTCTCCTCTGGGCTGTCCTGTGCAACTGGGTCTGTCTGCTGCCATTGGTTGCCATCTCTTGTGCCTCTGTGAATCAGGTAAGCCTTCCTCCTAAGGTTTTTTCTGGGCCATCTGGGTCTTCTCCTAACCTGGGCAGGAGTCTGGGGGCATGGCCCCTGAACATACCTGAGATTTGTTAGGTCAGAAAGCTTGGCATGCTCTTAAACCACTTTTAGTTCGACAAGTGTTTTAAAATTCCATTTGAGCTATGTTTTCTTTTACCTTGCTGATGTAGAAAAGCTGCTGATTCAGTTATTATGGTGTTTAAATTCCACATGTGATATGCCATCTTGTTAATCTGTTACAGTATCATCTAAAACAGGGGTCCGCAACCTGGCAGGGGCTGATAGGATTTGTAGTCCATGAACATCTGGAGAGCCACAGGTTGCAGACTCCTGATCTAAAAGGAGCCATGGGACTTTAAAGAATAACAGATCTCTTGTGGCATATATTTTCATACCCTAATACATCTGCTAGCCTTTACAATGCCATCAGACTCCTTGAATGCATGAAGCTGCCTTATATTGACTCAGACCACTGGTCCAGCAAAGTCACTGCTATCTACTCAGACTGGCAGCTCCTATCCAGGATCTCAGGCACAGGTCTTTCACATCACCTACCACCTGAAGCTTTTAAATGAAAATGTCAGGAACTAAACAAGGAACCTTTTGCATGCCAAGTCAGTGCTCCACCACTGACCCACAGCCTTTCCCTTTCTGTCCTTTTTATGGTTTTGATACTTTTGCTACTTACATTCTTGTTTGAAGTACATTTCTGTGAACTGATCATGAATTACAGATGCCTGTATTAGAGTCATGTCTGTTGCACTTGAGGGGAAGGTGCCGTGAGGTGAGGCTATAAAATAGTCAGGGGGAGAGAGCCAGCTGCGGGTACTTGACCAGGGAGGGGTGGCCGAGGCACAGCAGGCTTGGTTGGGCAGAGGGAGTGGCTGTGCCACAGCCAGCTCTCATGCCTGCACAGTATCTCACACCGCAGCCACCCCCTCTGCCTGGCAGAGCCAGCAGTGGCACAACAGCAGGCCGCAGCTGCTTGGCTGGGCAGAGGTCATGCCTGGGCAATTCTTTTGTGCTGTGGCCACTCCCACAACGCAACTACAGTCTGGGCAGTCCTCTTGCGCTGTGGACACATACTCCACAGCCCAAGTTTTAAGATTAAGAGGATTAAAGGAACAGGAAATGAAGAATTATAAATAAGAATCATTCCAGCATTGGCAGAACTATTAGGATGGAAGGGAGAAGAAATAGACACAGAAATAGAATGTACTGTACACATTCAAGATTTGCGAAAGAGAAAAAAAATCCAAGAGACATTCTGGTTTATTTCATTAGAAAAGCAACAAGAGATGAAATCCACAGAAGACACTTGGTAGAAAAATTAGTTATAAATGGAAACATAATAACTGTAATCAAGGAAATACCAATACATATCCTGAGAAAAAAACCTATAATTTTCCGATTGAAATCCTGAGGAAAAGCAGGATAAGCTTCTGTTGTGGTCAGCTTGAAGGAGTGTCCTTTATGTGCAAGTCCAGGAAATACAATGTAGATATAGTGCAGAAGGCACAAGGCTTCCTGGCAAGGAATAAAAAGGACTTCATGACAACAGTTTAACAAGAAGTGACCAATTTGCCCTAGTGGTCTGTGATGGTAATTATTTTATTTCTATTCCTAGGTTACTGATTAACTTTTCCTAATATTTCTAATTCCTTTAATTTTCAATAACAACCAAAAACATGCGTTGTAAAGTGTTATAATGGAATTAATTCTATATGTAAGAAAAAAGGTATTCCATCACTTGAAACAACTGAATAATGAAGTAATCTGTTTACAGAAACACATATTTAAAAGGTGAGGAAAAAATCTTAAATGTGAAAGATTGAGAGTTTTAATGCATTTGGCTAATTTTAAAAAAGAGAGAAGCAGGTAGCTATTTATGTGAAAAACAATTTAGGACCAAAATTAGTATTTACTGATATGGGAGCAAGATACCTAGGAATCAAAATAAAGGTTCAAGAATTTTAAGTGCTTATAGTAGGCATTTATGCTCCCAATTCTAACAAAGCAAAGTTTTAAATGAGCTGACAAACTGCTAGAATACACATATGAAAACTGGGTTATATGAAGAGATTTTAATGGAGTACTTGCACCTGAAATAGATAAGAAAAAATTAAAAAGGGAAAAACTCATTTAAAGCAAAATCAGTTATCTAAGGCTTTTACATTCTTAATACAAAAACTCTGACTAAAGGATGTATGAAGAGAAAGAGGAGGACTAGCTAAAGAATTTACTTTTTTCTCAGACAGGCATAAAAGTTATTCAAAGACTGATATGGTGTGGGCATCAGGATGTTAGTGCAGCCAAACAAAGAAAATTAAAATTCTACCAAAGTTAATATTAGACCATAACCCCATTCAATGGGAACTATTTGGACAAAAACAATACAATTCGAGACTGAAGGAGTGGCTCTTGAAAAACAAAATGGTAAAACAAAAAATGTGAGGAGGGCTCAAAGGAATTTTTTGAAATAAACTCTAACTCAGTGGAAGATCCAAATATAATTTGAGATATGAGTAAAGCATTTATGGGGGCGGGGGTGCTACAGCAACAGGAGAGATTCTTAAAGACACAAAAAGGGGGAAAACTGTTTGATTATGGATGAGATCAATAAGAAAGAAAAAGAATTACAAAGGAGACTAAACAGTAAAACAAGTAATGATGGGACTGAAAAAAAATTGGAATTACAATTTATTTATTTTATTTATTTTTTCGACTTATATCCCACCCATCCTAAAAAGGGCTCAAGGCTACAAGAGACTACAGAGATGGCAACAAAATTGAAATATTTGAACAAAGAAAGTTTGAACTAGCAAATAAACCAGGTAAATGGTTAGCTGCTAAACCAAGGAAGGACAAGGAGAAAAAGATGTTAACTAAGATTAAGGATAGTGAAAATAGTGTCAGAAATTGAAAAAATAAAAAACCAACTTGTTAAGTATTATTCAAATTTATATAAACAGGAAAATATGTGAAGGAAAATAATGAGATATTTAGTCAAAGGATTCCAAATATAAAAGTAGAACAATTAAAAATCTTAACAAATCAATAACATTAAAAGAAGTAGTAGAAACAATAAGAATGTTGAAAACTGGAAAAGCACTAGGCCCAATAGTAAAATACCCCAGTCATGGGAAGCAGTCCATATCTTGCTAATAACTAAAGGAGACAAAGATCATACAAACGTTAAAAATTATGGACTGATATCCCTATTAAATATAGATTATAACACATTTGCAGCAATTTTAGTAAATAGGTTTTTAAAAGTACTTCAAGATTATATTCATAAGGATCAAGCAGGGTTTTTATTTAAGAGACAAATAAAATATAATATTAGAACTGTGTTAAATATTGTGGAATTTCTAGAACACCCAGAAAAACAATCAGCTATGATTTTTATTGATGCAGAGAAGGTATTTGACAATGTAAATTGGGTCTTTATGAATAAGGTGTTGCAATATATGGGAAAAGAAAGTTATTTTCAACAGGCTGTAAAAGTCATTTACTCAACTCAAAAGATGACAACATTAATCAATGGAAATCTAATGAACCATTTAAGATACAAAAAGGGACCAGACAAGGATGCCCATTATCCCCTCTGCTATTTATAACCATTTTGGAAGTACTAAATGGAAGTATAAGGAATAATAACCAAATAGAGGGAATAAAGGTAATAGGAGAAAAATGTAAATTAAAATCTTATGCAGATGACCTGGGGTTATTTCTAGATGAACTGGTTATTTCTTAGAAAAGATCAGTTTGCTAATAGAAATAGTAAACAGTTTCGGAAATCTAACTGGATTAAAAATTGATAAACAAAAAACAAAAATAATACCTAAAAATCTAACTAAAAGTGAAGATTTAGAAATGCAACAAAAATCAAATTTCAGTTTAGCTAAAATATTTTTAAATAAAATATTTACGAATTATAATAGAAAAGAGTAACAATACATTTTTTGAAAATAATTATGAAAAGACACAAAGAGAAATTAACAAGAGATGGAAAGATGGAAAAAATGCAGTCTCCTAATGGGAAGAATAGCAATAACATTTCAGAATATTCCCATAATTCTCTCAGAAAAATCTTTTCAACAATGGAGAAAGGACTTTGTGAAGTTTATTTGGAATGCAGAAAACCTGTAATAAATTTATCACTGATAGATGCCAAAGAGAGAGGAGGACTGGCAGTTTCAGACTTCCAAATGTACTTCGAGGCATTGTGCTATTGTTTGGCTAAAAGAATGGATAATGCTAAGAAGGGAGAAATGGTTAAAAATAGAAGGCCATAATACTGCTAAAGGATGGCATGGTTATCTTTGGCTTGAAGAAAATAGAAGTTTCACAAATTTTAGGAACAATTATATTAGAAGAATCTTATTAGAGTCTGGATAAAGTTTAACGATTCCATACCAGTACACCGATGTGGTCATTGAGAATGGAAACACAACAAATAAAGCAAGATATTGAAGGAGGAAACTGGCAAAGATACGGAGATATTATAGAAAGAAAAGGCAAAGATTGAAACCCAGAAATCAAATTACAATTCAAGGAAAAGAGTACCACTGGTTTACATATCTTCAATTAACAGAATGCTTTCAAATAGACTATAAGAAATGTGGTTTTGGACAAGATAAAACAGTCTTTGATGAAACCCTATAAGTGAATAGGGAAAATATATAAGCAATTGCTATAGTTGAAAACTAAAGAAGTGGTAGAATAAGTTATGGTTAAATGGGCCCAGAATATTGGAAGAACCATCAAGTTAGAGGAATTGAATAAACTATGAAAAGAATTAATAAAATATTTCCTATCTAGATCTTATTTAGCGTCTGCAGCACTATCTAAGAAATTTAAGAACTATTCTCCAAAATGCTGGAAATGTAGAATTAAGCAAGGTACTTTTTTCATCTGTGGTAGCAATATAAGAAAGTACGAAGGTACTGGAAATGTAATAATGAAATAATTTTTAAAAATTGTCAATCAGATTTGTAATGACATCTGAGGCATATTTGTTAGGCATTATGTAAGAAAAAAAAGCAAAATGTAATAATGTTTTGCTTCTTTACTTGGTTACAACAGCTAGGATTGTACTGGCAAAGAACTGGAACACAAAAATAATACCTTCTGTGGAAGAATGGATTGAGAAAATTTGACGTGTAGTTGAATTAGACAAATTGAAAGAAGCTAAAGTATGAAAAGATTTGAATTAACAGTCATTAATGTAAAGTGTAACAACCATAGGTCTATTTATCAAATTTAGACTTTCCCATCTGAGAGAAGAGAAGGAAGTCAATGAATAAGGTATTTGTTCTCTGCTGTATCAGATCTTTTGAATATTTTCTCTCTTATTTTTTTCTATTTTTCGTTATTTTTAGTGTAGTTAAAATATGATTTTTGTAATATTTTGTCACCAATATATTTTGTCACAAAATATATTTTGTCAAAAATATATTTTAAAAAGATTTTGTCACCAAAAACATGTTGAAATTCAGTAGCTGATTTCAACAAATTGCTTTTTTTAGCCCTCATTAAGATCTTCTCTTCTGGGCAGCTTTTTTCTGTCTGTACAAAGCAGCACTCAGTTCAGTACTATGGTACAAAGAAAAGCAAGGAAGGTGAACAGAGCTTTCAAAGTGGCTCAGCTTCACTTTCTTGCTGCTTCTCCCTGTTTTAATTAAGTGTGATTAGTGAAATGTCATTTGAAAGCCCAGCCAGGCAACTGGAAATAAAATTCATCACTAGGAGCACTGGGTGAAAAATGAGTTTTGCAAGACAGAATGGCAATCCAAGCCTTGAGCATGTTGAGCCAAACCTCCTCACTGTTAGAGTGGAGGAGGGGAAGTTTTCACCACTTAGAATTCACCTTAGAAGTAGAGTTAATTAGAAAAGATTAATATAAATGAAGCGTGTAATAGCTGGAATGAGGTAGGAGTGGAGTGTGGAAGGACTGATCACTGACCTTGATATTTGGGAAACTACTGAGAAAGTGCAAAAAAGTTTTTGCTTCTTTCTATAAAATCAGTGACTTAACAGCCCAATCTGGTGGGGCGGGGGGGGGGGGGGGGGCAAGATCTGGAAGGAGCGCTGGCCGCACTGACATATTTGCCCACTCACTGGCGTGACACCTAGGCTGGCAGGGAGGGCAAACAGGACAGCAGGAGTGCTCCACACAGCTCTGCCATGCCCAACCTGGAACAGGCTACCTCCCTCAGAACTGCAACAGCGTCACTGAGGATTGGCTGTGCAACTGGGGACAGGCTAGGGGTGTCATTGGGGATGGAGCCAACTTTAGTTAGCTTCCACTGAGCTTTTGGCTTGGGAACGCCCCTTATCAGCTGTAGACTTACACCACACTCAAGTATGGCAAAAGTCCATTTCCCCTTACTGGTGGTTTTCAGCAGACCATGGGGATTCTTCTCTCTGTTTTCTGCTTCCCACACCACCTGAAAGCTCTTTGGGAGCAGCACAGTGGCACAGGACCACACCATCCCTGGCTGCCGGGTGGTCTGGTCTGGACTGCCCAAATGTTATGTCAGTTAACAGTTATATATATATGGGTTAAACTAGATGTGACATTTGTCACATGTCCTCCATGAGGACTGACAGCCATGTCCCAGCTGTCAATATCCATGGAGATCTCCCCAGTGAAGTACTGTGATAATCCATGGGGGCCCAGGACCCATTTTGGGTCAGAAACATGGCATGGGACAGGAGCCCCACCCACTCATCACATTTCCACAGCATGCTTACAGGTAATCTCTGCAAAAATTGAAAGTTGTTATGCGGCTGCCATGGAGAACACATCACAAATATCATGTCTAGTTTGGCCCTCACTTGCACATAAATAGCTGTCTTATACCACAACAGACCACTGATCCAGCTAGTTCAGTAGTATCTTCTCCAGAAGTGGAATTCTAAACTTAGGAAGAAGGAAACCCCACAGATTATACTACTACCATCCACTACTAACCACTACTATCTACCATAATCTAGTTTAGAAGAATATTCCACCAAATAAAAAAGTTAGAAATATCTGCAAATCAAATCACTCTGCAGTATATTTAATGGTGAGCATATATATGCGCTTTATTTTTTATTAAAACAAAATTCAACATCAACAACCTTTATTGGCTTAACAGTACATTTCCATAAACCATAGGTTCATTCAGGCCAGACAAGGGAGAGGAAAGAGATAAGAAATAATCATCATCACCATCATCATCATCATCATCATCATCATCATCATCATCATCATCATCATCATCATCATCATCATCATCATCTTCAACTGATCCCAAATGCAGACTCTGCCAGGAAGCAGATGAAACTGTGGACCATATACTCAGCTGCTGCAAAAAGATTGCGCAGACTGACTACAAACTCCGCCACAACAGTGTGGCCAAAATGGTCCACTGGAACATTTGCAAAAATTATGACTTGCCCACCTCTCACAACTGGTGGTAACATCAAACTGAAAAAGTCCTCAAAAATCAGCAAGCCAAGATACTGGGGGACTTTCGTATATAAACAAAGTCCTGCAGCACAACACACCCAACACTGTCATCGTCGAACCAGAAAAGGAGTGGATCCTGTTGATATCAGCGATGCAATGACAGTAGGGTCAGCGAAAAAAACAACATGAAAAAGATGAAATACCTGGATCTAAAGATCGAGATCCAGCGTCTTTGGCACAAACCAGCAGCAGTGGTGCCAGTGGTCATTGGCGTGCTGGGTGCTGTCCCAAAAGACCTGGGGCAGCACTTGAAACAAATTAACATTGACAAAATTAATATCTGTCAACTTCAAAAAGCCGTGCTGCTGGGCTCCGCAAAAATCCTTCGCTGATACGTCACAACATCCTTGGCCCCTGGCTGGGGCTCAATGGTGACGTAGACCAACACCGACAGTGATACCTGGCTGCCGTGTATTTTGTGTAATAATAATAATAATAATAATAATAATAATAATAATAATAATAATAATAATAATAATAAATTGAAACAAAGTTAAATTTAATCTGAATTTTTGTGCATTGATTTCTGTTCACTTATATAAAAGGTTAAATGAGACCCCAGATGATGATAAATTAGGTTGGATCTATCCTTTAAAATAACTAGGTATGCTGGACCCACTCAGGCCCTTCTTGAATTCTTCCATTGACCAAATGTAGCAGAGGTCCTTTTCATGGTCGCTGTCATAAACCTTATTCTGTATGAGATCTTTTCAAGTGAAGATGTCTAGGACGGTCTGAATGCCCAGCATGATACTTTGCTTCTGCCTTTTTCCGAGTAAACCTGAGGTATAGGTTCCCATCTCTTGGCTGGAAAACACTGAGATAATCTGGAGGTGAAGACTGGGGAAGGGAAGGTTAGGGGAGGGACCACTCCTCATTGGGCAGTTGCTGTACACCCTGATCTTTTTTATTGCTCTTTTCTGCATCTCCTCAAGCTCTGTAATACCCTTTTTAGATGTGGCGACCAGAACTGTGCACAATATTCCACACATAGTCTCACTGTAGATTTGAATAAAGGCAGTATGATAACAGCAGTTTTATTCTCTATTCCTTGGCTCATTATGACCAGTGTGGAATTTGCCTTTTTTACAGCAGCAGCACATTGGGTTGATATTTTCATCAAGGTATGCACTATCACCCCAATATCCCTTCCTTGGTCTGTCACTGCCAGCACAGATCCCATCAGTGTATATGTGAAGCAGGGAGATTTCTAGGTGTCACTTAGAAGTTGGTAACCCTATGGCTCTGAGCATTGGCCTTAATGTATTCGGCATTCAATAAAAAGGGCTGTGGCCCATTTCAATCCAGAGCGTGTCCTGTGTTTTATTCATCGGGGTAGTATCTGCACATCTGGCTGCAAATTCTCATACCCCCTTTCAATTAGTTTTGGCTTCACTAAATGTACTATTCAGTACTTTGTATGCACAAGGCTCAAGATTAAATCCTTTTCAGAAAAGACAAGGATTACAATTACCCTAGACTAGGACCTTGGAGATTTATTCAACCAGATGGACCAGTGGTTCTTGCTCAGTATAAGTTTCCTTTAACCTAATTACTTTTGTGTACTCATTCTTAGATACATTAACTGGTCAAATGAACTGAACTGAACCAAATATTTTACGTCTATATTTTGAAAGTAATTGAACAGGAAAAGAAGCGCTTCTGATAAACAGCCTGGAATTCAAGCTATATACCACTGTCATAGTAATGGGTTTGTTTTGACCAAAAAGAAATACATTATTTTCCTATTGCCTGTTTTATGTCAGTTCTCCTGTCCTCAAATGATTTTGTGTCTGTACATGTGTCAAGGTTTATTTTCCAAAAGCCCAAACCTATTGTAAGTGCATAATGTTATGCCTGCAGTAACCTCGAAAAATACAATTGCAAATGGTAGATTGTGGAAAGAAAGCAGTCACCCGTGAAGACACAGAATAACATTTTTCACTGCAAGCTAATTCAATATCACTATCAAAGAAAAGATGTCCAAGGCTGCAGACGCAGAAGGCAAATCAGCCTCTTGGATGTCTAAACTCAACAGAGTCTTGTACACCTATTTGTTGAAAGAAACAAGTGAATAACATAATGGCAAAGTATCTGCTGCAAGGAACAGTTACGTAGTGTGGCTTGTAGGCCCACAGCAATTCATGACAGCTAAGCTTTATCCAGAACATATTATACACACCTGATCCTTCTTTATTGATATTATGTTTTTGATGTTTGTAGTATTATGTTTTGATTGCTGATATTGTTATTATCCTGTTGTTCACCACCCTAAGCCTTTTGGGGGAGGACAGTATATAAATTAAAAATACCATACCATACCATGTTATATAATACATAAATAAATGTTGAGGACTTGATCCAGCCTTGTCTGAGTCCTGAGAGCTTGTTAGAAGAAGGCAGCCAATGGGTAGAGTGTTGGTGGCAGGGAATTCCCACATGTGTAGCAGAACACACATGAAGGGGTGGTAGAAAATTGGCTACTTACATATATACATTTAGGGCTGATTACATATATACAGTTGGATGATTAAATAAGTTTTACTTGCTCCACCATATTCCTTTTGACAATATGATAGGTTTTTTTTAGTTTATTGATTTTTTAAAAATATATTATCATTATTACATATTTCGCAAGAAAAAAACAAAAATTCATTATATTAAACACCAATTCAGTCTCCAAGGTCATAATGAAGTCTAACATATAACATTAAATTAAATTAGTTTTTCCCCTTCCAACTGACTTTCAATTTAGAGATTTATGATTCTATCATCTATATCCCAGTGTCTAATCTATATATTTCTTAGTTTCTCTTTTTTTACTTATTATACTTTTCAACTAGTGAATATATATACATATTCCCTCAAAATTTACAATACAACCATTTGTCAAAAAATTTCTTGTCTTTCATATAGTTCAACAGTGGGGACCATTTTATTAAAAAGTTAGTTATGATAGTTTTTTCAGTACCATGCAGCTGTGGACAAGTCTATATAGGGACCACCAAATGCAGCGCCCAGGTGTAAATCAAAGAACATGAAAGGCACTGCAGACTAATTCAGCCGGAAAATTCAGCAATAGCAGAACAAATGATAAACCAAGCTGGGCACAGAATATTATTTGAAAACACAGAAATTCTGGACCACTTTGACAACCACTATGTCAGACTACACAGAGAAGCCATTGAAATCCACAAGCATATGGACATTTCAACAGAAAGGAAGAAACAATGAAAATGAACAAAATTTGGCTACCACTATTGAAAAACACTAAAATCAAGACAGTGACTAATGAACACCAACCAAACAAAGAATGTCTCCAGGCAGTAAGCAATCAAAGGGCTAGTGAACACCACCCGACAAAGGATGTCTCTAGGCAGTAAGCAATCAAAGGGATCAAAAGACCAGGCTACTACAATGCAGATGTCCTCACTAATTGATTATGCTATCTTCATGGTTACTCACATGCTAAATGTAGATCCCACCCAGCACCTGCAAATCAAGCCTGCTAATTGCACCCTTTACACCTGTTAACAGGCAAATTGTTCTTTCTCCCACCCTGGATATTCCACAGGTATATATATTCCACTTGCTTTACTACCACCAGATCCTCTGAAGATGCCAGCCACAGATGCAGGTGAAATGTCAGGAGAAAATGCTACTTGAACATGGCCATACAGCCCGGAAACCACACAACACTCTAAAAATATTATTCACAATTCTCCAAAATAGTTATAAAACATAGCTGACTCATAGGGCAGTTTTTAATCTGAACTTCCTGTCTACAAAAACTGTTAATATTCACTTTACATCATGGCACTTTACAGAGTACTAGAAATCGGGTATCTGTCTTGATGTGATTACAATTCAAAAACTTACTTAAGGGAAACAACAAAAAGAAATGGGGATAAACAGGGTATGAATATATGCTCATTCTCACTACAAGTGCTTAGGCTTAGTTGTGATTAGGAAGGATGTGCACTGAAGTATCTATGGAAAAGGTGGGCTTCGAGAGGGAATTGGAAAGAAGGGATGAAGGAGTGATCATACAAATGCTCTAGGAGGCAATTCCAGATCCATACTTTATCGTGGTACATCTGGTCCTCAATCTTAACAAGAATAGTCTTGCTAAGACTCAGGCAGGGACTTATCATGAGAATGGAGAGCAGTACTTTGAACAGTAGGTCTGCTGCTTGTTGGAGAAACAGGATGAAGTTGCTGTCTGGTCTTGCTAAACTCAAACTGTAAGCCTTTTTGTTCCTGGGGAGGGGTAACTTGATGCCAGCCTACTAGGTGCCTTTAGATAGGTCTGGACCCAAGAGGCAAGTGATCACTCCTACTGCAGGTTTGACAGCTCAGTTCTGCTCTCCCTGGGATCTGCCCAGCTTCTGGGGGTACCAGATGTTGTAGCAGAGAAAGGAAAGCCTGGAAGGAGACTGGATTTCCTTCCTTGGCCCTAGTAAATCCTAGTGGTACTGCTGCTTCAGAGAAGGCTGGACCCCAGCTGATGTGTGTAGGTGGGGTGGGGGTGGGGGAGCTAAAATCTCCACCATAGGCTCTTCTCCTTACCACAACTGGAAGAGGAAACTCGGAGGCCGTGGCAGCAGCATGTGCTCTTCTGTACGTATGGATGTGTGTTCGAGACACAGTCTGTTAATGAAGGCAAGAAGCTAAAGCATCCCGCTTTCTGAGAATCTTGTGTCCTGATAAAAGCACCAAACTGCAAATGATTAAGTTTTGTCTGCTTGTACTAAAGAAGAAGTTTAACACTGAATTTCTCAGAACAGTTTGCCAGTTTGCCACTAAGGTCAGTGGGACAACACACACACGAAATTCTGCTTAGGATTGTACTGCAAGTCTTGTATTTTTGGAAATATAATTATTATGCCTGCTTCTCATATTTTTGGCATTTTACCGATTATGCGAAACAAAAGGACTCTGTCCTAAAGGCATAACATTTGAGATTACTATAGCAATAAAGCAAAGAAAGTAAAATATGTAAAAGAAGAAATTTATGGGTAGCATCTCCAATACCTCAACTTTAAGGTTTCCGGGTAACAGATATTGAAAAGACCCCACTCCGTCTGAAACTCTGAACTGACACTAACAGCAGACAATACTGTGCTGTGTTGACATTTAGGTCATTTGGTAAAAGGCAACTTCATATGTGTATCTTTCCAAGAATCATGGCCCTACCCCATAATCCTAAAAATCACATTTTTGCAAAAACATGCAATTTTTTTTTGTATGTTCATCCTCAATAATGATTTCAGAATTCATTTAAGATATGTAGATGACCTTGCAGCAGAATACTGGCTTTTTCTTTTGGAGTAGTATTAAGCATACAGCTCTGCGGTCATGAAAAAATGAACCAGTAATTTGAAGGAGTACACACAGCATGTAGACAGAACAGGAGTACATGGCTGACCTGGTCTCAAGGATGTAGGTAAGGGGGGTTCTTGGGTTCAAACCCGCACATTACATGTATGAAGCTCCCTGTCCCGTTTGTGTTTTTTTTTGTTTTTTTAGTGTTTTCTGGTTTTTGGTTTGTAGGAGGCGCAATTTTAAGACTAGCAGCACCAAAATTTCAGAGATTTTTTTGGGAGACTCTCCTGACAACACTACCCAGGTTTGGTGAGGTTTGCTTCAGGGGGTCCAAAGTTATGGACTCCCAAAGGAGGTGCCCCATTCCCCATTGTTTCCAATGGGAGCTAATAGAAGATGGGGGCTACATCTTTGAGGGTCCATAACTTTGGATCCCCTGAACTAAAATTCACCAAACCTGGGTAGTATCATCAGGAGAGTCTCTTACTGATACCACCCAGGTTTGGTGAAGTTTTGTCCAGGGGTCCAAGGTTATGGACTCCCAAAGGGGGTGCCCCATCCCACATTGTTTCCAAAGGGAGCTAATGAGAGATGGGGGCTTCACTTTTGAGGATCCATAACTTTGGACCCCCTGAACCAAACTTCACCAAACCTGGGTGGTATCATCAGTAGAGTCTCCTAAAGATACCCTGAAAATTTGGTGCTGCTAGGGTTAGGGTTTGCAACTCAGGGGAAGTGGACTCTGTATTACATATTTTATTGCATTGTGAACTCCATAAAGGGGAAAGGGAGGCTTTAATTCATCCATTGTTTATCCAGTACAGAAATTTAACTAGAGTTAATTCTGATTTAGTTCTTGTGAGAATTTTGCTGGAAGACCGAGTTTCTCTTATATCTCAGCAAGTAGCTAAATTTTGTATGCTACCACTTTTGTATGCTGTATGCTGGCATATAGTAAGAGAAGAGTCATGTTGGGACCAAGAGCCGGACCACATGAGGGTGACTGTGGTAATGCTACAAGCTGATGATATTCTTTGTGTGGATCCTGTATCGTGGATTTCTGTACAAATTCGATTTTTCTTTTGTCTATTGTTCTTCCTTTTTCTTGTTCTTCTCTATTCTTTTTTGCTGGCCTAATGGCCGTAATAAAACTGACTGACTGAACTGACTGACTGGTGCTGCTAGCAGGCACTCCCCCCCCCCCAAATTTCCCCAGATTCCCCTTTTAAATCCACCCCCTTCAGCATGGATTTAAAGGGAAAATCTGAGGTCCCCAGTTTAAACATTGAAAGTGATTCAGGGTGGGGGAGAATCCACCCCAAAACAACATCCCTTTCAATGTTGTTTTAACTGGAGACCCCAGATTCTCCCCTTAAGGTGATTTAAAAGGAGAATTTGGGCTCTCAAGTTTAAACACCATTGAAAGGGATGCTGTTTGGGCGTGGATTTCAGCATCACAGTGGCTGCCCATGGGTGTGTGTGTGCAAAACTCAGATTTTTCATTGGGCTCCATTTTCTCTAGCTATGCCTCTGCCCAGAGGGGAGGGCAGAAGGGGCTGCCAGCTGCTGGCTGGGAGCCCAGCTGGTGGGGGGGCAGGGAGCAAGGCAGGGGAGTCTGCCATCCCCAGCCTTGGAGAGCTGCTTTCATAACCACTGAGGGTGGAAGCAGGGCTAGGGGAGGCATGGCCATGTCCCAGGGTCGGGTGGAGGTGTGGCCCCACTCCCGAACCCCCCCATAAAAAATCTATACCTACATCCCTATCTGGTTTGTGTTTTGACTGCAGTGTTGACCAAATTATAAATCCATAGAGATCACACCTAGGCTGCAATTCTCATAATGAGGCTGTAATTGTCCTATTGAGTCTTCGTAGCTTCAAAGATATCTCATTAAAACATACAAAAAAGGAAAAATGACATTTGAGTGGAACTGACTATCAAAACTAACTTTATCAATGTCCTTTACACACTGAAATGGAGGCTGGATGAGCTGCAAGTGGAGGAAACATCTGTGGGAACATTCTGTAAATGGCAGGTGGCATGAAGAAGCCTGAAGCAGCAGAAAATGGTGGGCACAAACTGCTCACAAACCGAACATTTGCAAGTCAGGGCAGGGGGAAGGCAGACAAAAGAACAGTTTTCCCTGAAACACTTTTCCCCCCATGCTATGCAGACAAAAAGAACCCAAATGGTTCTTTTTAAAATGTCTGCAAGACATTTTATTTGTGTTGTATGGAATGGGCCACTGTGGTGATGTTCCCTTCTAGTTCAAATAATGGAGCAAAATAGAAATTATAACAGGAGCCGATCCCCACCCACCAATTGATGAAGTAATGCATTTGGGAACATTTCTTTTAACGTTCAAACACGGGATATTTGGGCTCCCTGCTGTTTCTCTACCCTTGAAGATTCTGGGATGTCTGCATGTTCCACAGAATTCAAACAGACATATGAAATGCTAGCAAACATGCTGTCCTTATTCTATCAGAGAATTTCAAGCACACTTGCATACCCAAGACACTGTAAAATGTTCAGGGCCATTAACAGTGATGTCTGCATAGAATCAAAAAGGTCCCTGCTCTTTTCTAGGAGCCCAGCCAAGCCATTCGCCATGGGGAGGTGCGGGAGAAGAATAATGGAGGTGGTGTCTATGTGGAAATAACAGACGAACTTCTGTTATCCTAGTGTAACAATTGCTGAATCCATTCCAACCTCTAATTTGTTTAAAGGTTCAAGAGGTGAATTTGCATGTCTATTAATCTACCCACACCCCGAATAAATCAAAACAGTCTCCATCTAAAACATATGTAGTTCTTATATAGCTTGAAACACAAAGATTTAAACAAAGCCAGAGGATGAACAATCTGTGAACTAGGGTCCCAAATAGCAAAATATCGATATTGCATATATCTTTATATGTGTAATACTGTTTCAGGGTACTGACGACACTTTGTTTCACATAAAGATGTTAGTTTGGTAAGTTAACATGCAGCAGTTGAAAAAAAATCCACATTAGAATATACTCCCAAATGAATATGAGAATTATCATTCATATTTACACAATGACTTTGTAAAAAACATTATTTTGTACATTATTGAGCATGGTACTTTGATACAAGAGTATTTATGCCAAAATCTGCAATGCCCATGCTGGAAATTGAGAACGTGAAAACAGCAGTGGATAAAATTGAGGGTGGAGATGTGGGTTCAAACTCGATTTAAGTGCATTGGCTGTCTTTGAGCAAGTCTCTTATTCTCTGCCTGATCTTCTAAACACATTTGTTAGGAGGTTACCCTGTGATGCTGGAAGCAAAGCTCAATATATGTTGGACTGCTCAAGGTGTAGGGTTGCCAGCCTCCAGATGGGGCCTGGAGATTTCCTGGAATTACAATTGATCTCCAGATCACAGATATCAGATTCCATGGAGCGAATGGCTGCTTTGAAAGGTAGACTCAATGGCCCTTTACGCACGGGCCAGAAACAGCGCCCTGGGGATGGCAAAAATGCCGTCCCTAGGGAGCTGTTCGCACGGGGGGCGCAGCTGCTGCACAGCCGCGCCGCCCTCGTGCCTCCTGAGCGGCGCAAAGCCGCCATTTTCCGACCTCGCTTCCCGAGCGAGGTTTACGGAAAACGGTGGCTTCGAGCCGCTGCCGTGCTCAAAGGCGCCCTTGAAGGCGCCCTCCCTCCCCCCTTTTAACTGTCGACCTACCGTCGCTGCGGCCATCCAGCGCGTCGCCGAGGCCTGGGGACACGTCCCCCGTGCCCTGCAATGCCGGAGCGGTCGCGCAGGGCAGGGGGGCGTGTCCCCAGGCCTCGGTGACGTGCTGGATGGCCGCAGCGATGGTAGGTTGACTGAGCAACAGTGCTCCGCAGCGCCATCTTCCCGGTTGTTTCTGGGACCGTTCGTGCGAACGGTCTCAGGGGGGTTGGGTTGGCATTGTGTACGCCGACCCAACCCCAATCGTGGCCGTGCGGAAACGGCCAATGGCATTATACTCCCCTGGGGTTCCTTTCTTCCCAAAATCCTACCTTCTTTAGGTTCCACCACCACCACCCCAAAAAAATCCAGGACTTTCCCAACCTTGGTATGGCAATCGTATCCAGGTGAGTGAATATTTGGAATATTGAGATTTCATATGAATGCTGTGAGGAAGGGTTTGGATTTGGTGAATGAGTAGAACAAGTTGCATGCTGGTAATCACTGTAATTGGGAATTGTTGCATTTGCTGATGAGTAAAAATGCTGACAAGGCTCGTTGATGGTGTTTGTAAACATATAATCCCATTTGCTGTTCAAGTCTATTTTCAAATAGTTTTTTAAATTTCATTTTGAATGTCATAGCTTTTTTTTCTATACAAGGTTCTCTTTATACTTCATTTGCAGGCTGTCCTGATTGGGAAATAGATCTTTTCCACACATGAGGCTTTCTTCTATTTTTCCCTGCGGCAAGATCAGAAGCCACCGCTCCAAATTGGCCACTGTTGTTCCCCATAGCAGCCTTTTAAAGATGGAACACCCCTGCATGGCATCTGCCCTCTCTTCCAAATAATGCAATTTCCCATGTAGTGCCATTATCTTTCCCCATTTTTTGTGCAGTAGCAGTGGTGAATTGGTTAAGAGCAGGTGCACTCTAATCTAGAGGAACCGGGTTTGATTCCCTGCTCTGCTGCTTGAGTTTGTGGAGGCTTCAGATTAGCCTGTGCACTCCCACACATGCCAGCTGGGTGATCTTGGGCTAGTCACAGCTTTTTGGAGCTCTCTCAGCCCCACCCACCTCACAGGGTGTTTGTTGTGACGGGGAAGGGCAAGGAAATTGTAAGCCCCTTTGAGTCTCCTACAGGAGAGAAAGGGGGGATATAAATCCAAACTCCTCTCCTCCTCCTCCTCCTCCTCCTCCTCCTCCTCCTCCTCTTCTTCTTCTTCGTAAAAAGAAAAAGGGACAATATAGGGGTACAGTGATAATGGAGGGGGATTATTACTTCATGAAATGTTTTTATGAAAGGTGGGCAGACAGCAATAAACCTTCATCATAAATAGGACAGTCAGCAGCCCTCCCAACATCTCAAAGGCAAACTGATCAGTGATTTCAAAGGATTTATCCAACTATTTAAAGCAAGGAATCCAGACAAAATCCCCCAAACTTCAGCAAAAGCAGCAAAAGCCAGTGTGGATAGGAGACCAAAGCCCAAAGTTTTGAAGGACCAGACACAAAGGAAACAGCTGTGGCAAAGAGCTGGGTAGAAATCAAATAAATAAATACATAAATATAACTGGGAAATCAAAGAGGCATGCATCAGTCTCATCTCTTCCATTTTATTCTTACAACAACCCTTTGAAGTAGGTTAACCTGAGAAGTCTGACTAGTCCTAGGCCATTCATTCAGCTAAGATGGCAGAGGCAGGATTCAAACCTAGATTTCCTAGATCCTAGTCTAACACTCTAACAACTGCACTACAGTGGCTGTGGACATTCTTGAAGAACAAATAAAGGGATTGTAGTTATGAGTGCTATAGCCCGTAATTTGGTATATTGCCATGAGCAACTTCCTTAGGCCTAATTACACAAAAGTACCCATTTATTTGGGCTAGTTCCATTTCTAGAGAACTTGTTTGTGCATTAGCAGAATGCCAAACCGCTATACCTGGCCTAAGTCCAATCTCAAATACTAGGATAAATTGTTATTTGTATGTTACAAAGACTGAAGCTGTTAATGGAAAGGGAAATGAACTGTTTAAGTATTTTATTATCTATGCTTTTTTTTGTTTGGTAAATGAGAGAAAAGAAATAAGGGGGGGGGTTGCCTCTGAATTTGAGAAGTTATCTAAGGACACACAGCCTATAACATCTAATATGGAGGTTAAAAAAAACCAGCCACTTTTCCAACAGGAGCACTCCTGATCCACTGACTATTGTCCTAGCTGGCACATCATTCTCTAGCTAGATAATGAGGGTCAGTTGAAGAACAAGATCTCTCAGGGGATCACCAGCCAAACAGTGTTGTCAGCTTCCCTGCCATTGTTGTGGAGCTGCTGGTTCTTTCCCTCTTCCTCATATGTAAAACCCATTCGTCAGCCTGCCAATCCTTCCCACACCCCCATTAATCCCTTTGTAAGCAGAGTTTTTATCTTAACCCAATAATTAGTCCTTAATGAGGTAGTTGTAGACTAACAGGAATGATCCTTCAGGGAAAGAAACTTCCATTTATGAGTTGGGGAAATATCCAATGCTTAGAGATGAAACCAGGCTTAAGATGGGTTTCACTGTAAGACATGTCTATGCCCAGACATAAGAACTGACCTACATTGCAGTGTAGAATCATAGAGTTGGAAGAGACCCCAAAGGCCATCAAGTCCAATCCCCTACCATACAGGAACACACAATTAAAGCACTCCTGACAGATGGCCATCCAGTCTCTCTTTGAAAACCTCCAAAGAAGTAGACTCCACCACACTCCAAGGTAGTGTATTCCACTGTCGAAAAGCCCTTACTGTCAGGAAGTTTATGTGGAATCTTTTCCTTCACCTTGAATCCATTACTCCTGGTCCTAGTCTCTGGAGTAGCAGAAAACAAGCTTGCTCCCTCACCAACATGACATCCCTTCAAATATCTAAACATAGCTATCATGTCACCTCTTAACTTTCTCTTCAACAAACTAAACATACCCAGCTCTCTAAGTCTCTCCTCTCCTCGGCATGGATTCCAGACCTTCTATCATTTTGGTTGCCCTCCTCTGGACCCATTCCAGCTTATCAATATACTTCTTGAATTGCGGTGCCCAGAACTGTACACAATATTCCAGGTGAGGTCTAAGCAGTGCAGAATAGAGAGGTACAATTACATCCCTCAATCTAGACACTATATTCCTATTGGCACAGCCCAGAATCACATTGGATTTCTTGGCAGCTGCATCACACTGCTGACTCATGTTCAGTTTGTGGTCTACTAAAGATTCCCAGATCCCTTCCATATGTAATGTTGTCAAGCCAGGTGTCACCCATCCTATATCTGTGCATTTCATTTTTTCTGCCTAAGTGTAGTATCTTACATTTATCTCTGTTGAAATTCATGTTGTTTGTTTTGGCCCAGCTCTGTAATTTGTCTAGGTCATTTTGAATTCTGACTCTGTCCTTTGAGGTATTAGCTACCCCTCCTATTTTGGTGTCACCTGCAAATTTGATTAGCATGCCCTCTATTCCATCATCCAAGTCGCTGATAAAAGTATTGATTAACACTGGGCCCAGGACAGAACCCCACTAGTCACTTATGAAGATGAGCCATTGATGAGCACTCTTTGAGTTTGGCCAATCAACCAATTACAAATCCATCTAATAGCAGCATTGTCTAGTCCACATTTTACTAGCTTACTTGCAAGAATATTATGGGGCACCTTGTCAAAAGCTGCGTGGCGTAGTGGTTAAGTGCTTGCACTGCCACTCACATGGTCAGGAGTTCAAGCCCCCTGTGGGTCAGATATCCTGGCAGCTCGCTCATGGTCAACTCAGCCATCCATCCATTCCTTGGTAGGTAAATGAGTACCTAGCACATAGCTATGGGGTAAAGAATAGCTAGGGAAAGCAATGGCAAACTACCCCACAAAAATGGCTTGCCTATGAAATCACTGCTTGCAGTGGTACCCCAGGGTCGAACACGACTGAAGGGGAAACTTTACCGTTTGTCAAAAGCTTTACTAAAATCAAGGTATGCTATGACCACAGCATTCCCTTTGTCTACCAAGCTTGTCACTCTATCAAAAAAAAAGAGATAAGATTAGCCTGGTATGACTTGTTTTTCAGAAACCCATGCTCACTTTTTGTGATTACAGTATTCCCTTCTAACTGCCCCCTGCCCCTCCTTTTGCCCCATATGGGTCTCTTATACTATCAGGACCCAATATATATTGGGGAGGGTTTAAGCAAGGGTTTCGTGGGACTCTGTGTTAGGTATTAACTGTTGTTTTAATTGTATCTATGTTAATTAATTTTGTGATGATTTTATGTATGATATTTTATGTTGTTCACCACCCTGAGCCCTTCGGGGATAGGGCGGTATATTAAATTAAACAAATAATAACTGCTGGCAGATCATCTGTTTAATGATCTGCTCCAGAAACTTCCCTGGTATTGATGTCAGGCTGACTGAACGGTAATTATTAGGGTCCTCCTTTTTCCCCTTTGTGAAGATGGGGATAACATTAGTCCTCCTCCAGTCCACTGAGACTTCTGGTCTCCAGGAGTTTTCCGAGATTATAACGAGTGGTTCTGAGAGTACTTCTGCCAGTTATTTTGATACTCTGGGGTGTAGTTCATCAGGCCCTGAAGATTTGAATTAGTTTAAAGTAGCCCGATTTTCCTGCACTACCTCCTTATTTATTCTCTGCTGACTTTCTCCTTCTGTATCTTCTGTTTCATTTTCTCCTGGATGAGCACTGTTTCCTTTTTGGGAAAAGTCTGAGGCAAAGAAAATGTTGAGTAGTTCTGCCTTTTCTCCATCCCATTAGCATTTTGCCATCTTCTCCATGCAGTGATTCTATCCTATCTTTTTTCTTCCTTTTGCTATAAACATAACCAAAAAAGCCTTTTTCATTGCTTTCGTTGTTTCATTGCTCTTGCAAGCCTCAGCTCATTGTGAGCTTTAGCTTTTCTTGACTTTCTCCCTACACATCCTGGTTATTTGTTTGAATTCCTCTTTGGTGATCTCCCCCCTTTTCTATTTCTTGGACATGTCCTTTTTAAATCTTAGCTCAGTTGAATGTTCTTTAGACATTCATCCTGGTTTCCTAAAGACACCTCCCATTTTTCCTCCTCATTGGAACTGTTTGAAATTGTGCCATCAAGATCTCACTTTTAAGAAACTTCCAGCAATCATGCACTCCCTTGTCTTTTAGTATTTTTGACCACACCCAGTAGATTCCTAAGCTTACGGAAATCTGCTTTCTTAAAGTCTAGAATGCATGTATGACTATGCTTAGCATCCCCTTTCCACTGTATAACAAACTCCAGGAGAACATGATCATTCCCACCCAAGGATTCTACCCTTCTTCCACCTTCTGGACCATGAAATTGACTGCAAGGCAAGTGACAAATTTGTTGGACCTAATTGTCATGGGAGAGTTTGACTCACAACACATGTCCGGTTATTTGAAATCTCCCATTACTACTACTTTCCTTTTCATGTCCCAAGAGTGTGGTCATGGACATGGTATCTGGGTATAGTGATTAATGATGTCTGTTTTTGATTCTAGAGCAGTTCTTTTTAAAAAAACAAGGCTTTTAAAAATGCTGATCTTTAATATATGATATAAATTGGGGGGCATTCCCCCCCAAAAAAAAGAAAAGGATGAGTCTTGCAGTGGCAAGGAGGACACTTGCAGTGCAATCCTTGCTATATATGCTCAGGCTAGCCCACGCCAGTTGCTATGAAGAGTCAAGCAATGGCAAACCATCTCTGAACAACTCTTGCCCTAAAAACCAGCTGCAACTTGAGGGCACTTTCCTCCCGCGCTACCAAATGGAGGTATGTCCCTTAAAAGCTCAATTATTTATATGTCCAGTCTGGAGGCATGCCATGCACTCAATAGAAAAGTGCTTTTTAAATTGTAAATATGTGCTAGATAAGCTGCATGAAAGGTTGAATGCCATGCAGTAGCTTTGAATTTAAAATATTTTTGCTCAAACCGTCAAAAGGTCCACTCAGTGATTAGGAAGTGCCACCCGGTGGGGGAAAATTAAAAGAAACATTGACTGTACGGCATTAAAACCTGCAGAGGTCCCTCCCCAAATCCTGCCCTCTCCAGGCTATGCCTCCAAATCTGCAGAAATTTCCCAACCCAGAGCTGGCAACCCTGGGATGTTGCTGATGGGGGGAATAATGTCTTCAGGCATAGTATCACAGGGGCAAGCAACAGAATGATGGACTGATAAGAGAAGTCTGTAAGAATTTATAACAATCTGTTCTCAGGAAGGAAGCGTAAGTTTAAGAAAGAGAGTTCCCCTGGGTGAAGATGGAGAATGATGGGCTGGTAAAAAGAGTTTAAGAATTTATGACAATCTGTTTTTAGGAAGGGAGGTTATGTTTAAGAAAGAGAGCTCCCTTGGGTGAGGATGGAGAGGTGAATGACAGAATTAAATTTATGTGTCTCTTTCTCTTTGTTCCTTTTCCCAGGATCTTCATTGTATTTGGGATATCATTGAAAGGTCTTCAAGACAGGTTGACTCTAAGGGGTTGGGTACAAAATAAAGAGAATGCAAAGGTTATGGGTTCCATTGGATTCTTCATGAAGAAGAATGTTAATGCCAATTCTTTGTTACAGTCAGGTATCAGTTGTAGGGTATTTATTTATCCTACAGCTATCAAGTATCAGTTGTAGGATATCGTTATTTATTTGCTTCATTTATACCTAGCTTTCTCCTCAATGGAAACCCAAAATGGTGTATATCACTCCTCCATTTTATCCTTACAACAACCCTGCCAAGTGAGTTAGCCTGACAGTGCGTGGGTGACCTAAGATCACCCAGTGTCCTTCTGTATCAGACAGGCAGCCCAATCCATAGCCCTAGTGGTGGGATGCAGCACTGCCTCCAAGAGGGCTTCTTGGCAGTGCAGGGAGGCAAAAAGGAAAAAGGAAAAGACCTCCATTGGGCTTTATGGCAAAAAGACCTCCATTGGACTCAATGGGCCTGCCCCACCCAAAAGAGTGGTGTAAACCCAAGCCCCCGGTGCTGGCGTTCTGGCAGGCAAAGGCCAGGTGACAGCTGACTAATGTTGGCTCCACCCCTGGCCATGCCTCCAAAATGTCCCTGTTATGCCATTGGAGGCACATGAAAACAGCTGTGGCAGCTGTCCACTAGTAGATTCAGTCACGCACTTTGGATTGGGGTGTAAGGATTTGAACCTGGGTATCCCAGTTCCTAACCCAACATTCTAACCACTATACCATACTGACTCTCACACTGTGTTCTCCATTTCTGAGTATGTAAGTATGCAGTTTGAAGAGGGGTTTCACCCTCTCCTGGTGCTATTTTCCTGACCTGAAACCACAAACATAGGTAAGGGGGAGGGGTCTCTTGGGTTCAACCCCCTCATTACATGTCTGCAGGTCCGCCCCTCGTTTGTGGGTTTTTTGTATTTTAAAGTGTTTTTTTGGTTTTTGGCCTGCAGGCAGGGACGTAGGTATAGATTTTTTATGGGGGGGGGGGTTCGGGGTGGGGCCACACCCCCACCTGCCCCTAGGGCATGGCCATGCCTCCCCAAGCCCCGCCCCCAGCCTAGCGGTTATAAAAGCAGCTCTCCAAGGCCAGGGACGGCAGACTCCCCCGCCCTGCCCTCCCCTGCCCCCCACCAGCTGGGCTCCCAGCCGGCAGCTGCAGTTCCTTCTGCCCTCCCCTCTGGGAAGGGGCAAAGAGGGAAAATGGCGCCTGGTGCAAAATCTGAGTTTTGCCCCCCCCCCCCAGGCAGCCGCTGTGATGCTAGAATCCACCCCCAAACAGCATCACTTTCAATGGTGTTTAAACTAGAGAGCCCAAATTCTCCTTTTAAATCCACCTTAAAGGGAGAATCTGGGGTCCCCAGTTAAATAACATTGAAAGTGATGCTGTTTTGTGGTGGATCATCCCCCATCGTGAAACAGCATCACTTTCAATGTGCCGTAGTGGTTAAGAACAGGTGCTTTCTAATCTGGAGGAACCGGGTTTGATTCCCTGCTCTGCTGCTTGAGCTGTGGAGGCTTATCTGGGGAATTCAAATTAGCCTGTACACTCCCACACACGCCAATTGGGTGACCTTGAGCTAGTCACAGCTTTTCGGAGCTCTCTCAGCGCCACCCACCTCACAGGGTGTTTGTTGTGAGCGGGGAAGGGCAAGGAGATTGTAAGCTCCTTTGAGTCTCCTACAGGAGAGAAAGGGAGGATATAAATCCAAATTCTTTCTTCTTCTTTCTTTCTTCCTAAAACTGAGGAGGACCTCCCAGATTCTCCTTTAAACTCCATGCAGAAGGAGGGTGGATTTAAAAGTGAAATTTGGGGGGGTGCCTGCTGTCAGGGTGCAATTGTTAAGCTACCAGCACCAAACTTTTTTAGGGTATCTTTTAGGAGACTCTCCTAATGATACCACCCAGTTTTGGTGAAGTTTGGTTCAGGGGGTCCAAAGTTATGGACCCTCAAAGGTGTAGCCCCATCTCTTATTACCTCCCATTGGAAACAATGGGGGATGGGGCACCCCTTTTGGAAGTGGATAGCTTTGGACCCCTGGATCAAACTTCACAAAACCTGGGTGGTATCAGTAAGAGACTCTCCTGATGTTACCTCCCAGGTTTGGTGAAATTTAGTTCAGGGTGTCCAAAGTTATGGACCCTCAAAGGTGTAGCCCCCATCTTCTATTAGCTCCCATTGGAAAAAATGGAGGATGGGGGCACCCCCTTTGGGAGTCCATAACTTTGTACCCCCTGAACCAAACCTCACCAAACCTGGGTAGTATCATCAGGAGAGTCCACCAAACAATCCCTGAAAGTTTGGTACTGCTAGCCCAAATAATGCGCCCCCTGCAGGCCAAAAACCAAAAAACACTAAAAATGTTTTAAAAACCCACAAACGGGTGGGCGGAGCTTCGGACATGAATTGGGGGGTTCAAACCCGAGAACCCCCCCCTTACCTACGTGCTTGCCTGCAGGGGGTGCATTTTTTAGGATAGCAGCACCAAAATTTCAGGAATTTGTTGGGAGACTCTCCTGATTATACCACCCAGGTATGATGAGGTTTGGTTTGGGGGGTCCAAAGTTATGGACTCCCAAAGGAGGTGCCCCATCCCCCATTGTTTCCAATGGGAGCGAATAGGAGATGGGGGCTACACATTTGAGGGTCCATACCTTTGGACCCCCTGAACCAAACTTCACCAAACCTGGGGGGTATCATCAGGAGAGTCTCCTAAAGATACCCTGAAAGTTTGGTGCTGCAAGCTTAACAATTGGACCCCTGACAGCAGGCACCCCCCAAATTTCCCCAGATTCTCCTTTTAAATCCACCCCCTTTGGCATGGATTTAAAGGGAGAATCTGAGGTTCCCAGTTTAAACATTGGAAGTGATGCTGTTTCAGGGTGGGTGAGAATCCACTCCAAAACAGCATCACTTTCAATGTTGTTTTAACTGGGGACCCCAGATTGTCTCTTTAAGATGGGTTTAAAAGGAGAAGTTTAAACATAATTGAAAGTGATGCTGTCTGGGGGTGGATTCCAGCATCACAGTGGCCGTTCATGAGGGGGGATTTTGCACCAGGCTCCATTTTCCCTAGCTGTGCCTTTGCCAGGAGGGGAGGGCAGAAGGGACTGCCAGCTGCCAGCTGGGAATGCAGCTGGTTGGGGGCAGGGCAGGGTGGGCAGGGCAGGGGAGTCTGCAGTCCCTGGCCTCAGAGAGCTGCTTTTATAAGCACTAAGGCCGGGGAGGCAAACACAGCTTCTCCACACACTAATAAACACATTAGTTCTCTCAGGCCTTCCCAGGTAGGTGATATTTTTTGCTACAAACAGCATGATCTAGGTCTAATTCAAAAACATTTCTGTGGGAATCAATGCAGTGTTTGAAACAAGTAATAATTTAGCCAGTGGTCAGTCTTTTCCCAAGCAACATGCTGATAGACAAAATTCCATGGTTCTCTTTGCTGGGAAACAATAGGGTTAAAAGCAATTTAGCACTGTGTGTGCCTTTCTACAGCACATTTCTTGTGGGGTACCATGGCACTGAGTGGCATGGGGCTAGTTGGTGAACACTGCTGTTGTACCTATTGCAGGATTAGGTAGTACTGGTGCCAGGCTAGCCTGATCTTGTCAGATCTTGGAAGCTAAGCAGGGTCAACTCTGGTCAGTATTTAGATGAGAGACTACCAAGAAAGCCCAGAGTTGTTACACAAAGGCAGCCAATGTCAAACCATCTCTGAATGTCTTTTGCCTTGAATACCCTACGGGATCTTTGCAAGTCAGCTGTAACTTGATGGCACTTTAAACCACCACCATTGCCACAATCCAGATATCTTTTACAAGGACAGTTTGGTGTTTTTTGCCACAGCATTTGTCACTGCTGAAAACCCAAAGTGCCTTACCTTCAAACATGGCTTGTCTTCCTTTCCATCATTTTGGCCGTACATTTAATGAAATGAGATGTAAACATATGAGGGAAGTTTCTTGATATTTTTCAATAACAATTTCCTCAGCCAAATAAAGAAAGAAACATTTTTTTCTAAGTCTCAAGGGTTTTTACATTCATGGCTGGTTTTAATGACTTTTCAAAATATAGATAATGTATGATTTCATGAAATTATGGCATTTTTTTTGGTAAATGAACTTGAGCAGGGCTACAGAGATGGCATATAAAGTTCCTAAATAAACAAAGTATACCATCCCCTCTGTGAAATCCCCAAATTTGTTCTCTAACCCTTTTCTTATGGAGACAGAAAACACACATGCAATTTTTCACAAGACAGCCGCCAGAAGAAATAGGGCAAGTGGTCTACAAGACAGTTCTGATGTCCTGCACCTAGTTAGCCCATTAATGACCAAATCCAATCTCATGTATCCTGTTCCACAGTTTTTCCTTCTTTCTCTTTTTCGTTTCTTCTTTCATGCCACCAGGGACAGTTGGCTAATCAAGGCAAAAGGAGCAGAGCTCCACCAGCTTTGCTGCTTGCCTCCTTCACAGTGAAAGTGAAGTATCAGCATTAATTAACTCAGTACCAGTCCAGGGTTTTCTTCTTCATCAGTCTTCTTGTCTTTCCCAACTTCAGCCACATACCCTACACTCACATGTAGAGAGCATTTTTTCTCTATTCTCTTCTGAAGCAATGTTTAAGAATGCCCCATGACAGAAATATAGCAAGAGGGTCAGGTCTATTAAAATTTTAATAGACTTAGGCTATGGATTCGTATGGAACTTTTTGACCAATCAGAAACTCAGAAGTGCAACCAAACCCTGTACAAAAGGCAAGAATGGGAACAAAAATAGAGGAGGATGAGGAGTTTGGATTTATACTCCGCTTTTCTCAACTGTAAGAAGTCTCAAAGCGACTTACAAGCTTATTCCCATCTTCTCCCCATGACAGACACCTTGTAAGGTAGGTGGGAACAGTATTATAGTTTTATGTTGACTGGGGGTTAATGAGTTAGATGATGATGGATGATGGATGGATGATGGATACAGCTTGGCTGTTATGAATTGAATATCAATCAGTAATAACTGTAGTATGTTGGGCCTACCTGAGCACTCAGGGACCTGGCATTAATAGTGCAATTCTAAGTGGAGTCCCACCTTTTAAAATCCATTGTAGTCCATGGTCTTAGAAAGGTTAAAATAAAATTCAATTTAAAGTAATCAGAGTTACACCTTCCTAAACCTACTTTTTTCAATGGCTTAGAAGGGTATAACTGCCTAAGATTCCACTGTAAGTAAACTTTGAGCATTTTGGACTTGTAATTAGGTTTATTCGAAAATGTTGACAATGATGGTCCCCACTTTCCCTTTATAAAGCTCCTTTACCATAAAAATTCTGTCTGAAGGCCTGAGTATGTGAAAAAGTGCTGATCAGATAAACACATGGTACATATGCATTGGCCCCATGGCCAATTGGCAGTTAGTGTCACTGTTCAAAAGTTACTGTAATCTACCCCTTGTCTAAAGTTTGTCACATTGATCAGCCTTCACTGTTTTATTGGTCTTAGTGTCTCCTTCCAACCAGACTATAAAACTGCAAAGGGACAACAGTCTGAGGGATGTTGCAACAGAAGGTGACCCAGATTACAAGGCATTGTACGGTAATGCCAAGTCTTTTTGTTTAATGGCAGCTGTTGTAAGCTTGTCTGATTAAAATTCAGATTTGTTAGACAAATCACATAGCCTCCTCAAAGCCCCCCTGTGTGCATGACACACACACACACATTTTTTTTCTTTGCCTCAGGATGTGTTTGATAGCTCCGCTTCATAAACCTTACCAGCTGAGCCCCCCCGGTAAATTTTGTGTATTATATATTCTGTCACCAGACTGACAAACTGTTGAAGGAAGAAGAAACCCATTTTGAATGCTTTCCCCCCATACTTCCCCTTAAATGGGAAGATAGTTGAAAAATGTTTACTCATTCATTCTCTCCTAATTGGAGGTTATTGTAACATTTACAAAATAACACATGTAAGTACATTGTAGGATTTCTTGAGGCTTTCCGCTTTTTATATTAAATCTTATAATGACTAGTAACCTAATGGAACATGTGATCAAATATTTTCAGATAGTTAGAAGAGTCAGTCTGCCACCACAAAATTAAGCCAGAATTAAAACAAAAGTAGGATTCAAAAGAAAAACTGAAACAACAACAAAATTAAACAATAGTGCTGCACCTTAAGTTACAATAGTAAACAAACAATCAAAAACAGAAATATATTATTTGCCTATTTTTACCATTTTAAATATTGAGGCTTACAATGCTACACATCCACCTTCAAGTACAAAGTCCAATATATACCAGAAGCAGCATATTTGGAATAAACATGTTTTTCAAATGCTTTCAACTTCACAGAGCAATACAAACTCCAGTGACCTCAGAGCCATCGGCTCCATAGTTTTCTAAAACTTATACTTCTTCTGACCAAAACCCTTCAGACATTTTTAAAAAAATGTTTTAGTAGCTCTAGCATATTATGAATCCTTTTAAGAGCTATGCATGTTTATCCTTTCAGCTAGACACAGGACTTATGAAATGACAAAGAGGAACAAGAAAACAGACTTTCTTACTTTTTAAATGGATGAGTAGCACGAAACTGAGGTAGAAGATGAGAAGAGAGTCAATTCTTGAAAAAGCCATATTCATCCTGATGGGGCATCCTCCTCTAAAGTTGCCTGGTATCCTGGGGGCTGGGGTTGGTCTTTATTGCTTCCTACTCCTGCCCTAAGTCCAGGACAACAACCAAGGCATGGGGTCTACGGCATGCCATCTCTGCCTGTGCCCCTTGCCAGCATGCAGGGCAACCTGACAGAGTGTGATTCAAAAGGCATTTGTGCTTTGTAAGATTCTACTCCGGCAGCAATGGGCAATTTTTCAAACCTGGTGCAGACTTTTCTGTTAAGTGGATTGGAGTCTTGCTTGTTTCCTTTGGTTTTATGGAGAATTGTGCCATTACAAAGAAAGAAGAGCGATGGCACCCCCAAAGTGCATCCTGAAACAATCTTTTCAAAGCTGTCTTTGCTCCCCAATATTATATTACAAAACTCCAGATATAACCTTTTATACATATATTATCTGAAATAGGGGAAATACTGTTGTGAATTCAACACACATGCCCATAAACAGAATGCACATTGTTTCATTTTCCTCCTAACCACTAAGCCAGAATATTGCTGAATGTGTTTGAGTTGTAATTTTTACACAAGATTTGTTGTGAGATTATACATTCAAATAACTGTTTAGAATGTTGTGGCCAGTTCAGTAACAAATCAGAGGAAAGGAAGCTGTACTAATCAACAGCAAAACTTGAAAGAAAAACATTCAAAGGTATGACCCTGACTTCAAATAACTGGTACACTGATTCCGAAGAGGAGATTCTATCATGTCCCAGGACAATTCTGTCCTTGGGCAGCTCAGACTGCAGAGAAGCTGAACAGAAACACAAAACTAGAGTCGCTCAACACGATTCCACATACAGATCATCAGAATCAGCCAGTTTGGAACCCAGTGCACCTGAATCTTCCAAGGATCAACAACTCACTCCATTTTTCTCTCTAATCAAAGCCTTATGGTCACCCTTGACATCTTATCAAAAGCACTAAGAAATACACAATGGAATGGTATGCAAGGCTCCAGCTGAGGACGGTACCACTTTAAGATCCTCATTCTTCAGAAAGGGAGGGGAGAAATACCCTTCACTTTGGGACTACGATACAACATTTTGAGGTTAGCACAAACCCACCCTTTATTTCAAAAGGGTTTTTTTTTGTGTTCACAAAAGATTGTAGGGAAGGGAGAAGCTGACTGATTCCAAATATCATCTATTCTGTCAACTGCTCTGACAAGTATTTACCCATCAAAGCTTTGTAAATTAAAATGGTCCTCCCAACTGAAGACAGTGAAATGACCAAGGGTTGCCAGCTCCAGGTTGGGAAACTCCTGGAAATTTGGGGCTGGGGGGCTGGGCAGGACAGGGACCTTAGTGCGGTACAATGCAATACAGTCCACCATCCAAAGCATCCATTTTCTCCAGGGAAACTGATCTCTATAGTCTGGAGAGGGGCTGTAATTCTGGGGGATCCCTAGGTCCCACTTTGAGGCTAGCATCTCTAAAATGTCCGGATCATATCTTAACATGAATCTGACACTTAGAAAGTGACAGGGACTTGGGGGTAGGGGATACTAGATTGCATTTATCTGGAGATCTTGGAAAGAGAAGATTTGACCTCCAGGGAAGTGGTCAGATAGCAGAGACAAATTCCCTGGCATGGAGGAAATGTGGTCCATTTTCCCCAACTGCAACTGGGCACAGATTGTAGGAAGAAGCTCTCTTATGGGTTTCCAACTTGATAGTGGTCATTGCCACACGAAGAAGATAAAGGGCAGACAGCCTGGAGAAATATTCCAAGATAATGAGAACCTTTTAGAACATTAATGAGCAACAGAGGCAGGGAGCCCCCAGAATCAGCGGCAGTGTTGGGAACAGTGACGGCATTGGGAAACAGTAGCAAGGCAAGCTCCTAGCCAACATCATTGATAGCAGCAGCTAGGTGAGCTCCTAGCTGGCATTGGTGACAGCGACGGTGAAGTCGACGTCAGCGTAAGCCAGTCAAGTCCCCAGCCGAGTGATGAGTGGCAGAGATCTCCCAGTGGTGGCAGTGGTGGCAATGCCAATGGCTGAGCAAACTTCCTGCCGAAGAGTTAGTGGCAGAGACCTCTCGGTGGAGGCAACAGCGGAGGCAGTAGCAGAGAAATTGGCTCGCCAAAGGCGGCACTGGTACAACGAAAAAGGAAAGCTCCAATGCACTCATCTCAACAGCAGCAGGTTGCAGTCGCAACAGCACTACCAATAGGGGGCGCATTAGATTATGATCTTATGCATAATTTGAACTACATTGCTGCTTGCCCGAGGATTGGTGGAAGATTTCCTCGTGGCAACAGTCATCTTGCTGCCCCAGGAACTGGTGGCAGAGTTCATCATAGCATACGGTGACCAGACGTCCCGCTTTTGGTGGGACAGTCCCGCCTTAAAACAATTTGTCCCGCGTCCTGCGGGTTTTTTGAACTGTCCCGATTTTTGGAAGGCGGGAAACCAGGAGCGCCCCAGAAGGCAGTGCGGCAGCCTCCCACCCACAAGGCCGCAGGAGCACACTGCCTTCTGGGGCGCTCCTGGTTTCCCGCCTGCCCGCCCACCCACCCATACGCCCATCCCGGTTTACAAAGGTGACAATCTGGTCACCTTATCATAGCAGCAGTCACCTTGTTATCTCCTGGCACATGGGCAGGGACTAATGGCAGAGGTTTCTTGGCCCAGTGCTTCATAGAAAGTTCTGTTCACTCTTGGGAAGTATATATGGTCTGGGCAATTATCTTTTGCTACCTGAGTTTCATCTGTTCCATCTGGTTAGAACTGCTGATCATGAGAGATTTGGACATTGTGGGTGCCCTCAATTCTTGCCATGGAAATCCTTATAGGGGGGTGTAGTTTTTGTTAGTATAAAGTGTTAGATAGTGTTAGTGTTATCACTACTGTGGTTGTCTCCCTATGTATTGTAGTTAAGTTATTAGGGTGCACTACGTTGCATTGTTTTAGTTAAATGTAGCTTAGCATATTGTTGGGAGGGCACGGCAGGCACAGCAACTGGGCCCATACCTCTCCTGCTCTGATCTGGCCACAGTGATCCATGCAATGGTCACCTCCAGACTGGATTACTGTAACTTGCTATGTGCTGGCCTACCCTTGATTGTGATCCAGAAGCTTAAACTCGTGCAGCACGCGACAGTTGGGCTCCTTACTGGAGCATTCAGCCAGGACCAGATTACACTGGTCCTTTTTAAAAATAAATAAATAATTTTTTAATTGTCTCATTTGAATTTTACAGTTTATAATAATTTCCTTCTTCATACATTTTCAAACAATACATTTTCCCCCTTTTCTCCCTCCCCCCGTTTCATCTTCCTCATAGTTTTGTCACACAAACAGCTGTA
The DNA here is from genome assembly GCF_021028975.2 of Sphaerodactylus townsendi. NCBI lineage: Eukaryota > Metazoa > Chordata > Lepidosauria > Squamata > Sphaerodactylidae > Sphaerodactylus > Sphaerodactylus townsendi. The sequence goes on along the minus strand of NC_059429.1, from coordinate 32,113,188 downwards.
AGTTCATTCTCTGTAGCCTTTTCTCCCATATTTCTTCATTGACTCGAGCTTCTTTCATCCAGTCCACGTATATTATCCATATCTTCAAAATTTCATTCTGTTTATCTTGCCACGTCTTATTTTTGGTTAATATATCTAAAATATCAAGTGTCACTTGTTCCTAGATATATTCTAGCCATTTCTGAAATGTCAATTTTTTCTAGATTACACTGGTCCTGTACCATCTTAAGGTCGTGAGAGGTGTCGGACCTACATACCTGCAGTACTGTGTCTCCCCATATTGCCCCTCCAGGGCCCTCTGTTCTGAGGAGTACCTGCTAGAGGTCCCTGGCCCCAGAACTATCCGGCTAGTCACTATGAGGGTCAGGGCATTTACGGCCTTGGCCCCCGTTTGGTGGAACCGGCTGCCAAAGGAGGTTAGAGCCTTGCGGGACCTACAGGGTTTTCACAGGGCCTGTAAGACAGCCTTGTTCCACCAAGCATTTCCACCTGGCCAGCCGGGAAAATAAATAGAACACCTCGGTTTCTTATGGGTATGGAGGGGAGGCGGGTGGGTTGTATTGCCATCTGTTTTATTTGTGTTGCCATCTGTTTTATCTCTGGAATGTTTTATTGGTTTTAAACATATGGGATTTTATGTTGTTTTATGATGTTGTGTGCCGCCTTGAGCCCTTTGGGGGAGGCCGGCTTATATATATAAACAACAATATATATATACCGGTAAACAAATAAATAAATAAACATTTAAGTTTAAAAAGCCTGACTTAGAATAGCAGATCTAGAAGGAACTGTAGACTGGCCCAAAGTTGTCCAGTTGAGCTTTAGTATTGAGTGAAGATTTTGAACCCAAGGTTCCTTATCTCAAGTCCAGTACCCCATTCCTTGTCAGTCTTTTCCATTTGCTTTAACTTTTTCATATTTCCTTTTTTTTGTACTTGGTAAGTTGCTAGTCTAATACGGATAATTTCTTTATTTCATCAGGTACCTTTCCACTCAGTATGATGGAGAATTCTGTGGCAACATGGGTGCCTGCAGGTTTCTTAAAAGATATCATTTCCCTAGTTTTGTGTTTTTTTAAAAAAAAAACTAAAGGAGAAAAAGATATTTTAGTCAGACTGTTTTGCATGAAAAAATCTAAATGTAATTGGGCCTTGATGGATTTTTGAAATGCGCAATTTACTTGCTATTCCATTTCACATGTCTTAACTCAGGTCAATGTCTTCACACTGTAATTGGCAGTATTTCAGTATTCTGAGGTCTCTGTAACTCTGATTGCTCCACTTGTACTGATTGCAATCCTGTATATCTTTCCTGCTGTAAGAGTTCATATAATTGTGCCTGTTTTGGGAGGAGGAGGGTTGAACTTCTAGATAATAGTCATGAAATGTCCATTATCTTCTTTCTCAAGGAACTGATCTGTTTCAACTTTAAGACATCTACCAGGTTATCTTTAAGACGTCTACCATGTTATCAGGGGAAAATGTTTTCTGCTGATTTTTTTGACTTGTTGGTAACTATTTCCTGTGAGGTGGAAGACAACTTCTTAAGGAAAGTTTGACAGCATGTTTAATATACCTGGTTGGATGTTATGTAAAACTTTCACATCTGAAGGTCTTCCATGAACGTAAGGGCAACTTCCTCACTTCCTGCTGCAGTCTAAAATGGCCACACATGCTAATCCTGATTGACAGGGACCCCCAGGAACAGCAGGAAAATGTAGTTGGAAGACCATTGTATTGGGGGAGGGGTGGATTAGCAAAAATCCCTCCCTTGCCTATGTGGACTTTTTAATTAGGATCCAGCCCAATGGATCTTGTGATTAGTGTGGACCAGTTGCAGCTCTTAACAAATTCAGCAATGGCTACTTGTCTGTCTACATTGGTGGATATGGGTATGTCTGTAAATGAAGCAGTGAACATTGTGACTTCCTGTACATATATCAAGATAAATCTACTCAGATCTCCACTTCATTAACTTCTAAAAACCTGAGTAATGGAGCTGAAGAAAGACAACTTACTGTCCAATTCTAAGCAGAGTTATACCTTTCCGAGCCCACTGACTTCAGCTGAAGGGTATAATTCTGTTAAGAATTGAACTTAGTTTATTCACATTAAGACTGCTACTACAAATGTGAGATAGTGGTTGGAGTGTTGAATTAGGATCCGGGAGATCCAGGTCTGAACCCCTCCTCTATCCCAGAATTCCACTAGGTGATCTTGGTCCCTTCACTCTCTCTCAGCCTGATGTACCCTCACAGGGTGGCTGTTGTGAGGATAAAATGGAGACAGGAAAACCATGTACACTGCTTGAGCTTCGTGGAGGAAGGGCAAGATAAAAATGTACTTAATAAATTAAATAAATAACAACTGGAGTGGCTATGATTTTCCCACAATAGAGCACCATTACAATGATTTTCCCCACTGTTTATGCTGTCCATGGACCAGAATATTTAACTTGATGTGCACTTGGTAAAATATCTATGATCAAAATACCTAATAGTATGTTACTTTTAATCTCATTTTGTTTATTTATACCCTTTCCCCCCATCATGTGGATCCAAAGAGACTTGTTTCTCCAAATGGGGATCTAAAGAGAATGAGGATTAGGCCTTTCACTCAATGTTCTCTCCTCATTCATTTTATCCTCACACCAACAACCCTGTGAAGAAGGTTATTCTGAGATAGAGTGACAAGCCCAAGATCACCTAACGAGTTTCCATGACACAATGAGGATCTGAATCTGGGGCGGATTCCGCATGGGCCAAAAACAGTGGTGTGAAAACTGTGTGAAAATGGTGTATGTTCTTTTACACCATTTTAAACCATTTTACACCGTTTTCACACCACTGTTTTTGGCCCATGCAGAATCCGGCAGAATCAACAAGACCCCGGTCACATAGTTTTAATCACTGGTATCCATGCGCAATGTTACATTGGGTCACCCCATGCAGCCATGTGAGATAGCTAATGCATCAAAATATCACCCCAAATTTTTCCTACTTGAATATTGTTCAGACCTAGGTTTCCATGGAATAAATGAGAAAAAATGTGCCACCCCCTTTTATATTTATTCCACTCCCTCAAAAAAACCCCAAACTAATTTCTCTCATTGCCATAGCTTCATCACTCTGCATTTTGAGCAGCTACATTAACGTGCCTTGTCACTGCCGTTTATCTGACTTATTTGGGTACCTATTACAAGACTGATCTCAGGACTTGCAGATGGTCAATTAACACTGTTAAGATAAACTGCTGCATTCCAGGTGGGAATTGTGGTTGTTTGGATTGTTTGCATGTAAAGCGTATCTTGGACATTTTATGAATGACAGGCAAAAACAAACTGACTCTACTACGTACTGCAGAAATCCCTCGGGAGCTACAGAACTCAATATAGTGTGTGATTTGGTTAGCCTTACCTTTGATGAGTTTGTGCACAAAGAACATGTCTTTTTTTTACTATGTAGCTTGTGGTTAATACCACTGGGAAGTGATTCTACCGTCAAAGACGAATGCCAGCTCTCATCACTGTAAATGAAAAAAAATCTTACCATTAGTATTCTGCACCTTCCTACTAATGAACTGTCTAAACACATATTTGCTGTCTGTACTGATAATCCTCCACAGGTTACCCGGGAAGCAAAAGTATTTTAGAAAGAAGAAATTAATAACATTTTATAAAGCCTACTACAGGTTCCATTTTAAACAGGGTGAACTTTTAACCTTTGATAACAGAGATCAGCAACTGACAGTCTCTGTCCATCATCTGGCAAAATTCTTACCAATGCAACTGGCTGTCAGTGCAAAGGTTTTTTAAAAAGGCAGAGCTTAGATGAAACAGTGGTTCTGGCACATTGGAGAATGAGGATTAGATCTTTCACTCATTACCTTATTTTCTTTCTTGAAACATCCCTTTAGCAAAACTAGTTTCTGGCCAGGGATTTAGAAAGTATATGTTGGATGACATTTTCTGGAATTTACCAGCCAACCACTTGCCTAAGGTCGTCAGCTACAGCTGGCAATCTTCTGCAAAGAAATAAGGAGGCAAGAACAGGCAAAGTGGCATTGTACTAGTACCCAATGTCACTTCCGGCAAAAATGAGAAGTGTCCTTATTATACTGGTTAAAACTAGCGATGCAAGCCTCTGGGTAGAACTTGGTGATTACCCAGAATTACAAGAATCAGTTCCCCTAGAGTATCACCCCAATGTAATATTATTCAGTTTTTGTTGGAAGCGACATTGCATGTTGCTATGATACTGGTGCCAATCTGGGAAGTGCTGACAGGAAACAAAACAAAAGCAATGGACTATATACTGCTTACACTTGCCCCAAGAGGATAAATAAGCAGGGTTTGAAGACCTTCCCTTGCAAGGTGTCAAACTCAGGCCCTCCAAGTGTTCATGGACTACAATTCCCATCAGCCCATGCCAGCAGGGCCAATTGGCCATGCTAGCAGGGGCTGATGAGAATCGTAGTCCATGAACACCTGGAGGGTCTGAGCTTGACACCTCTGCTGGGCTTAGGGTCTCTCCTAGCACTGGTATTCAAGGGTTTACTGCCTCAGGAAGTACATTTTCTCTATAGTTATCATGGCTAATAACCCCGGATGGACCTATACTCCAGTGGTCCTCCATAAATTGACAAAGTGCATCAATTTAATTACTCATTGAGTAAAAAAACCCCTTTCATTTGGTATCTCCTAAATTTACTACTGATCAGTTTCATTGGTTGCTATGATTACCAGTCCCCTGGTGGGGGTGGTATGAAAATAAAATAAAAGGGTCATTGGCCAAGCTGAGAGAGGAACTGGCTGAAATTCTGGAACAAAACCATACAGGTTTGGGGTTGGGTGATTCCTAGTTAAGACAGGTGTATAACTGAAAATGCTATGGTTTTACCATAAAGCTTTGACCAATTCCTAAACAAGTGTGATGTTAGGGTTTAGCTGGAAGTGACATCATGCCAACCCCTATGTCACCCCCACCCCCAGTCACCCACTGGTTTCCAAAAACTGTGAAAGTATGACTTTCCTTATCATTTGCAGGTAAAGAAGATCCACATGCATTTAGTTTCTCCTCCACATTTTCTCGCTCCTCGCTCCTCCTCCTCTTTCCCTGCCCACACCACAGCAGTTCCTCCCGCTCTTTGGGCCATGATTTCAAAAGGACCAGAAGGGCTTTTAAAAAATTGTTTTCACACTGAAATTCTATCACTGGAGCAATAGTTCCAGTGAAATTGACAAGAAATTGACATGGTCTAGCAAATTAACACTAGACTAGGGGTCTTCAAACTATGGCCCTCCAGATGTTCATGGACTACAATTCCCATCAGCCCCTGCCAGTATGGCCAAGTGGTAGGGCTCATGGGAATTGTAGTCTATGAACATCTGGAGGGCCATAGTTTGAAGACCCCTGCACTAGACCAAAGACTGCTGAAAAAAAGAAAGACTACAGGCAACCTCTCCAAATGGAAGTTGCACAGAAACAACAAGGAAGGAGCGGGCGGGAAAAATGATGGATAGGGATGCTTTGCAGGAGGAGAATCCCTGTGTATACAAAAAAAAATTGGGAAAGCCCCACTACGAAGCAAACAGCCATGGGGTAAGTAGTGCATGTATAAATGGTCTTCATTGTTATTCATCTCCATTGGTATTCTATTTGTAAAACTATGGAGTGTGGGACTTCAATGGATTAATTCACATTCTTTTATGGCAGTTAACTTAAAACCCTAGAGATGACTGTAAATATTAGGCAGCATTTTGGAGTCCAGAGTAATACATTATAGTTATAAGCCTCTAAGGCATGTCATGCTATTATCAAGCATTATTCAGACAGCATTATTCAGACAGCTCTTATCTAAATTTTGATGAATTTCTTTACAATTTTTTTACAATTTTTGTTCTCAGCTTCCTTTTGGAAGATTGTCATAATAATTTATGGTTCATATAGGTGAGAGATGCTCAGGAATGTTATCCATTGATAACAGAACTGTCTACATGTTCTCTCCAAATGATGCTGAATCTGTTGAAGGAATGCATATTATTGCATATTATTGTAAATATCCTGTAAAAGGGAACAGATTTCTGCACCTGAAAGAGTAAAATGAGAACATTCCTTTCCCTATATAGTAGACAAAGGCTAAGGATGAATGCAGATGCTCATATTATAACTATAGTATTCCTAGGAAAACCTGATGGCTGGAAGTTTCAACACAGCTACAAGATGGTCTTTGTAACACAGTAATTATCATTGGAGCAGCCTGAATAGCCCTGGCTAGCTAGCTTAGAAGCTATGCAGGATCGCCCATATTTAGTACTTGGATGGGAATCCAACAAGGAAGACTGGGACTGTTATATACAGAAAGGCAATAGTAAGCTACTTCTATTCTTTTGCCTTGAAAACTGGTACTGAGGTTATCATGAGTGAGCTTTATTCTTATTCTTATTCATTGTTAATGCAGAGCAAGTGAGTGTGATGTGAATATGATGGTAATGCATTCATTGAATCCGTCTGTTAACTATATTCACATCCTAAGCATTAGTGATTTTTATTTATCTCTTTATTTATTTTGTACCAGAACAGCAGAACATCTAGGTCTTCATTTACTTAACTTGTGGGAACTGCATGATGGAATTCTTCCCAGTATGTTAAAAATATTCTCACACATTGAAAACTAGATGGTAGAGGAAGGGTTCTTAGGTTTTTTGGTGCAGAGTTTAGACCCAAATTAAAAAAGAAAGAAAGCTTTCTCCCTGACACACATAGATTCTATGTGGAGGGAATTTTTACAGTAGGATGTTCAAACACAAAATTCTCTCCTACCTTGAGTGTGAAGTGGCACAGTCCATGAACATTTTTACCCTGTGATGAATTATTTTGTGAGAGCCCAATTGCACCACAACTTGAGAGTATGACAAAAAATGACAGCAATACAAATGGTGCCCAAAAAAGAGGCCATAAAAGTATCTCAAAACTTCAGTGTGTGTGTGTGTGTGTGTGTGTGTGTGTGTGTGTGTGTGTGTGTGAAGTTCTAGACATAATTGACATAATTTAAAGTGGAAAACCAGTAACAGTACTGTTGTCTGCCAGTGGATTTTTAGAAATGTACCTTGCATTTCTTTCTTGTCTTCTACAGGTGCTGCCACCCGTTGGACCCTCTTATGTAGGAAATAAAAATGGCAGACCACAGATCAAGTCCGTCTTCTATAGGAGTGTGTTTGAGGACACTTGTCTTTTTTGCCACAAATAGATGTTCTGGGCAGCAGGGAGAACCTAGGGTGAACAAGCAAAGGCATATGGAGGAATGAGACATGGTGTCCTAGAGGGTCCCTGAGAAGCCAGGAAATGCCTAGTTCTTTATGCTGTGCTTGTCCTCAAGATGTCATACTAGCAAATAAGTTGTTTACTGGGTTCATAAACCAAACTTGGTTAAGCTGGCTAAACGTGTCCTTAAAAGAAGAGAAACCTGTTTTCCCTCCTTTAGCTGGCCACTGAGGCAAGATGAAATGCTCTCCATGGTACTTGGACTGGTCATGGCTATTTTGGACTGGTCATGGCTATTTCACACATACAGGTCTCTACAAGATTTTGCAGCAGTCATCAAGTTAGCATCTTTTCTCTTCCATTGTGTTTTGGACCAGTCACTCTCAGCCTAACCTACATCACATGATTGTTATTGTGAAGAAGAAATGGATGAGGGGAGAATGACGTTGTAAACTGTTCTTAGAGGAAAATGAGCTGTAATTTTTTTTGAATAAACACACATCTGTGAAGTCAACTTTAGCCTTCCTAAAAAGACAAGGCCATTGCAACCAGCTGACTAGATGGAAGCTGGGATCTTTTTGAAAAACACACAGTGGAATGTATTCCTCAAGTAGACACAAGTGTTAATTAATCTCTCTTGTTTCATGTACATGATTTTTCTAACATGAGATAATCAGAAGCAATTTTACAGGATGTACCTACATCTGCATGCAAAAGAGTGGCTCAGAGAGAACAAACCACAGTGACCTTGACCACTCATCTCTTGCAAACGCAATGACAGACTTGAGTTTATGATAATGAAATGGACTATTTTCCAAAAAGCAAGCCCTCATACATCATTCTCTTTCAGAAGGGTTGGAAATTAATAACCCAAAGTAAACCTTTGCACCAAGTTATATGAATAATTTAACTCAGTTATAATCAGCCTATTATAGTACTACTACTGTTTTCTGAAAATGCCTTTATGACCTCTGCAGAGAGGCATAGTACAAGCTACGTATCTTGGTAACTATGGTAACATAGGGCCACTTACCCTATATGATTGTGAAACTGCAACTTGACTTCAGAATATGCACTCACCTACTGAGGAGCTCATTTCTATGAATTGCATTGGGCTCCCTTATTGGTCTTGATGCCATGGCAGCTAATCAAATCTGGATTGGTGTTGGAAACTGGGAATTTTTCAGTTTGGTGTTGGGAACTGCCAAAGGCAGACCATTTTTCTGGCCTAAGTGCTGAAACGAAACATACCTATGAAGAGATTAGTACCCCAGTCCTGATGCTTCCATACCTCAGGGGCTTATCTCAATTAGTTGGCTGCAAACTGGCCCAGTGTGCCCAGCAAAATGGTCTGGCATGCCATGTTCAGCATGAGTGGTAGAAATCACCTACCACTGTGGTAGTACTTTTCAAGTAAATAAAATAAAATAAATAAATAAAGTGATTTGCAGGGAACAAAGATTTATATGTGAGAGGGGAGTGGGAGGTCAAAATGGCAGATTTTGCCCTCAGCTTCATCCAGAAGAAGAAGAGAGCTTCTGCCCACCACTTATTGGTATGCGGAATTCTGCAAGGGTGATTCTCTCACCTATCTTATTAAACATCTATATACACCCTCTTGCTGGGCTGATCCAGAGGTTTGGACTTGGTGTCATCAAAATGCAGATGACACCTAGTTCCATGTGATGATGGGTAGTCTGCCAGAAACTGCTCCAGATGTTTTGGCCAATTGTTTAGGGACTGTGATGGAATGGATGAAAGCTGGTTGAAATTAAATCCAACACAGATGGAGGTCATGTGGCTAGGCTGGGGAAGGGGGAGCTTGGTGGGGCATGCAGACTGCCAACTCTTGACAGCATGCAGTTGACTACTGCTCTGACATCAGGAGTTTAGGTGTGCTTCTTGACTTCTCCTTGATGATGGAGGCTCAGGCAGCACACATAACTCGCATAGTACAGGTTAAGCCAGTGCCAGTAGGGAATACAATTTATTTGTGCTTGTTGAAAATCCTCCCCACCAAAGGGGGAAAAAACTACTGGAAAAGACATAGTTAAACACATTCTCAAGTACTGGAGAATCCCATCAAGGACTAATTGATCTTCCAAGTGGTCCCTTGATTCCACACCTTCATTTTGCTTTAGACTTGTAACTGCTGGCCGCAACTACACACAGAATGAATGCTAATGTCCAGTGTCATTACTTCCATGGATTTCTATTGTTCACTTTCAAGAGAAGCATTCTTGCTCAAATTAACCTCATGTTGGCTAGCAAAAAACTACCTGTGCAGTGCTGTGACATCAGTGCAATGCTCACCTGGGCTATGGATCTTTAGTCTGCCCACATTGCATGCTTAGTGACTGAGAGTCTAGATGAGTAAGATATTTAGCATTGTGCTTGAATTGGACCTCAGACAGTATTCAGCACTGGGACTATGGTTGACTTTTAAAGCTAATCCAGTCCTTTCTATGGGTTGTAAATTCCGGGTTTGGAAATACCTGAAAATTTGAAGATTGAACCAGGGAGGATGGGCTATAGGGAAGACAGAACCATGGTATAGGGCCATAAAGTTCTTCTTCCAAAGCATCCATTTTCTCCAAGAGAAGTGAAATAAATATTTTAAATAAACAAATAAGAAATCTGTTTAGTGTGTAGATCACCCAATTCCAGAGGATCTCCAGTCCTCACCTGGAAGTTAACAACTCTAACTTTCCATGAGGTGTTGATTAACAACACATGTACCAAGTTTAGCCACTTCCTTTTTTATCACTGATTATAATAATATGCACGTGTTTTGCATGATCTAATTATGGCTTTACCACCGCCCCATGACTTAGCACTGCTTTAGATCTATCTCATACTACAGCTTTTTAACTGAATGCTCTACACAAGCATTTAATTATAGACTAAAGAGCTTTTGCTATTTAAATTGTATAATTACCATTTTAATTATAAATGCAAACTCAGAAGAGGTGACTGGAAAAGAGAGGTAGAGATCTGTTAATAAAAAAAGATAGATGAGTAAACAAATGATTATTTGCTACAGTATGTCACAGATGCAATAACATGTTCTGTTCTCCTTTTCGGTTTGATAGCATGACCTAAGAAGGAGGTATAATTGTGGAACAGATCTGCCTAATCACATGTACAAGTAACACCAGCACATGTAGTGAAATTGTTCATTATTATTATTAGCTTTTAGAAAGCGCTATGTATGATGTCCTACTATATCTTCAAGCTGTCATATATTTCCTACTTTCATTAATTGGCCAGGAATTTGCTAGAGATGTCCATTTGTAATATAAGGCTGCTTCTATACAGTGAGGACTCTCAACAGTTTTCTGCACATTTTCCTCAGACTTCCCCACCCGCTGTTCCATGGGCTCTGCTGTGACACTATGGGACATGGGCTGAGTTTGCACAGGGCAAATGTAATGGGTTTAGGACACAATAAAACCCTTTGAGGTGGAACTTCACACAGATCCCACCCCCAAAATGCATCTGCCCCATTTTATTTCCTTTTTTGAACATCGCTAAACTATCAATTCTTTTGAAAAATCCGGGGCTGGAGCTGCTCCCAAGTGAACAGCCAGACAGACGGCGCTTTATTTGCCTCCCTTCCACCGTGCCCTCCATGGTGAGGAAGAAGCCGCCTGCTATTGCCCGGCTGTTCCAGGGAAGCCTCTTTTCCTTTAAAAAATTTTTTGCGGGTTGCATTTGTGTAGCTGTGCAGGTGCAGCCAGTCATATTGTGGGACAATCGGAATGGCTACGGGAGTTTATCTCTGCATGCCTGTGAAGCTACACATGAGTAGTAGGGAAAAAATTTTAAAAGAGAAGTGTCTCCATGTGACACATGAAAGCAACTCAAATTGTTCCTGTGGCAGTGCCATAGGAAGGGAAGATGGCGCCTAGGAGAAATGGCGCTGGGCTGGTGTGGTAGTAAGAAAGAGAGAAAGTGGCCAATACAGAGGGCCAAATCAAACTCTTAATTTTGTTGAATAGTTAATGTGTATGTAATATCTATCTGGGGCTTATTCTAGGTAAACATGACTGCAGCTTATTGTAGTCAATACTATGCATACCACAACAACAGTATTCAAATACTTTCCTTTATTAATATTAAAGCCAACAAATTTGCTTGACATAGACTTTAGATATTTTAATCTTGTTGGCCTTAAAGTGATTGGGAACAACTGCCCCAAAGTCAGCAAAATACACATAATGCATGCTTTCATTGTGCTAATGGAATTTTTTCAATATGAAAAATTCATAGCCGGAAAAAAAACCTTTAGGATCCAAGATGGCGACACTGGGGAAAGACGCTAGCTGTGCTGCTACGAATAAAACGTAAATTTATCTTGATTCTGCTGCTGTTATATATGGTTTTAAATAATTTTGACTGTGTAGTTAACAAGTGCCTGCAGTTGTGAGCTGCTTGAATCTGTGTCAAGGACAACTGTGGAATTTTGGAGCCTAATTGAGTGTCTGTCTTCAGATTACTGTGTGGGCAGCCTGTTAGTGATTTACGCTTGAGACCCCCACACTTTGCTCTCTTGGTCTCTAGACAGGCGGGGTGTTTAAAGCAATTACTCAACAACTAACAGGATTTCCATCTACCTAGTGGAGCTATCGTGACTGGGCTAATGGCAGCTAGGAAACGCCTGAGAAATACAGAGGAGCTGAGCCCTCCGTCCAAGCAACAAAAAATAGCCCACTTTCTGTTCCCTCCGGGTGACCCTCCGTTTACATTTACTATTTCAACATCAAATCGGTTCTCCCCTTTGACTCTGGAGGAAAACACACCCCTTGCCCCCTCTGAAAATGAAGGTGGAACAGTGGGAGTCACTAACAATGCTGTCTCAAGCTTGAGCTTACCCACGAGGAGCCCCATTAACTTAGACTCAGAGGAGCTGGCTACGTCATCACAACCCACCTCCAGGGAAGGAGATATAACATGCAAGGCATGTCTGAGAAGTGTGTCTGACACTGCCTCTCTTTGCAATCTTGTTGCTAGAACTCTTAGCAACATTTACAGTGAAATTAAAAGATCCAAATGAACTTAGACTCATTGTGTAAACAATCTTCTGAGCAACATGCTATGGATTCAGCTCACAGAACAGAGAACAAGGGTGAACTAAAGTTGACAGAACCATCTGCACCATTCACCTTAAATGCAAACAAATCTGGCTCAATTTTTCAGAGTACCTTTAATACCCAGCATGTTAACTATCAACAACTGATACTTGAGAACAATAAAATCTGTCTCAATATTTTCTACTATAATGGCTGCTTGCCTGTCTGGAACTCTTTGAGTCTAGCTAAACGCCTATCTAAGTGTGTTACTTAAAATCAGAGCAAAGGAGATAGATCTGATCTCAGTAGAATCAATCAATGCTTCAAATTACCTGAATGACCATCAGAGAGTACTACTAACATTTGTTTCCACCAGTTATTACAAAAGAACTGTGGAAACGTAGGATTACTCTTAAGAGCAAAGGCATTCTCCCCTCACGGGTTTTCATAATATTATTGTGTCTCCATTAGTTCCAAACCTCTCAAAAAGGAGACTTTTAATCCTGATTTGGAATTGCCCGATACATCTGCAAACAGGAAACTGATGGGCAAAGTTCAGTTTGAGGTCAACCCCAGGGATCCCTCTCTTCATTCTATGGCACAGGATCTTAACCATAGCCCAGGGAAATGGGACCACACCAGGAATCGCTTGTTGGAACAAACTAATTTAGAACAGACAACACCTTCTGAGCCTTATGGGAACAAAATCTCTCAAGAACTATACATTTGCCCTCCTAAGACTCTGCCTGCCTCCCGCGTTATGGAAGACCTCTGCATCCCTTCTCAGTTGGCTCCTCAACATTCCTTAGAGTTACCTCAGATGGATTATGAGTTGGACTTTCATCTCTTTAAAGACTTGCAATTGGGATCTCAACAGGATACAAAGGGAAAAAACCTGGGCCCAAGAGCTGAGCGAACTGATGGAGAAACCTCACCCCTCAGCTTCTTCGGCAATTAGATCTTCACCAGATGGAGATATAGAAGGAACGGAGGAGATCATTGAAGTGCACAATAATGGAGACTCCAGATCCAGTGCTACAAATAACTGTTGCGTTTTTTTAGATGCCAACAAATCCCTGGAGAAACTTATAGAACTGGACTGACGCCAGCCCCTCGATGCCAATTTCCCTTCCCAAATTCGTTTAGTATCCTGGAACATTGCGGGTTGGAACAACAAAGTTGCAAGACCTGAGTTTAGGGAAATGTTAAGGGGCTATGATGTTATCTTGCTGCAGGAGACTTGGTCTGCATCTCAGATCTTTCTCTCGGTTTTATCATATTGTGCCCCAGCCTTTAAAGCAAATTTAAAAGGAAGGGCCCAAGCAGGTTTATCAATACTAATTAACTCTAACTTTGATGTCCATGTGAAGGTTCTCCCAGCAGCTTCCAAATTTGCACAATCTGTTCTGTTAACTAATGAACATTTTAACACAATTTTAACAAATGTATATTTACCTCCACTTACAGATAGACTCGAGTTATCCAACCAATGGCATGATTTTGGTAACTATTTTGAAGAGTTACTGGTGAAATTCCCCTCAGCTGACTTCATAGTAGCTGGTGATTTTAATGCCAGACTGGGGGGAAATGAACAGGCCCTATATGATGCTGTTGGGGTTGACCCAGAGTTCTTACCAGAGGGCTGCTGTCTATCTAGAATATCTAAAGACAAGACAATTAATGTAGCTGGAGTTTATTTGTTTAAATTTTGTATCAGTTTTAATCTGACTATATTTAAATGGCCTGAACAATTTTAACGGCTAAGGTGAATTTACCTCCCTCTGACAAGAGGGTGCAGTGCTCCTGACAAGGTCCTAGTATCCTCTAAGATCAGGAAACATGTTAAAGAATTTCAGATTGGTTTTAATCATATGAGCGATCATCTACCACTAACTATCACCATATCAATAAACCACTCCTTTTCTGAGGCTAAACCAGCTAGCCCGTTACAAATTGTTAGAATGAGTTGGCCTAAAAATAATACTGGGGAAGTCAGCACCATACTCTATTCCCATAAGCTCATGGCCCTAAGATCACTCACTCTTCAAACTATTAATCCTGTTTGTGTTTTACGCACATTTGAAGAGCTAACGCAGGGAGATTATTGCCACTACTACGACCACCAGTCATGTGGAAAGAACCAAATCAAGAAGTCGACATGACCTAGTACTAAATGATGAATACTATCGCACAAAGGGACTCTTACGGAGACATATGCAATCTTTAGAGATACCTCCTGTAGTAACACCTTGGGTACATACTTCTCCCTAAAGAATCAACTTCATAGTATTCTCAAAGAACGTAAATTGATACTAAATGATCACTGGGAGCAACTTGTACAGGCAATAAACTGTAACGCACTCAAGGAAGTTTTGGTCCCTTGTATCCAATGACTCAGGTTCACTTAGTTTCCACGCAGCTTGTATACCCAGTCATATCTGGCAGAAATACTTCCTTGATGTTTTTAATGAGACCCTTCATTTTCCTAATTTGCATGTTTCTGCCTACATAAACAACAGTCCAGAGTGGCCCCCTGTCTGTGCAGAAGAAGTGCGTGAAATTGTGCTTAAATTAAAGGACCACAAGGCTCCAGGACCCGACGGGTTCCCCAGAGTTATTTAAGAACTTTGTTGACTGGTGGTCCCCGGTACTAGCAGCTCTTCTAAATCCGTTAATCAAACAGCTCTTGTACCATCAGACTGGACCCATGCGATTATAATTCCTGTCTTCAAAAAGGGAGATTTTTTGCTCCCTTCCAATTACCGTCCGATTAGTTTATTGTCCATCACTGGCAAGGTATATGCAAAATATTTGCACAATAAACTCTCTTCATGGATTACAGAAAACAAAATCATTGGCCCAGAACAAATAGGATTTCAACATGGGAAATCTACTTTAGATCATTGTTTGATCCTTAGGACTCTCGTCACAAAAATACACCAGCGGAAGCAAATCATCCCTGTTTGTGGCCTTTTTGGACTTAAAGGGGGCATTTGACTCTGTCTCCAGAGATCTACTGTGGAGAAAACTTGTTAATCTAGGAATTGACAGAAGGCTACTTACACTAGTAATGGCCTTACATCATGACACTACCTGTCAAGTCAAATGCTCTCCTGATGGTATACTTAGTCCTTATATACCAATTAACAGGGTGTCAAACAGGGGTGTGTTTTGGCCCCAACCCTATTTAATCTTTTTTTAAGTGATCTGGCTTCCTTTTGATGGAGGATTCCTCGTGCACTGCCCCTGCTTTGAATCATATGACCATACCTTTACTTTTGTATGCTGATGACGCTATATTACTCTCCCGCACAAAAGCTTGCTTGAAACGCTTTCTGGCACGCTGTTTTTAAGATTGTAGTCATAATAACCTGACGCTTAATTTTGCAAAGTCAAAATAATGGTTTTTGCTTGTTCTTGGAGACCATTTAGTTGGCCAATAAATAATGAACAGCTTGAACAGGTCAAACATTTTAAATATCTGGGTCTCCATTTTAATTATAACTCCTCTTGGGTTACCCAAAGGAAATTGGCCATTGAATCAAGCAAACTTAGTTGCAAGGCCATTAGCCGCTATTTTCGCACCAAAGGTCATGAATTTGTACCTGCAGCCATTAAGGCATTTAATGCTAAAATCACCATGCAATTACTATAACGAATCCCACTGTGGATACAAGCATGGATGCTGCGATATGGAAAGAGTTCAGTCATGCTTTCTCTATAGTATACTCGGCTTACCTCACTCAGTCCCATATGCTGCGTCTGTTTGAGGTGGGCCAACATCTACCCATACAAGAGCATGGTGCATGACCTTCCAATTCTGGATAATGACAGCTTTAACAACTGTCACAAAGTTTTACCTACCAGGCTCTTTCTTTCATAGCCAAAACCGAAAGTGGTGGTCCTTTGTTGAGGCGTAAAATCCATGAAATGGGTCTATCCTTGGATGCATTGGTTTTAATGAATGCCAAATGAGCTAAAGCTGACTATCAAAAAGAGATTGTATGATCTCGAGTATAGTCACCTGATGCAGCAGGCTAATAAACGCTGCTTTCTCCCTTGCACTTGGGTATACCATTAAAACCCTATACCATGGCCAAGTATTTCCATTTGGTCTTAGAACCCAAATTGCGACGAGCCCTGACCCTTGCCAGGTGCAATATTCTCCCTTCAGCTACCACTCAGGGCAGAATACAGAAAGTGCCTTTTAATGAAAGATTTTGTCCCTGCAGTTCAGCTTACGAAGAATCAATCCAACACGTGATATTACACTGCCCGTTACACAGTTTAGCCAGGAATAAATATCTAAACCCGTGGTTAAAACCCCCCATTGATAATATTAATATATCAATTGTGGTAACGATGTTGGATTGTGGTTCTGCAAGTGTATTGGAAGCGTTGGCTAACTTTTTGTGCTCTGTCATCAGCAAACGGTTATAACTGTACTGGAGATTGTATCATTACACTGAGGTCGCCATTTTTCTGGTATATTGCTGCTGTTTTAATTATGCCATTAAAGGTTTATATATAAAAAAAAAATAAAAAAAAATAAAAAAAAAACCTTTATACTCCAGGAGTTCAAGGACATTTGGCTTCCAAAGGTGAATAATGAAGCAATTCTCATCACAGTAATGGATTATTTTGCTTTTTTAAATTTTGAATTAAAACCTTAAGGAATATTCAAACTGCTAATGAGTATATACCTATTAATCAGTCTGACTTCTTTTAAACTAGAATGCATGTAGAAATATTATGCAGTAAACAAATTTGTTCAGAGATGGGATGCTTTGTACTACACACATGCACACAGTTTTCCCAAGCTTTTTTTTTAAAAATGTAGACACTAAAGCTGAAGTTTACAGATTAGAACAAGGAAGGAGGGGGATTTGACCTGGTTTGTCCCCCCGCCCCCAAAAAAGAACCCAGCTCCTAAACTGTTCTTATTCCCATTTGGCAAAATGAATGGATAGGTACATACATATTTTTCCAGCAGAGCCAAAATCAATGAGAACACAGGGCAAGGCAATATGCTTCCCAATAACATTCTTCCTTTAAAATCCAGGAACTACATTCTGGTTTTTTTTTAAGATGACTAGCAAAGATGGGAGAGGATCACAGAACTTCATGTTCCACCATTAGGCATTTCCACACTGAAGCAAAAGTCAAAACAATAGAAGAACAAGAAGAGTTGGTTTTTATAACCTGTTTTTCTCAACTTTTAAGAAGCCTCAAAGTGGCTTATAAACTCCTTCCCTTCCTCTCCCCACAACAGACACCTTGTGAAGTAAGTATGGCTGAGAGAGTTCTGAAAGAACTGTGATTAGCCCAAAATCACCCAGCAGGCTTTATGTGGAGGAGTGGGGGAACATACCAGGTTTACCAGATTAGAGTCTGCTGCTCATGTGGAGGAGTGGGAAATCAAATCCAGTTCTCCGGATTAGAGTCCACAGCTCTTAACAACTACACCATATTTCTTACCCCTAATTTTTAAAATGTAGAAAGAACCAGAAGAAAAGAGAATGGCACACTCTGATACTCGGTGCTGTAAGTGTCTGCTTCAAATCACCCAATATCAGCTTGAATCCCTTCCTTTCCGTTAAAAATATATTTATATAATTAAACAGTATTAGATGTTCCTGTCCTGTAGAATATATGTTTGATTATTATGCTGCTGCCAAGAATTAGGTACCTGAGGTATAGCAGCAGAGAAATTAACAGAACCACAGGCACTTTTTGATTCCCTGATAAACTACTCCCCCAAGTGGACACATAAGCCATTTTAAACACATGGAAAGCAACAATCTATTGCTGAACATTTAGTTTCCTTGGAACATTTGGCACCAAGAATATTAAAAGGCTCTGTACCAACAGAGTGTTTCTGTGAACAAATTGTTTGGAAAAGCCTTATGAGTCTTCAGACGAAGGCTCTATCTACAGTGATCCATTCATACATGCATAGAAGTAAATGGTGGACATGCATGTACAACCCAGGCCTACAGCTCACATTATTGTTCTGCTGTGTGGACACATGCTACTTATATCAATATAACACTATAACAAGAATTGTTAGACTTACCACCATTTAAAGTCTGGGGAAGTCTCATGATTCTTGTTTTAGGCAAAAAGTACAAAGAATCTCATTTTTTTTTACATCCACAAACCTTTATATTCATCGATATTCATATAATCATCAATACATATGTGCGTGCATATACACTAACAAAAGGCTGGTTTTGTGAGTCAACATCTTTACTGTCAACTAAACCCTTCAGTCTACTTGGAGTTCCTTCCTTCTAGGCAGGGGTCTCCAAACGATGGTCCTCCAGATCTTCATGAACTATGATTCCCATCAGCCCCTGCCAGCATGGCTAATTTTCAAAACTGATGGGAATCATAATCCAAAAACATCTGGAGGGTCACAGTTTAGAGACTGCTCTAGAGGCAAAAGACTGGCACCTGAATTCTGTCATCACCAGCCACACTATACACAGATATTCTTGCTATAACCTGTCTTTATGAACAATTTTGTTGTAAGACACTGCTGCAACTGTAGGAACTGTTGGTAATCATATAATAAATTATATATGGGTTGGATCTAGATATATAATGATTTCCATGAAACAAGGATTTTTACCCTGGAGAATGATTCCCCAATTTGGTTCCTGGTGTACAGGATGTCAGTGTGCATTTGGCAGGAAAAGGGAGGCAGGACAATTATACTCCACAGGCAAAATTTGTTGTGTCTGCAGAAACATTAGTCTAGATCAGCCATTCTCAACCAGGGTTCCCTGGTACCCTGGGGTGCTGTGAGCATGTCCCAGGGGTACTGCGGCAACACTACCGTCCCCCCCTCATTTTTGTGGTGTCTCCCACCGGCGCCAGCAAGGACATGGAGCTGGCCCATGGGGCAGGGCCTGCCACAAGGTCAGCAGCCGCCACCCCCCCCCCCAGTGCTACCCTTCACCCTGGGAGGGGAAGGTGGGGTGTGTGGCAAGCAAAGGCAATGGGAGGGGAAGGTGGAGGGTGGCGGCAGGGGTACCGTGAGATATGAAGAGTGAGGTCAAGGGTACCCTGACCTCGAAAAGGTTGGGAAACACTGGTCTAGATCCAAGTCTATGTTCACAGCTGCAAATAGCTGTGTCCATGTGTATGTAATGCAATTATACCAGTGATGGTGAACCTTTTCGAGACCAAGTACCCAAACTGCAACTCAAAACCAACTTATTTATCGCAAAGTGCCAATATGGCAATTTAACCTGAAAACTGAGGTTTTACAGGTTCTGGTGGGTTTTCCGGGCTGTGTGGCCGTGGTCTGGTGGATCTTACTCCTAACGTTTCACCTGCATCTGTGGCTGGCATCTTCAGAGGTGTATCACAGCGGGAAGCCTGTTACACACTGTGATACACTCTGTGACTTCCCTCTGTGATACACCTCTGAAGATGCCAGACACAGATGCAGGCCATGGACCCTGTGATCCATGGGCAGAGAAAGCTTGATGGGGGTGGGGGGTGGATGGATCAAAGGAGACTGGAGTGCCACTCTCTCTCTGAGAGGTAGTCTCTCAGAGAGAACTGGGCTCCAGCCCTTCCTCTCAGAGAGAAAGGGGACCTCCAGCCTCTGCATTTGTTTGGGGTTTTTTAATGACGAGAAAGGGTCCCTTTCTCAGCTTAAAAAAATGCCCAGGCTTGAGTGTTGGAGGCCACTGAGCAGGTCGCCAATGCCATTCCTCCTCTGTTTTATTACTGCTATGAAAACATTTTGTGGTGTTGTATCCAGTCCCCCCAGTTGGGGAAACAGCATCACTTTCAATGTTATTTAAACTGTGGACCCCAGATTCTCCCTTTAAGGTGGATTTAAAAGGAGAATCTGGGCTCCCTAGTTTAAACAAGTGATGCTGGAATCCCCCACCCCCAAATAGCATCATTTTCAATGGTGTTTAAACTAGGGAGCCCAGATTCAATAGTCATATACAGTAATGGAATGCAAATCAGGAAAACCTAGGTTCTTGTGCCAAGAGGCATCCGCATATAGGAGGCTAAGATAGAAGGCCTTTGGATGAACCTGATGAGCTTGTTAAGAGGTGTTTGAAATATGATGGTGTCTTCACAGTAAGATAAGGGAACTAAAGACGTGGCAGGTGCATGAACTAAATCACGAAGACACCAACGAATACTAATTACAGGAAATGACTATATAGAGATGTATTAATTGAAGGAGATACCACCTGGTATATGACATAGTATGCCTAGATGAATTGTAATAGGCTGGGCCCTCTCATCTCATAGCCAATGGAGAGGTGAGGGAGGGATTGCATGGTCCTGAAAAAGTAATATAAACTGCTGTAGAACAAAGGAACTGGGTGTCCACCACTGGGTGAGCACCCGGCTTGCAAGACCGTAAACCAATAAAAACTTTGTTATCTGCTTCACCAACTTTGTCCAGATTATTTTGAGGTCCTTGGACCCACGTTTCTAACATGGGATATTTCTCTTGCTTCACCTGGGATATTTGGACCACGTGGAAACGACAATAGAGAGTTAGCTGATAAAATCTCAGATCCCTGAGGGAAATCCATGGAAGTTGTTTGGCCCTGGCCAATTCCTGACTATCCACTCTCCTGATGGACTCTGATGTGCCCGTTTTTGAATCACACCCAAACCCAGCAACTTCTTGGTGGGAGAATTTTATTTTCCTTTCCTTTCTTAGGTTCTGGGAAGACACCTCTTGCCATATCTCTCTTCCTCCATGCTGACAAGTAGTTTATTACAAAATGCTTTTGTTTTCAAACTAGGAGATTATGCAACAGAGACTGTCAAGGACGTAGGTTCAACTCCCCATTACATGTCCAAAGCTCTGCCCCGTTTGTGCTTTTTGTGTATTTTTAGTGTTTTTTTCGGTTTGTGGCCTGCAGGGGGCACATTTTTTAGGATAGCAACATGACAGTTTCAGGGATTTGTTGGGAAACTCCCCTGATGATACTACCCATGTTTGGTTCAGTGGGTCCAAAGTTATGGACTCCCAAATTGGGTGCCCCCATTGTTTCCAACGGGAACTAATAAGATGGGGGCTACACCTTTGAGGGTCCATAACTTTGGACCCCCTGAACCAAAGTTTGCCAAACCTGGGTGGTACCTTACTGATACCACCCAGGTTTTGTGAAGTTTGGTCCAGGGGGTGCAAAGCTATGGACTCCCAAAGGGGGTGCCCCATCCCCCATTGTTTCCAATGGGACCTAATAGAAGATGAGGGCTACACCTTTGAGGGTCCATAACTTTGGACCCCCAAACCAAACTTCACCAAACCTGGGGGGTATTATCAGGAGAGTCTCCTAAAGATACCCTGAAAGTTTGGTGCTGCTAGATTAACAATTGGACCCCTGACAGCAGACACCCCCCCACATTTCCCCAGATTCTCCTTTTAAATCCACCCCCTTTGGCATGGATTTAAAGGGAAAATCTGAGGTCCCCAGTTGAAACATTGGAAGTGATGCTGTTTCAGGGTGGGTGAGAATCCACCCCAAAACAGCATCACTTGCAATGCTGTTTTAACTGCCCAGATTGTCCCTTTAAGGTGGATTTAAAAAGAGAATTTGGGCTCCCTAGCTTAAACACCATTGAAAGTGATGCTGCTTGGGGTGGATTCCAGCATCACAGTGGCCACCCATGGGGGGTGGCGCAAAACTCAGATTTTGCAAAGGGCTCCATTTTCCCTAGCTACATTTCAACGGGGGGGAGGCGGGCGAAAGGGCTGCCAGCTGCCAGCCCATCTGGTGTGGGGGGCAGGGGAGGGTGGGGCAGGGGAGTCTGCTGCCCCCAGCCTCAGAGAGGCAGGTGAGGGCCTAGCCCCGCCCCCTGTCCCCCATTGAAAATTTATACCTACATCCCTGGTGACTGTCCTGAACAGCAAGGCTGTTCAACTGGAGAGGTCCAGCCCCTTGCGCTAGGAAGCCTTGCAAAAATTTGCACAATCCTGCCTGAACTAATGAGGCGTGACCTAACCAGCCTGCACGACTAGAGCCCCACTGAAGGAGAAAAGGCAACTTCAGGTGTGTGTAAAAGGATAGTAACTTCTTCCTTTGTTTCCACTTGTGGAACAAATACAAAGCTTAGAACCACTGCTCTACTCCCATGTCATGAGTATAGAAAATATTAGGCAAGATTCTCATTTGAAAACCCCTGCCAAGTTTGTCTTCAGGTCAGAAAGAAGGCGCCCCCCCCCCCACCCCCTTCCCTTCTTCATTGAACAGGTTGCCCCTTCTTCTCCGAGTGGGCTGCCCGCTCAGAGCGAAGATAAGTGGCGAAGGCGCCCCTCCACCTGAATCCCTTCTTCTCCGAGTGGGCTGCCCGCTCAGAGGAAAGAGAAGAGGCGAAGGCAGCCCTCCACCCAGTTCCCTTCTTCTCCAAGCAGGCTGCCCCTTCTTCTCCGAGCGGAATGCCCAGTCAGAGGGAAGGGAAGCAGCGAAGGCGTCCCTTCACCCGCTTCCTTTCTTCCCTGAGTGGGATGCCCGGTCAGAGGGAAAAGAAGTGGTGAAGGTACCCCTCCACCCGGCTCCTTTCTTCTCGGAACGGGCTGCCCACTCAGAAGCAAGGGACGCTGCGAAGGCGCCCCTCCACTCGCTTCCCTTCTTCTCCGAGCGGGTGGCCCGCTCAGGGGGAGGGGAAGCAGCAAAGCCGGCTTCCCTTCCCACCCCTCTCGAGATGCCAGTGCAGGGACGGGGAAGCACACCGGCTTCTCTTGCCGTCCCTGCACCGGAGGAGCAAGAACTCATGCTGTGGGTGCAAGTGGGGTGGGGGTAGCCGGCTTCCCTTCTCTCACCTCTTGCGCTGACAGTCCGGTGCTGCTGGGCAGAGAATAGGGGCTGGCTGCCCAGCAACACTAGCTCAGGTAAGAGTGTGTGTGTGTGTGTGTGTGTGTGTGGAGAAGTGGGGGCGGGGCGCCACGCCACTCTGTGCTGTTGGGGGGGGCGGGCGCCCAGAGTTTTGTTTTTTTTCCAGTGGCCATATGGCCCTCATACGCCTCTGGGAGCATGTCTCCTCCTAAGTTTGAATAAGACAATGGTCGTTGAGCTGATCCTTCTTCTGTCTCCCACCTTCCCATCGTCTGTGCAGAATTTGCATCACAATCGGAAGTGAGCGGCTGCGTGTTCCCCTCTCTTCACGCTTCTACAACTGCAGGAGGAGAAAGCCACGCCTCTTTACCCACTCCAACCTCTATGGCTAGCCTAGCGCATCGACGTCTTCCTCGCTTTTCCTCCACGCATTAAAACGGGAACCGGAAGTGCAGCACTAACACTCCAGCACCTGGGTCTGTTCATGACAACCGCTCTTTCCCACTCCACTCCGCCTCCTTTCCATGCGCTTGCTTTGGTCTCCAACGGTAAATATGCCCCACTTCCTCCCAACTCGAGGCTGACGTCGGAGGGCCTAGCGCCGGAACCCGGAAGTGATGGCAAAAAAAAAGAAAAAGGGTGTGAGTGGAGTCACGGTTGATAGTTTTTTTTAATTACTTTGAAAGCTTCAGTTTTTTTCGGGTCGTTGTAGCGGTGGCGGTCCGTGTGCCGTTGAGGTGACCGTTATTTGCAACTCTTTCGTGGTCTGTTTGTGTGTGTGCATGTGCGGGGGGGGGGGTGTCAGCAGAGTCTCCTCCCCCTTCCCGCACTGCGAGTTCAGGGGGGTTTTCGAGGGGCGAGAAGCCCTGGTGTTGCTTGCCTGCGAGAATAGTAAAACAAGGAGGGCGCGGTGAGGGGGTGCCATGGATCTGATGTCTCCCTTTCCGGGGGATCTGGTTGCCTGCTTGCTTCTTTTCCTTAGATGTCACAGAGAGCGTAGGATGCATATACTGCATGTGTGAACATACTTTCTATCTTGGGGCTCCATAGGGGGCAGGAGGTTGGTGAGAATGCTGAAATGAGAAAAAGTTTAGGGTGCAGGTTGGGCGTGCGATTTGGAAATTCCCTTGGGTTTAAAAAAATCCCTGCAAACAGACATTTAACATATTGTCGAAGGCTTTCACAGTGTATAACAGACTTCTCTCTGTGAAACACCTCTGAAGATGCCAACCACAGATGCAGGCGAAACATTAGGAACAAGATCTACCAGGCCATGGCCACACAGCCAGGAAAACCCACAACAACCAGACATTTAATACATTGCAAAGGAAAGTTCTAATTTGTTTCTTGGCCTGTTGTGCTGCCCTTGGGTTTGCACTGAGTTTTTCATATGATGTCAAAAATAAGATTCTTTACCTTCATTCAGAAGTGGTACAGACCTCTGTACTACCTAGCACTTATCTTTCAACCCTATCTGTTGCTGCTTTATGTGTTCTGGAGGTCTTAAACAAAGTGCAAGTGAGAAAAACTTATCTGTGAGTGTAAATTATGGTGGGCATGACAATTAAATGAAGTTATCCTCTTGTACATGCAGTCTGGCCATTCCAGAGATCCCTAGATCTCGTAAGATCTGCACTTGTATGTGAACACTTCACTTACTGGATAAGAACCCAGTTTGAATAAAGTTCTGTTTTTGGAACTACTTAGTGATAAATTCTTCTTGCTGGTTGAGTCTCATATTTCAGTTGAAGCACATTGTCATGCTTTTGAAGAAAATTGATCATTTAGGGCAGTGTCTTCATAAATTCTCTTCAGTGGACTTATTTAACTAACATGTTTTTGTTCAAACAAGGTCACCCAGAAAGATCTGTGGCAGAGTGAGAATTGAAACCTGGATCTCTTTGATTCTAGTCTGACAGTAAGCGCTACATTAGAATGGCTCTCTGGGCAGCTTTGAAGCTGTATTCTAGTATCAGTAGAGCAGGGGTCCCCAGCCTTTTTGAGCCTGTGGGCATCTTTGGAATTCTAACACACAGAGTGGTACAATTACAATATAGCTGCTGCAGGAGGCAGAGCCAACCACAGAATGTTGGAGGATGAGGTTAACAGTGATGTTTAACAGGACATCTTCTAAAATGAATATATTGGTTTTAAAATATTTTTTTCATATGTACCTACAGTCATGTAGTGAAGATCGTTATGCTGTAATGGTAACTGCTGCCAATCAGAAGTCCTGCTGGGCAAAATCGCCACCTAACTGCACTACTTTCTAAAAAAGCACTTTGCAGGTACTGTGATGCTCACAGGCACCATGTTGTGTATCTTTGCAGTGGAACTTTGTTCCTAGTAAGTGTGTTTTGGCATTGAAGTCTTGGTGGTAAAAGTTGACTTTTTTTTGGCAAAACCCATTTACAGTGAACCATGTTTTAAGGTATCATAAGATAATCAAAGCAGTCAATTGAAATAAATACTTCTGTATTTTAAAAAGTTGTGATTGCCTAAACTTAAGAAATGCAACAGAAGTAATAAAATATTAACATCATTTTGAAAAGGATGCCAAATCTCAGATAAAAGTATAAAGAAAACCTATAATACACACACAAAACATCCTTATATCATTGGTCAGTAGTGTCTACTCTGACTGGCTCTTGGGTAGAGCCCTTTCACATCACCCAGTGTAACATCTTCTTTAAACAGCAGCTGCTCAAGTGTGCCATGAATTGAACCTAGAATTTTTTGCATGCAAAGTAGATGCTCTACAATAGAACTGCATCTTCTCCTGAGGTATTAAGGACTTCATTGGTTATCTGTGTTTATTTTTATTGCTGCTCTTTCTGTGTGTGATAACATATGTATGAAATATTTTATGTTAATGAAAGAACAAAAGCATGCTAGCTATGCATGTTATTCTGACCACTCCTGAAACATAAAAAGAATGATAGATGACAGCTTTTGTAGAAAAGCATTGGCTGTGCTGCCTATGAAAATTTATTTGTATTGTCAAATCAATAAACTTATTTATTTGAAAGTTTGCTGACTAAATCTTTCAAATTAAAAGCATATTGTCATTTTGGTCTCTAGAACAGCAGGTGCTGGATTGCAATGCAAATTTCACATGTTATTAACAGGCAGTTCAGATTCTATTGAAAAATTACTAGTCATTGTGCTTGAAACAATTTTTTTTGTTCTACTTTAGGTCATAACTTCTGGCATCAAGAACTAAGCACCTTTCCACCTGAAAGTCTTTTAATTACATATGAAGTTCCTTATTTTAAAGTGGCACAACTGCAATGAAGAAAAGGAGAAAGTTCACTACAAATTTAGATGACAAAATACGTTGTGGTCACCAGAAGGAATCTTCTAATAAGATTCTCGTAGCAGACTCTGAACAAGAAACTACTGTTGATTCCGCAAAGGTGTCTACTGTAGATGAACTTCCTGCTTCACAAAGCCAAAGAGAGCTTTTGAGTTCCCTACAATATAACAGAAACCTTCTCAAATACTTAAATGATGATCGACAGAAGCAGCCATCTTTTTGTGATCTGCTCATAATTGTTGATGGGAAAGAATTCAGTGCCCACAAAGTAGTTGTTGCTGTTGGAAGTAGTTATTTTCATGCTTACTTGAGCAAAAATCCAAGAACAGATGTTATCACCTTGGATCATGTAACCCATTCAATATTCCGCCATCTCCTTGAATTTCTGTACACATCAGAGTTTTTTGTGTATAAAAAGGAAATCCCCTTAGTTTTAGAGGCAGCCAAGTTTTTAGATATCATTGATGCAGTTAAACTGCTAAATGGTGAAAATGTTTCTGGTTCGCAGTCTGAGGAGAGAACTGAGAGCCCAACTCGAGTACAGACATCTAGTGAATTGACTGATAAAGTTGCAAGCAGTCATCAGTGCACTTTATGCAATCGAAACTTCTGTTACAAGAAATCCTTAGAAAATCACTTGTTCAGAGCCCATCAATCCCTTACCCGAGAAGGTGATGGCCTAAAAATGGTTGAGAGGGCAGACGTTTCTACAAGAAGGTCAATGCGAAATCGCAAGTGTCCAGCTAAGTTTGAGCAAAGTGACAATGAAAGTGGAGAAGCCTCTGACAGCTATCTTGATAATGATGTTCCTGGCAAGGAAGACAGTGAGTGTGAAGATAGCGGGAGTGAGTATAATACTGATGATGGCAAGCCAGAAGAAGACACGTCTGGGAATGACACTGGGTCTGAAGAACAAAGTGAAAAAGAACATGAAGGAGATGATCAGGAACCAGATAGCCTGACAGGAAATAATCGTGAAAGCACTGTGTCAACATATATTCCAGTCATTGTGCAGAATAGTAGCAAAAAATGTTTGCAGTGTCCTAAGTGTGATAAAACATTTGATCGCGCAGGTAAGAAGCAATATTTTTTCCTTTACCTGTTCACTTGGTAAGCAGAATGTTCACTTGGTCAGCAGACTAATAGTTGTGCTTTGCCTGATAATTCTTTCTTTGTCCTCTGGGAGATACCTGTGGTCTTACAACGGCAGCTCGCACACGTAAATGTAACAGCGCAAAATAAAAGTGTTATGTACATGTAATAATAAAGGTGGAACCATGCAGAGCCATGTTCGTTCTAAATTCTGTTGTTAGGTTCTGATACTAGGTTTTTAGCAGTGGTGTGTAACAATTTAAACCAAACTTTATTTTTTAAATGCTTGCATTTAAACTTTTTTTCAATGCTTGTATTTAAAATGTGTGTAAACATGGTCTAGGAAGAGAACACATATTTTTCTGTCATCAGATGATACGTGTGTGTGACCTTCAGGTTATGATTATGCCAGCATGTGGGTGTTCGACATTGTTATGAGGCTGAAATGGAGAAGGAGAAAATGATGTAAGCTTTTTTGGGTTCCTATTGGAGAGAGAGGCAGAGTATTCTACTATATAAAAGTCCAGCATGTTTCAGACAACTCACTCTTTAACGTGAAGGATTCTGGGAAATGTAAGCCAGAGGGCTCCATTTCTTTAGTAATAGGATTGACTAGACTACAACTCCCAGTCTAGGGTCCTTGAAGGACTGTCCTGTTCTTTGCCTGAGCCAACTGTTCAGTAGGAGTCCTCATAGGGCTGTCCTATCCCTTGCCTGAGTTACTCTCATCTTCACAGGCATACTGCTTACTTCCTCTCCTTTGTAAAGCTGGAATCCAGCTTGACAAATAGGGAGGCTGTAAAGATGGGCCTCTGCCCATCTTCACAGGCTTCCTGCTGCTCCACCCCCCTCAGCAAAGCTGTGATTTGGGTGTGTGTGTGTGTGTGTGTATGTGCCCCAGTCGCCATTTCCAGTGGATATTTCCCTGTCCACTTCTTGTGACCATGGAAGATTAATTTTCAAAGGCCCATTGTATTTTTTCACACAGCGGGCTTTATTGCTAGTAAATGAATAAAGTAAGAAAAATGAATTGAAGAAAAAAATTGGGTGGGGGGAGTGCTTGGGGAAGGTTGGTGAACATCCACACAACCAAATCCTTTGTAAAACTTTTCTGCTGGATCCGCTCATGGCTGATCATCTGTCATGACTGTAAACAGATGCTGCAGTCATATTAATTCTGAGGGATACATGTCATATTGTGGGTGTGTCTGGGTACAACCAAATAATAGCCTTTCATGGTGCTGTAGATGATCAAGTGTCTCAGTCCTTGAGCACCTATCATTAATGGCAAAAGCAAAATGTAGGATTAGAAGGGGATTGCAGGCTGAGGTTGAAGGTGAATTTTTGTTCTGAGGAGCTTTAAGGTCACTACTTTAAGTTGCTGACATTGGGATAGCAATATGTAGTTTGGCATGAGATGAGAAAGAAATTGGGTTCAGGATCTAGATGTCTAACAGGGATGTTGTGTCTTATGGCTTCAGATAGTCTGTAGAAACTTCTTACTACTTTCATTTAATCATCTGATCCCACAGCAACTTCAACAATTGCTGGTTGTCTGCTAGAGGGGATATTAGCATGGCTCTTGTTTGCATTATTAGAAACTTTTACCTGTTGTAAATCTTCTAGGTATATGCTGAGAGCTGCTATTAAGTCACATGGTGGGGATACCTACTTATACTTCAAACAATATTCAGTTAGCTCTGCCAGCAGGGAAAGAAGCAAAATTTCTCAGCTGGGAGACTGTGGTCCTCCTAAGTCAAAGGAGGTTTGTAGTAAAATAATGCTTTGGTTCTTGTTTAAAGTACTTGTGGTAGCTGGTCTTTCCCCACCTTTCCTTTACATTGGGGATAGGCATCAGTGGTGATAGGGAATAAGGCAACCCTTTTCTTTACAACAAGCTTTTCAATAGAGGTAGTTTTGGCTAGTCCTCTTTGTTCAGTAGTTGGCAAGTATATACCTGATGGCTTTTTGTCCATGAGATTCCTACTATCCTCAGCAGTGTCTTTTCAGGAATTAGAAAGGACTGATCCGAGGAATGGAAAGGCTGGGGAAGATCCACTGTTCACATGGGTTCCACTCACACAGCGATAGGATGTAGCCTCATGTCTGAATCTCCTATAATTACTTCACATTTATTGTATACTTGCTATAAAATGTCTGGAAAAGGTTTCAGAATTGTAATAAAATCTATAAATTATAAATGGTAAGGCTGAATGCCAGAATGCATTTATTAGTGTCGTTTGCTGGGCTGATTATTTAATAATTTACAGCAAATGGTCTGTTTTGCAGGGAAATATGAGAGCCACACTCGTGTGCATACAGGGGAGAAGCCTTTTGAGTGTGACGTCTGTCATCAACGTTATTCAACCAAATCCAACTTAACAGTTCACAGAAAGAAACACAATAATGAAATAGAGTTTCATAAAAAAGAACACAAATGCTCCTACTGTAACAAACTACATGCCACTAAAAAGACCTTGCTTAAACATGTGAAAAGGCAAGTATGAATTAAACTTGGTGTATTATTTGTATAATGTGATTTCAGTATTGCATAGCATTCAAAAATTATATATCTTTGAATTGATGCCATAGAAACAGTTTTATGTGAATGACATTCTGTGTTGAGCCTCCTTGCACAGTTTTGTGAAGTACTATTACATTGGCTTCAAAGTATTTTGTTCAGCCAGTTCACGTTAATCTGGGTGTGGCAAAGCACAGGTATATATGCAATGGAGCTGAATGTATCTAATATGGTGGGAGAGCTGGATTTTTGGAGAGGGAGTAATAGTTTATGAGTGGCAAGCAATTATTTCTGGCATCCAAACCTAGAGCTTAAATTATTAGCCCTTCTTAGGAACAGAGACAATTAATAATTGCTGTGAACTATTTTGAGCACATGTGATATATATTGACTTGTCTCCGACAAGATCAACTCATGGAGTAGATGTCGCAGGAATGACTTTCCCATTGCAGTACACTGAATCTTCAGAAATTTAATTAATTTATTTAAAACATTCTGTTCCATCTGACCCAACTCAGGGTACCCAGGGCAGTAAAAAATAATTTTTAAAATTATATTGAACATTAAAATAGCCATCTAAATTTCAAATATGCATGTATAAATATTTAGTACAATTAAAACATACAGACAGGATGACTCATATGTGCATGAGAGAACAAAATGAGAAAGTCTTTACTCACTGACAGAAAAACAGTGATAGAGACAGACAAGCGTCCTTTGGAAGGAAGTTACAAAGATGTGACATTATGACTGGGAAGGCTTTTCTGTGGGCTGCCACCTATCTTGCCTCACATGGTAGGGCACCTGAAGCAAGGCCTCTGAAGATGTCCAGAGAGTTTTGGGTAGCTTCGTATGATAGCAGGGGGTCCTTATGATATGCTGGCTTGATGCTACATAGGACTTTAAAGGTCAATACCAGCACCTTTTACTGGCCTGGAAGCAAACTGCAAGCCACTGTAGGTGCATGATTGTAAACAAGTCGCTATTCATATGTAGAATTTCCCCCCTCCCCCGAAAATAAAAGGAAAGATTACACAAATTGTAATCTTATGTGTATACTGTGGTACATGCAGTGTCCTTGAGCCTTCTTAGTTGGGAGATGAGAGAGGTGGGCACATGCATCCATTTTCATGTGTTAATGTTGCTGAATAGTTGTACAAACCATTCTGTAATATTTATTTCTGGGGTACAAGTGAAACTGAAACTTGTGCAGGCCTGCATGTTAATTGAATTTCATCAGCAGTTAGAATGGAAATTTCAGGTGGTAAGATGAGATGACGCAGAATACTTGTCATTTAACTGTATCAGAACAGCTGATACACTTGGCATTGTCTGAGGATTTTTTTGATTCTGGTCTTGAACGTATTTGTCCTAATCGCCTGCTCTTGAGCAGCTAAAATGATTCAGTTTTCTTTTTCAGAATTCCAGTTTTTAACCACAGCCAGATCTTTTCATTGTCCACCTTGTTCTTGATTTTCTCCAGAACTTGGCCATGCAGTGCTTTGTTGTGCCAGCTTTCAGTCCTCACTTTAATCACATTTTTTCTGTACTCCTGTTTGGTTCTCTGTGCTTTCAGTAATTGCCTGTTCTTCACTTCAGTCAATGTCTGTTCTTGATTTTCATTCACATAATTGGCCAGCATATATTTCTCCTCCTCCACTGCTTGCTTTACTTGCAGTAACTCTCTGCCACCAGATCTCCAGGGCAGGTATAGTCTATTGGTATCACTACATGGGTGTAAGGTGTAGTGCACTGACATAAGCTTCTGAATTTTCTATTCAATGCATCCAAATCAGTCGGTGTCCAGTTTATGATTCTCGCAGGGTACCTGATGGCAGGTATTGCCTAAGTGTTGATGGCCTTGATGGTATTCCAGCCATTTAATTTGGATTTCAAAAATTTCCTGACCCTCTGGGTGTATTCTCTGCTAACCACAGTCTTAACTTGCCTGTGCTTGATGTTATCCAGCTGCAAAAAGTCCAGATATTTATAGGTTTCCTTTTGGTTGCACTTGATTAGTTGGCCATCAAGCATATCTATGTCTTCACTCTTAGTGATCTTGCCCCTCTATTGCCACAATGGTGTGCTTTTTCAGGCAGGACTCCTTCGAAATGTCTGTTCTGAATATTGGGACTGTGTTCAATATTGTACCCTCTTGTGGGCTCAGAGCAGTTTTAATCATAAAAAGTACATTAAAATAAAAACAACATCTAAAGATCTAACAAGTCTCTGCTAAAAATATAATCTCAATGGTGGAAACCATGAAAATCTCAACAGCTGACACAGAAAGATAGAGAAGGAAAGGGATGGGGAAAGAGGAAGGCCATTAGATGCTAAAACTGTGGCTGGCTCAACCATATGCTTGGTGGAACCTCTCTGTCTTATAGGCCCTGTGAAATTGCACCAAGTCCTGCAGGGCCCAGGTTTCATTCAACAGAGCATTCTACCAGGCTGGGGCCAGGGCTGAAAATGCCCTGGCAATAGTTGAGGCTAGCTAGATAGCTTTCGGGCCAGGGATGACCAGTAAATGGTTATCTGCTGAGCATAACGCTCTTTGGCAAACATACTGGGACCGTTGGTCCCAAAGATATAATGACCCCAGGCAATTTAGGGGTTTGAAGGTGAATACCGAAACCTTGAACCTGATTCTGTACTCCACCCAGAGCCAATGCAACTGGCAGAGCACTGGTTGAATGTGTACCCGCCATGGGGTCCTGCTAAGGACCTGTACTGCTGTATTTTAGACCAGCTGGAATTTTTGGAGCAGGCCAAAAGGTAGCCCTGCATAGAGTAAGTTGGTGTAGTCCAGTCTGGAGATGACCATTGCATGGATCAATATATGATTGGGTATGAGAATGTACATGGGTTATCTTTCATTTTAGTATACTCTGAACAATTCTGAAAGTTAATTGGGCTATTGGTGAACTGATAAAAGGTAACTCTTAATATTTTGGTCTTATTCAACTTAGTTCTGCCATACTTAAATTATGCAATTATTTCCTGTGCTGTATGTCTTAAGAAATTACTTTCTCACTGAATTTTCATTTAGATTCCATCCTGAAAATGCACAAGAATTTTTCTCCATCAAGAAAAAAAAGAGTGAAGGCTGGAAATGTGATGTAAGTATGCCATTCATTTCACCAGAAAGTTTTTGACACTTCAGAGTTGCTTGTTACTATCAGCAGTTTGTTTATATTTTCTTGCATACTGTGGCTGATAAAGTTCTCTAGATAATGGGGTTGGTGGTAGCAGAGCATGGGGAGCTGCAACAAGAGGGGCTTTTACCAGGAAGAGAGCAAAAATGTTATTCCATTCTCAAAAGGTGCCTCTTCAGTTTTGAGAGGCTCTGTGTTAATATTGCATGAGGACTTTCTGAAACTAAGCTAGGTGCAGTATTACAGTTCAAAGATCCAAAATTAAAATGGGTTGATGTTAAGTTGCTATGTGGTATTTTGTTCAGTTGCATTAACAGGTAAATTAATGTTAGTAATAGTAGTTAAGATAGTGATTTATCCTTTATGTGGAAGATGTTGCAAAAGCCTCCAGAAATGGGCATGACTGGGAAGACCGTAGTCCATAATTGTATAGCCGCTCTATAACAAGTGCAAGGCAATTTCAGAAAGATAATATTTTGGTAGGCATACCACTGATTTTACTAGCAAAAGCTATTTAATGTTCATTAGCTCTCTTTAATAAGACACATTCCAGTGGACATTTACAGTTAATTTCTGGCTGTTTTTGTTTCAGATTTGCAGTAAGTCATTCACTCGGAGGCCTCATTTGGAAGAACATATGATTCTTCACACTCAGAATAAGCCTTTCAAGTGTAGCTATTGTGAAGAGCACTTTAAATCTCGCTTTGCTAGACTGAAGCATCAAGAAAAGTTCCACCTTGGTATGAAAAAATCTTATTCTGATAGAAACTGTTCAATATAAAATTTTTGTTCAATACTTACGTGTTGAATTTGGTGTTCTTAGATTGTTAGAAATAAACTGACTACTTTTTGTTCTTACTCTGTGGACATTGTATATTCCACAGTTTGCTAGGTTTCTCCCCCACCCCACCCCCGGCAGTACTTGTGTTAATGCTTCATCAAAAACCAAGTTTAATATCCACACGTGATGTTTAATCTTTCTTCTCAGTCTTCCCAGTTTTGGGAGAGGAGTTGAAGATCTTCAGTTTTCAAATTGTTCCCAAAACACTGTAAATTGATCTTATGCACTTTGGTATGTACAAGCTTGATCCTTTCAGGATGCAGGTGTCTGAAGCAGATTGAAGTCAAATTAATGAAAATTCCAGTCAGGAAAAAAGAAGTAACAATAATATAAAATCCAGTATTTCCTTTAAAGCACTGAAATAAAAGTGAATACAACCAGCAGTAGAATAGTGAAAACAACACTAGCAGCAGCCTTATCATGTGAATTAGCAGGGACCTACATTTGAGGCAAGTTCCTCTATGAAGCATAGGCTGTCTACAGACTGTGCCATAGACCTTTGGAAAGTGGAATAAAGGCTGCAATCCTAAAAACGCTTCCCTGGGAATTGGTTAGTAGGATTGCTTAGGATCGCTCTCAGTTTTGCTGGCAGAGTCTGTAAGCTTCACCTAAGGTGAAGGTTGAAAACGGGTTGATTCAGCCATTTGAAATAAATGGGGAGGGGACTGGTCAAAATTTGTGTTGTGCAAGTACTCTGCTTCTGTGCAAATGGACTATTTTTGCTAAGGGCAGTGAATAGTCACTCTTCATTGGTTCAGGTTTTTATTTACAAAAATCTAAAAGCTTTATAGTAGGTTAGCGTGGGCCCTGATTGGGATTGTGCAGGCTAACCCAATCTTGTCAGATCTTGGAAGCTAAGTCTGGTTAGCCCTGGCTAGTATTTTGATGGGAGAGCACAAAGGAATACCGAAGTTGCTATGCAGAGGCAGGCAATTGCAAACCACCCCTGGACACCTTTTGAAAAACCAACAAAGGATCGCCATAAAGCAGCTGTGACTTGAAGAAAAAAAAAAGACCAGTGAAGTGAAATTGGGAATTTCCAATTTGAAGTTTAAAACAGGAATTCTTGATTCAAAGTACACTGTGCCATTTTGGCTGTAACTTGCTGCCCTGTCTCCTGCATATTGTGGGTTGGGCTATACCAGATTGTATTTTCCTCAGAGTTATTTAATGGAGTACATTCAATATTGTATTGTGGAATACTCTATAGGGCAGTATGGGCTATGCTTGCTAAAGCGCATCAGAAGTACAAGTTCTATATTTTATGAAAAGAGTTGATTATTATAAGTAAGGGTTTCTTCTTTCGAGTTTAAATTTCTGCATTCAAAATATGTGGTAGGCTGGGGCAGAATACGCTTCCTCACTTGCAACAATGAAATTTGTCTTCCTTTCACTCTCAGGACCTTTTCCATGCGATATTTGTGGTCGTCAGTTTAATGACACGGGAAATCTAAAACGCCATATTGAATGTACTCATGGTGGAAAGAGAAAATGGACCTGTTTTATTTGTGGAAAATCAGTAAGAGAAAGGTAAGTGTAAAACTATATTTGAGCTACTTCATGTGTTACACCATGTAAACTGTTTATTTTTCTTATGCAATATTACAATATTGCTAAAATCTGTACCAAAAATACAAGATTACTGTATATGCTATTTTATTCAGGATGGTGTCTTGTGATCTTATCTGGGAGGGTAGAGGTAGTGTCCTCACCATAACTAATTAAGAATATAAATGAACTGTACACAATTAAAAATGGCTCTTGGCTCTGAAATGCTTCTTCCCTAGTGACTTCATGTAAACAATTTGAAAATAGTGGTCTTCGTTACGTAGGCCTCCCCAGAAGTCAATCTGAAGATACTGCAGCTAGGTTGTTATTGCGAGTTAGGTGGAGCATGTATATCACTCCATATATATACATATATAACCTAATAAGGATATATCTTCCAGAAAGAGGAAAGAAGAACCCTAAATATCAGTTAATCTGTGATATTGGGTTTTGCTTTGAGTTTCCTCTAAAGAGAATGTTTTATGTTTATTTTGGAGTTTCTAACTTTGAGGGCTGAGTGAGGGTACTGAAGTTAATGTACCAAGCCTGATATGGCCCTGTGTGAGAGAAGGAATTAATTAGCCAGAGTACCATCTGAAGAATAAGGAACTGTACCATTTAGGAAACATTTACCGTTTAAGCATACTGAAACTGACCAAACTTTTTGAAGACAAATACTGCTTATCTGCCAAAGCTCTTTTTGTAAATATGTATTTACTTCTGCTTATCCATTCTTTTCTCCAAGTTATTCATCTCCTATTCCCATCTCTTTTGTTTGATAAATCTTTTAATCTGTTAAGTTATCTCTGTCTCATTATTATTATTTTGATGTGCCTTATAAAAGGAGTTTGCCAAGGAAGGTTTTAAAATAATGGACTTCCTTTACCTTCTAGGAGTATAACAGGGCTGAGGAAAAGTGCTTCTTATCGTATGCTACTGTATTAGAAGCAGCTCAGTTCCTAAGGTGAAAAAGGTGTTAGTGAGTGGTTTCCTTGCCTTGGTGGTTTGAGGAAGGTGTGGGGCTCCATCGAAGCTTAGGATTAGTTTCAGGTTCAGCTTTGTTTTAGATTTTTGCTTATTTTCAGAATACTGTAGTCCAAAACCTGTCACACTGTTCATCGAATATCCCTTTCTGTTGATTGGATTTGACTTGCACTATGTAATCTGCCATGAGTCTCAGCAACGAAGGCGGACTGTAAATAGAATAAGTCAAATAAATAAATCACACTCAGACCTCTCACTTGTTTATACAAAACAATATTTTCCAAGATTTGTCTCATCACATTTGTAATGTAACCCATTTTTTACAACGGCCGTGATCACCGGGGCAGGGAACATATTTAGCGTCTGTTCAGTGGTGTTATATGATGCCTGGCCCCATCCTCCCTAAAGCTCCTGGGGTTTGACAGCCTTCGTTTGCCAACTCAGATGAGACAATATCTGCCTGGTGAAACAGTGGGGAAAGTGGGATGACTTAAGTGGTGAGCCTTATTAACAAAGGTTTAGAGATAGCTGATTGTCCTGGCTTCACTTGTGATTAGGTTTCCAGGGAACTCTTTTTAGGACAGATTCTTGAGTGGTCCTAGGAGACCTCAATCATTAATCTTGGCCTGGACTTTGATGAGTCCTCAGGAAGCCAACAAATGGTACCATTGATAGAGGAGTATCCAGGCCCCCAGTGGAACCTGGCTGTTACCTAATGATTTTAGTATCCTAACTGTCTGTAGCCTGATCTTAATTTCTCAGCTTTAGCATCAACCATGGAGCCTCTCCTGCCATCTCAGACAGTGTATTATCTGAGAAGTCAGGAAGGTGACTAAACATTTTTAGGGCTGCAACCTGATTCTTCTACCTAACTGGAACTGTTTAAAAGGGCTTAGAAAGCATATTAGTTCATGTAAATAACCAAGCACTGGTAAAAGAGTTTCTAATCATTCTTCATTTTTTTTTCTGCAGAACAACTTTGAAAGAGCACTTGAGAATCCACAGTGGAGAGAAACCTCATCTGTGTAGCATTTGTGGGCAGAGTTTTCGTCATGGAAGTTCATACAGGTAACAAAGGATATTTTTATTATTATTTATGTTATTATTTTATAATATTGCTGTGACATTAGGTAAATTTTTGAGGTACGTACTTTCTGAGGGTAGCAAAAATGAGCTACTGAAGCAGATGAGCCACATCTCAGACTCAAGTGGGTTTTTTGTCTTCATATGTTAACAAACTCTTTTTACAACTCTCTTGGACTGACGATGCTTGTAATGATTCTCAGAGTGTTCTATTGTGAGCATCATCAGTCCAGGTGAGTTGTATAAGCCAGAAAAGAATATAGTGTGCAATCCCCTGATGGTTTACACACTGTTTGGTTGCAGTTCTAATCATAATTATAGCAAGATTAAACACCACTGTAGAATTAAAAGCTCTATGGTAATTAATACAGACTTCATCTACGGGTCCACCATGATGACAAAAGGTACGAATGTGAAGAATGTGGGAAGACGTTTATTCGCCATGACCATCTGACAAAGCACAAAAAGATACACTCAGGTAAGGAATGAAGTTTTTGTTTTCTTGTTCAAACAGCCTGTGTATTCTAGAATGTGTATCCTTAATGTGTATTCTAGAATGTGTATCCATAATGTAGTATCATATCCTGGGTTCTCATTACTATGTGGTAATTACGTTATAATAGTTTTATATTCTACCTTTTTTCAAAAGAAAACTCAAAGCAGTTTGCAAAGAAAAAGATCAATAGCTCACTTTGTACAGCTTTCTAAAAAAAACCCAAAAGGGTAGGTGCCTTTGTATCAAGTCCATGGAGTCAGTTCCATTTCACATGCAACTACAGTAAAAACCTGAAATGGGCAGTGGTAATTTTAAGAAATCTGTAATTGGGGACAGATAAATGATCCTGCTGGGATTAGCAAAGCAGTTGCATGGATTCAGATGGGAAGAGAAGGAAAAAAATCTTGGAGTTGTAGTAGATAGCCCAATAGAAGCATCAATCCAGTGTGCTGTGGTGGTGAATAAGGCAAACTCTATATTCAGGATTATTAGAAGAAGAATTCAAAACAAAACAGTTAATTATAATGCCTCTGTATCGACATATGACGTGACTGCATTTGAAATACTGAATACAGTTCTGGTCACAGGTTCTCAAAAAGGACACTGTAGAGCTGGGAAAAGTACACAAGAGGACAGCCAAGATGATCAAAGAGTTGGAGCATCTTCCCTATGAGGAAAGGCTGAAGAATCTGGGACTTTTTAGTTTAGAAAAGAGATGACTAAGGAGGGGGAGACATAATAGAAATTATGCATTTTATGATGGGAGTTGACAAAGATAATTTTTTTCTCCCTCACTCAAAGAACTAGAACTTGAGGGCATCCAGTGAAGCTGATTGGCAGTGGAGTCTGGATGGACAAAAGGAAATACTTCTTTACACATTGATTAAAATGTCAAATTCCCTGGATGTAGTGATGACCACAGGCTTAGAAAGATTTACAAAGGCATTAGGTAGATTCATGGAGGAGAGGTCTATCAGTGGCTACTAGCTGTTGTGACTAAAGGGACCATCCATGTTTA
Source organism: Sphaerodactylus townsendi (assembly GCF_021028975.2). NCBI lineage: Eukaryota > Metazoa > Chordata > Lepidosauria > Squamata > Sphaerodactylidae > Sphaerodactylus > Sphaerodactylus townsendi. The sequence continues at coordinate 32,073,972 of NC_059429.1, read as the reverse complement.
GAGATCATCAACTTCTGAATTCCAGTGTCAGGAGGCAACATTATGGGAAAGCCTCTGCTTCTATGCCCTGTTGTTGGCCCTCCTAGGAATTTGTTGGCCACTGAGACATGATGCTGGACCAGATAGACCACTAGTCTGATCCAGCTTGGTTCTTCTGTGTTCTTTAATAGCAAGGAGCTATTGAATCCCACCCATTATGCTTTTAGGAGAAAACACATAGGAGTTGGATTACTTAAATTATTTTTCAAAAACAGGGCTGCCATTCTTAACAATCTATGAAGTTATTCTTTTTTCTAGTGACATGCTAGTAGGAAATGTGCCTAGGATGCTACTGAAATTGTGTGCCCCCCAAAGTGGCGAGGATGAGCGGCAGAGCAGTGGTAAACTGGTGGGGGTGGGCAGATGAGCAGGAAAGAAGCAGCAGGGGTGGGTGAGAGAGCAGTGGGGGCAGGCAAGCGGGAGAGAAGTAGCAGGATGGGTGGGTGAGCAGTGGCAAGCTGTAGGGCAGGCGACTGGGAGACAAGCAGCAAGACAAGCAGAAGAGCAGTGGCAAGTAGCATGATGGAGGCAGGCAAGCAGGATACAAGCTCATCTATACCCCCAGACTCTTGCCACTGCTCTCCCACACATCCCTGCCTGCCACTTTGGAGGACGCACAATTTCAGCAAGGCAGGGGAACAGTGGCAGATAGTGGTGGGGGCAGGTGAGCAAGAGAGAAGAGGAAGATAAGCAAGCTGTGACATGCAGCAGGGGGGCTGGGTAAGCAGGAAACCAGAAGCGAGGTAGGAGAGCATCACCAACTGGCGGGGGGCCCAGGTGAGCGGGAGAGAAGGGGTGGGGAGGTAGGCAAGCAGCGGCAAGTGGTGGTGGGGAGGCTGGGTGAGTAGGACACAAGTGGCAAGGTGAGCGGGAGATTAGCAGCAAGTGGCGGGGGTGGCTTCTTACACCAATTCACTACTGGCCTCAGTTCCCCCATGCATTCACTCACTGGTCCCTGCCCTGTTTTCTCTTGTTTGCGGGGGCAAGAGGCGGGCAAATGTGCCCCCATGTGACGTATGCGCATGGCAAGACCCCTCTGCCCCCAAAATACACCTGTTTTTTGTGATCAAGTAGTGGAAATTTAAGGTCATGTGATACTATTGAGTTCTGGGCACCACAATTCAAGAAGGATATTGACAGGCTGGAACAGGTCCTGAGGAGAGGGACTAAAATGGTAAAAGCTCTGGAATCTGTGCCCTATGAGAGACTTGGGGAACTGGGTATGTTTAGTCTGGAGAAGAAAAGGTTAAGGGGTGACATGATAGCCATGTTTTAAATATTTGATGGAATATAACGTTGAACATGGAACTAACTTCTTTTCTGCTGCTCCCGAGACTAGGACAAGGTGTAATGGGTTCAAGATACAGGTAAAGAGATTCCACCTAAGCATTAGGAAGAACTTTCTGACTTTCAGGGCTCTTTGACAATGGAATACACTTCCTCGGAGTGTGGTGGAGTCTCCTTCTTTGGAGGTTTTTAAAGAGAGGCTGGATGGCTGTCTATCAGGAGTGCTTTGATTGTGCATTCCTGCATGGCAATGGGGTTGGACTGGATGGCCCTTGTGATCTCTTCCAATTCTGTGATTCTATCATTTGCATGTAGGATTTACATTTTTATGTTCTTTAAGCTGGTTTGTTAGTTCATTTGTTTTTCCACTCTTTATTAAGAGTTCTCTACTCATAATGCAAAACCATAGGAGAACTGGCTCTAACTAAAGAGAGCAAGCAGTTATTACACAAGGAAAGCTAAGACTCTTTAAAAAGTTTTAAAAGTCAGTCTTCTGTTTGGAGGAACTCTTGTTCTAAAGGTCATTGCTTTGAACATTGGCAATTGCATTTTGGTATATGTTCCTGTCCGGAGAGATTTTTTTAAAAAATTAATGCCTTTTTGCAGTTGTGACAGTTATTTTGATTTTCACTGTTAGTACTTATATTTTATTAAAATAATTCTAATTCTGGTATATCTTTTCTCAGGGGAAAAGGCACATCAGTGTGAAGAATGTGGAAAATGTTTTGGTCGAAGAGATCACCTTACTGTTCATTATAAAAGTGTTCATCTAGGTGAAAAGGTGTGGCAAAAGTAAGTGTAGCTTAATTCTGAAACCTACTCATAATTGGGCCAAGATTAGTCATCATTCTTTGCTGTTTTCTTTAGGATTTTATTTCAAGATGAATTTAAAGCATACAATGTAATAGACTTTAGAGAGTGTGGACTATACTAGGATTTTGGTAGTGTGTTATATTTTCTAGACAGTTTATATGTTTGCTGAGGGTTTTTTTTCTTCATTGCCTCAACAATGAGGGCGTCGCGGAGGGGGATGCCACGGGGGGGCAAAGCCCTGCCACTTCTGGGAAGGAGAAGGGGTCGTGGCTGGGCTTTGGCGCAATGTGTGCACACCGCCTGGGCAGGCCTTGGCCTGGGCAGGACATGTACGTTGCGCTGAGGCCCAGCCACACCGTCCCAGAAGTGTGTGAAGCTATTTTTCCGCCCCCATGTGACTCCCACGAGGTCACCCGGAGCGTTTTTCCCCAGATGTCCCCGTGGCACCTACGCCACTCTGTGTGTGTGTGTGTGTGTGTGTGTGTGTGTGTGTGTGTGTGTGTGTGTGTGTGTGTGTGTGTGAGGGAGAGAGATATGGATAGATACAAAGCAACAAGTTCTTGCTACCAAACTATATTACAAATTATTAAGGAGATGTATGTACTTTTTCATTGCAGTTTGGTCAGAGTTTTAGTGGATTGAATTATATTTCCATATGCTGAAAAATGTATAGAGTAGCAGCATTTTTCCAGCTCATGATCTAATTCTGAATCTGAACAGTAGATCGGTTGACTATCCTGGCACCAACCACAAATCTGCACTCATGGGAGCAATATCAATCTATAGATATTAATTCAGTTTCTTTTAACACTAAGGGAAATTGGTCTAGAAAACCTCTTAGCTATGCTCCTTCAAGTCTTAGTTCCTTCACAGAAAATAAACTTTCTTTTTGCAGCTTTTTGATGTACAAAAACTTTGGAATTAGCTAAGCATCTCTGGAGGACTAAAAATATTTTGTTATTTGCAAGTAATTCTAATTTTTGTATTTGGGAAATCTGTCTAGATTTCTGTTCTTCATGAAGAAGAGATTAGAACGGTTAACAATGACCTAAGACATTTACCAGTAGACCATAATGTAAAATCTGAAAACACTGAAAGGTTGGTTAATAATAGTGATCTACTTCATGCAAACATAGTAAATATTCCCATATCCACAGATATGAGAATGGCAGTTTATCTTTTAATGTTCCTCTGTTTTGTTTTTTCTTTTACAGATACAAAGCAACATTTCATCAGTGTGAAGTCTGCAAGAAAGTCTTCAAGGGGAAATCAAGCTTGGAAATGCATTTTAGGACACATTCAGGTAAAAAGCATCTGAAAACTATCACACTTTGTCTTAGCAGGATAACTTTTAATATTTCATCTCAGTTATTTAGGATAGAGTTCTGAGAACCTAAAATATATATTAGTAGCTATATTCATGTTGTAGTAGCAGTTGTTCATGTTGGAATTATTATGTAGTTGTTCATGTATGGAGTAGACCAATAATCTATAATAGTATAATACAGGAAACTGGTTATTGCAAAATAGACCTCACAGTATCAGCTTTAGGCAGTGTTGGTTAACAATGGTTAATCAGTCAATATTCTGCTGTTTTCCTTTCTCTGTAGAAAAGTTTGCTATTACTTTTTGCAAGTTTTACAAATCAGTTCCTGTAATAATTACTTGACAGAACTTAAGTTAAATGACTCTTATTTTAAGAAAATGATACATTTTGAACAGCTGCTCCTGCATTTTTATGTATGTATGTTAGATTTTGTGTAGAATCACTTATTGCAATATATACATAAATAACAAACAACCCAGATCCTCGTTACTGTCTTTATAAAAAATAATTTTCTTGGTTAATGCTGACTTTTTATCGCAGGTGAGAAACCATATAAATGTCAAATTTGCAACCAGTCCTTCAGGATTAAGAAGACATTAACTAAACACATGGTCATTCATTCAGATGCTCGCCCTTTCAATTGTCAATATTGCAATGCAACATTTAAGCGAAAGGACAAGCTGAAATATCATACTGATCATGTGCATGGAGGAAAATCCACAGAGGAATCACCGAGCCCTCTGCCAGAGGAAAAAACAGTCTCTCTGGCAACAGAGTACACAGCTGATGACAAGACTTACCAAAGTGAGGCTAAACCATTTGTGGAACAGACCAAGGTTCATCAAGGAGAAACCAAAAGCATGCAACAGAATGCACACTCAGATGTATGTGTACCAGTGATGGTGATACCAGTTCAGATACATGACACTCAGTCTGACCTTGTACAGCATGCCACCTCTCTCACCCCCTCACCTCCTAATATTCTTCCTCCACAGGCCCCTCCAACTGATTATCAGCGAGCAACAGATTTGGCTTTTTTAGAAAAATATACTCTCACCCCACAGCCTGCAAACATAGTTCATCCAGTCAGACCTGAGCAAATGTTGGATCCCAGAGAACCGTCATACCTTGGGACTCTACTAGGTCTTGATACAGCTCCAGCGGTGCAGAATATTTCAAGTAGTGAACATTCATGATCATGGGACTGTTGTATTCCAATGGTCTTATTAACTCTTAGCTGTCAGAAGCCTAGCATTTTCCTTAGCGTCCTCAGGCTTCTGAGCATAAAGCAAAGCAGGCTTTTTGTGCAATAGGGGAGCATTCAGCATTTTAATGCATGTTCAAAATATGTTCATCATGTTCCCTTTTTAAAAAAAATCTAAAGTTATTTTAAAGACTTCAGACCTCTTTCAAAAGGTACTTGTTTCTGGAAATCTCTATTACTTTCCTGGTAATTATCAGTAATAACTGTTGTGTCCTAGCATTTGATATCTGTTATTCACTTTTTGTTTCTTACACAAAACGTTCTGGGAAATTTAAGGATGAAGACTATTCATGCTGACATTTACACTGTAGTTTAACATTAGCCCAAGCAATTGTTAGTTTAATTTCTGAAAATCTGTATCTTCATGTGGATGCAGCTTACTATCCTGATCTGTTTTCAGTAGGAGTGTTGCTTCAGTACAGGGTACATTTAAAATGAATAACGTTAGCATAATCTAGTTTCTTGCTTGCTTAAATCTAGTTTCCTTCCATTGACAAAGGGGTCTTGAGCAGTATGGGAATCTATTCCTCAAAGTCATAACTGATGTCATAAATTTTACCCTGCATAAAAGCAGTTGAAATTTAATTTATATGCTCCTATTGCTGTAGGTTGCCCTGACCTGGATAACCTCAGGCTAGCCTGATCTCTTCAGATCTCAGAAGGATTGGCCCTGATTAGTATTTGGATGGCAACCTCCAAGGTACACGAGGGTCGTGGCATGGAGGCAGGTAATGGCAAACCACTTCCAAATGCCTGTAGCCTTGAAAACCCCATGGGGTCACCATAAGTTAGCTGTGACTTGATGGCACAAAAAATTACCATAGGTTGGATGAAAAGAACCACTTGAGGGGCAGACCTGTTCCACTTCTCCTTTTTTGTTTTCTCCATGCCATCTGAAAGAGTTTGGGAACCCTATGGCATGGCATGGGATGCTGTGCACGGGGATGTACCCTGCAGAGAAAGTCTGCAGAAATCCTGGAGACCTTGGATGAGCTGAAGTGCCAATTGTTTCACTCAAGGTCTGCTTTGGATCCAACTCTCCCATCTGGGCCATTGAGAAATCTGGCAGACTAATCTATGAATACTCTAAGGCCCAATTCTGCACACAGAGAAACTTTGACAATATAATTAGAAGCACCAGTAATTTTACAAAGAAAATAGTTCAGAATGGAATCAATTCAAAGACATCTATGTAGTACATAGACTTTTAGAAAAAAAATGCAACAGTAATTGAAACACACGAGAAAGAAACATTCAGTGCTTCAAGAAAATGTAAATATTAAATACATATTATAAGAAATTAAAATAACAATTAAAATAGCCACAGAACTACTGGGTTTTTAATTAGGCTCTGAATGAAAGGCAGTAGCTTCACTTTTTAGTGAAGTCGAGATATTTTGGTAACTGCCTGAGAGATTTGACTTTCATTTCTCGACAGAAGGATTTATAGGCAATAGTTCCCCTGAATGGCTGGAAATATTGCAAGAAGGGGGGAAGGGATTACCAGTTAAGCTCTTAAACTGTTGAAAACTGAAATATTATCAGGTTAGAATGTGCAAAGACTATTCATGTAGCCAAAATAAATTTTAAAAAATTGATGGATGACTGAGGAACAAATTACTAATGATAAACAAAGAGTAAAAGTAAAAGATAACAGAAATAGAATCAGAAGCTAAATACAGCATTCCAGCTATGGTTACATTGAAATAAAGTGACCTCTTATAATAATCAGTGCAAAGAAATAGAAAACAAAAGAACAAGAGAATTAGCCATGCTGACTGAATCTCTTTCCACATTCTGAGCATTCAAAATGTTTCTCCTCTTGCGTGGGTTCTTGATGCCATTGAAGGATGTTACCCAAACTGAATTCCTGTCCCTACTCTTCGACTGAATTTCTTTCCACACTCTGTGTATTACCCCCAAATGGACCCAAAATTGAGAAAAATGAGAAATAACACATGATGTTGCAGTCTGTAAATACCAGAGCAGGTCCTTGTAGGGGTACCTCAAGTAGAAACAAAAGGAAAGATATTATAATTGTAACTTTATTGGATACAGAATAGAATACAAAGGAGTAAAACTGTAAACTTCCACTGAGCAAGTGAGAATTGATTCCTTGAGGCAAAGCACATTCATTCTCACAAAACTAAGAGGGGGGAATGGTGCAAGAGAGGCCAATATTAAGTGCTCCAAGCTGAGGTAAAAGCTGAGAATTGCTGTCTGTTTGGCAGAATTCCGATGAGAGGCTCCTTCCACACATGCAGAATAATGCACTTTCAGTACTCTTTGAAGCTGTGCAGAATAGCAAAATCCACTTGCAAACAGTTGTGAAAGTGGTTTGAAAACGCATTATTCTGCGTGTGCGGAAGGGGTCAGAGAGGAAGTCACTGCCTCAAAATTCAGTGCTCAGAAATGACATCCAACTTGCTGAAGAGGGGGGTGGGGTTCAAGTCAGATTCTGTGTGTGTTCTTTGATGCTGTTGAAGGCTTCCACTCTGACTGAATTTCTTTCCACACTCTTAGCATTCAAAAGGCCTTTGTGTGAGTGCTTTGATGCTTTTGAAGAGTGCTACTCTATCTGACTCTCTTTCCACACTCTGAGCATTGAAAAAGTCTCCCCTTTCTGTGAATTCTTTGATGCTGTTGAAGATGGCCACTCCAACTGAATCTCTTTCCACACTCTGAGCATTCAAAAGGTCCCCCCTTTCTGTGAATTCTTTGATGCTGTTGAAAATGGCCACTCTGGCTGAATCTATTTCCACACTCTGAGCATTCAAAAAGTCTCTCCCTTGTGTGCATTCTCTGGTGCACAAGGAGCTTTGATTTAGAACTGAAGAACTTTCTGCATTGAAAGCATTCATGTGCCCTCAGTATACTTTGCTTTGGAATACATACATTACCCTTTCTTCTACTCGAGAAAGTCATTCCCTTTTCTAAGCAGATTAACGGCTTCATTCCTGAATGAATCCCTTGATGTTGAAAATGATATGAATTTTGTGAGAAGCTCTTGCCAAAGTCAGTAGTTATAAGGTTTCTCTCCTTGAAGGTGTTATATGATGCCTCAGGAGCTCTACTCTGCAAAGAAAAGGCTTGCCACACTCCAAGTATTGAGGTGTCTTCTTTCCACTGTGCATTTGCAAATGGATTTCATATTGGCTTTGATCTGAGAAGTTCATTCCACACTCTAAGCACTTATATGCTTCTTCTACTGTGTGGATTAGTTCACGGAAATCCTGACCTTGGTGAGAAATGGGTTGATTGATCTTTTTGGCCATGTGACTTCCTTGCTGTGTCTTAGATCTGCCTTGATTTCTGTCACTTTCTTTCAGATCATCATTCTTCACTTTATCAGGCAATAGCTGATCCACTTTCTCATCCCCCTCATTCCGCCATCCCCTGCTGAGTGAATCCTCTGATGTGAAGAAAGGGCTGATATCCGTCTGTAGGTCTTTCTGCACTTCATGCAATCAATACAGTTTCTCTTCTGAGGGTATTTGCCTCTCAGCAACAACTGTTATGTTCTTACTGAATGTCTTTCCAAAGACTACACTTGCATTTTCTTTTTTCTCAAGTGGGCTCTCTGGTTAGCATGGAAGCCTTTGTCCCTTCTTGTTTTGGTTGATCTTATTTCTTGGATTGGGATTTCTCTTCCTTGGAACCAGCTTATCCCTTGTCTTTTTTGCATGGCCATCCTTGAACTTTCCTTCAGAATCGTCATCCTTTTTCTGCAGAGAACCAGTGGAATCCCCCAACTGTCTCTTCTATGTGTGTTGCAGCTAGCTCATCTGACAAGGAAACACTCTCTTGAGATCTTCTTCAGAAACTCTCACCTTTCTTCAGATGTAAGGCCTTTGTCTGTCTGCACCAGTCTATTACAGATCTTGCTCCCAGAGAAGCCACGCTCCCGTAGTTCTCAATCATGACGCCCTCGTAGTGAACTCTTTGGTCAGGATCCAGCAATGCCCAACCTGCCTCTGTGAAATACACGTCCACCTCCCCAAATGTAACCAAAGACTGGACTGGAAGTGCAGAAGCTGTTTCCACACTTCTGCAGAGTACGGCTCAACATTGTCTCTTCCCTGCCATGTGAGACAGCATCTGGGGTATGATCCTGGGCCAGGGCCAGCTCCCCTTCCTCCCACAAAGATTCTTCCATCTGAGAGGACTTTGCTTCCATCTTCACAAATGAACTCCACATCTGTTCTACTTGACTCTTCTCTGCCTGACTCAGGAGGAAACCCTCAGCCAGGGCCACTACTTGGGAACTACTCTCTGGCCCACATCCTCTGACCCAGCACTGCATTTCCTTGAGCAGGATGGTCAGGAACTGCTCCAAGATCACCAGGTCTAGGATCTGCTTCTTGGAGTTCCTCTGTAGCTTCAGCCAGTGGTTGCAGAATCCATGGAACTGGCTGCAGACCTCACGGGCCCATCAGCATCACAGTAGCAGAACTGATGGGAGCATCAGGAAAGTACTTCTGAGTTCAGAGGCTCCTGATCTCAGGTCTCTGGCACAGCTCTCTTCCATGATTTGTCACCACACCCAGCTTGGATGGCACAAAGGTCTTTCCTTGTTTTGTCACATCCTGGCCTTCTGGGTCCTGCTTTTCCATCTCCTTCGCCTTCTATTGGGTCACTTCTGACTGTTTCTTCCGTTGTAAAGAGGATTAGGAATCAATCAATTCTCCTTGGGCTTCATCTCACAAAGATGCCCTGTACAGGAATTGTGATCCTACATTACAATTAAATACAGTAATAGCATCTGGAATTTTTTTAAAAAACCCAGATTATTGCCTTTGTAACAATAAGCACTTTCATTTGTGCATTTCTTATATAGACTCTCCAGAACATACTAGACCAAAAAGAAACTTCAAGATATTTAAACTGGGTAATCTGTTCAATAAAATTATCATTAACAGGCCAAATATATCTCTGTTGACATGAGGACCTAGAGAACTACATCACATTAGATTTGCTATAATTAATAGTTGGGCCCTCAGAACAGCAGTACTCTGTGAAAGAGCTCAGAAGTTGGAAAAGACCTGCTGGGGTTCTAGAAAGTAGGAATGTGTTTGTCAACATACAGAAAGCTTGAAATAGGAGTTTGTGCCAATTCAGGAGGATGGCATTGTTGGTTATTTAATCTGCGGGCCATGTCATCATTATAGAGGTTAAGCAGATTGGGAGCTTTAAACTCGCCTGTCTTACTCCCTTCTGTAAAGAAAAGGAATTGGACAGGTGCCCTGCAGAACTACAGTGAACCTGGCAGCAGAGGGTTCATAAAATCTTTTCATTAACCACTGTATGATACTGGCCATTTGTGCATGCACTATTTACCCAGCGACTGTTTGCTTTACAGTGGGTTTTTCCCACATTTTTTTTGTTTACACAGGGATTCTCCCCTATGAAGTGTCCTAAGCTGAGCCGAGCCACCATTTTGCCTGCCTGCCACTTCCTTGTTCTTTCTGCCCCCCCCCCCCTGCTGTGTTTGGTCTAGCATTAGTTTGCTAGACCATGTAATTTCACATCAGTTTAAAGGGTCTATTGCTCCCTTCAGCATTAAAATAAAAAAGTCATTTCAATCGTTCCATATTGGTGGCCTGAAGAGTGGGAGAAACGGCTGTGGTATGGGTGGAGGAAGGTAGGGAGGAGTGAGAAACCCCTAGGAAAGCTTAAGGCACAGTGATATCTTTTGCTTTCCCTGTGAAGGGAGAGAAGTTGCACTTTAACAGGTTTAGGATTTTCTGTGGATTTTCTGATCTGAGACCACGATGAATTCCGAAGGACCGGGGATGGGGGGCACAGATTGTATGCATAACCATCAATCAAACCTGAAAGGAATGTACTCTCAGTGCTAGGGAGACCATAAATGTGCAAATGGTCACTAATTTCCAGGTGTCTTAGGTAAATTTTTCTGCTTTAAAGAACAGATATGACATTCTGTGTGCATTCTGTGTTTTAACTCATGTAATTTACTGATGTATTGTTTAGGATGAATTCACAGTCAAGTTTTGAACTTTATTCTTTTATGGTTCGTGTTAGCAGCAGCAAGCCTTTATTGGCATAGATTATGGTTCATGTTTAAGTTTAAGAATTCTAATTATAGAACTGGCAGATAAGTACTGGGCAGTTTTTTGATGGCTGTTTGAATTTGGATGGATCCTTAAACAGGTGCAACAAAGAATTGAGTCCCAGTGAGCTGAAAGATATTTCACCTTAACCGGTCTCTAAGTATACCAAAGATGCCTGTTAGCTGTTGAATGCAGGCACATGTGGTCAGAGCTCTGCCTCACCTATCGAAAAGTTTTAAAAAATTAAATAATGTCCAGGGATGGCATTGCCCGCTGTCCTGGATTCTGTCGCAGCCGCTGTAAGCCCCCCCCCCCCCACACGCCAGCTGCAGTCACCCAAATAAAGGCAAGGCTGAGCTCGTGGCTGCCACACCACTTACTATCACTTCTCTTTGTAATTAGTTGAGTTCCTGAAAACCCCCTCCAGGGCTTCCATTGACCCGTGGGCTGTCAGTTGAACCTTATTGGCCACTTCACCCATGAACCTGCCTTTCTTTTTAAGCTAGGGAGGCTCCTGGATCTCCTGCCACCAAAGAAAAGGCAAGTGGGGAGGCCAGTCTCAGGCAGAAAAGCTGAGAGCCTCCCTGAGGAGAAACAGGTTCATTGGCAAAGGGCACAGTCAGGGGCCGATAAGACCCAACTGACATCCCCTTGGGCCAATCGCAGCCCAGGAGGGTGGTTTTGAGTAGTAAAGCACCAGGAAAACTATCAGTCTGCCTCCCCATCAGCCATTGACCTCACTGTATATCACTGGTTGAATGGTGAAAACACAGAATTTATTGCAAGGTTTGTACAATATCAGGATTTAAGACAGCTTCAGGTTTGTCTGGATGAGAAGCTTATAATTCTGTTTGTGAAAGGAAGAGTAGGACTAGATATTCACAGAATGGCATCACTGACCTGTAAGCATGACAGATTGGAAGACTAGTATTATGCCAGTACATTTCCCATCCATTAAAATGTTAGATATTTATAACCTCTGATTTTGATGCTGTTGAAAATAAATGACACTGTCCCTTCTTCCAAAGTAAAGGTGTTAATTAGAGAAAGGGCACATGAGTAGAAAATTGCTCATTTTTATTGCTTGTAATAACACTAGGTCTACTTTCTGCTTACACATTTGATGCTAAGCTATAGCCAACTACTATGCTTAACTCTGCAATATATTTGTTCAGAAAAGTTTTCAGATCAGAAATTGCAACTTGGCCTTTTAAAATAAATTTATGTTGCTTAGAACTCGAGGCATTAAAATATTTGTAATATTCGAGCTTCTTTTCCATTTTGATTGCATTTTTATATTGCATATGCCAGGGTTGGGAATGTTATGAAGTGTTTCTCAAAAATTTGTCACCCATATTTCTCCTAATCTGACCTTATCAACTGAACTCCATTAGGTAGTGGTGCTTGTAGATGTATAGATTTACTTTGTTTACACCCTGCCTTTCTCCCCAATGGGGAACCAAAGCTGCTTACATCCTTCTCCTTTATTCTGCTTTATTTTATTCTCACTGTAACTCTGGCAAGTAGGTTAGGTTATGTGAAATGACTGGTCCAAAGTCACGCAGCAAGCTTCCTTGGTAGAGCAGGGTTACCCCTGGGTCTCCCAGATCCTAGTCTGACATTGTTACCACTTATACCCTACTGGCTCTCAGTGACATATTTGTCAGTTCAGGAGAGCAGAAATCTGAAGATATGGCTACTGCCAAATCTGATTTATACATGCTGTGATGTACTAGATACTTGCAATACAAACAGGTGCAGGCTGCTCCACATGACTTTGTTCACCATGCTTCACCAAAATTTCATGGCAAACCAAATGATGGAAAGTGTGTGGTGATATACTACTGTGCCTGTGTGGTGATACACTATTACCTTTGGGAGGAAGGTTAGCAAAACACCATGAAAGAATTATTCTGCGGCTGGTTTGTGTTGATTACACCTTACAATGACTTTCCGTTCGTGAAAATGCAATTTATTGGAGAACGAGCTGAAAGGAGTAAAAGTAAATGACATTGCTGTATTGAGCATTGTGTGTGTGTGTGTGTGTGTGTGTGTGTGATAATTGAACTGCTAAGCAGTATTAGAGAATTGAACTGGGTGACAAGGCTCTGGTATGGCAAGGCTCCTTTGTATAAAATGAAAATAGGATGAGTAAAAAATTAGTAATGGAATAAGAAACCCAGGACTTCATGCTGAAATTGAAAATACACATCCTCATAGTTCCATTTTGCCTTCTATCGGGAACCTGAGTTAAACAGATGCTATAACAGGGGTACACAAGTTTTGTCACTCATAAGGATCACTTTAATCTTATTTTGCTCACTTGAGAGCTGTATTGGTTATGAAAAATATTTTAAACCATTCTTTAAACCTCCTTTGCATCCCTTAATACATGTTTTTCATCACACTATGAATAATTCTGGGTTCCTTTTGGTGATATCCCCTGCCTCTCTTTCTCAATTTCATAGTATCCTCTCTCCTTAAAGGATATTATACTCTTGGTATCACAGACTGGTCTCTCTTCTTTCGTTATGCATGTCATACTGCTTTTATTGTACATTACAGGTGCCTTGGTATCCTATTAGTTTTTTCTTTAACCTATATAGAGTTTCATTCTTCTGTTGCAGCTTGTTCAGTAGCCCCATATGTGGTGCCCTTTAATCTTTACCCACCCTACAGGTCTCTGCACTCCCATTATTTCCCCTTTTCCTTCACACTTTTCTTTGCAGTGTGTGGGGGTGGGATTCAGTCCCTGTTTCCAGCTCTTTCCTGAATTTGATGAAAACAGCCAGCAAGGCTTTCACTCTGTAGCAGTTCATATGCTAAGGGAGTCTCGGGTGCAGGCAGGTCATGTGTCACAGCAGGTTGTGTTCAACGAGATGGAAAAACAAATGCCAGCTCCTCAACAGGCCTCTGAATCCAAATGAGAGAGGAGCCCTGCAGGCTGAGTTATGAAGGAACAACCATAAGCCCAATCCACAGCCTGAAGTGGCTAGGGGTGGTGCCGTTGCTGTGCTACACCACTGGAAAGCCCTCTGTAGGGCTAATGGATTTACACTACCCCAAAGGGTGGTAGGAGTCCAAGCCCAAGGCTGTGACATAACTGCCTGAAAAGCAAAGGTGGAAGCTGACTAACATTGGCTCCACCCCCAAGAACACTCCAGCCTGTTCTCACCCTGGACTGGCATCCAATTGATGCCAGCACAGCTCTGTGGTGGCCCCAACTTTCACTACCATGGAACTGAGGGTCGGCGGTTCCTAGCGTCTTTGCTCCCTCCACCAGCATGGGTGCCCCTTGCACTGGCAGAGGGAGCAAATGCATCGGCGGAGCCATGCACTAGCTCCACAACTACATCTCAAAAGGACTGACTTTTTAATAAAGATAGTAGAAAGTCTACAAACAGTGGGTGTTTGGAATTCTCTTTGAGGTGCACAGATAGACAGAAGATAAGCAATAGGGCCATGGTGGTGGTGACGCTCAGCTTACTCTATAGTTTATAGATATGGTTATCCTATTAACGTCTCAAGTTGCTTGACTTGCTCCATAACATTTAATTTGTATTTTGTATTGCTCCTTTTCTTCTTAATCAAACTAGCGTTGCAACAGTGTTCAGTACTTTTGTTCTCTCATGTAAGTGGTATCTTGCTACGGTCTGCAGATGTTGATATTTTAAATTGTCTCAGTTGATGATTTCACAACCCCCCCCCTTTCCGGATGTCCTAAAACTGCAATAGTAAATCTGTGAACATAGGCTTCTGAAGCTTTTTCTGAATTACTTTGGTGTGTATACAGAATGTGTAAAGTTGGTTTGCCTTAATCTTTTGTGCTGTACAGGAGACTGAACAGGTTTGGCTGTACAATGAATAGATCTAATGGTTGGTTGTGGTGGGTTTTCCAGGCTGTGTGGCCGTAGTCTGGTAGATCTTGTTCCTAACGTTTCACCTGCATCTGTGGCTGGCATCTTCAGAGTTGTATCACAGAAAGAAGTCTGGTGAATGCAAATCCTGTTTCTGTAAAATCCAAATTCACCAATACTGCTGCTTCTGCAGGGAATGCAAATGCGACTACAAATGTAAATGAACTGATAACCCCACCTGCAAAAAATGCATTCAACCACACCTTTGCATAGCAAGTTCCACCCAAATGCTTACTGATTGGTTCCCCACCCTAGGACATGGACAACATATGCCCACTAAACTTTCCCTTCTCACTAGACACAGTGTGTAACAGACTTCTCTCTGTGATGCCAGCCAGCCTCTGAAGATGCCAGCCACAGATGCAGGCGAAACTTTAGGAACAAGATCCACCAGACCACGGCCACACAGCCTGGAAAACCCACCACAAACAGTTGAATCCGACCGTGAAAGCCTTCAACAATACATTGAACAGGTCTAATGGTTGTTTGCATATCTGATTTCAAATTGACTGAAACATTTGTACAACTATTTGTTATATTCATATGAAGTACTTTTTAAATTAAATTTGGAAAAACATCCAGCTGAAGTTACTCCATGAACATCTAACGCTTCCTATAAAATTATGGAACTTGGTAGATTATTGAGAATGTGAATGAAGAATTGTAAATGCTTTCAACTCAGGAACCATAATATCTTAATAGACTTGGGCCCAGGAATATCTTAAACGGTCCAAAAGAAAGTGGGTGAGGTTGGGAAGGAAGAAAGCCTGACCAGAATACACCACCATTAAGACCAGGATTGCTTTTCTATTTTTTTCAGTAGTGTATACTGAATAAAATCTTATTGGCTACTAAATTTTGCACAGTCTTCTTAACTGAACCAAAAGTCTTTTTTTTGTTCTTCAGTTTTTCTCAGTCATAGTCCTAGCTAATATAAAAAGATTCCATTCTCTAGCATAGTGTTTTCCTATTCATAATAATCTTTCCGTAGAGGTGGTTTCTATGAAGTTCTTTTTAATGCATCTAACAAACACGGTGATTATCTGTTTTTTTGCCAATAACATTGCCATCTCCATTCTAAATTTTGAAAACAAAACCCCACACACATTGTTTACTTCTGCAGCCTACATTAATCTGGCAGGGATATACCACTAGTGATATTTGTTAGGAAAAAACTTTGTGGAGTGCAGACTAATGTAAAATATTCACATAAATCCCTTTAAATGTCTCTTTATATGTAAAGTCATTATACATAAATCTGTATTCTTGCTCAGTTGTTTTCGACCTAGCTTTTTCTCCATATATTCCCCATTAAAACTTATTTAGTCTAGGAAGGAATCCCTAAGCTTTTATTGGAAAATTATTCCTGATTTTATCTTGAATTACACAAAAATATCCACTGCAAAGGATTTATAAACTTTTATTTGACCTTTTCAGGACATCTTACAACTGAGGTAATTTCATTTGTAATGTGTACTTTTCATAGTGCTGAATCATGTGACACCTTATATGGAATTCAAGTAAAGCAAGATAATTTGAAAGTAACTGAAATGCTCGTGATTCTCTGACATTATAGTAATGTGCAAATTTGAACACATATGAGTTGCAAAGCGAATCACGAAATTGGCAGGGGCAAATGGGAAACAGATTGGTCTCTGGAGTGCTGTTCATATTGCCTTTGCAAAAGTGTTGTTTAATGTTGCTTTTTCACACATTTCATGACCATTTCTTAATATTTCTGTCTAGGGCTGACCTATGGTTCAAATGAATTTATATGAGTGATTTTCACATTTCCTAATGTGTACATATTGTACAAGTTTTAAAACAATTATTTTGTAGTTAGGATGAGTTCAATCCAGCCCAGTCTTGGAACATGTGAAATAACACATGAATGCTGCTGGAGTTTGATGGCTGATGCATTTTCCCTCTTCCAATTAGTAATACTTCTCAGTTTGACTTCTATTGATTTTTACATCATCCAGTTAATCTCCAGCTTTATTAAGTGTCCTTTTCTGCCCCTTGTCTCACAAGGGACCTTTGTAATGGTTATATTGAATCAAACATTATTGCAAAAAATACTTTCAACTTTGCCATCTTTGGATCTATGCAATAGTAATACTCAGGTTGAGGCTAATGATATGTGCTCTATCTACATCAATCTACCCTTGAAGTCAGCCAAGAGATTCCAGATAGTACAACATGTTGCAGCCCCACTTAGGAAAAAAAGAAGAAAAAAATGCACAGATAAGATGGGCAATACCTGGCTTGACAACAGTACATATGAAAGGCATCTGGCTTAGTGACCCATAAGCTGAACATGAGTCAATAGTGTGATGTGGCAGCTAAGAAAGCCAATGCAATTCTGGGCTACATCAATAGGAGTATAGCGTCTACACATCAAGGGAAGTAATAGTACCAAAATGGTAAAAGGTCTAGAATCCATGCCCCAGTAAGAGAGAATTAAGGAGCTGGGTACATTTGGTTTGGAAAGAGAAGGCTAAGGGGTGAGATGATAGCCATGTCACGTTGAAGAGGGAGCAATGTTGTTTTCTGCTGCCCCAGAGACTAGGACAAGGATGAAATGATGACAAAAGAATTCCACCTAAACATTATATGATAAGTGCTGTTCAACATCAGAGGGTGGTGGAGTCTTCTTTAGAGTATTTTAAACAGAGACTGGATGACCATCTGTTGGAAGTGCTTTGATTGTGTGTTCCTGCATGGCAGTAGGTTGGACTGGATGGCCCTTGTGGTTTCTTCCAGCTCTATGATCCTATCAGGAGCTGGATGGGACATGTACATTACTGCTATGCTGCAGTCACTCCACTGGCTACTTGTGAGCTAATGGGTTAAATTAAAGGGACCATCACATACATTACTGCTATGCTGCAGTCACTCCGCTGGCTACTTGTTAAATTAAAGGGACCATCACATACAAAGGTCCTGCATGGTCTTCCTCATTCTATACATGTCCTATCAGATGCTAGCACATAAATCAGGCTCTTGAGCTTGGGATGTTATAGATTTCTACAGAACTTCCATTACCTGGAAGACTTCTCCAGATTGTACAGGGACCTACCTTACCTTTTGTTTCTATATTTTCTACTTAAGCCTAGTCCTGACAGACTAATCTGTCATATCTAGAAACATTGTTCTCTTTCTCCACCTTCGCTTGTTGACTTTTTTGGTACTGGTACCAAATATCCACCCTAGGATTCTGGGAACCTTGATAGCCTGTGACGTTTTGAAGTAGCGCCAGTAAAAGCTTTACTCGGTAGCGCTGGTTCTACTCGAGAAAATATTGTGCAATACCTCCCATACATTTTCGCCACACGAGTTACCTCGCAATCAGAGCACAAAGTATGTCATGCAGCAAGCGTATGTTTTTTATACGAAAAATATCACTTACTCGCGTATACATATCAAGCTTTGCTCCAATTAGTTCTCTAATGTGTTTTCAGCCCATGTATACGTTTAAATGAAGCCCCGGTTTGTGATTGGAGGGTGGGATGAGTAGAAGAAGGAGGAGCGGAACGGAAGGAACGATAAGCTTAAGCGCCATTGGTTAGATCGCCGCTATCAGTGGGTGGGGCCTGGAAAGGGAGAGGATTGGCCGCGTGTGTGCAGGTTCTGCGTCCGGATTGGCTGCGGGTCCGCTTTTGAATGGTGTCGCGGCGGTTTAGTATTGTGAAGGCTTCTTTCTGCCTGTGGGACGCGTGTCTTGACAGTGAGTGACCTGGGGCGAGCCCGGCGAGGTACTGGAGTGCTCCTTGACGGGCTGAGGAAAGGCTCCATGTCTGTGGAGAGGCTACATGCCGAAGCTACGTGGGATCTGAGCCCTTCCGGGCGGCGGCGGCGGCGGCGGAGGCGGCGCTGGGCATTGGGGGCAGGCGAGATGGAAGACGACGGCGGCGGCGATCCCGACACCGCGGTGCTGACTCTCAGCCACTTCTCCCGGCCCCCCTTCCTTAGCTTCGGCACGGTCGGCGTCGGGACGTCGCGCACTCGCCGCTTGGCTCTGGAGAACCCCAACGCCGAGCCCATTCTGGTGGCCGTGTGGCGCCCTCCGCCCGCCTCGAAAGGCTTCGCGGTGGAGCAGCTCAGGTGTCTCATTCAGGTACGGGATGGGGCAGCTTCTTGACATTTGGGCAGAAGGGATGGGTTTATGTTGTCGCTATAAATGGGTGTATTGTTTTGTGGGTAGAAGAGTTTGGATTTATACCCCGCCTTTCTCTCCTGCAAGGAGACTCAAGACGGCTTACAAATTTCTTTCCCTGCAACAGACACCTTGTGAAGTAGGTGGGGCTGAGAGTTTGGAGGAAACTATGACTAGCCAGCAGGCTTCATGTGTAGGAGCGGGAAACAAACCCAGTTCACCAGATAAGAATCCGTCGCTCATGTGAAGTTGGAAATCAAACCTGGTTCTCCAGATTAGAGTCTACCACTCTTAACCACTAGACCAGGGGTAGGGAACCTGCGGCTCTCCAGATGTTCAGGAACTACAATTCCCATCAGCCCCTACCAGCATGGCCAATTGGCCATGCTGATAGAGGCTGATGGGAATTGTAGTTCCTGAACATCTGGAGAGCCGCAGGTTCCCTACCCCTGCACTAGACCATGCTGGCCAAGTCACAGTGCATGTACTTACTCCTTCTCTTTCTCATTGCAGCCTAGAGAGAGGGTATTCATTTCGATAGTATGGATGCCACTGGAAGAGGGCAGAGTCCGGGAACTCATAACATTTGTTGTGAACGGTGTGGTTAAGCATCAGGCAGTTTTGCTGGGCAGCGCTGAACAACCTGTCAAGAAAAAGGTGAGCCAAATAATAAAAATGTGGGTTTTTTGAACTTGTGTCTTGCCTTTTGATATTGCATGTTCTGTTCACAGTGAAGCTTGGCTTATGCTTGCAGATTGTTCATTGGGTTGTGTATTAGTTCTGTATTACCTGGAAAAAGTGCTTTCTCTAAACTATTAATAGGATGGCTTTAGCAGTAAATGTGTAGGAACCCAAGCTCTTAAATGCTATTTAGTTAGGATTTGAGAATGACACACTGTATTGAATATTCCCAAAGATCTTGCTCCTGTCCTATTAATTCCCTGATGTACTTCCCTTGTTCATAACCTTACTAGAAATTTTGATTTTTCAAAATGTGCGGTGAGTAAATTAATACTGAGTACTGGCTCTTTGTGTTTATTGAGACTGATTGCATTCTGCACTATTTACCGAGTCAGGTTGTGTCAGTGTTCTGGCTCCAAGAATTGCAAAAATATTTATCAGTGTGGCAGTTATACACAACAGGCTATTTGTATATCTTAAGAGAGAGTAAGTACTAAAAAAACTGTTCAGGAATGTTTATATACACACAGTAATTGTTTTGTCTTTGCCATTTTTAGAGAAGTCTTTGGGAGTCAATTAAAAAGAGATCTACAGCACAGCAACCACAGTATAAGAAAAGACAGTCCAGGATTAAAAATGTAAACAAAACGTTTCAAGTATCTGAAAAAACAAATAGTGTTAGAAGTCCTCTCCAGTGCTGTGAAAACTTGGAAGAGAGCAGATGTAGCGCTTCACCTGAAGGAGATTCGCTTATTTTAGAAAATAAAATGCCTCTATCTCCTATTAGTCCCACTCTGCAAGAAAACCGAAATGTCACTTGCACCCCCCTATCAATGAGATCAACTGTATATTCAATTCTTGAGAAAGTTGATGATGATGTTTTACCAAAGGCTATAAAAGAGACCTTTACCATTATGCCAATGAAGACAAAATTGGAAAGCGCACACATTGTTCAGCCTATAGAAGCACAGAATTCAAATACAAATTCATGTGACACCCCAGAGCAGCTGAAAAGACTGCATATTACTTCAGATCACAAGAGAATTTTAAGCCCGGATTCCTTGCCCTCACTGGGAGTGGGTGCGCTAATTCTTTCACCTGATCAGTTTTTAAAGGAGAACCAAATAGCGGTTGAGCCAGTTTTACAAGTATGTGAACCTGTGTTGCCATCAGACTTGGAGCCTGGTGTGTCAGAGTATTTTCCCCCCAAAAAGGAGAAAAAAGTGTTGCAAACTGTAACTTTTTCTGCAGAACCTCAATTTCAACACAAAGCCTTTAATGTCACACGTAATAGAGAATTATCAGTGTTTCACTATGAAAACTGTGAGCAGCATCTCAGTTTTCCTGCTCACACAGCCAAACATCAGGTGTGTCAGTTCCAGAAGCAAGAACCTCTCAAACGGCCTCTGCTTTCCAGTACTGTTATCAAGAGTAAGCAAGGTCCTCTTGAAGGAAAAGGACCACAGATGCTGAAATCAAAGTCTAGAAAATGCCTTTCTAATGCAATACAACAGTGTGTGGATAAAGTTCCTGAAAGCAGAAAAATAGAAAGACTGCCCAACCTCCCTGTTATAGAATCCTTGACTTGTGTTGTTAGTAGTGACAAAGTCGAAAAAGCGTCACTGTGTTCAGAATCATCTTCACATAATCGAAAAAGAAAAAGCGGAGAATTTTTGGAAGAGATTAATAGCGGAAGTAAAAAATATATGGGTAACGTTGACACCAAAAAACTCTCGATGTCCTGTGAGTTAAATGAGAAGCCAACAGATTTGAAAACATCAGGTCCAAAATCTGCCAACAGAGAGAAACAAAGTCAGAAAAAGCGAGTTGGTAATTTAATTTTTTCTTTATTTTTTATAAATATGCTAATTTAAAGGAATGCAGTCTGCATATTACCAGAATTTAGTATGTGACACCTAAAACATAGCATTCAAAGCAACACTGTAGTGCCCTTATTTTTGGCACTTTATTTAATAATCCCTGAAGGATTTCAGTTTGGCATCTCTCAGAAGCATTGCTGTCTGAAAACATCAAAAGTTTTTTCAAGTTAAACTCAAATGAAGTGAAATGTGTTGGGTTATAATTATGCACACTTTTTCCTTCTGTGAAAATTCTCTTATGGGATCTGTTCTGTAGCCAATGTTCCTTAACAGAGAAATATCATCCAGGATAATAAGGTGTGATGTTAATGATATTTTTCTGTTTTCATGCAAATCTTGATAACTTCTTGATTAGACTAGCAGGGCTATTACTGATTGCATGAAATCAGGCACTTGTCTACTTGAAACATGTGAACCTAACCCTACTCCTTGAATGGAGGCTGTGTTCATAAGTTGGCCTTAAAAACTCTCGGTTCACTGTCACTTCATGGAGAGCATTTCCAACGTTCTCCATAGTGTTACAGCTGTGCAGAGGGGTGGCATGCTCTCTTCTGGCTTCACACTGGCTATACCTGTGGAGTTTATATGGTGGTGGAATAGGGAATCTTTTTGCTCTGATTAATGGCATGACTGCTGTCCTTCAGAGTTTTTCCGCTGTTCTAGACAATAATGTTTGGTTTTTGTTGCAATTTTCAGGTTTCTTATCTCAGAAATCCAGGAGTGCTAGAAAAACCTCTAAAAAGATGGTTCCAGTTGCACAGTCTCAGCTGACCTTCCTTAAACCATTCAAAACAGGTAAAAAAACACATTCCTGTTCAAGGAAAACAAAAACTTCTTCCTAGTAGAAGGAAGTAGTAAAAATTTATTCTCTGAATGGTGTAAAATGTGCAGAAATGTTTAAATCAGCTTTTAGGTTGGTTTTGCCGATTTCAAACAAATCAACATATAAAGAAATGGAGGAGAGCAATTTAAGCTGCATAGGGTTCCCATTGGAGAGAAAGTAGGGTAAAATGAACTATGTAAAAATAAATGTATGTTTGGTTTATTATAGTTAAAAGTTCATTTAACGTATGACAAATATATTTGTAAGAACTGACGCAGCAATATGCATCTGAGGTATCTAAGCATGTCCTGGGTTATATCATTTGGAATAATAGGAAAAAATAAGAGTTAAAAATAGGAATGGTGAAAATTGTAGTAAGCAAATGAAGTTTTTGTCATAAGGACATGGAATTAATATCTTCTCTGTATGGGCAGTGTTATCCAGAAATAATAATAAAAACTGCAATAATTGCTTGTCATTATAGTAGTGGTTAATTCCACTATCCTTTGAACCTGCATCCAAATCTCCACTTCTAAAAGCCTAACAGACTGCACTAGTAGGAGTTTATCAGAACACTTTGATGATGAGTTATGATAAGAATCACATTGGGAGGGACCTAAGCAATCTGAAACAGATCCTATTTGTGGAACGGATTTTGCCACCTTCTCCACACTCTTATAGCTCCTAGCAACTGTCTGGCCTGACACAACTTTGAAAACTACTGTTATTCATGGATGGGAGGATGTCCAGAAGAGTATGACATGTTCCCAGGTGTGTGTGTGTGTGTGTGTGTGTGTGTGTGTGTGTGTGTGTGTGTGTAGCTACAGCTAAAATGATGAATTGGCAGAAATACAGAAAAGTCAAGCTGCTTTGGTCCCCAGCACATGACACTGGGAGTGAGCAATGAGAAGGATGGGTCAAGAAGAGTTATTGTGAAAATGAGCTACTGTTAGCCATTTTAGGGAATGAAACAAGGAGGACAGTGGTATTCTGTGGAAAAATGAAGAACATGTATTTTAAAAAGCTCTCAATGATACCACACAAATTAGAGTGCTTCTTTCTTTTTGAAACGTGTAGTCATTGTGCTCACAAATTGATGCATGGGGAGGGAGGTGGATTGTGCCTGGCTTTGCTATTGATTTTCCAGAATCAGTTAAAGTTGGAAACTAGTTCTGCTGTCCTGAAATGTTGCAGATAGGCTGTTTCAAGCAATTGAGATCTGTGAAAAATCAAGGTCTTCAGTTGCAGACACACTTGTGTCCATGCAGTTTGTGCATGCATGGGGCCAGTTCTGATTGACAGCTGAATTCACAAAAGTTGCGGCAGAGCTTGTTTTCCTAATTTGTTTGTCAAACAGACCTGAGAATATTCTGTATATGCACAATGAATGTGTGCATATAGCTTTATATCATGCACTGACAGTTACATCTGCTTTTAGTGGTAGTCTCCATTTAGTTAAACACTTTGGGGCTATTTATTTACCAATGAAACATCTCTCATGAGGGCATATCTTGGCATTTCAAATAAAAATATTTTTTAAAAATATGTGTGATTATTCTTTAAAAGATCTTCCGAGGCATCCAATGCCTTTTGTGGCGAAGAACATGTTTTACGATGAACGTTGGAAAGAGAAACAACAGCGAGGTTTTACTTGGTGGTTGAATTTTGTACTTACTCCAGATGACTTTACAGTAAAAACAGACACTTCTCATGGTAAATAAACTTTGGAGTTTTCAATATTTCAGAAAATTTGCATTTATGTCCAAGGGTCATGCTAAATTTCTACAGTATAGTGTCTATGTTATAAGCCTAAGCCACAAACTAAGAATAATCTATCTAGTATGACATGTTCCCAGGTGTGTGTGTGTGTGTAACTTATTTTTAACATCTAATATATATGTAATATATCTAATATATATGTAATTCTGATTGACATCTAATATATATGTAATTTTTATACTATGGTGGCATTTACTTCAACTGTTCCACTGACTTGTTTGATCTTCTGAAGCCCATATGACTTTTGTGTAATCTTGTACAGCTGTTCCTGCTAATGGTAGTTGTAGGGCACTTAATCAGCATAACTTATGATAAACCTTTGGTTATTAAGAAACGAAAAGAAAAAATTAAGAATTGACCAGAGTTAAAGTGGTTTTCTTTCATAAGAAAATTGTGTTATTGTTTGTTTTTTAGAAAACCTTGAACTGAATTTTAAGACAGAATTTTTAACTGTCAGAAAGACTAATTAATTGATAGCTGAATGTTAGTTGAGATTTTCATAATAGTACAGCTAATTCTCACTTACTTAAAAAGTAAATCCTTGTCTAGTTAGGTAGTATAACTGGATTCCTTCTTACTGTGATATTCCTGTGGTATCTTGCATTGAGCTTTTGTGTTTCTATGATACACATAAGAACAAGCCAGCTGGATCAGACCAAAGTCCATCTAGTCCAGCTCTCTGCTACTCGCAGTGGCCCACCAGGTGCCTTTGGGAGCTCACATGTAGGATGTGAACGCAATGGCCTTCTGCGGCTGTTGCTCCCGATCACCTGGTCTGTTAAGGCATTTGCAATCTCAGATCAAAGAGGATCAAGATTGGTAGCCATAAATCGACTTCTCCTCCATAAATCTGTCCAAGCCCCTTTTAAAGCTATCCAGGTTAGTGGCCATCACCACCTCCTGTGGCAGCATATTCCAAACACCAATCACACGTTGTGTGAAGAAGTGTTTCCTTTTATTAGTCCTAATTCTTCCCCCCAGCATTTTCAATGAATGCCCCCTGGTTCTAGTATTGTGAGAAAGAGAGAAAAATTTCTCTCTGTCAACATTTTCTACCCCATGCATAATTTTATAGACTTCAATCATATCCCCTTAGTCAGCCTCCTCTCCAAACTAAAGAGTCCCAAACGCTGCAGCCTCTCCTCATAGGGAAGGTGCTCCAGTCCCTCAATCATCCTCGCCAAGGTTCTCTTCTCTGCACTTTTTTTCTATCTCCCTCAATATCCTTTGAGATGCTGCACTAGAACTGGACATACAGTACTCCAAGTGCTGTCGCATTCACTGCTTTTATATAAGGGGCATGACAATCTTTGCAGTTTTATTATCAATTCCTTTCCTAATGATCCCCAGCATAGAGTTTGCCTTTTTCACAGCTGCCATGCATTGAGTTGACATCTCCCATGGAACTATCAACTAAGACGCTTAAATCCCTTTCCTGGTCTGTGACTGATAGCACTGACCCCTGTAGCGTGTATGTGAAGTTTGGATTTTGTCCCTGTGTGCATCACTTTACATTTTGCTACATTGAACTGCATTTGCCATTTCTGAGCCCACTCCACCTAATTCTATCAAGGTCCGCTTGAGCTCTTCAGAATCCTTTGTGGTTCTCACCACCTCTACATAATTTGGTATCATCTGCAAACTTGGCCACCACGCTTACTCCACCCTACTTCCAGGTCATTTATGAATAGGTTAAAGAGCACTGGTCCCAAAACGGATCCTTGGGGACACCACTCCCGACATCTCTCCATTGTGAGAACTTCCCATTTACACCCACTCTTTGTTTCCTGTTTCTCAACCAGTTTTTAATCCATAGGAGTGACTTCCCCTCTTATTCCTTCATTGCTGAGTTTTCTCAACAGTCTCTGGTGAGGAACTTTGTCAAAAGCCTTTTGGAAATCCATAAGTAGACAATGTCCACCGGGTTCACTCCCTGTCCACATGCCTGTTTACACCCTCAAAGAACTCTAGTAAGTTTGTAAGACAGGATTTGCCTCTGCAAAAGCCATGCTGACTCCTTCCTCAGCAGGTCTTGCTTTTCTACATGTTTTATAATTTTATCTTTAATGATAGATTCTACTAATTTACCAGGAACAGATGTCAAACTGACTGGCTCTGTAATTTCTCGGTCCCCCCTAGATCCCTTTCTCTTAAAGATTGGTGTGACATTGGCCATCTTCCAGTCTTCAGGGATGGAGCCTGATTCCAGGGATAAGTTGCATATTAAAGTGAGAAGATCAGCAATTTCATGCTTGAGCTCCCTTTAAGAACTCTTGGGTGAATGCAATCTGGGCCAGGGATTTGGTAACATTTAGTTTATCAATGGCTGCCAGAACTTCTTCCTTTGTCTACCACTATCTTCGCTAGTTCCTTGGATTCTACTCTCCTAAGAAGCTTGGTTCAGGTGCAGGAATGTTCTCACCTCCTCTTGGGTGAAGACAGATGCAAAGAATTCATTCAGCTTCTGCAATCTCCCTGCCATCTTTTAGCACACCCTTTGTTCCCTTTTGTCATCTAACGGGCCTACCGCCTCCTTTGCTGGCTTCCTGCTTTCTTTGATGTACTTGAAGAACTGTTTGTTGCTGGTCTTGATGTTCGCAGCCATGCTCCTCATAATCCTTTTGCCTCCCCTTACAGCTAACTTTCTCTCTCTTTTGCCACCATTTGTGTTCCCTCTCATATTCTTCATCAGCCAAACTGGACTTCCATTTTCTAAAAGACATTTTCTTTTTTCTGATAATTTCCTCAACCTCTCTTGTTAACCATGGTGGCTTTCTTTTTGGACTGGTGCTGCCTTTTCTAACCTGTGGAACACATTCCAGCTGAGCTTTTATTACTGTGTTTTTAAATAACCTCCAAGCATCCTGGACAGTTTTGACTCTCTTTGATTTTCCTTTCAGCTTCCTCAAGACTATCCCCCTCATCTTTGAGAAATTTCCCTTTCTGAAGGCTTAATGTAACTACATTAGTAGTTGCCACTTGTTCGCATGCTGAGATACTGAATCTGGACAGCATTGTGGTCGCTGTTCCCTATCGGCTCAACAACACTGGACTTCCTGCACCAGGTCCTGGGTCCCACATAGAATTAGATCTAGGATCACCTCTCCCCTGGTTGGTCTCCACAACCAACTCCTCTCAGCCACAGTCATTTAGCATATCCAGGAATGCTCTCTCCTTACTATGACCTGAACATGCATTTTTCCAGTTTATATGGGGATAGTTAAAATCACCCATTACCACTACATTTTGTTTTTGTTGGCCTCTAATTTCTTTTCCATCTCAGAATCCTCTTGTGCACTTTGGTCAGGGGGGACGATAATATATTCCTAATATTAAACTGTCCTTCACACCTGGTATTGATATCCATAGTGATTCTGTAGGGGGAACCAGCTCCCCTTGCATTGTCTATTTTATGTGATACTCATGCTCTCTTTGATGTAAGTGGCAACTGCACCCCCAATGCTCTCTATCCTATCCTTCCTATAGAGCCTGTAGCCTGGTATAACAGCATCCCACTGGTTCTCCTCATTCCACCATGTCTCTGTAATGCCCACTCATATCAAAAGTCCTTCAAAACTCTGTAACTCTAGTTCCCCCATTTTAGGTCTAATGCTTCTACTATTAGCATAGAGACACCTGTATACCCTGTCTCTGTCCTTAACCTGGGATTTATGTGCTCTACCCTCAAGTCTTTTTTGTAGACACTATCCCTTGTCACATGCACATTAAGCTATGTTCCCTCACTTGTATGTGGTTGATTTAAAAAAAATCTCCCTCTCTGTCTGCATTCCCATAGATACCAAAGTTACCTCAGCTCCTGTCGGCTTTCCCCCAGGGATCAGTTTAAAAGCTGTTCTGCCACCTTTTTAATGTTGAGCGCCAGCAGCCTGGTTCCTCTTTGGTTAAGATGAAGCCCGTCCCGTTTGTACAGGCCTACCTTGTCCCAAAAGGTTCCCCAGTTCCTGACAAATCTGAAACCCTCTGCCTTACACCACCTTCTCATCCACGCATTGAGACCCTGTATCTCCGCTTGCCTAGCTCGCCCTGCGTGTGGAACGGGTAGCATTTCTGAGAATGCCACCTTGGGGGTCCTGGACTTCAATCTGTTTCCTAGCAGCCTAAATTTAGCTTCCAGAACCTCCCGGCTACATTTCCCAATGTCGTTGGTGCCAATGTGAACCACAACTGCTTACTCCACCCCAGCACTGTCTAAAAGCCTATGTAGACGAAGCGTGACATCCGCAACCTTTGCACCAGGCAGGCAAGTCACCATGCGGTCATCACGCCTCTCACAAACCCAACTCTCTACATTTCTAATGATCGAATCACCACTACAAGGAGCCCCCCACCTCCCCGAGGGGTATCCTCAGTGCGAGAGGATAGCTGATCACCAGTTAAGGAAGGGATCCCATCTAAGGGAGCATCTTCCACCACCTCAGACTGGCACCCTCCATCCCCAAGGCCTTCATTCTCCATGACATCTGAAGAGATGTCACCTTGGGAGTGGGACCCGGCTGTTAGGTCCCTGAAAGCCTCGTTTGTTGCCCTCTCTGCCTCTCTCAGCTTCTCCAGGTCTGCCACCTTGGCTTCAAGAGAACGCACACGTTCCTTGAGTGCCAGGAGCTCATTGCAGCGAGGGCACACCCATGACTTCTGTCCTAGTGGCAGATAGTCATACATGAGACACTCAGTGCAAAACTCTGGAAAGCCCCCATCCCCCTGCTGGCTTTCTGCCTTCATATCTGATTTGTTTAGATATTTAAATATTAAGCTTTTAGTCACTGCCCCCCTGGAGCTATCTGCACGTACTATCTGTCAAATATGTCCTTATTAATTTAAAAAACAAAAAAATTAAATTAAAATTGCTGGTTCCAGAGACTGAACTAAAGCCCCACCTTTAAGGACAAAAGCCCCACCTCTCAGGACAAAGAGGAACAAGAGATGAACTCTGTTAACCCCTGTTAAGCCCCACCTTCCAGATCTGTGGCAGCCTTACAAGGAGAAAAAAGAGATAACCCCTGTTAAAATACACTGTTTTAAAAGCTGTATTTGAGAAAGTTCTCCAAAATGAACACCAGCAGGTCACTCTGCTCTTCCTGGCCAAGTCTCTTCTGCTGCTACTCCTCTGCTGGTTCCAGAGACTGAACTAAAGCCCCACCTTTAAGGACAAAAGCCCCACCTCTCAGGACAAAGAGGAACAAGAGATGAACTCTGTTAACCCCTGTTAAGCCCCACCTTCCAGATTCAGCAGCCTTACAAGGAGAAAAAGAGATAACCCCTGTTAAAATACACTGTTTTAAAAGCTGTGGCTTTGAGAAAAGCCCTCCAAAATGAACACCAGCAGGTCACTCTGCTCTTCCTGGCCAAGTCTCTTCTGCTGCTACTCCTCTCTGTTGGTTCCATAGACTGAACTAAAGCCCCACCTTTAAGGACAAAAGCCCCACCTCTCAGGACAAAGAGGAACAAGAGATGAACTCTGTTAACCCCTGTTAAGCCCCACCTTCCAGATTCAGCAGCCTTACAAGGAGAAAAAGAGATAACCCCTGTTAAAATACACTGTTTTAAAAGCTGTGGCTTTGAGAAAAGCCCTCCAAAATGAACACCAGCAGGTCACTCTGCTCTTCCTGGCCAAGTCTCTTCTGCTGCTACTCCTCTCTGTGGAGGATATGTAAAATGTCCTTTAAAATGTGAAATAATAGGTAGCCATGCTTATAGTAAACACACTGTTTAGTCAATTTTCATAATAGGATAGAATAATCCAGACATACAGCCCAGTTGAAAGTGTGCATCCCTGGCAGGTGCAGTCATAAAAACTACCAGCAAAGCAGGTGGTTTCAGATAATTCAAATCAATGGGCCCAACTCACTTTCCACAGGAAAGCGTTCTCTTAATGCATGAAGTTAACATGTTGTCCTTTTCTCTTCATCAGTCAATGCAGCATCACTTATTTTGGGAATAGAAGCTCATCATAAATGCAGTGTTCCAAAAGCACCAACAAAAGAGGAAGTTTCGTTAAGAGCGTATTCTGCTCGATGTAAATTGAACAAACTCCGTAGCTCAGCTTGCCGTTTGTTTACCCACAATGCAATGGTTAAAGCAATAAAAAGGCTGGAGGTTGAAATTGAAGCCAAACACTTGCTTGTTCGGAAGGACAGACATCTGTGGAAGGATATTGGTGAGAATGTAATGTACTACATCTAGTTTTGCATATATTTAAATATATGCATTGTTTCAAAATGGGCCCAAAATAACCTGCCACTTTTCTACTGATGGAATGCTTACATCTTAAGTGTTTCTATTTAACAGTAAAAATTCAGATTTTACTCCAGCTTTCATTTTGCTCATTTTTGCTATTTTGTAGGACAAAGGCAGAAAATCCTGAACTGGCTTCTATGCTACAATCCGCTGTGGCTGCGCATGGGCTTGGAGGTAAGTTTGTAATCTTCTAAAGGTTAAAGAGTATTCCAGGTAGCATATTATATGAACCAACAGACTTGTAGAGATTTCCTGAGACTGGCCTTGAAACTGAGAGTAGTGTTTGGTGGGCAGATATCTGCTGTTGCCAGATCCTGCAGGCTCAGTGATCAGAAGCACATTCACCTATTATATAATCTTGCATGTTCTGTAGTCTCCAACTTTCTGCTATATTATCTTGTCAGTGGTTGGCTTCCAAGTACTAACTATTAAACAGTGATAGTGTACTTGTATCCCAGCAAGTTAAAATCTGCTGCCTCTGTTCCTTTCTCATTCCTTGTCCTTAGCAGCCGGTGAGCTATTTCCACCTTCTGCCTTCACAGCACCAGCTGGTACTTTGTGTGCCCTCCCTCTGAGATTGCCATTTCTAGCCTGGGTGGAACTGGGGCAGCAATGATGGCTCATGTGCAAGTACTGGAAAGGTGCTGCAGTCTCACTTCTCCACAGCATCAGCTTGTGCTGAATGTGTGAGCCTCCTTCATCTCATTCTTCCCCTCTGCCTACTATCATTGTAGCTGCTGCCTCTTCCTTTCTAAGCACTAACGGATGCAAAGTATGTGTCATTATGCACCCCTCCATGCCAGTCAGCCTAGCTTGGAAAGGATGTATTTGATGCACTAGGTCACATGCCAGATTACCAACAGATGCTTTTCCAGAGCAAGGTCACAGCTGGATGATTCTGAAGGCCAGATAGCATGTATTGATCTGTCTATAGTAGCTTTAAGGTGGCCAGCTGCATTACCAGTGCCTTTAGAGATTTCAGAAGCACTTTGGCAAAGTACATTGAACCACTGAGAATAGTCTTATGCTTGGTGTAGATGTAGTTAACAGGAATTCAGTTGCATTCATAGCTGGGAGGGTGAGAAAATGAAATAACAGCACATTAGAATGAAATTGAGTGGCTTTGCTTTCCATAATGCTCTTGCACTGTTTAACAGTTGAACATGGGTGAAGATGTAAGATCACTGCTTCTGGAAACCAGATTCAGTTGTTCTAACTGCTTAAGGACTTGTTCTGTATTTGGGAATATGAATCTTAACCACGGAAGTTCTAGGGGGAAAACTTAAATTGTATGTTAACCTGTTTTTAATAAGTCACTGTTCCAGCTGCAGAAGAACAATTATATTGCTACAAGACAGCTATTTGAACAACATTGGTTTGCCCCATTTTAACAGACTGTCTATGGTGAACTGATAGCCTTGGAGAATAATAGTGATGTAACGGGTTTGGCAATGTTTATACTCACTCGCTTGTTGTGGAACCCAGATATTGCCGCTGAATATAGGCACCCAGCTGTGCCTCATCTTTATCGAGACGGTAACTGTTTTTCTTTTCACTTTTTAAATCTGGTTTCAGGTTGGAAATGTATCTCTTTATAAAATTAATGTTCTGTTTATAGGTCACGAAGAAGCACTGTCAAAATTTACACTGAAAAAAATACTTCTACTGGTTTGCTTTCTTGATCATGCCAAATCATCTAGAATTATTGATCATGATCCTTGCCTCTTCTGCAGAAATGCAGCATTTAAGGTACTTTGATTAAGCCTTTGATTTTTGTAGGAGTGTTCATAATTCTAATTTCTTGTGCCTTCCAGAATTCATGTAGTAATTTCAAGATTTACTTTCTTCCTTTGGGGAATATTTTCTCACTTGGTATGGGTGAGAACAGAAACCATATTTTCCAAACACTGGAGGAGCTAGAGTCTCATTGTCACATACAATGTATACTTTTGTATAAAAGTTAAATGTTCTTTTCCTGATTTCCAGTAATACTTGAAACAGTTCATGTGTAATTTATTTATGTTATTTTGCAGTGGTTAAGTACCTTCTTGTAAGAATATTTTTTGTTCTTCGTATTTGGCATTCCATATGCAAGTGGAACACCTGGATTTGTAAATAATTTTATTGAGTCCTCCAGAAACTTAAACAAATTGGTTATGCCTGCATCAAATTTTTGATTTTTTGAAACTTAGCTGCAGCATGTTTGCGAGAACTTTACATAATTGCAGGTAGCAATATAGAAAATCTCCTAATCTTTGTTCATGTATAGTATAGGACTGTTCACAAAAATTATGTACCAACTATGCTAGGCTATTTTGCATCAGCTTCTTTTTCCATGCAATTAGTTGAGCATGCTGATCTGTTTTTTGGATGAACTTTTCCCATTACATGGGAGATCTCTAATAGTCAACGATCTTGATCAAATTTCAAAAGTGAAGGTATTTCTTGCTTATCAATATGTGTATAATACCTTATTTCTTACTTTAGTCCAGCAGAGACATATTATTGGCATTTTCCCGAGACTTTTTAAGCGGAGAAGGTGATCTTTCTCGCCACCTGGGCTTCCTGGGCTTACCGGTGAATCATGTGCAGACTCCACTTGATGAGTTTGACTTTTCTGTAGTAAATCTAGCCACCGATTTGCAGTGTGGAATTCGTCTTGTGTAAGTTGTTGAATTTTGTTTTTCCTGTGTTATGAAAGAGTGGTGCTTGAAGAAAGCTCCTTTTCACATAAAACCCTTGTATTTTCAGAAGAACATTGGAGCTTCTGTCCAAAAACTGGAGTCTTTCAAAGAAGTTAAGAGTTCCAGCAATGAGTAGACTTCAGAAGATTCATAATGTTAATATTGCCCTTCAGGTATTAAAAGACCATGGAATTCAGTTGAAAGATGAATATGGTGAGAGTTAAAAAGTTGTACTCCGATTAGTATTTATAAAACATAAATGTCTGGATGCTGCTAATAATTAACAAAGTTATTTGTTTTTATAGGTTCAGGAATTGATGCCAAGGATATTGTAGACCGGCATAGAGAGAAAACACTGGCATTGCTATGGAAAATAGTTTTTGCTTTTCAGGTACTGCCTAGTTAAAGTATGGGTAGTTTATGACATATGAGTGTATGAGGCAGGTATTTCTACAGAACTTCAACATGGTTCACAGAATGTCATGGAATGCTCTATCCAGGGAA
This sequence comes from Sphaerodactylus townsendi, assembly GCF_021028975.2. Classification (NCBI taxonomy): domain Eukaryota; kingdom Metazoa; phylum Chordata; class Lepidosauria; order Squamata; family Sphaerodactylidae; genus Sphaerodactylus; species Sphaerodactylus townsendi. The sequence goes on along the minus strand of NC_059429.1, from coordinate 32,040,492 downwards.
CCAAATATTAGTGTCATAATTAAAGTATCTGTTATCCAACCTTTTGGGTATGAAATTTATTATACAGTATATTACTTATTCCAAATCATGGAGATTTTCTGGAAAATTAATTAGTACAGCACATAATGCTACAAGTACATAATAGATAAATGTAAGGTTACATATACAGTTCTTATTCCTGCATTAGCTTCAGAAACAGTTTTCAATTTCTTTAAAACCTATTTTTCTGTTTCTTCCTTGTTCTAACTCAAATCAAATTGGTTAGAGCTTCCATAACATTTTTTGTTTTTGTTGGAACACTCATTTTCCAGTGGTTAGAACAGTGGTTTCAATTTTACCACCATTGCCCCATGTAAAAACACTTAGGTCACTTCCGCACGGGTTATCGCTAAAAGGGGGGTGCGTCGGCGTATATGATGCCGACTCTCCCGACCATTCACACGAACAGTCCCGGTAAAGACAGGGAAGACAGCGCTATGCTGTCGCCCAATCGACTTACCTTCCCTGCGACCTTCCGGTGCATTGCCGAGGCCAGGGGACACGCCCCCCTGCCCTGTGCGACTGCTCCGGAGTTCACATGGCAGCGGCTGGAAGCTGCTGTTTCCAGAAAACCTCGCTCGGGGAGTGAGGTATGGAAACAGTGGCTTCGCGCCGCTAGGGGGGAGCGAGGGCGGCGTGGCTGTGATGCAGCTGCATCCCCCATGCGAACAGCTCCCTAGGGACAGCATTTTTGTGGAAAGAGTCTTATATCAGAAGACGGTGTTGGTCATCTCAAAATCCGGCCACAAAAAGCCAAGGTGTACTATATCATGTAAGTTTCCTGTTGCAGACTTAATCAGAAGCATCATGTATTGTCCATTTGATAGGTTTACTGAAGATCTGGTTCTAACATCCCTCAACATTAGGTACAAACATTTAATAACTTCTGAAAATAACATTCATTATAGCATAGTACAATATATTATTATACATAATTTGCTAAGTGTTTGGAATGTCCGACAGCAAACTCCTAACCAATGGGTACGCAGAACTCACAAAGTGAGTCCTGTGTGCCCATTGATAGAAAGATCGTTGTTGGATGTTCCACCCACTCCACCGTCCCCTGACCCAGCAGCAAGCCAGGCCCCCCAATTCTCCATCCCCCCTGCAATGGGCTTTGATGCTAGTATATATGGTACTACAGGTTAAAAATGCTTTTTTGTAATTAGGTGAATGTTTTCCTCGATCTGAATCAATTAAAAGATGAAATAGATTTTTTAAAGAACTTGCATGATGCACAAGTCAAGATGGCTGCCCTGGAATCTTCTGTAACCGTCAAAGGGAGAAAAGACAGCAGTTGCTTTTATTCATCGGAAAGCTGCAGTGAAAATGTAAAGCTGTTGATGGACTGGGTGAATGCTGTTTGTGTGTTTTATGGCATCCAGGTAAATATTTTATTTTCTCAACTGTTTGATTAGTTGATTGGCAGAGACTGAAATTAAGGGCAGATGGTTTTTCTATCTTATTTTAGCTATAATGTTCTACATGATACAAATACTAAAAGTTACTCAGTGCTAGCTATTGCCTTCATCACCTCGTTTTGTTATTAAGTCTCATGACTAAATTTGGATGACTTCCCCTTGCCATTGTTCAAGAAAATTGCTCTTATCCATATGCTGTTATAGAAAGAGCAGAGGTACTACTTACTTCAAAGAAACACTTTGGACTAATAGTTGCCAATGCTTAATAAGAAAACAGGTTAAGCAAGTACAAAAGGCATTATCAATAATCTCTGGCTAATACTTCTGCAGCCAGCCTGTTGATAGCCAACATGTGGAGAGTTGAAGGCTTAAGGAGGTCTTGGAAATGGTTGTTTCTATAAGTATGATTTTGGTTTGATTTATTGGTGTGACAAGGAGACTTCACATAAAGGAGAACAGTAATGCTCTGGGGTGAGCAAAGCAAGAAACCATCCATTGAAAGGAACTAGCTAAATGATTGTACAGTCAAAACTTCATTTTCCAGCTCCAATAGGAAATGGGAATTACTTTCAATCAAACACACCAGATACTCTTACCACTTTGTTCCACCCCCTACCCTGAAGAATTCTCAGCAATCAAACTCTGCCTATTGGGAATGCCATGGCAACAGCCCTCAAGTCTGTTGAGACCCTGAGAAATGGATCCAGTGCCAGTTGCCATCAGTATTTGGAGGCATCTGGCTGAATGGAGATGTGGCAGTAGGGCTCACATGTGTTTAAAGATGGGAGTGATTTGATGTATGCAGTATTCTGGATAGTTAAGAAATAAGTAACCAGACTCCCTTTTCTTAACATTTCTTAGTGATTTATGAGCTGAATTATGTATGAAAGAAACTTGATGTTCCCAAACTTGTTCCTCTGACTTTGGCAACTTTAGTGGTAGCCATCTACCTGCAGGCTATATACCAAATACACTAAATGAAACCTAATCTGCATTTTTGACATACTCCTAAAATGTGTTTATTTACCGAAGTGTTTCTAACTTACTGGCAAGTTGCATGTAAAAAGTAGGAAGTCAAAACTTCCAATCAATTTTCAAGCTCAAATACTTTGACATTTTTCCTTCTAGGTATTTGTATGGGGGGATACACTGTGTTATGAAGCCTAAGTGAATGATTATTACTGAGAAATGATACATGATTTGCAATAATTTTTTTTTCAAAATTCTGTTTTTCGAACTAGGTGGAGAACTTCACAGTATCCTTCTCAGATGGAAGAATTTTGTGTTATTTGATTCATCATTACCATCCGTGTTACATGCCTTTGGAAGCAATATGCCAGCGTACAACCCAAACAATAGAATGTACCAAAAGTGGTACATTGGCACTGAACTCGTCCTCTGAGTCTGATGATTCCCTAAGTCTGCTGAACAAACCTTTTGGCCAAGGTAAGTTTGTTAAATGTTGCTTCTACGTAATGTGATCCCTCTTTCATTTGATTTAACCAACACTATCCTTTTTCTGACTTAATACAGCTGTAAGCACTTCAGCACTCTATAAAGAACTCCTTGACAATGAGAAGAAAAACTTCCAGCTGGTTAATGCTGCCGTTTCTGACCTTGGTGGTGTTCCAGCTATGATTCACCATGTAGATATGTCTAACACTATACCTGATGAGAAGGTAACAAGCACATGTTTGAAATTCATCATCTCTTCTTTCTACTGTAAAAAATACTAAGTGCCTGTATATTTCTTCTCTCTTCTGTAGGTGGTTATCACCTATGTGTCATTTCTGTGTTCCCGACTTCTAGCTGTTTGTAAAGAGATTCGAGCAGCTCGACTTATTCAGTCTGCATGGAGGAAACACAGGCTGAAGAAGGAACTTGCTCAGGTTCTTTTGCGTTTGGTTTTATATAAGCAGCAGAAATTGATTCTAGGTAGAAGACTGAGTTGTTCAGTTTACTGTGGAATTTTCTCTCTTACTAGAACATCAAGCAAATCTTGAATGCAACTGTTGTAATTCAGAAACACTGGAGAAGGTGTTTGGCTCAGAAAGAACTTCAGAAATTTATAAAGGCAAAGCGAGAAGAAACTGAAAGAGTGTCTTCTGTTGTAATTCAGGTAGTTCTGCACATGAAATCACTTCATCAAATTAGCTCTTATGTTCTGTGATGATATTAACAGAACGCTCACTCTGGTGGGAAGGCTAAAGAGGCTAATGCCGAAAATCAGCAGAGTTTAGTTTTTGGTATAGAATTGACTTGCAAAATACTTTTGAGGTGTATAGGGCAGGATAAAAATACAAATAAATAAATATCTTGAGGCAAGACTGACTGACCAGCATGTGTTAACTGGTCTCCATTATTTAAAAGAAGAGAAGGGTAAAGGGCAGCAAATAAAATAAGATTGATCGCTTAACAGTTATCTAGCAGTTCGGGGAAGATAATTTTTACTTCAGGGCAAAGGACTTTTAAATGAAATCTGCTCTGTGCCTGTGGAATAAGAAACGGTAATTGCTGCTGTACTAATGATAATGCAAGTTTTAAACATGGGAGGTATAAAGTTACCAGTGATGAGTTTCTATATCATTTTCCTAAGTCCTAGTGTGAAAAAAATTCAGATTATATAACTATTTGCTTCCAAGACTTCATCCCTCTGAATCAGTATCAATAAATAATTCTATATATGATGGGAAGCATTTGTATTAAACTAACATGATCCTGTAGCACATCTAGTCTGGCATAAACGTTGGCTCATTAAAGATGATGCTATAGTATATTTGTTCCCATACTTAAGCTTAAGGGGAAGATACACGCACAATAATGATAAGAGAAAATTTGTACCCACCAGACTGAACACTAAAAAGTCACAAGGTATTTTATAACATCATGGCAATGTGTAAGAATTATTTCAAAACAAATTTGTACAATACAGCAAATTTCAACACAATAACAGCAACAGCTAGCCAGAATCTAGATAATTACTGGCCTAGTGAAAAACTTCAAGGCTGTGAAGCAAAAAATAGCGTTATAGTTTAGCAAAAAACAGGATTATAGATTATAGTTAGAGCATTGAGAAAAAATTCCTGTTTTTTGCTTCACAGCCTTGAAGTTTTTCAGGAGGCCAGTAATTGTCTAGATTGAATTTAGTGATCTTGGTGGATTCTTGGATATAGATTTGTTTTTTAACGGGAGCTTTGTTTTAAAAACAAACAGGAATCAAATAGTTCACAGATTAGCGCATATATATTCAACATACTGTAATTCTTGCTGGACATGTGTTTTGGTTTGGGCAGATATTTTGCTTATTTTCTGGACTATTTGGTGTCAGATTCTAGACCTTATTCTAAATTTACTTGGATATGAATTACCCTTGGACTCTTTGGCCTATTATCTAAAGGACAGTATTTTTGTTACAGTCTGCAAAAATGCTGCTCACATGTCCAAATTAACATTCTGATGTAGAAGCACTGAAGGCCTGAATATTGAATCTGAAAAGTTTATCGAAACATGGTCTGCTTTTGTAATGGTCTGGAATGATAAAGATAGGAGTGAGGTTTGACCCTATCTTTTGGACATTAAAAAAGATTTTTGAAAAATATCTGAATCCCAGAAATTGTTTCAGAGTTGTGACTCAGACCATCTTAATAACAATCTATTGTTTAATGTTAAAGGTAGGTTCGAACTGAAACAACTGATAACTGTGCTGGGGTTTTTTTATCCTCAGAAATACTGGAGAGGGTATTGTGCCAGAAGGAAGTATCTACAGCTGCGGTATAATACAGTTCTCATGCAAGCAAGGATAAGAATGTTACTTTCACTTGCTGCTTATAAAAAAATTATCTGGGCTGCAGTCACCATTCAAAGGCGCTGGCGGGCTTCACTGAAGGCAAAAAATGATTACCAAAGATATCAGAACTTGAAAGTGTCCACATTTGTGATTCAGTCTGCATTCAGAAGATGGAAAACCTGCAAAATAAAACAGAAAATAGAAGCTGAGCTGCTGTTGCAAGAGGCAGAACTAGCGGAAAAAACCAGAGCCGCCGTTCTAATTCAGTCATGGTACAGGATGATAAGAGATCGAAATAGTTTCTTTTGTGTTAGACGAAGTGTTATCAAGATACAAGCCTGGTTCAGATGCATTCTAGCTAAATTCATTTACAAACAGAAGAAAGCAGGGATATTGGCTATTCAAAAGTGTTACAGAGCATACAGACTGGGAAAAACTGAGAGGGAAACTTATCTGCAGAGACGTGCAGCAATAATAGTTCTTCAGGCTGCTTTTAGGGGAATGAAAGCTCGTTTATTATTTAAGCAGGTGAGAGCAGTTTGCATCATTCAGTCATTTTGGCAAATGAGACGAGAGAGGCAGAGGTTTCTACAAGTGAAACACTTTGTCATTGTTGTGCAGTCGCATGTGAGAAAGCAACAGCAACTGAAAAGATTCAGAGCGATTAAAGATGCTGCCTCAGTTATTCAGGCACGGTACAGAGCATACAGAGCTTCTAAAAAAGCAATTACTTCTTACCATGAATTACGCCGTGCTGCTGTCATTTTACAGTCTGCATTTAGAGCAAAACAAGCAAGACAGAAGGTCAACATGCTGAAATCTATAATAAAAATTCAGTCCTGTTTTCGTGCTTACGTGGCCCGGAAAAGATTTCTAAACTTCAAACTTGCTGCTGTGAAAATTCAGGCTTTTATAAAGATGAGGCAATCACATAAACATTACTGTGCGTTAAGAGAAGCAGCCATATATGTCCAACGAAGGTACCGTTCCCAGAAGGAAGCCTCTCAACTGAGAGAAGAATATGCAAAACTGAGACGAGCTTGTGTAAAAGTCCAAGCTGTTGTACGAGGACATCACACTAGAAAGTGGATGAAGAGGAGGCAAGAGGCTGCAGTTGTACTTCAGGCCCAGTACAGAATGAAGAGAGAGAGGCAGCACTATCTAAGCCTGTGTAGAGCTTCCACTGTTATTCAGATGCACTATCGTGCCTACAGAGAAGGAACCTGTCAGAGGGAGATCTTCTTGCAACTCAAAAAGGCAACTATCTGTTTGCAAGCAGCCTGCAGAGGTTATAGACTGCGCAAAACCCTTCAACGTGAAAATGAAGCTGCACTTATAATCCAGACAGCTTTTAGGACTCATGCTGCAAGGAGGCGGCATCAGACCATGATTCAAGCTTCCCTTGTGATTCAGAGATGGTATAGGGCTTCCAAGGCTACCTCTGAAATCCAACAAAGTTTCTTCAGGACCAAAGCAGCTGTTATTACCCTACAGGCAGCTTCCCGTGGCTGGTTAGCAAGGAAACGGATTCAGGAGCAGCATGCTGCTGCAATTGTTATCCAGTCTGCACTTAGGAAGTATAAGGCTCTGAAAAATTTCACAACAACAAGAAATGCAGCTCTAACGCTTCAGCGGCGGTACAGAGCTCTAATGTCTTGTAGAGAACAACGACAGGCATATATTCTATTTCGCACCTGCATCATACAACTCCAGGCAGTTTGGAGAGGCAGTGTGATGAGAGAGCAAATAAAAAGGCAACATCAGGGTGCAGTAGTCATACAGTCCTACTATAGAATGCACAACAGTCGAGCAAAGTTCAAAAGTTTAAGACTGGCTACTGTCTCCATTCAAAGACGGTATCGTGCTGCTGTCCTAGCCAACAGCCAAAGGCAGGAGTACCTGGCATTAAGGGAAGCAACTGTTAAAATCCAGGCAGTTTACAGAGGTGTGAGAACCAGGCGAAATGTTCAGGGCATGCATCATGCCGCTGTGTGTATCCAAGCAATATTTAAGATGCATCAAGCTTATGCTAAATATCAGGCATTAAAGCTGGCAACAGCTGTAATTCAGGTTAGATACAGAGCTGTTTGCAGAAGAAGACAGGAACAGGCAAAGTATCAGGAGCTAAGAGAGGCTTCCTTTATCCTTCAGTCTGCTGACAGAGGCATGAAAGTTAGACAAGAGCTAAAAACTTTGCATTTCTCCTCTGTGACTATTCAGAGGAAGTATCGAGCTACAGTACTAGCAAAAGATCAGCGCAACGAGTATCTTTGCTTCCATCAATCTGCCATCATTGTGCAGTCTGCCTTCAGAGGCATGTTGGTCAGGAAGCGTGTGAACCAAATGCATGCAGCTGCTACCATTATCCAGGCAACTATCAGAATGTACATAATGCGTAATCGTTACAGAGCCGTGAAGCTTGCTTCTGTCATAATTCAGTGGCACTATAGATCATACAAAGAAGCTAAAAACATGAGAGGACTATATTTGAAGCAGCGCCACTCTGCTGTAGTTCTTCAGGCAGCCTACAGGGGAATGAAAACGCGGTGCACCTTAAAGAAAGAGCACATTGCTGCAGTAGTCATCCAGAGTAACTTCCGCATGCACAGGCAATGTTGTTCTTATAGAAAAATGCAATGGGCAGCCATAGTCATACAAACAAAATTCAGAGCAAGATGTCTTAGAAAGCTTGCTGTCCAGCAGCACTCCACTGACAGAGCTGCCACTAGTCTTCCAATGGCTTCTTGCACAACGAAGGAGGCAAGCCCTCAGACAAGACATCACGCTGCTCTTGTGATTCAGAGGAGTTTTAAACTCTGGAGAGACCGCAGGAAAATTCAGTCCTACTGTCATGTGGCCATGGATAGCAAGACTATTCAGTACAGAACTGCAGCTGTTACATTACAGACTCTGTCCCGAGGAAATGAAGCCGGAGTGCAGTACCAGAAATACAGGAAAGCTGCTATTGTTATACAACAGTATTTTCGATCTTTCTTGGCCGTGCGACGTCAAAGAAGGATTTACTTACGAACTCTGAGGAGCATTATTGTTATGCAAGCAACTGTAAGAGGGTTCCTTGAACGTCAAAGACTTCGCCAAATAAAAAGTGCAGTAAAAATGCAGGTATTTATCAGCACTAATGAAGTACTACTTGCTGCTAATAATGATAATATATTTTGGTACATATGAACCTATGGTTAAAATCAAAACTGGGCCTAATAGAAGCTTATGAGACTATTTTAACAAACATATTCAGTGTTCCTCTGCCCCTGATTCCCCTTAAAATTACTATTTGACTCTTCCAAGCAAATTATTTTCTTCCTCCCACCCTTTATATCTGAAACAAGGAAAATTTATGTGTCAGATCCATTTCTGTGTAAAACAAAGAGCACTAACATTCTTTGCTAAAGTCAGTGGGATTTCACAAATACTTATATTGAGCTAGATCAGGGGTCTGCAAACTCTGGCTCTCCAAATGTTCATGGACTACAGTTCCCATCAGCACTGCCATGTTGGTAGGGGCTGATGGAATTGTCCATCAGTCCATGAACATCTGGAGAGCCAGAGTTTGCAGACCTTTGGGCTAGATTATAACAAAACTAATCTGCTGATTAGGAAGTATGAATGAAAGCAACTGCCAAAACATGTAGATTATGTGAGTTTGTATGTGTAAACAGCTTTTTTGACAGTTCCAGCTAGTGAATTTGAGATAGATATTTTGTGGTCATTAGGTAGACCTGCAGATATGTTACTAGTGGTCAAATTAAATACAAAATAAATCACTTTTATATATCATGTATTAACATATTTTTACTTGGATCAGTGAATACTGTAGTTGCTTTAAACAGGATTTTTGCCTGGCCATAATGTTGCCTTGACTTTGGCAAACTTTGTAGAATTATTTACAACTGCATGTTTGCAAAACCACTGCCTGTTGAGCCTTTGCAGATGTCTTGCACTTAGGCATTGATGCTCCAGAAAGGTAACAGAATCAGCACCTGGTTTGCTCTGGCCCTTTCTCAGCTGACTTGTTCTCACACGTAAGCAGATGACTCCTGAGCTAAAAGAACTTCATTGCATTGGGGATGTTCCTAAAACAACCATGCCTTGCACATTACTATTGGGCCATTTATGTTGAACTTGTTTGTTTGGATATAGTCTGGCTTCATATTGTATTGGTGGAGTGAGGTCTATTAAGGATTTGAGCCTGCCTCCCCTGCAACCCAGTCCATTACTAACCATCCAAAAACACTACCATGCTAACTACAGAGGTAAATTTTGTAGGTGGTGTGTAGTTTTTCCAATGAAGCTTCTTCCCAGTTTTCCCATGTAGACTCTATCAGAGACTGTAATAGAAGATATTTTCTGCTGAAGTTTTCAAAGCTTTTATGTGTGTGAATCTGCAGAATGCCCATTCTAAAATTTCTCCTTTTGGTTTTAATATCTTTGCAGATTACTTATTTATTTCATTTCCTTTAGATTTCAGGACAGAAACAGCAGAGTTCTCTACTTCGTTTTACAGCTGGTGCCTATTATCATCTTGCTGCTGTTAGAATCCAGAGGGCTTACAGAATTCATCTTCTCTGGAAGCACGAACAGATGCAACTTGCTTCTGTTTTGTATATTCAGGTTAGTTTAGAGGAAACAAAGGCATATTTTGGACATTTCTCCTACACATTCAGATTTGTTTGTAAAATTGCTCAATCTACAGTTCATGCCTCCATAGATCCTCTTGTTTAAGCTTGTGCTGATGTTCAGACATACACGTAGGTGATTAATCTCCTCTTAAAAGATGTGGTCACCTGAAAGATGCAGTCACATGAAAATGTTGCTTTCCGTCCTTTCCCTCAAAACACTGTTGTATATCTGTGTTTTAAACAGAGATGGTATCGTGCGAAAATACAGAGGAGGGAATTCCTACAGCACCGTGAGAAAATTGTTAAAATACAGAGAATGGTGAGGAAAAGGATGAAGTGTAAAAGTGCAGGTTCTGGCAAAATCCAGAAAGGCGTGAGCCAAAGGACAATGAATAACGGAATTACTAAATTTCAGGTAAATAAACATACTTGAGAAAAGTGTTTCTTTGAGCCACAGGAGGATGTTTAAATTTTTTATCTTGTCACTTGCATGCACCATGTGTTTTTTTCCCTCTGGGTAAAGAAAATGAAGGGGTGGAGCATAAACAATGATGCTATGGGTGCTTAAAGGATGGGGCTCAATGTTTTCATTTTAAATTTGATTGAGCCTAGGTAAGCTTCTTCCCAGAAAAGATCTTGTGGACTACATCTAAAATAAATCTAGGATATCAGTACAGTGGGTCACCAGTCGGTCCATCCAAACTTATCAGTCACTCAGCTGTCATTTGTTTCTCACGTGTTATCAACACTGGCTGGGGGCAGTGTCCCTTCCAGCATTAAACAGTTGATGAAGAGCCCATTGGGCACACCCAGGCTTCATCAGGACTGAGGGATGCCAAACTAGGCAAGCTCTTGAGTCCAGGTGCATTCTCCCTCTTATCAGCACCAGACAGCTAGTGGAACCAACAATGGAGCCATCTGGCTGCATTTTAAATTTCAGTGCATCCCGGTCCTATCACCTGTTCAGCATTGATTTGAAGATCACTCCCATTTCAGGAAGTAACTGTAGAGCTTCTACTTCTCTTGAAAAGTATCTCTTTCCAACAAAAAGGTTGTGTACCTGTGCACTAAAAGATCATCCCAGAAACTTTGTGAGAATAATCTACTTCATTCCATAAACTTGTGATCTTGGGATCATTTGGAAAATCTATTATACTGACACTATTTTGATATTCACTCTGTTGTATTCCCAAATGCTCACTCCTTGTAATATTTGAATTACTCCTTGTTTATTCTTGTGCTGGTCTTTGACAATAATAATTTGTTTATTCTGGGTTTGTTTTTAGGCTTTGTGGAGAGGATATTTGTGGAGGAAAAAGACGGATACTGATGAAACTAGAGCTCTACGAGATAGTTTGGTGATGGCCACTAAAGAAAGCAAGGAAGAAATGAAGCTGTGTAATAGAACTGCGCTTGCCATTGATCGCCTTCTAAAATACAAACATTTTTCATACATTCTGGCAGCTTTAAAAGATCTGGGTTAGTTAGTAATACCTACCTTGAAAATTATTTTTCATCCATTAATGTATGGGTGGGTGTTCAGTAAAACTCAGTTGTGTATTAGTTGTACAAAGACCTCTCATTTTATTTGGTTAACTATCAGGAGTTAAACCTTTGCAACCAAAAGTTCAAAATATCTTGAGCTTATTGGTGATTATGTTATCTTGAAGGCTTCCAGAATCCTGTGATCCTATTTATTTACTGCAAGCTATTTTTGAAAAGCTGACCAGGAAGCTTTCGAAACTTGAGAGCTAAACTTGTGTAAAAAAATCATTGGAACAGGGAATACAGTTTATTCCTTGAGGCCTGTAATTTAATTATATCTTCTGTAGGTACTTTGCATTCTACTTTGGTATCCCAAGTTGGGCAGGTTTCTGGTGAAAGTTACCCTAGTATGAGCTGAACTGTTAGTGGGAGATGCCTGTAACTCCTGCCTTTGAGCACATGGGGTGGATTCAGTCACTCTGCTCACAAAGATTGAAGGCTTCTTCCAATTTAAGAGCCTCTCGATGGAACAATCCCTGAAGCTGGAACAAGATTCCCCAGGTTGAAGGAAATCTTTCATTTTAGCTGAGCAGAGTGGCTGGATCCACCTGTTGTCAGGAATAGATGATATTAGAGCTGAGTCATTCCCTTGTAAATATGGCTTCCAGCCTTCCAGGTTGCTTCAGAAATTGAGCTTGGAAAAACAACCATTCTTCCAACTCCAAAAATAATTGCTTCTGAGCTCACAGTTCAGCTTTTAAAGCCTCCATTGCCTCTGAAGAGATTAGGGGTGCTATATGATTCCCCAAACTCCTGTGTGCACCTTTTCCCAATGCAGGTTAGCTGCAATAGGAGAGAAATACAGGTTAGCTGCACTACAGGTTAGCTGCAATAGGAGAGAAACCTCTCTCTTGGCCCACTTTCCAAGTGCTTCAAATGCTTTTTTGCCTGTCTCTTTATGTGTGGAGGATGTTCCCAGAATCCTTACATGTTCCCCGGATGGCCGACATAAGATTCTGCGTGGGCTACTTTAGCCTATATCAGGGTGGTTAGATTATTAGCCTATATCAGGGTGGTTAGATTATTCCTTCTTTGAATCTATCAACCAGCTGTATGCCTGACTATAACAGTTAAGTTAGGTTGGGGGGAGAGGAGAGACGTTCTTCAGTTCAGTTTTTCATCTGTGCTGGAAAAGAATTCATGGTTATAATAATGAAGGTAAGGGTTAACGAGTTGCTGAAACTCGTATTCCAAACACAGGAACTAGGCATCGGGGGTGTTTCTTCTCCATCTGTTACCTAAGGAACTGCTACTGCTAGGAACATGTGGCAGTAGTTTTAGGATCAAAAGCGTGGGAGAACAGACTTTTTTTGTGAAATGTTGCCCGGGACATGATCATGCGTTTACTTGCCCAAATATCACAAAGGAGAATCTCTAGCACTATATTGATACTAATGTAATTTTCTAGCATATTTCCTCACTGTTTTTCTAACTTGAAAATATATACTGACTATAGTTGCTTGTTTTCTTTCCCCAGAGGTTGTAACCAGATTATCTCCTGTTTGCTGTGAAAGTATGGCCCAGACTGAAGCAGTCTCCACTATTTTTACTTTGATTCGGAGTTGCAATCGCAGTGTCCCTTGTATGGATGTCATCAAATACTCTGTTCAAATCCTGCTTAATTTATCAAAGGTACTTGTGTACTTTGTTGAGAGTTCCCTAGTGTTCTCATTGGTTTGTACTTTAAAAACTTCTGCTTCTCAAAACAAGCTAGTTCTTCAGCACGGTGATACACGTTACATTTTCCATCATTTTTGGATGAAGCCTATTTCATTATGGCTTTGAGACAATTAAATTTATATAAATACAGTACAGCTGTTCAGTTTTTCAGGCACTGCCTTGGATCCAATGAAGCATTCCGGCACATGAAAAAATTTCCTCCCACAAAATATGTCACTTTCTCATCTCTCCTGATTGATAGCACCCCAAAATGCCCCCTTCCCCCAATTCTTGGAGGAAATTTTTTGTCTGGAGACACTCTCCATTGGATCAAACTCCTTAAAGAGCAAGCTTTTTTTCCCCATTTGATATTGGAATCAGGCCTAACTTGAAAAGTCAAAACTCATACTTTTCTAGTCTTTCTTCACAAACAGGTTTGGTTGTTCATTTAAATATTGGCTTCATATATAAATATAGGATTAAATTTACTCTTGGGTATATGTGTATGAGAGAGTGAAATCCAAGAACATCTGGTGTTTTTTGGTATGGCTCATAGGTCTAGTCCTTGATCTGTGATGTAAAAATGAGCACCTGGACTTCTGTATTTAGAGGTTAAGGTACTGTCTAATATGAACAGGCTGAGCCAAGTGATCCTTTGCTTATGCTGCCCATGTTTGCTGTTTACACAATGTGGAAATCTTTTCCTGTAACTAGACATATTTATTTTTCCATTTTACTATAACAATGATTTCCATCTACATGTCCAATGTACGGCTTGTAAATAATGATTCCAAATAGTTGGACAGCTTGGGCTATAAGTGTCATGCCTTTGTGACTCAAAGATAGGATTTTAAAGAATGTACTGTAAATAAGTTGTGTGTTTTTCCTTTTTAAGTATGAAAGGACAACTCAAACTGTTTATTCAGTGGAAAATTCAATAGATACGTTGTTGGACCTACTTCAGATGTACCGTGAGAAAGCTGGTGACAAAATTTCAGGAAAAGGTGGAAGCATTTTTACCAAGGTTTGCAGCCTGTTGGCTCTTCTTGTGAAGGATTCAACAAGAGCATCTGTAAGTCTTATACATTTTTGCTCATATTCACGGAGCTGAATTTCTTCATAAATGATTTTCAAGGTTGTGAGAGAGACATGGGGAACATCCAAAACAGCAACTATAAATATGCTGATCCGGCTAGTAATGTAGTACAGCCATTCCCTGCAACCGGCATTTAATCTTGTAGACAATATAAAGCAGGGGTGTCAAACTCGCGGCCCTCCAGATGTTCATGAACTACAATTCCCATCAGTCCCTCCCAACATGAGCATTGGCTATACTGGCAAAAGCTGATGGGAATTGTAGTTCATGAACATCTGGAGGGCCACGAGTTTGACACCTGTGATATAAAGGACCTCTATCAAGCTTCAGAAGACTATACTTATTTCTACAAAAACTTCATTTAATGTACAATTACCTCACATATCCAACTTCAGGGTTGGATTCATTCACCCAGTTTTTTTTTCTGTGACAAAGAAACAAGTTACCATGCAGTCCTGAGAGGTGGGGTGAAACTGCTGAGGACGTGGGGTGACTCCAGTGCTGGCATTAATTCCACCTGCACTAACAAAGGGCCATTTATTCTGGTGCAGAGGCACTTAAGATGATGTTAGGGAACTGTACAGTGGCTCACCACTCGGGCACCAGCTCTGCCAAGGCACAGGAGCCCTCACTGGCAATGAAGGGGGCATTCCCAGGGACAAGGGTGGCTTTAGTCAGCATCCTGAGCCCTTTCTGCCCCCATTTGCTGATGCGCATTTATGCTGGCAAAATCAGTAGCACAGCCTATTGAGCTCCATGTGCCACTTTCATGGAGGAGGGGGCAGCAACGCTTTCGGCTTGCTGTCTACAGAATAGCAAGCCTCTCTGAGAGGGAGTGTGGCTGCATCGAACCAGCTGTAGCACAGCTACACCTTGTCAGGATTGCAGTGCCCATATTCCTGTTTGCTATAAAGTTGTGTGCCCATTCAGTAAAGAGACTGCTCATTTGTTTCGAAACCACGCATGCTTCTTTGCCGCTACAAATCAGTCACCACGCTGCTAGGATTTGTGAGGTTTTCCTTGTGCTGAATAGTATTAAGAGCTTCTAAAGTTCTTGTTACTTGATTTCAGTTATATATTCCAAATTTAAAAAATAATTCATTTGATTCGAATGAGGGTGGTGATATTTGTATATTGTTTAAAAATTAAGCTGGGCTGAAACCAAAAAGGAGCTAACAGGTGGCTGGGGTCCTGTGAAACTGTAAATGAGGTCTAAGGCTTTTAATAATAATGTTGCCTTGAGAAGCTGACCACTGATTCTGCTGCCATTTTCTAGCTGAAGAAAACTAGCTTTTGGGGGAGAGGGGATGAATTCAGAGCTTAGTTTCTGGATATTCTGACATCTCTGCGCTAATATTGGGCTGATTTTGTACATTTTACATGCAGTGAAAGTGATCAGTTTAGTCTAGAGAGAGAAATTCAAGTCCTAAAAATATCCTGCTTTTGAATTTCACTTAATAGAGGATTTTAAATTTCTTTCTTCAATAAAATTGTGATTTGCTCTTTAGGAGATTCGAAGCAACCCTCAAGTAATTGCTCGCCTCCGAAGCCTGTTTAGACTTATTTCTCGTAAACATGAAATGGATGCCCAAAGGACACTTGCCCAGCAGAAGACAAGTGCATTCAGAAATGGTCGAATCCCTGTCCTAGTCACTCCTGTAAGAACAAAAATAATTTCTAGGTAAGGCAAGGCAATTAAACTCGTTTCAGAGAAAGGTCTTCTTTAAAAATGCAGCTTCACGTTCATAGAATTTTTGTTTCATCCCACAGGCAGAGACCAGACTGGGTATTAGGAAAAGATAATATGAAAGAGATCGTTGATCCACTGCAAGCAATTCAAATGACAATGGATACACTTGGAATTTCTTTCTACTAATGGATCGATGCTATGTCTAGTTTTTTTTTGAAAAAAATCATTTCAGTAGTGATCATGACAGTTTTAAATGTCTGTTTGTATATATCTATGTCTGTATGTATACTGAAGATTGTTATACTTTAATCTAAAAAGTGCTTATTTGCAGACACGAGACCGCATCACCCCATATGTCCCTGTACGGCCTCTCCGATCAGCTGAGGCCAATCTACTAGTGGTCCCTGGCCCTTCGGCGATGCGGCTGGCCTCCACGCGGGCCAGCGCCTTTATGGCTCTGGCCCCAGCCTGGTGGAACGCGCTCCCTCCAGCTGTCCGGGCCCTGCGGGACCTTAGCGAGTTCCGCAGGGCCTGCAAGACGGAGCTGTTCCGCCGGGCTTTTGGAGGAACCAGCCGCTGATTGTGCCCCCCCTCCTCTGGCCCTCGACATCTGGGCCGTCTGTCATCCGAGGAGACTTGCCATTCCCCCCCCCCTTTTTGGGGAAGAGGGAATTTTAAAATTGGAATGCTGGACGCCACTCACACTTCCATTTTACTGAGATCTACTGTATACTTATTAGAATTAATTTCTATGTTTTTATCGCTGCTTTTAATGTTTTAACTGTCTTATATATATATATATATATATATATATTTTATATGTTGTACACCGCCCAGAGCCCTTCGGGGATGGGGCGATATAAAAATCTAAGGAAATAAATAAACAAACATAGGCTCTTGTACCCAAGTTTCTAGATTACTTGCTCTAAAATAACTTGCTGTTCTGCTGGTAGCTGTTTTGTCAAATCCATACCATTTTCAGATTTTCTTCTCAGTTGCCAAGCTTGTGAGGCTGAAATCTAGCTCAGTCTCTGACACCCTGTCCGAGTTCTGCATTTTTCAGGCCTAGAATTTAACTGCTGGAGTCCTACTACTGTGACTATCCATGTCTTTCACTTCGGCCCTTTCTATCTGGGTAGTTTTCTTCACAAATGACAACTGTTAGAAGTTGCCTTATCCAGGAATTTTAACAGGAAGACCCAAGGGAATGCTTACATCAAGGTAATTCAGATCACTTAAGAGGAAAAAAAAACTTGGGTTATATGATACCCTGTCAGTGACAGAAATCACTAGATAGCCAGTCACTCAGTCTAGCTCACAGATATGTTGTGAGGATAAAGTGGCGGGAAGAAACAAAGAGGCTGCCGTAAGATTTTTTAAAAGTTAAAAAAAGAGAGCCTTTGTGCTGGCCCTTTCCCCACTGTTCAAGTATTCACTTGAACCTGTGCACCTGCAATTTGTATCTGACTGATTCTCTATTGCATAAAGAAAACATACACTTTAAAGACTGCAGACTTCCAATTGGTTGGCTCTGTTGATAGATTCTGTGGGTGAATGTAAGGGGCTGTGGCCAGCAAGTGCAACCCTATGTCCTCCCTCGTTGATTTCTATTTGAGCAAATGCATTAACTATCTTGTTCCTTGGTAGAGCTCAGACGCACATTTATAATTCAGCTAAAGGAATAAACTTAAACAACTTTATGTAGATTAGGTGTGTAAATAATTAACAGGATTCCCACCAGAAATTGAGTAAATCAGCAGTGAGAGGAATGCAAACTTTTCTTTCGGTGTTCATGATGGGTTACAAGAGCTGTGTTTTTACTTTTATACTAGTGGCGTCAGGGGAGCTTTTTGCAGAAGGTAAAGTGCTTTTATTTTTGTTCTGTAAAGTCTGAGAATTAATAAATTTGTACAGTCTCTAAAGTATACTTTTGTTTCATTTCCATATATCCATTTTGTTCTTAGAAACATGCCAACACCTTTTAAACATTCGTATGGCAATTCACATCATTTACATAGCACAGTATTCCAAATACTTTGTGTACATTCTCTCGTAATCCTTAAAACAGTCATGTAAAGTAGACTAATATGAACAGCTTTAGTTCTGGGCAATCAGTAAACCACAAATGACTAATGGGTGTATCTTCTCAGGTGGGCTAGTGTATTTTGTGGATTTTTCTTGGAAGGCTTGCATAAAAATTTGCCTGCTTTCATCTGAAAGTCAAAAGTATGCCGTTTTCAAATTCCATTTCTTCTTTGTGCGTGTTCTTTAGTGCAAACCTATTCCTCTTCTATTGTGATCTTGTTTTTAGTGTTTACAGTAGAAGGTAGCAACAAAGTCCTAGCATTATCAGATAGAAACTGCACTGTTTGCCTTTTGCCAATGATTATTTAAAAATGGGTTGCTAGCTAAGCTCTACTAAAATGCCTATATTTCCTTTAACTTTTTAAAGTAACAAGTGGTTACACAATCTTTTTGTAAGGTTTCCCCAGAGCTGTGCTTTTTTACAGTCAGAGAGCTTATTTTTATTTCAACATGGAACTAGGTGAAAGGTAAAATCTGGGGTGCATATTGGCAATCCACTCTTCCATTTTATTGGTATCACTTTGTTCAAGTAGACTCTTTGTACATGTTAAAGTACATGCTGACAGCTTTTGAATTATGTAGTGGATGGCTCGATCATTAGAAATGTAGAGTGTTGGGTTTGTGAGAGGCGTGATGACCGCATGGTGACTTGCCTGCCTGGTGCGAAGGTTGCGGATGTCACGCTTCGTCTAGATAGGCTTTTAGACAGTGCTGGGGTGGAGTCAGCAGTTGTGGTTCACATTGGCACCAACGACATTGGGAAATGTAGCCGGGAGGTTCTGGAAGCTAAATTTAGGCTGCTAGGAAACAGATTGAAGTCCAGGACCCCCAAGGTGGCATTCTCAGAAATGCTACCCGTTCCATGCGCAGGGTGAGCTAGGCAAGCGGAGATACAGGGTCTCAATGCATGGATGAGAAGGTGGTGTAAGGCAGAGGGTTTCAGATTTGTCAGGAACTGGGGAACCTTTTGGGACAAAACAGGCCTGTACAAAAGGGACGGGCTTCATCTTAACCAAAGAGGAACCAGGCTGCTGGCGCTCAACATTAAAAAGGTGGCAGAACAGCTTTTAAACTGATCCCTGGGGGAAAGCCGACAGGAGCAGAGGTGACTTCGGTTCGGAATACAGTATCTATGGGGATGCAGACAGAGAGGGAGGTTTTTCTAAATCAACCACATACAAGCGAGGAACATAGCAATGTGCATGTGGCAAGAGATAGTGTCTACAAAAGGCTTGAGGGTACAGCACATAAATCCCAGGTTAAGGACAGAGGCAGGGTATACAGGTGTCTCTATGCTAATAGTAGAAGCCTTCGACTTAAAATGGGGGAGCGGGAGTACAGAGTTTTGAAGGAAGACTTTGATATGGTGGGCATTACAGAGACATGGTGGAATGAGGAGAACCAGTGGGATGCTGTTATACCAGGCTACAGGCTCTATAGGAAGGATAGGACAGGGCGCATTGGGGGTGGAGTTGCCTTTTACATAAAAGAGAGCATAGTGTCACATAAAATAGACAATGCAAGGGGAGCTGGTTCCCCTACAGAATCACTATGGATATCAATACCAGGTGTGAAGGACAGTTTAATATTAGGAATATATTATCGTCCCCCTGACCAAAGTGCACAAGAGGATTCTGAGATGGAAAAAGAAATTAGAGAGGCCAATAAAAACAAAGTTCAACATGGAACTAGGTGAAAGGTAAAATCTGGGGTGATTTTAACTCCCCATAAAAACTGGAAAAATGCATGTTCAGGTCATAGTAAGGAGGGAGCATTCCTGGATATGCTAAATGACTGTGGCTTAGAACAGATGGTTGTGGAACCAACCAGGGGAGAGGTGATCCTAGATCTAATTCTAAGTGGGACCCAGGACCTGGTGCAGGAAGTCAGTGTTGTTGAGCCGATAGGGAACAGCGACCACAATGCTGTCAGATTCAGTATCTCTGCATGTGAACAAGTGACAACTACTAACGTAGTTACATTTGCCTTCAGGAAGGGAAATTTCTCAAAGATGAGGGGGATAGTGTGCAGGAAGCTGAAAGGGAAAATCAAGAGAGTCAAAACTGTCCGAGATGCTTGGAGGTTATTTAAAAACACAGTAATAAAAGCTCAGCTGGAATGTGTTCCGCAGGTTAGGAAAGGCAGCACCCAGTCCAAAAGAAAGCCACCATGGTTAACAAGAGAGGTTGAGGAAATTATCAGAAAAAAGAAAATGTCTTTTAGAAAATGGAAGTCCAGTTTGGCTGATGAAGAATATGAGAGGGAACACAAATGGTGGCAAAAGAGAAGCAAGTTAGCTGTAAGGGAGGCAAAAAAGGATTATGAGGAACGCATGGCTATGAACATCAAGACCAGCAACAAACAGTTCTTCAAGTATATCAAAAGTAGGAAGTCAGCTAGGGAAGCCTGGTCACTGGTCACAGAAGAAAGATTGAGTAGAATGACTTCCTAACAACATTTTTGCAACAATCCATTGGTTTCCTTCCAAAACTGATTCCCAAAATATTCCCAACTCAATGTTGGGCTGACTTCCTCAGGAGTAAAAAAAAAATTGCATAGAAGTCATAAAGGTTGTCCGTAGAAAGTGGTAATTGGCCAAGTAATTAAGTCTGAGGGAAGCTTGGGGGATGTTTTTGATCCACCCCACAAAGATGTGGGAATCAGCTATTGCAGAAACACAGCTTAGCTTGGGGTTCTTTCATTCAACCATAAGTATTCCATGAGGGGGAAAGGATACATTATTTTAATATAATTGATTTGGTTCTATGAGACCAAATCTATTTTTTCTATCAATTAAAATTTCTCTTAGCTAGGCCTAGCAGAGTAGAAGCTTCCCTTCAGAAGTATCCTCAGACTCCTGTGAACTTGGGTTTGGGACTCTTGCCCAGATTTGCGAATGATTTGGAGGAATTCAGCTCAGAGCTGCGGGAACATCTTCCAGTTTCTGCAGCCAGGCTAGTTTGGAAAACTGACACACTTGTCCGTTAAGTGGAATGTGATTTAATGACCTTTTACTACAATTTAGCGATCTTTTAACTGTGTAAGCAAGGTCAAACTGCTTCAAATAGGGTACTACTAGCCATAAAACACCCAGATTGCTTCCAAAATAAGATTTAGAACTTATTTAGTGAAATAGAGGCGTGCAGGAATTGAAAAAGTATAAGAACAGTGAAAATGTTGGATTCAGAAGGATATGTATGTAAAGAGTTAAATGACAGGAGAGAGTAAAAGAGAACCAGGTTGCTGGCTGGATCAGAATTCTGTACTAGGAAACGGCCATGAGGTGGCGTGGGGAAAAGAGTAATTTAAAGAAAAGGAATGAGAGTTCTTAAAAGGAATATACAGGTGTTTACCTATCCTCAGTCAATAGTGCTGGGAGAATACATTGTCTGTTTCAATGATCCAGAGTCTTAAAACTTAGAGTTTTGCCTGGCAGAGCAGTGATAATTGTAGGAGTCAGCACAAAAGAATATCTAAGAAACAATTGTAAAGGACAGGAATTTGTGGTGAGTCCAAGATGTACAGATTTCCAGGCTCTGACTGAATCAGAAAGGTGATTCCATGCAGCTTGTGGAATGTCCTCGGTGGACAAAAAGGGCTGGCCGAATGGAGGTTTCACCCATGCCTGAGACAGCTGGTAGGAGATGTTAAGGCAAGATCTGTAAAATGTAATCAAATCTAACTGGCTGCTTGACTAATTAGACTCTGCATTCAGGAGAACTTGCATTTGTTGATAAAATTACACTGATAGACTGAGGTGAGTGCCTGGCCCTGTGAGCCCCTGAAGTGATTGGCTGATATGTAGATGCCATTCAGTGAATCAGCGTCCTGCCCAAGGGTTTGGCTGCCCAACAGCATAGCCTGATTAAGGAGACACCATCCTCACTTTCTCCAAAACAAAGAATTGCAAACTCCTAAAGTGGCTGCCAAGGTGAATTTAGCCAAGATGGAGTTGGGGCAGAAAGCACATATCTCGGAAGAGGGTTCTTGATAACACACTATCCTAATCTGAATTAAGGTCCAGGTACAAAATTCAGTAGAAGCCATGTGTTACATTTGTGAATGCATTCTACAGGAATCTTAACATTTCTTTCAGACAGGCTTTGTGACTTCCCCAGCATAGAAAATGGAAGGATTGCTTTGTACTATTATAGCTTTAAAAACTACTACTTCCCAATGAAGAATGAAGCAACACTTTCATATTACTGTTTGGCTGGCTTTACAACCGAAAATGGGAGTCAAGAGGCAAAAATAACCT
This sequence comes from Sphaerodactylus townsendi, assembly GCF_021028975.2. Classification (NCBI taxonomy): domain Eukaryota; kingdom Metazoa; phylum Chordata; class Lepidosauria; order Squamata; family Sphaerodactylidae; genus Sphaerodactylus; species Sphaerodactylus townsendi. The sequence continues at coordinate 32,018,275 of NC_059429.1, read as the reverse complement.
GCACAATGAGAGGCTGGATCCCATCCCCCAAATGTTACAGTAAGTCAGTTTCTATGTGATGTTACATATAATAAAGTATTCCTTATAGCTGCAAGGTGTAATTGACTGGATTGATTAAACATTTTGGTCTGTTAAACAAGATTATTTGTCTAATTGGGCAGCAAATTACCATATTCACAGGTAGCGGATGCTTCTCTTTACTTGCTAAATTTTACATTAATATATGTGGTTTTTTTCAACAATACATTCCTCTGAAGTCAAACAGATGCCTTTAAAAAAAATCCAAGCCAATTTCTAAGTGTCTCTTGGATAAATAATTTCCTCAGTGAGTACTATTTCTGCAAACCTGCACATATAACCCTTTATGCAGAGCTCTCTGAGAACTGTGCTGCAACATGAATTCAATAAAACCTGGCTTCCCCCATTGACATCAGTAAAAGAGAGAGCCCAATGACCATATATATCTGTTGCCATGTTCAAATCTGTTCCCTCCAATGAACTCTTACAGAAGAGTTTTGTGAGCATGCCTAGCGCAAATAATCACTGGACAGGTAATAAAAAGAAGAATCAGACTATACTAACTACCAGGGGTCTGCAACCTGCGGCTCTCCAGGTTGGCCATGCTGACAGGGGCTGATGGGAATTGTAGTTCATGAACATCTGGAGAGCCGCAGTTGCAGACCCCTGACATAGCCCATGGTTACTTGGCATTTCAAACCAGCAAGTTTAATTGGTATCTTTTCGTTTAACCTTAGGTGTCACATGCTTTGTCTACATCAAATTTAATTGTCTGTTCTACTTCTTCCCTGCATGTTAATTCATTCTTCCTGTTTATGGAACCCATACTTAGGTTTATCAAGGAAGGCTAATATTCAAATGTATGTACGGAGATTCATTCTTTGTGGCAGGGTGAGGGAGTAGGCTGCCCTGCTGCTATAATTATCTTCCATGTAAGCATTTTTGACAGAAGAAAAACAAGTTGCTTTTTCTTTATTCAATGCACTTCATTTTTCTTTAGAGAAATGTACCATACCTCTCTTGGATCATGGTGTATTCCTTGACACAAAACCCACTTACATAATATGGGAGACTCTACAATACAGTTGTAATTCAGGCTATTTGACTCCAGGTGGCAGCTGGAATGGAACTATACAGTGTATTCCAGATGGGTGGTCACCTCAGCCAAGATGCATAGAAGCAAGTGGTATTGCCTCAGGTATTTGTTTTCTTTCTGAAAGAGTTAAGCTTTCAAGTTTAACCCAACTGTCTTGCAAAAGTTTAAAAGAAATTGATGTTCTCTTTGACTTTGTTTATAACATTTATTTATTGGATCAATTTATTTATTGGCTCAAAGAACAATGAGCAGAAATTGGCTTTCTTGTCCTTCCCCACTTTACCTAATGCTGGTCTATGCTGGTCGATGACCATAATAAAGATTGATTGATTGTCTTCGCCCACAGTCACTCATGCAACCCAAAAAACTGTTCCTGCAACATGTTGGTAGGTGGTAGTGTTACCAACCTGCAGGTGGGGCTTGTAGACCTCCCATTATTATAATTGATCACCAGTCAGAGATCAATTCCCCTGACGAAAATGGCTGCTTTAGAGGGTGGCTTGTATGGCATGTATTCTGCTGAGGCGCCTCCCTTCCACAAACCCCATCCTCCCCAGCCTCTGCTCCCCAAACTTTCCAGGTATTGCCCAAGCCAGTGCTGGCATGTGCAGTTAAATGGTGAAAGGCACAGGGATTACAGATTTCTCACCATCTGCTCATGCATGGGCATCTCTGCATCCCAATCCTGTAGAATGACAGATTTTTTGAAACTGTATATAGAACTGAATGTGGCAAGTTAGTAGCTGAATGTGGCAAGTTTTTGCAAGCTGGATATCACACTGGCAGCCTGGAACAGGACGAAGGAAACACCTAAGTCTGAGCGGTGGTGAGAGCACCATACTGGACTGGATTAGCTGGATTGGCTTAGTTAAGACTATGTTATGATCTGCCTGCTGTGATGCTGTAGGTCCACTGGGTGGCAGCAGAGGGCCATTGAGTCCAGCAGGCCACTTTACTACAGCTCCTGTAGGCTTGAAAAAGGGTGGTTGTGTTATAACTGACTAATTTTTAAGTTTTGGTGGGATTAACATGTAGTTGTAAGTTAGGTTAGGTTGTAGTTAAGTTAATTAATCTTTAGCTAGCTGATAGTGGAGTTAGGTTTAGCTGTTATATAGGATTAACATAGCATTAATAAGGATTTTTATATTATTGTTTAGCTGCTAGGTTAAATCCTTAGATAATTGTTAGCTGGCCATTGGAATAGGTTACCTGCTAGCTGGACTTATGGTATGTTTTTCTAGGTAGCGAGGATGTCTTTTGATTGTGCCCACGAGGAGGCCCAGGGTGGGTCAGGGATCCCGGTTGTTTGGGGACGTGGGAGGTATGGCGGTTGGCCCTGGCCAAATAAGAGACAGAGAGGGAGATATGGATTTGCTCGCTCTCTGTCTGACATGAGGCCTATCCCCAAGAATGCAGGTATTGGGTTGTGGGTTAATTACTCTGCTCCTAGGCTGCTGTTGATAAATGTGAGGTCTATTAACAACAAATATGCTACCCTCCATGATTATCTCGGAGGGGAAGCGGCTGACCTTGTGTGTGTCACGGAAACCTGGGTGAGGGAGCCCTCAATAACCTTACACCAGATGGTTCCGTGACAGTCTAGCAGCCTCGGACACAGGGCCGGGGTGGGGGTGGGGGTGGCGTGGCGATGCTCATCTGAGATACCATCTCTTTCAGGACGTCCCCTGTCCCAGAGATCATGGTTTTGGAGTGTTTGGGTCTTCATTGGGATCACCCAGAGAGGCTGGCTGTCTTGATAGTGTACCGGGGTTGCAGCCTACGCGACCAGCAAACAGCCTGTCCACACCGGCTCTTTGGAGAATTCAGTCTCTGAGTGGGTGTTGGAGCACCCGCGCTTGATTGTGCTGGGTGACTTCAACGCTTATGTTGATTCGGCCTCCTCTGCAGTAGCCGATGATCTAGTGTCATCCATGGCGACTGTAAGCCTCTCTCTGATTAACACCGGTGACCCCACCCATCAAGGAGGCCACACTCTGGACCTGATCTTCGCAGCAGGTGTGCATGTGGCCATATCCTCTATTGAAAGAGTGCCATGGTCTGACCACTACGTCCTGAAGGCTCGGCTTGATGCTCCTACGCCCCCCTGTCTAGGCGATGGGCATATTTTAGCCCACCCGCGGAGACTAATGGACCTGGAGCGGTTTCAGGATGCTCTGCGGGATTCCCCACCCACTGGCAGTACTCTCGATGAGCTGGTAGTGAGCTGGGATTCCAGACTCTCTGAAGCCATTGAGGCTATCACCCCAAGGCGCCCTCTCCGTACCCGTGCCAACCCAGCTCCATGGTATACTGAGGAGCAGAGAAGGATGAAGTGGGATCTGAGACGGCTAGAGCAAGGGTGGCGGCGGTTACTTGACGAGGAGTCTTGACACTTGTATTGATCATTTAGGAGGTCTTACGAGAGTGCAGTGAAGGATGCGAAGCGGACATATTTCACTTCCACTATCGCTACGGCTAGCTCGCGCCCGGCACAATTGTTCAATGTAATTCGGACACTTACGACCTCATCTGTAGGTCCTAAAAGAAATGAATTGGCATTAAGCTGTGAGGCATTTGCGGACTACTTCACACACAAAGTTCTGACTCTCCGCCAATCCCTTCCCGCTACAATTGACACAGTAAGTGAACTGGAGGCCCCTTGGCCGTCTTTGGGTCCTTGTTTGGACCACTTCAGCCCACTCGACCCGACAGATGTGGACAGGATACTGGATGCTGTACAATCTACCACTTGTCCTTTTGACCCATGCCCTTCCTGGTTGGTGAAAGCTAACAGGGAGGAGCTACTGAGCCACCTGTTGGATATTGTCAACAACTCCCTTGAGCAAGGAGTTTTCCCAGGTCGGCTTAAAGAGGCAGTGGTCCGCCCACTCCTGAAAAGACCGCTGTTAGATCCTCAGGATCCGGCCAATTACCGCCCAGTTTCGAATCTTCTGTTTCTGGGTAAGGTAATTGAATGAGCAGTGGCGGAGCAGCTCCAGCGGTTCCTGGATGATGCAAACGTATTGGATACCTTCCAGTCCGGCTTCCGCGCTGGTCATGGGACTGAGATGGTGTTGGTTGCTGTCATGGACGAACTCCGGCTTCACTTGGACAGAGGCGGTTCGGTGCTGCTGGTGTTATTAGATCTCACTGCAGCGTTCGATGTGGTAGATCATGACCTTTTGGTCCATCACCTCACTGGTATTGGAGTTCGGGGGTCAGCCTGGTGTTGGCTGGCTTCATTTCTCCAAGACCAGAGACTGCAGGTGGCGTTGGGGGGAGAGGACTCCAGGCGTCATCCCATAATTTGTGGGATGCTGCAGGGGGCGATCCTCTCCCCGATGCTCTTTAACATCTACATGCACCCCCTGGTAGGTTTAGTCCGGAGTTTTGGGCTGCAGTGCCATCAATATGCAGATGACACACAGCTCATGTTCATGATGGAGGGCCACCCGTCTTCTGCCCCTGATGCTCTCCAGTGTTGTTTAGACGCTGTTGCTGGCTGGTTGAGTGCGAGTCGGCTGAAGTTAAATCCTACAAAGATGGAGGTCCTGTGGGTGGGTCGGGGAGAGTGTCCGGAGTCCTTTGGCCTGCCTATGCTGCATGGTGAGGCGCTTCAGCTTGCCTCATCGGCCAAAAGCCTAGGGATGATCCTGGATCCGACTTTGTCGCTGAAGGCCCAGGTCACCCGGTTGGCCCAAACGGCTTTTTACCATCTGCAGCAGGCACGGCAACTGGCCCCGTACCTCTCCCGTTCTGATCTAGCAACAGTGATCCATGCAACGGTCACCTCCAGGTTAGACTACTGTAATTCACTCTACACGGGCTTGCCTTTAGCCATGATCCGGAAATTAAAACTCATTCAGAATGCAGCAGCCAGGCTGCTTACTGGCAGTTCGAGCAGGGATCGAATTACACCGATCCTATACCATCTGCACATTGAGTTCCGGATTATGTTTAAAGTGTTGATTTTGACCTTCAAAGCCATTCGCGGTCTCGGACCTGCATACCTGAGGGACAGCCTCTCCCCATATTGCCCCGGTAGGCCCCTCCGCTCCTCGGAGGAGGACCTACTCATGATCACTGGCCCAAAAATGATCAGGCTGGCCTTGACGAGGGGCAGGGCCTTTTCAGCCCTGGTCCCTACCTGGTGGAACAGGTTCCCTAGGGAGATCAGGGCCCTGCAGGACTTACAGAGTTTCTGCAGGGCCTGCAAGATGGACCTGTTCTGCCAGGCATTTGGCCAGCCTGGTTAAAAATACATCTACCGTGTCATCTGGCCTCCCATGGACACAAGGGAGGGAGGGGGGTAGCCAGACGCCATCCACATTTTTAATGGGTTCTGTTTTTATGTAATTGGTATTTAAATTATGTTTTAATATATGTTTTAAACTATTGTGAACCGCCCTGAGCCCTCAGGGGGAGGGCAGTATATAAAACTAATAATTTTTTAAAAATGTGAGTGCCAGAGAATATATCAACAATACTTAGGAATTCGTTTATAAGTGTCCTGTAACTAAAATCTAAAAACCTGGCCATTTCAAAATGTGAAATTTCAGATTCAAAATTAATATGTGTACTGAGTTTTCTATTCCTAATACAAATGACATATTGGAGAGTTTAGGGGCATTTAACATGTACAGAATTCTTCTGAGGAAAAAAATGAAAGTTTAATTTAGTATACACTCAAAACATAGTTGGAATTAATATTCTGGCATATAAAACCCATTTTGGTAAATACTGCATACACAGCCCAGGTTAGCCTGCATCTGTCAGACCTTGGCACCAAGGAGGTTCAGCCCTGATTAGTTCTTGGATGGTGGGGAGGGCACCAAGGAAGTCTAGGGTTGCTACTCAAAAGCAGGCAGTGGCACATTATTTGTTTGTCTCCTGCCTTGGAGCCTAGAGGGTTGCTGTAAGTCAGCTGCAACTTGACAGCACTTTCCACCACCGTATTTGATATGTGATACACCAACAATCTGGCAATTTGCTTTGAATGGTGACAGGGATCTCTCAAGCCAGGAAATGAACAACCATGCCCTTTTTTGACAAGCCACCTTCTTATTGGCTTGTCAGAAGAAGGAGCTGCTAGCCTGCTCTCTGCTGTGTTTAGTTCTCTGCCAGTACTGCAAGCCAGAAAATGGAGCTGAAACTACCATCTCTCCAGCTATTAGATTGCACAAAGGGCCAATAGAATCCCACATAGCCCTATTATTAGCACCTTAAATATTGGTCTGACTTTTCTCATCTGACCTCCTCAGTGCTTGTGTCATGGCTAAGCTGTTCTCAGACTGTGTACTTATTTATGTATTTACTGGCTATATTGAAACTCCCTTTGCCCTGGACAACCCCAGGATGAGGCCTAAAGTTCTCCCAGAATTGCAAGTGATCTCCAGACTACAGAGACCTATTCCCATGAAGAAAATGGTAGCTTCAGGGAGTAGGTAGCATACCGCAGAATTTAGGAGAAATGGAAGTGTCATATTCTTACTGAGCTCCCATCCTTCCCCAGGCTCTGTCACAAAATTGTTGGGAATTTGCTAAGCCAGAGTCTATAGCTCAATCTAGACTATACTGCTCACACTAAAATTGTTGATGAACAAATGCATTTAGGGCAGTGGGACTCACTACAGTATCTCATATGTAAGTTTTGTTGATGGTTGTCAGTCAGTTGGAGACCACATAGTAGAGGAAGCAGTGTGCCATCCTGAAAGATGACTTCTTATTCCAAAGTGTACGAGTGTGCTGATGTCTGTAAAATCAGAAATCAACGTCTTTCCATGTCTCCACCATTCCCTGTGTCTGCTTGGTTGTTCAGTCTTTCCTTCCAAAAGACATTCAACCACTCCTTCTTTTTTTAGAGACCTGTTTAGCACCACAGTTGTTTCATGGCCACTACTCTACAACCCAGAAAATTTTCAAGCTGAATGAGATACTCCAGTATGGATGTGATGATGGATACCAGTCTGCAGGAGGGAACTCAGTGGGAAAAGTACAGTGTGGTCCTGAAGGATGGCTCTTTACTCCCAAATGCACTAGTATGTTAATTTAAAATTTCCTCATGTTGAAATTTTCTTGCCTTGCACTGTTTCTGCTTGAGCAGAAGCAATGAACAAGTTTTCAAAACATAAGAATCAAATATTTGCCAGTATCTACTGTAACTGTGGCGTTTCCCCGACCCTGCAGGTGGCTGTACCGACCCACCTTCCCTGACCTGGGGGTTGGACTTCCCAGACGATGTTACATTAGCTTGGCCCTGAGGGCCAAGGAACAGTCTTGCCCACAGGGCGCCTTGCGTTAGGACACTGCATGCAAGCATTGCATCACAAGTAAGAACAGCACCACCAGTTGGATTACTGCCCGCAGGGCATAATCATTATCACCCCTAAAAGGAAACAGCTGTTGCTGATAGAGAAAAAGGTTAAATAAGCACAAAAGAAAAAAGCCAGGGGTTCCTTTTCCCTCATTACGTAGAGAGAAGAGACAATTAAGTGGGGCTTTTAGCCCATGGTTTTGTCAGTACTGAAAAGGTTTTTTTTTTTTACTGGTAAAGGAATTACCTGCAATGTTGTTTGTTCCTGTATTTTAACTGCTACAAATGAAAGCTATTGGACGGTGTTATTGATGGCAGTTGGATTTGTCTGCTTTCTTCTCCGTGCTCGAATGTGAAAGTGAGGTGAAAGTAACTCACAGAGAAACTGTCTTGGGAGAAGAGAAAGGGAGAGCCTTTTGAAGGAGTTTGAAGGCTATTTGCTAGCTGGTTTGTAAGAGTGTACGGACGACAGAGCAAAGGGTCCGGCTCATACAGACACACCTTGTACCTTCCTCCCGTACCCTGGCCTGGGGTCTCGGTGCTGTTTGTCAGAGCTACCGGCTTGCCTGACCCCTCTCCCTCTCTCTGTTGCCTCACAGAAGAGAGCCCTCTGATTGTTTCTCCCCTTCTCCAGCTTCCTTGCCCCACCCTGTTATGCTTCACAGGGGTGGGTGTGCTGCCTGTGTGAAGCCCAGGGTCCCCCAGCCTATTCCCCCACAGCGCTGGGCAGCAGCCCCTTCTAAGCTCCTTGCCTCTCTACCACTCTCTTCCCTGCCAACGCCCTCCCCAGTCCCTGCTGCAGCGGCAGCTCCAGAGGCTCATTTCCCTTCTCCTTTTATCTTGTTCTCTTCTTGGCCCAGCTGCAGCTCATCACTCTCTCTCACAGTTGGTTCAGATGTGAGAGGCCCCTCCCTGCAAACTCTCACTCTGCTGGCTTTTACTCTGTCGGCTGTTATCCTGCTGTCTCTCCTTTTGCCAGCCCTTGCCCTGCCTGCTGTGCTGAGTCCGGGCACTGGGGACATGGCTGCGCCCGGACAGTAACATTGGTTTGTTTGTTTTTTAAGAAATCGGATGTTTGACACTGAATTCTGTGGAAAATGGAGGCCTTCGTCCCAGGAAGAGAATCTACGAAGAAGGAGACGTGATTCAATTTTTCTGTTTGGAGGATTATTCTTTAAGAGGTTCAGAGTTAATTCAGTGCTATTACTTTGGCTGGTACCCAGAGCCTCCAGTATGTGAAGGTGAATATTTTAAACTCCCCGTGTTGCTCTGCTTCCATATTATGGAGATAGTAACAGAGAGGCAGTCTGGTTCCGAGAGTTATAGATGGGAAACCTCAATGAGAGTCTTAAGTCTGCAACACAATAAAACTTGTTTAACTAGTTTGACAGTCATTCTTTCTCCCTTGGTATTCCTGCAAATTGTTCTATGAAGTGGTACAACAATTTTCATAGAAAACTGTTTCCAGAGTTCCCTGAGAGGAATCCATAACATCACCCTGAGCACATCAGTCGTGTAGCTGCCACAAGATGGGGTGGGAGGCACTGCACCCTGGGTGTGCATCATTGAGGTCACGTGGGGGGCAGAAAATCACCCCATACCCCTCCCCCTTGCCTGACAGAAGCCGCTGCAGGGCCAGCTTCACTCAGCCAGGCTGATTTTTCAGCCGGCTGCTCTTTGCAGGCTGCTCAGCAGCTGGCTGAACTAAGGTAAGTGGGCGGGGTCAGGGGCCGGACACCATTTTGCCCCAGGCACCATTTCTCTCCCCCCCATGCCTCTGTCACAAGTACTTGCTATAGACTGTTGACTTGTAACATTGACATAATACCAAGTTTTGGCATGGGTTGATCAAGCTGCTTGGATGATCCATTCAAAACTCTGATGTAACGATCTGAAGGTAAGAGTTGCTGTAGCATTGTGGCTGAGAGACTGAACTGTGAACCAGAAATTCCCTTGATCAAATCCTGCCTTTGCCATGAGCTTGACAGCTGGCCTCTAACAAGCTGCATTCTGTTTTTTCAGTATGACAACACCACCTTTGAGAAGTTGAAATGATTTCTTAATGTGTATATAAAACCCTCAGTGTATTCAAAAAAGAAATATATAAATACTATTATTTATTATGATGTACTCATTAAAAGATGAAGTCGTGTGACAGTTTTAATTTCCAGGTTTACAGAAGAAAATCTATAGCAGATGGAAGCCTTCTGCATTATCCTCTATGGAACAACTAAGTCTTGACATGGTGGGTCTGAGGTCCTCAATGAGGGTATAGAAGGCCAGCTAGCCTAGCAGTATTTCCAGACCCTGCTTCAACTCTATCAAGCTGCAAGTATGTGACAGGAAGTTATGTGATGTCATGAGGAAGAGCTAGTTTTGACCCCTGGCTTCAACCCTTCCTGCTGCTGGGGGGGTCGGGCACTGACTAAGCCTACTGGCTTGCCTACTGGCCCGTCTGGTCCTGGTGCTGTACCCGTTTTTGCATTTTTTAATTGCAGTTTGTACTTCCTCAACAGATATTTGTCTATTTAATAATTGTTTTTGATTTATTGAAAGTGTTTTTACTTTGTTTTCTTCCAAATATCTTTCCATCTCTGGATAGTTTATTTTTTCTTGCATGTATAATTCTGCAAAATGTTTCGTTAACTGTTCCTGTATTTTATTTTGTTCCGTAACAGTTTCATTGTCAATTTTCAGTTTATTTATTAATTGCTTTTCTTTTTCCTTTTTAATTTGGGCTACTAGCCATTTTTCAGGTTTGTTCGCCTGGGCAAAATGTTTCTCTTTCAAAAATTTCAACCCATTCAATATATCTCTCCACCATCTTTTTTGTATTTTTTTTTATTAATATAATTTTTTCTTTAATTTGTTGATTTTTGGGGTTTTTTTGAAGCTGTTTTTCTAAATTTTTAAATTCCTTTAATTGTCTCTCTTCCTTGTTTCTCCTTTCTCTTTTTAGAATACTTTCTTTTTGTAGGAGGGAACCTCTTATATAGGCTTTACTTGTCTCCCAAATAATGTTCTCTTCTTGGATGGATTTAGTATTTAAGTCAAAGTACTCTATCAGTTCTTTTTCAATATCTTTTACTATACTATCTTTCTCTAGTATCCAATTTTTTAATTTCCATGGTCCCCTTTGTGTTCTGTGGCTCAGCTCCCATTTAATTGGGCTATGGTCTGATAAGATTCTTGGGCCTATTTCAATATTTTTTGTTTTTTCTAGTAGATTCCCATTTGCCCAAGCCATATCAATTCTTGAGAGCGACTCATGTCTATTGGAGAAAAATGTGAATTCTTTAGATGTATTCTGTTTTTCTCTCCAGATATCTTTAAGTCTGAGTAGCTCCATACCATCTCTAAACCCTTTTGGAAGAATGCATTCTCTTGTTTTGGGTATTTTTTTCTTCCTTATTTTGGTTGTTTCGTGTTTGTCCAGTTTAATATCAGTCACTGCAATGAAATCTCCTATTATGAGTGTATTCTCATAATTATAATTTAATAGTTGGTCAATTAACTTTTTATAGAACTCTGCTTTTTTCTTATTTGGTGCGTAGATTCCCACCACTAAGATGTTCTCTCTATCCCAACTGATTTCAACTCCCAATACTCTCGCTTCTTCGTCTCTAAATATTTCTCTAGGGTTTAGACTGTTTTTAATATATAAAGATACACCTCTTTTTTTTGTTTATAACAATTGTGGAACCCTATCCCTAAATTCTCCTTTTCCAAGTAGTTCACATGTTCTTTCTTTACGTGTGTTTCCTGTAAACATAATATCTCACATTTTTGTTTTCTTAAATAGTCAAAGACTATTTTTCTTTTTTTTTGCCCCATTTAGTCCATTGACATTATTTGAGAAGATATTTAAATTCATTATTAATATCATTCAATAATCAAGTTATATATTAAAACAACATACAGTATAATAAGACAATACTAATCACACTACCAGCTCAATCCACACTTTAACCTGGGCATCAATTTATAGGGGAAGAGGTAAATTATAACCTTAACTAAAATTTTCCCAGCAACCTGCTTTTCATATTCCCGATTTATTTTGGGTTTTTTCCCTCTCTCTCCCCCCCCCCCCCGCATTCATTAAGCAAAGGAATATATATATATGCAAAAATAAATTGATAATCTTAAATTACAATCATATTAACATAATTAATTGTGTAGTCCAGTAAATAAACCTATTTGTCATCTTAATCATCATAGATATATATTCATAATTCCTATTAGTCTCAGAGCCATATATTTTCTATATCATACCATTAGGAACATCTTTTGGTGTTCTTTATACTAGGCCCAATTCCTTCTTGAACTTTTTCATAAATTCATCTACTTTAGTCAGTGTATCTAAATTAGTTTCTTTTCCTTTCCAGAAAAACGTGACACCCTCAATTGGGTTCCATCTGTATCTTTCTTAGTGAAAGATATTAAGATATCCCTTGGTGCTTTTCTTTCTTTCGCTGATTTTGTGTTAACTCGGAATATCTCATCTACTTCCATCTCAAAATCTTCTTCTGTCACTTGTGCCAATTCTGCTAGAGGAGGTATTACCATTTGTCTCAGATTTTCCTTATCTAATTCTTTTAAGCCCCATAGTCTTAATAGTTTCTCTTTTTGCTTTAGTTCTAGGAACACTATTTTATAATCCAATTAATCCAATTTTTTTTGTTGGAACATATCTGTTTTTACTTCTTCTAGATGACTTTTAGTTTCTTTTAAATCCGTAGTTAATTGCAAAATAGTTTCTTCTAGCTTCTTTACTGTCCCCAGCTCTTCTTCAATTCTTGTCAACCTGTCTTTAGTAGCTTCCTGGTTGGCTACAATTTTTTCAAGCATTTGTTCTATTTTTGTTGTGTATTCCAGTCCATTTTTCTCTGGGGTTTTAGTTTCCATATTCCCAGTCTTTGCAGGTACATTGTTACGTTTAGTTGCCATTGTTATTCAGTTTTTGTTGAGGTTGTTCACCACTTTGTAACTTAAAGTACTAATAACAGGCTGCTGTCAATGTCTTCCTCTTCCCCTATACACCTGGTGCTCAGCCCGATCGCATCTCAACCAGATGATTTCTTTCACTTTTTACCTCCTTCTTTTGTGGATTTTTGCCTCCTCCACATGTTCACTCTTTCAGCCACTTCTCCTTTGCATGTTCTTCTGCCTGTTGTGTTGCGATGCCCCTGTACCGCCCCTGCGCCGATTCAGATCTCCCGCTTGTGTCCGCAACACACACACATTTTTTCCCAGTGCGCGTCGACTCAGAGCTCTCAGGTCTTATTAGCGTGTCACCTTGCCCTTGCGTATATTTGAGTCTCTCTAGTCACTCGCGCCCCTGACACGCACTCTTTTCCACCTGTTATGCACCAACTCGGGGCTTTCCCAACTTCCTGGTGTGTCGCGTCTCTCCGCCCACACTCCCGTCACGTACATACGTAGCTTCTCCCGTTGTGTGCCGACTCGGAGCTCTTGGAACTACCAAGGCTCATACGAGTCCCCGCCTCTATTTTCTTCTGTCAACAATGCTTTTTAAAGGTACAGTCCCCTTCGTTTTTAATTAGCTCTTGCTAATTAACTACCGCTTGTCATTTAGTTACTGTAACCGTTTCACTGTTAGTCACACTGAGTTTTATTACCACAGTTCTAGTTTCCAACGTTTGTTGTTTTTGTTTTATTTGGCTCTGTGGTTCACTGTGGTTTTCTTAAGATTTTATATCTCCGCTCTCGTCTTCCGCATTTTACTTACTCGTTTTTGTCTATATTCCATAAACGTTCCGCTCTGTCCGTGTCTCTGCCTAGAGATTATTCTCGCCCAGTTCTGTTGCAATTTGATTCAGTCGAGCCCTCGGTCTTGCTTTGCTCCAAGTGGCTCTGTTCTCCTCTATTTGGTATTGAGCTATAAGGCTTGCGGCGCCGCCATTTGGCGTTTGCCTCTCTCGTCCCGCTGCTCTGGCTCCTCGTGTTTTTAACTTGCGGGGAGTTGTTCTGATGCTGTCTTTGCTTCTCCCCCTGACCCTACTGGGGGATGGAGTCTGAACTTTCTGTACAGACCCTTTTTGCATGCGGGTAAAGAGCTTAAGCTTTCTCCTGACTAGGAGCGAGCAGTCACCTGGCTTTGCTCAGTACCGGAAGTCCCAAGTATCTTCATTGTTGAGTGACCTCTTCTCATAATATCATAATATTATTTAACTGAAGGTCCTCAAAACTATTTTTTAGAAGGCAACTTTAGTTTGGTATAGAACTGGCATTTCTTAAGGTTTATATTGTATGAATTTATTTACATATAGCCATGTCCCACTACAGAGTATCAACAAGCATATGAAAACATTATAAATATACATAAATTAAGGTTTATTAGTGAGTTTATATAGCTCAACTAAATTTGGGATGCCTTTTCCTCTTTTATTTAGCAAGAAGAAAGAAGTGCCCTCCACCCCCTCAACCCCCTAATACCAAATTACTGCCTGGCATAAGAACATATCATCACGGGGACATGGTACATTTGGAATGTGAGCCTGACTTTCAAATCAAAGGAACTGCAGAGGTCCAATGTGAAAATGGCAAATGGACTTCACCTCCCAAATGTGTGGATCACTTGCCTGCTAGAACTGACTACCGAGAATTAGAAGGTATTTAAATTTTGGAACATTATCAGCTTAGAGGTTTCAGAATTGCAGCTACATTTTATATTTTTGCTTTTTAAAAAGTGCCCATTGGTTCTCAGTTCTAACTCTAACATGATTTCATTTCTTGCTATATGAGCAGGCAGTTCTTTCACAGGGGAATTGTCTCTTCTCTAGGAACGAGTGTTACATAGAGGTGTATGGCCTATAGGGACATGGGCCCATAGACCCACGTCTCTCCACCAAACCCTGCCCCTGGCATCAGGAGCCAGCCTACAGGGGAGGGGTGGGGCTCGGTGGTGGGCAGTTGTGGCACCAGCCTGGGTTGCCCACTGCTGCCAAGCCCCACCCCTGGCCTTTGTGCAGGCTGGCTTTTGCCCTCTCCAAGCCCTGCTGGCCTGCATGGAGGCCGAGGAGGTGGGGCTTGGCCTGCATGGAGGCCGGGGGCGGGGCTTGGTGGCAGGTGGCCCCGTCCTCACATGAGCCCTCCCCTGAGCCCATGCAGGCCAGTGAGGTGGGACTTGGCACCCCTGAGTCACACTCCCGAGCATGGGTGCAGGGTGCGCCCAGATAAAGGGTTGTCTCCAGGCGCCATTTCCCCCCCAGTACGCCTCTGGTGTTACAAGTCCCTGATGTTTCTCTTGTGGGGCAGAAAACAACTGGTCAATTTTTCATTGTGTGAAAAAACAGCATAAGGGAAAATATTCCACTGAAGGATAGGTCCTTTGTTTTAGTTTGTAGCCTCTACTGTGCATTTAAGGACTGAGTTCATGTGAATGAGCATCATCAGTAGCTTGACTTTGGTGAAAATGGTATCCCAAGACTTATGAACTTCTATTTGTCATGATCTCAGTCTCCCTAGCATTCAGCTTACTTCTTTCTACCTGCCAGCTTGGATCAGCACCTGAGCTAAGGCATTAAGGAGATGGCATTTGCAAAAAATTACCCAGTTTGAGCTCTCTTTATCAAAACTGGAATCAGATTTAAGGAAATGGCCACCACTGGAGAAGATCCAGTGAATGAAATTTTCCCAGTATAATGTTGGAACAGAAGATCTCTGGTCGACCTTAGTTAGTTGTATACGTTTGAGAGGACGTCAAGCTCACCTTTCCTCAGTTTCTCATTTCTCCCCTCCCCCATTTAACTGAGATCCTCACTCAAGGAGGCATTTGGGAAGAAGCTGATTTGTCTCAGGAGTCAGAGTGGAGAGCCAGATATCATGAAGCTGCCTCTCTGTGGTACAGTTGGGGATGAAGACCATATAAGGAATGGCATCTGCCCCACCCCTCTCCTTTTAACCACCAACAAGGGAGAAATCCTTTATTTCAAAGAGGGCGCTAGCTGGTCACCGATTTGGGGGCCGAGTAGGAATTTTTTAACCTTCGGTGGTTTGACTCTAGCTTGGGTGGGGTTTTTTGCCTATTCTACTCTAAAAATATTAACAGGACATCTACTGTAATGCCTAGGCATTGGTATTCCCTGATGGCCGTAGCAGTGCAGATCAAGTTGCTTGAGTGGTACACAGTATGGCTTCACTTGAATAGTGAAGGGTTAATCCTCTTATGAGGCCTGGGACTTTGGTACCTGTATGGACCTGGGACACGACACCCTTGAGGCGGGTCAGTATCCTCAACCCATAGACCCTTAGGGTTAGGGTGACCAGAAGTGGCACATTACCCTCAAGCATCATGAAGACCTGAGCTGAGAGCCTGGATGACTTTGTCTGCAAATTCAGGCGTGCGTAAACAAGAGGAGGCCTAACACTTCTACATCCCACCAATGTCCCACAGTGCATCCAAATTTGGGATGGGGTTTGGCCTGCAGGCCCTAAAGATTCCCTTTGAACAAATAAAATAAACTTGATCCATTTTTATTACTCAGATGGAGATGCTGGCTGTTCTTATTCTCTGTCTGCATGCAAAGATAGAGGTGTCCTTCCAGGACTGTCAGCGTCTTTGCTTGACTTAGCACTAGGTTGGAGACATTTACATGAGGAATTCCCTCTCTCCCAAGACTCAAGCTCTTTAGTTTCTGAAAGAGTTTTACTCCCCTAAATGTGGAGGAAGTACAGATAGTTAGGAAGTCTTCTACAACAAAGAAAAATAGAGCAGGACTGGCTAGAGAAAAACAAAGCAGTTCTAGCTAGAGTTAACTTAGAATTAATTTCAACGATGCTGATGCCGAACATCCCTTTACATTTCCAGGATTGGTCAGCTTCTGCTTTACCTCTGAATAATCTTCTTGAGACAAATTTCTGAGATTCCATGACACAACACACTAGACTAAAAATAATTCATGCCTGCCCCCCTTATCCTGTCTTGGATTATGACTTGGAATCTCCCCTTGCTTTGGACCAATAATGATTGGGAGGTAACTCTCCATTACTCACAACTCTAGGGCAATTTGGCTCTTCATACCTTCAAGACGAGGGCCTGTTCTTCCATCATAGGAGAAGTGACAGCTTGGGGATGCTTCACCACCTGCCCATTTTCCCCCATGTCAATAATCACCCTAAAAATGTCAGTGCAACTGGGACTCTGACTACCCATTCTAGAAAATAAACTCAAATTGTTTTAGCATCAAAGGAATCCCCATTAATACCAATCGCAGATAACTTCCCCTCACTGGCGTAATGCCCATTGGGCAAGGTGGGCAGCTGCCCAGGGCATCACCTTGTGGGGGGCATCAAAATGCTGGGTTCGTTTTTGGGTATTTTAGTAGTTTTCTATTTTTGGCCTGCAGGGGGCGCAGTTTTTAGGCTAGCAGCACCATAATTTCAGCGTATCATCAGGAGACTGTCCTTATGCTACCTCCCAAGTTTGATGAGGTTTGGTTCAAGAAGTCCAAAGTTATGGACTCTCAAAGGGGGTCCCCATTCCCCATTGTTTCCAATGGGAGTTAATAGGAGATGGGGGCTACAGTTTTGAGGGTCCATAACTTTGGCCCCCTTGAACCAAACTACACCAAACTTGGGGGGTATCATTAGGGCAGTCTCCTGATGAGACTCTGAAAGTTTTAAGACTGTGCCTTCAGAAATGTGCCCCCCACAGCCTGCAACCCCCATTGACAGCAATGCAGAAAACTCAATGCAGAACAAAGATTCTTGGGCAAATTTCTAGGATGTTCCTGCAGGGGGTGCATTTTTGGATGTATCCAGCACCAAAATTGTCAAGGGTATCATCTGGAGATGATGGCACCCCCCAATTTTGGTGCAATTTGGTGCAGGGGGTCCAAAGTTATGGCGGACCCTCAAAGGGTAACCCCATCTCCTTAGCAAGGAGAATGGAGGATGGGGCACCCCTTGCTTGAGGGTCCATGAACTTTGGAACCCCTAAAACGTAAACTGCACCAAACTTTAGGGTGGTGACACCATAAGGACAGTTTCCAGATGATATGGTGCTGATATGTCTAAAAATGCACCCCCTGCAGGCACCAATGTCCTGGTGCAAAAAAAATTTGGTTGTGGTGGAGTGGCCGCCCATGGGGGGGGCATCCAACTCAGATTTTGCCCAGGGCTACAGTTTGCCCAGGGCTGCCTCGTTACACTCCTGCTTCCCCTATCAACCTCATACTGAGAGGTAGCTTGGTGAAGTATTTATTATAGCATTGAACTAGGATGTTTTCCAGTTAGGAAGCTTAGTGGGTGATACTGGTTATAGTTTCAGAGAGTAACCATGTTGGTTTGCAGTAGAAGAATTAGATTTGAGTGCAGTAGCACTTTAGAAACCAAAGATTATTGGGTAAAAAGTTATCAAGAGTCAAAGCTCCTTCAATCAGGTGTGTGACATTGGGACAGTCACTCTGATCATGATCCAGTTATATCTGAGGTAATTATGGAATCGAGAACCTGAGCTCCTTGGAGGAAGATGTAATAGATTTTTATGGGAAGTAGACAACACCCTGGAGGACGGGTTTCCCACCTTGCAATTCCCAGCAAACCACACTGCAGTTGGGTTTTCAGCGGTACTGAAAAAGCTTAAGGGGGTAATATCTGGCCCTGACTATGAATGCTGAATTGATAACTGAAAGCTATGAAGGTAAACTGACCAGAACAAAGTGCATTACTTTTGTACACTGAATAAGAACAAAGTCTGTTCAGAAAGAAATATACATCTGAGTCAAATATTAACAATCCAGCAAGAGATGTCAGATGTTAGATTTGAGAGCAATCTACTTACCAAAGGTACTAAACCTGGCTGTGTAATAATCACAATTTATATATGAGTATTTATACCCCAGTAGTACTATCCTGGTATTGGCTAGTTCAGAGTTTCTCTCTTATTGGAGACCTTTTCATGCTGTATTCCTTTCCATCTTGCTTTTTTCTCAGATGTGGGCGGAGAAACAAGCAGTGACAGTAATCCGAGTTTGGAAACTGATGGGAGCTGCGGAGCTCCTCCTGAAGTGGAAAATAGTCTCATTCTTGGTTTGTTGTTTACAAATTACAAAAATGGCTTCTCAGTAGAATATCGATGTCTCAGGTATCACTTGTTAAAGGGATCAAGTACAATTCGCTGCATGCAGGGGAACTGGACGGAGCCACCCTTTTGTTTAGGTAAGTCCCATAGGTGAGTGAGAGAATGTCATGGGAAAAAAGAAAGGTGCTATGAGGAATTAATCTGGTGTGATTTTTACTGTTTTGTGAAATTCTGAATTTGCCTAGGCACAAACAAACGAAATTCCAGAAATCCATAATTATTCCTTGCATTGATTTTTGTGGCTGGATTCTCAACTGCTGTTCATGGTATCTGCTTGTACTGTGGCTGTTTAGTCACATTATAAACATATGGAACTGGAAAACAGGGCACTAACGCCTGTTGATCCTAACCTGGATGGCTCAGGCACTAGACCAGCCTTGTCAGATCTCAGAAGCTTAGTAGGGCCGGCACTGGTTAGTACTTGGATGAGAAAGTCATGGAGTGGTGCAGATGGAATCTTTGTCCAGAGACCCATGGTGATTCTCATTAGTTAATGTACTATACAAGGAACTACCTATTTACAAAAGTATTCAGACAGTATTCAGGGCAGACCTGGCATTAATGGAGTCGATCACAAACTTTTCTTATTTGGGGGCATAGCTCCTCCAGTGTCTTCACTGCAGCGATTGGCTATCCCTGAAATCAAGGCATATGTTGCAGTGCTGTAAAATGCCATAAAGCACATTGCTAAAAATGCAGTAAGACTCAACTATTGTAATCCCTGTTATCCTACATAGCATTTTAATTTTCAGAGTCTGCCAACTATATATGCATCATGTTTCCCCAAACAGACATCCTTTAAAAGGGGTTGTGTGTGCGCATCTGTCTGTCTGTGTGTGTGTGAGTGGATGTGTGATTTAAAAATCATATTTGCTTTTAGCTGATTTCTTCTCAAGCACATGTTGAAAGTGCAGGCAGGGTTGATAGAAGACAAGACTGCTTCTGCCTTCATGAGCAACATATACACCTACCTCACAGGATTGTTGAGACAAGAAAATAGAGAAGAGAATGGTGTAAAATTGTTCAGGTCCCTGTTGGAAAGAAAGACAGAACAAATTAAAATAAATACTTGTGTTTTATTTCGCAGCAGCAATCACATGGAAAGATGCCCTGCTTCTTAAGAAGCAAGCTGCCAAAATGATGTTTATCTGTTAAATTTACAAATCTCTTGTTTTGATACCTGCTGAGGTGCTGGCCTTGCTGAGGATGCTCTACACCCTTACAGTCATGTCACTTTTGAAAAGCACTAGGACTGGATGTCTCATAGCAAGGAAATTACAATTCAGGACCTACCCCACTCCCAAGGATTATTTTGATCAGCTAGATTTCTGGGGTGGAAAATGATTTGGTGCCAGATTGTCCAGTTTTTGTGCCTAGCCAGTTAATTACTGATCTTTGTCCCTTAGAACCATGCTTTGTGGTTGAAGAAAACCTAAGCAATTTCCACATAAAGATCAAATGGAGGTTGGATGAAGAACTAGTTTTCTTACACGGTGATATCATTGAATTTGTGTGTGAGCCAGGACATGTTCTGCCACCTTTTGTTGAACAGCAGCAGTTGATGGTGCAATGTAATAATGGAGAACTGAAATATCCAAAGTGCATTTCCAAAGGTAAAACATTATTTTGTTTTGTGGCAGTTTTGTATGGATTGTCAAAGCTGTTCATTAGTATACTCTGTTCATCCTCGGTCTCAGCGCAGCCCCACGTGTGGGGACTATGCCTGTGTAGGCCTGCCGAATGGCAGAAGTTCTTGACTTCTAGCAACAGCAGGTGGATGGTTCCTATAGGTAAGGGGGGAGTTCACGGGTTCAACCCCCCCCATTACATCTTCACATATTTATTAAAAGGGCAGTTCTCCAAAGATTGCTTAAAGGGGAAAGGACTTCAAACTGAGTTTCAGTACTTTTCCCTTTAAGCAATCTTTGCAGAATTGTCCCTTTAAGAAATATGTGAAGGCTTCACAAGAGACCAGCCTGCCCAGAGGGCGAGGGAAACTCGGCCCTCAGCTGCTAGGCACTGCCAGGGAGTTGGCAGTGGAGAGGGGCCGCCGCCGTCTCCCTGCCTAGCAGCCAAAGGGCAAGGAGAGATGTTAGTTTGTTCCACTATCTCACTTTCTTCCTCCATTAGATTTGATGTTTGTTCAACCATGCTGTCGATGGTTGGAAATGGCTGACACCTATTCTGTGTGAGCTGATTTTTCTTTTGATTTCTCTCTTCCCTTTTCAATAGCCTCCCCCTCCTTCTTCTGAGTATTCAGCCCAGCTTTATGAATGGACATCAAAGATGGGGCATTCTGACTCACAAAATTCATTCTAAAATAATTCAATCTAAAATAATCAAGGTTACTGACCTCCTGTGGAAACGGGATTAATTAATTTCTCCTACGTCTTTTTGTGCAATTTTCTTATTTTACAGACTCTAATGAAAACTGTGGGTCCCCGCCAGTCATAGAGAATGGAGTTGCTATGGAATCATTGAGAACAGACTCTGTCCATCACTTAACAATAGAATACAGCTGCCATGAACACCATGTTTTGCAAGGCTCTAGGACAGTGTTCTGTTTAAATGGCCAATGGACTAACCCACCAGTTTGCATAGGTACAGTACAATAAATATATTATAGGGTATTGTCATGTAAAATGTCCATAACTCTGACTTGAATGGGTAAAGTTAACCTGATGTCATCAGATCCCAAAAGCTAAACAGGGTTGGCCCTGATTAGTACTTGGATAGATGACGGCCAGGTTTGCTACGTGGGGGCAGTCAATAAATCACTTCTGTTACACTTGTGCCTTGAAAACCCTACAGGGTTTCCTTTCCAGTTCAGCTGCAATTTGATGGATGTTTACACACATTCACCCATAAAGTTCATCTCTCTCTCTCTCTCTCTGTCTGTCTGTCTGTCTGTCTGTCTGTCTGTCTGTCTGTCTGTCATTGTGTGTGTATGTATAAGGCTGCCATGGGAGGGGCAATGATTTACTGGTAGACCTTCTGCTTGGTGTGCAGAAGGTTCCAGATTCAATCCAGTTGAAAAGATTTGATCATGGATGATTTGAAAGACCTTCACCTGAGACTCTGGAGAGCCTCTGCCAGTCTGAGTAGGCCATACGGATCTTGATGGACAATGGCCTGATTGTATAAGACAGTTATGTGTATATCTACTGTGCATAAGGAGATGGCAGGTTATTCTCCCAGTGGATTTTCTCTGAAAGAGTAGCAAACAAGAACAGAGAATAAGCTAGGTCAGAAAATAAACTATGGCACATCATCGGGCAGGTGGCTAAAGCTGCACCCAGCCTCTAGTAACAGAGTTCCAAGGGACAACTGCTCAGAAAAAAAGAAAAATGTTTTAGATGTTCCCTTCAAACCTGAAAGTGCAGAGGGAGGCCATTTATTCCCACCTTTGTTCTGGGTTCATTTTCTTTTTAATGGAATTCTAGGAGCTAGACTATGTACAGATGAAAATAATATGAGGTTATCACTAATATTAATTTTTAATGTAGAGAACACAACTGATTTGGATGTACTGTTTAGAGGATATTTATTGTCCCAGTATTACTTCCACTGAATCTTTTACAAATATAATAGACTATTACCATAGAATGTACTTTAATTCCAATTTCTGAGGTTAACAGACACCTTCATAACTATCTGTGAGAGTAAAGATGTTTACAGGATTTACCAGCTCTAGTATACTTTGTTGCAGGAAATACTACTAATCATATAATATCAGCGGAAGTCTCAGATACATGTTAACATCCTACCAAATTATATTGTACGATCAAAACATTTCATTTGTTCTTCTAAAGAGCCATGTTCCTTGTCAAAAGATGAGATGTTGGAAAATAATTTGGATCTGTTATGGAGTTTTGACAATCGACCTTATTTCCTCCATGGAGAATTCGTTCAGTTTGTATGCAAGCCACGCTATTATAGTCCATCAAATTCACCATCTGATTTTAGAGTCAAGTGTTGGAATGGACAGCTGTCATATCCAGTATGTATTGCAAGGAACGGGTAAGCTATGAAGTCAGCTGAAAAGTACCAATAATTACTCTGTATACTTTTAAGCATAAGCATAAGCATTTTATTGTCATTGTGCACGCACAACGAAATTTACAGCAGCATTCCTCGATGCACACAACTTCAGACTCATACATCATACTCATACAATTTCATACAATACATCATACTCATACAATTTCAGACTCATACATCATCCTCACTTCCCCCTTTCTCCACCCATCCCTACACAGCCCCGAACACATCAACACGAAGCCGCGGAGTTTAGCATAGCCACAGCTCTAGAGTAGAAGCTGTCTCTAAGCCTCTTTGTCCTAGATTTGATAGTCCTGTATCGTCTACCAGATGGTAACAGTTCAAAAAGAGAGTTTGCTGGATGAGACTGGTCCCTCAGAATATTTTGGGCTTTTTTTAGGCTTCGGGAATTATAGAGTTCTTTCAAGGAGGAGAGAGGGCAGCTGATAATCCTTTGTGCAGTAGTGATCACCCTTTGGAGCGCCTTCCTATCTGCCACTGTGCAACTGGAGAACCATACACAGATGCAGTAGGTTAAGACACTCTCTATAGCATAGCGGTAAAAGGACACCAGGAGTTTTCCATCCAGTTGTTGCTTCCTTAAAAGTCTCAGATAGTACAGTCTTAAATTCATAATTAAATTCATAATTCTACCATGCCCAGATAGCATATTATTTGTGGTTATTCCTTAATTGGGGACAATTAAGTGATCAAAGCACTGAACAGGATGTGGTTCATCATACATGCACATGGGCAGGGTGGGGCCTAACATGTTTGCAAGGAAAGGGAGCCTTCGATGTGGGGACACTTTCAACATTATGGTGCTGAGGAAGTCTGGGATATAAACCTTCCTGAAGTGCTAGCATTCACAGCTATTTTCAACTATGGACTCCCACCTAAGACAGATTGGATCAGATGGTTTAGTGCTTCAATCAGTTTTTGCAGTTGTTGTGCAGCAGAGGATAAAGATTCTGTATTCACTATTTATGCTTGGTAAATCCTGCCTGTCAGCTCAGATTCTGGAAGTATAAGCTATGGCTGCCTATGTTAGAATGACGCTCAGTGTATTTTGCTTTTTAGTTAAAAGACATGAAGAAATTATGCTTGGGTGACTCATGGTAAAGATGGACTTATGCTGCAAGATGGAAGTTTGTCTAAGATGGGTGGTTTCTGTGCCACAAGATCATTTTTAAACATCAGCCAATTGAGACAGCTACTGACTTTGATTTAAAGGAAATGCCTCTGTAATATGTGTGACACTGAAATAAAGGATTTTAACACTGTTCATAAGATAGCCTATATATTTTTTTTCACCTCACATTCGGCAGACGACCTGAATGTGTTCTACTGTAGGTTTGAAAACAATCTACAGTCACCTTTCTCCACAACCTCTATCTCAGACGCACCAACAATAGCCAAACTTCCTACAACTGAACCCATTTCATTGGGTTTACAACCCCTGGTGATCTCAGAAAAGGAAGTGCAAGATCTATTTCACAGACAGAAGCCTAGAAGAGCACCAGGCCCAGACAAGATAACACCTTCTTGCTTAAAAGTCTGTGCTGTCCAATTGGCCCCCATTTTCACCCAAATTCTTCAACAAACTCACTAGAGATGTGCTATGTTCCTTCCTGCTTCAAACTACTCCACACACTATAGTCCCAGTGTCGAAGAAGCCTTCCCATCAAGGAACTGAACGACTACAGACCAGTTGCTCTAACATCTGTAGTTATGAAAACTTTTGAAAGGCTGGTGATATGTACCACATTTGAAAACCATCCGCCGGATCCACTGTTGGACCCCTTACGAATTTGCTTGCATACCGAACAAACAGATCGACAGGCGATACTTTGTTAATATGGCTTTGCACTATATCCTACAGCATCTTGAATCGCCAAAGACCTATGCAAGGGTCCTCTTTGTTGACTTTAGTTCAGCATTCAATACTATCGAACCAGGACATTCTTCTAACCAAACTAAACCAGCTAGCAGTACCTGAGCATATTTGTAAGTGGATCTAAACTCAAAGAAGTTTTGGTCCCTTGTATCCAATGACTCAGGGTTCACATAGTTTCCAAGCAGCTTGTACATGCAGTCATATCTGGCAGAAATACTTCCTTGATGTTTTTAGTGAGGACCTTCATTTTCCTAATTTGCATGTTTCTGCCTACATAAGCGACAGTCTCCAGAGAGTGGCCTATTGTCTGTGCAGAAGAAGTGTGTGGGGGTGTGCTTAAATTAAAGGACCACAAGGCTCCAGGTTGACGGGTTCCCCCCAGAGTTATTTAAGAACTTTGTTGACTGGTGGTCCCCGGTACTAGCAGCTCTTTTTTACATCCGTTAATCAAACAGCTCTTGTACCATCAGATTGGACCCATGCGATTATAATTCCCTGTCTTCAAAAAGGGAGATTTTTTGCTCCCCTTCAATTACAGATCCGATTAGTTTATTGTCCGCTCACTGGCAAGGTATATGCAAAATATTTTAATGAAGCTCTCTTCATGGATTACAGAAAACAAAATCATTGGCCCAAGAACAAATAGGATTTCAACATGGGAAATCTACTTTAGATCATTGTTTGATCCTTAGGACTCTAGTCACAAAATACACCAATAGGAAACAAAATCATCCCTGTTTGTATGCCTTTTTGGACTTAAAGGGGGCATTTGACTCTGTCTCCGAGAGATCTACTGTGGAGAAAACTTGTTGTTAATCTAGGAATTGACAGAAGGCTACTTACACTAGTAATGGCCTTACATCATGACTTACCTATAATCCAAGTCAAATGCTCTCCTGATGGTATACTTAGTCCATATATACCAATTAACAGGGGTGTCAAACAGGGGAGTGTTTTGGCCCCAACCCTATTTAATCTTTTTTTTTAAGTGATCTGGCTTCCTTTTTTTGATGGAGGGATTCCCTGTACTGCCCTGCTTTTGAATCATATGACCATACCTTTACTTTTGTATGCTGATGGCGCTATATTACTCTCCCCGTTTTAAAAGCTGGCTTGAAGCGCTTACTGGCTTGCGCTGTGTTGAATATTGTAGTCATAATAACCTGGCGGCTTAATTTTGCAAAGTCAAAAAAATAATGGTTTTTGCTTGTTCTTGGGAGACCATTTAGTTGGCCAATAAATAATGTGAACAGCAGAACGGATGAAACATTTTAAATATCTGGGTCTCCATTTTAATTATAACTCCTCTTGGGTTACCCAAAGGAAATTGACCGATGAATCAAAGCAAACTTAGTTGCAAGGCCATTAGCCGCTATTTTCGCACCAAAGGTCATGAATTTGTACCTGCAGCCATTAAGGCATTTAATGCTAAAATCACCATGCAATTACTATCTGTGAATCCCACTGTGGATTACAAGCATGGAGCTGCTTGATATGGAAAGAGTTCAGTCATGCTTTCTCTATAGTATACTTTCGGCTTACCTCACTCAGTCCCATGTATGCTGCGGTCTGTTTGGAGGTGGGCCAACATCTACTCCATACAAGAGCATGGTGCATGACGTTCCAATTCTGGATACGATTGTGCTTTAACAACTGTCACAAAGAAGTTTTACCTACCAGGCTCTTTCTTTCATAGCCAAAACAGAGTGGTGGAATCGCCTTTGTTGAGGTGAAAATCCATGAAATGGGTCTATCAGCAGATGCATTGGTTTTAATGTAAGATGCCAATGAGCTAAAGCTGACTATCAAAAAGAGGTGTACCTTAGTCTGGAGTATAGCGGTCTGATGCAGCAGGCTAATAGCGGCTGCTCTCCCTTGCACTTGGGTATACCATTAAAACCCTATACCACTGTTAAGTATTTTCCATTTGGTCTTAGAACCCAGAGTGCGGCGAGCCCTGACCCTTACCAGGTGCAATATTCTCCCTTCAGCTACCACTCAGGGCAGAATGCAGAAAGTGCCTTTTAATGAAAGATTTTGTCCCTACGGTTCTAAACTACGAAGGAATCAATCCAACCTGCGTGATATTATTACACTGCCCGTTTTGGTTTGTAGCCAGGGAATAAATATCTAAACCCGTGGTTCAAACCCCCCATTGATAATATTAATCTATCAATTGTGGTAGCGATGTTGGATTATTGGTTCTGCAAGTGTATTGGAGGCGTTGGCCCCAACTTTTTGTGCTCTGTCATCAGCAAACGGTTATAACTGTACTGGAGATTGTATCATTACACTGAGGTAAGCCATTTTTTCTGGGTATATTTTGCTGTTTTAATTGTACCCATTAAAGGTTTATATATAAAAAAAGTGGATCACAAGCTTCCTAACAGATAGGAAACAGCAGGTGAAGCTAGGAAAAATTACATCAGACACCTGTAAAATGAGCACAGGGGCCCCCCAAGGCTGTGTACTTTCACCACTTCTCTTCTCTCTGTATACCAATGACTGCATCTCAAGCGATCCATCTGTTAAAATAATACTGGGAATTTGCAGATGATACAGCAGTGATTGGTCTCATTCGAGACAATGATGAGAGCAGCATACAGGCGGGAGGTTGAACAACGCTAGCCTAGGTGATGCCACTGGAACAATCTAGAACTATGAACACACTTAAAACCGTGAAAATAGTCGGTGAATTTCAGGAGAGAAACCCTCCCATCCTACCTCCTCTCACAGTACTAGACAACACAGTATCAACAGTAGAGACCTTTAAATTTCTAGGCTCCATCATATGTCATGACCTAAAGTGGTCATCTAAGATCCAAAATGTCATCAAAAAAGCGCAACAAAGAATGTTCTTTCTATAGCCAACTCAGGAAGCTCAAACTGCCCAAGGAGCTGCTGATACAGTTCTACAGGGGAAGCATTGAGTCTGACATCGGCACCTCTATAACTGTGTGGTTTGGTTCTGCAACCTAACAAGATCCGCGCAGCCTTCGGAGAATAATGAGAACTCCAGAAAAAACAAGTGCTCGTAACCTGCCTTCCATTGAGGACCTGTATGCTGCACGGGTCAAAAAAAGGGCTGTGAAAATGTTACTGACCCCTCGCATCCCTGGACATAAACTGTTTCAACTCTTATACCCTCTAAGCATTAAGCTGCAGAGCACTGCACACCAAGACAACTAGACATAAGAACAGTTTTTTCCCGAATGCCATCGCTCTGTTATTAAACAAATAATTCCCTCGATAATGTTAAACTATTTATTATACTTACTTATTATATAATTACTGCACTACTTTTTTCATCATTCCTATTACCCATCTCCTCCCACTTATGACTGTATGACTATAGCCTGTGCTGGCATTTCATTTTATTTTACATTTTATTTTATTTTATTTTAGTTTATGATTTTACATTTTATGTTTTCATTACTACTGATTGTTTCCTGATTGCTTACTAGACCTATATGACAATCATTAAGTGCTGTACCTTATGATTCTTGACAAATGTATTTTTCTTTTATGTACACTGAGAGCATATGCACCGGAGACAAATTCCTTGTGTGTCCAATCACACTTGGCCAATAAAGATTCGATTCTATTCTATTCTATTCTATTCTATTCTATTCTATTCTATTCTATTCTATTCTATTCTATTCTATTCTATTGTGTCACATTGCCCTCCTTTTACAATATTATTGTTCATTAAGTTTCATTAACAGTATAATTCATTAACAGTATTATTGCTCATTAAGTTTCCTCCATTAAAATCAGGAGTGGAATCTAATCCAGAAACTGTCATTTAATTTGAATATCAGTCCAAGGTATGGTTGCCAACTCTGGGTTGGGATGTTCATGGATGTTTGGAGGTGGAGCTTGGGGAAGAAGGGGTTTGGGGAAGGGAGGGAGCTTAGTAAGATACAGAATCATAGAATCTGCTCTTCTAAGCCACCATTTTCTTCAGGGAAATTGACCTCTATGGTCTATGGATCAGCGGTAATTTCAGAAGATCTCCATACCACACTTGGAGATTGGCAACCCTAGTCTGAAGGAGTGAGGATGCTGTTTTAATTGTGAAATCAGATCTGATCAGCTTTCATAGTCATTCCTACATGTGCCCACTGGACAAATTGGATCAGTCTTCCTGTCTCTTAGCCTAATTTACCTCATAGGGTTCTTGTGAGGATAAAATGGAAGAAAGGAGAACTTTGCACATTGTCCCGATGTCCTTTGTAGGTGAGAGAGATAAAAACATTTTCCCCTAAACTACTCTGGTTTCCTCCTGCTCCCAGGTACTCAGGCAGGGTGCTCTGCTGTGCCACAACTTGCAAGCATTCTGCCTAATAGCTTGAGCACTGCAGCAAAGTCCTGGGACAACAGTTGGGTCTGTTTTGTTCTGTGGTTACAAGGACAAAAAGTTGTGTTCTGAGACAACAAACTAGCTTAAGGCCTGCTGAATTTCATTTTACCACTCAACACATTAGCCTCAATCCACCCTTTTGCTGCAGTCTCTCAGCACTGATACTTAATTTTAAGGGGCTTTCAACACAGCTACTATTTCTAGCAGAGGCAAGATTTTTACTACCTTCTCCATGGGTAACTCAGATTTGACCACCAAGAATGCCTTTGGGAGGCAAGCCTGAGCAGCTTGTCTCTCTGCCTTTTTGCTAGATGAAGAAGGGTTTACAGCAGCAACCAAGAACTGAGGGGATGGGAGGTGTCCCCAGACTATGTGATGGTTTGAGTGGGAAGAAGCCATTGCATCACAGTCTGGAGGGAAAGGCATCCCCTCCTGTTGCTAGGGGCTTGAAGAAATCTGCTGAACAGTAGGCCTGTGTAGCAGATGCATATTGGGGGAAATGGCACCTGGTTCAACACCTGCTCCATGTGCCCCCCATGCCTCCTGTGCCCCACTTACCTTAGCCAGCAATGGTGGTCCCAGGCAGCCTAGCAGGGCCAGGCCAAGGGATGTCCAGTGGGCCTGTGGCACGCTCCTGCTGGGTGCCCCCACATGATCTAATGGGGACACTTGGGGACAATTGACTCCCCCATGTCCCTCTGGCAGATACGCCACTGCTGTGTGGAGGCACAGTCCCAATGTGTGCCTGCACAGAAGACCTCAATGAACAGCAGTTAGAGATAAGTACTACCCTGTCTTCCTTGACACTACAGCCATTTCTTAATATTCATTCTATTGCATCCATTGGCAGTTTCACTAGCAATAACTACACATCATCATGAATCCACTCTATGATTGTATTGTCAAAGGCTTTCATGGCCAGATTCAACTGATTGTTGTGGGTTTTTCAGGCTGTGTGGCCATGGTCTGGTAAATCTTGTTACTAAGATGCAGGTGAAACATTAGGAACAAAATCTACTGGACCACGGACACACAGTCTGGAAAACCCACAACAACCACACTGTGATTGTTTATTCAAAAATGCTCAGTAAGTGTGCCTCCATCATATGGTGTCTGATATGTGAAGAATGTTCCAGTATCCATATTTTCATTGGACAGCACGTGCTACCAATATAAATGTTTCTAGTCACAAAATATCTCATAAATTATATTTTAAAATTACAATATGACAAGAAATTCAAAGGTTTATGATATTCTTTGGTCGGTTATACAAATACTGCAGTTCCCATAGTGCACTTACAAGCTGCACAATGTTCACATTTGTTATTTTCATGTGGACCACTTGTTATTGTGAGTTCTGCCTGTTGGGTATCTGTGTGTACTAGTTTGTCACCAATAGTTTCTGTCCTTCTGAAACCAATCAACAGTGGATTATGACATCCTGGAATAGATGGTTCTATTGGCCAGTATTTTAATATAATTTTCTTAAGGGCTTATCCAAAAGGTGAGTAAACTCAGTTCCAAGAAATTCTGTCCTCAGTTTTCTTTTCTGGTTTGTGAAACAATTTTTCCCTAGATTTAATATTTGCTTTTTTTCTAGCCTTTCTGATGATATGCCAGGGATAGTTTCTGCTAAGCAATTGTTTCTCCAAAATATTTGCAGCTGTTTTGTAGTCTTTGTTCCAAGTATTATTCCTTTTAATTCTAAGAAATTACCCATATGCAAGGATGTCTTTTAAATGAGGAAGGTGATGTGATCGATAATGCAAATAAGAATTCCAGTCTGTTGGCTTAGAAAACAGTGACACTGTCAGATTGTGGTCTTATCCTAAATGTAGCCACATGTCTAAAAAGCTATTTTCCTGTGGCTAATAGAACCTACAAATTTTATAGTATTATGAATTTTGATTTTTTTAAAAAAGGCATTTACTGCATGTTGGTCTGTGAATATTAGAAAAAAATCATTTATGAACCTATGATAATGAGAGATCCTTAAAGAAAAAAGGATTATAGCTAGGGTTACAAATAATGAACTTGCTCAGGGGTAGTTCCAAACAAATCAAAAGTCTCTAGATGAGTGAATCCCATTCACGTAGTTTGACACTATCAGATCTGAAGTCTTGAACTCCTGATACGTTCATAAGAGGCATGCAAGACATGTATTTTTCTTGTCCAGATGTGAGTATATTTTCTTGCATAACAAATCACAGGTTTGTGTCAAGGGGAAGGAAGAGCATCTGATTTAAGGCGAGGAGAAATATGATTGTGTAATGCAATATGTATACCAAGAGATTACTGAGACTGGTGTACGTGTGAATTAAATGAAAATTTGATCATGCAGATGAAGGATATTAAAAATGTAAGAGGTGCTATTTGCAGTTTTCCTGATCTATTCTGGCCTGCATTTCTTTGTCACAGAGCAAGATGACCAGAAAGGGAGCTGGTTTCTAACTACTACAACAGGGGAGACAGATGGCACCCCTCAGGGCTGCCAGTTGACATGCCCCAGTGTAGAAATTCTCTTGTTGGAAATCTTTAGTTCTGTCTTCAATTTATAAGATGCTAAGCAGTCCAATTTGAATGTTTCCAAGGCATGTGTAACAGTGGCCATGGCAGCTTTTTAAAGGGAAAGACACAACATATGCCATGTCTCTCTTATAGGATTGTGAGGCATCCAAGAGTATCACCAAATTGATCACCTGGTCTTTATGAGTGTAACTCTATTCAGAACAACCTGTATTCCTAAGCCCATGTTGGCTTTACATCCATCCCATAACACTTACATCTTGTCCAGAGTGAGTTTCAGTTCATTCAGTACCTCCAGATACTATAATCTTTCCTGCACAGCTATTGTTGACCGGCTGAGTTAGTGGATATGCATGGGAAATGCATGGAAACAGTCACACTAAAGGCAGAATATTTGGAATAAGGGTTGGCCTTCTCTCTCATGAAATATCTTGATCATTTATAGGAGCTCTGAGTTATGAAGTAATGGAATAATGCTTAACCTTGTTTTTTAATTTTTCTTCAGTGGCAGAAGGGGAGGGTACAAGTTATGGTATCTTTGGCCTCTACCAGAAATTCTCTAGGCCCTTCTGGGGGGTGCACTGCCACAAAGAGAACATACAAACTTTGGAATATGGATCTACTTTTTCACAGCACAGAAAGCATCTCCACATATTCAACACTCCTTAATATCTGATTGTAACAGTGTTTTAACCAGATAGTACATTTTCAGCAATGCTCTTTAAAAATTCTTGTCAGCAGATGGAATTTGAATGACACTCCTGTTTCAAACAGATGAAGTTTACCAAATGAAGATCAAATCACCTGGAATTTATTTGCTTAAAAATTGTAGGAAAATATCAATATGTAAAGTTCAGCCTGTGTCCAGTTCTTTTTTGATTTTGCTTATTCTTTTCTTTCTTTCCTTCATTTTTCCAGACTCCAAGGTTCCTCATGTATTCACAGAACTCTCTGCCCTGTGTTTTTGTATTCCTCAGTCACTTTTCAATACTTTTCCTTTTCAAGACTGAGCCTCCATCTCTCACTCCTTTCTGTTTTAACTCACCAATTTCTCTTTTCTTGTTTGCCAGTTTTGAGTTTTAACCAATTTGCTGGACACTTAGCACTTTTCTTTTCCATCAGACAGACTTTTCTCCATCCTACAAGCTTTTCCCCTTCCCCTTTCTCCATTAGGCAAGGAATCAGCATTCTCAGAGGTCTAGCTTTTATCTATATACTGTTTTGTCTCTGCTGGTAGATTCTCTTATTTGTATTGTTATACTTATATTTAATAATTAAACAGAGTGGCAGATGGGGGGCTCATACTAAAATGATTCTTTCATTGCTTTGAAGAGACAAAGGAAGGCAGAGAATGATTTTGCCTACAGCAATCAGGCTGGTCTGAGCCTCATTCAAAGGGTCACTATGATTGCTATAATAAAGCAAAATGCAAGCCAAAAAGAACAGGTTTGAAATTTGCCATTGTCTCTGGACTGTTACTACCCTATGATTACCATCATGAATAACGGGGTTCAGGGCCTAACTTTGGCACTCATGACTGGAATTGATAATAAAACTGCAAAGATTGTCATGCCCTTATATAAAGC